>NC_030817.1:8775000-10025000 GCF_001704415.2 Capra hircus
TCCATGTCTAGTGATAGCCCTCTCCCTGGCTTGCAGACAGTCAGTGATCTTACTCTTCTCTTACATGATGGAGAAAGAGATCATCTCTCTGGTATATTTGCTAACAAGGACATTAATCCTATCATGAGAGTTGGACCATAAAGAAAGCTGAATTGATGCTTTTGAACTGTGGTGTTGGAGAAGACTCTTGAGAGTTCCTTGGACTGCAAGGAGATCAAACCAGTCAATCCTAAAGGAAATCAGTCCTGAATAGTCATTGGAAGGACTAATAAGCTGAATCTCAAATATTTTGACCACCGGATGCAAAGAACTGACTCATTGGAAAAGACCCTGAAGTTGGGAAAGGTTGAAAGCAGAAGTTGTCAACAGAGGACTAGATGGTTGGGATGGCATCACCAATTTGGTGGACATGAATCTGAGCAAGCTCTGGGAGTTGGTGACAGACAGTGCTGCAGTCCATGGGGTCACAAAGAGTCAGACATGAATGAGCGACTGAACTGAACTGAACTGAATCTTATCACGAAAATTCCATCAGCATTATCTAAGTGAAAGTGTCAGTTGCTCAGCCTGTTGACTCTTTGTAACCCCATGGACTTTAGCCCTCTAGGCTTCTTTGTCCATAGGATTTTCCAGGCAAGAATACTGAAGTGGGATGCCATTTCCTTCTCCAGGGGATCTTCCAGGGATTGAACCTGGATCTCCTGCATTGCAGGCAGATTTTTTTTACTGTCTGAGCCACACTGCCTCCCAAAGCCACCAGGTTCGAATATGATCAGGTTGGGGATTTGACCTTCAGCATGTACTTTTGGAAGACACACCTTTAGTGCAAAACAGACAATGATTTTACCAAGTCAAGCTTTAAAAGAATTAACCTGACAGAATTGACTAAAATGAATTGAAGTAAGAGAAGACATTAGAGATAAGAATATCAGAATATTAAACAGGAAATGAAGATTGTGTTCTATCTTCAGTTCAGTTCAGTTGCTCAGTCGTGTCTGACTCTTTGTGACCCCATGAATCGCAGCATGCCAGGCCTCCCTGTCCATCACCAACTCCTGGAGTTCACTCAGATTCACATCCACCGAGTCAGTGATGCCATCCAGCCATCTCATCCTCTGTCGTCCCCTTCTCCTCCTGCCCCCAATCCCTCCCAGCATCAGAGTCTTTTCCAATGAGCCAACTCTTCGCATGAGGTGGCCAAAGTGCTGGAGTTTCAGCTTTAGCATCATTCCCTCCAAAGAAATCCCAGGACTGATCTCCTTCAGAATGGACTGGTTGGATCTCCTTGCAGTCCAAGGGACTCTCAAGAGTTTCTCCAACACCACAGTTCAAAAGCATCAATTCTTTGGCGCTCAGCTTTCTTCACAGTCCAACTCTCACATCCATACATGACCACAGGAAAAACCATAGCCTTGACTATCTTAAGTGACCTCAATTAGAATGGCAGGAGGAGACTAATGAGAAAACATTTCTTAATGTGCTTACTGAATAACAATTGAAACAATGTAACTATCATGTAGCATTTGTTATTTGTTGGGAATTGAGCTAAATATTTTATATATTTTAGTATGTTTACATTTCATATGTTACCAGGAAATGACATCTTTGTTAGGAAATAATATTTAGGAATGACAATAATGATGTTGAAAATTGGAAATCATAGAGTGCTTAATATGGGCCAGACATTATTCTAAGCACTTTAAACAGGTCCTGAAATCAACCTTATGAAAGAGGAAATATTAATATTCCCAATTTAAAGTTTAGAAAACTGGGGCAAGGGAAGGTTAAATAGGTAGATTTTTCTTTATTTCATAGATGAAGAATCAGGTTTCAAATAGATGAAACGATTCTTCTAAGATCATTTGGCAAGTGATAGTTCAATAGTTTAAATCTCAGCTTAATTTCAAAGTTTCCTTCCTTCTTTTAATAAGTAAAAAGATATTATGCAGAGTTAAGCAAATAATAATTATTAATATATTTCAAATATAACTTCCGATATATCTCTATGTCATAATTGGATACATTACTTAACATGAACATTCTGGCTTCAGTAACAAAAGCTCAGAATATATAAGTGGTTTAAACAAGGTAGAAGTTCATTTGTTTTTCACACAAGCCTGGCATAAACCACTCATGGCTGATAGGGAAGTTCTTCACTGTCAGAAACCCAATTGGCTTAATTTGGTGGCTATACTAGCCTGAACATGGACCATTACTAGATCCAAGATGATTACTCTGTTTCCATCCATAACCCTTGCATGTCAACCAGTAGGCAAGTGGAAAGATTAATGTATGTATTCTTTAATGGCACCTTAGAAAATATACATACACTTCCATTTTTACCCCATGACCAGAACTTAAGTAACACTGTGCCATCTAGTTGCAGCGGAGACCAGAAGATGTCTTTTGCGAGATGTTTTTTCAAGGAAAAGCATGTAGAGGCATTGACAGAAAATGAGAGATTTTGATACATTTTCTGTTATTAATTTAATGTTTAGCTTATCTGTCTTCACTGCTTCTAACTTAATTATTAGCTCTGTAATAATCTTGTTTAGTCTTTGATTTGCTTCTTTAGCTTTGCAATCTCACTTTTCATCTCTATTTTCATTTCCTAGGTCTGCTGTAACAAATTATTACAAACTCAGTGGCTTAAAATAACATAAGTGTATTCTCTCCCAGTTTCAGAGGTCAGAAGTCTGAAATTAAGTTGATAACAAGATTGGGTCTTTCTTGAGGCTCTGAGAGAGAATCTATTCCACACCTCTCTCAGCTTCTGTTGGTTACTGGCAACCCTTGGCATTATTTGGCTTGTAGTTGCAATACCTCTAACATTTGCCTACATCTTCACGTGGCCTTATCTCCTGTTTCTCTACATCTGCTTCTCCTATATGTTTCTATGTCTTTTGCTGCCTTATAAAAATACTCTTTATTTGAATTTGGGTTCAACCAATCCACAGAAATTGGATCTGAGATCTTTGATTGTGTCTGCAAAGATTCTTATTTCAAATAAAGTCACAAGCTAAATTTCTGGGTGAACATATCTTTGGGAGACATAATTCAGCACATTGCAAGCTCATTTTGCTATTTTATCATCTTTTTAAATTATATATTTATTAAATGTATGTTTTAAGTTTTTCTACAACCTAAATCATATCTTAGAAATTTTCTCCTTAATTCTTGCATTACATTTTATTACAGATTGTTTTGTCCATATAAATTATCATGCTATTTCTCCTTTCTTCCTTTCGTTGTCTTTGGGAATATTTTTCTTTCAACTTTTTTTTTTTTTTGATGATTATGATGAAGAGAGTGAAGAGGACATATATTTTCTTGGTTGCCATGATTCTGTTTTTCATCTTACTTCATCTTGTATGTCTTTGTTCAGATCTTCTGTTTATTTTGATATGATGTGTATGATTTATTTTTTCTTCCTAAATATAAGAGTAAGAGCTCATTTCTTCTCTCTGAGTATTTCATATTTTGACATCATTTAAGTAATCTGAGGATATGGAGAAGAAAGATGTGTAACACAAATCTGTATAAGAAATTTGACGATTTGCCTACTTCTCTCCCTTGTGAAGTATCACAAAAGTCTGTACCAGCTTTCTCATCAATGGTTTTGGAAGGGTGAACTCTGATTATCCAATACTAAGGCTTCAGAACATTTTTCCTGATTCAGATTCTGGAGTCTTCTCTCCCATCATAGCATTAGCATCTTTATAGTGTCTCCCACTTACAGGTTCCACTAGACATTCACAGAACATTTCCCACTATGCCCAGAAAGTGCTCACCAGGACTGTCTTGTCCACAGGTGGTTGAGGCATCCCGTAGGTGAAGAGTTTTCCCACTTGATGCCTCCAATGTCAGCATCTTGAAGTGAGTGAGTGTGCACCCACTGTGGTTCTTCCAAATACCTTTTACTTCACATAAGACTTCCTGTCAAGCTCCATCACACAGACAGACCCAGGCACAGGTGGTTTTTCAGAGCTCTCAAGGGATCTGGTCTGACACAAAGCAGTGTGTCTGGAGAAAGACATACAAGATAAAGTAACATGGAAAAAGAATATCATAGTAACCAAGGAAATATATTTCCTCTTCCCTTGAATCATCATCATCACCCCCAAAAAAATTGAAAGAAAAATATTCTCATAGACAACAAAAGGAAGAAAGAAAAGAAGAAGGCTGCCTTCTTCAGGAAGCCTTCCCTGAAATGGTCTTCAACTTGTGTCAACCTACGGAACCAAGCCTCAAGGCTTCTATGCCTTGCTTAGTTTCCTAGGAGGCCAGAAGAATGAAAATATAGACAATAACTCAATTTGCATTCTCAGACTTGGTAACATCTGTAAGAATGTCTAGCAGTTGCCCTCACGGCTTGGGGGTCAAGGCAACATGTCTAAATTTCACGCAGTAATCCTAAATTCGTATCCATGTCTGTCCTCTATTTCTCTCTCTCTCTATCTATCTATATGAATAGCTCTATCTTTGATATGAAGTTTTAGCCCTATGCTCTTGCTTTCATTGCCCACATGATTTGCTTTGCCGTTGTTGTTCAGTCACTAAGTTGTGCCCAACTCTGCGATCCCACGGACTGCAGCGTGCCAGGCTCCCCTGTCCTTTACCACTCCCAGAGTTTGCTCAGATGCATGTCCATTGAGTTGATGGTGCTATGTAATCATCTTATCCTCTGTCACCTTCTCCTTTCGCCTTCAATCACCATTTTTAAAAGTTTCTGTTGACTTTATCAGGTATAGTGAGAACACTGTGACTTGCCGTTACTACCCAGCCTGGTCCGCTCCTACTGCCTCCTGTCTCATGTTTAATGAACATGATATAGACGGGAAAAGAGTAACTGAAATCAAATGGATGATCTCCTTAAGAGTCCATTATAAACTCGAAACTAATCTAAATGACTTCTAGAATCAAGTTCACTTGCTTTGATGTACATGGAGTTTACCAGAAAACATTCATTGGTACCGTTTTCTGAGACTAAGTTATGTTGTAAAGAAACTAGCGAGTTCAAAGTTCTCAGTATCAGTTGATGTTTACAATGACCATTCCCCAGATATTAGTTTAACCTCTTCTTGCCAAATATAAGGTCACAAAAATAATATTCCTGGCAGGCTTAAAATATTATCTCTTTTTAATGCTGAGTATGATTGAAGCTCTAGAACTGCCAAAGTTACATTGCTGCATTAGAATCGTAGGCACTTATTGTATAGCATGAACAAAGGAAACTGAAAAAAAATAGTGATTAGTTAGTCATCCAGATTATAAACCAAGATGAGCAGCTAAAAATGTATATAAGCAATATATTTTTTACAATATGTATAAGAAAATGACATAATCTTCACAGGGCTAAAGAATCCAACCAACTCTTCAATAACATAAAGCAAAAAACACAATAACATAAGGTACCTAGAAGATAAGAGAAGAAAAATTATGATGCCTTACTTTCAACTGAAGCTAAATCATTTTGAAATTGCAAAATGCAAAGAAAAAGTCTTCAACACGGTTCTAAAGAAGGGAATTTGAAAGTCAGGTCAGTCCACACTGAATTAAGCAAAGTGAAAACCCATGGCACCCAATGGTAGCCTTTCTAACAATGCCCAATTTTACGTTTCTTTGGACCACCTTTCCCACATTATCAAAATCTGTATAGATTATTTTCTATTCCTTGCCAGATTACCTTAATATAGAGGTATCTGAAAATGGAATGCATACAGCTTTTTGCTGAAGTTTTGTATTTTTCTTAAGTTCTCCCATGTTATTCAGGGAATTGCAACTCATTGTTATTCATAGGCATTTCAATATTTTCAGATTCTCTGGTGTTGGAGAGAAAAAATAGTAATAAATTCATTCAAACTGAAAAATTAAGGCTGTAAAAAGTTAACCTTGTAAAACAGCACAGATACCAAGAAAATCTTCACCCAAAGAAGAAGCTAGAAATTTGGAATTCAGTCAAGACAATAAGAAAATAATTTGAGTGAGATCTTTTCAGCCTGTTAAAAACATTGCTGTCACAAATGGTAATTAAAAGTTTATATTATATTCTGCCTCCCCCCCAACACACACACAAATCAGAATGCACGTGGCTTCTCTATGGAGTCTTTGTTTCTGAGATCTTAGGATGAAGTTTGGGAAATAGAGCAGAATAGGAAGTGAGAACTTAGGATATGGTGTTTGGTAGACTGGGGCAGGGACTTCCCTGGTGGCTCAGATGGTAAAGAATTTGCCTACAATCGGGAGACCTGGGCTTGATCCCTGTGTTGGGAATATCTCCTGGAGGAGAGCATGGCAACCCACTCCAGTGTTCCATTCTGGAGAATCCCCATGGACAAAGGTGACTAGTGGGCTACATTCCATGGGGTCGCAAAGAGTTGACATAACTGAGCAACTAAGCACAGCGCACAGACAGGGGCAAATCGGATGTACAGTCCTTGGTTAAGTCGAGTCTCTCACAATCTGTCTATTTCCTCTGTGGCAAAATGATACCATAGTATTATCTGCCTCTTGGGATTATTGTGAGTACAATATTTAGTTAAAAAAAATTAAGTATTTTGTATAGAGCCAGACGCAAACAAAAATAAGCTACTCTTCATTAAAGCTATGTAAATTATCCACTCCTACATCTTTGAAGCATAGGTGTTTGGTAGTTTTGACTTTGTGAGGTTTTCTCCCATGCTATCTTGATGATAAGATTGGCAGCCAGGGGTAGTGCTAAGAAGTTGAGAATTGCTTTAAAAACTGTGAAAGGCAAAGGTGTTAATCACTCAGTCAGATTTGGCTTCTTCTACAATAAACACCCTGACAACTCAGACATTATACAGAGAAACTCAAGAAGGAGTTAATTTGTAAATAAGGTTTAATAACAGAAATTCTTCAAGTCACTGCATCACTTTTTCTTTTGTATTATACATAATCCTTTAATTATTCTACTTTTGATATTTGCATGTATTAATTAGACTACAACTCAAGATATAAGTATAATTTAATAAGCAAGGTTATTTGGTAGGGAAAAAAATGTGCTGAAAGATTAATTATGGAAGATTTGGATCTGGCCTAATCAGTTGGGAAATAGCAAAAGGAGTCTGTGATGTCAACGCATTTCCGTACTTGTCTGGAAAGTGAATTCTAGGCAATAAGTTAGGGCCAGCAGCTTTAGACGGGCCTCCCTGGTGGCTCGGATGGTAAAGAATCTGCCTGCAATGGGGGAGACCCAGGTTCTATCTCTGGGTCGGGAAGATCCCCTGGAGAAGGGAATTGCTACCCACTCCAGTGTTCTTGCCTGGAAAACTCCATGGACAGAGAGGAGCCTGGCAGGCTACAGTCCATGGGGTCACAAAGAGTTGGACACAACAGAGTGACTAACAACAGCTTTAGATATAAGTAGATTCTGAGAGTTAGATTAAAAGGAGAAACAATGATTCTCCAGAATAGCACTTTGTACTTTGAAGGGGTTTCACTTAGTTTTACTGAGGGGGCTTACTGGATTTCCCTCGGGCCACCTGATCCCAGCGAGGTATCTCAACAGAGCCGTTCTTCATCAGACTCTGAGTGTGTGATTGCTCCTGCTGCTCTCTCCACTCCCCACGTTCTGTTCAACCTTCCCAAGTTCTCTGACTCACCAGACTTTCCAGTCAGAAACATGGCAGCTTAGAAACCCATTCGCATCAACCTTAAGGACTCAATGAGCTATAATGCCTAGGAGGTGCTGAGTTTTTTAAAAAGGAAAAAAGACAAAGTGAACACAGGTAGAAGGAAAACATTAATAAAAAATAATTTTGAGGGTGACTATATGCTTCCAGATGCATAAAAAAGAACACAAGAAAGGAAATAAAATGTTAGTTTGATATTCAGTTCAGTCACTCAGTCGTATCTGACTCTTTGCAGACTGCAGCACACCAGGCCTCCCTGTCCATCACCATCTCCTGGAGTTTACCCAAACTCATGTCCATTGAGTCGGTGATGCCATCCAACCCTCTCATCCTCTATCATCCCCTTCTCCTCCTGCCCTCAATCTTTCCAGCGTCAGGGTCTTTTCCAATGAGTCAGCAAAAAGTTGGATATGACTGAAGCAATTGAGCACACGTACAGCAATAGCAAGCATCTGCCTGTCTCATCAACAGTGTTCATCATAGATTTATTATCTTGTGTCGCACGTTGCTTATCCATGCTAAGATTCAGGAATGAAGACAAAAGTAGGGGGTGGGGAAGTGGGATAAATCAAGAGCCCCTCTGTCCTTAAGATTTTCTTGGAGAGCCAATGGTTGCTTATTCGTAAAACACCCAGGTTTCACAGTTGGAAGAAATGAAAAGTGTGGTAGCTGGCATCTGACTGCCTGGGCTCTGATCCACAAAGGCTATCTTCTTTTGGGAGCATGTCACACAAGAAGGTACCAACCTCTGCATGTAAATTATGTGGAAAAATATTACAAACTTGTTCTACATTTGTCTGGTTATAGATGAGACTCCGGGCCAGATAGGTAGATGAAAGGGGGCAGAAGAAAAGGTATGGTATTGTCACCCAGACATTTCTCAGGTGCCATCTCAACATCTCAGACCATCTACTCTGACACAGATGGGCCTGGAGATGATCACACTAAATGGAGTAAGCCAGGCAGAGAAAGGCAAATATCATATGTCACATATATGTAGAATTAAAACAATTGGACATATGAACTTATTTATAAAACATAGATTCACAGACGTAGAGGACTCAGTTATGGTTACAAAAAGGGGCGGGGAGAGGGGAAAATTAGAAGGTGAGAATTAACATGCTCTCCACTATATAGAAAGCAAGTAATCAAAAAAGACACTGCATAGCACAGGAAACCATACTCAGTTTTCCGCAATAACCTGTAAGTGGAATAATCTGAAACAGGATGCATATGTTTATATTATCTATATGTATAACTGAATCACTTTGCTGTACACCTGAAATTAACACAATATTGTAAATTAAAGGAAAAAGAAAAAAATAAGTGATTTAGGGCAGATAACGGTCCAGACTACTCAGGCAAAACTGAGGTGAGTAGCTCAAACTTTCCTGACTTTAAGCAGTTTCTAGCTTAACAGGAAGAAAAAAGACAAGTAAGTAAATATTACAATATGGCAGAAGAATATCAGAAAGAAATTAAGAAAAGCTTGGAAGCATATAGCTCTGGCTGAGGAAAAAGAAAATCACCAACAATGGTTGCATACTTAACTTGTTCCTAGAATACTTAAATTTTACATGCATTCAGACACATTTCTTCCTCTTAATCTTTATTATCTTGGCTCCCACATGTTCCTTTAAAGCTGGTACTGAGCCCTAAAAAAATCCCATACAACCTTCTGGAACTGACGTCTTATACAGACAAGAGTGAGAGAAGTCAAGTTTAAAGAATTCATGCGCTGTTCTGTTGGCGCCAAAACAGGACTGGACGGTTATGAGGGACATTTAAATTTTCCTCTCAGTCGACTGAGAGCGTGCAACCAGCTGCACTCACATTGCACTGAAAATAGATGCTTTGCAAATTCTCATCTAAATGAAAGTTTAAATTACCAAAAGCAGTCTGACCGGTTATCTTGGACTAAAGTGGTTTACAATTTGCATATAAACTTCATTTCTTTTTCTAATTATGCTGAATAAAATGCATTCATTTTCTCTATGATTATAGGCTAGCTGTGCCAAACACCTGTGACTGCCACAAATCCTAATTTGATATTTATTTACTTCAAAGCAATCTTATCATCTAAATGATTCCAGGCATCAAAGGCCTTAATTATTGATAGTCCATTCGATAGGGTTAGCTTCCGTGTCCTTGGGGGGAGTTTCTGATTTGCTCTTTCTTTTTTAAGCAATACTTGGCTGTAAGGCCATACGATTCTGCTATTAAGGGTATTGGAAATCTCATTCTTATTTAATTGGAATTAAATTTAGACAGTATCAAAGAGCCAAGATTGACATCTGCGATTTTCAGGCTTTCAGGTTAAAAAAATCATAATAATAATCCTTGTTTACTCTTAGTCTTCAAAATAAACATTGTATCCTTTATTTATTTCCAAACCTTTGGAGAAAAGGAATAATTTTTCATTTCGCTGATATTTTAGAATCAGCCAAGGATTTGCTAGAGAGACAAGACGCTGTAAATGTGGGCAAAAAGAGGTCCCGATTGGGAAGTTGTTGGATGCTAGAGCTGAGGATGGCCAGATCTTGCTTTGTGACAAAATCATTTTCAAGCATGGAATTTACAGAAATTGAGGAAGTGAGTGGAAGAGTTAAATGTAAAGACCTCACCTTTGCAAAATTTTACAACCTTACCGATAGGACCCTTAGGTTCAGCGTCACAGAACTAGCTTAGCCTTTTCTGTGCAACATTTCATTGGAAATTAGTGGTCACAGAAAGTGAACAGAAGCTTAAAAACACTTATTAGAATTTCTCAAAATGTCATCCAAGTACACCTCAGGGTCTTTGAGATCCTTTCAGGGGTTCCATAGTATGAACACTATTTTCATAATAATAGTAAAAAGGCATTTGCCTTTATCACTGTCATTGCCTTGAAAATGTTCAGTGGTGTATTCTACAGGTTACACATTATGTGTGACTTTTCAATGGAGTGACTGCAGAAACCAATATGAGAATTCAGCTGTCTGATTAAGCAAAACGTTAGAGATGCGCAAAAATGTAAAAAATAAAATGCCACTCTTCCCATAAATTCATTATATTATAGACATTATAATACTTTTTATAAAATATAGTATTTATCTTATCATAAAATGGGTTTCTTTCTTCTTTTGTAGTGAGTCAATTCATAAATATTCCCAAACTATCTTAACAAACCTGGGCCTCCTGCCTTGCGAGTGCACTATTTACCATCTGAACCACCAGGGAAGCCAAAACTATCTTAGACTTTTAAATATGGCATATACTTTTAAACGTCATCCACATCAACAAAAGATCTTTAGGTGGCTGATACTTTAAGAGTGTAAGGAAGTCCTGAGGCTGAAATGTTTTATGTGAATTAGAAAATTATTAATTGCTCTTAACACTGACTTTTTTCATCACTCACATACTCTCGAAATGGAGAGGGACGCTATAGGCCTTCCACATCATGTCCTCCAACTGCCTCTTATCTATGGAAAATCTTTAGCCAAAGAATAAGTTTAATCAGAAAAAATGAGAAAATACAGACACAAAGGAAAACTCCAAGGAAACCAAATAATGACAGCTCATTCACTAAGCAAAGTCAAGGACCTTTAGCTCCTTCTCAGGGCTATAGCTAATATTCTGAGCCATACCCTGTGAGCTGTTGTATAGATACTGAAACCCCCAGCAGGTGGGAGGAGTTAACCACATGATGTCCAGACTGAAGCCATGACATGTGCTGCCACAATTCCAAGAACTGGCCTCAAGGTAATGGGACAAAACAGACCCTGGAACTGAAGACTAATTGTACTTAAAACAGTCAAGATGACCCTGGGCACATCACTATGTACCTAATTTCAAGATGACTGTCAGAGCTGTTTCTGCACATAGCCTCCTGCCTCCTTCTATAAAAGCCCTTGCCCACTGATTGTCCGCAGGATGGTGGGGGCTGACGGGAGTCAGTCTTCAGACAGAAGTCTGCCCTCCTGGTTCCCACCATCCAAAATAAAGGAAGCCTTCCCTTCCACCAGCCTGGCTTCTTTATTGGTCTTGGAGCAGTGAGCACACAGATTCCCACTGTTGATTACACTCTTTGGTCAAACTCTTAGTTAAGGCCTTCTCTTTGCTCTGCTTTGTATAGCTCCTAAGCAGTGAGAATATAGCTTTCCGAAAGCATGCTTTGGTGTGTGTTCAAAGTCTACTTGCAAAAACATGATTATGCAGTAAAATGGATCTGCTCAGTTGCCATGGTAACACAGATGATTAATGTGACAAGCTGTGCTTGAGGGGGGTCAGCAGGGCTCGATGGACAACGTGTGGCTTAGAGTATCTAGCCAGCATTGCATTAACCCTCTGCTCCTTCCTTTCTCCCTACCATCTTCTCCTCCGCATGTCCCCACCCGCTTGCTGTCAGAGCCCCTTAAGGAGATTATCAATCCCTCATGTGTGCCTGCACCCAGCAGCCTTGTGACAGTACTTCTAGCATTTCTTCCTGGAAGACAAACTCTCCTTGATGCAAAGACTCGGGCAGGGGGCAGGGGTGTGGGTTGGGAGGGAGGAGGCTCCCAATCCTGCTCTAGACAAAGCAGAAGCATCTTGGTGGCCAGTAAATCAATCTAAATGGCCGTGTGCTTAAATCATACTGGGAAAGGAAGGGAGAGAGAAAAAGATTACACTGCTCAAGATTTGCAAGGGTTGTCAAAGAGATGGGCCCTGGGGTCTATCTGCGGCCCTTGCCCGATCCATGAAATGCTTTATTTATGCCCCCGCTCTGAGCTATCACATGTCAGGAGTGATCTCTTGTTGTGTGCTTCAAAAAGGCGGAAGAGGGAACGCAATGTGACACTCACTTAACCACATGTGTCAATCAGGAGAAACCCAGTGGGTTCTACACTGTCAGCAGCCCGGCGCGTGTGTGTGGGTGGGCGACGAAGCCTTTCATGACCCCACTTATGGAGGCCTCCTATTTGCAGGCATCCGGATCAATTCTGGACCTCAACTAACCTTCCGGCTCTGAAACCTGGAAGGTGAACCACAGGACTGCATTTATCATCCCCACTTGTTACATTGTTCAAGCCACAATTCAGTGCTTGTAGGGGTTCACAAAATCATGCCTTCTTTTCTCTTCTGTCTTAAGCGCAGATTTCTCACCCTCTTAATTTTTGTGTAATCATGATATTGATTAGGGGAAAGCAGTGCTTTCTGCTGAGCTTAGTTGAGTTCTCAGCCTGCTGCTCTAACTCTCTCCACCAAGAGTGGAACTTTACTGAGTTAGGTAGACTCATTTTGGGGAATGGAGATATTTTTAAATCTTGTTTTTGAACATTTCTTTAAACCCTTAGCTCTAGGGAACTGGAAGTTAATTCCAGATGCCATCCCTGAAATTAGTTCCAAATAAATGAGTGACAGATTTCTGTTATCATTTGTTTTGTGTGTGTGAAGTCGCTCAGTCGTGTCCGACTCTTTGCGACCCCGTGGACTGTAGCTCACCAGGCTCCTCCGTCCATGGGATTCTCCAGGCAAGAATACTGGAGTGAGTTGCCATTTCCTTCTCCAGGGGATCTTCCCGACACAGGGATCGAACACAGGTCTCCTGCATTGCAGGCAGACGCTTTAACCTCTGAGCCACCAGGGAAGCCCCTATCATTGGTTTTACAAAGACACAAATAAGAAAAGAGAATTTTAATTTCCAGGAGCAAGACTTTTATTAAACTTAGGAAAAAAAATCATCAGGTACTGTGGTATTGTAAAGATATATATTATATACCTGTTTTATATTTTTCTTGATTTGAATATGTATTCACTTGTCTAAACTGATGACTTCATCTTTGGTCTCCTATTTCATGATTTAGTTCCTGAAATAAGACAAAAGAAGTTGATCTGTCTTTCACTAATTCAAGGAAATTATAGCTTAAAATTATAAGAATTAACATGCATTCATAAAACCTTTAATGACAAGAAGACAGTGATTTTATAGTTAAGGATTAGGAATATTGAAGATACTACAGTATCTAGCAGATTTTGAGTGAGGGCTACACCAACCTGCAGTGGTAAAACCAAGAACAGTGGAGCTAAGACTACTTGGTTTGAATGCCACTTACTAGGTGTGTGGACTTGGGCAGGTTATTTAGACTTTCTGTGCCTCAATTTTATCTTTGTACAATGGAGATAATAATAGTAGGTACCTTGTAGAGTTGTGATTATTGTATGAGTAAATACATTTAAAACACTTAATGAAAAGTGGGAGAACCATTCTAGGTGATCTTATGTTTTCATTCTTATTTTTTATTCTGAAATAATTCTGCCATCCCAGTGCTGCTAGTCTCAGGTAGCTTATGAAATTCTAATTTTATTGTTCAATAGTTTGTGTTGAAGCGCTTCTCCTTTTGTATTCCATCCATCGGTTTCTGTTTTGTCTCCCTGGAGTACCCAGTACAAATATACAGTTTCTTCCCCATGATGGGCTTTCATCCACTTGACTTTAATGCTCTGATGACCACTTGGACTTCACTTGCACATTTGACTTTCAACTCACGATCTGGAACCAGGGTGCCCAAGTTCATGTTCGAGACCAATCAACTTTGGATATGCAGTTGGGGGCACTTTTTCTTTATTGAAACCCATTCTTATCTATAAAATGGATAACGTCATCTACCTGATAGTATTTACCTTGAAAACTCAATATGATAATCCATGAAAGATGTATTCAATACCCCTCAAGGAGGTGGAACATAACTCTCCACCATTTAAGTGTAAGCTGCATATGGTACATTCCTTCCAAAGAGTGCAGTCTGAGAATGGGAATAAGAACCATGCAAGGGGAAACACTAACAAACTCTACTGCAGCCATGCAATCAAGGTTAAAATCAACAGTGATAAGGGGCGTTGACAGTGCATATCCTTGATATGATGTGATAAGTGTCAGTTGCTCAATCAAGCCCAACTCTTTGTGACCCCATGGACCACAGCCTGCCAGGCTCCTCTGTCCATGGACTTCTTTGGGCAAGAATACTGGAGTGGGTAACCATTCCCTTCTTCAGGGCATCTTTGCACCCCAGGAATTGCAATTTCTCCATTCCACTCAGATTTTTTTTACAATCTGAGCTACTAGGGAAGACCCACAATGTTATGAGAATGGCATTTTACCTCTCTGGACTTCCCCCGCCCAAACCCATTCAGCATCAGTTCAGTTGCTCAGTCATGTCTGACTCTTTGCCACTTTAGCACACCAGTCTTCCCTGTCCATAACCAACTTCTGGAGCTTGCTCAAACTCATGTCCATCAAGTCAGTGATGCCATCCAACCATCTCATCCTCTGCTGCTCTCTTCTCCTCTTGCCTTCAACCTTTCCCTGCATCAGGGTCTTTTTCAATGAGTCAGTTCTTCGCATCGGGTGGCCAAAGTATTGGAGTTTCAGCTGCAGCACCAGTCTTCCCAATGAATATTCAGGACTGATCTCCTTTAGGATGGACTGGTTGGATCTCCTTGCAGCCCAAGGGACTCTCTAGGGCCTTTTCCAACACCACAGTTTAAAAGCATCTGTTCTTTGGCGCTCAGCTGTCTTTATAATCCAACTCTCACATCCATACATGACTACTGGAAAAACCATAGCTTTGACTAGAAGGAATTTTGTCAACAATGTAATATGTTGACATATTTGTGCATTTTAATATGCTGTCTAGGTTGATCATGACTTTTCTTCCAAGGAGCAAGTGTCTTTTAATTTCATGGCTGCAGCCGTCATCCGCAGTGATTTTGGAGACCAAGAAAATAAAGTCTGTCACTGTTTCCATTGTTTCTCCATCTATTTGCCATGAAGTGATGGGACCAGATGCCATGATCTTAGTTTTCTTAATGTTGAGTTTTAAGCCAGTTTTTTCACTCTCCTCTTTCACTTTCATCAAGAGGCTCTTTAATTCTTCACTTTCTGCCATAAGGGTGGTGTCAGTTGCATATCTGAGGTTATCGATATTTCTCCCAGCAATCTTGATTCCAGCCTGTGCTTCATCCAGCCCGAACCCATAACCCCAGTTTAACTGTGAGAAAAACATCCAACAAATTCCAGTTGAAGGAAATCTACAACATACCTGACTAGTACCCTCAAAACTATCAATATTATCAGAATAAAGGTAAGCCTGAGAAATGGTTACAAAGGAACCTAATGAGATATGATGATGGTACCCATAGTATCCAGATGGGATCTTGGGGCAAAACAAGTTTATTAGGTAAAAGTAAAAGTGGTTTAGTTGCTAAGTCATGTCTGACTCTTGTGACCCCATGGGCTGTAGCTCACCGGGTTCCTCTGTCGATGGGGATCTCCAGGCAACAATACTGCAGTGGGTTGCCGTTTCATTCAACAGGGGATCTTCCTGACCCAGGGACTGAACCTGGGTCTCCTGCTCTGCAGGCAGTTTCTTTACCGACTGGAGCAACCAGGGAAGCCAAAACAAAAGAAATACAAATAAATTATGGATTTTAGTAAATCATAATGTGTCAGTATTGGTTCACTAATTCTGACAAATGTATCATGTTAATATATGATCTAAACAATAGAAGAAACTGGATGCAGGATATAAAGAAATTCTTGGTGCTATTTTTGCAACTTTTCTGTAAATCTAACACTATTCTAAAATTAAAAGTTAGGGCAAATATATACAAAAATACCTGAACTTAGTGAAAGCTCAGTACGTGTTGACTGTAATTACTACATTTCTATGAGGCCTGTCTCTTGTGATATATGTTTCAGTTTACATCTAGCAAAGCTTGAGAAGCCTGTGTGTGGGGGCTGGGGGTGCAGAGGGAAGAGAGAGATTTGTGAGAGACTGGCTTATTTACAATCATTGACCTGGATTTCAGGACTTTGCAATGATAGGGATCCAAAAGATCACTTATAATTTGGTTCTGAGCTCCCGTGGCAAATGCTACTGTTAATAAACATTTTTCTGGGAAGTCATTTGACTGTCCTCTAAATGAATAAAAATTTGAAACTCAGAAGTAGAATGATGAAACTTTACGCTAATGTATTCGCGTGAATTTTGGCTCACTGTGGTGTCTAAAGGAGCAAAATTGACCTTAGAAGCGTAATTTGAAATGATTGGCGTTTGCTTGGCTATAGGCAGCCTGCTGCCATTGAATACTTAACTGCACTTACTTAATAAGCACCAGGATTATATGCAGTTAGTTTCATAGAATGGAGGTCTCCAGGGTACTTCCACTAAAGCAACTTGTGCTAATACGACTCTTTTGCCATCTGATGCTTATTGCCCTTACATCTTCTGAAGCTCTCTGACACAATTATTTTACCTCCCAGGATCTGACAAGACAGATCTAGGTCTTCGAAGTCCACAGAATGCACAAAAATGCCCAGGTTTTTTCCTCTGCCATTTGAATACTGATCTCTAGTCTGGAATGGTATGTAGTGTATCCTTGCGCCTTCACTTTTGAACTGTTTTGTTTTCAACCTGTAAAGGGGATTATCATAAAGGCAGAATTATTTCTCAAAAATATGGACATTGGGTGACTTTAGTTATTTTCAATTCTTTGTGCGTGTTTGTGTTTCCTTTGACAATTTGTTTATGGAAATTCAGTCACGTTTACTACATCGCAAAACACATAGAACCATGGTAGCGTTCTCACTTTACATAGATGGATCCATGTACTTTTGACAGTTTTTTCACAGATACTGACAGTGAATTTCCCATCGGAGGATGTGAGGATGCCCAGTTCTCTGTCAACCTCACTTTACATTGATGCTTGTAATTTCTTATCCCATGAACTGTTCATCTCAAGATGTATGCTAGTATTTCAGATAAGGCATAGGCGCTTGAACATAGCTATCCAGAGGCGGTGACCTCAGATTGTAGGATTGTCAATTATGTTGCACGCATGTGTGCGTGCATGCTGACTCGCTCAGTCCTGTCCCACTCTTTGCGACCCCAAGGACTGTAGCCTACCAGGCTCCTTGGTCCACAGAATTTTCCAGGCAATAATGTGGGTTGACATTATCTCAGGCAGCAGATCCTCCCGACCCAGGAATTAATCCCACTGAGCCACCTGGGAATCTCATGGGCAATTATCTTAATTTATCTTAATTCATTACTTACACTAATGTCTCATCAATAATACATTTTTTCTTTTTTTCCAGTAGGCTATGACTAGTTTATGAGGGACATACTTCACAGTAACCAGTGACAATATCCGTTTGTGTAATCAAGATTTAGACCATCAATGATGAAACACCTGACAGATTTTCCC
Source organism: Capra hircus (assembly GCF_001704415.2). Classification (NCBI taxonomy): domain Eukaryota; kingdom Metazoa; phylum Chordata; class Mammalia; order Artiodactyla; family Bovidae; genus Capra; species Capra hircus. The sequence goes on from NC_030817.1 coordinate 8,792,883, forward strand.
CAGGGGGTTTTAATAGAAAATAAACACTAAATATTACAAATACTAGTACTTATTTTTTCCAAGATTATTTCAAATTATGATGGCTCCTGTAAGAAAGTAAAATGGTGAATAATTGTGGGATAAGGAAGAGTATGTTTTCTTTAACATTTCCCAGATTTGTGATTGGAAATAGAAAGTGTTAAACATTTCTAGAGAATTTTATCTACACCTGACCCTTGAGGTCATCGTTTTTGTTTTTGCTTTTTTTCACTTTTAAGTTTTAATGAATGAAAACTTTTATGCTGCTGCTGCTGCTGCTGCTAAGTCGCTTCAGTCGAGTCCGACTCTGTGCGACCCCATACATGGCAGCCCACCAGGCTCCGCCGTCCCTGGGAATCTCCAGGCAAGGACACTGGGGTGGGTTGCCATTTCCTTCTCCAATGCATGAAAGTGAAAAGCGAAAATGAAGTCACTCAGTTGTGTCTCACTCTGTGACCCCATGGACTGCAGCCTACCAGGCTCCTCCATCCATGGGATTTTCCAGGCAAGAGTACTGGAGTGGGGTGCCATCGCCTTCTCCAGAACAGTAGTATAGTCCTTATTAAAGAATAAAGTCCCCTGATAGTCAGCCATCTTCCTTGTCTTCGGCACAGTGTCTCTCACTGATTCATTCTACACATATTTTCTGTGTTGGGAATACGAATGTGGGCATGCCATGGCTGCTGTTGTCAAGGAATATCTACATTTTCGAAGGCAACAGATTTTGAAAACATTGCTGAAGTGCAAAATTACCTTATTGATTCTTGAAAACTCCTTTGCAGACAATGGCATCTTGTCTGTGACTGAAAGGACTAGAAGGCATTAGCCAGGCTATGGGAAGTAGAAAGCGAAGAAAGATTTCAGGGACAGGAAATAGTATTCACCCATTGCCTTTGTGAAGATGTTCAATATATGTTTGAGGAATCATTTTGAATGAATAACAAGAACAATAGAGAGAGTTTCTGTCTTCTGTTAAAAGATTCACCCATAACAGAGGGCTGGAAAATGCTGGGTTGGCAATGTTTAATGGCAAGTCATGATATCATAGGACTGCATCAACCAAATGTGAAAAGATGTCCACCGAAACTCAAGGTTGTCTTTAAAAAGAATCATGACTGTTCTCACCCAAAATGTAACACTTTTATTGGCTCCAAGAGGAAACTTTTGCTCAAAAACATTTCTTTTGAAATTCCAATGTTAGAGATTTATGCATATGTCTTAAGCAGTTCAATTTTTTAAATGTCAGAACTACCTGAGGTTAAGCAGAGCTATAACTCATCCATGATTTGGTGTGGAGGCCTGTAGTAAGGATGCTTTTTCTCTCTTTACAGCTTAATCATACTAATTATGGCTAGAAAACGGGGACTTCCATGGAAAGGTCTTCCTTTCTTTGAATTATCAGAGAAAGGATCTGTGCAAAGAGCAAGCCACTCAGAGGGGCTGTCGAAGGTCACCTGGTGCAGAGCTGAGTGGCATAGCACAGATGACTCAGCAATTTTCCTCTAGATCCCTCAGCAAAGTACAACTAATGCCATTCTGTTTTATCTTCGAATTGTATTATATTTTCAATGTTTTTAGAGAAATGACCCTTTTAATTGGGAAATATGTTGTGTTTAGCATAGCTCTTCCTTTTTCTATAAAAGTGACCTACCTGCCTGCAGTAAAAACACCAGCTGCTACTAATTAGACTATTCATAGCATATTATCGGCAGCTTATTATACCATGTCGACAAGGGAACAAGAAAAACACGCCTTACTACCAGTTTTGCTCATTCACAAAGAGTGACCAGTAAATTTTTATTTCATAACCAGAAATACATGAGGATTGAAGCCCAAGAGAGGGAAAATGTGATAAATTAGTAATCCTAATGAAATAAATAATAATTTGAAATTGACATAAACCTGAATTTGAATATCAGCTCTTGAAAGTAATATTGATTAAACACTCTGAACCTCATTTCTCCCATTAGTTAAACTTGGATAGTAGCCATATTATAGAACTTTAATGAGGAATAAAGTAAAATAAAGTTTTTATCATAATATTATATGTTAGTCTTTCAGTCATGTCTGACCTTTTGTTACCCCGTGGATTATAGCCCTGTAGCCTACCAGGCTCCTCTGTCCATAGAATCCTCCAGGCAAGAATACTGGAGTGGATAGCCATTCCTTTCTCTGGGATATCTTCCCAACCCAAGGATTGAACCCAGGTCTTCTGCATTGCAGGCAGCTCTTGTCACAGTTCAGTTCAGTTCAGTCGCTCAGTCGTGTCTGACTCTGCGACCCCATGAATCGCAGCACGCCAGGCCTCACTGTCCATCACCAACTCCCGGAGTACACTCAAACTCAGGTCCATTGAGTTGGTGATGCCATCCAGCCATCTCATCCTCTGTCATCCCCTTCTCCTCCTGCCCCCAATCCCTCCCAGCATCAGAGTCTTTTCCAGTGAGTCAACTCTTCACATGAGGTGGCCAAAGTACTGGAGTTTCAGCTTTAACATCAATCCTTCCAAAGAACACCCAGGACTGATGTCCTTTAGAATGGACTGGTTGGATTGCCTTGCAGTTCAAGGGACTCTCAAGAGACTTCTCCAACACCAAAGTTAAAAAGCATCAATTCTTCGGTGCTCAGCTTTCTTCACCATCCAACTCTTACATCCATACATGACCACTGGAAAAACCATAGCCTTGAGTAGACGGACCTTTGTTGGCAAAGTAATGTCTCTGCTTTTGAATATGTTATCTAGGTTGGTCATATCTCTACTTCCAAGGAGTAAGTGTCTTTTAGTTTCATGGCTGCAATCACCATCTGCAGCAATCTTGGAGCCCAGAAAAATAAAGTCAGCCACCATTTCCCCATCTATTTCCCATGAAGTGATGGGACCAGATGCCATGATCTTCGTTTTCTGAATATTGAGTTTTAAGCTAACTTTTTCACTCTCCACTTTCCCTTTCATCAAGAGGCTTTTTAGTTCCTTTTCACTTTCTGCCATAAGGTGGGGGTGGTGTCATCTGTATATCTGAGGTTATTGATATTTCTCCTGGCAATCTTGATTTCAGCTTGTGCTTCTTCCAGCCCAGGGTTTTTCATGATGTACTCTGCATAGAAGTTAAATAAGCAGGGTGACAATATACAGCCTTGATGTACTCCTTTTCCTATTTGGAACCAGTCTGTTGTTCCATGTTCAGTTCTATCTGTTGCTTTCTGACCTGCATACAGGTTTCTCAAGAGGCAGGTCAGGTGGTCTGGTATTCTCATCTCTTTCAGAATTTTCCACAGTTTATTGTGATCCACACAGTCAAAGGCTTTGACATAGTCAATAAAGCAGAAATAGATGTTTCTCTGGAACTCTCTTGCTTTTTCCATGATCCAGTGGATGTTGGCAATTTGATCTCTGCTTCCTCTGCCTTTTTTAAAACCAGCTTGAACATCTGGAAGTTCACGGTCCATGTATTATTGAAGCCTGACTTGGAGAATTTTGAGCATTACTTTACTAGCGTGTGAGATGAGTGCAATTGTGAGGTAGTTTGAGCATTCTTTGGCATTGTCTTTCTTTGAGATTGGAATGAAAACTGACATTTTCCAGTCCTGTAGCCACTGCTGAGTTTTCCAAATTTGCTGGCATATTGAGTGCAACACTTTCACAGCATCATCTTTCAGGATTTGAAATAGATCAACTGGAATTCCATCACCTGCACTAGCTTTGTTCATACTGATGCTTTCTAAGGCCCACTTGACTTCACATTCCAGAATGTCTGGCTGTAGATGAGTGATCATACCATTGTGATTATCTTGGTCATGAAGATCTTTTTTGTACAGTTCTTCTGTGTATTCTTGCCACCTCTTCTTAATATCTTCTGCTTCTGTTAGGTCCATACCATTTCTGTCCTTTATCGAGCCCATCTTTGCATAAAATGTTCCCTTGGTATCTCTAATTTTCTTGAAGCTATCTCTAGTCTTTCCCATTCTGTTGTTTTCCTCTATTTCTTTGTATTGATCGCTGAGGAAGGCTTTCTTATCTCTTCTTGCTATTCTTTGGAATTCTGCATTCAGATGCTTATATCTTTCCTTTTCTCCTTTGCTTTTTTGCTTCTCTTCTTTTCACAGCTATTTGTAAGGCCTCCCCAGACAATGTTAATATGATTATAATAATGTAATAGTGATGTGATTCAATCCACTGTTCAAGACTGGGCCAATTAAAGAGAGTATCTCACAACAGATTCGTGGAAGACGATATAAAAATACAGGTGACTCTTTATAGAGAATTTCTCATGGGTCATGAAGTAACTTTTCCTTATAATAGCTAAAACTTTTAATATATCAGTTCATTTAATTCTCACCATAAATCAATGAAATGGGTATAATCTAACCACTCACAGTTTATAAATGAGGGAACTAAGGCATAGATAAATTAATTTTATCAAGGTTAAGGAAAAAAACACTAAGTAGTACAGCTCGTATTTGAACCAAAGCCATTTGGTTCAAGGCAGAGCTCTTAAGACATTACACAATAATGCCTCTGGAATACTTTAAATTCTCTGCTCACACTAGAAAATTATCTTTTTCTGCATTATATTAAGATTAAAAACTACTGCTATCATATTGTAATTAAATCACTTTGTAGATAGTCTTATGGAAAGTATCAAAAGTTAATTTAATTAATTAGTGAAGATACTTGGATTTAAGGCATACTTGTTCATCAGAACATGCATGACTCAAAGCATAGGGATAAATGATGACTGTTTGATCACCTAATATGCATTGCAAGCATATTGAGGAGGCCTTTAATATATATCATATTTTTATTTTACATGGGCAATCTTCCTTGTGACAATTAGTTATTATTAATTCAGCATATGTAACAAGAACAATGAACCGTCTTTGTCTGCAGGCAGATGAGAAACTCCACATCTAAATAAGTATTTCGCCTTCAGAATAGCACTTTTAGAAGCCAGATGTTTATTTCCATAGTGTAATTTTGTTATTACTTGTTTTATTTCTTTGGAACTTTTCAAAGTATGAGATATATTTGATTATTAATTTTAGTATTCACAATGGTGTCAACATTTCCTTTAATGTTTAAAGATGATAGAACACAGATAGATGCAGACAGATAGAAGATAGATAGCACTGGAGGGGATCATAGAGAGAATGTGAGTTTCAGTTGACCTGCAAGCTGGACCTGGGCAGTCCTAGGCTCCCCACGCCTCCCCCTGTCCTTGGAATGTACATGCCCACAGTTGCCAGAGTAAGAGCGTTTTTAAGGACACCGCTTTGAGAGAGCAATGGATTGTGAGACCATCTAGGCTGGATATATGGCTGAACCCAGGTAAGTCCTGTGTATAAACTTGTAAGATTCCAGTGGGTATAGGATTCTGCTACTAGTCTTGCTGTCCAGATAAACCTGGTATAGAAGTTCCCTTGCTTCTTAAACCTGCCACCTAACGATATGAAGTGGTCTGTCTCTTTCTTCACTCTCTTCTTGCTCTTTGTGTATGGGAACCAGTTTGTGAGACAACAGATAACTAATGCACATGTATAATGATTTAATATGATTAATGTTGATTTTTTATATAATATATAATAATTTATATATCCAGGTATCTATATACCTATATCTCTCCATCTATTCCTCTATCTATCTTATTCATCCTATAACATTTAGGTATTTAAAACTGCTCAGGTCCCTTCTGTCAGCAAAATGATCATGTGAGACACTACAAAACTTCCTGGAGTCCTTGAAAACCTCGTTTCAAATCTTAGGGATAAAGTGTTTAGTCTTTCACCATAAACTATGATATTAGCTGAAAGTTGTTTATAGATGCTTTTTATCAGATTAGAAAAGTTTTTCTGTGTTTCTACTATGTTGATTTTTTAAAAATTATAAATAGATTTTGAGTATTTTAAAGTAATTTTTCTTTATCTACTGAGATGGTCATATAATTTGTCTCCATTACTCAATAATACGTACATACACTACACTAATAATTCCACTAAAAATTCCACTTTTTTTTGTATTATATTTTTCTTTATTGTTGAATTCAATTTACTAAATCATATTAAGGAATTTTATATCTGTATTTATGATATGATAGAGTACTTCATGCAAAATGCTGGGCTGGATGAAGCACAAGCTGGAATCAAGATTGCTGGGAGATATATCAATAACCTCAGATATGCAGGTGACACCACCCTTATGGTAGAAAGCCAAGAGTAAGCAACAAACCTCCTAATGAAGGTCAAAGAGGAGAGAGGAAAAGCTGACTTAAAATTCAGCATTCAGAACTCTAAGATCATGTCATCCGGTCTCTTCACTTCATGGAAAATAGATGGGGAAACAATGGAAACAGTGACAGACTTTATTTTGTTGGGCTTCAGAATCACTTCAGATGGTGACTGCAGCCATGAAATTGAAAGAAATTTGCTGCTTGGAAGAAAAGCCATGACAAACATAGACAGTGTACTTAAAAGTAGAGATGTTACTTTGTCGATAAAGGCCCATATAATCAAAGCTATGGTTATTCCAGTAGTCCTGTATGGATGTGAGAGCTGGACTATAAGAAAAGCTGAGCCCTGAAGAATTGATGCTTTTGAACTGTGCTGTTGGAGAAGACTCTTGAGAGTCCCTTGGGCAGCAAGGATATGCAACCAGTCCATCCTAAAGGAGATCAGTCCTGAATACTCATTGGCAGGACCAATGTTGAAGCTGAAATTCTAATACTTTGGGCACCTGATGCGAAGAGATGACTCATTGGAAAAGACCCTGATGCTGGGAAAGATTGAAGGCAGAAGGAGAAGGGGACGACAGAGGATGAGATGGTTGGAAGGCATCACCGACTCTATGGACATGAATGTGATCAAGTTCCAGGAGATGTGAAGGACAAGGAAGCCTGGCGTGCTGCAGTCCATAGGGTCACAAAGAGTCAGACTCGACTGAGCAACTGAACAACAGCAAATGATATAGCTGGGTCATTCCTTGCACATGAGGAGATTATTGGCTTTGGTCAAAGAGTTAAGGGGACTCTGGGCAGATTGCTAGAGTCTCTTTTCTGTGTGACCCACTCCTCTCTGGCATCCTACACTCCTCTTTCCATTTTCTTCTGCATCTCTGAGTTTAAACTTTGGTTTCCTCTGCCAGGCAAGATGACTTCTTTCTTTCAGGACTCCATCCTCTCAGTTTAGAAGAGGAATCCCAGGGAGAACCCAGGAGAACATGCAGCTCATCTTTATGCGTTTCCCTTCTCTTAAGAATCACAACCCTGCCCTATCTGTCATCCAATGTCATCAATAGTTGATGCCTGTAATGTGTGCCCCTCTGTAACAATCTACTGTGGGAGGTTAACTCGGGTAATTATCACTGAGTCTTGGCAAAACCAATGATCTCTTTTTATTTAATTAACAGTTTTTTTTAAAAATGTAGACCATTTTTAAAAGCTTTATTGATTTTGTTATAATATTGCTTCTCTTTTATGTTTTGGTTTTTTGGCCACAAGGCACATGGGATTCTAGCTCCCCTAGTAGTGATCAAATCCAAACTCCCTGCATTGGAAGATGACGTCTTATCCACCAGACCACCAAGGAAGGCCCCCAATGATCATTCATAAACATTTAATAGCTGATGTGAAAATTCCTCCACTCCTGAAAGTTCATTTTTAAGTGTCTTTTAAAATCCCTAGATTATATCATTGCTCATTTTTGCTGATTTTATCTATTAGAAGACATTTCTTTCAGTTTACATGTGCTTGTCATTTTATTCATGCCCACATGATATATGTTTACAAAACCCTGATGTTTTTGTTTTTCCCCTGTAGATTTATATAGGAAGTTTGTGGTAGGTCTATTTTTATGGAATTTTGTTATTCTCAATACACAATAAGAGTAAAAATAAAAAAGTAATGTATTTTTATGACTAAAGAACACAGTTTTCATAATTTTATTTGTTAACTAAAAATTCCACAGTAGAGGATAAGGGTGCTGGAGAAGGAAACGGCAACCCACTCCAGTGTTCTTGCCTGGAGAATCCCAGGGATGGGGGAGCCTGGTGGGCTGCCATCTCTGGGGTCGCACAGAGTCGGACACGACTGAAGCAACTTAGCAGCAGCAGCAGCAGCAGCAGCAGCAAGGGATTCTGAGCAGAATCCGTTCCCGGGTGTCTTGCACTTGCTGAGGCAGTACCTTGAGAACAACGGCTGAAGGTTTAAAAAAAAAAAAAAAAAAAAAAAAAACAAGCAAATTAGAAGTTCCACTGTATACTATGACATATCAAGTCACCTAGAAAGTGACTTCATTTTCACACCTTCATTTTTACCCCAAAAAAAGTTCATTTAATATTACTCCTCAAATACTTATTTTTGGACATTTCACATTGCTCAAATGCCAAAACTTGGATTGGAGTTACTAAGGCTCTTTACCCTGTGTATCACATGCTTGGTCAATTGAAATGCAGGAAGCGGAGAAGCAGAGACCTGGATGAGCTGAAACAGAAGACTCTGCATAGTCATACCAGATAAGTAAGTTATTTCATGAGTGATCATATTTACATGTTTTTATTTTTTATTTCCACTCTTCTTTTAGAGGCACACATCATAACTGAGTCATAATTAATTTTTGTGGTGTGATTTTTCTGTTGTGGAAATTCCAGCTACACAGACATATATATTAAAGGTGCTAGGTTAGTACTATAAAGTTAGAATAAAGTAACTCCATCAAAAGAGTAGTTGAGGAAAACATGAAGCAACTCTAATGTAAAGATAATGCATATTTTTGAAGCCTATGGATTACCTAACCTTTGCTAATTAAGAATATACTTTATTCAGTATGTCAGTGTAATTTATAAGACCATGCTTGCAAAAACAGATGCTAATGCAAAGCATTTAGGATATTAAAATTAAATGTTTCATGCCCAGACATAGAAATAGGTACTCATATGTCAATATTTACATTATTTGTAGTTAAATGTATGTTTTCCCATATGTTCATAAAGAAAAAATTGTATGTACCAATTTTTTTTTTCTTTCAGGGTTTAAATACAGCAGGTTGCCACTGAGATAAAACATGATGAAACTGTCTTTTTATTTTTTTTAATTTTTATAATTTGATTTTTGTCACTTCCTTCTCCAGGGGATCTCCAACTGAGGGACTGAACCTGCGTCACTTGCACTGCAGGTAGGCTCTTTACCCCTGAGCCATCAGGGAAGCCCCCGTGTATATGCATGCAAATGTATATAGTTGTTATCATCTGCTGAGAGCTCTGAGGGGTCTGATGAAGAAGGAAATGGCAATCCCTTCCAGTAGTCTAACCTGGGAAATCCCCTGGACAGAGGAGCCTGGCCAGCGACAGTCCACAGGGTCGCAAAAGAGTTGGAAACAACTTATCAGCTAAACAACGGCAACTGAGGGGTCTGATGGAGCCTTATAAATGGCATTCTGTTTTATTTAATCCAAATGTATACAAATTGGGATATAAGATAAAAGAGTATTAAACGTTGGCCAAACTTCAGTGTTGGCTTTACCTGGTGCCCCAGTGGTAAAGAATCTGCCAGCAATGCAGGAGACATGAGTTTGATCCCTGGGTCGGGAAGATCCCCTGGAGAAGGAAATGGCAACCCACTCCAGTATGCTTGCCGGGAGAATCCCACGGATGGAGGAGCCTGGAGAGCTGCAGTTCACGGGGCTGCAAAGAGTCGAGCTCGGTTGAGTAACTAACGCACTTCCCCTTCCCCGGCTGTGTCCACACATCCATTCGCTACACCCACGTCTCTACTCCTGCCCTGCAAATAAAAGTGGAGATGACAGGTAATGTTTAGCATGGAAGAAACTCCAGTACTTTGGCCACCTCATGCAAAGAGTTGACTCATTGGGAAAGACTCTGATGCTGGGAGGGATTGGGGACAGGAGGAGAAGGGGACGACAGAGGATGAGATGGCTGGATGGCATCACTGACTCGATGGACATGAATTTGAATGAACTCTGGGAGTTGGTGATGGACAGGGAGGCCTGGCGTGCTGCAATTCATGGGGTCGCAAAGAGTCGGACACGACTGAGCGACTGAACTGAACTGAACTGAACTGAACTGAAAATGGGTTTAGCATAACGTCCAGGTAGGTATGAGCAGAACACTCATACCTGTCTGTGAGAACACTGGATAAGGCCAGCTTTGCCCCAGGTGAGGCTTGCCCAGGTAGTACTTAAGACATTGAAGAACAAAGCCTGGATCCTAGTAGGTAGCATGCTCCTAACACAAATAAGGGAGTTGCTGAGTCAAACTTTGTTTTCCCAAACCTTCTTATCCTAATGATTGATCAGAAAAGTGATAACACATCCCTGCAACCAAAATAAGTAAAGAAAAAATAGACAGGCCAGATATGTTACACTGTTGAGCTTCTTCCATGTGGATGACACACGATTGATTGGAGAATCCACCTTCTCCCACAGTACTCTCCATATTTATTTATATATTTGGTTGCCTTTTGCACCTTTATTTGAATAGAGACCTTAATGAGAAGGAGCTTTAAACCCAGGCCTAGCCTGGCAGGGATGTTCTTGAGTGAGAGACTCTGCAGTTCATTCAGTTAGAAGCGGAGGTTTGGCAGAGTGAAAGAATGGATAAGCTGGTAGTATAACTTATTAGTTGTCTAGACATGGATAAGTAGCTCAAATATTTTGAGTGACTCCTTGAATTATGACATAAGATTGTAATACCAAAATCATAGAGCTGAAATGACTATCAAGTAAAATAAAGTACATGACACGTTGTTGTTTTTCAGTCACTCAGTCGTGTCCCACTCTTTGTGACCCCATGGGCTGCAGCACACAGGCTTCCCTGTCCTTCACTATCTCCTGGAGTTTACGCAGACTCACATCTGTTGAATTGCCGATGCCATCCAACCATCTCATCCTCTGTTGCCCCTTCTCCTAGTGCCCTCAATCTTTCCCAGCATCATGGCCTTTTAGAACGAGGTGGCTCTTTGCATTAGATGGCCAAAGTATTGGAGCTTCAGCTTCAGCGTCAGTCCTTCCAATGAATATTCAGGGTTGATTTCCTTTAGGATTGACTGGTTTGATCTCCTTGCAATTCAAGAGACTCTCAAGAGTCTTCTCTAGCACCACAATTGAAAAGAATCAGTTCTTTGGTGCTCGGCCTTCTTTGCGGTCCAACTCTCACTTTCATACATGACTGCAGGAAAAACCATAACTTTGACTATACGGACCTTTATCCATAAAGTGATGTCTCTGCTTACACTGTCTAGGTTTGACATAGCTCTTCTTCCAAGGAGCAAGTGTCTTTTAATTTCATGGCTGCATTCACCGTCTGCAGTGATTTTGGAGCTCAAGAAAATGAAATCTTTCACTTTCCAATTTTTCTCCATCTATTTGCTATGAAGTGATGGGACCAGATGCCATGATGTTAGTTTTTTGGATTTGAGTTTCAAGTCAGTTTTTTCACACTCTTCTTTCACTCTCATCATGAGGCTCTTTAGTTCCTTTTTGCTTCCTGCCATTACAGTGGTATGTATCATCCGCATATCTGAGATTGTTGAGGCAATCTTGATTCCAACTTGTGATTCATTCAGCCTGGCATTAGAAGCATGATGTACTCTGTATGTAAATTGCATGAAGTAAAATATATTTGCAATAAATAATCACTATTTTTAGTACTTAGTATTAAAAACAAATTGTTTTTCAAATTTATATTATCATGGACTCCACAAGGCATTATATGCAGATTTCAAAGTACTTAGCAAAATATTCATATAATAAATAGTGATAATAAAGTAAAATAAATGTGATGTTTTCTAACTACATAGATAATACAGTGTGAAAGAATTAGATCATCCATCAAATAAATAAAAACACTTATAGCACTTACATAAGCTTTTTAAGCAAAGCAGATATTCTATTAATCTGATTAAATTTACCTGAGAGTCTCCACGTTTTAACAGAATCATTTTTGTGAACTTTGAACTCAAAACCTTTTAAGCAGTTGACCAATAGCTACCTTTGATGTCTGGCGAATTAGCTCTGGCGAAAGTGTACGTTACATCCTTCACTCATGATATGGATCTTGATTTAATATTTCTTATTGACAGAAAAAAAAAAAAAACTCCCCCTGGTGTTTTGAACTCCTGGATGCACATGTTAATGAAAGCATGCAAGTAACAAATATGTGATAAAATCTATTCAAATGTAGTTAATTATGAGAGCACTTCAGTCTTGCTCATCAGAGTGAAGTATTGCCAATTCCTATGTGTACACTTTGATATAAATATGACCCATTATAGGCTATTTGAAAATTTGAAATAATGCATATTTATTTCATATTTTGCTGATCACCCAAAGAGATGTTAATAGGCCAAATTTTTTCCTTACTGCATTGTTAACATATTAAGCAAGATTACTTTGATCTTCATTCCTTTATTCATTCATTTACTTATTGAATTAATTTGTTTGAAAAATATGTATTGTGTACCTGTTAAACACCAACCATACCTTATTTACTGGGAATACAGAAATGGTTATATTACTCTTCTCATCTACAAGGAACGCTTAACCTTACAGCTTTTTATAAAGAATTTTCCCTTTTTGGGAGAGAGAGGGACTCATCTGTCTATTTGATTTTATTTCACGAATCATACCTCATATCATTTAATATTTCCTGGCACATTTCCATTCAGATAATACCTTTCCTCTAAGGAGCACAAACCTATGTTTGTATCTTTGACAGCAAAGGAGAGACTGCCTAATGGAACTGATGCTTGGCTTGAATAATGTAGGATATTGTGACAATGGCAGCAGCAACGAATCTGAAATGGCAGGCCCTACCTGATGCAATTGAAAACCATGCACACCGTTGTCTTAGTTGCAAATATGTTAGATTTCATTTCTGCTTCTGCGATGCCACTGAGTGTAATTCATCTTGATGACAGTTGACAAGAGAAGCTAATTTCTCTTAAAAGCACTTCCCAATTACCTCCTTTTTTTTCCCTAAACACTGAGCAGTTTGAGGCACTTGGGAACAAACATTTTCCTGTCTTTTCTCTATGTAGAGGAAAGAAATTAGGTGATATGCATGTATTAGATGTTACTGCTCTCTCTGACTTGCAGAAATTAACTTTAAATAGTGAGTGGCCAGGGAATATGTGATTCGAACAGACTTTGGGGTAGATATGATAGACATTGCTAATGGAAATGATTTAGGAAAAGCAAATGTATATTGTATCAACTTCCTTTTTATTTAAAGCAAATATTGAGAAAGTAAGGAAGAAGGAAGAGGAAAAAAGGGAAAGTGGAGTGGGGAAAATATCAGAAAATGTTTCTTCTTTTCTACCCTGAATGTAAAACCTCAGAACAAAATGGGAGAATCTTCTTTGCTCATGCATATATTCATGAAAGCTGTCCAAAATTTTTAAACAATAAAACAGCATGCAGTTTTAGAAAGATTTGAAATATGAGTATATGGATCCTTTTCTTAAATAATAGTCATATAATGAGAGTTACCCATGATGATAAAATGTGCTTCATCTCAACTGTCATAGCTTGAAATTTAAATATTGAGAGTATGAATGTTCCCAGGAAATTAGCAGGATCAAATATCACTCAACAGACTACATATATCATTTCATATCATTTCATTTCATATATTCATCTCGATTTATATTCTTTTTTTTTGACAAAGTTGTAATTAATTTTGTAACTCGTCTACAGAAGTTGGATGAACTTTTCTTTAACTCACAATGATTTAACTTTAAGGATGAGATTGATGATGTTTTAATGGAGAAAAGAGAATAATGAAAGACTTTAAAAGAAAATGACTTGTTTTGGTAATGAGACATGATATTACTTTAATGAAGATTAAGAAAGTTAAAGTCCATGTAAGGAAAAAACATTCCCAGAACATTTTATAGCACTGACAATCATAGCAAAAGATGAATGAAAGAAATTGTGCTACTGTAATAATTTATACAAATAAACTATAAAGAATACCTACAGCTGATCTGAGACAGAATACAGAAGTAAATATTAAGACAGGTGAGGTATATACCAAAGGAGAGGCTAAAACAATGAAAATGTTTAGTATACCTATTGAAGTATGTTCCATAAACTTTGATCCTCTCACTCTTAACAGGGATATAGCAAGTGATAAGACTTTGAGCTTGAGAGAGGATTTTAAAAATGTATTAGGAATGAGCTGTACTGTAAATCTCTTTGTCCAGCTCCACCAAAGGGTAGGGAGTTTTGTGGCTACCTCCAAATTCCAAAACCAGTTAGAAGAACTTCCAATAAATTATTCAAAGAGACATTTTTTGTGTGGACTGGGATTATCTTCTATTCAAAAAGGTGTGCAACATTGAAGTTGATTCCCCTTTAACAAAATTAAGAGTGTTCAGTGAGAACATTTAATACTTAATGTGGGGCACTTCCTTGGTGGTCCACTGGTGAAGAATCCACCTTGCAATGCAAAGGACATGGGTTTGATCCCTGGTCAGGAAACTAAGGTTTCACGTGCTGCAGAACAACTAAGCCCACATGCTCCAGAGCTCGTGAGCTGCAATTACCAGGGTCAGCGTGTCATGACTAGAGAATCTGTGTACTGCAGTGAAAGATCCCACATGCTGCCACTAAGACACAAAACAGCCAAATGAATAAATATTTTCAAAGAATGTGTATTCCTAAAGGTTGGGCAATGCAAAAACTGAGGTCTGACTGATTCCTGGAAGACCTAAGGCCAAGAGATTCCTAACTAGCTGTTTTGAATGTGGAATAGCTCATTAGAAAAGCCTGATGCTGAAAGATCAAAGAAAAAGGAGAAGGGGGCAGCAGAGGGTGAGATGGTTAGATCTCATCACCAACTCAATGTACATGAGTTTGAGCGAACTCCAGGAGATAGTGGAAGAGGGGAGCCTGGCATGCTGCAGGCCATGGCGTTGCAAAGAGTCAGACATGGCTTAGCGACTGAACAGCAAGCACTGCAAAGGCAGAGCTTGCTTGGGCTGGTCGGGAGACATTCTCCCGGAGTTTGGCAGCATTCTCCAGCCAGTTGTGGGCCAAGAATGAGCAAGAACTTCCATGGGTGATCTTAGGTCTTGTCCAAAACCCAGTCTAGAAGGACAAATAGATGGCAATGAGAAAAAAAAAGAAATAGAGGGGACGATCCTTAGTGATGAGGACAGATAAAGGGACAGCAGAAATGGAGGCACAGTTACTCCTGTCAGGAGGACTGCACGTAAATGATTCCCCAAAATGGATTAGGAATGTTGGCCAAGAGCTGTAAAGATGAGTCAGCCTTGAATATCTGCCAAATTCAGAGAGCACTAGTTAATCCAGTGTCCACAGAGAAGTTTTCTTTATCTGCTACTTCTGCTCTTGTTATTTTTCTAGATGCTGCTGGTAAGGAGTAGGATGGCTGAAAAGGGGGAAAGGAATGAGAAGTTAGAAAAACTGGAAAGAAGGAAGCTAGGGGATGTGTGGGAAGGAAGCTATTGCTTTCTTTACCAAATTTTAAGATTTTTCCAGATTTAGGTGGAAAAGTGAAAAAGCCTCCCTTATGACATGAGGTTGAGCAAGCTCCAGGAGCTGGTGATGGACAGGAAAGCCTGGTGTATTGCAGTCCCATGAGGTCACAAAGAGTTGGACATGACTGAGTGACTGAACTGAATTTTAAATCACATCTTGACCTTAATGATTTCATGAGGATGGATATTTTTGTTACTTGATGGAGATTGTGTTTTAAGACTTATGGTAACCGACTTATTAGTTTTGCTGCAACGGCTTCCCAGATTTTCATCTAAGGGAAAGGAAAGAATTTGCTCTTTGCAATCTTTTTTTTTTTTAATGTAAGACATATATATATACCTTTCAAAGTCCAGCTGTGTGTATCTACTCCATTGTAAAATGATTATATAGTATTCCGTTCATAAATGTGCCATACTTCATCTAATCCCTTCTGATGAGATGAAGAATCTGCCTGCAATGCAAGAGACACAGGAGACTCAGGTTCGATCCTTGGGTCGAGAAGACCCCCCTGGAGGAGGATATGGCTACCCACTCCAGTATTCTTGCCTGGAAAATTATACAGATAGAGAAACCTGGCAGTTCACAGTCCATGAGATGGCAAAGAATCAGACACACCTGAGCATGAATGCACTCAAGCGAATGCACGCTCCTGATGAAGGATTATGGTTTCCATTTTGGGGAGAAAATAAGTGTGAGATTTAAAAAAAAAAAAAACACACTTCATGATTATGTTGTCCGTGCTGGCTTATTCAATGTATTGTACTGCTAGTTTATATATTACTATGATAGATGACAGTGATATTAGTCATTCTAAATCTGTGCCTTGCTCATGAATCTTTCCTTTTCTTCATGTTCATGTTGTTAAGTCACAGCTAAATCTTCTGCTTTGTACATTGTAGACTGGTCTTTGTTGGTTTTGATGTACTTTGTAATTAGCTATTACTTAGTTTCTAAAATAGAGAAATTCTTTCATACTCTAAAAGCCCAACTCTAGCCATACTTGAAAAAACACTGTTATTTTTTTAAGCATATTATTATTATTATTATTATTATTATTTTGGACCCTTGCTGCTGCTGCTAAGTCGCTTTAGTCGTGTCCGACTCTGTGCAACCCCATAAATGGCAGCCCACCAGGCTCCGCCATCCCTGGGATTCTCCAGGCAAGAACACTGGAGCGGGTTGCCATTTCCTTCTCCAATGCATGAAAGTGAAAAGTGAAAGTGAAGTCACTCAGTTTTGGACCCTTAAGAAAATCTATTTTACTACTACCTCCTATCTTCTTTTATGGATGTGAAAGTTGGACGGTGAAGAAAGCTGAGTGCCAAAGGATTGATGCTTTTGAACAGAGGTGTTGGAGAAGACTCTTGAGAGGCCTTTGGACTGCAAGAAGATCCAACCAGTCCATCCTAAAGGAGACCAGTCCTGGGTGTTCATTGGAAGGACTGATGCTGAAGCTGAAACTCCAATACTTTGGCCACCACATGTGAAGAGTTGACTCATTGGAAAAGACCCTGATCTGGGAGGGATTTGGGGCAGGAGGAGAATGGGACGACAGAGGATGAGATGCCTGGATCGCATCACCAACTCGATGGACATGGGTTTGGGTAGACTCTGGGATTTGGTGATGGACAGGGAGGCCTGGCATGCTGCGGTTCATGAAGTCTCAAAGAGTCTGACACGACTGAGCGACTGAACTGAACTGAACATATCTTCTTGGGGCTTCCCAGGTGGCTCAGTGGTTAAGAATCCATCTGCCAATGCAAGAGATGCAAATTCAGTCCTTGGGTCTGGAAGATCCCCTGGAGAAGGAAATGGCAACCCATTCCAGTATTCTTGCCTGGAAACATCTCATGGACAGTGGAAGCTGGAGGGCTACGGTCCATAGGGTCACAAAGAGTCAAGCACGACTGAGCAACTGAGCAAGCCAGGCACACCTACCTTCTTGACCAGTAGTGGAAACAGTGCTTTTCTTCCTATTATTAAACAAAAAAAAAAATCTTCTCCTTAAACTATTTTTTTTCTCTTATGATAGTCTAATAAGAAATATATGTAAATATAACAGCAAAAATCAAGTACACTATCAAATAACTACAACTTCAAGTTTACCAAAGAGATATTTGACAAAGCTTTACATAATCCAATCAGTAAATTCAGGCAGTATGTATACTGGGTGTTATCAATAGTTTGTGACATCACTGCTGATGATTTCTAATTATTTTAAGAGGAAAAAGAGCTGATAAGCTTTCTAGAAATCTAATTCAGAGTAAGTAGAGCAATGGCCTTTTCTGAACAAAAATGTACTTAATAAGCTAATGTAACCAATAATGAAAGGTCAAAAAGAAATACACCACCAATTTTAGATTTCTAGTACTTGCAGTTAGAGCCTATCACTAATAGAGGGACAGTATTTTTTTTTTCTAAAGAATTAAAAAAACATATCTTTTGCAGAATACACAATTGCTGTAAACCACTGTGTGTTTTCTTGATAAATTAATCTTTAGTATAAGTGCATTGAGTATCTCTAAGCTATTCTGTTCTAAATTTCTTCTAGAACAAGAATTTCTGGTAAAGATGAAATAAATATGTGGATTGCTAAGTATCTCCAAGGACTTTTCACGCAAAGGTCGAGAGGAAATTATATATTATTTGTCTGCCCTTGGAAGATGCCCTGGGGCTTCCCTGGTGCCTCAGTCGTAAAGAATCTGCCTGCCAATGCAAGAGAGGCAAGAGATGCCAGTTCAATCCCTGAGGTGGAAAGATCCCTTAGAGAAGAAAATGACAATTCACTCCAGTATTCTTGCCTGGGAAATCCTGTGGACAGAGGAACTTCATAGGTTACAGTCCATGGGGTCATAAAAGAGTCAGACACGACTTAGCAACTAAACAACAGCAGAAGATGATATAGGAAATCGAATTATTTTAGCCCAGTTTTAAATCAAGAGAGACTATGGTAAGGGTGGCTCCCACTAGATGACATACATTTCCCTAAGTGCTTGCTAGCTCAAAAACAGCAACCAGTTAAATGTGGCCCTGATACCTCAGTTGGTAAAGAATCTGCCTGCAATGCAGGAGACCCTGGTTTGATTCCTGGGTCAGGAAGATCCTCTGGAGAAGGGATATACTACCCAGTCTAGTATTCTTGGGCTTCCCTTTTGGCTCAGCTGGTAAAGAATCACTCTGCAATGTGGGTGACCTGGGTTCAATCCCTGGGTTGGGAAGATCCCCTGGAGAAGTGAAAGGCTACCCACTCCAGTATTCTGGCCTGGAGAATTTCATGGACTGTATGTTTCATGGGGTCACAAAGATTTGGACATGACTGAGCAACTTTCACTTCACTTCAGAAACTGATAGGAGCTTCGGAAGCTGCATATGAAAGATTTTCTTATTTATTGATTTAATTCCTGAGGTTGTTGGTTTAATTCTCAGGATGTTCTTACTTTGAATTCTGAATTAAATTATTCTCCATTCAAAACAAAACCAGGCCCAAAAATATAGAGATATCTTTGGCTTACCCATAATCCATTTAAGAACTGAAACTGAGGGATCCGCAGCTGTTTAATAATGTGGTGCCTTGAATTGTACTGGGGAAATGAGACCCAAAGATTTCTAAACGCCTCTCACAACCACAGAGCACACGATAGGCACCTAACACGACTAAGGGCTTCCCAGGGGGAGCAGTGATAAAGCCGATGCAGCAGAGGCAGGAAATGCTCATTGGATCCCTGAGTCGGGAAGAAGCCCTGGAGTAGACAATGGCTGCCCACTCCAGTGTTCTTGCCTGGAGAATCCCATGGACAGAGGAGCCTGGTGGACACAGCCCATGGGGTCACAAAGAATCCAGCATGACTGAGCATGAACACAGAGCACAACCAAACTAAGAAAATAATTAATAGCAGTGAACAAGTCCTTACCAACAGATAAAAAGGGAGAAGGGCAAAGTGACCGAAAGAGAAACTCACTAGGCGGGCTGGGTAGCAGGGGGGGAGGTCCTTCTTTAAAATTCAATTCTGCTTCTTTGATCGCTCTACTGTACAGCCTGGGAGTTCTGTCTGTGGAAGTGGGTGGTCTCTTCATGGAGGCTAATTTGTCATATTTCCCTCTGTAAATCAATTTTGTTTCTTTTTTTTTTTTTTTTTTGCCAGTCCTTGCAACTTTTCCAGGATTTTTTGTATTTCTTTCTTAGATCTGGGTCTTATAGTTTCATTTTTGAAGCATACTGCAGTGAGAGCAGCGTTATGAAGTACCCGTGCCAGGGTTAGAGGTCTAAGGCAGGAGAATAGGGCACAGCATCAAAAGCGTTTGGCAGCAGGAAAGGTGGAGAACACCCCACAGGTGGGCAACCAGCACTGCAGTGGGCTAAGTCAGGGAAATAAAGATTTCACTCGCTCAAGGAGGCTGGAGAGGCAGAACAGTACCTTAGTCCCTGGAAATGTTGCTATTTCTATGTTAAAGGGGAAAAAAAAAAAAACAAACAAACAAAAAAACACATAAAAACTGAATCCAATGAAACCGGGGTATGAGACAAAGAACAAAACAAGGCAAGGACTCAGTGATGAACCTGGGCCAGACCATGAGTCGCAGAAAAACTGGACCAACTTGTTTGTGAGGACACTAACCAGGGTTTGAGGAAGATCATACTCCAAAAGCACTATGGTAAAATTCAAAAGACTTTTCTAACCAAAACAGGGCAGCAGTTGAGACACAGATTAAGTAGAATGTTTTTCATCTTTTTTTTTTTTTTTTGGTTACTTTTCTCCAATAATTTTCACCGGGGACTATTTTGACTCCTAGAGGACATTTGGCAATATCTGGAAATATTTTTGGTAACTACAACAGATTACAAGGGGAAGTTCCTATTGGCATGGAGTTGGAAGAGGCCAGGGACGCTGCTAAACATCTTACAATACAGAGGAGAACCCTCACAATGAAGAACTGTCTGATTCAAAAGGTGAATACTGTCGAGATTGAGAATCTCCTCATTTTACCTAAACTTGAAGAATTCTTAAAATGCAGTTTGTTGCTCTTGTTCATTTACAGTCTCATATTCCTCTTTCTTCTGCTAATCACCATCTTTTCTCCTAACGGAGAAAAGCATGACTACATAGAGAAAATAAAAGCAAAGGGCACAAAGCAAATTCAAAAAGCAAGATGGATCTCAGTTTCTCTTCATTTTGCTTTACTCAAAGATCTAATTCAATTTAAACAAAAGATGGTAAAAGGATGTGAAGCCTGTACACCCACCCAAAAAATCAGTTTAAATAATTTTAGAAAAATACTGTTTATCAGAAAAATATTTTCTTCAGACAAGAATCTGAAAAAAATGACCGAGTTTATACATTTTACCTTTTAGAGAATCAGTAAGATTTGCATTGAAGACATAACTGGCTTCAGCTCCTAGGTCTACCAACTGATAATCATGAGATCTTTCTATGAACCTAAATTAATGAAGACATTGAAAGGAATTGAAAATAGTACCTTTCAGGGTTTTGGTGGGGGTGAACTCAATATTGCATGCAATGTTCCAACAAATTCCATACCTGACTCAGAGGAGGCCCTAAGTCTGCAAAACACTCAGCACAAAATGATTTTATCTGAACTCCTACATTCAAAGACTTGATCAAACTCTAATATGCCTTCTAGAAACTTAAGGCCATATTCCTAACATGACCTCAGGTGCCCTTAAATGCCTGCTTGACTGCCAGGGGAATTTACTGTTTGCTCCAGCCAAAACTTTGCAATAGGTGAATAGTTCCTTTATACCTTTGCTTAGAGCAGTTCCTTTAGAAAGTTTGGGATTATATATATTTTTCTCTGCTTGTTTGAAACATAAATCTTCTACCACTCAGAACTGTCTTCTCGAGGATTTAGGAGCAGCCTCTCTGAAATGCAAACATTCAAGGAGACAGCCCTCACCTGCAGTTCCTTTGGAAGGGCAAGGGCCTAACTTCACTGGGCGCCCTGCTCTAACTTGCACAACTATCTTTTGTCACAAGATATGAGCAGTCTTTTGTCCCTTGGATAAGCAGTAATTATGTGGGCCTCGTGGTAAAGAACCTCCTTGCCAAGGCAGGAGGTGTAAGAAATGCAGGTTTAATCCCTGGGTCTGGGAAGATTCCCTGGAGAAGGAAATGGCAACCCACTCCTGTATTCTTGCCTGGAGAATCACATGGACAGAGGAGCTTGTCAGACTACAGTCCCAAGGTCACAAAGAGTTGGACGTGACTGAAGTGACTTAGCATGCAGGCAAATAGTAATTAGCAAACCCAGATGACTGACTTACATGGACCCACTTCCCCTTAATGTCCTTCCATGTCTTTCTTTTAGCACACTCAACACTTAAAAAGTCTTCTCCCTTTTGTTTTGGTGATGTTGAGCTCAGTTTACCCTGGACTCTCTTCACTACTACAGAAGTTATCATTGAATAAAATCTGCCTTAATCACCTTTTACTAATTTCTGGCTTGGTCTCTCTTGGACAGCCCTCAAAAGCAACAACAGCAGCAATAATAGTAGTTGTCACAAAATGTGGTAATTTTTAAAAAGTCTCATCTACAATATAATGAAAAGGACGATGGTTATCTGTCTATGAATGGGAATTCTTTTACAAAATATTTTTATGACTGTTCTTCTTACAAAAAAGAGATAGAAAATCACATTACTTAGGTTGAGGCTAGATATTATGTACATTTACTTTCAAATTCATTGCCATTAAAGATATCTCTGCACTGGTTACCATTATCTCATCAGAAAAGGATACTGTGTTTGAAGATTATTCAAACCCTTTTGTGCAAAGTATGAAAAATTAGTTGAGTCAAAGATGATTTATAGATACTTATCTCTTCAGTTGGATCTTAGGAACAAATTAGCCAATGATCAATGACCCTTTGATTCAGTAAAAGTCTTTAGGGATCAGCAAGGTACAAACAGGAGCAAGTAAGGTTGAGACTTCAGAAAGAAGTGAATTTTCCAATTAGGAAATTGAAACTGACTTAGCTGTAATTTTTCACCTGACCACAAGGAAAGCAATCAAATACAGGGACCTGGGGCAATCAAGTTATAATCCAAAGAAGCTACATTCTCATGCTCAATCCCAGCAGCATCCATTCTAAAGAGGAAAATAGATAAACTTGAGAATGTTCTACTGGATGTGGGCGAAGAAAGCATAGGTGATCTCTCCCGCAACTCCTGTCATTTTATTGCAAAATATCCAAATTTATAGACTTGGTCTTCTTAGAAACTGTTTGGTAAAAGGGATTCTCACTATCATTAAAGCACTACAGTTACATAAGGAAGGGCTTGAGTCTAGTCCAGAATCTACTATGAAAAATTATTCTTATTTAAATATGCTACCACAGTGCCTTATGATATCCCAAACTTTCTGAAGTCTGGCACTTAGGAAAGCAGATTAGATGGCAAAGCAAAGGAAAGATGGGTTCAAGGAACAATATCCATGAATCACAGCAGTTCCCACTCTCTAAAATTTGCTATGAGGCTTTAAGTCTCTATCTACAAATTAAGATTTTAAAACACTCTTTCTTGAGTGTCCTTCCAACTGGAACATTCTGTCTTATTTTTTTAAGTGTAGAAATTGCAAGATTAATATTGAGGCCACTGAAGTAGGAACAGAGGCCTAACAGTAAAATCACAACTATGAACTTTACACAGATTATTCTGAGAGCTAGATCACGTCTCTTTTCAGGCTTATATTCTGTTATTTTCATTTTAGGACAGCTTTCCAAAATGAGAGTGAGACTAAGACACAGTTATAAATGGTGTAAAACTAAAGCTTTAAAACAAAATAGAATAAAATCTCATGCCACAGATTCAAGATTAAAAAGACTAAGGGATGGCATATGGTCACCTGTATTTCCTCAGCTCTGCTAGTTTTAAAGATAATTCAGTGAGCTGGATTTTGTATAATATTCTCAACATATTAATTTGCATATAATGGCTAATTATTTTACAAAAATGCTTTCACATTTGCTGCGTGATTTGATCCCCAATCCTGCAACAGCCAGTAGTATATGTTTCAGCAGTACCACTTTTTAAAATTTCTGTATCTTTCATTTGATTTAAAATTTTATTTTATATTGGACCAGAGTTGATATACAAGGATATGTAAGTTTCAGGCGTATAGCAAAACAATTCAGTTAAACATGTCCATATATCCATTCTTTTGCAGATTCTTTTCCCATATAGGTCATTACAGAATATTGAACACAATTCCCTGTGCTATGCAGTAGGTCCTTGTTGATCATCTACTTTATATATGGTAGTATGTATCTTATTAGTGTTCCTCATTATAGATTAGAGATTGTTCAACTTTAACTGTGTGGAGAGTTTTAATAAGAAAAGAAATGAGAACTAAACAGATTGTATAATGTAGAGGTCATGTGTAGCTTTCAGTTATAGGGGTGGGGGGATTAAAAACTCAGATTGGATTAAGAAATGATAGGAGAGACAATAGAAGCAGCTGGTATAGACAACCACCTCCTGGAGTTCTACTAGACAGGGAAGCAGGTTAATAGCAGAGGCCTGTGTGAGACCACAGAAACTAAGGAAGGAAACATTACCGCATATTTGAGCACTGATGGGAATAAACGAGTGGGAGGGAAAATTGGATCAATAATGCAGAAGATGTAAGAGATAGCTGGAAAGCTCCTGGGGAAGATAGCTTTCCACTAAATTATAAATTATGAGTGCTCATCGCATGCGTAGACATGGTATTTGTGCTGAGAAAAGGAGTTCAAGATCTAATAGCGTATGAGCAAATCAGATGAGAAGATAACTCTAGGATCGGTAAGAGCTGGTGGGGGCTGCGTGATCAGACTCATTAGATGAAATGCTTTCTTACCAAGTTTCGTCTTTTTCTAGAGTGTGACCTTCCCGTGCAGTGAAAATGAAGTTCCTCAGCCTAGTGGAAGCTGACGTGGTAGTGTACACTTAACGGGAAAGGGAGGAGGGGGTTTAGTGTTACATTTTGACAGTGGTGTAACCCACCCTAGTTCTGTCCTTTCTCGGGTTTGATGAACCATGCATTTTGAGAAGAGAAAGCTGTACAAGAGCAGGTCAGGGAAGACAGCTCCAAATCTTCACCGCTGTTAGTGAGAAGAATTTGGTTAAGCACTATGTCATGTGCTGGCAACATCTTCGAAAGTATTTATTTAAAGTTGAAAAACCTGCAAGGATTATTGTCTTTACAGCATTGTTATTCATAAGGGTTTGCAAAGGACCTAAATCCTGGAGCACAGTCTTGGAAATGGGCCTACAGAGAGTGATGTTTCTTCAAATGAGAAATACCCTGCCTTACTCATCTTCCAGGGTTCAAGGTATTATCCATTCATTTTATAGCTATCACCCGGAAGTCAGCCAGTGTGTGTCGAGATCTCGGAAATCTGTGTATAATTAGTAAAGAATTACTTCTGCTGTGTGTGAAAGCCCATCTCTTCTCAAATACCTTTTTGTCCCCTTTCTAAGACTTAGGATTTGATGGTGACCAGTGAAGACCCATGCTACATTTGCCCCTATCGTGAAGGCATCACCCCTTATCAGTTTATGCAAAAGTACACACACCTCAAAACTCCAATGGATTCAGGGCCATGAGTGAGTCTTTGCAGGAGGGCAGGGAAGGGTAATCTGTATGTTATATATCTCTTCTTGTGCTCACCTGAACCTCCTCATTGCCATCTTTCCTATTCTATTTCCTCTTGACACCCTTCTTCCCAGCACATCCCACCTACTACACATCGTTGTCCCTTCTGTAGAGTAATACTTCCCCAATCAGAAATCTTAGCTCAAGCTGACTTACCCCAGGGCTCACCAGTTATTTTCCCAATAAAGAAGAAATTTTGATACCCAACTCCAAGACCATAGAACTTTCCACCTGTTTACTCAACTATTACCAAGATATTATTCTTAATACCTTCAGTTGCTGTGGCTCCTGCAGGCAGGCATGAAGCTCTTTTAAGGTCAAACTTAGTGCAAAATTCAGGGAGAAAAGTGATTGTTGTGTTTCGGTCTCTCTCTTCCTCTGAAGCTTTGTGCTTCTGACAGTCTCTTCACAAGTTAGAGGAGACAGTGGCCATTCAAGTCCCTGGGCTATCTCAGGATTTTCTGGGGAAAATTGAAGTGAGGAGTCTGGAGTCTGTCTGGAGCACAGCCACACTCTGGATGTCACGATGGGGAAAGCACTCCAGTGGGTGAATTATGGAGGCTGCTCCTCCAGGCTCATGTGCCCATCCAGATGGCCACGGGATGTTGGGCACCATGATCGATGACTTCATGAGAGCATAAGAAATGAAGGAAAATCAAGTGGAAAAGAGGACCATCACTGTTTCAGAGGAAAACTAAAGAAAAGAAAGATTAAAAGTATAGCTACCAGTATTAACACAGCAAGGCAAACAGACCTTTGTTTAAAAACCTCAACAAGCAAGAACTTGCTAAAGTACTAAATATATTTTTATGTGTAAATGCAAATAAGAATATACACGTCCATGGATAATATTTACTACACATGTATATAACATGTATGTCTCTATCTTCTAACATACAATTTGGCTCAGATGGTAAAGCGTCTGTCTACAATGCAGGAGACCTGGGTAGGGAAGATCCGCTGGAGAAGGAAATGGCAATCCACTCCAGTGCTATGGCCTGGAAAATCCCATGGACAGAGGAGCCTGATAGGTTACAGTCCATGGAGTCGCAAAGAGTCGGACACGACTGAGCGACTTCACTTTCACTTTCACCTTAACATTATAACTCTAATTAAAGACTGCAAGTCATTTCCAAGGAGAAGCACAACAAACCCTGAGCAGATACTTTCCATTTCTAACTTTCTTCAGTCTTCTGAAACAAGCTACCACCTCTATATCTTTTAGCATTTCTAGAGAATCCCATTAAAAAGCGTTTTTCCTTCTTATAGCCCTGTGACTGAGAATAAATGGTAATAGGGAGGGTGACCTACATATGCATTTCTTACTTAGGATGGTATGTGTGAAAGTCAGAGGAGCCAGGCTACATCCCCTGTGTTCAAACCTTTGCCTTCATTATCCTTAAAGAGAGGCTCTTGTAAGAGTCATATCTCGGCCTTTAGCCAAGGGTGAGCAGAGACTTTGAGATTAGCAGCTGACAAAATACACAATTGTTTCTCCTCTACTTGAGTTGGTTTTTGTGCGATTGAGCAGTGAAGTCTGTTGCTGAATTAGATGCTTTGGGACAAAGCCAAGTTCATTCTTAAGGTCATGAATGCTATCGGACAAATCCCAGCACACTCTTTGTCCACCTGATTAGCCCGTATTTGAGTGGGTGTGTGTGAGCGTGTGTGTGTGAGTGCGTGTGCATATGTGTTTGCCTTTGACTGCTTAAATGAACTGCAAGTTTCTTTCAGACAGGAAACAAAGGGAAAAAAAAAATTATAGAAGGGGAGGATTCAGTTTGAGAGTCATATGTTGACCTAGGGATCTAACTGCTCTCTATTTTCTTCAGTCATTTATTCATTTAATCATTGTTTTATTGCATTTACTTTATTATATATCATTTAGTGAAGTTTTACTCAGTACCAGGTCAAGTACAGAGTGATGGGAAAACATTGCTGAGTAGATAACCTTGGTTGTTCCAGAGACTGCTCTGCTCTTTGGTGCTCAGATACCATTTAGGTCTTTTGTGTTACTAGCTGGTGAAGGTGCTTTGTCATTCTACATAACGCCTCTCTAAGCCACTCTGTAGTTTCAGCCACCAAAACCAAAACCAAAGTTAGACACCCTAAAACCTAGCTGCAATGCTTCTTTCAGGCATATGGTCTGGTATGGTCAAGTACCGGGATGTATCGAAAAAGGTTTGCACTCAGGATATGGCCCCTAGAGACACGAGATCGTGTATTTCATAGAAATAGCTCTGACTATTGGGGTTGAGTTTTGGGTCTTCTCTCTGCTTCCTAGTGGTAGGAAGGGATAAGTTGATTGCCTAAAAAGAAATAAAATTAAGTGCTATAAACTTAGTTTTTAAGGGAAATAAAAAAACCCATTTTCCTTTAAAATAAAAAAGGGGGCATCTGTCTTTGATTTTTCACTGCTGACTTAATGCTAATACCCACATCACACTCAGAGTGACCCTGGCAGATGTTTGATAATGAATCTGCTTTGAAATTCATCCCAGAAAATAAAGTCTGCAGAGGGATTCCGAGACTCTTAGCACATAGGGGATAGCTTGAGATCTGCCCCAAGACTGATAGCATACTTGCACTTACACCAAGGTTTCCATAGGCTAATTACTGAAAATATGAGTGATGGAGAGCCAGAAACTTCTCTGGGGCCAGTTTCTCCTCAGTCTTTCCACAGGGAGCAGTATAAACCGTGCTCTTTACTGAGTGTGTGACACTATTAAAAATGGTATTGAATGTAGAAAAACAGCGCCTTAGCAAATTTCTCTTTGTAAATCAGCCTGCAAATCTTCCACTTTCTGCTAAATATAAATTGAATGGCAACTTTTAAACGCAACAGCAAAACCTGGGAGAGACAGGGAAATGGACAGACTGGTTGTCTACAGTAACATATGGGTATATGCAACCATATAAAAGACTACTACTAATAATTGTATAATGAGCCTGTGGCAGGCATTTCTACAGTTTTCGAATTTCAGCTTTGATGTTTCATGACATAGGAGAGAGTTGGAAAGTTATCTTTCTCCCAATTTCCAGATGAAAAAGTGAGACCCAAGTATATTAACATTTTTTTTCTAAGCTCATGTATTTGCTGTATCTAAGGCTCTCTCTGGTTGTCTTTGCACAAAACACCTTCCTGTACCAACGTCAGAACACAAATGGCAAGTTTAAACTCAGTTGACTTAGACACAAGAGGCTAGGCCAAGTTCATTATGAATGGACGGAGAGTCCTCTGTCTGGCCCGGTGACTCTCACGTGGTTCAGCTTAACATAATACACAGGTAGCAGTTCGGTGCCAGCAGTGAGAGCTCCCAAGTCAGACCATCTGGGTTTCATCCCCAACGTAACCACTGCCACCTTTAGTCAATTACTCTCCTCCAAATCTCAATTTCCTCAAAGGGAAGATGGAAAATATAATACTGTTTCCCTCAAAAGGTTTTTGCAAGGACTTACTAATTGGGGCAAAAAAAGGGTTTGGCACAGGGCCTGGCATCCTGTGAGCTCTCTGCAAGTGTTAGTGGTTGCAGTTATTGAAGATGCATATATTACATTCTTATAAATGAAAGGGATCTTTCCACATTCCATGTTGTCTCCAGGATTTGCTTCTGTGACAGGGATGCTTTCCTAGAAGTGTGAATCAGAGTATGACTTAAAAGAAGAGGTGGGTGGTATTGTGAAACCCAAGACAGATGACCTCACGGCTTTACATAGTGCTTTTGATGTTGTTGTTCAGTTGCTGAGTTGTGTCCAACCCTTTTCAACAGCATGGACTGTAGAGGGCCAGGCTTCCCTGTCCTTCAGTATCTCCCAAATTTGCCCGAATTCATGTTCATTGACTCGGTGATGCCACAAATTCCAGCTGAGCTATTTCAGATTCTGAAAGGTGATACTGTTGAAGTGCTGCACTCAACATGCCAGCAAATTTGGAAAACTCAGCAGTGGACACAGGACTGGAAAAGGTCAGTTTTCATTTCAGTCACAAAGAAAGACCATGCCAAAGAATCTTCCAGCCACCATACAATTATGCTCATTGTACCCACATGGCCCATGGCTTCATTGAGTTACCCAAGCCCCTTCTCATGACAAGGCTGTGATCTACTAAGGGGATATAGTACTTGAGCAACTTTTAAAATATACACATGTAGTTTCTGTGACCTGGTAGAAGAAATGAGCTGGAATGAAGATTATTAAGTAATAGGAACTTCAATTCTTCCTTAAAAAGGAGGTGGAGACCAGAGTTGTGGTGGTGGAGAAAACAGGAGAAGAAAGTTAAGAAAACGATCCAATTAAATGTTTGGAGAGAATTTTCAATAACTTATTTGTTTGGCAGGTAAGAGGCTAAACAGAACAACCATATTAGAAAAGACTCAGGTACTTTAGGCCAGCTATTTTTGAGACTGATACCATTTTTTTTTAACTGCTTATAAGTCTCAGTAGAAGTGTGTTTCTTGAATCACTAATGAAGTGTTAGCAATGAATTGCGTAAAATCACAGAGGAAAATGGATATGGATAGTGGGGTAAGCAGCTGTTTGGGGAGGCTAGAAAACAGAAGCCACCAGAGGCTGTTCATCAGTTAAAAACAGAATCTCTGGGGCCAGAATTCACAAACATGTAAGTCCACCTGAGCAAATTCTAAATATTCCAGGTGCTCAAAGTCAGAGATTATAGGAAATACCTCTAGAGGTCAGTGAAGGTGAAGACATTGTATGTATATGTATTAGGTGTGCACACGTTAAAGTAAGCACATCACAGGAAAATATTTTCATGTACAAGTTTCATGCCAATTCACATTTTATATCTATTGTTTTCTATTTAGTTTGCCCAATTCATATATCCTTTTGTAAATGACAAATTAAGGAAACAGAAACATTTGGAAGCTGAAAAATGTTTCTCAAAGTTGTTTGTTCCCTTGGGTTTAAAGAAATACAGTGGGTGGAGTTCCACACTGATTTCTAGACTTTTCATTACTCCCCTTTGCTACCATATATACCCTTCACTAAAGCTGTGGGTTCTGACATTTAAAGAGCAAGGGGTGCTGTGAATGGAATAATCCAGGTGAAAGGATAAGCTTTAGCATCTGCCCTTCCCATCTTTTTCCTGGAGTGCAACTCAGCAATAATCATTTGCCCCTACACATAACTGGATTCCCACCTAGATCTCTAACTGGGTTTATGTGGCAAGGACCCAACTTGCCTGGTTTCTGGGGACTTAACGATTCCTCACCAGTTAATAAACAGACCCTATGGAGGCTGCTGCAAAATGCTCAGCTCACTTGTGTTAAATAAAGCATAACATTCGGATGGCCTTTTAGAGGTCAGAGTTACCATTTTCATTAGGTAGACAGTCTGTAGGCTAGCGTCATTCAAGTATCCAAATTAGTTCGATCTAGGAACCACACTATTGATGCTATTATTATTATTATTGGTGGTGGTTTATTCGCTATGTCGTGTTGGACTCTTGCAACCCCGTGGACTCTAGCCTATCAGACTCCTCTGTCCATGGGATTCTCCAAGCAAGAGTACTGGAGCGGGTCGCTGTTTCCTTCTCCAGGTATTATCATTATTAAACCACAACATATTCTGCTGATTGGAAACACTAATTCAGTCTATAATCTCTGTCAACTATTTTGCTAAGAGCATGGTAGGAATTAATTCTCACCATCAGCCGGTGGATGGTTTACCACTGAGCCTCCTGGGAAGCCCCATAAGCCTGTGAGGTATGAACTGATATCGCACCCATTTTAGGGGTGAGGAAACTGAGGCTAAGAGGTGTGGAATCGCTTTTGTCAGGCGAAGGAGCAGAATCCAGTTCAGAACCTGCGCTCTGAACCAGGACGCTGAACTGCAGAG
Source organism: Capra hircus (assembly GCF_001704415.2). NCBI lineage: Eukaryota > Metazoa > Chordata > Mammalia > Artiodactyla > Bovidae > Capra > Capra hircus. The sequence continues at coordinate 8,823,917 of NC_030817.1, forward strand.
TAAAACTGATCAGTAAGGTCACCTGTCAATTCTGTTCTGCTCTCAGCTTCTAGGAGTCGCTTCCAGCGAGAAAGTGTCGCTTTCATTCCTGGGACCCGGATGCAGGGCCTTGCACCTCCCTGTTAGTCTGAGATCGGGAAGCGGGGTGGGGACCTGGGGGCTGAAGGGCCTCGAGAGCAATTCCGTCCATCTGCCGAGCTCGTCCAGCCTGTACAGGGTGTCACTCTGCATCAGGCAGAAAGCAAGACCGAATTAAACCCCGCTGTCAAGACGCCCAGATTCGCAGCAACTAGAGATGCTCTTTAATCTTTATGTGAAAGCTCAGATTGAAAAGACAAAAAGAATTTAATCAGTCACTCCGCGGCTCTGCTGCTTTGGCAGCTACAAAGTTTTGGGTTTTGTTTTTTTTCCCTTGCTTCCTGCCTTGCTTGGCCCCTTTCTTTTGAATGCCAACGTGCACTACTTTGTTTGGGATAAGCTCTTCTGGCTAAACTTCAATAATTGGATTATTACTAACATATTGTGTGAGGAGCTCCTGCAAGTCTTCCATTTATGGAACTGAACGAACAGGCAGGTGCCAGACCAGAAAGGGCACACTTCTCCTGGGTTGGCTCAGGGTCCTCCCAACGCTTTCAAATGGCTGGTCTGAGGTTCAGCGGTGCCAGTCATTCAGGCAGGGGGCACAGAGGTGGAGGGCACACACGCAGTTTGAGGAATTGTGGATTTTTGCCTGACCAGCTCTGAAAATCAAGATTATGGTCAGGAGATTATGCAAATATCTTACCAGGGACGAGACAAGCCTCTCTTAGCAAGACTGACTCAGGAGGAAGTGCCCTGGTTTTGGCGACCTTGGTAAAATCTGAGGATGGAAAGAACTATTTGCCACAAATTATTAACCAGCTATGTTGCTGAGCTCAAAGAAGCAGAAGTAGGGGCTACTCATCCAAGACTGAGAGTCCTCCATAGTGAAAAAGTGAGAACATGAGAAATAGTCGACTTTTCTGAACAAAAATGTTCAGTGACTCAGTTCATCACTGCCACATAGAAACTCATACTAGTTTTAAAACTTGAAGTATAATTTATGTTCATTATATTAGTTATGTGTGTACAACATTATAATTTGTGATGTGTATATTTTGCAAAAGGATCATCACACTGTATAGTTAACATATATCATCATACATACAGATTTTTTTATCATTATTATTTAATGGTATCTTTTAAGCAATAAAAGATTAACTCTCTTAGCAATATTCAAATATGAAATCCAGTATTGTTAACTATTGTTCTCATGAGATATGTTACATCCCCACATCTATTTTATAACTGAAAGTCTGTACCTTTTCACCTGCTGCTGCTGCTGCTGCTAAGGCGCTTCAGTCATGTCCGACTCTGTGTGACCCCATAGACGGCAGCCCACCAGGCTCCGCCATCCCTGGGATTCTCCAGGCAAGAACACTGGAGTGGGTTGCCATTTCCTTCTCCAGTGCATGAAAGTGAAAAGTGAAGTCGCTCAGTTGTGTCCGACTCTTAGCGACCTCATGGACTGCGGCCTACTAGGCTCCTCAGTCCATGGTATTTTCCAGGCAAGAGTACTGGAGTGGGGTGCCATTGCCTTCTCCGACCTTTTCACCTACTTCCCTCATTTTGCTCACTCTCCAGGCTCAGCCTCTGTCAACCATCAGTTAGTTCTCTATCTCCATGAGCTTTTTGAAACAAAATTTTATACTCTACATATAAGAGATCATATGGTATTTGCCTTTCTCCGGCTAATTTATTTCATGTAGCATAATGCCGTCAAGGTCCATCCATATTGTTGCAAATGGCAACATTCCATTCATTTTTTATTGATGAATTATGTTCACACACATACATATATATGTATACTCCACATTTTCTTTATTCATTTTTCCAGGCGTGTGGGTTCAATCTCTAGTTGGGGATCTGAGATCCCGTAAGCCACTTGGTGCAGCTAAGAAATAAATGCATAAATAAAATAAATATCATGTTAAAAATAATGCTGCAATGAACATGGGGCACATAACTTTTGAGTTAGTGTTTTTATATACATATGATAAACACCCAGAAGTTAAATTGTTGGATCATATAATAGATGCAATTTTATGGTTTTTTTGTTTGTTTGTTTTGTTTTTTAGGAATTTCTATACTGTTTTCTGTAGTGCCTGTACCAATTTACAATCCCACCAACAGTGCTTGAGGCTTCTCTTTTCTTCACATCCTTGCTAACACATAGGTCTTGTATTTTTGATAAGAGATATTCTAATAAGTATGGGGTGATATGTCATCATTGTAGGTTTGAATTGCATTTGCCTGATCATTAATGATCATTAATGATGTTTGGAATCTTTTCATGTACCTGTTGACTCTCTGTATATCTTCTTTGGAAACATGTTTACTTAGATCCACTGCCCAATTTTCAATCAGATTGTTTGGCTGTGTGTTTTGCTGTTGAGTTGATTGGGTTCTTTATATATTTTGGATATTAATCCCTTTTCAGATAACTGACTTGCAAATGTTTTCTTCTGTTCCATAGTTTGTCTTTTCATTTTGTTGACGATTTCCTTTACTATGCAGAAGATTTTTAGTCTGATATAGTCCTGCCTTTGTATTTTTTGCTTTTGTTGCCTTGCTTTTAGGGTCAAATTAAAAAAAAAAAAATTCATTGCCAAGACTGGTGTCAAGGAGCTTACTATCTAGGTTTTCTTCTAGGAATTTTATGGAAAACTCACAGAATTCTTAAAGCAGGTTCTTGCTTTCATGTCTAGAGATCACTGTAGGGACCAAAACAGAAGTTAAAAAAGGCTGGGTTTACGTATTTCACATGAATTCAAGACACCTTTTAAAGAAGTTTTGACCTTGTGTTGTGCTCTGCTTAGTCATTCAGTCATGTCTGATTCTCTGTGACCCCATGGACTGTAGCCCGCCAGTCTCCTCTGTCCATGGGGATTCTCCAGGAAAGAATACTGCCCTCCTCCAGGGGCTCTCCCAGTCCAGGGATTGAACCCAGGTCTTCTGCATTGCAGGTGAATTCTTTATCATCTGAGCTACCAGGGACGCCCAAGAATTTTGGAGTGAGTAGCCTATCCCTTCTCCAGGGGATCTTCCTGAACCAGGAATCAAACGGGTCTCCTGCAATGCGGGTGGATTCTTTACCAGCTAAGCTACAAAGGAAGCCTTTGTATTTTGAAATAATTATATGTTGCTTTTGCTCCTCCCTAAGACTGTGAGCTGCACTTTCACATGGCTGTGTCTTATTCATCTTATTTTCCTAATGTCTGATATTGTTTCTTTAAGTACTCAAAATATTGTGTGTTAAATGATATACAATGGCAACAATTATTTGGGCATCCTTTTAAAAGGGTTTTACATATGTAATTTCCAATCTTTACAGACTACTTTCAGAATAGGGGTTTTCCACATTTTTCAAAATAAGGATATTTAACAAATTAAGCAGATTGTAGAAAGTTGTATCACTAGTATGATATAAATCAAGGTTTCAGATAAAAATTAATGTGAGATCATAAAGCAAGTTTTACTAGTATAAGAAAGTTAGATTGATGAAGAAAAAGTAAAATAAAAGGAGGACAGAAATGCTCAGTTGGTAGAAAACCCTGCTCTGTGGCCTTCAGCAAATGTTCAACCTTTACTGCCTCAGCTGCATTTTGTAAAATTAATAATCTCTTATTGCCTAAAGATGGCAGTTAAATTAGATCATCTCAAGGTCATTTCAGCTCTAGAAAAACAAATTCTTAACCATTATCATTCTTGGATTAACATGAAGTCATTATCTAAGACGGTATTGAAGTATTTTTCATTTTTTCAAGTAAGAATTATACTGCGATATAAACACACTTTAATATTACCCCAGTTTGTGAGCTTTTCTTCAAATATTTTATACACATTTAACTCAGAATTCTTTAAGAGAGCACCAAGAGACACAAAATATCTAAAGCAGATAGACACAAACTTCTGGGAAGCCTGCTTTCTTTAATAAATTCCTCTTATTGGCAACTAAATATTAAAGAAGATGGAAGATTGAGAATGATTATGTTGAAATGACCCAGAGGCAGGTGTTGGGTTTCTGTTTCTTGTACAGAATCATGGAATTTAGAATGAGGACAAAAATAAAAATGAAGAGAGACGCTCTACTGAAAAGAGCTTGTTTTTTAAATTCTTTCACTCAAGAGTCAGGCAGAGCGTAGAATGTTTCTGTCTGGGGATGGGGGTCAGGAAAGAAGTGAGGCAGATGTTTTTAGTCACTCAGTCGTGTCCAACTCTTTGCCACCCCATAGACTGCAGCACACCAGGCCTCCCTGTCCCTTCACCATCTCCTGAAGCTTGCTTAAACTCACATCCATTGAGTCGGTGATACCATCCAACTATCTCATCCTCCGTCATCCCCTTCTCCCCCTGCCTTCAATCTTTCCCAGCATCAGGACCTTTCTAATGAGTCGGCTCTTCCCCAGGTGGCCAAAGTATTGGAGCCTCAGCTTCAGCATCAGTCCTTCCAATGAATATTCAGGACACTCAAGAGCCTTCTCCAACACCACAGTTCAAAAGCATCAGTTCTTTGGTGCTCGGCCTACTTTATGTTCCAACTCTCACATCCGTGCATGACTACCAGTTAGGTGCAGCACTATGCCTATGCATGGGGAGGAGGTGTGATGTGCACGTGTTTTGCTTGGTGCCAGGCTGTGATGCACAAAGAGCTGTATCAGTTCAGAAGACCAGAGCCCTCCTTTGTCTTGTTAACCCCTGGATCTGCAGCACCAAGCAAGTAAGTGGATAATAAATAAATGTTTGGTGATTGATTTAAAAAGTTAGTGAATGAATCAATGCAACTAAGTATTCTAGAACAAATAACACAAAAACATGTACACAGGTGTACACAACTTTGAGTGAGAATATCTTTTCACCATGGCTTGAATCTAAACAGAGGTGAATAAATTTAAAAACTTAAAATGATCTAACATATTTAGGCCATAAAATGATCTAATGTATTTAGGCCATTGTTGACTCTTTCAAGGAGGGCCTTGGTATGACCATAGGCTTAAAGGCCAAAGCAAGTCAGCATATGATATAGATTTTACTGGACTAGTCTATCCTTCTCCCAAAGGAGTAAAATATATAAACTTATAGTTTCAATCAGTTTTAATTTTAGAGCTGACATCTGTCAGTTCTCTTATCTTAGGAACAGTTACTTGGTGAAAGAATAGTCTTTAAAGAACTGAAAACAGAACAAACATATGACCCAGCAATCCCACTCCTGGGCATATACTCAGAGAAAACCATAATTTGAAAAGACACATTCACCCTACTCTTTGTTATAACACTAGTCATTACAGTAGCCAAGACATGGAAACAGTCCATCAGCAGAGGAATGGATAAAGATGATTTGGTACATAAAGACAATGGAATATTACTCTTCCACGAAGAAGAACAAAATAATACCACCTGCGGTACAATGGATGGACCTAGAGATTATCATACTGAGCGAAGTAAGTCAGACACAGAAAGACAAGGATCACACGATACTGCTTATATGTGGAATATTAAAAAAAAAAGGTACAAATAAACCTATATGCAAAGCAGAAGTAGAGTCACAGATGCAGAAAACAAACTCGGGATGGGGGAGGGGTAAATCAGGAGATCAGTTCAGTTCAGTTCAGTCGCTCAGTCATGTCCGACTGTTTGCGACCCCATGAATCATAGAACGCCAGGCCTCCCTGTCCATCACCAACTCCCGGAGTTCACTCACACTCACATCCACCGAGTCAGTGATGCCATCCAGCCACCTCATCCTGGGTCGTCCCCTTCTCCTCCTGCCCCCAATCCCTGCCAACATCAGAGTCTTTTCCAATGAGTTAACTCTTCCCATGAGGTGGCCAAAGTACTGGAGTTTCAGCTTCAGCATCATTCCCTCCAGAGAAATCCCAGGGCTGATCTCCTTCAGAATGGACTGGTTGGATCTCCTTGCAGTCCAGGGGACTCTCAAGAGTCTTCTCCAACACCATGGTTCAAAAGCATCAATTCTTTGTCGCTCAGCTTTCTTCACAGTTCAGCTCTCACATCCACACATGATCACTGGAAAAACCATAGCCTTGACTAGATAGACCTTTGTTGGCAAAGTAATATCTCTGCTTTTCAATATGCTATCTATGCTATGTCATAACTTTCAGGATTGACATATACACACTATTATACATAAAAGAGACAGCTAATAAGAACCTACTCAGTACTCTGTAATGGCCTATAGCGGAAAAGAGTCTTATAAAATAGAGTGGATATATTGAAGTTGAAATACTTGATAATATAGTTTTTTAAAATGACACATGGATATGGATTTTAGTCCACAAATTCAGATGTGCAAATGATGTAACTGTTTTTTATTATTCTACTAGGTGACCAAAAAAAAAAAAAAAATCAACTCTTCCTTTCCCAGTGTGTAAATATATGTGTAAGTAATTGACTTTGCCATACATCTGAAACTAACAGAACTTTATAAATCAATGATACTTCTAGAAAAATTTTCAAAAAGCACACTCTCTTTCCTCTTGCTTGCCTGTACTTTGCAGTTTTGTAGGGCATTTTGGTCAAAATGTGATAGATGCTAGCATGCCATCATCAATGAAACGGTGCTAAATAAGCCATCTGAAGCACTGTCCCCAAGCCCCACCATTTTTGCTCCCTCTCCTCACAGATGGGAATGACTATAGAGGGATTTATGCTGCTGTGCCTTTAGGCTTCATAATCAGCATTCAAGTGTACCTTCTCAATTTAGGATTTGTCAAGTATTATCAAAACTCACCAACCCTGACAGAATATGGCTTATACTCACAGCTAAAGTTTATTTGAATTCAGAGTATAAATAGAAAATAAACAGAAAAAGAGCCAAGATTTTCTTTCTTCCTTTTTTATTAGAAGCTTAGAGGTCTGATACCAATCAGTGTTTGATAAACAGAGATGGCAGTGAGAAAACAATCAAATAATGAATGTAAAATCCATCATCAACGCACAGCCATATTAAGTTACCCACTTCATTGTCCTGTCCTAATACTTGTACAGACTCCAAGTAAACTTTGGGCTTATAAATGAGAGAGACTGTTGACAAGTAATAGGAGACAATTAGGAAAGATTTTTTTCCTTGTCTAACTCCTCTGTTAGTGAGTTGGAAACACTGTCAGTTGCATAACCCGTATCCATTCCTGAAGATTCCTTACTAACACTGTCCTGATTTTATTTATTATAGCAATCAGCTCCAATATCCCGTATAGGTAGGTATACCATTAAATATTTAACGAGATGAACTGGAGCTTCTGTGAAATCTTTTTCTCTTCTAATAAAGAGATTCTAGTATATCTGGCCGGAGAAGGCGATGGCACCCCACTCCAGTACTCTTGTCTGGAAAATCCTATGGATGGAGGAGCCTGGTAGGATACAGTCCATGGGGTCACTGAGAGTCAGAGACAACTGAGCGACTTCACTTTCACTTTTCAGTTTCATGCATTGGAGGAGGACATGGCAACCCACTCCAGTATTCTTGCCTGGAGAATCCCAGGGACGGGGGAGCCTGGTGGGCTGCCGTGTATGGAGTTGCACAGAGTTGGACATGACTGAAGTGACTTAGCAGCAACAGCAGCAGCATATCTGGCACCTACCTTCCCTTTTAAACTTCCTTTGAACATGAACATGATATCAGAGGTTGAGATAATGACACAAACAAGCATGACTGTGACACCAAGTAGGCATGGTGGAAATAATAAGCTTGGGTGCCAGATGACATCCCTGAATGTCTCAACCTGATAGCTGTAAATGCTCTCTGTTATTATTTTGAGAAAAATGAACAAAAATCTGTTTTCTAAAGCTGAAATTTTTTTTATTAGCAGATTAAAACAAGCTAGATGAAAAATACGGCGCAAGTCCTGACAATGGCGTTGAAGTTGAAATAGCTGATAATACAATTCTTTATTTTTTTCTCTTTAGTTTTTTATTTTTTAAATTTTAAAATCTTTAATTCTTACATGCGTGGGAACGCATGTAAGAATACAATTCTTTAAAATGGCACGTGGATATGGATTGTAGTCCACATGTTCAGATTGCAAATAGTGGAACTATCTTTTATTTCACATAGGTGGCAGGATAAAAAAAAAGTCTTCCTCTCCCAATTTTCCTCCTTCCTTAACAACAGGTGCGGAGTCCTATCCTGTGTGTCAAGGAATAAGGGACACCGTCAGTCTTAGTCACGGGTTCACAGGGGTTGAATGGAGATGTCCTTGGGCTTATCAGCATGGCCTCGTCAAGTCCACAGGGGTTTTGTTGCTGCTGGATCAGCAGAGCGCCTGTGTTTTTTGTGAGAGTGCCTGTTTTCTACTTGCCCACATGTACACCATCGTTACACACAGTTTTCAGAATCTTGACATTTCCCAGGCAATGCTCCTAAGCTCCCTGTGTGATGTTAGTTCTTTTCCACTGGAAACCCTCAGGTTTCTATCTGCCTCCCTCCCTCCTTTCTTCTTTCCCTCCTTCTCTCTGAAGCCCTCCAGGAAGAGGTTTCCAGTTGGTAGAAACCCTTCTCTTTTCCTGAATCATCAAGGGACATCTGTATTTCTAGGAATATTTTCTCATTTCCATTCCCTATTCCCTGGCTACCATCCATAGCATCAGTTCAGTTCAGTTCAGTCGCTCAGTCGTGTCTGACTCTTTGCAGCCCCATGAATTGCAGCACGCCAAGCCTCCCTGTCCATCACCATCTCCCAGAGTTCACTCAGACTCACGTCCATCGACTCCGTGATGCCATCTAGCCATCTCATCCTCGTCGTCCCCTTCTCCTCCTGCCCCCAATCCCTCCCAGCATCAGAGTCTTTTCCAATGAGTCAACTAGCATAATACTTTCTTAATTTTCCCAGGGAACTAGGCTTTAAAAACAAAGACACTGGTGATAAGTGAAGTCTGAACAAGGGGCAGGCTGATAAAAAAGACAGAGGATGAAGAAGAGGTCACGCCAGGATGGTCAACAGAAAAGAAACTGTTGTCCTGGTGCCCCTGACCTAACAACTGAGAATGTTGAAAGGATTCTCAACACAGCTTCTCAACAGCGATCCTGACATCACTGCCGCCATCTTCTGGAACTCACTCTTTATGGAAGAAGAAAGAGGACATCGCTTGCTCACCATCTTTCAGTAAGCCATCCAAGCCGGACAGGCAGCAACCGGGCGGTGTCGTTCTAGCGTCTCTGGCTACCTGTGTGTTTTCAGACGACCCAAAATGATTTACTGCTTAAAATCGATTCGCGTTTTACTTAATTATCTGGTCTGGGTGCTCGGCTTAATCCTGGCCCACAGCAGATCCTGGCGCGTGTGGGAGTTTGACACCGACATCGTTTCCGTCGTGTTCATTGGACTCTGGGAAGCTTTCTACCGGCAAAAATTTAACGTATCTGGTATAATGGTTGAGTTACCGATGTACACCATGATCAACTCGAGCTGGGTCATTTCTGACGAAATCTCGTATGGGCAGGGCCTGATGCTGCTGGCGAATTTTATGATGTCGGGGGCCCTGATTTTTAGCACAGTGGCGCTATTCGTCAGCAGGAACAAGGCCCCGTACCCTGATTTCCTCCGACTGTGCTACAAGGCGTCTGCCCTGTTGCTCTTCCTCAGCTGCGCTGGTATCACAATTGCAGTGAGCTGGAATTTCACCGTGGATTTTTATGGCCAAACCACCCTTGACTTTCCAATTACCTTTCCTGTTGAAAGAGAAATGGTAACAAATAAACGTCTCTCCTATGTGTTCCCCTTAGGAACCACGGCTTCCATCCTCTTGCTAGTAAGTGCCCTCCTGTTCTACTGTGAAACGTGTTCAATAAAACCACCGAATCGGGTGAATCCCCTGATTATGTCCAAATGTTGAAAACGACAGGTCTGAACAGTGAGTTTTGGAATGGCTGGCAGTCATTTTCTTGAAGACGTTTCCATACATACCTCCCATTGTCCTAATCTTCTATTCTTTTAAAATAAAATATACTTGTCGATTCAAAAAGAACAAAGACAAAATACTGGGTGCTCTTTTGGTTTCCATCCTTGCACGGTGCCTCCTGTAAGGCAATGAAGCCTCCATCAAGCATGGATCAGGCACACTGCTTAAGTAGAAGAGGGTATAATAGGAAGCTAGAGAGAGGAAATGAAATCAACATTAAAAACGTTACTATATGGAGATGCGGATGGGGGTGGGGATGGGGTGGAGTGGGTTGCACCACCTAATGGTGCCAAGCATGTGGGCATTTTATGAATTGGGCCAGACAAACTCTCCCTAAGTCATTCCCTGGAGACACCAGGTAGCTTTAATAGCCAAGTTCGTGCCTCAGGGCAGCTGTTCAGGACGTGGAGTAACAGCACTCCAACTTCTGCCTCCGATATCACACCGTCTGCTTCCCTCTGGATGTGTGCATCTCTTCTGGATCTCTGTCTCCAAATCTCTCCCCGTTTATAAAGACCCCAGTCAATGGATTTGGGGCCCACCCTAACCCAGAATGACCTCAATTTTAAACTTGATTACATCTATAAAACCCCTATTTCCAAATAAGGTTTATGGGTATAGTGTTAGAACTTTGGCATATATTCTTCAAAAATACAATTCAACCCACGTGAATCAACATGTCTCATTTTTAAAAACATTTTGGATTATGGCTTCTATTCTTTGCAGCTGACGGCATGCTGGTCAATATTCCCTTCCTTCACCTCCTCACAGATTTGGAATACTCCTATTTTCTTACAAAGTTTGGCTTACCTCACCCATTGCTCTTAGTTAATTATGCTCTGGGTGCATATGAATTGGTTTTCATTATTCCTTGTAAGCAGTTAGCAGACTCTCTTTGCCTATCACAGTTCTGTTGGCAACATTTATCAAGGAACCTGATAACATATTTTTTGTTCTATAAATATTTGTTGAGTGAATACTTTAAATAGAATTTGAGAAATACAGGAAAGTACAAAGAACTTTTAATCATCCATAATACCGCTACCCATGTGAAAATACTATAAAACAATTTGTGTAAATCCTTCCAGCACATTTCTGCAGAAGTTTAAAAAAAATAATAACTCTATAATCATCGTGACTGAGTCAAAGTTGCTCAGTCATATCCAGCTCTTTGTGACACATGGATCGTACCCCACCAGGCTCCTGTGTCCATGGAATTTTCCAGGTAAAAATACTGGAGTGGTTTGCCATTCTCTTCTCCAGCAGATCTTCTCAACCCAGGTCTCCTGCATTGCAGGCAGATTCTTTACCATCTGAGCCACCAGGGATACTGATTTATAATTGTGAGTCATACCTTTTTCACTTTGTATAAAACAAACATTTTCCTATGTTATTTCAGTGTTCACAAACTTTTTAAGTAGTTGTGTAAATTTCATTCAATGATTGTGTGAGAATGTACTTAGCATTCCCTGAAGGTAGGAGATTTAGTATGTTTTTGTTATTTTTTAAGATTTTCTTAAATTTATTATTTTTCTACATAAGCTTTTTTTTTTCTATTATCAAGGAATATTTACCTAACATCAGTAGAAAACTGACTTAGTAAAATTTTAAGGACCCTGAAAAATGCAGGAATTCAGGTCTGCTTTATGGACTAGAAACTGGAGGAAAACACATCAGATTAGGAAGCAAGCAGACCGTGGACATTCAAGAGGGCACAGCAGGGAGACGAGGCAGTGAGCCCCGGCATCCCAACCACGGGGTCATTTCTCTCTGTAAAATGTGACTGGTTCTCAAGCCACAGTGTCACAGCTTGGTGGCACTCCCGGTCTCATCTGCCTCCCAAGAAATTAAGAAGAGACAAACTCAAGTAAAAGACACAAGAGCAGTTCAGATCAGTTCAGTCACTCAGTCTTGTCTGACTCTTTGCAACCCCATGAACTGTAGCATGCCAGGCCTCCTTGTCCATCACCAACTCCCGGAGTCACCCAAACCCATGTTCATTGTGTCGGGGATGTCATTCAACCATCTTATTCTCTGTCGTCCCTTTCTCCTCCTGCCCTCAATCTTTCCCAGCATCAAGGTCTCTTCAAATGAGTCAGCTCTTCGCATCAGGTGGCCAAAATATTGGAGTTTCAGCATCAACATCAGTCCTTCTAATGAACACCCAGGACTGATCTCCTCTAGGATGGACTGGTTGAATGTACTACAATTTTCTATTCTTGGTAGCCCATCATCAAATGCATTTACCATGATGTACTTATTTAGCTTGTTTCAGGGACATAATCAGGAGTCACATACAAGTAAACCATGATAATGCCACCCCTAATAAAAGACTTTTGGTGTAAAAAATTTATAGACTGAAAAGAAATAGAAGGAATATAGAAAAGAATTGATAGACTGAGCCTTACACTCTCAGTATGACCTTGAAGTATTAGATAGATTAAAATCAAAACAGTAGTGTTTGGGCTTTTTCTTAATAAACAGTAGAAGACAGGAACACAGCCTCACTTGATATTACCATTTATTTCTAAACATTTTGTACATTTGTCCTTTCAACTAAACTCAGCATTTCATCTGTAACCCTGTCATGGAGAGCTCTACAGGAATAAATTCAGTATCAAAATTGACAAGTGGGTTTAGTCCCAGTTCTGCCTCTTCCCTGCTCTGTGATTTAGAACAAAATGTATTGTAGTTTTTTTTTGTTGTTGTTCTTTCCTGGAATTTGGCTCCCAAATTCACAGATTGTAATGATCGGACATGATAATTCTTTAGGTGCACAACCCTCTAAAAATCTTTGATTCCAAGTAATGCATGATGTAAAGCTACAAAACTAATTTACATTCATTGAATATTGATTCTATCTTGGCAGTAAGGTAATAAACCATAGTCCCAAAGAGTTAATTTTGAAGAGTAAACTTCCATTCAATTCACTGAAGTAGCCCAGGTTCTTGGCAGTCAGATAAATGAAAGCTGAAATTGTTTAAAAAAAAAAAACAAAAACTCCAGCATCCTTGAAAGTTCCCCATGGTTTATTCTCAAGAAAAAAAGGTATTTCTCAAGTCCACATATTTCTTCTATAAAGAAAACAATTTGGATCCAACTGTATATGATCACAGTGCATCTGTCAGAGGTAAAAATGTTAAGGGAGGCTTGCTAAATATGTCTTACAAGTATTTTAGAAATCAAAAGGCTGGCACCATGGCAGTGGAGAAATAAAGAAAAGCAGTGACATTTGGATCATTCAAGAAATTCTTGCATTCATTTGTATATAATCTGAATGGCTTTTCTCTACTGAACTGAGGTATTTTAACATGAAATACCTCCATATTCTGCCTTTAGGAAAATGGACTCCAGGATTATTGCTGTTCTAAAGAGGATACGAGGGGTGGTGCCTGTTCTTCCAAGAGCCTGCACTGGCAGATGGCTTGCAGTGTGCGTGTTGTCTCATATTTTCAGTTCTCTTTTTTGTTTTCCAGTGTTTTCCACAGTGTTGTAAATGATCCTCCCGTAACTGAGGGAGTGACGCTTCTAACAATTTACAGATATTCAGGTTCAAACAGCCGGGCCCTGGGTATATCAAATGGCATCCAGCCACTAGAAGTTTTGGTAATTATTTCAGGTAGCTGGTTTTGATTACAGCATAATGAGATGAGCTGTTCTACAGCTCATCAGATTGTCCTCTATAATTTTATTAAAAGTTAATACTTAGTGGGGAAACGACTTAAGTGTCAACAGTCCCCTGTCCTTTATTACTTTTCAGCCTTGTGTCAAACTCTAGTACCTGATGAGTCCAAATTCTGGCCACTCATATTTCACTGCAAAGCTTCATTTACCAGTGACATGACTAGGACCACGGCCAGCCGTTGGAGGAAATATTAATACCTGAGTTCTAATTGCAAAACCAATAGTTCCAAGTAGTAAGGCTGTTAGTAAATTCTTTCACACTTCTGAACCTCAGTCTCCTCTTCAGTAAAATGGGGATACTGACCATCTTAAACTTGCATATTTCTGCAAAGCTTAAATGCAAGAGTGCATGTGGGATGATCTAGCCCCATGTCTTAATAAAGTTCATTGGAATGAAATGGGGCAGATTTATACAATGAGACCTGGAACAGTAGCCACGCATCAGCTTCTAGAGAATAGCCAGCCAAGGAAAAAGACTAACCATTAAAGACCATGGAACCATTGTTAACTCTTCTCCTTCAGTGGCAGTCAGATTTCTCTCTCATTTATTCTCGTTTCTTTCTGCATAAGGCCAACTTGCTGTAGAATAGCCTGCCTTAAATAGATAAATATGAAAAAAGCAAAAAACATTTATTGTAATTCAAAACCCCACTTGATTCTATATTCCCCTCCAGCTACTACTGACTTTCTCATTTCCTCTTTATAGCAACAGTCCTCACCAGAATGACAAATATTTGCTGCTTCACTTCCTCATCTTTTACCTTTAATTAATATTTTACCCCAAGCAATCCAATAAAACACAGCAGAGGACATCAAGACAGGGAGGACATTACCAGGATTGGGGTAAAAATCTTCAGACTTTAATATTAAAGTGAGACATACTGGTGAAATGGCCAGAATCCAACTTACTTACTGTTAGTAAAAATGGACAAATAGCCTAAGCCATTTGCTTTCTATTTACTTTAAATACTCTGTGGCATAAGATATACATGATATACATATATATATATAATATATATATATGATATACAAGATATATACACATATATACAATATATATATTATATACAAGATATATACACATATATACATACATATATATGGTGTATATGATATACATATGAGATATAAGATATACATATATATATGAACTAAACTCTGCTTAATAATTTTTTTTAAAAATTGTGCATCTGTAATATATTCAGGATTGAACATATGACTTGTGTAGAATGATTTAAGTTAATAATCCCCAAATCAATGGATAGTCTTCCAATAATTTTCCCCACCCAATCACACAAACTTAAGCCAATAAATAACAGGAAAAAATCAGTCATATTTATATTTACTGTACTATAAATTCTGTATCAACAGCAAGAATTTATAGATTTGATGCAAATATAAACTAGCTATTCTCAAAACTTTCATCTTATCCTGGGCTCCTCAAGGAACTGTAGATAAATGTTCACGTAGTAGAAATGTACCTCTGTGTTCAAGGTCAAACAAAATTAGAAAGTTTCTCATTTCCCCACAATTGATTCTTACGCCATTGCCCATTAGCAGCTCAGACCAGTTTAGTTCTCTGGAAATAAGAAGGGGATAGGTCGGAAGCCACATGCACCATGTCACATCTTTAAATTATGAAAATTCTAGGAAAAATGCAAGTGTCCAGAGGTCTTAAAAATGCAGGTCATGTGGACAGACAGCAGAATGGTTGAGAAAACCATCGCATGCATTCCTGTTTATATATAAGATTAGATATATGACTGTGTCTCCTGTAACTGAAAGGATTCAGGATTCTTATCAGCATTTGGAATAGCTTGGACTCACAAGCATGGTGTTATGTCTAGAATGAAACAGTCCAACCATCATTTACCTTCAGTCAGAGATACTGGAAGTGAAGGTCAGCATTTAGCTTTGAGGTCATGCTTTAAAACCATACCACCACCTGCATACATGTTTCCTTTCCAGAGACACCCACCATTTCTCTCCTAATGAGAGTCAGGAGGCAGAAGCAGTCCAGCATGGGTCTTGGGACAAAATGTGGGTTCTATGACCAGACAGGATTTCCTACCAGATCATAATGGAGGAAGGAACCTTGAACTTTTCCATGTGACTAATAAGCCATCCCCAGTTGGGGTTTTAGAACCATAGAATCTTATTTTCAGGCTCCTTCTGTAAAGAGCTAATGTAATGTGGGGATAAAAACAATATTACTTGGGTCTTCCCTGGTGGTCCAGTGGTTAAGAATTCTCCTTGCAATGCAGGAAACTCGGGTTCAATCCCTGGTCTGGGAACTAAGATCCCACATGTCATGAATCAGCTAAGTCAAAACTACTGAGCCTGTGCTCTGTGGATCCCGCATGCCACAACTAGAGAGTCCAGGTACCACAGCAAAAGACCTGCGTGCTGCAACTAAGACCCTACACAGTCAGATTTAAAAAAAAAAAAAACTACATGATTTCCTGGAGTTATGGAGCTGCAAGGTCACATGTTCTCTTTATCAGAAATCTGGAGACTTTGGGGAGCTTACTGTTGAGGCTGCTTGGGGGGTGTCAACATCCATCAGGTTATCTAGGTGAAACTTTGCACACATGAGGAGAATCCTCCTCCTTCCCAATGTCCTGAACATTTCCCTGTTTTATACTTATAAAACTTATTTCAGTACTGCACAAGCTTATTTCCAGTGTTAAATGCAGCTCTTCAAATATTAGAGTTCTTTCCAGTGCCTGGAACAGTAGAATGAGCTGATAAATTTACATATGACCCCAAAACTCGGACATTGTGACACTGAAGAGGCCTGAAGA
The DNA here is from genome assembly GCF_001704415.2 of Capra hircus. Classification (NCBI taxonomy): domain Eukaryota; kingdom Metazoa; phylum Chordata; class Mammalia; order Artiodactyla; family Bovidae; genus Capra; species Capra hircus. Next base: position 8,840,401 of record NC_030817.1, read on the forward strand.
AAGGAGCAGCTATATTGGGTTTCTTCCCTTCAGCTTTAAACTGAATTGTGTCCCCTTCCCCAAGTTTATATACTGAAGCCCTAACTCCCAACATAACTTTATTTGGAGATGGAGCCTTCAGGAGGCTGCTGTTGTTGTTCAGTTGCTAAGTGTGTCCAGCTCTTTGTGACCCCATGAACTGCAGCACTCCAGACTTCTCTGTCCGTCTGTCTCCTGCAGTTTGCTCAAACTCATGTCCATTGAATTGATGATGTCATGCAACCAATCTCATCCTCTGTCATCTACTTCTCCTCCTGCCCTCAGTCTTTCCCAGCATCAGGGTTTTTCCAATGAGTTCACTCTTCTCAAGAGGAGACCAAAGTTATTGGAGCTTCAGCTTCAGTACTTTCAATGAATATTCAGGCTTGATTTCCTTTCACACTGATGAGTTTGATCTCCTTGCTGCCCCAAGTGTCTTAAGTGTCTTAAACTCTTAAGTGTCTAATCCAGCACCACAGTTCAAAAGCATCAATTCTTCAGTGCTCAGCCTTCTTTATGGTCCAACTCTCACATCTGTACATGACTACGGAAAAAACCTTATCTTTGACTCTATGGACTTTTGTCTGCAAAGTGATGTCTCTGCTTTTGAATACACTGTCTAGTATTGTCATAGCTTTTCTTCCAAGGAGCAAGCATCTTTGGAGGTATAAAGCATCTACACATGGCATGAAAGGTTAGAGGTCATAAGGGTGGAGCCCTGACCCTACAGAGTTAGTACCCTTATAGGAAGAGACACCAGAAAGCTTGCTCCCTCTGTCTCTGCCATATGAGGACACATTCAGAAAGCTGACGTCCACAAGTCAGGAAAGAAGTTTGCACCAGAAATCGAATTAGCCTACATCCTAATCTGAGACTTCCTGGCTTCTGGAACTGTGAGGACATAAATGTCTTTGCTTCATCCCCAAGTCTCTGGTATTGTGTATGGCAGTTGCCCAAGCATTGTTTCTGCTGGTTAAGGCCTTCACTTGCGTAAATCTCTGTAATCACCTCTTTATTGGTCTTCCTCTTAAGTCTCTCCCCCTACTCTGTAGCTAGCATTTGCTCTAAAGTCTGATAATCACCCCATATGAACTTTTTATTCAAGCTGGAGCTCAGACGGTCAAGAATCAGCCTGTAATGCAAAAGACCCAGGTTTAATTCTTGGGTTCAGAAGATCCTCTGGAGAAGAACTGGCAATCCACTCCAGTATTTTTGCCTGGAGGATCCTATGGATTCTGTCCTGTGGGGTCACAGAGTCAGACACAACTGAGCGACTAACAATTATACTACTCTGAGTAAGTACCTCTCTTTATCAAAGATCCATAGTGATGCTTTATGACACGTGGAAATATTTGACATCACTTAACCTGACAGGCAAAGTTCTCCCAATCTGTCTTCAGCCTGCCTTTGCATATGTCCCGTATTCATCTCTGTTCAACAACTATACCCTGTCCTGCCTGATGACATCTGTTTCCCTACCTGCATCCTTTTGCTCAATTATCTCCTTTAGTAACTGTGTTCTTGGCATCCCAACAGATAAAATATTATGTATTTTTGTTCTTTTCAACTCAATTTAAAAAGTTTGGAGGAAGAAACCATCACCTTTAAACAGGTATACATATGAAGATATTCCACAAATAGTAATAAAGACACCAGTGTGAGAAGCCTTATACAGAAGACACATTCATGTAATTCTGTGTGAAACATTACCTAGCTAAAATTGGAAAGACCAAGAAAAAGGAAGAGGCCGGGAAGAGGAAGGGAAGGAGGAAGAGGAAAAGAGAATGGGAGGGGAATGAGGAAATGAGGAGGAGAGGGAAAATTAGGCCCGAAACAATGACTCAGTTCTAAACGACCAAGGATATTTACTAGTTATTCATGAAGATTTGGAAACACTATTAAAACACAATAGGAAAGAATCGCAGAATATTACACATCACAGTGCTAAAAGGAGCTATAGAGAAACCTGTACGCAATTCACATGTCATAGTATAGCTTTAAGTCATTCTCAAACAAAATATTTTCCTGTAAAGCTACCAATGAATCAAAAGAAAGAAAGAAAAACACAATCAAAACAAAACAAAAATCCTTCCAGGTATTGTCATCAGTAGATTTCAGATCTGAGTAAACTGTATATGACAACTATAGTACTGTAGTGAAGATGCTGTCATGCTAAATGGGCAGAGCAGAAAGAAAATGGATTTTGTCCAGGTCTGGATTGTTCTTATAGCAAGGGGCAGAGAAAGAAGGTCCTGTCTTATTCCCACTAGGATAATGGCACTTTCCCCCTTAACCACATACAGCGTAAAGCTGGGGTTTTAGAAGGTCGCCTTGAGAGCAGTGTACAGAACAGAAAAAAGAGAGGGCATTCTTAAGCTGCCAAACTCTTTGAGTGCTTACACTCAATCAGCATCAGGGCTGGAAGGAGGCAACCTGGAGTCTTTAGACTTCAGGAGGGTCTATAGAGAGCTCAAAAGGAGCAACTTGTTTTCTTGAAAACAGAATTTGAAGATGCAATCTCTCTTCCTTTTCCCTGCTATAGTAGATGTGTGGGGGGCTTTTATCATTTACATCTCTTCCCAGTGTGAAGTTCAGTGATATACAAATCAAATTTTTGCAAGAGCTATTGTTAAACATGGAAAGATAAATAGTGTATCTGCCTCAACATTTATGGGCTTCCCAGGTGGCTCAGAGGTAAAGAATCCACCTGCAATTCAGGAGACACAGGAGATGTGGATTCAGACCCTGGGACAGGAAGATCTCCTGGATCTGACAACCCACGGCAGTATTCTCGCCTGGAAAATTCCATGGACAGAGGAGCCTGGTGCGCTATGGTGCATGGGATTGCAAAGAGTGGGGCACACTGAGTGACTGAACATGCACACACACATGCACTCATTTAATTTCACGCCCAGGAATTAATTTCTCTTCCCCTCCAATGAGGCTGCATGTTAATATTTCTCCTGGTGACCACAAGAACCAGGCATTCATTTTCATGGCTAGGGACTGCCAGTATCATTACAGATGGTAATGGCATTTCATAGAATTTGTCAGAGACTTGACAAACTGCTTTGTATAATTAAATCTAGCCAAGATGCCTATGAATCCTTAATCAGAGTTATGACCTTACTATTGTTGAAATGTGAAAAAAAAAAAAAAATCAGCCCCTTCCGTCTGTCTTATTTCTTTGACAATTTCCAACATCTGTATCCATAACCTCAAGCCCAGTGACCTCCATGCACCAAACGCACTGACTATTGGGAAGAAACTCACTTTGGTTGTCCATCTGATCTTAATTGACGAGGCACCTAAGAAGGATATATTGAGCAAGGATCTTTGAAAAGAAGGGTAGATCTGGCCAATTATAAGAAAAATGGAAGGAATCTGCAATCTCCTCACCTTCACTCCTTTTGAGATAGGGAAACTATTCTTATAAATTAGCATATAAAATGAATTGTAGCAGGGACTTCCCGGGCAATTCGGTGGTTAGGACTCTACACTTCTACTGCAGGATTATGGGTTCAATCCCTGATTGAGGAAGTGAAATTTCACAAGCTGCAAGGTGTAGAAAAACAAAACAGAATTGTAACAAAATCCAATAATCTTTTTGAAATGATTTATCACATAGCTTGATTAAAACTCACATGTCGGTTTTGGCCAATATTCTGAGTTATTGCACCACTTTTTTTTTTTTTCTTGAAATGATATCCAGTGAATGGAAGCACCGTATCTCTCTCCTTTGGGGTAAAGCATGTGTACCTCTTGTAATGACAGATAGCCACTGTGGGAATGACAGATTTATTTCTACCTGGCTGCTGTTCTTACCTATCGTTTGAGTAGGCTGTCATATAGGTGATATTTTCAAGGTAGCTCAAAGCTTCCCTGGGTTATAAAAAAACTTCCTCATTTAGTATCATGGTGACCAGAATGCCACTCTCCAGCCTCTGGACCATTCATTCCTCATTCATTCAGCAACCAGTACTGTGTACAGGGTATATGCCAAGCTCGTCCCCAGAATTAAAGAACAAAAAGTAAACCGAACAAAAGAGAGTTCAATTTAAAAACTCTGTGACTACTATGAGAAGTGAGAAAATGCATGTGATTACAAATCAGTGGAAAAATGACTATGATACATGTATTGGAGGGCTGGAGTTATAGCACCATTATGGACTTTTTTACTTCAAATTATATATATTTTTTCTTTCCAAGAGTCTTTTAGAAGCTGTTGCTAGCTCTTGGCAGAAGCGATGCATTATTGGGTAGATATTTAGCACCTTAGTTCTTCATGTGAAAGAAATTAATAGTAATTGAAAGATCTACATTTTAGTCCTAATTAATTTGTTAACTAACTATGGAATACTGAGTAGTTTGCTTTTATGGGAATATATCTATGTATATAGTCTGAGGAATATAGATTGTTGTTGTTCAGTTCAGTCATGTTCGACTCTTTGTGATCTCCTGCCAATGCAGGAGAAGAAAGACACGTGGGTTTGATCCCTGGGTTGAGCAATTCCCCTGGAGAAGGAAGTGGCAACCCATTCCAGTATTCTTGCCTGGAGAATGCCATGGACAGCGGAGCCTCGCAGGCTACAGTCCATAGGGTTGTCAAGAGTCAGAAAGAACTAAAGCGAAGCAAGCAAGCAACAGTCTGAGGAATATATGTTTATTGTTGCTGTTGTTCAGTCACTCAGTCATGCCCGACTCTGCAACCCCATGGACTGCAGCACACCAAGCTTCCCTGTCTTTCACTATCTCCCGGAGTTTGCTCAAACTCATGTCCATTGAGTTGATGATACCATCCAACCATCTTGATGATGTCATCCAACCATATACATATATATGTTCATCTAGAAATATATAAAATATTCACACATTCTGATATCTATCTACACCTGGAAAGCCCCAAGGTAAAAAGAGTTCCATAATTTTTGTAGAATATGGATAAAAATTATTATAATAATTGAATAATAATAAAATTTTCCTCAAAGTGAGACATATCTGTTTTTTTTCTTTTCAGCTTTATTCAAATGGACATACTTTGGCAAAATAATTAGCTTGAGATAAATTTTTATTTTGTAGTTTTGTGAAGATTATTAAGATATGTAATATATGCAGTATAGTGACTATTATCTCATTTGTCATCAGCTCACCTTCCCCTACCACACACAAACACACACACAGGCACAGACACACACACACTTGCGCACACACATTCACTCCCCTTACCCATCCCCTTCTTACAGCTAACTGAGGTCACTTTACATATAAGAGCAAAAATTGTGAACGTAGGCATGCATGCTTTGTTGGAACAAGCTGAGGTAGGTTTATGGAAATCTTTGGAGCATCGAGAGGCATTGACCAAAGGGGATACAGTGGCTTCGCCATTAAGAAGCACGTGTAGTATGAGATAGTCAGGAAATGGGGAGAGAAAGAAATGAGGCTTGCAAGATCTGGCTTGTAGTTATGAAGTTCTTTCACTTGTTCAGAAGGCATATATTTGTCAAACATCTTTCCTGTGCTCATTAATCTTCTCGGTATTAGAGTGGAGAATATAAAACAATTCTGAAAAAGGTTTTGCTGTATGTATAAATTGACCATTTTGTTCACGAATGTTTTATTTGTTTGTTTTAATGTTTATTTTATATTGGAGTATAGTTGATTTATAATGTGTTCATTTTAGATGTACAGAAAGTGATCAGTTATGTATATACACATATTATCCTTTCTCAAATTCTTTGCCCATGTAGGTTTCTATACAGTATTGAGTACTGCTGTATACTTGGTGTTTGTTGACTTATTATTTTTCTTACAGAAGTGTGTATGTGTTAATCCCAAACTTCTAATTCTTGACCTCACCTTTCCCCTTTGGTAATCATAAGTTTGTTTTCTGTCTATGTCTATTTCTGTTTTTTAAGTTCACTTGTATTATTTTTAAGATTCCATGTATATCATATCATAAAAATGAGTTTTATATTCTTCTTGAACTGTTTATCATATGCATAATTTAATAATACTATTTCTTTATACCTATGTAAAAAAATGAGCATTGGACAATGTTGTTTTTGCCACATTAAGGTTGCTGCTGCTGCTGCTGCTAAGTCGCTTCAGTTGTGTCTGACTCTGTGTGACCCCATAGACGGCAGCCCATCAGGCTCCACCGTCCCTGGGATTCTCCAGGCAGGAACACTGGAGTAGGTTGCCATTTCCTTCCCCAGTGCATAAAAGTGTACCGGGAGCCAGCGTAAGGAACTCCGCCCATGGCAAAGGTCATGAGGAAGGAGGCTCGGCATTACGCAAAGGTGAGATCGAGCCTCAGAAGACCCCCTGTTCCCGAGCATCTACCCCCAAAACCAGAGTGCCTACTTTACTGTTTTATGCTCTCACCTATACCTCTGACTTTATGGGGGGCTGACTCCCCCCACCCCCACCTCTCTTGGAGAAGGAGTTAACTTGCAGCTCCAGTTAAAAATTCCTGGGCGTGACAAGAGTGTTTCAACTTACAAACTCCTCTGAAGGTCCTCTAGCCTGCCTGAGCAGGTTCGTCCAGCCACATGTGATTGTTCACAGCCTCCCAATCATGAGAGGCACGAGACGCTTTAAACTTTCTATATACAGATTCTTTTGAGTTGCAAAATTATTAGCATAGTATTAGTGGGTTAATTAGAAATTATATTGGTGAAGGGTTTTTCATTTGTTGAGTCAATATTTGCTGCTAAATCTCTATATTCCCTGCCCTTATAATGAATATACCTAGCATATAGGAGAAATAAGTATTAACCTTTAAGATTAATCATGTTAAACCTTAGGCTAAGTAAATTCTTTTCTTGATTGTAACCCACTATACCCTCACCCTATAGGATGCAACTTTATTTGGAGGGTGGTGCCTGGTTTAAGAAAAAATCACCCCTGGAAAAAACATTAGTTTTCTGGTTGACTGACCGTTATCAGAAAGGGCCATAAAATGTCAGCAGGCCTCATGGCCGGAAGATGATGTAAAACCCCTAAGACCTTTGTATAATTTTATATGAAGCACCTGATTTTGACAAGGGTCAGGTCTGCTGACCCCGCGTGACTCTGTATTCATCCCTATGTATAACAAAAAGTATATAAGCAAACCTGAAAATAAAGAAAACGGATTAGTTTCTGAAAAGACTGATTCCCCCATGTCGTTTCTTTCTTATTCTCCGTTTTTCTGGCTGAATTCCCATCTGGAGCGTGAGTACTCACCAAGCCTGCTAATTTTGCCTGTGCTTCTAAGATTGGACTTGGGAGGCCTCAGTGCCTCTTCTCCTTCGGGAGAACGCAAAGACACCTGTGGCCTATGTAGGTGGTGCAAGCTTCTTGTCTCAAAGCTTTATTGGTATTCCACATAAACCAAATTATTCAGCCTCTTTTTCTCCACTATTATTTCCTACTACACTATTCTTTTCTAAAATCTCTTTATATTTCTAATTAAATAGCTTTTTACTAGGATGCTGATTCCATCTCCCCTTTGAATTACCCTGGATCCAGCAGGGCTGGACCCTGGCAAAAGTGAAAAGTAAAAGTGAAATTGCTCAGTCGTGTCTGACTCTTAGTGACCCCATGGACTGCAGCCTACCAGGCTCCTCCGTCCATGGGATTTTCCAGGCAAGAGTACTGGAGTGGGGTGCCATTGGTTATGCACAGAATAGTTCTACATGTATGCATGAAATCATTATAAAGTGAAAGAAAAAATATACACATTCACATATATATACAAATTACTATGCATAAATACTTATATATAATATATATTTAACTTCTAAGGTACATACAGAACTCTACAAAAAAAGATCATGACCCAGATAATCACGATGGTATGATCACTCATCTAGAGCCAGATATCCTGGGATGTGAAGTCAAATGGGCCTTAGGAAGTATCACAATGAACAAACCTAGTGGAGGTGATGGAATTCCAGTTGAGCTATTTCAAAATTAAAAGATGATGCTTTGAAAGTGCTGCACTCAATATGCCAACAAATTTGGAAAACTCAACAGTGGTCACAGGACTGGAAAAGATCAGTTTTCATTCCAATCCCAAAGAAAGGCAGTGCTAAAGAATGCTCAAACTGCCACACAATTACACTCATCTCACACGTTAGCAAAATAGCTAGCTCAAAATTCTCCAAGCCAGTCTTCAACAGTACATGAACTATAAACTGCCAGATGTTTAAGCTGGATTTAGAAAAGGCAGATGAACCAGAGATCAAATTGGCAACGTCCATGGGATCATTGAAAAAGCAAGAGAGTTCCAGAAAAACATCTATTTCTGCTTCATTGACTATGCAAAAGCCTTTAACTGTGTGGATAGCAACAAACTGTGAAAAAGTTTTCAGGAGATGGGAACACCAGGCCAACCTGACCTGTCTCCTGGGAAATCTGTGTGCAGGTCCAGAAGCAACAATTAGAACTGGACTGGAACAGGAGACTGGTTCCAAATCTGGAAAGGAGTAGTCAAGGCTGTATATTGTCATCCTGATTATTTAACTTATATGCAGAGTACATCATGAGAAATGCTGGACTGGATGAAGCACAAGCTGGAGTCAATATTTCTGGGAGAAATATCCATAACCTCAGATATGCAGATAACACCACCCTTATGGCAGAAAGTGAAGAGGAACTAAAGAGCCTCTTGACAAAAGTGAAAGAGCATAGTGAAAAAGCTGGCTTAAAACTCAGCATTCAAAAAATTAAGATCATGGCATCCAGTCCCATCACTTCATGGCAAATAGATGGGGGGAAACAATGGAAACAGTAACAGACATTTTTTCGGGCTCCAACATCACTACACATGATGACTACAGCCTTAAAATTAAAAGACTCTTGCTCCTTGGAAGAAAAGCTATGACCAATCTAGACAGCTTATTAAAAAGCAAGGACATTACTTTGCAAAAAAAGGTCCATCTAGTCAAAGCTTTGGTTTTACCAACAGTCACGTATAGATGTGAGAGTTGGACTATAAAGAAAGCTGAGTGCTGAAGAATTGATGTTTTTGAATTGTGGGGTTGAGAGTCCCTTGGACTGCAAAGAGATCAAACCAGTTCATTTTTAAAGGAAATAAGTCCTGAATATTCATTGGAAGGACTAATGTTGAAGCTGAAACTCCAATATTTTGGCCACCTGATGGGAAGAACTGACTCATTGGAAAAGATAATGATGCTAGGAATGATTGAAGGTGGGAGGAGAAGGGGACAACAGAGGATGAGATGATTGGATGGCTTCACCACCAACTCAATGGACATGAGTTTGAGTAAAGTCCGGGAGTTGGTGATGGACAGGGAGGCCTGGTGTGCTGCAGTCCATGGAATTGCAAAGAGTCGGACATGACTGAGCAACTGAACTGAACTGAACTGAACCATTTTAGGTAAGATCAATCTTACTCAATAAAGTATATTAATATTAAACATAAAACTTGATAATTTTTGCATGTATATGCTCTGTGTAATCATCACTTAGAGTAATACATAAAATATTTTCAGTTTATCATAGAGTTTTATCTCCTTTTACTTGTTTTTATTCTTTTTTAATTTTAAGGGAAGAAACTTAATTCTCAACCTTCTGCATTCTTCTATATAATAAAAATTGCAAAAAGCTCTGAAATATATATTTTTTAAAATGCATCTTTTACTTAGCAACTGAAATAGAAACTTCAGAAAAATTTATACTTTATTCAAGTTGAGTTATTCAGAACTTCTAACAGTGGAATTTAGAAACAGTAGAATAGAAATTGAGTTTAAACCAAAATCTTCCAATTACTTTCTGTGACCCTAGACAAGTATTTTTTTGTGTGTCTCAGTTTTGTCATCTGTAACATAATGAAATAATAATCTTTAACCTATATACCCTTCAGGAAAATTGTAACAATCAAATGATAAAAAGCGCATGGTAATGCATTTTAAATTGCAGGGGAGTATATAAAAAGCAGCATTATTCTTTTTTTAATCAAATTAGTTTGGAACATTTGAAATTATTCTGATTTTTCCCAAAGGAAATAGTTGCTGTCTCTTGATTGGGAAACTATTGAAGTTTTTCTAATAATCAACTGTTTATACTTCATTTGCCCTTATTTAATTTCATCCTGTTAACAAATATCTTCCTTCTAAATTATTTCCTCTTGGGTATTTACACTTTTCTGGCATTTCACTGTAGCAGTGATTATCTATGATATATTAGATGGAAATTTCACTGTAGTAATAAGACCATGATTATTGAGTTTCATGCAAAGGTCTCCCTCTCTCTCTCTTAAAATAAATAAATAAATAAAAACTGGTAGGCACTTTGCAATACACAGATAAAAGTCCTGAGCAATAGAAATGCCACATTGATCATAAAAATCACTTACTCTTTCAAACTTAAATGTTCAAACAGAGGATACCTGCATTATGAAAAATATTCTTTAATGCAAATGGCATGGTGATTTTATTGAAAAAGGAAATGACAGCCCACTCCAGTGTTCTTGCCTGGACAATCCCATGGATAGAGGAGCCTGGCGGGCTACAGTCCATGGGGTCTCAAAAGGGTTGGTCACAACCTAGTGACTTAACAACACTGATGATTTTATAGAAAACTCTATTTAAATACATGTGTATTTACCTCTCATGAAGAACTTGGAGATTATTTTCAGGCAAGTATTCTTGTTTTCATTTTTTCTATATACTACATGTGCTAAGGTAGAAAGCTAAACTTTTCAGATCACTTAAATGTGCCTTTTGAAAAATCTGCATTTGGAAAATATCCCCTATGTATCAAAAATTTGAGAATCAGTATTCGAATCAAATTATCTTATTCTACACTCATATGGATTTCCGTTCAAGAGGAAAGTAAACAGGAGGTAGAAAAATATGCAGTTTTTGAGGTCCAACTCCTTCAGATAGCAAAGGTTTATTTTCATATTTTAAAGAAAAATAAGCTGGGTGCTCACTTTCAATACTTCAGCAAAATATTCTTCCCTATGCTTATTATCACTGTGTGATCCATATGTCCTGGACCATTTGGTCAACATAGTATTTGAAAGAAGCTTAAAGTAAACTATAGAAAGATGTGGCAGTCTCCTTGAACAATGATGTCTTGGAAGGAGAAATCCTCTACACAGAAGTCTCAGGTGGCCCAAATCTGATTGCTATCACTCTCACCAACAAACTATTAAAAAAGTTATGAAGCCACTAAAATTATCTGAGACTTACTTTTCTCTTAGCACGTCAGTCTAAGACAGGAGGCTGTCTGCTGCAAATAACAGAATACCAGCAGTGATTGCCCAAAGAGTGTGTTCTCTCACTCACTCTCTCTCTCTAACAAAACAAAAGCGTCTGAAGGGAGTTCAGACTTGGTTCAGGGCTCACGTTTATCTTTCATCTGGTGCCCGACTCTCACCATCTCCCTGATCTCTACCGTCACTGTGCCGCCAGCTGTCGTCCTTTGTGGTCAGAAGATGGCTGGAGCGTCCCTGTGAGCACAGACACACCAGCAACGACAGGTGGGGCTTACTTATTGCTTTTCTTTCTTTTCTTTTAACCAAGGAGAGACACATTGCCAGAATTCCAAAGGAGAGGTCGCAGGACCATTCCCAGTCACAGGAAAGACTAGGAAAGAGTCTGACATTTTCAGCCATCATGGTACAAACGAAGCGCTTCCAGTGTGCGTAAGAGGAGAGAGATGACTCCCGAGGACAAAAGCAACAGTTGTCTGTCTATCACAAATGCCCAGTTTCCATGGTATAGTGGAGGCTCAAGCTGATCACATGCTTAATCATTTCATCTGGTATCTCAATGAAAGTAAAAATATAGAAACATATGCCCTTATCCATTTGGAACTCCAGGACTGAAATTACAAACCAGCAGCCAAAGATCACTTCTGGTCTATAAAAGTCGTTTTTAAAAATAAAATAAATTCTAAGTGGATTTTGCGGTGAACTGAGATCTTGTTTCAACAATGATTTCAAAGATATAGTGTCTTATCTTCAGCCTATTCACAGGCATATTAACTTCCATGAAATATAAAACAATTTGTACTGGTGACCCACTGTAGCAAATTTACCAATTATTCTAAAACAGCATATCAATGATTGTGAAAGAATAGAGAAAGAAGTAACTTATTTTTTTAAGCCCTAAGTTTCTCATAGGAAAACCTGACAATAACAATACCAGCTTCATGACGTTCAAGTGACAAATAATTTAAATTAGTTTTCCTGAAGGTTGAACTGGAGAAACAGATTTTTGTGCCAAGGCTTTTTGGAAAAAGTTCCCTAAGGAGGCAGAAAATGTGATGCGTGGATAAGACAGGGGAACATAATCTAAGCAAAGATGGGTCTCAGCTAGGGATCAGCCCCAGCCTTCGTCTTATCGGATGGAGAGTTTGAAGAACATGAAGTCTCCAGAGCTACTCCCACTTGGAGACAAGACAGCTGGCTTTTGATGCCTCAGTCCCTGACTGAGGGTGGGATGAAGAGTGTGAGTGAGTAATGTGTAATCTCCTGGGTAAAGTGATTTCCATTTGATGCAGGGCAAATGTTTATTAGTCATTAGCATCCAACTCTCACTGAAACAGAGGGTAGTACCTGTGGAAAGGGTATCTGGCTGTGGCATCAGCAGTGTCCACTACAAGGAATAAATATGATGATAAATATAAAGCATAGACTTTCCAGGTAACGCAATAGTAAAGGATCTGACTGCCAATGCTGGAAATGCAAGAGATGAGTTAGATCTCTGGGTTGGGAAGGCCCCCTGGAATAGGAAATGGCAAACCACTCCAGTATTCTTGCCTGGAGAATTCCATGGACAGAAGAGCCTGGTGGGCTATAGTCCATTGAGTCGCAAAGAGTTGGACACAATAGAGTGACTGAGCACATTGCATATATATATGACGTATAAGTACAGGGTTTGGGAGACAGGAAATGCCTAATCAATATTTCTATAAAACAATAAAAAGATTTGTGTAACTTTAAGAAAGAGTGACCAGTGAGAATTACTCAAAGTTTATTTCTTTGAGTAAATCTACACGAAATAGTAAGATGGAGGCAACTTTTAAACAGAAACGTTACATGATTATATTTGGATATTAAAACAGCAATATGGAGACATGTGAAAGATGGGATACATTAGGGGCAGAGAGAATGATTAGATTATACCACCTTTATGGCAGAAGGCAAAGAAGAACTAAAAAGCCTCCTGATGAAAGTGAAAGAGGAGAGTGAAAAAGTTGGCTTAAAACTCAACATTCTGAAAACTAAGATCATGGCATCTGGTCTCATCACTTCATGGCAAATAGATGCAGAAACAACGGAAACAGTGAAAGACTATTGTGGGGGGCTCCAAAATCACTGTACATGGTGATTGCAGCCATGAAATTAAAAGACGCTTGCTCCTTGGAAGAAAAGCTATGACCAAACTAGACAGCATATAAAAAGCAGAGACATGACTTTGCCAACAGAGGTCCATATAGTCAAGGCTATGGTTTTTCCAGTAGTCATGTATGGGTGTGAGAGTTGGCCTATAAAGAAAACCAAACGCCAAAGAATTGATGCTTTTGAACTGTGGTGTTGGAGAAGACTCTTGAGAGTCCCTTGGACTGCAAGGCGATCCAACCAGTCCATCCTAAAGGAAATCAGTCCTGAATATTCATTGGAAGGACTGATGCTGAAGCTGAAGCTCTAATATTTTGGCCACCTGATGCAAAGAACTGACTCACTGGAAAAGACCCTGATTCTGGGAAAGATTGAAGGTGGGAGGAGAAGGGGACTACAGAGGATGAGATGGTTGGATGGCATCACCGACTCTAAGGACATGAGTTTGGGGAAACACCAGGAGTTGGCAATGGACAGGGAAGCCTGGCGTGCTGCAGTCCATGGAGTTGCAAAGATTCAGACATGCCTGAGTGATTGAATTGAACTGATAATCTGACGCAGATATGATGTAAGTCTAAAATAAAGTGACAGTAATTTGGAAAAAACATAGCTTGGAAGCAATTCTTTGTGTGTTTGGCAACCTTATGTCTAAAGAGGAAAACAAGCTAGTTTGCTTATACCACATGCAATTTTACAAGCAAAGTAAAAATAATCACTATAGAAACTTTGCTTCTTCAAAAGTCACTAGGCACTGAGATGTTTTGTGGAAATTGTACCTGTTTTGTATTTTGACATGTTATATAATTAAGTAAACTGTAATGTTCAGTTCTCTTGTTAATATGTCATTGGTTTAAATTTATGCCATTTTTTTCTATATTGACATCAGGAAAAATTAGATGCCTTACTCATCAGGGAACAGTATTTATTGATATCAAATGCAATTGTTAACACAAACCGGTCCATCACAGCTGTTTATCAAGACAACCTCTTTTGTAATGCTCTTGGAACTTACACCACAAAGATGTTAAATTTACAAAGGATGTACTGAATAACGCTATGACCCAGAATCCAGTCTAGGTGTTAAGTGAATGCAACTATGAGTGAAAACACTACCTGTTCTCAGGCATCTTAAAATATACAGTGTGTGTGTGTTAGTCCCTCAGTCATGTCTGGCTTTTTGCAACCCCATGGGTTGCAACCCACCAGGCTCTTCTGTGCACAGGATTCTCCAGGCAAGAATACTGGAGTGGGTTGCCATTTCCTTCCCCAGGGGATCTTCCTGACCCAGGGATTCAACCCAGGCCTCCTGCATTTCAGGCAGGTGCTTTACCATCTGAGCTACTAAGGAAGCCTGTAAAGTACACTAGTTATAGAAAATGTACAAAACAGGTCCAAACAGAATAAAAGCATTGCAAATGTACCTGGTACTATGAGGATAGTCAATGACCATACTCATTGGAAAAGACCCTGATTCTGGGAAAGACTGAGAGCAGGAGGAGAAGGGAGTGACAGAGGATGAGATGGTTGAATGGCATCATTGACTCAATGGATGAGTTTAAACAAGCTCCAGTAGATGTGAAGGACAAGGAAGCCTGGTGTGCTTCAGTCCATGAGGTCATAAACAGTCAGACACGACTGAACTACTGAACAACAAAAATGACAACAATAGTCCCTAAGGGAGACTGAAGAACTACTTATCACATATGAGTAATAGTGTTTTCAGTAAGTTTTAGAAGTTAGAATAATGGAGCAAATAAAGAACAAAAATATGAACAATGATAAAAGAAATTATAAAGAATAAACAAAAGTAAAAGCAAACAGTTTAGGCATTTGGAATTTTCTTCTTTTGTGGGGAAATTTACTGAAGTCTCATTCCAAAGAGTGGGAAAATATGAGAAGTTTTAAAAACATATCTGTTTGATATTTTCACAGTAAAACATCTTAATGGCAAAATTAAGTTTTACTTTATACTTGGATATTTGTTTACCTGCAAATACAACTTTAGCTATAAACATCATGGCAATAATGTAGCAATATTTTTATTATTGATTTCTCCTAATCTCTTTATTCTCCTTTCAAAAGAATGATATTATAACTTACATCTAAAAAATAATATTCAGAAATGCAACAATGGAAGGATTGAACTCATTATTCACAATATAATCATTGTATTAACCCATATAATGCAATAAAGTCTATCTTTAAGATAATAAAGAAAAAACATTTGCCCCCAAAACTTGAAATCTTTAAACTGTGAGCATTGCTTGATTATGAAACAAATGTTAAGCAAGAATAAAGGTATATTTGCATATTAGGAATAATGAGACATTGTAAATGAGTTACAACTTTCTGGAAAAAAAAATTCCAAGCCTAAAACTTTCTTTCTCTGCAATAAATATAAACTAGATATCTTTTTTCTACTTTGCTGTTTGAGAAACTCACTTACACAGCAATAATGCCAGAGCTTTGACTATACATATACAGTTCTGTGCTCACTCGGCAAGACTAGATGGTATTGTAGACAAATAACAGCAAAAACAGCAATATACCTTTTTTTGACTATGTCTTTGAAACTTGGATCATATTCATTAGTGATTATAAACTCTGTTACAGTCAAATCCACAACTGTGTTTACAATTAAATCCCTAGCATCTAGGACATGTAGATGTATTTATGTATAATCTACTTTATGACAGACACTATTTGGGGTATTCAGAATAAAATAAGTACAAAATCTAAAAATTCTTCCCTTCAAAGTAGAGAAAGTGAAAAACAATGCAAGTAAACAAATGATGGGGGAAAAAATCAATTAATGAAAAAGTCAAAATAGAAATTAAATGAGGACTATCAAAAGGCCACTTTGAAGAAATAACACTTGAGTTCAGTTGTAAAGTATGAAAAACAATTAGTCATTCTAGGAGCTGAAGTTTAGGCAACTGGAGTAGGGAGGGGATGGATGTTGCCAAGAGGCAAGACATAACAGTAAGTGCAAAAACTCTGGACTTTGGGGATTTATAGAAACAGAAAGGAGAGCTGCTTGCTGACAAATAGTGAGTCAGAGAAATGCATGTGTTCAGGTTAGATCTTGGAGGAAATGTTAAGAACATCCTCATTTATTCTAATGATAATGAGAAGTTATTGAAAGGATATAAGCGAGATAGCAATATAACTTGGCACATAGTAGGTAGTTACTCAATATAACTTGGCTGAAAAATATAAATTAACACAATTAAAATGTTCTTATTTTTGTTTTATGTTATGCTGATACTTTATTTTATGTATTAAGTAATGGTTTAAGTGAAATCTATCTGTGATTATAGTATGCACAATTGACCATTTGCTTTTTTTTTTATAGGATTTTCTTATCAGAAAAAAAATGAAAATTAACCTGAAAGGCTGATAGGAAAACATTCTTATTAGCATTCAATCATAATGCTGGATTCACTTAAGCATGTATGTTAATGTCATAATTTAACAAAATGTTCATGTTTTGAAAGATGATCCCTAGGATATCATAATTTCTGAAGGGGTAATCAAGGAATCCCAAAGTCTGGATATGTTATTAAACACATAGGCAACTGAAAGAAACTAGAAATGATATTTATTTCTTTTGAATTGAAAAACTTTCAAGTGACCTTTTATCTCTTTTATATTCTCCTTTTGTATTATTTTTGGTTTCTAAGGATAATAGAAACTAAGAAATGAATTTCATGAAACTTCATGCTGTGGAGTCATGGCAGGCTCATAATTCCATCTAAATAATAAACTAGGACATCACTTTCAAAGCATTGTGTTAATAGAGTTCATATGAAATATGTCTGCTTTATTGATTCATGTTACATTTGGGTTCCCTTCCCCTGGTGAAGTCATTCTCATTCCTTACCCAGAGTAGTTTATGCTTTGCCCCACCAATACATGAATATTATTTTTTAGATTCTGTAGACCTAATTTCAATATGGATATTTGGACAGCTTTATTGATAATCCTTTCCAGAGTACCTAAGAGACTGTGATGGCCATAGCATGTATGACTTATCTTTATTTTACACAAAGAAATATGATCCCAGTCATACTAGTCCTTCATTTTCCACAGCTGTTGGCCACTTGCCTCCTGTGCATGGGTCAAAGTCTATCTCAGGCTCTGAGATTAGTCCTTTCTTAATCCAGGGAAATTTAAACCTGAGCAGGATGGAGTCATTCTCACCTAGACACCAAGATCAATTAACTTTTCTTATTAACTCAATTTTCTTTTCTTATTTCTCTGAATGGACTTTGACCTTCTACTCGGTTCTAGTAACAACATACAATTTTGTTTCCATAAAGCAGTTTATTTTCTTGAAAAATTGCCAGAATCTCAGTTATACTAACACACCTTTCTGAATATAAAACTATCACACTCTCCTCATAATTTTTTTTTCTCATAAATGATTTGTCTTCACTCATAAAATGAAGCATCTGAAAATCTACATGTAAGAATGTCTATAAGCATCACCTCCAAAGAGAATATGTTCACACTGGCAAAATTATCATCTGTTCTAGACAGTTCTTAGGTCATTCTCAGATGGATACTAGGATTGAAAATTATTTTCTACATGAAAGGAGAATATTATACTTGGCAAGACCTGATCAGTACACACAGGATATGGAAGGAAAACATTAATACAACTGGGGAATGGCACCTGGAGGAGAAGTGCCTCTTGAACACTCTATGAGTGGCTACAGCTGCTGCATGAGCGACTTCCCAAAATACAGGAAATAGAAGAGGAAATGACCTCATGTGCAGCCATGTCTCCATGGAGGAGGAGCTCATACGGGATTTATTCCAAACCACCTGAACAAATAGGCTCCAGGTAGGCTTATCTATTTGCACTGAAGGAGAGGGAAAAAGTGTTACATCAAGGCTGCCAAAAAGGGAATACTTTTCTCAGAAGGGCTTTCCGATGAAACGGTGGGAAAATGAAGAGGTAGAGGAACTAGCTCACAGAACATATTGGCAGTGAAGGGATGTGTTACAAGTGTATGTTTCAATTAGAGACATTTTTCTTCCTTTTTCCTTCCTCACTCCCTCCTTTATTCCCTTCCTCTCCTCCTTCCTTCCCTTCATCCTTCTTGACACGCTTGCCACTTTTTCCTAACCTGGTTCCCGTCCCTCTTCGTTCTTTGATGCCCTGAAGATAACTGATAACTAATCTGGCAGGAAATCACTCAGGAGTTATACTCCAGGTGGGTTTATATCATCTACATCAGTGGGGTGTCACTAAAGGTCCTAATCAGAGGATAGAGCTTTTATTCGGCCTTTTCTCTCACCGCTTCACATCCCCTTTTACTCAAGTATCCACCCCTCGTGTCTCTGGGTCTTTTCCACTTCAAGTATCTGCAATTAGCCAGGACTGTAGAGGGCCTTACAAAGGTACAGACGGTAGAACTCAGCCTCCGTTACAGGTTAGTTTTGATTTTTGAAAATTTACTTTGATGAAAGCATATTAAATCAGATTCATTGTTACTTTTTTCTTCCTAATCTCCATTGTGAACTTATTCACCTCTATTTTCAATATCTAAAACGTAAATTGGTCATAAATGAAGTGAAAGTTGTTCAGTCGTGTCCAACTCTTTACCGTCCATGGATTTTTCTCCAGGCCAGAATACTGGTGTGGGTGGCCTTTCCCTTCTCTAGAAGATCTTCTCCACTCAGGGATTGAACCCAGGTCTCCCACATTGTGGGTAGATTCTTTACCAGCTGAGCCACAAGGGAAGCCCAAGAACACTGAAGTGGGTAGCCTATCCCTTCTCCATCCAATCTTCCCAACCCAGGAATCAAACCTGGATCTCCTTCATTGCAGGTAGATTCTTTACCAACTGAGCTATCAGGGAAGCCCTCAATAGGTCATAGCAAATATTTAATAAGTACAACATAGACTTAAATTGAAATACACTATTAGAAGATATTTGGCTTTTGTTTCTTATTATCTTCAATAATTAAAATATCTTCAGTAGCAGCCCATGTTGGGCAAAGTGACATAAATTCACATTAATTTTTTAGGCAATTTAAGTATATTTCTCTTTTCTTCCTTTGTAAAATGCAGTAAAATAAAATAATTTTCTTTAAATTCCTCTTTTTTTCCCATTGATTTCATAATGCAGAGTTCAGTGTTTATTGTTGTTTAGTTACTCAGTCGTGTCCAACTCTTTTGCAACCCCATGCACTGCAGCCTACCCGGCTCTTCTGTCCATGGGATTTCCCAGGCAAGATTTCTGGAGTGGATTACCATTTCCTACTCCACATGATCTTCTCAAGCCAAGAATCGAACCCATGTCTCCTGCATTGGCAGGCAGATTCTTTACCATTGTGCCACCTGGGAAGCCCAGTGTTCACATGCTCCAAAAAGATGATACAATTGATTTATAAAATGGCAAATATAAGGCAAAGAATAAATACATGTGAAAAATTAACCAAGGTAAAAATTACACTCTATCTATGTTCAGAAACTCCATACAGAAATCAGTTCTTTGTCCATTTGTGATGCGGCTGTACACTCTGGTCCTTATGGGGACACATAGGAGATAAGTATGACATGGCCACAAATGAAATGCATTTTTTACTACTTTGAGGATGAGTTCCTATTGAAATTGTGTCCTGCCCATAGCCGTACTCAGTGTAAGGGGGGCGATTGGATGTAGGGGCTTGTGCGCAGGCAGGAGGAAAGTTATCCAGGCAGGAAAACAGCATCCACAAAAGTCAGAAGCATTGCATATTCAGGAAAGGGGGGCCAGCATTGTTCAACTGGATCTATTAATACTCAGCACCAAACCCAGCTGTAGGGGTGGAGTAATAAGTCATGACTTGACTGCAATCACTTGTTTGATTGTCAGCCTGAAAAGGCAGCTCAAGTGTCAGAACTCCTTTGCAGTTGTCCTCAGAACTGGATGATACTTACATGAGTAGGCAGAGCCAAGAACTGACCGTACTGCCTGATTCCAGAAATCAGATATGTGGTTTTTCACTTAAACCTTTCCTCTTTGTCATCTTGCTTTTGTGCTTTAAATACAAGCATCAGAGTCTCATCACAGGGTCTTTTTTTAAAAAAAGAAACAATTAACAAGAACAACAATAAAATAATTTCAGGAGAGTAAAATATTAAATTCACCATCCCATTAATCACATCTCTTTCCAACTACTAATGGAAAGGTAGGAGAGGAATAATTTCAGAGGTTGGGGCACCGACTTCAAAAGGCAATCTGTGTAGCTGGCACAGAACTAGTGAATTGGACAGTCCAAGGCTGCATTCTCACGGAGGAGCAGACGCAGAACCCTAGGAAATGGGCACAGATAAGCAGAGGGGACACTCACAGGTGAGGTTAAGGAGGGCACAGTGTCCAAACTGATTCCATAAGCATTTATCAGTGCTTGCCCTGAATTTCATGAAAACTGCTGCTTATTATGCAAAATTGTATAATACAGAGTCCCTGGTCTCACTTTCTCCAGTGAGAAACATATCTAGATGCCTAGAAGCTAAGAGTCTAAATTGCTGAGTGTCTAATTAAGGGTTTCTGTTTTATTCTTGTGTTCTTCCCTGCCTTCACAAGTGTGTTGTTGTTGTTCAGTAGCCAAGTTGTGTCCAGCTCTTTGCAACTCCATGGAATGCAGCACACCAGGCTTCCTTGTCCTTCACTATTTCCAGGAGTTTCCTCAAATTCATGTCCATTGTGGTGGTGATGCCATCCACTATATCTCATCCTCTGTTACCCTCTTCTCCCTTTGTGTTCAATCTTTCTGAGCATCAGGGTCTTTTCCAGTGAGTCAGCTCTTTGCATCATGTGGCCGAAGTATTGGAGCTTCAGCTTCAATATCAGTCCTTCCAATGATCAGTCTTCAAGCGTATAAAGGACAAGAATTCTCTGGGGGAAGGTCTGTCCTGCCTCCCACAGAGGGTCTCTGTCTGGAGCAGTGACTACTGGTGCTGGGTTGTGCAGCTGTTACTTCTCAGCTGCGTGATCTTAATCAGGTAGCTTGACCTTTCTTTGCCTCTGTTTCCTCATTTGTGAAGTGAGAAATACAGCAGTGCCTTTCTCACAGGGTTGTTGGAAGGGTTAATGGATTTAATACTTTGCACAGTCCCTGGAAGAATTTCTGTCATGTAGTAAGCGCTGGAGGACTGTTAGATGTTATTCTTTCACCCAGGATTTGCTAAAAGAAAAGGAGCAACACGAAAGATGCTAATGACCTTTTTATATGACTCTTACAGAAATAGTCTAATGGAGAAAGATGAATTCACTTTTTAAAAGAAAGGTTAGCCATTTTAAAACATTATATATGCCCCAAATCTAAGAACTTGCAAAATGTTTTAAAAGATTTTCAACCACTCAGGCCTTAGCTCAGGTTGACAATCTAAACACCAGGGCATCCAAAATCAAAACATGATGAAACAAACAAAAATAAATAATAAAAATAGAATCATGGCTTCATCACAGACCTCAACTCAAAGAGTGAAGTGACAGAATAACCATAGTTCAACACCAGTAATCCAACAATGGATGTCTTATTATTGACTTTTATTTTATGTTGTATTGAATTTTGCCCCAGGAGAGTCATTATACCTTAACATTCCAGCAGGAGAACCCTCATCCTATTTGTGGCTCAGGTGGCCATAAATGAGTCTAGGAAATTTGTCCTGTGAGCATTAAATCGCTTGGCCAGTTTTGCAACATGGGAGAATTCTGATGGAGATGGCTTGGATTGGAGTCTGCCTTCATCTTCCCCAGGTGCATCTAACAGTTGCCACAGGCATGAGGAAGACTCTGGAACAAAGCATTCTTCCCCACTCTCTCCACCTTCTCACGTCTCTGGACAGACTCAGCTAAATGTGGGGTAATGTGACCAAGGTGCTAAACTTTTGCTTGCCTCAAGATTCACGTGGACGTCAGAAGCTCAGGGTCATTGTGAGTCTGCTCCTCATTTTTCATTCCTTCTTGGGAATTCTGATGAAAATGACAGCCAGTGTTTGCGATGATTCTTGATTCTTCTTGACAACCAGTTGGTGATTGAAGCATCACCACGTTAACAGTCGAATCAAGCTGTGTGGTTGGTAAACCAGGACCTTATTGAAGTTGGGCCACTTTCCAAACTAAGTCTTTGATGACAACTGGAACCTGATATTATGTTTTGAATCCCTAGGTGGGCTCCTGAAGGCGTGATGAGATTCACAAAGTATGCCTGCAAATTGAAGGTGACAGGAAACTTAGAAGAATTTGGGAAGTGAAGACAGAAACAGACCAGAACTGGTTTAGAGGCACTGCAAAATTTCTTACAGATAAAATAGGGACCAAATTATACCAAGTGGAATTATTATGAAAACAAAAGCTTTTGTCAACAATCAGAGTTAGATGCAGAAAACTGTTTTTGGAAGCATTTTATAGATTTTCTGGGGTTTATCCCCTGCTGTCTTAGACATTTACTTATGTTGGACAATGGCAAGTCAAACCACTTGGGCCCGTTTTTACCTTAAGTATTCTGATTTCAGAGCCTCTGGAGACAGGACCTTAGGGGCCCTGATTACTCATAAAACTCATTTAATTTTTTAAGTCAATTAATTTTGAATTTTTAAAAGTGAATTGATTATTTCTATCAACATGCTCAAACCATACCTGCACAAAATTCATTGTATACATGGATAAAAATGTGTCCTCATTCTCTCATTAAAAAAAAAAAAATTTCCGTTTCTTTGGCTTCTTTTGGAACATTCCCCATAATTGCAATTATTAGCAGAGAAATGATGTAACAAATTCAAGTTACTCAGTAATGATACTAGCATTGCACTTACAGTTAACATAACCAGTTCTGGTTTTTTACTGATTTGACTATTACTACAAAAATAATGCATGAATATTATAGAATGAAATTAAAGTTTTTCAAGAACAGATATTCTGTATAAATCCAGAAAAATAATTTCTTGAATACCCTTTTAGAAATTTCCCATTTATTTAAAGTGTACACACAAAGTATATTCACATACATTCTTTTGATGCCCTTTAATATTAAGTTATCTGAGTCAAATATACCTTTAAAATCTTTCCACATCAGTGCATAGAGTATATCACATTATTTTAAAATGATGGTTTATATTTGAATGTTTTATAATTCATGGAAAGTTTCTTAGATTGTAATTTTAAATATTAGTTATGTTATTGGGTTTTCCTTCAGTAATCTTTTTATATGATTACTGAGATATAATTAACAAACAACATTGCATGAATTTAAGGCAGAGAACGTGATGTATGTACAAAATGTATGGTTAGTTAATATATTCATCACCTCACATAATGACCTTTTTTGGTTGTGTTGTAAGAACTTTTAAGATCTACTTTCTTGGCAAATTTACAGTGTTGTTAACTACGGTTACCATGCTATATATTAGATCCCTAGAATTTATTCATCTTTTCTTCAGTAATTTTGAAGTTCAGGTGCCTTCAACTTATGCTGAAGGCATAAGTGTTCTTTTTTGTGTGTATTTTCATTTTTTTTTCTTGCTGCAAAAAGTATATTGGAATCAATTAATTGCCCACAGAGAAGGAAACAGTTGAAAAAATTATTTCTCACTGAAAGATATCTAAACATAAAAATTTATGTATTTGTGATTTGAAATAGGTCCCTAAACAGAGCTTTGTTAGCACTCACAAAGATAAATCCCTAGTCTCTATACCTGAAATGAGTTAGACATTTCATTTCAGGTGCTCAGGACAAAAATATATATATGAATAACTTCCTGTCTCTAAAAGTTTTCTGGAGAAACAACCAGAAAAAGACTCAGCCTCCTCAGATTATTTGTAACCTTTAACATTTTTCTTTTTTTGTTTTGTTTTGTTTTGAAAAGATTAATATAAAGAATGCTTATGGAGTATCTGGGCCATGTGAAGACTGTCAGGCAATCGCAAAAATATACAAGCATTTAAGAAAAAAAAAAGAACCTGTTTCAATACACTCATACTTTTTGATTAGTTTGTTGGCTAAGTTGGGCATAAATCTCTTACTTGTCCTGAACCACTCAAATGGCCTTTTAAAGCTTATATCGTTTGTTTCATGAGCCTGTCATTCTTCCTGCCTTTCTCACCGTTTCTAGGTTCATGGATGCAACAAAGAAAGAAAATCACAGCAACTAATGACCAAGAGGAATGTCCTACCTTATATTTTTTCAAGAATCAGAATGCATATTTTACCACAAAAGCTTCTCTTCTCTCTATGTCTCTGAGGTTCAGGGAGACACCTCTTCCCATTACTACTTTGCAATGGGAAGCTATTGCAAAGAGGAAGACAACACGAGCAGCCGGAGGTCTTTCTCACCTTCCAAACAGTGCCCAGAATAAAAAGGAACAAACCTAGGTCATTTGTAGAGATGCGGATGTCCCCGAGTCTGTCATACGGAGTGAAGTAAGTCAGACAGAGACAAACGAATATCCTATACGAGTGCATAAACGTGGAATCTAGAAAAGTGGTGCCGTTGGAACCATTTGCAGGGCAGAAAAAGAGACGCAGACTTAGGGAACAGACGTGCCGACTTGGGAGGAAGGGGGATGGGACAAACCAAGACAGTCGGATGGACGCAGATCCATTACCCCGCGTGAAATAGATCGCTGATGGGCAGCGGCTGCAAAGCACAGGGGGCTCAGTCTGGTGCTCTGTGACCAACTAGAGGGAGGGGTGGGATGAAGGGGCTTGGGAGGGAGGTCAAAGAGAGAGGGGATCCATGGACATACATAGCTGATTCATGTTGTACCACAGAAACTAACCCAACATTGTAGAACAATCAATAAAAAACTGTTCTCTATAGCCGATGATCTTAGGACAACATCGGCATAGCCCAGATTTCTGTCTTCTGACCCATCAGCCACCAGTGTTCTTTCCCAGAGTTCTGAAGAGGCTCATTCAGTTTCACGATCCTTCTAGACAACCTTCGCTCACTTAAATCTCTCACTAATTTCTCTAGTCCTGCACATACAAAGGCCTCTCAGACTACATGGAGAGTAAAACCAAATTAAGTGGTATTTTTCTTTGTGTGTGCTCGGTCGCATCCAACTGTTTGTGACCCCGTGGACTGTAGCCCACCAGGCTCCTCTGTCCATGGGATTATCCAGACGAGAATACTGGAGTGAGTTGCTATTCCCTTCTCCAAGTGTCTGTCTTTACAGGTGTAAAACCATCCCTGGGAGAAGCAGTATGTTTTAAAGACAAAGGGTGAACATCGTGGGTCCTGGCAGATGTTCTCTTTCTGGTCCCATCCTCAGGTTTTTATGGAGGCCATTCTGCAGACCTTTCACTGTGAGCTGTGCCCTGCTAAGGGAAACGCACTGGCAGAAGTCTGAAATAATGTTACACTTTTGTTGAGACTCTGAAGAGGTTCATTCTTTTTTGGAGATAATTTATGCTTTGCTGCCACTAAGACTCAGTTTACCCACAGTTCTACTAAATCTTACCTGCTGTACTTCATCTGAATGGATTTGCATGAATCCATTCAGATGAAATCTATACAGCTAAACATTTTTTTGTTTGTTTTAATCTCTTGTTTCACTTCTTATTGAAGCATAGTTGAATCACAATGTTGCTTTAGTTTCTGGTGTACAACAAAGTGATTCAGTTACACCACACACACACACACACACACACACACACGTATTCTTTTCCCAGTCTTTTCCCTTATAGGTTATTGCAAAATGCTGAGTATAGTTCCCTGAGCTATACATAACTCCTTGTTGATTATCAATTTTACATACAGCAGTGTGTATATGTTAATCCCAACTTCCTAATTTATCTCTCCCCATTCCTTTCCTGTCAGTTATAGACTTCTTCCATAAGTACTGCTAAAAACTGACAGAGGTTTTCAGCCAGTACTGATTCTTGATGTGATAAGTGAGTAAATGAGCTTCATGTTAGTGAAGTAACACACGTATGCCATTCAGTGATTCTGAACATAACACTCTTAAACCTCAAAGGAATCATTTGATATTTAAGTGTTTTCATTCCATGCTCTTTTGAAAATATTTATCAAATTTTTTATTCCCTTATACTCCTTCAAGTAATTTTGCATAAACATATAGGGGCTCGTGAAGAGTCAGATATGACTGAGCAACTAACACACCACTTACATATACATACAGCACACTCCAAAAGTTGTTGGGATTTTAAAAATCACTGAGTGCAATAAGATTCGACTGTTGAGATTAAAGGTTTTCTTACTGTTCCTAAAATATTCCAGAATAAACAATTTGTTTCTACTGTGTTTATATTTCATTTCAGAATAAGGTTTGAACTAAATGTTTTATAAAGGCCCCTTCAGATAACTATGAAGTATTCTCCCAAGGGAAAAATTATCCACCTTTATTATTTGCCAACCGTCTTTGAAGAAGACTAGTATATTTTAAGTTTATTTTAAATGTAGGAGATAATATTTTCTTGTTGATATTGTCAGCAGCATAGTTCCATGCCATGTTAAAACATTATCCTCTTGCACTCATTAAACAATGCATTATTTTATGTTGGGAAGAAGAACGTGAATATGACACTATAGAAGATTATTAGCTGGGCACTCTTTCCCAATTTTTGCGCCATCTAATTTAACCAAGAAGGAAATGTGCTTTTCAAAAAGAAAAGTTGTTGCAAGGATCTAAATTTAAGAGGAAACTATGGAAACTTTCAGAGTCACTAGCAGTCTTGGTGCTCCTGTAAGTCCCTCACATAAATAAGAGTTTCATTTTGATTGCATTTAGAAGATTACATTGTTCAGGGTCAAAAGGCACTTTTTGACATTAGCAGATATTTTCAGGGAAAGCTTCAACTGATTTTCTTCTTGAAAAAAAAATCTAATTTCAAAATGGTGACAGTCTAAATGGATGGTATAGCATGACTGCAGTTGAATGACTTACGCTCTTCTATGTAAACATTACTAATGCTTGATTGACAGACTTGCCTTGACAATTGATCGTAAAGAGATGCTCAGTCTTGGCAGGAAAAGAAGTAAAACATCTGGTTTAATAGATGTTGATGCACAGCAGAGATGTCAATCACTGGCAGACTGGATTGTTTGGATTTGATGCTAAATGGAAATTTGCAGATCTGATTATTAAAATGGCAAAGCAATCCTTCATAATGGCCACAGGGATAAACATCATTTGGAAAATAGGGCAAAAGCCAAAGTTTTAGCAATATACAGTTGTTCAGAAATAAAATCCACTTCCTTTAAACTGAAAGGTAAGCATGAAGTCTCCCCACCAATCCTCAAATGATTCCCGGTCTGAGAAATATGACTTTTTAAATTCAATATTCATTGATGTCTTAATGTTCAGAGCTGGAGTCTAAAGGAGATTTTTATTTGGCGATCATCTTTACATGAAAAGCAAATAGCCAGGTTGACATGGTGTTGTAAATTAACATTCCAGACGTCAAAGCAAAAGATTAGGTGTGTAGTAATAGTGATAATTTGAATATTCCTTTTGGCAGAAGTGGAGTTGTGGTAGGTTGAAAACTCGTTGAATGATTCTTTATTTTGCTATTTAGCTGCATTTAATTTTTTTAATATACACAAAACCTGTCAGAAATAACACATCAACATAAATAAAAGTAATTAGTGGATATAAGTGTGTAAGAATTCCAAGATTTCACTTTAGAAATTCCAACAGGACAGTTTTTTGAGGTAAATGAGCAAATTTTTCTCCTTAATTCAGATGCAAGTATTGCTTTAGATATGATAAATAGTCTTAATTTTTAAAATTATGTTCAGGTTTCAAAGAATTCTAGCCCCATCTATGTTAAGTATATTTCTCTGTAAGTCAACAGAAACAGACATTAAATATGTATGTGTTTATGTGGGGCTTCCTTGGTGGCAAAGTGGTAAAGAATCCACTTGCCAGTGTGGGAGATGGCTTCGATCCCTAGTTCAGGAAGATCCTCTGGAGGAGGAAATGGCAACCCACTCCAGTGGTCTTGCCTGGGAAATCCCATGGACAGAAGAGCATGACGGGCTACAGTCCAGTGTTACATAGAGTCACACATGATTGAAGTGACTTAGCATGCACACACACACACACACACACTTTTGGCCAACCAAATATTGGGTTGGCAAAAATTTTATTCCCATATCAGTATATTTATATATATATAAACATCTCATGGGTAAACATCTCGAAGAAGTTAGGCTTTTCTTGGTTTTTGACTGAGTGAAATGAAAGTTACTCAGTCATGTCCAACTCTTTGTGACCCCATCAATGATACAGTCCACGGAATTCTCCAGGCCGGAATACTGGAGTGGGTACCCTTTCCCTTCTCCAGGGGATCTTCCCAACTCAGGGATTGAACCCAAGTCTCCCACATTACAGGAGGATTCTTTACCAGCTGAGCCACAAGGGAAGTCCTCTTAATTTTTGAAAGTCTAAACTAGAGATGCAGTCATTATGATGATTTCTCAAGAGTTCCTCTCTTATCTCCCCACAAGGAAGCTATGCCTTTTGAAGCCATTATGTATCACTCAGCAATGTAGTCAGTCATTCATGAACATTCAGTGCCCAGTGTGGCCTGGGCTACATAATAAAGGGAAGCAAAGTGAAGGCAGGGATGTCTTTTCTCTTTGATTCATTTCTATATTCTTCACATCAAGAAAATTGCTTTGCAGTTAATAAGATGCTCACAAAAATAATATTTGAATGAAAGAATTAACAAAGAATGCATAATACAGGCTGCCTGTATCCAAAGAGGTTAAATCTGATTTGTGTTTTCATGAAAAATAATTAAAGATGTTTAAACAACTTCTCTTTATATAAGAAAAAACACGAAAAAGAATGTATAAGGCCTAACTAGATGAAAATGTAAAAGTCAAAGATTCAATACTTAATCCTCTCACAACATGATAAACTAGATTAATTTTACTTTTATTCCATAATTTGCAAATTCCTATTCTAATGTATAAAATTGGCGCTTGCATTATTAATTAAATATAACCTGTGTTTATAGAGATGCATAAAGTGTGTTTTAGAACACAGTCTGGCAAACTTTATCTTGAAAGACCAGGTTGTAAGCACTTTAGGCTCCACAGGGTCTTTGTGGCAAATATTCAGCTCTGTCTAGTACTGTGGAAGCAGAATAGGCAATGTGTGGCTGAATGAACATGACTCTGCTCCAATAAAACTTTATTATTTACAAATACAGATGACAGACCACATTTGGTCCACGGACTATAGTATGATGACAGCTGTTTTAGAACGTGAGAAAGCAGAAAAGTTCCCAAAGAATGTCTGCTATAAAATTTTTTCCTCATAAATAATATTTCTCCTTCTGGATTGAGTTAAGATATCTTTTTAAAACTTCTCAAGAGTGCCCTGGCATTGCTGAAGAGAAATCCATATTATGTCAGGATCATTTCCCAGAATTATTCCCCAGAAGTACCCTTAGTGACTTCTCATTTCGTTTTGCATTGTGATTTTCTTCTTAATTTGATTATGTTGTTTTCAGCATGTCTGTTGCATCTTAGATACCACTCAGATATCACTAATCCTTCAATGATGTCACAGAGAGATACTTTTGGTTCCTTATTATATATCTTAAGTGTTTTAACCACTTTTTAAAATAGAAACCAAATAAAACCTAGGTTTTTCACTGCACTTTTAGTGTGTATGGACTCCCCTTAGTACTCACTCTCCCCTTTGAATCTGAGCCAGGCCAATCAGCAAGTTGTTCCTACTCAGACATGGACCTGGAATCTAAGAAGTTAGGGGTCCTGCCATAGTCATCCAGGCAATTAGCATAAGGCTAATTGTGCCAGAGGCTTTGTGCTCTTCTTATAGGGTCTCTGGAAGCCCTACTCTTTCTCATATCACACCAAAACTGTTAAAATATTATGTCTTTCAAACTTGATTTCCACTTAGTGACCTTTATTGGTATGATGAACTACTCTTTGCCTATTTTTTAAAATATAATTCTTAGAAGTTTCTTTATTGCTGATATAGATTTTAAACCTTAACCTTAAGAAGCAGGGTCATCAGATATTTTGTCATTAACAGGTTATCTATTCATTGTAAGTTCCATAAAATAAAAATGTGTTTAGACTACCATTCTGAAGAAAAAATTGTTTTTGAGTGAAATTCCACAGCCTCTATCTATCAGTTCAGTACAGTCGCTCAGTCGTGTCCAACTCTTTGTGACCCCATGAATTGCAGCACGCCAGGCCTCCCTGTCCATCACCAACTCCCAGAATTCACCCAAACTCATGTCCATCGAGTCTGTGATGCCATCCAGCCATCTCATCCTCGGTCGTCCCCTTCTCCTCCTGCCCCCAATCCCTCTCAGGATCAGAGTCTTTTCCAATGAGTCAACTCTTTGCATGAGGTGGCCAAAGTAGTGGAGTTTCAGCTTTAGCATCATTCCTTCCAAAGAACACCCAGGACTGATCTCCTTTAGAATGGACTGGTTGGATCTCCTTGCAGTCCAAAGGACTCTCAAGAGGGAGGGGGGGTCCAGATTGGGAACATGTGTACACCCATGGCAGATTCATGTTAATGTATGGCAAAACCAATACAATATTGTAAAGTAAAAAACAATAATAATAATAAAATAATTTTTTTTTTTAAAAAGATGAAAAAAATTTTTTTAAAAAAGTCTTCTCCAACACCACAGTTCAAAAGCATCAATTCTTCGGCACTCAGCTTTCTTCACAGTCCAACTCGCACATCCATACCTGACTACTGGAAAAACCATAGCTTTGACTAGACAGACCTTTGTTGGCAAAGTAATGTCTATGCTTTTGAATATGCTGGTCATAATCTTCCTTCCAAGGAGTAAGCATCTTTTAAATTCATGGCTGCAATCACCATCTGCAGTGATTTTGGAGCCCCAAAAAAAACAAAGTCTGACACTGTTTCCACTGTTTCCCCATCTATTTCCCATGAAGTGATGGGATCAGATGCCATGATCTTAGTTTTCTAAATGTTGAGCTTTAGCCAACTTTTTCACTCTCCTCTAGAAAACTGTTTATTCTCCTCTAGGCAGATAGTAATGAGTTTTATCATGAATTTGACACAAATGCTAAGAAAGAGTGAAACTGACAATTGCCAGATAGGCTGACTAAAGACAGTTTTTCTCTAAGACTGATTTTCTTTTAGAAATAACAAAATTAAAAATTTCTAACACTGAGCGCTTCCTGTGGATTAGTCTCTATGTTCAGCACTTTACATGGATTATCTCATTTGATCTTCATAACTTCTCTGTCATGTGGATATTAAAACTATTATTTTTACAGATTAAAAAAACAAGCTGGAAGCCGTTGAATAACGAGTTGGTCATCTAGGAAAACATGGGAATGGGAATTGGGTTCAACACTCTGCTTTCAGTGCCCTTCTGACATGGAATTGTTTTATATCCAGCAACTTGACCCGGTGGGACATCTCACAGCAGGAGTTAATTTTCTCCAGCATCAGGAAGTTACCCTTCTCAACAGTAGAGGTCTCAGGGTAAAGGACTGCAATTTCTCTATTGCCATTGTGAACTATTAGTGATAACTGAAGATTTGCTGGCAGAAATCATTCCTGCATCCAGCCAGAGAGAGCTGAGAGATGTCACCCTAAGAGACTATGTTGTTTCCAGAAAGAGTCCATTTCCTACAATGGGGGTGGGGTGTCATATTATACCTGTAGCTTGCTGAGAGTTTTTATGTATTGTGTGAATGACTGTAGGATGCAGGCCACTTTATCTCACCTTGTTTCTCCCTTAAAGGGGAGAAAGTTTTTTTTTAAAAAAACCTCAGTTCAAAATAAAGCTAAGAATAAATATACTGAGAAGCAACTGTTAGGGTTTTCTGAATGTTGATTTTTAAGCCAACTTTTTCACTATCCTCTTTCACTTTCATCAAGAAGCTCTTTAGTTCTTCTTCGCTTTCTGCCTTAAAGGTGATGTCATGTGCATATCTGATGTTATTGATATTTCTCCTGGCAATCTTAATTCCAGCTTGAGCTTCATCCAGCCTGCATTTCACTTGATGCACTCTGAATATAAGTTGAATAAGCAGGGTGACAATATACAGCCTTGAAGTACTCCTTTCACGATTTGGAAACAGTCTATTATTCCATGTCCAGTTTTAATTGCTTCTTGACCTCCATACAGATTTCATGGGAGGCAAGTCAGGTGGTCTAATATTCCCAACTCTTTAAGAATTTTCCATAGATTGTTGTGATACACACAGTCAAAGGCTTTTGGCATAGTCCACAAGTAGAAGTAAATGTTTTTCTTGAACACTCTTCCTTTCTTGATGATCCGATGGATGCTGGCAGTTTGATCTCTGGTTCTAAATCCAACTGGAACATCTGGAAGTTCACGGTTCACATACTGCTGAAGACTGGCTTGGAGAATTTTCAACATCACTTTGCTAATGTGTGAGAAGAGTGCAATTGTGCAGTAGTTTGAGCATTCTTTGTCATTGCCTTTCTTTGGGATTGGAATGAAGACTGACATTTTCCAGTCGTGAGGCCACTGCTGAGTTTTTCAAACTTGCTGGTGTATCGAGTGCAGAATTTTCACAGCATCATCTTTTAGGATTTGGAGTAGCTCAACTGTAATTCCATCATCTCCACTAGCTTTGTGCCTAGTAATATTTTCTAAGGCCCACGTGACTTCCCATTCTAGGATGTTTGGCTCTAGGTGAGTGATTACAGCATTGTGATTATCTGGGTTGTGAAAATCTTTTCTGTATAGTTCTTCTGTGTATTCTTGCCACCTCTTCTTAATATCTTCTACTTCTGTTAGGTCCATAACATCTCTGTCCTTTATTATGCCCATCTTTGCATGAAATGTTCCCTTGGTATTTCTTAAGTTTCTTGAAGAGATCTTTAATCTTCCCCATTCTATTGTTTTCCTCTATTTCATTGCATTGATCACTGAGGAAGGCTTTCTAATCTCACCTTGCTGTTCTTTGGAATTCTGCATTCAAATGGGAATATCTTTCCTAGTCTCCTTTGCCTTTAGCTTCTCTTCTTTTTTCAGCTATTTGTAAGCCCTCCTTAGACAACCATTTTGCCTTTTTGCATTTCTTTTTCTTGGGGATGGTCTTGATCACTGCCTCCTGTACAATGCCAAGAACCCCCATCCATAGTTCTCCATGCACTTTATCAGATCTAATCCTTTGAATTGATTTGTCACTTACTGTATAATCATAAGGGATTTGATTTAGGTCATATCTGAATGGTTTAATGGTTTTCCCTACTTTCTTCAATTTAAGTCTGAATTTGGCAATAAGGAATTCATGATCTGAGCCACAGTCAGCTCCCAGTCTTGTTTTTGCTGACTATATAGAGCTTCTCCATCTTTGGCTGCAAAGAATATAATCAATCTGATTTTGGTATTGACCATCTGGTGATGTCCATATGTAGAGCTTCTCTTGTGTTGTTGGAAGAGAGTGTTTGCTCTGACCAGCACATTATCTTGGTAAAGCTCTGTTAGCCTTTGCCATGCTTCATTTTGTACTCCAAGTCCAAATTTGCCTGTTACTCCAGGTATATCTTGATTTCCTATTTTTGCATTCCAGTCCCATATAATGAAAAGGGTAACTTTCTTTCCTCTAACACTCAGAAAACTAAGATCATGGCATCCAGTCCCATAATGTCATGGAAAATAGATGGGGAAACAATGGAAACAGTGACAGACTTTACTGGAGGGGGAGGGGCTCCAAAACCACTGAAGAAGATGACTGCAGCCATGAAATTAACAGATGCTTGCTCCTTGGAAGAAAAGCTATGACCAACCTAGATAGCATATAAAAAGCAGAGACATTACTTTGCCAAAAATGGTCCATCTAGTCAAGGCTATAGTTTTTCCAGTAGACATGTACCAATGTGAGAGCTGGACTACAAAGAAAGCTGAGCACCAAAGAATTTATGCTTTTGAACTGTGGTGTTGGAGAAGACTTTGAGAATCCCTTGGACTGCAAGGAGATCCAACCAGTCAACCCTAAAGAAAATAAGTCCTGAATATTCATTGGCAGGACTGATGCTAAAGCTGAAACTCCAATACTTTGGCCACCTGATGGGAAGAGCTGACTCACTGGAAAAGATTCTGATGCTGGGAAAGATTGAAGGTGGGAGGAGAAGGGAACAACAAAGGATAAGATGGTTGGATAGCATCACTGACTCTATGGACATGAGTTTGAGTAAGCCCTGGGAGTTGTGATGGATAGAGAAGCCTGGCATGCTGTAGTCCATGGGATCACAAATAGTTGGACATGACTGAGTGACTGAACTGACTGAACTCTTAGGGTGTATTTCCTGTGTGTGAAGATGTGTGCCTATGTAAAAGTGTGAGTCTGTCAAGGCATGTGAATGATATATTGGGTAGTTAGATACCCAACAACTATATGTGGGTATCTGAAATTGAGAATGTGTGTGCAATTGTGTTTCTTAACTGCACGATGAATCTTAAAACTAATCATGCTTCTTTCTTGGGTTTGGCTATTAAGATACTCAGATTTTTGCTCCACCTCTAGTAACTGTACAATAGGAGCTACCCCACATCCAAGGTAAGGAGCAGTGGCTGCACTTTGCTGGAGCAGCCATGAAGAGATACCCCACATCCAAGGTAAGAGAAAACCAAGTAAGACGGTAGGTGTTGCAAGAGGGCATCAGAGGGCAGACAGACTGAAACCACAATCACGGACAACTAGACAATCTGATCACTTGGACCACAGTCTTGTCTAACTCGGTGAAACTGAGCCATGATGTGTGGAGCTAGCCAAGATGGATGGGTCATGGTGGATAGGTCTGACAGAATGTGGTCCACTGGAGAAGGGAATGGCAAACCACTTCAGTATTCTTGCCTTGAGAACCCCATGAACAGTATGAAAAGGCAAAATGATAGGATACTGAAAGAGGAACTCCTTAGGTCAATAGGTGCCCAATATGCTACTGGAGATTAGTGGAGGGATAACTCCAGAAAGAAGGAATAGATGAGCCAAAGCAAAAATAACACCCAGTTGTGGATGGGACTGGTGATAGAAGCAAGGTTCAATGCTGTAAAGAGCAATATTGCACAGGAACCTGGAATGTTAGGTCCATGAATTAAGGCAAATTGGAAGTGGTCAAACAGGAGATGACAAGAGGAATTCTAGGAATCAGAATTCACTGGAATGGGTTAATTTAACTCAGATGACCATTATATCTACTACTGTGGGCAGGAATTCCTTAGAAGAAATGGAGTAGCCATCACAGTCAACAAAAGAGTCTGAAATGCAGTATTTTGATGCAATCTCAAAAATGACAGAATGATCTCTATTCATTTCCAAGGCAAAACATTCAATAATCCAAGTCTATGCCCCGACCAGTAATGCTGAAGAAGCTGAAGTTGAAAGTTCTATGAATACCTACAAGACCTTCTAGAACTAACTAAAGATGTCATTTTCATTTTAGATGACTGGAATGCAAAAGTGGGAAGTCAAGAGACACCTGGAGTAACAGGCAAATTTGGCTTTGAGTACAAAATGAAGCAGGGCAAAGGCTGAGTTCTGCCAAGAGAAAAAACTGGTCATAGAAAACACCCTCTTCCAACAACACAAGAGAAGACTCTACACATGGACATCACCAGATGGTCAACACCAAAATCAGATTGATTATATTCTTTGCAGCCAAAGATGGAGAAGCTCTATATAGTCAGCAACAACAAGACCGGGAGCTGACTGTGGCTCAGATTATGAATTCCTTATTGCCAAATTCAGACTTAAATTGAAGAAAGTGGAGAAAACCGCTAGACTATTCAGGTATGACCTAAATCAAATCCCTTATGACTATACAATGGAAGTGAGAAATAGATTTAAGCAACTAGATTTGATAGAAAAGACTGCTTAATGAACTATGGACGGAGGTTCATGACATTGTATGGGAGACAGGGATCAAGACCATCCCCAAGAAAAAGAAATGCAAAAAGCAAAATGGCTATGTGAGGAGGCCTTACAAATAGCTGTGAAAAGAAGGGAAGTAAAGAGCAAAGGAGAAAAGGAAAGATACAAGCATCTGAATGCAGAGTTCCAAAGAATAACACGGAGAGATAAGAAAGCCTTCCCGGGCGATCGATGCAAAGGAATAGAGGAAAAAAAAATTGAATGGGAAAGACTAGAGATCTCTAAAGAAAACTAAAAGGATACCAAGGGAACATTTCCAGAGAAGGCAATGGCAACCCACTTCAGTACTCTTGCCTGAAAAATCCCATGGATGGAGGAGCCTGGTAGGCTGCAGTCAATGGGGTCACTAGAAATCGGACACGACTGAGTGACTTCACTTTTACTTTTCACTTTCATGCATTGGAGAAGGAAATGGCAACTCCAGTGTTCTTCCCTGGAGAATCCCGGGATGGGGGAGCCTGGCAGGCTGCCATCTATGGGGTCGCACAGAGTCAGATACTACTGAAGCGACTTAGCAGCAGCAGAAGAAGAAGCAAGGGAATATTTCATGCAAAGATGGGCTTGATAAAGGACAGAAATGGTAGGGACCTAAGAGAAGTAGAAGATATTAAGAAGAGGTGGCAAAAATACACAGAACTGTACAAAAAAGATCTTGATGACCCAGATAATCATAATGGCATGATCAATCACCTAGAGTCAGACATCCTGGAATGTGAAATCAGGTGGGCCTTAGGAAGCATCATTACGAACGAAGCTAGTGGAGGTGATGGAATTCCAGTTGAGCTATTTCAAATCCTAAAAGGTGATGCTGTGAAAGTGCTGCACTCAATATGTCAGCAGATTTGGGAATACACAGCAGTGGCAACAGGACTGGAAAAGGTCAGTTTTCATTCCAATCCCAAAGAAAGACAATGCCAAAGAATGCTCAAACTACTGCACAATTGCACTCATCTCACAGGCTAGTAAAGTGATGCTTAAAATTCTCCAAGCCAGGCTTCAGCAATACGTGAACCATGAACTCCCTGATGTTCAAGCTGGTTTTAGAAAAGGCAGAGGAACCAGAGATCAAGTTGCCAACATCCACTGGATCATGGAAAAAGCAAGAGAGTTCCAGAAAAACATCTATTTCTGCTTTATCGACTATGCCAAAGCCTTTGACTGTGTGGATCACAATAAACTGTGGAAAATTCTGAAAGAGATGGGAGTATCAGACCACCTGACCTGCCTCTTGAGAAATCTGTATGCAGGTCAGGAAGCAACAGTTAGAACTGGACATAGAACAGACTGGTTCCAAATAGGAAAAGGAGTACATCAAGGCTGTATACTGTCACCCTGCTTATTTAGCTTATATGCAGAGTACATCATGAGAAACGCTGGGCTGGAGGAAGCACAAGCTGAAATCAAGATTGCTGGGAGAAATATCAATAACCTCAGATATGCAGATGACACCACTCTTATGGCAGAAAGTGAAGAACTAAGGAGTCTCTTAATGAAAGTGAAAGAGAGAGAAAAAGTTGGCTTAAAGCTCAACATTCAGAAAACTAAGATCATGGCATCCGGTCCCATCACTTTATGGGAAATAGATGGAAAAACAGTGGAAACAGTGGCTGACTTTATTTTTCTGGGCTCCAAAATCACTGCAGATGGTGATTGCAGCCATGAAATTAAAAGACGCTTACTCCTTGGAAGAAAAGTTATGACTAACCTAGACAGCATATTCAAAAGCAGAGACATTACTTTGCCAACAAAGATGTGTTTAGTCAAGGCTATAGTTTTTCCAGTGGTCATGTATGGATGTGAGAGTTGGACTGTGAAGAAAGCTGAGCACCAAAGACTTGATGCTTTTGAGCTGTGGTGTTGGAGAAGACTCTTGCGAGTCCCTTGGACTGCAAGGAGGTACAACCAGTCCATCCTTAAGGATATCAGTCCTGGGTGTTCTTTGAAAGGAGTGATGTTGAACCTGAAACTCCAATACTTTGGCCACCTGATGTGGAGAGCTGACTCACTGGAAAAGACCCTAATGCTGGGAAAGACAGGGAAGGCAATGACACCCAACTCCAGTACTCTTGCCTGGAGAATCCCAGGGATGGGGGAGCCTGGTGAGCTGCTGATCTATGGGGTCACACAGAGTCGGACATGACTGAAGTGACTTAGCATCAGCATCTGGGAAAGATTGAGCATAGGAGCAGAAGGGGAAGGCAGAGAATGAGACTGTTGGATGGCATCACCGACTCAATGGTCATGGGTTTAAATGTACTCTGGCAGTTGGTGATGGACAGTGAGCCCTGGTGCTGCAGTTGATGGGGTCGCAAATATTGGATAGGACTGCACGATTGAACTGAACTGAACTGTATAGTAGCATTGTATGTATTTCATGAACTTATTCTCCTTTTTACTTTGCCTTTTCGTACCACCATTGTTTACTCCACATATAATGATTTCCTTGTCTATATTAATTTTTTGTAATTTATTCATTCCTATGATAGCTCTCCCCCCTTCCTTCTCTCTCACTTCCTCTCTCTCTCTTTTTTATCTTAAGGGATAAAAGCATGCTTCTAACCAAATACAGTTATCCCTGGTATCCATGGAGGACTGCTTCCAGGAATCACTGCCCCCCAACCTTTGCTGTCCTGCTATGCTAAGTCACTGAGTCATGTCTGACTCTTTGCAACCCCATGGACTTTATCCTACCAGGCTCCTTGTCCATGGGATTCTCCACGTCATCATACTGGTGAGGGTTGTCATGCTCCCCTCCAGAGGATTTTCCCAACCCAGAAATCTAATCCAGATCTCCCACATTATAGGTGGATTCTTTCCGATCTGAATCACTGGGGAAGCCCATGAATACTGGAGTGGGTAGCCTATCCCTTCCCCAGGGGATCTTCCTGACCAAGGACTCAACCCAAGGCCTCCTGCATTGCAGGTGGATTCTTTACCAGCTGAGCCACCAGGGACGCCCACAGTTATAAAAACCCTCAGGTGCTCAAGTCCGTTATATGAAGTGGCACAGTATTTGTCTATCACCTGTGCACATCTTCCCCTATACTTTGAATCACCTCTAGATTACTTATCATATCTAATATAATGTAAGTGAAGTCGCTCAGTCGTGTCTGACTCTTTGCAACCCGTGGACTGTAGCCCACCAAGCTCCTCTGTCCATGGGATTGTCCAGGCAAGAATACTGGAGTGGGTTGCCATTTCCTTCTCCAAATATAATATGCTTTGTAAATAATTGCCTTGGCAAATTTAAGTTTTGCTTTTCAAAATTTTCTGGAAATTAAAAAAAAATATTTTGAATCTGCAGTTAGTTGAATCTGTGGATGTAGAACCCAGGAAATGAGGGTTGACTGTATATAAATTTGTTGAGACATCCTGTTCTTCTCTTTAAAATAGGAATAATTCCTCTTGGAAAACAACTCATGAGATTGAAAGAATTTTTAAACTATTAAGTTTCATTCTAATGTAAGAAAGTATTCCTTGACAATTATTGGGTACATTGCCAAAAACTATTTACAAATTTCCCTTATTCTTCTGAACTAGAGCTTTCCTTCAGCGCAATAAAAATAAACACTTATTGGCACTCACTGCATGCCATGTACTGCTCAAGGTACTTTATATATATTAACTTGCTTCATTTCCACAATGCTTTTGAGGAGACACTGCCATTATTCCCATTTTGCAGACTGAAAAACTAAAGCACAGAGAAATTTTGGTAACTTCTGTAATTTTAAAGAGCTAAGACATGACTAATTCATGATATAAGACCAGCATCAATGAGCTTTTTTGTATTATTTTGGCATGTGCTCTTTTTATTATAGCAGTAGCTGTTCTCTTTTTTTTCTCTTTTTCACTAATGTATTTATCATTGATTACGATTTTAAAGAGTATAAATCTAGATGTATCTAATAATATTCAAATATGCTGCTTAAATATAAGACTATTTTAAGTATCCATCACTTAGATTCAAATACAATATTTTCCCTTTTCACCAAAGATGCACACTTGATTTTAAAGGCTGAAGAAAAATGTAACTCTAATGGTATCTACTAAAATATTTAAAGCAGCACTATTTGTAAGACTGCAAACTAGAAACAACACAAATACCGATTGAAACATAATGTAAAAATTAAAATGTAATATATTCACACAAATACAATGCAGGATAAAAATGGATGATCTATAACTACATACAAAAAATATAAAGCATCTCACAAACAACATTGTGATGAGAAATAAGCCAGATAAAATCATACATGCAGTACATTTCTACTTTTCCAAAGGACAAAATCAGGTAATGTTAGTCACAAGATAATAACTACCTTTGGATTATCCAATGAAATGGGACACAAGGAAAATTTCTGGGTTTTGTAATTTTTTGTTTCTAAACATGGATGCTAGTTTCAAGGTAGTAGTCTTCCTTTTTTTTTTTTTTTTTTTGAGGACTTTAATGTTTTGGATCAGTTTTAGGTTCACAGCAAAATTATGGGGAAACTACAGAGATTTCCCTTACATCTTCTGCCTCCGCAGGTGTACAGCTTCCCCCATTATCGACATTCCCTACCTGAGTGGTGTGTTTGCTACAATTAGTAAACTTGCATCTGCTGCTGCCAAGTCGCTTCAGTCGTGTCCGACTCTGTGCGACCCCAGAGACGGCAGCCCACCAGGCTCCCCCGTCCCTAGGATTCTCCAGGCAAGAACACTGGAGTGGGTTGCCATTTCCTTCTCCAATGCATGAAAGTGAAAAGTGAAAGTGAAGTCATT
Organism: Capra hircus; assembly: GCF_001704415.2. NCBI lineage: Eukaryota > Metazoa > Chordata > Mammalia > Artiodactyla > Bovidae > Capra > Capra hircus. Next base: position 8,881,449 of record NC_030817.1, read on the forward strand.
CAGTTGTGTCCGACTCTTTGCGACCCCATGGACTGCAGCCTACCAGGCTCCTCTGTCCATGGGATTCTCCAGGCAAGAGCACCGGCATCAGTAAAGCATAATAATCCAAAATTTGTTGGTTACCTTAAGGTTCATATTATACATATTATGGGATGAATAAATGTATATTGACACATATCAATCACTGTAATATTATTTTTTCATCCCTCCCCATCTTCAATCCCTGAAAACCACTGATCTTTTGACTATATCATTTCAGTTCAGTCGCTCAGTCGTATCCAACTCTTTGCAACCCTATGAATCGCAGCACGTCAGGCCTGTCCATCACCAACTCCTGCAGCTTGCTCAAACTCATGTCCATCAAGTCAGTGATGCCATCCAGCCATCTCATCCTCTGTCGTCCCCTTCTCCTCCTGCCCCCAATCCCTCCCAGCATCAGAGTCTTTTCCAATGAGTCAACTCTTTGCATGTCCAATGTATTGGAGTTTCAGCTTTAGCATCATTCCTTCCAAAGAACACTCAGGACTGATCTCCTTTAGAACGGACTGGTTGGATCACTTTGCAATCCAAGGGACTCTCAAGAGAGAGTCTTCTCCAACACCATCTGACTCCATAGTTTTACCTTTTCCAGAATGTCATTTAGTTGGAGTCATACTGTGTGAAGCCTTTTGAGACTGGCTTCTTTCACTTACAGAAAATGCATCTAAAGGGTCTTTTATGGCTTTACAAGATTTGATATCGAATTTCTTTAGCTCTGAATACCATTCCATTGTCCAGATATAACACAATTCATTCGTTCACATGTGGAAGACTATTTTGATTCTAAGATTTCACAATTATAGACAAAGCTACTATACACATCCCTATGCAAGATTTTGTGCCGACATGTTTTCAGCTCACTTGAATCAATAACAAGGAGCACAATCACAGGATCATTTACTATGGTTAGTTTTGTAGGAAACTGGCAAACTCTCTTCTAAACTGGCTGTAACATTCTTCATTCCTACCAGCAATGAATTCCTGTTGCTCCATGTTCATACCAGCACTTGCTGTTGTCAGCGTTACAGTTTTGGCCATTCTAAGACATGTGTGGTGGTATCTCAGGTAATTTTAGTTTTCATTTCTCTGATATGATGCTTAGCATTTTTTTCATATGCTTATTTTCCATTTACATATTCTTTTGTTGAGGCATCTGGTAAAGTCTTCAGCTTGATTTTTAATCAGGTTGTTTGTTTTCTTACTGTTGGGTTTTAGGAGTGTGCTATAAATTTTTGGTGAAAAGAAGAAAGTGAAAGTGAAGTCGCTCAGTAGTGTCCGACTCTGCAACCCCATGGACTGTAGCCTACCAGGTTCCACTGTGCATGAGATTTCCCAGGCAAGAGTACTGGAGTGGTAACCATTGTCAAATGTGTCTTTTGCAAATATTTTCTCACAGTCTGTGGCTTGTCCTCTCATTCTCTTGAAACTGTCTTTGACAAAGTAGAAAGTTTTAATTTTAATAAAATTCAGCTTATTTATTATTTTTCTCATGGATTGTGCCTTTAGTGTTGTACCTAAAAAGTCAATGCCATGCCATAGGTTTCTCCTACGTTACCTTTTAAGAGTTTTATAATTTCTTATTTAGATCTATGATGTGTATTGAGTTAATTCTTGGGAAGGATATAAGATCTGTGTCTAGATTCTTTTTTTTTTTTTTTTAGCATTTGGATATCCAATTGTTTCAACATAATTTATTGAAAAAAACCTTTTTGCTCCATTGCATTGCCGGTACCCGCTGTCAGAGGTCAGTTAACTATATTTATGTGGGTCTATTTCTGTGAGTTCTAGTCCACTTAATTGATTTGTCTGTCTATTCTTTCACAAATGTTCCATTATTTGATTACCATGTATTATAGTAACCCTTGAATTTAGGTAGCATTACTCCTCAAATTTTGCTCTTCTCCTTCAATATTGTGTTGGCTCTTTTGCCTATCTCTAAGTGAACTTTGTATCTCTAAGTGAACTTTTTTGGCCTTGGCTTTCTCTGAATTCTTTCCTGCATGAAGGCAAGGACTCTCACTTGGTGGCCATCCTTGAACCAGCCTCAAATTACTTGAAAAATCCTATCTGGTCGTAGTGTACACATTGTTTCATACATTATTTGATTTAATTTGCTAATATTTTGTTAAGGGTTTTTGCATCTATGTACATGAGAAATATCGGTTGGTAGTTTCCTTTTAGTGTATCTGTCTGGTTTGGGTATTAGGGTAATACTGGCCTCAGAGAATCAGTTAGAAAATATTCCACTTCTATCTTCTGAAAGAGATTTTAGAGCTATCTACATGTGCTGATATAAAAATATATTCTTCTAAACAAATAGGTTAATAAAATAAGAGACACAGCACTAAAGGCACTACATTGTATTAGGATCCCATGTTTGTTAAAAATAGATTTTCAATGCAGATTTCCTGCTCTCCCTTTAAAATGTGTTCTGAGTTTATGTTCCCCAGCTCCTTTTTCTGAGACTTTGCACATCTGTACCTTCTCTGCTCTCTTGTCGGTAATGCAGACATTTCTACAATCTTTTTTAATCAGTCAGGAAATTGATGGAAATTTCTAAATGGACTCAGCGTTCAACTTTTCTCTTCATCCCTAATTAGGACCTACTTCATTCTGGAAGTCAGCATTGGAGAGAGAGGATGGGGTCCTGGTAAATCTCTACTCCCTCCTGCTCAGCAGTTCCCCTTCTCCTTGCTCACCTGTCTGCCTTTCCCAGATGCAGCAGGAAGCTGTAAGAATATGCATGAGATTCAATGAGATGTAAAGCACTGTGGGCCTGGAAGATGGTTCGAGTTGACCCTTCTTCATACTCTGAGCATCATGTGATACTTTTGCAGAGTTTATCTACTGCAGTTACATCTTAGGAAAATTCAGTTTTTTTAGGGCCCTAAGTGGCCCCAAGCTGAGTCTCTCACTTACATGTCCATTATTGCCAGCATCATCTCTTTTCTAATATCCTGACAATATTCTTTCCACTTTCTCCATCTTTCTATATTCTCTAAGAGAATTACAGGGTTCAAAAATCACAAATTGTTCTCATGTTTCCAAATAAGCTCTATAATATATTATGGTGTTTGAGGTTGTATCATATTCAGTTTAACAACCTGGTTTCTATTATATGAGCAACTCACCTGGAAATGGAGGCAGAAATAACGCAATATTGGTGTCCTGTTGGTGAACATCTATACATATATGTACTCCACCAAAAAACTTTGTGGTTTTACTCTTAATATTGTTTGCATAAGTAACATTGGATAGTTTTCAGAGCCAATAATAACTTTTCCTTTTTATATAATTTTGGACATGTAAAATTTTTTTCACCTTGAGCATCTGTTACCCTAAACATTATCATCTATTGGATAAAATTAAACAAATGAATAAGATTGCAGCATTTCCAACAATTTGAGCCTCAGAATTGATGCTAATGTTACCATTTTCTGCACCGTGCACTGGCTTGGTGAAATACTACTGAGCTGTATAATAGATCCTTCTGATCTTCCTCTGAATTAACAATGTTCCTTCCATGCTTTGTGGGAACCACTGGACAAATGGATATTGACAGCATTTTCCTCTTCCCCTTTTGCATGACAGAAGCTCTCTAGCTCTGTTGGAAGTCTTTTTTCCTTCACCTGTTATTCTCATTTAGTGAGTTCCGACAATTGCCTTTCACATCTTATTCACTTTTAGGTAAACCAGTCAGTCTATAATCATTTTGTTGGTTATATAGTGATTGAACTCATAAAGTCTAAAAGTATCATCCAGATTTTTTACAACTCAAGCATATGTACTGAAACTATGAGACCCAGCAAAATGACAATAATAATAATAACAACATACTTGTGTGTGACAAGCAATGTACAAAGCACTTCCTTATACAATTAATTTAATCCTCATAACAAACCTATAAGGAAATGATTAAATTATTTCCATTTCATAGATGAGTCTGAGGCACAGAGTGATGAAATAGCTTTGCCCCAAATCATAGAGCTAGCAGAGGGAAGAGATTCCCAGCAAGTACGGAGATAGTCTTGCTACAGACCACTTGGTTTTCACTTGATGTTATACTGCCTTTCTACAGGGACATCTTATGCTTACAGATCTACTTGTCCTAACAGCAGAAAAACACATAATAAGTATTTAATTCAATGTCACTGAATATTAACAGAGCTCTGAGATCAATAATTTTTTCAAATGTAAATATAGTTTTCTTTTTCAGTTTTATTTATTTACTTTTAATACATTTATTTATTTTAATTGGAGGTTAATTACTTTACAATATTGTATTGGTTTTGCCATACATCAACATGTATCCACCACAGGTATACACGTGTTCCCCATCCTGAACTCCTCTCCCTTCTACCTCCCCGTACCATCCCTCTGGGTCGTCCCAGTGCACCAAAGCATCCAGTATCATGCATTGAACCTTGTATGTGTAAATATGCCAAGGTGGGAAAGAAAGAAAATTAATAGGTAACAGTTTCCAAGTCTAAGTTTATGCCTATTATGGGATAGGATGACCAACTCCAAAGCAAATGACTAGTAGCACATGTAGATTTATTTATTTTTTTTTTAGTTTTAAAATTCCATAAAGCTAGTCCTTTTAATTTCCTCTTGGGTTTCATGTTATATCAGTTAAACAGCTGAAATAATGTTTCATAAGAGCATTATTTCGACTGAGAACATCTGCAATGGTCTTAAACATTTTTCCCTAAGAGTTCATTTTAAGCTTACAAGAGATGTCCAACATTTTATTCCATGTATGCGAAATATTTCTGGATTATTCAAAGCATAACTATAGTTTTAATAATAATTTCCATCTTATTCTTTGTACACCTATACATTTAGTAACAATCTGACTTTTAAAAATGTCTTAAAAACTTTGGCACAATTACAAATAGAATATTGTTTAAATAATTAACAATTAAGAAACACCCTTTTAAAAAGTACTTTTTTCCTAGTCATATTTTGAATTTTCCATAAGTAAGCAAAATTATTCTGTGATGGTTTCTTTGCATTTATATGTCACTGATTCAATCAATTTGCAGAAATGATCACCAGCAACATCTCTGCAACCATAATCATCATTATTACTATCATCATGATTGGGTCAAATTTATTTTGTTGTTATATGATACATATTAAAGGCCTCAACTCCATGAGAAATAATGATGCAAAACAGAGCTGTTTCCATCTTAGATTTATACACATAAATAATAATAATAAATATTATTAAATAATAATATAATATAAATAAATAATATAATATATTTTAATATATTTATATATTTAAATATATATTTATATATATATTTATTTATATATTTATATATATAAATAAAATAAATAATATAATAAATAAATAATAAATACACATAAATGCCTGTCATTTCAAAAATTTGAGAACAATGGTCTATGACTAACAGTAACCTTACTATAGGACTCAGTTAATGCCCAACAAAATTAAAGGAATTGGCCACAGCATACTGATATTGCACTAAAGATGCTAAGAAATTAATTGAAAACATACGATTATCTAGCTCTTTTAATTTCATCTGATTTCATAATGATATGCTATAAATAAAATATCATCTGTATGACAGATTAAGCTGTTTCTGTTCAGATGACTTATGTTTTAAGAACAACTCTTAAGACTACAGCTAAAGGTGAAATATTATTATCCCTTTAATTACAGAGAGAACATGAAAATATTGTGCAGGTTAATTTTATATGGATGCAATTGACTTGAATATTAGAGTCATAAAATGCAACCAAGCTAGAATGTTTTATTTAGCATTTTGAGGCCCCCTCAGAGACACTTAAGTTTTCATATTCACACACACTCAGTTAATGATGATCTAAGGCAGCAGACTCCATACTTCATTTCTAGCACCTTCCCTTTAATATATTTTATGTGAATTACTATTACTGAAAAAATAGTCTCCTGAATGGAGATATTCAGGTTTGATAGTAGGAATGTATCTTAACTATTATGACTATTATTTTGAAACTGTTATTTATTTACTTTTGGCTGCACTTGTTGCTTTGTACTGACTTTCTTCAGTTGCAGCACGTGGTGTCTCTCCTCATTGCTTCTCACTGTGGTGGCTTCTCTTGTGATCAGGGGCTCTAGGCATGCAGGCTTCAGCAATTGCAGCTCACAGGCTCTAGAACATGGGCTCAGTACCTGTGGAGCTCCAGCTAAGCTGCTCCACGGCCTGTGGAATCTTCCCAGACCAGGGATAAAACCTGAGTCTCCTGAACTGGCAGGTGGATTCTTATCCACTGCTCCACCAGGGAAGTCCAAATATTATTTTTTAATTAAAAAGATAACTGTCAATTATTTACTTATTCGTGTGTTAGTCGCTCAGCTGTGTCCTACTTTTTGCAGCCCCATGAACTGTAGCCCACCAGGCACTTCTGTCCATGGAATTCTCCAGGCAAAAATACTGGAGTGGGTAGCCATTTCTTTCTCCAGTGGATCTTCCTGACCCAGGTCTCCTGCATTTTAGGTAGATTCCTTACCATCTGAGCCACGAGGGAAGCCCATATGTATGATTAGGTATTGCTAATATACAGTCACAACTGACTATCACAGTGGGACTCAGCACCATGGAAGAAACACTGAAAGGATTTAGAATTAAAAAATAAAAAGTGCTTTTTTAAATTTCAGAATCCATAGATCATCTCTTCCTACTTTCCTTGTTCTACTGGTCAGAGAGTCCCAGCCAGCATGATAAAATTGTTCCTTTTACCATTGATTTAATCTCTTGCATTTTCAATTGTTAAAATCCCATTTAAGCATTTTGGATGCTTATTAGATGTGTCCGCTGGGTTGATAGAGATGAGAAGCAGAAGGGTTCTTGGCTAGAGTGTTCCTGTTTAGATGACACTTTGAGATTATAGCTACTGTATGCAGTGTATTCAGCATTACTACATGTTATGTATCCCTGGAGAAGGAAATGGCAACACACTCCAGTACTCTTGCCCGGAGAACCCTATGAACAGAGGAGCCTGGCAAGCTACTGTCCATAGGGTGGCAAGAGTAGGACATGACTTAGCAACTAAACTACCACCACCACCACATTTTTGATGATTGACTTATACTTCTTCTGCTACAAATTAGTATATATTTACTGGTTAAAAAATATTTTACAAATTAAAATCACCTTGCCTAGTGATTAAATTAAAAGTTAACATACTTCTGAAACTTTAAATTGTAGGCCAAACTAAGATGAAATCAAAGCTACAATGCAGAGTATTGTGGAAAGCGATTCATGATTCACTCTTTGAAACACTAGACAAATCAGTTCAGTTCAGTTCAGTCACTCAGTTGTATCTGACTCTTTGCGACCCCATGAATCACAGCACGCCAGGTCTCCCTGTCCATCACCAACTCCCAGAGTTCACTCAGACTTGTGTCCATTGAGTCCGTGATGCCATCCAGCCATCACATCCTTGGTCGTCCCCTTATTCTCCTTCTCCTTCTCCCAATCCCTCCCAGCATCAAAGTCTTTTCCAATGAGTCAACTCTTCCATGAGGTGGCCAAAGTACTGGAGTTTCAGCTTTAACGTCAGTCCTTCCAAAGAAATCCCAGCGTTGATCTCCTTCAGAATGGACTGGTTGAATCTCCTTGCAGTCCAAAGGACTCTCAAGAGTCTTCTCCAACACCACAGCTCAAAAGCATCAATTCTTCGGCGCTCAGCCTTCTTCACAGTCCAACTCTCACATCCATGCATGACCACAGGAAAAACCATAGCCTTGACTAGACGGACCTTAGTCGGCAAAGTAATGTCTCTGCTTTTGAATATGCTATCTAGGTTGGTCATAACTTTTCTTCCAAGGAGTAAGTGTCTTTTAGTTTCATGGCTGCAAGCACCATCTGCAGTGATTTTGGAGCCCCCAAAAATAAAGTCTGACACTGTTTCCACTGCTTCCCCATCTATTTCCCATGAAGTGATGGGACCGGATGCCATGATCTTTGTTTTCTGAATGTTGAGCTTTAAGTCAACTTTTTCACTCTCCTCTTTTACTTTCATCAAGAGGCCTTTTAGTTCCTCTTCACTTTCTGCCATAAGGATGGCGTCATCTGCATATCTGACGTTATTGATATTTCTCCCGGCAATCTTGATTCCAGCTTGTGCTTCTTCCAGTCCAGCGTTTCTCATGATGTACTCTGCATATAAGTTAAATAAGCAGGGTGACAGTATACAGCCTTGACATACTCCTTTTCCTATTTGGAACCAGTCTGTTGTTCCATGTCCAGTTCTAACTGTTGCTTCCTGGCCTGCATACAGATTTCTCAAGAGGCAGTTAATTTTATTTAAAAGGAAAGTTATACTTCTATTGACATACATATTATTAAATTTTTAAACAAAATATTCAAAATATTTTGAACTTTTAAAACTAAACTATACTTTTAAAATAGTTTATCTGGTTTAAATGTGTCAAGTCTATAAGGCAATGTACATATAGTGTCCAATTTAAAACAGAAAAATTAAACTATGAAATAATAATTATTATCCCAGAAAACCATTTCTCAGAAGAGAGCAGATGACTTTAATCTATCTTTAGCATATCTTTTGTAAAAATTAATTACATAGAGAATCTTTATTTACATGAAAAATTGTGCATCAGTATCTATTGAATCTGCATTATTTTCATTATTAGATATACTACCAACATTTTCAATTATTTCACAATATTTATAGCATATTATTTTCCTAAGCTATATTCCTATGGTCTGTGTTACCCGATAAGTTTATCATACAGTACAATGGCACTGTATTCTGCAAATACAAATTGCCACATAGATATACATTAAACAGTGCATGACTTTATTTTTCTGGGCTCCAAAATCATTGCAGATGGTGATTGCAGCCACGAAATTAAAAGACACTTTTCCTTGGAAGGATAGTTATGACCAACCTAGATAGCATATTCAAAAGCAGAGACATTACTTTACCAACAAAGGTCTGTCTAGTCAAGGCTATGGTTTTTCCAGTAGTCATGTATGGATGTGAGATTTGGACTATAAAGAAAGCTGAGTTCCAAAAAATTGATGCTTTTGAACTGCGGTGTTGGAGAATACTCTCAAGAGTCCCTTGAACTGCAAGGAGATCCAACCAGTCCATCCTAAAGGAGATCAGTCCTGGGTGTTCTTTGGAAGGACTGATGCTAAAGCTGAAACTCCAATACCTTGGCCACCTGATGCGAACAGTTGACTCATTGGAAAAGATCCTGATGCTGGGAAAGATTGGCGGCAGGAGGAGAAGGGGATGACAGAGGATGATATGGTTGGATGACATCACCAACTCAACGGACATGGGTTTGGGTAAACTCCAGGAGTTGGTGATGGACATGGAGGCCTGGCATGCTGCGGTTCATGGTGTTGCAAACAGTTGGACACGACTGAGCGACTGAACTGAACTAATGCATTGATGACATAGTCAAATGAAAATAGATGATCTGAAATGGGAGAAAAAATTTCTTTTTTCATTCTAATGGTATTGTAAAAGAACAACTTTATGACAATAAACAAATTTTGTTTTTTTATCCATTTCTCCTTCCTAATTTGTAAGCTTTGGATGAAAACTTACAGCTAGAAGACAACATTATGATATGGTTGAGAGATATTTCTTGGCCTTTCTCAAACAAAAATATTCTAATAATTAATAATATCTCACATATCAGTAAAGATTTTAAACACTTTCTTTTCACTTGTGAGACCTCATCTCAAACCACTGAAGTGAACATCTTTGCCTCTTGAGGCCTTTTATTTTCTTTTTTAAATTAATTAGATCTTTTTTGGATCCTGGGAACTTTTAATTTTAATTGCATGTTCTATTATTAAGTCTTTACTTTTATTCATAGCAAACTACTTTTTTTAAAATAAGGCAGGGAATGCTCTGAGAAACAAGAGACAAATTGGCTCATTATTGTTGGTTGAAAGGCATCATGACACAGATTTCTCAGATAAGGACAGAGTATTTTCTATAAAAGTTTTAACCTTTCATGTTGTATATGCAACTTCCTGAAGAATGAATAGCTAAAAATATCCACAGTCACCAAACAAACAGAAAAGACAAGCTTCTAGAGGAAAGTACTCATTATTTTCTCTCTTCTTACTGTTCATCTCGATAAAAAGAATAAGAAAGAACATGGGCATATGTAGAATGTAGTATTGAACACAGAATAATTGATTATTTTTCTTAACTTTAGATATGCACTGCCAAAGCCAATGCTTGAGCAAGACTAATTATCTCAGAAGTTTAAGACAGTACATTGTGTTTAAAAGTTAGACTTCTGGGTTGATTACCTAGCTTTATTCTGGAACCACAAAGCAAAACTTTAACTCTTATCAAGAAATATTAATGATAATATCATTTGGGAGCTAAAACAGCCAAAGGCTATAGTTCAACTCTAAGATTTTCAATTAAGCCTAGATAGGTCATGTTACTTGCCTCAGTTCTTGAGTTAATTTATGACCAGTGAGGTCTAAACTCATATTCTCTAATAACTCTACAAACTCACTTGTTTTGATCAAAGATCCAAAACGTATTGAGTGAAAGAGAGAGAGAGAGGGAGATCATAATAAAGTTTTTTTTTTTTAATACAAAATATCCAGAAAGTATACCTGCCAAGTTGGCAGGGAAGGGAAATAACTACCCATTATTTTAACTATTCATTCATTGGTCTGTGAAGCTCCTATAACAGTTTGGCAGTGTTACAGGTGCTGGGGACAAAAAAATATGTCAGATTCCTGATTTCTTCATTGATGGTGCTATTATAGGTGGGAGAGGGTTTTTTGTTTGTTTGTTTGTTTTTTGCAAAGTTTTACTTGTGAGCAGAAACATATGTGAAATTTCCTTTGGAGAGTTCATTATTGCTCTTGCCCCAGTTGGGAATTCTCACCATTTGTCTACATAGGACCTACTGGAGAGAGCTTCAACCCATATATATATTTGTCTACCTCTTTACTCAAGGGTAGAAGATAAACAGTTAAGCACTTTTGTAGCAGAGAAGAACAACATAGGATCTGCTCCTTTGGCTATAACCTTTGTGTTCTATCATTTGTGCTTAGTCATGCTGGCTCTGCACCTTTCTAAAAGAATGTTGCCTGTAGCCTGAAATGTATATGCTAGCCCATTCTCATGGCTCTGTCTCTCAGGCTTGACCTATAAACATATAACACTTTTCCATGTATCTAGAGATAAAAAGTTGCAGAACAGAAAATAACAATTGTCATGTTGGAGGTTTACAGAAATATTGTGACCAGACCTATATGACTAGCTGCAAGAACAGAGGATTTCTACACCAAGAAATTTGTAATAAGCAACCATATCCCTCTTCCTTTAGTATAAAAGAAGCATGTATCTTCCTAACCCTGGTAAGGTGTTTCTTTGGGGCACTAGTTCACCATCTTCTGGGTCTGATGGCTTTGCAAATAAAGTTGCTATTCCCTGGTCACTCAGACTGTGAAGTCTCTGCCAGACAGAAGACTTGGGTTGAGTCCCTGGGTCAGAAAGATCCCCTGGAGAAGGGTATGCCTGCCCACTCCAGTATTCTTGCCTGGAGATTCCATGGATAAAGAAGCTTGGCAGCCTACCGTCCATGGGATCTCAAACAGTCTGACACAACTGAGGGACTAACACTTTCACTTTCTTTTCATCAAGTTTCTATGCTACGTTAAGCACTTTACAGTGATTATCTCATTTGATTTTTAAAATGAACTTGAACATACATTTAATTTTTTTCCATCTGATAGTTTGGAGAACATAGATTTATAGATTATATAATTTACTATTTGCCTGGCTTTGGCTGACAGATTTAAGGTTTAAATTTTGGTTAGTTTAAAGCCAAAGCCTTTTCTTTAAAACAAAACAAACAAAACCAAAATAAATAAATAAAAACTGTACAATTATTTTAGTTCTTTCAGGTATGAACCACTAGGGTTGTCTATAAATATCATACTAGTGTAAAACATCACAAAACACCACTCTACACATTATCTTTCACACAAAAGCCTTATTGAGTATAATAAGTTATTAAATGAAGTGAACAAAGAACAAAGCAGAAAATGAAAAATGAATTCACAACTTCAGTAGTCAGAGAGTTGTGTCAGTGAAGAGAGAGGACAGGCAAGCAGGAAAACAGAATCTATGCCAAGTGGTTGGGGGTGTTTTTGCTCATGTTCCAGTGAGAAGGTTTAGTGACAAGCATCTTTATCCCAAAGTAGAATATGTTTTGGGAGACTTTTATTTATTTCTACATATTTAACTTGTTTCTATATTTCAGATCTCAATAATAAAAATAAAATTGCAATTGACCTTGAAAATAAAAGCTGAGCTAACGGAAGGATAAGGGTTCATGGTTTAGTCACTAAGTCGTGTCCGACTCTTATGATCCCATAGTCTGTAGCCCACCAAGCTCCTCTGTCCGTGGGATTCTCCAGACAAGAATCCTGGAGTGAGTTGCCATTTCCTTCTCCAGAGGATCTTCCTGACCTAGGAATCGAACCCAGGTGTCCTGCATTGCAGGCAGATTTTTTTATTGACTGAGCTTTAAAAGAAGCCCTTAATAAGGTTTCAAAAGGGCTCCTTTCTTCTTGGCTTTTAATCAAGGAAGCCCAGTTTCAGTGCTGTTGCTGTGCTCTGGGCGCTTATTGGGTTTGTCAAAAAAATTTTATTTTGATTATCATGTGCTATCCTGAGCCAAAGTTATAGCGCAACAGTGCTCCCAAATCGCTCTCCTTCCTCAAGCATCTCATCTTGTGTCACCCAGAAAACAGAGCCTGTGAGTGATCACTGCTAAAATGTATGACCCAAATATTTTACATTCTGCCTAAAATGTAAGCCTAAGTCTTGGAGACATAACTTTTATTTTTGCAGTCTCTTTGCTGGTAACGGACCTTTTATGTTGGTGAATCATCAGAAACAGAAAAAAGACTTCCTAACATTCACCCCCAGTTTAAATCCAGAGAGAGGCAGGATACAAATAATTAGATTCGAAGTTTGTATCTCCACAAACATGTGAACAGGCATCAATACACATGTCCCTCACTTTACCCTGTTATTCAGGGTGTTTGGAGATGTGGACACATAACGATAAGTCTGTTTCAAGGCAGGCTTCCATTCACTTGATAGAACAAGGAAGGAAGCAGACCATACTTAGTCACAGTCTCAATATCAACTCCAATTTGTTGCACAGAGACCATCGCCTTAAAATGACACACCCAACTTGGCCCCACTATGCATACACAGAAACACACACAGACAGACCCAATTTTTTAACAAGGACAAGAGTATAAAAAAATAAGTAAAAATCTAGTTTGGCTAATCAGGACATGGACATAAAATATAATAACAAAAACAGAAAACAAAGAGAAAAATCTCAGTAATTATCAGTTACTCATCTAAGCACACTGCTAAACATCTCATAAACATGTCTCATATGTTCCTTACAACATTTTTAATTTTTCGCTAAGCAATGTATTGAATGTCAATTTGCTGGCAGTGGCAGAGCCAGATTAAGATCCACCTTCGGCTATCCCTAATTCCTGCTTTGTTCCACCCCACACTATGTTTCTGTAGGAATGTTGGTCTGCTAATGGTTACAAGGTCACCATCTCAAGAAAGAAAATTAGTCATTGGTGAGCTATGGCCACAAGGGGAACTCACAGTCCCATGAAAGAGTGATAAAATTATTTTAAAGGCTTGCAGAGGTTCTACATCAAGCAATTTTGATATATGGAAGAAACTAGTGAGTTCCAGAGGAGGAAGGGGCTAAGTTCTGTTTAAAAGACTTTTTTTTTTTTTTACTAATTTCTTTAGACAATTCTGGATATTAAGAGCAAAGGTGAAGTAGACCATCACGAGTTGAATAAAATAACCTGATGGGTGATGCAGAATGAGGAACATTCAATAAAACAACAAACTCAACACATTAAAGAAAACAGTTGTGTTTGAGGGTATCAAGATGTGTTGCTGTGCTTATACGAAATGATACGTCTTACATGTAGCATGACAGGGCTCTAAATCATGGCAGATATCTCAACTTGGTATTTAAATTTGGGATTTTATGTATCTCTGTTAATCACAAGATTTGAACTCCAGAGCAGGAGGAAAGTATTGGCTGATAACGGAATAGAGTGGGATGCTTTTTTAAATAGGAAGAAGAAGGGATGTTCAGAAATAAGCAGGAAACAGAGTGGTATCATGGGATCAAAGAGAAGTTATAGCAGAGAGGGAAAGGTGAACACAGACTAATGCACAAACAGGTCCAGGAAGATAATGAAATGGGCTCCTAAAACCTGAGAATTCAGATGTCATGATGATCTCAATGAACAGTTTCAGGGCAAAGACAGGGCCAGATGGCAAGTTGTGGATTGTAGAAAATTAAGGAAGGAGAAACTCAGTATGCAGGAAACTATTCAGGGAAGTGTAGATAAAAATGAACAAGATATTTGATAGGAGCTATAGACAGTATAACATAATATCCAGGGAGAAGAGATGAGAGAAGAAGAGAATGCAGAGGAGAGAGAATATATAAAGGATGGAGCAAGAGCCGACCTGTGGAGCACAAAATTACATCTGAACCCTTGATAGGAAAAATTTAAATGACTTTTGTCAGCAAGAACCTGAATTCTTCTCAAGAATTCAGTGGATCTTGCTCTTATTACCTCTCAAAGCATCTCAATGATGGATAAACTGTGAAAACTTAGTTCCCAGTATTTGGCATACATCACTGAATTACCAGACTTTGTCCTCCAGAACTTTGTGCTCCTGATACATAGCATCCTGCATGCTGCTGCTGCTGCTGCTGCTAAGTCACTTCAGTCGTGTCCGACTCTGTCGACCCCAGAGACGGCAGCCCACCAGGCTCCCCCGTCCCTGGGATTCTCCAGGCAAAAACACTGCAGTGGGTTGCCATTTCCTTCTCCAATGCATGAAAGTGAAAAGTGAAAGTGAAGTTGCTCAGTCATGTCCAACTCTTAGCGACCCCATAGACTGCAGCCCACCAGGCTCTTCTGCCCATGGGATTTTCCAGGCAAGAGTACTGGAGTGGGTTGCCATTGCCTTCTCCAAGCATCGTGCACAAGTAACGTTTATACAAGTATATCAGGAATCAAGGCATCAGTGTCACAGAATTTGAATATGGGAACTAATATTTTAGTCTCTCACCATTTTTAATGACAATGTCCTAAGTGCTTCAGGGTAGTCTTATTTGAGTCCAAGAAGTGAATCTGATACTTTGAAAATAGTCTCTGCTGCATAGGGGCCAAATGATCACCAGCCACAAGAGAAGGCAGAGCTGAAAACTGCATGATTAGTATTCCAGGGACAAGAAATAAACTGCACTGGAAGGCATAGAAGAGACTGGGGATATGAACCTGAGGATGGTGTCCAGATTTAATTGGTTCCATTTTACAAGTTAAATCATGATCTTCCTAATGACCAGCTCCCTAGGCAAATTCACAGATGTATAGCCATTAATGACTGACAGGATCCGGGTTGACTTTTTAACCTCACCTTACACTGTTAGTGCCATAGTATTTGAAGCCACAGAGGCAGGTTGATATACACAAAAATCTGAACTTCATTTTTATTGGATATTTTACCTTTTAAAAGAGCTGAGGGAGTGCAGAGAAAGTGATTAAATGAAAAATCTGTGATGACAGGTGTAAGGACTTTTAGATCCTCTAGAATTCTACCTGACTTATTTATTCTTCAACAACTTCTGGAGATCTACGGCTTTAACTCCATTTTTGTGAAGTTAAGGGAATGTAAGTATGTCCATGATAATCCTCTTTAAGTGGCTTCTTCTTCTGACTTGTAGTTGTCCTTTATTCTTCCTTTATATTTTTTACTTTTATTTATATTAATACTATTTTATTTATAGACTTCTATTTCCTGCTCTGGAGGTCCTGTCTGGTTCTCTTCTCATTCTAACTTTCTTAGGATAGTTCATCACTCTATGGGTTTAAGTTTCACAGATGTGTTAATAACTCCCAGATCAGATCAGCTGAGCTCTAGACATGTCTACTTGGGTAGATCAAAGATTTAACATCTACAAAACTTAATGGTCTGTGCTTAGTCACTCAGTCATGTCCGACTCTTTGCAACCCCATGGACTGTAGCCTGCCAAGCACCTCTGTCCATGGGGATTCTCCAAGCAAGAATACTGGAGTGGATTGCTATGCCTTCCTCTAAGAGATCTTCCCAAACCAGGGATCAAACCCAGGTCTCCCACACTGCAAGCTGATTCTTTACTGTCTGAGCTTCCAGGGAAGCCCAACAAAACATCATAAGTCATATTTATCCTCAGACAACTTCCTCTTCCTACATTCCTAAAATTACTGCCATTAATCTAATTTCTCTGTTTGGACTTCTTTCTCCGTGTCAGGCCCTTCTGCCAATTAATCACTGAGATCTACTGCTTCAAATCCAAATAGTTCATAAACCTTTCTCTACTTCCTTGCTGAAGACAACTATTGTCCTTTAGCTAGACTCCTTTCCCAGGTACCCTTCTGTTTGTCTTCCTTACCTTTGATCCACGTCCCTGCTGGCGCAGAGGTTAAAGCGTCTGCCTGCAATATGGGAGACCTGGGTTCGATCCCTGGGTCGGGAAGATCGCCTGGAGAAGGAAATGGCAACCCACTCCAGTATTCTTGCCTGGAGAATCCCATGGACGAGGAGCTTGGTGGGCTACAGTCCACGGGGCGAAAAGAGTCGGACACGACTGAGCAACTTCACTTTCACTTTCACAATGTATTCAGAGAGAACTTCCTAAAATATATACCTTATCAGACCATTCCTTGGCTCTGAAGTTTTCAGAGATTCTTCAGTAGCTTCATAATCAATTCCAAGCTGGTGAATGTCACACACAGGCCCTTCACCATCTGACTCTTGCTTACCTCACTGGCTTCATTTATCCCCACTTGCAACTTCTCTTTGTCTCCCATTCAGTACACTCTGAAATCTATTCTCTCATAAACATGCCATGTTGTTGGCAGCTTCTAGATGGGAACACCCATTAGGCCCTCTATCAAGGTCATCCTTTCTCCATGTTGGCCCTGAGTTAATAAATACCACTTACCCTTCAGGATTTAGTTCAGCCATCTCTTCTACCTTGAAGTCCTCCCTGGGTATGGTTCACCTCTAAAGGTCTTTCCATGGCACGTAACTTTAATATAGATGGCACTTATGATCAAAGTAAGCAAGGCTTACTTTGTGGCTCAGTTGGTAAAGAATCTGCCTGCAATGTGGGAGGCCAGGGTTCAATCCCTGGGTTGGGAAAATCCCTTGGAGAAGGGGAAGGCTACTCACTCCAGTATTTTGGCCTAGAGAATTCCATGGACTGCATAGTCCATGGGGTCGCAAAGAGTCTGACACAACTGAGTGAATTTCACTTTCACTATGACCTACAAGCACTATAATTTCTTCTTTGTTTTTCTCTGTTTGAGCTTTTTTGGAGTTTAAGTGTCTTGTCTAAGACAGCAAAACCAGTAAGTAACAGAATTAAAATTCAAATCCAGTTTCACTCTCCGTGGGCCGTACTGAATGTAATCCCATAGTATTCAGCAACCTAGCATGCTAACTTTCTTATAACTATCAGGAAAGAAAAATAGGGATGGAGAGATTTCAATGGCATGTTCATTCTTATTTCATCATATATTTGCTGTATCTTGCATCACCAAAATCACTGCTATGATTTGGGTAATACTCCATGGTATTCTGTGAACTACCTCCGTTTGAATTGATAAGCACACAGTCATCCCTCGGTATCCATGAGGGATTGGTTCCAGGACACCTCCTCACCAGACCAAACTCTATAGATGCTCAAGTCCATTATATTAAAAGTTATCATATTTACGTACAACCTATCCACATCCTCCTGTGTACTTTAAGTCATTTGTAGATTACTTATATCTAATACAATGTAAATGGTATGTAAATAGTTGCAAATTCAATGTAAATGCTATGTAAATAGTTGCCTGTACACAGTAAATTCAAGCTTTGCTTCTTGGAACTTTCTGGAATTTTTCTTTTTTGATATTTTTAATACACAGTGGATTGAATCTGCAGACACAAACTCATAGATATGGAAGGCCAACTGAACACCTTGTTTTGCATTGATGGTCTACTGATAGCCAGTGTTGTGGCTGGACTGACTTTTGTGGTTCGTGTTATGATAGCAAGACATCCTCCACAAATAACCATCAAAAGACTACTAGAAAAATAAAAGGTTTATCACTCACAGGTCCTGGAAAGCACAAGGCACATCTGCTGCCACACAATGAGGTTGCTGGAGGTGCAGGAGAGGAGCGAGAGGAAGGGAGAAGGCAAAAGAGAGCTCCTAGAGTTCAGTTTTTATTGGGGTCAGGGGTGGAAACCTAGAGTTCCCAGGTTCTAAAATCCTTAAAACCTAGGGTTTTAAGAACTCATTCTTTCGTGGTGAATTGAAAACCTAAGAACAAGAATGTAAAGCAAAGGAAGAAAAAATAAAGAAACAAATGACCCAAATGGTGAATTCTCAGAATCAACCAAGATAAACCAAAGGAGCCTGAAAGGAAGGCTGCAGGGTGGGAGGTTTAGTCCAGTGGCTGGCTGTGTGTTTGTGTGAGACTGCATCTCTAAGTAGATGCCTCTTTAAAATGGATGGAAATCAAAGCTTAAGTCAGACATTTGTATCACCCAAAAAGGAAAGCAAGAACAAAAACCAACTACTAAGGCTTGTACTATACACTTAAACGCCTTAGATGGTGCCTTTGGAACACTGGATTTCAAGTTTGGTTGTATATTAGAATTGTCTGGGGAGATTTTAAAGTGCTGATACCTGGATTCCACACTCAGAAATTCAGATGTATTTGTTATGGGTTATTTCCTAGAGACTGGCATTTTTTCCTTGATTTAAATGTACATTTTTGTTTATTTGGCTCCACAGGGTCTTAGTTGTGACATGCAGGATCCGCGGTCCTTGTTGCAGCATGTGGGATCTAGTTCACTGACCAGGGATTGGACTCAGGGCCCCTGTATTAGGAGCATGGAATCTTAGCCACTGGACAGCCAGGGATATTTCTAGGAGTTTTCAAAACTTGTGGGATTATTCTAATGGGCACTAGTGTTTGAGAACCACTGCCTTTGAAAAGATCTAGTTTGCTGTCTCTTTTCGAAGATGAGGCAAATAAAGCACAGAGAGATTACGTGATCTGCCTAAAGTTAAATGATACAGATCCTGTGAGTAATTGGTCACATGTGATTGATTCCTGAATCACAGATTGACTGTCCATGCAGATAAAACTAGCTAACGTTTCCAGACTCTGTCCCCATTGTAGTGTAGCTACAGCAAAACAAAGGAAAAAGCCATCTCTTCTCTAGCATGCCACAGGCTTCCAATGTTGCTCAGTAAAACAGCAACATTGGAAGCCTCCTTTTGTATCATGCTTTTGATAAGTATCTTCAGATCTACTTCATCAGATATGCTTATGAAGTGCTTCTGTTAGGTCCTTTCAGATCTGCTCTATGTTGTTGTTGTTCAGTCTCTCAGTTGTGTCTGACCCTTTGTGACCCCATGGGCTGCAGCACACCAGGCTTCCCTGTCCTTCACCAACTCCCAGAGCTTGCTCAAACTCATGTCCATAGAGTCAGTGATGCCATCCAACCATCTCATCCTCTGTCATCCCCTTCTCCTCCTGCCTTCAATTTTTCCCAGGATCAGGGTCTTTTTCAATGGGTCAGCTCTTCACATCAGATGATCAAAGTGTTGGAGCTTGAGCTTCAGCATCAGTCCTTCCAATGAAGTTCAACTATATAATTTTCTATGATTTTAAGATAGATTTTTATTGGTCTAGTTTTTATTTTTGTTAAGAGTAGCAAACAGTGAGTTAAAATTTTAAGCCAGTAAATATTACCTTAAAATATATGCAGAAATCTTAGTCTAGACATCAATATAATTAAGAGGGGCTTTGGCATCAGCCAGTTTTTAGTTTGTCTTCATACACGAGCTGTATGGCAATGGGCAAGTCATTTGACTTTTCTGAATCTCAGTTGTCATAGAGAGGATGGAAATCATGCTATCTATGGTTGCAAATGACTCTAACAAATGTAAAATACATATATGTGTGTGATATTGATGATACTACAGAGGGAGTATTCACTACTGTATGGCAAGAGGGTACTTAGAAAGGGTTTTCTGAAGAAAAAATGCTGAGGAGGAAGAAATTTTCCTCTACCCTTCTAGGTTCTGCTAGCTGGTCTAAAAATTAAATTGATGTGAGACAGATTATAAGGAGAAAACCCAAATTTTGGTAACATGTACATGAGAGAAACCCAGGAAAAGTGAATAACTCACCAAAATGGCCAAAGCTATCACTTTAAATACCACCTTGAGCAAAATAAAAGAGGATGTTGGGGATAATGGTTTGGGACTTCAAAGGGAAGGAAGGCAATTCATATGA
The DNA here is from genome assembly GCF_001704415.2 of Capra hircus. NCBI lineage: Eukaryota > Metazoa > Chordata > Mammalia > Artiodactyla > Bovidae > Capra > Capra hircus. Next base: position 8,901,944 of record NC_030817.1, read on the forward strand.
AGATAGAAAAGCAAGTGGTTGGCAAAGAAATGTTTGCAGGGCCATGTAGAGGCAATGAGATATAGAGAGGACTTGCTATCTAGCCCTTGCCTGAGGTTCCTCAGGACACTATCTCTCTAATAGTTGTATACTGAGAGTGTGGAAATGCTACTCGCTCAGTCGTGTCCAACTCTTTGTGACCCCATGGACTGTAACCTGCCAGATTCTGTCTATGGGATTCTCCAGGCAAAAATACTGGAGTGGGTTGCCACTTCTTTCTTCAGCAATCTTCCCAACCCAGGGATCAAACCCAGGTCTCCTGCATTGCAGGCAGATTTTTTAACATCTGAGCTACCGGGGAAGCCCTCTATTCTGGGAACCAGCCCTTTATTTAAATTATTTTAGGCAGTTAGGGGGAAGGTCAGAAGTTTTTCCTGAGACGTTTGGATCTTAAAAATAGTCGGCTAAATAAACCCTCATTCCAAAGAGACACATTTCGGGGTGACACATTTTGCCCATCTGAAGTTATAGGCAAATTGACTTTTAAGATAGGAACTGATATTCTGCAGGGTCTGTCTCCCCATACTTTTCTAAGTGAAGAATTTGAAACTAGAAAAGTTGATTCCCAGATATACAGTCTACATCTTTGTGCTCCCAGAGTGGAGCTCTAATTAGACTCAGTCCTCTCTCTACAATGCTATTTGTCTAACAGTCAGAATTTGGCACAAATCTCCGTACCTCCAAACTCCCATTAACATAAAACATATCAGACAATACTTATTCTCAATTTGAGACAGAATATTTTCACAAACTGTGTGTGTGCTTGTGTGTGTGTGTGTGTGCATGTGTGTGTGTGTGCATGTGTGTGTGTGCATGTGTGTGCGCATGTGTGTGTGTGCTTGTGTGTGCGTGTGTGTGTGCGTGTGTGTGTGCATGTGTGTGTGTGTGTGTGTGCGCATGTGTGCTCAGTTCTGTCTGACTCTTTGCGACTCCATGGGCTGTATCCCACCAGGCTCCTTTGTCCATGGAATTTTCCAGGCAAGAATATTGGAGTGGTTTACCATTTCCTACTCCAGGGGATATTCCCAACCCAGGGATTAAACTAGTGCCTCTTGTGTCTCTTGCACTGGAAGGCAGATTCTTTACCACTGGAGCCATCTGGTTTTCACTAACTAAGGCCCAGAGGGTAAAGCGTCTGCCTGCAATGTGGGAGGCCTGGGTTCGATCCCTGGGTCGGGAAGATCCCCTGAAGAAGGAAATGGCAATCCACTCCAGTACTCTTGCCTGGAAAATGCCATGGACAGAGGAGCCTGGTAGGCTACAGTCAATGGGATCACAAAGAATTGTCCAGGACGGAGCAACTTCACTCTTGGCTGAACTTCTGGCAATGAAACTCCTAGGAATCGGAGTCACTTTTGGAAATAAAGCAGATAAGATTGAAATGCCAGTTAATAGCATTCTTCTGAGAGAGGGCAAGTACAGGTTGCCTAGACACATGCTTTTGAGCTCTAAGGGACAAGCTGAGCATTCTCCTCACCAGGGATTCCAGTCATAGCATCTTCTTCCTCTGTGACAGAGAGCACTTGCCTGAGTTTACATGTTCTCTGAAGGATAGCCTTGGAGAGTTCTCCTCAATCTTCCTGACGTAATTCTTTATCCACAAAATTGATGGATGCCAGCTATTTCCTAGGGTCAGCTTGAGGACTGAACACAATAAAGCATGCAAACTACTGTGTAAACTATCAAATTCCATATTAGTATCCACAATCCTGCTCTCACCCAATCTCACAGCTGATTATTCCAGAGCATGTTGAAGACCATAAATGCCTGTTCAGGACAAGTGTTTAGGCTTCAGGGAAACCCAGTGACACTGCATCGCGTTCCACTTTTCACCCCTCCCCCGTATTGGAAGTAGTTAATGGAAAATCCTTGGTAGTGTGAAGTGATGGATGGCCACCTAATTAAGAAGTCATTCCCTTTCATTTTCTAATCCATCTGAAAATACACTATCTCCTTGGTCTCATTGGAAAATTCACTGTTTCATGGCAACTGGGGCACTAGAAAGAAAATCAGAACAGATGGAAAGCAGTGAGGGGGCCAACCAGAAGTGTTTAGAAATCTTTAAAAATACCTAGAAAGTAGAAGAGATTTCTAACGGGATCCTGGGCTCCAATTTTCTGTTCTCAATTAGTCAATGCATTTCATTCTTTCATCAACTGCAGCCCATAAAAAGCCTGCTATTACTACCACTTCCCATTGGATCTGCTTTTCCTCTCATGAAACTGGACCCCAGAGGAGAGAATGAAGCAATCAAACAAACAAAAAATTGCTCCTCAGAAACATAGGATGGATGTACTCTGAGAAGTATCACTGACAGAAAACTTCTCGCTTTGTGGGGGAGGTGGGGGGAAAGAAATCATTTCTTACATCTTTAGAATTTGAGAACAACTTGTAAGTTGGCTGATGGCAGGGGCCTCAAGGAGAGGCCAGATAGCTATATCATTTCAATAGCTGTCATTTTCTCTTCAATTGGTGTCCATAGCATTTCACGGTCTGCTCTTATTCTTTTCTTTGACTTTGAATTATAAGTTGAATTTACAAGTTACGAATGAAAACACATAGCTCTACATGGAAAGAAAATTAAAGCATCAAAAATTACTATCCTGAGACAGAGGCTTTCTTGCCTTAATAACCAAGTCCTAGGTCAAATGCCAGTGAGAAACTAAGGTAGGTTATTTGAGCACTTTCTTTTTCTTAAGTGCCCATCCTGGATCTGGGTGTTTTGGAAAATTGTTGTTTAGTCACTAGGTCATGTCTGACTCTTTTGGGACTCCATGGACTGTAGCCCCCACATTCCTGTGTCCATGGGATTTCCCAGGCAAGAATGCTGAAGTGCGTTGCCATTTCCTTCTCCAGAGGATCTTCCCAACCCAGGAATCGAACCCACGTCTCCTGCGTTGGCAAGTGGATCCGTTACCAGTGAGCCACCTAGGAAGCCACTTTGGAGAATACAAACGCGTATATTCTCATAATCGCCATAATTTTCCCTTTCATCAGTGGAAACCAAATCAAACAATAAAAGCCAGCTTCAGAAATGCTCTGTGTTTAAACAAAACTAATAAAATCTAAGAATACAAAATGATCTTATCACTATTTTTTTAATTGATGAAGAAGCATCAATTAAATGATCTATCTAGTCTTAAATGACCAGTTACAGCTACTCATTTGAATTATACTGAAGGTCTTTTGACCTTTCACTATATTTGCATGTAAAAATGACTAGATTATGCTACTGTATTAAACTTGACCCACAGAGGTTTGAATAAAAGAAAAAAAAAACTGTGCCCATCACTAACACAATTCTATATTTCTCAGTTAAGATTCAACTTCTAGAAAACATATTAAGGGATTCAATCAGGACCTTCAATTGAATTCAATTCAATGGGGGAAATAATAGACTTGAAGGTATAATTATACAGAAATTTTTTAAAGTCTTTTGCTTTTCCAGCACCACTCTTTCTGATTCTAGACTAAATATATTTGTGATCAGACTTTATCAATTCCTTGGTAACAGTATTTTCTAAACCCAGATGGAAGATATTCTTCTGTATTCCCAGCATACGTGGAGTTTAACCACTGGCCTGGAAATATTAATATAAGTTTATTCTCTTGATAGCTTCTTTCTCAGTAATTGACCTTCAATTTTTAAAAGTCTCATTTCAAATGGTGAATGATTTTATTACATGAATGACTGGAGTGGGAGGAAGAGGACTGACTGGGCATTTTCTTTGAACCAGACAATGACTCGTGATGAGGGCTTTCTTCACTGCATGCCACTCACAACCTTGCATCAGAGGAGACAGCTCAGAAAGTGGAGGAAAAGGAGGGAGAAGAGGAAGTAAGAGAAGAACAAGCATAAGAAAACAAAGAAGGGCCAAGAATATTCCTTGTGTTAGAAAAGAATGGGTTAAAAACAAGGCAAAATTGTGACGTAATGTCAACTAGATAAGAACAACTTTTATTCCATCTATCCTATCTCATTTTATCTCTGCTTGAACACTTGAGACAAAAGTCACTCTTTGATTTCTCCCGCATCATTAACAGTTAGCAATGATTAATCAAAAGATCTACTGCAATAACTCACACTCGCTGAGCTTAGTTTCTATCTCTTAAGTCCAGGCATAAAACCCAGCTCTGTGTACAGTGACAGACTTTATTTTCTTGGGCTCGAAAATCACTGCAGATGGTGACTGAAGCCGTGAAATTAAAAGACGCTTCTTCCTTATAAGAAAAGCTATGGCAGACATAGACAGAGCATTAAAAAGCAGAGACATCCCCTTGCTGACAAAGGCCCGTATAGTCAAAGCTATGATTATTCCAGTAGTCGTGTACAGATGTGAGAGTTGGTCTATAAACAAGGCTGAGTGCCGAAGAACTGATGTTTTTCAATTGCGGTGCTGGAGAAGATTCTTGAGAATCCCTCGGACAGCAAGGAGATCAAACCGATCAAACCATTCAATCCAAAATGGAATCAATCCTGACTATTCATTGGAAGGACTGATGCTGAAGCTCCAACACTCTGGCCACCTGATCAGTGGGAAAGATTCTAATTCTGGGAAAGACTGAAGACAAAAGGAGAAGGGGGCGGCAGAGAAGGAGATGGTTAGATAGCATGGGCCTGAATGGACAAGAATTTCAGCAAACTCTAGTAAATAGTGGAGGGCAGAGCAGCCTGGTGTTTTGCTGTCCACAGGGCTGCAAAGAGTCAGACATGACTTAGCAACTGAAAAACAACTGGGTACAGAATATATATGTGTATATATATATTTCTAGAACTTTTTTTAAAGCACAAGTTATATGAGTTTTTTAAATCCCACACTGCCTCGTGTGTTATTTCTTCTCCTTCACTGTCTGTTCTGCCCACTCTCCCTCAGTCCTTTTCATCTTTTAACACCCAGTCTCACCACACAGAGCCTTTTTTATGAACCACAGAGGGCCCCAGGTTCCAATCCCTAACTCTCCACTTGGCCTGTCTTCTCCATGCACATGAATCAAACAGTCCTAGTCCTTCATCTTGTGCTGTTCCCCATCTCCCTTCTAAACCATGTCACCCATCCCCTTTCTCCACCAGTTCTGTCTGCACCACCTGATCTTCGTTGTGATAAGGCTGTGCATGTGCTAGCAGACACCAGTTCTAGGGACAGACTGTATCTTGCAGCTTCAACTTTGTATCCTCAAGTTATTTGTAAAAAAATGGTGTATATTTGTCAAAGATTTAAAAGGAAAGAAGAATGAGAGATTTATCTTTATATAAAATTCTTATAATATGGGCTACTGTAAATATTACATTTCCCAATCCCTTCACCTCATAGGTCTCTACTCCTTTCTCTTCTCTCCCCTCCATTTTTCTCATCATAAATCAGAATTCCTGGGTAAATATTTTATATCCTTATCTTCTCTGAGTATATGCTCCAATATATCTACACACATGAATTACTTATTTCTTTTCTCACTTGATAAAGTTATACCATAAATGTTAGTTGCATTACTATATCCAACATATATGATTGGAGAAGAGCATGGTAACCCACTCCAGTATTCTTGCCTGGTGAATCCTATGGACAAAGGAACCTGGTGGGCTACCATTCATGGGGTCTCAAAGAGTTGGAAATGACTGAAGCGACTTGGCACATAGCACAAAATACATATAAGATTATGGCTGGGTAAATATTTGTAAGTAATTCATGTAGTATGAGACTTCCATGGTGGCTCAGATGGTAAAGATTCTGCCTGCAGTGCAGGAGACCAGGGTTCTATCTGTGGATCAGGAAGAAGGAGAAGGAAATGGCAATCCACTCCAGTATTCTTATCTGGAAGCGCCCATGGACAGAGGAGCCTAGCCAGCTACAGTCCATGGGGTTGCAAAGAGTCAGACATGACTGAACGACTTCCCTCATGTAGTATATGTTTACTCTTTTCCAAAAAATAATTTGTAAACTTTTTTGTAAAAAATATTTCTTTTTATTTGTGATTGTTCTCTTTAGACTTATCCTTTACATACTGTCATAAGTAAATTTTTCTCTCATTAATTTAAACACTCTTTTTCCTAATGCTCTCCTTTCTGGAGGTCTTCATTTTCCATTACAGTTGCTGAAAGGATGTCTTCTTGGGATATCTCTTTGCCATCACTCTGAAGATTCTTTTTCCTCTTTTTATATGTGAGATTTTTAGTTTTCCAGATGCTATGACTATTAATTTCTTATCTTACTTCTTTATTTTAGTGGAGTATCTCCTCCAGTAGACTTCTGGGAAAAGCTGTATCTGAGGGAAATTTTTTGAGATCATGTGTAATGACAGTATCTCTAGGTATAGAATACTGGGTTGGAAAATGTTTATCCTCTGATTTTGTTAACCTTGCACCATTATCTTCTAATTTCCAGTGGGCTAGAGCAGGCTGATGCTTTTCTGAATCTATCACCTTTATAGTGAAGCCTTTTGCTTTTTCTGACTTTATATAGGACTGTTGTTCTATCCCATGGGTTTCATGGTGATTTGTGTTTGAGATGGGTCTTTTTATTCATTAGGCTGACATTTTGTGAGTACAGTGGTCGGTTTCTCCTACCGTGCCTGGAATTGTTATGATTTTAAAATCAAAGGTCCCATATTCTGAAAACCTCCTGAGCCCTGAAAACCCATGACAGTTGACCACTCTACTGATCAGTCCTCTCAGTCTGGAACATCACGAACTTCAATTGTAGGAGGTTTGCTTCAGTTGGTTAGTAATTATCTCCTTCTTGTTTCTTTTAATTTGTTCAGATACAAATTATGTTTCAGATGTTGAGTCTGTGGACTAAGACAGTTGATCATTTTTTTTTCTAATTTTCATAGTTTTATTTCTATCGTTCCATATTCCAATTAAATTGTACTCCAAGCCCCACTTTTCTATTTTATTTTTCATATACGCTGTTTTATTTTTCTTTTGCAAGGACTTGTTTTTCCTCTCTGAATATTTACATTTTCTATAGCAATCTGACACTGTTTAATGAATGCATAATTTTTCTTATGTCTGTATACATTTCTTACAGCTTTTGACATAATCTCTACTTCACTCCTAGTATTTAACATTTGAGATCTTCCTCAAGTATTTGACAATCATTTGATGCCTGTCACATTTGAAAGTGATGCAATAAAGATTTCTTAGGAAGACACAAGTACTGGATCTGGGGATTACCTAGTTGGCCTCTTTTTGGACCTCCTGTTGTTAGCATCTGACTGTTCTTTATCTTGCAGTTATTGGTTTACTTGGAATTTTTCAATCCTTTCAGTATAAGTCTTGCTACAACGTCCTTGGAACTGAGTAGAAGGGCTATCACTTTTCTGTTTGCAGACCTTCACATGATCTCCTATGAATATGGTTTCCTCCTCTTTATGTGGGTCCCTGAGTTGAGAATCTCTTGTCACCAACCTCTTTAGATAACAGTTCACTAAAATATTCTGTGATGGTGAAGGACATCTAATTACTAATGGGGAAAGACATTTGGGAGTCCAAGTATTTCTTATAAAAATTTCCAAACAATGCTCCTATCTATAGCATCATTTATATTTCCATTTTTAGAATATACTTATATATTCAATTTCTTAATCTACAGCATTTTGTGTTATAAATCATCTTTCAATTCAGCTTTCCCAACAATCTCCATATGTCCCCTATATCCAACTCAATCCACTATCATTTCTTTAGAAAATCAAATCAGATCCTGTCTCATATGAGAATCCTTCTGTGGCTTCTCAGAACACTAAGAAAAAAATATCTAAATTATTGCAGAACAGAAGAAAAAAAAAAAAAACCCGGCAGATTTGGCCCCTACTTAGCAAAAACCTTCATTTTGTACAATTTATTTTCTACTAAATTAGTCCAACCTCAGTATTATTGTGCTAAGCTCTGCCCTGACACCATGTCTTTGCATGCCATGTCCTCACCCTTTTGGATACTCTTTCAATACAAACATACACACATATCCCACATGAATTTTGCACACAGCCAGATCCTACTCATCCTTTTTGTCTTGGATTTAGTGTCTCCTCTTCAGCAAGATCTTTCCTGATCACTTGCTCTAAGTGTTCCACTCATCCTTAACTTCTACTTTAGCCCTTTGTTTATTTCCTCTTCAGCACTTACTTCAATTTCTAACTATTTTCTTTATTTCTCCCAGGAATACAGTAGAGTGGTATTTGCATGACTAATTTAAATATGTAATGTAATTTTGCATATTTATGCTAACCGCATTCATCTTCCTAACCAATATGTACACCAGATTATTTTCAGGAAATTGCATTGGCTCATATTATTCAAATGCTGTTATTTTCACACAATGTATTACAGTACCTTTATGGGTTACTGGGAGGCATTTTTTTAATAAGTAAAAGTTAAACACTTGTCAAAATAGAACAAAGTATGATGAGACTTGACTGTTTAGATATTCTCTTCACTTGAGCAGTCAGAATACTAACCTCAGGGGGTTAAAATTGGCACAGGAGGATAACTGATAGATGTGAAACAATGAGAAGCAGGGTGAACAAAGTGCATTTACTGAATTCAGTAATCTAGAATATATTTCCCGTACACAAAATGAGAGAGGCAATGAAACTGATCCAAAATGAAAGGCAACATCGATGAATGAGAATAAAATGACATCAGTGTTTCTCTTGCAAACGAAAGCTTGCATGTTTCATTTTAGTAATCATAAGACACTCTGTTAGATGCTATGATAGCAATATACCTAGAGTGCTGTAGGACCATACAGAAGGGGCATACACACTCTGTAAATAGGAGAGAGTAGGAGCTGACAGAGGGTAAGAGCAAAACAAGACAGTGTTTTGTGATTGAAATTGGGAAAGAACCTTAAAAATTATCAAATCTAATGTCACTACTTTTTTTTTTCAAGTGAGGCATATGAGATCTATCGAGGTGTAATGAATTACTGAATTCTTCAGAACTTGACAGAAGCAGTGCTTGGGAGAGTATTTGATATACCCACATGTTTAGTTCAGGATTCTCCCTATTCACCATTAATTAACTCTTTCATTACTCTTTGTTGTGAGTTTAACTATGTCCCCTAAAAAGATACATTCAAACCCATGGTATCTGTGAATGTGACCTTATTTGAAAACAGAATCTTCGCAGATGTAGCTAAGTTGAGGTCAGCCTGGATTACTGTGCACTTAGTCCAATGACTGGTATGGTTATAAGAGAAAGAGAGAGAGATCTGCATACAGGTTTAAAGAGACAGAGATGAAAATGATGTGTCTACAAATCAAGGACCTCTAAGGGTTGCTGGTAACCACCTGACGCTAAGAATGGGCAAGAAATGATATTTCCCTAGAGCCTTTCTAGGGAATGTGACCCTGAAGATCTCTTAATCTTGGAATTCTAGGCTTTAGAACTGTGTGAGAATAAATTCATGCAGTTTTAAGCCACCCAATCTGTGGTGATTTGCTATAGCCACCCTAGAAAATGAACACATTGTCCATCAATAACAGGCAAATCTTACTACCCTTTCACATTCAATGACAGACTATTCCAATGCTCTCCCCACTTACTGCCAACAAGATAAAGCTAACTGTTCCACTGATGCATGCACTCCCAGTAATCACTCAACTGTGATTTATTTATTTAACTTTCTGACTATGCAACCTGCTCATCTGCTCTCTGAGAGCAAGGATAATGCCAATTTGTTCTTTTGTTTGTTTTTAACACTTGTGATGATTAATTCTATGTGTCAACTTGACCAGCTCAAAGATAACCAGATAGCCGATAAAGTATTACTTCCATGTATATCTGTAAGGATGTTTTTATAAGAGATTAGCATTTGAATCTACATAGTAAAGAAGATTGATCTTACCAATGTGAATTAGCCTCAGTCAATCCATTGAAAGTCCAAATAGATGAATTCTCCAAATAGGATAAAAGGTGAATTTTCCCTCTCTGCTTGAAATGAGACATCCCTCTTTCCTTGCACTTGGACAATGGTGCTTCTGGTCTTTGAGCCTTTGGACTTGAACCAGGACTTATATCATCAACCCACTAGTTCTCAGGCCTCCAGACTTGAATTAAAACTTGCACCGTTGGCTCCTGTTTCTCAGACATTTGAGTTTGGACTGTACCTACACTGCTAGCTTTTCTGGGCTTCCAATTTGCAGATGAGAGGTCATGGGACTTCTCTGCCTCTATAATTACATGACCCAATCCTTGATAATAAATCTTTCTGTATGCATATGTAGTCTGTTTCTGCTTCTCTGGAGAACATGAACTAATTCACCCTTTCTTTAGGTTTTAATAGTGTCATGATAGGCAATCAATAAATATTTGCTAATCAAGAGAAAAATGAAAATGGGCAAAATGTAAAAACAGACCTGAAAGAAAATAAATGGCCAATAAGCCCAGGAATAAGTGCTCAATGTTAGTTATCATTTGGAAAATGCAAATTAAAACCGCAATGAGGTACCACTAATTACCCAATAGAAGGCTCAACTTTTAAAAGAATTAAAACACCAAATGTTGACAGAATGTTCTCTTCTTGATGGGAGTGTAAAATGGTAAAACCATTTTGGGAAAAGGTTTGGCAGTTTCTTATAAAATTACATATATGCTGACCCTGTAATCCAACAATTTCACCTCTATGTACTTACTCGCTCTCCCCAAAAAGGAAATATATGTCCACAAAATAGTTGTACAAGAATATGCATAGGAGCTTTATTAATAATAACCTAAGTCTAGAAATAGAGTAGATATCCATCAAGATAATTACACATTAAAATATATTCATTTAATAAAATATATTACTCAACAATGAAAAGGAAGGAATTACTGATCGACAAAAAAAAAAATCTCAAATATTATGCTGAGTAAAATAAGTCTTAAAGAAAGAACATCTGTTGTATGATAACCACTTAAACAAAATTCTAGAAGAGGCTAGACTACTATTACATTGAAGCAAAACAAAGTAAAAATTTCATCTGAGGGCATAGAGGTGGGAACTGCTGGAAAAAGATATGAAGGAACTTCATGGGTCTCAAGAGAGAATTGGTTTATACATATGTATGCATCTGTTAAAATTCATTGACACACAACTTGTACATTTTATTGTATATAAATTTTATATCATGAAAAAAGGAACAGTGAATTCTAAATATTGATGATGTGTTTAGACCTGCAGAGTACTGATAGCTGAAAATTAATTTGAATGCTCTAAAAATTTAAAAAAGACTAATTGATGAATGAATAGGAAGGTAGGTAAATGGCTGGCTACATGAAAATAAAAATACAGCAAATGTAAATTGTTGAATTTAAAGAGCATCTATTTTAGTGTTCATGGTCAGTTCTTCCAAGTTCTCTGTATGTTTGAACATTTTCAAGATAAAATGTCCTTCCTTCTGTGTATGCTCAGTCATGTCTGACTCTTTGCTACCCCTGGACTGTAGCCCTCCAGACTCCTCTGTCCATGAGATTTCCCAGGCAAGAATACTGGAGTGGGTTGCCATTTCCTCTTCCAGGGGATCTTCCCGACCCCCAGATCAAACCCGTGTTCCCTGCATCTCCTGAATTGGCAGGAGGATTCTTGACCACTGAGCCACCTGAGAAGTCCCAACATGTTAGAGTAGATTCCACAAAATAAAAAGGAGTTTACAAATGAGTGAATTGGACTTCCCTGCTGGTACAGTGGATAAAAATCCACCTGTCGATGCAGAGCATATGGGTTCAATCCCTAGTCTTGGAAGATTCCACATGCCAGGGGGCAATGCGGCCCATGAGCCACAGCTCCTGAGCCCCCATGTTGCAACGATTGAAGCCCACGCCCCCAGAGCCTGTGCTTGGCCACAAGAGAAGCCCCTGCAATGAGAAGCCCGAACACCACAACAAACAGTGACTCCTGCTCACCACTACTACAGAGAAAACCTGCACTCAGCAACGAAGACCCAGGGCAACCAAAAATAAACAACATTTTAAAAAGAGTGAATCAATAAGTAAAAACCTATAAAAACAACTTGAACTGGCAATAAAAATATAAGATTCAAAAAACCATTAAGTACAGTGATAGAAGAGTCTGATACTGGGAGTCAGTCTTCACTGCTGAAAAGCCTCAGGCTGGACCAAAACCCAAGACAAACCCCAGTCAGCCTGGAGCTGTCGTGGTGTGGCTTGGGGAGAAACATCCACACTGCCTGACTTAAAAACCTCCTTTGCTGGAGCCTGGATTATCTATCCATCTCTCTCAGCCAACCCTCAAAACCAGCAGACAATAATAGATGGCTTTACTTTAGCTGAATTCTAAGTGAAAACAATTCCAGCCAGCAACAAAAACACATCTCTGCCCTCTTAGGCCTCTCCGCAGCCCCTGCCTAGAAGAATTTGGCAGAGATACAGGGACAGCAGCCGTGTGGTCTGAGAGAATCTGTCTGAAAAGAAGGTCCCCTCTGCCTTTGAACTGGAGGCCCAGGGCTGCTACCTGCAGAGTAAAAGCAAGGCAAATAACTGCTTTCCAAGAACGAAGGGCCTCTATGAAATGTCCATCACCGGGGGAGCTTCCTGCCCTCTGAAACCTGGCTCACTTTAGCAAACGTTGGTCATGCAGAGACTAAGATTATAGGACTCATGAGGGGTCATTATCAGGTCTAAGGCTTCAGTTATTGAAGTTGGAAGCAACAACCTGCTAAGCCACCAAATCCCATGCCCTCTCCTACGAAGGAAAAGGAGAAAATCATCCTTATCTAGTTGTTGCATTCAACTACTCCCAGTGGGCAGAGAAGCATAATCTTTAGCTTAGTTGTTTACACACTCAATGGACAAACAGCTCATGAACATTTGCAGAAGTATTTGCAAAACAAACAACTTTTGAAAGTAATAGCCGATTTTAACTCTAATGTGCCGAGCCAAGCAATCACCTAAGAGAGAAGGTTAATATAGCGTTGGATTCAGATTTCAAAATTTTTACTTTAACTCCTGTCTCTAATGCTTTCTAGTTTTGTTAACTTGGGCTGGTCACTTCTACTGATATCTCAGGTTTTTTTCAGTCTCATCTTGCCAATTTAATATCTGTCTTACTTGGGATATTAAATTTGCAAGTAGTTAAAATGACCAGCTCATACTGGCTTAAACAAACTGGCTTAAGCAAAGGAGTTTTTTAGCTCTTAGTCTTGAAAAGTCCACAGGCAGGACTTCATTCAGCAGTCAAATAGGAAGAGGACATTATTTCAGTCTCTCTCTCTCTCCTCTCTCCCCTACTCATGTCTCTTCTTTGTTTTGGTCTCTTTCTCAGTAAACTGTTTGCTGTCTTATTCCAACATAGTTGTCAGCAAAGGAAAGAAATGAAAGAACGGAAGATGGCCATGATGACAACCATGATTACTTTGGTAGTAGCATAATAGGAAAATATAGGGTCAAATACGTAGCAAGTGAGGTTTCAAACATACTTCACTCCTGAACTCTCTATTTATTTAATCATATATATTGGAGAGGCAGCCATCACAAGACCTACCACCTCTTTTTGAGTTTGCCCATCAAATGCTTTGGGTATGAGATATTCTCCAGTAGGGGAGCTGGGTGACAACCTGTTCAATGGCCTCAGATTTTCTTCCTTAAGACAAACCTTTACCCTGATCTGGGTAAATGGTGAGCTTCCTTGCATGGCTAAAGCATGTGGATCGTATGACACCTGCCTTCCCCATCAGTTTAGTTGCCCCCTCATCCCTTGTGAGAGAGAAATAAGATCTCTGAAGTAGGATAGGCATGGTACATGCCATCACCCTCATCGGGGTTTCAGGAAGGACTCACAGTCCTGAGAGACCAGCGCTTCCTATAGACACTGAGCTTGCTGAGTCTTTTCTTCTCTTGGTGAGTAAAGCATTGTTCCAGCACATGTCTCTGAATTAAGCCCTCCTTGGTGACTCCAAACCCACAGAACAGACAGTGGGTTGAGGTCTGTGGGGTCCCATACCTGGAGATTGGCATTATTATGATCTCTGAAATCCTCTACATGGTTCAGTTCAGTTCAGTCGCTCAGTCGTGTCCAACTCTTTGCAGCCCCATGAACTACAGCACGCCAGGCCTCCCTGTCCATCACCAACTCCCAGAGTTTACCCAAACCCATGTCCGTTGAGTCGGTGATGCCATCCAGCCATCTCATCCTCTGTTGTCCCCTTCTCCTCCTGCCCTCAATCTTTCCCAGCAGCAGGGACTTTCCAAGTGAGTCAGCTCTTCGCATCAGATGGCCAAAGTATTGGAGTTTAAGCTTCAATATCAGTCCTTCCAATGAACACCCAGGACTGATCTCCTTTAGGATGGACTGGTTGGATCTCCTTGCAGTCCAAGGGACTCTTGAGAGTCTTCTTCTGCACCACAGTTCAAAAGCTTCAATTCTTTAGCTTTCAGCTTTCTTTATAGTCCAACTCTCACATCCATACATGACCACTGGCAAAACCATAGCCTTGACTAGATGGACCTTTGTTGACAAAGTAATATCTCTGCTTTTTAATATGCTGTCTAGGTTGGTCATAACTTTCCTTCCAAAGAGTGAATGTCTTTTAATTGCATGGTAGGAATCCTCAACTTGTATTGGTAGCCAAATCCAACCTGGAGTATCCAACATGGAAAAGCACCTTTTCAGGTAGCTCAGGAGAAGAAGAAAGAAGCTCTTTTCCCAAAGCTTTCAGAAAACATCTACACAGGTGTCCTCATACCCAAATGAGTCTAGCACCTGAATCAGCCAGTCAGTGGGGTCACAGAAATAAGACTTTTTAGCACCCCTGAAGCTAGGATCAACTTTCCTCTGATCATATTAGTTGAGTATGAGGAGAAGAAATTCAGTACAAACACTGAAGTGTCATTGTGAAGAGGAAGGAGAAATGGATGCTAGAGATTCCAAAGTGTTAATAACCAAGAAAGCCAAAGAGCAGTCAAGTTCATAAGATCATAGATTTGAATATATTTTATAAACTTAGGGCTACACATATTCTAAAGTTATATGGCCCTAAACCAAAACAATATGAGGATCAGACAAAAGAGTTTGAATAATCTATAAACAGAGTATAGCCCCAGTAGCACAGATCTTTCAAGCGTTTTAGAAAAACAATAGTGAAACTAAAAGGATCAATTTACATTGATAGGTCTGCTAAACTAGTGTTTCTGCAACAGAAAATCAGCGTTCAAAGATCCCATTCTTCTTTCCGTATTTTTAATTTTTTAAAAATGTATAATTGAAAGATAACTGCTTTACAGGATTTTGTGGTTTTCAGTCAGACATCAACAAGAATCAGCTATGGTACACCCATGCCCCCTCCCCTTTTTTCCCTGTTTAATGATGAAAATATTTGAGGCAATTAGAGCATTTCAGAATGGATTAACTGTCTTTGATCTGGTGAGTGTTTTGCACATTTATTTAATGTTTCAAAAGTGTTCTGGGGTTTAGCTTATAACTGACTTTTTGCTAATATACATAAATTCTGACACATATAGAGTGTAATATTATCCAGACATTAAGAAGCATATTTTCAAAGAATATTTCATTGGATGGTAAAATTACCACAGCATAATGAATAAGAGAAAAACAGTCATATCCATAGATAACCTTTTTTAATTCCAAAAGACTCTCTGAGATTTTCAAGGGTATGTCTCTAGTGGAAAAAAAGGATCTTTAGAAAATATTACAAATGTTTATGGATAATCATGGGGCCTATATTTGAGTGTTTACATTTTTCTATATAAATTTTTCTTATAAATTGTTTATATTAATTTTTTTTGTTACCATGACAGAACAAAATATATTCCTTAAAATATTAAATTAATAGTTATTTAATACAAAGTATAAAATACAAGTTAATAAAGTTATTTTATACAAAGTACAGAAAACTATTTTCAAAGTGTATTTTATCCCTCTCCAGAGAGCTAATGTACTTCCACATTTAAGTAGGTTTGACAGTGGGCTGGAGACAGAAGTGTATCTAGAAATATAAGTATCAACAAGAATGCTGCCTCTTGAAAAACCTGTATGCAGGTCAGGAAGCAACAGTTAGAACTGGACATGAAACAACAGACTGGTTCCAAATAGGAAAAGGAGTATGTCAAGGCTGTATAGTTTTTACCCTGGTTATTTAACTTATATGTAGAGTACATCATGAGAAATGCTGGGCTGGAGGAAGCACAAGCTGGAATCAAGATTCCTGGGAGAAATATCAGTAACCTCAGATATGCAGATGACACCACCCTTATGGCAGAAAGTGAAGAAGAACTAAAGGGCCTCTTGAAAGTGAAAGAGGAGAGTGAAAAAGTTGGTTTAAAGCTCAACATTCAGAAAACTAAGATTATGGCATCCAGTCCAATCACTTCATGGGAAATAGATGGGGAAACAGTGCAAACAGTGTCAGACTTTATTTTTTTGGGCTCCAAAATCACTGCAGATGGTGACTGCAGCCATGAAATTAAAAGACATTCACTCTTTGGATGGAAAGTTATGACCAACCTAGACAGCATATTAAAAAGCAAAGACATTATTTTGTCAACAAAGGTCCATCTAGTCAAGGCTATGGTTTTTCCAGTAGTCATATGTGAATGTGAGAGTTGGACTGTGAAGAAAGCTGAGTGCCGAAGAATTGATGCTTTTGAACTGTAGTGGTGGAGAAGATTCTTGAGAGTCCCTTGGACTGCAAGGAGATCCAACCAGTCCATCATAAAGATCAGTCCTGGGTGTTCATTGAAAGGACTGATGTTGAATCTGAAACTCCAATACTTTGGCTACCTGATGCGCAGAGCTGACTCACTTGAGAAGATCCTTATGCTGGGAAAGATTGAGAGTAGGAGGAGAAGGGGACAACAGAGGATGAGATGGTTGGATGACATCACTGACACAACGGACATGGGTTTGGGTGGACTCTGGGAGTTGGTGATGAACAGGGAGGCCTGGAGTGCTGTGGTTCATGGGCTCACAAGGAGTCGGAAACGACTGAGCGACTGTACTGGACTGAACTGAAGAATACCCCTCTTTCAAGTCCCCATTCTTTTGATACCTCTCATTTAACCAAATCTAAATGTCTTGGTTGGTATCTCCCCTTCAAAGTTGGTAACAATTGTTATTTCCAAATTGTACCTCCCGCCTGTCACCTGCAACTCACTGTGCTTTCTGTATATGACTCGTGATTTTTTTAAATGTAAAATTCAAAGGAAGATAGAGTAATGAGTAAACAAAAGCACTAAATCACTAGGTATACCAATTAAATCTATCGGTGGTATAGAAATGATTTCACATTTTCCTAAACTCAGCATCTAAGTATTTTTTATTTTGCGATTTCAAATTAATGTTATGCTTCTTGAAGTCAGAAATCACACTGCCTTTAGTTCTGTCCAAGCAATGCTAGGACACACCCCCTCATTTGGAGGCAGGTGGTAGATGCATGGATTGATGAAGAGTGAATCTCAGTGTTAGTGACTGCATGTGTGCTGAGTCACTTCAGTCGTGTCTGATTCTTTGCAAAGTTATGAACTGCAACCCGCCAGGCTCCTCTGTCCATGGGATTCTCCAGGCAAAAATACTGGAGTGGGTTACCATTTCCTTCTCCAGGATTTCTTCCTGACCCTGGGATCAAACCTTCATCTCCTGTGCCTCCTGTATTGGCAGGCGGATTCTTTACCACTGAGCCACCTGGGAAGCCCCATGCTTGTTTATATACTTATGCTATTAAGCATGCATTATAAAATATTTTCTTTATTAAAGTTTGCCACATAATCATATTAAAATAAACCATGCAATTTGTTTTTGATCACATGGCCTGGCATGTGGGATTTTATTTCCCCAGTCAGGATCAGTTCCACATCCCCTGCACTGGAAGGTGGAATCTTAACCACTAGACTTCCGGGGGAGTCCAAACCATATAAAAATTTAACTTATGAATACATTTTTATGGAAACAACCTTGCAAATATAATAAGACACCTGGCTGCTCCCCTGCTTCTTATTCAAAAATGTTTCCATATCAAATACATGAATAAATAAATCGACACATCAGAAGATTCTGAAAAAATATAAGACTGCAAAACATGTGTGTAAGGTATCAAGTGGGAGGTGCAAAACAGAGTGGAAGACAGTCCACATGTGTTCTCTCTTTTCCTACAATGTTTATAATTACTTCCTTTAATGTAGTAAATAATTACATTAGAATACAATTGAACTTCATGGCCTAAGGTGAAAGAGAAGTTGCTCAGTCGTGTCCGAATCTTTGCGACCCCATGGGCTGTAGCCTACCATGCTCCTCCATCCATGGGATTTTCCAGGCAACAGTACTGGAGTGGGTTGCCTTTTCCTTCTCCAGAGGATCTTCCTGACCCAGGGATCAAACCCGGGTCTCCCGTATTGTAGGCAGACGCTTTACCATCTGAGCCACCAGGGAAATCCTTAACAGCCTAAACTGGATGATAAATGAGTAATCTCTTGTATACAGTAGGAACTCAATAATATTTCCTAAATTCAGTTAATGCAGAAATTTTATGATCCATACTACTTGCAAGAATTACTCCAGTTTCCGTGACTGAGCTTGAACTACTATTTTTTTTGAAAGATCAGTCTACTGTACTATATGTTTTGCTTTCTGACCCCTTTCAAAGATGGAATAGTACACGTAACAAAAGTATGAGCATTTCTGCTACAGGACAAAGAAAGACAAGGAAAACAGAGTTCTCCTTGAAAGATCACAGTCAGGACTTGCCAAAGACAGGATGGAGTTAATTTGATCACTTGTTTTCCATTAGCTGGGTGCACTCAAGGCAGACACAGATTTTCAGGTGTATCCAGCCTTTGTCAAAGCCTAGAAGAGAAGGCTGTCCTGACATCAGAGCTGCTCATGTTCTTCTAAGCCTGTGTGGCACAGTCCTGATAAATGCTGCTAAAGCAGAGAGTCACGTCTTTCTTCAGAAACCTCCAGGGAATCTGTGAAGTAGGCACTATTATATTTCCTCCTTGCCACTCAACTGTAGTATTCTGTCTGGTGCTGAGGATACAGGGTCCCTCATTCTTTCCATTAATCTTTAGCCAGGGTCAGCAAACTTTCTTCTTTAAAGAGCCAGACAGTGCACTTTTGACCAATATAAAATAAAGAGAGGCAAACAAGAAAAATAGGGCTTGTCTTAGGGGCCATATAGCTTCAGATGGGCTATTACAGACAGACGTGAGTATCTTTGCTATGAGCATACTTATGCATGAATCATGTATAAGATACTCAAATGTATATTCCCAGAGGTGAATGTGTAGCATCATAGAGTATAGGTATTGTCAACTGAACTAAATCTGAAGTAGGTTAAACAATTGACACATTATTTGCAGCTTATGAAAATACTTATTCTGTGTAGTCCACAAACACTTGGTTCAGCCCCTTTGCTCCACGTGCTAAATAACACTTGAAGTGTTAGACTTTGTAGTTTTGCCAATATGATAGGTATGAAACTGTATCTCTTTGTGATTTTATTATTAGGTATTCTCTTGGTTGCAATAAAATTGGGCACCCTTCATATGTTTATTGAGCATCTTTATTTCCTCTTTTATGAAGTGCCTGAACAAGTTATTTGCCCATTTTACTACTGGGTTTCTCAAGTTAAAAAAAAAGTATTTGATATATATTTATTATATATATAATTTATAGTGATTTAAGTATATCACAAATACATATAAAATACACATATGCACAGACAGGAGGTAAATGCTTAGACACACATATACACTATGGAGAGTAGTGCAAAACATTTTTCCTATTTGGATTGACACGGTGAATACAAATTTTCTCTTACTTCCACAGTTGATTTGCACTATAATAGGCATTAACACTTTACCCTAAATAAATATGACTTTGTTTAACTCTCCCAGTAGAAGGGCTTCATAAATTTGCCATCAAGTCAATCTCCAACATGTTGTGATTGAGTTTTTAAACATTCTACACAGTTTATCTTCATTTTTTCCTTTATAGTCTTCTGCAACTACCCAGGTATTCTCCACGGGCAATTCACAGTGGATAGAGCATAACATTAATAAAGGCCACAAAAGTCACTGACTGTCAGAACAGGAAGGAAACCTAGAGTCTTTGATCTAGGAGCACCCTGAGAACTTGTGTGTGTTGCAGAGTTGCCGGGGTAGAGAGCAGAGTTGTCAGAGAGAGCAAAGGCAGTTATGATCAGAGACAGCATGGGGCCAGATTTTGTTTGTTTTTACTTCATGCCTCCTCCGTTAACTTGGAAATTTTGTTTTCTTGTTCATGGCAGCAGAATATAAGAGGGAAAAGGAGAGATAAAGAAACAGAGAGAGGGCAAGAGAGGGAGAGAGAGACTGGGTAGCCCTGAAGAGAGAGGGAAGCACAGACCCCTCTTTACCACGTGGCAGTGCAGCCATACCGAGTGTCTCCATCAAGTCTCTTCTGGATACCGTATGTCCAGAAAGTTCCATTGCCATCACCACCCCCAAAGAAGGAAGGACTCAACCAGATACCCATTCATTTCTTTTTCTAGTTTTTATCCCACCAAACCAAATAATCTCTTTATGATTTTTCCCCCTAAACAGGCTCAGATCACCTCCACTTCCTTACATTTCTGCCCCCTACATTCAGGTCTCCACCAGGCACTGAGGAATAATGGGAAAGGGAGATGGTACTAGGGCATTCTCACATTTGCAGAGAAGGGTGAGAACATGCCTGAACACTAGTATAATTAGAGTGTGCAAAAGTGTCCATACCTCCACAAAGACCCACCCTCCTCTGCCCTGTCAAACCATATGCTTCAGGGCCTGTATCATTCTCCTCACTTTTACCATCTAGGGTAAATCTTAAAGCAGGTCCTGAGTTGGAGAGGAAATTTAATATGCTCTTATGATAGACTGAATTTATCTGCCCCGAGTAGTTCAGATGTTTTTGCAGAAATATATAATTCAGTTAAAGAAATGGCCTGAAATGAACTGTCTGGTGATTAACCATGATGACTGCAGTGATAGCATTTTTAAGAGCCCTTCTGAAGCTAAGTCAACCTGCAAACTGAGGGTAACAACTTCTTAAACATACATATGCAAAATATTTCTTTATATGATAATACTTTATGTGCCTGGTACTGTTATAAGACATATAGATTAATCTTCACAAAAACCCTGTGAAGCAATATTACTGTCACAGTTTTACAGCTTAGAAAACAAGGCACAGAGGTGTTAATAAATGGCCCAAGGTCACCGAACAGATAAATGGTAATCTAACTCACAGAATCTGTACCGCTGGCCATTCTCTATAATTCCTCTCCAGTAAAAAAATGGGAGGAAAGCACAGGAGCTTTAAAATGTTAAAATTCCTTTTGAGGATAATCTGGAAAAATGATGCTGAATTTGTAATTCATGCCATAAAAAATTAATTGAAGTATAGTTAATTTACAAGGTGGTAGTTTCAAGTGTACACCATAGTGATTCATGTATGTATATATATATATATATAATATGCAATATATATTATACACTATACATATTTCTCAGATTCTTTTCTCTTATAAGTTATTACAAAATACTGAGTATAGTTCCCTGTGCTATACAGTAGGTCCTTGTTGGTTATAAGTTATATATAAAGTACAGGGTATACGTTAATCCCAAACTCCTAGATTATACAGTGGAAGTGACAAATAGATGCAACGGATTAGACAGACTGAGTGCCTGAAGAATTATGGATGGAGTGTACAGAGGCAGTGGTCAAAACCATCCCCAAGATGACAAAATGCAAAAAGGCAAAATGGCTGTCTGAGAAGGTCTTACAAATAACTGAGAAAAGAAGAGGAGCTAAAGGCAAAGGAGAAAAGGAAAGGTATACTCATCTGAATGCAGAGTTCCAAAGAACAGCAAGGGGAGATAAGAAAGCCTTGCTCAGCGATCAATGCAAAGAAATAGAGGAAAACAACAGAATGGGAAAGACTAGAGATCTCTTCAAGAAAATTAGAGATACCAAAGGAACATTTCATGCAAAGATGGGCTTGATAAAGGACAGAAATGGTATGGACCTAATAGAAGCAGAAGATATTAAGAAGAGGTTTCAAGAATACACAGAAGAATGATACAAGAAAGATCTTCATGACCCAGATAACCACGAAGGTGTGTTCACTCACCTAGAGCTGGACATCCTGGAATGTGAAGTCAAGTGGGCCTTAGGAAGCATCACTATGAGCAAAGCTAGTGGAGGTGTTGGAATTCCAGATGAGTTATTTCAAATCCTAAAAGATGATGCTGTGAAAGTGCTGCACTCAATATGCCAGCAAATTTGGAAAACTCAGCAGTGGCCACAGGACTGGAAAAATTCAGTTGTCATTTCAATCCCAAAGAAAGGCAATGCCAAAGAATGCTCAAACTACCACACAATCACACTCATTTCACAGGCTAGCAAGACCATGCTCAAAATACTCCAAGCCAGGTTTCAATAGCATGTGAACTAAGAACTTTCAGATGTACAAGCAAATTCTAAAAAGACAGGAACCAGAAGTCAAATTGCCAACATCCATTGGATCATAGCAACAACAAGATCATTCTAGGAAGAAAACATCTGCTTCATTGACGATGCTAAAGCATTTGACTGTGTGGATCACAGCAAAGTGTGGGAAATTGTTAGAGATGGGAATGCAGACCACCTCACCTGCCTCATGAGAAACCTGTACACAGATCAAGAAGAAAGAGTTAGAACCAGACAAGGAACAATGGACTGGCTCCAAGTCAGGAAAGGAGTATATCATATATATTGTCACTCTGCTTGTTTAACTTATATGCAGAGTACATCATGAGAAATGCTGGGCTGGATGAAGCACAAACCAGAATCAAGATTGCTGGGAGAAATATCAACAACCTTAGATACGCAGATGACACCATCTTTATGGTAGAAAATGAAGAGGAACTAAAATGCCTCTTGATGAAAGTGAAAGAGGAGAGTGAAAAAGTTGGCTTAAGCTCAACATTCAGAAAATGGAGATCATGGTATCTGGTCCCATCACTTCATGGGAAATAGATGGGAAAACAGTGGAAACAGTGTCAGGCCTTATTTGCAGGGGCTCCAAAATCACTGCAGCCGTGAAATTAAAAGACACTTACTTCTTGGAAGGAAAGTTATGACCAACCTAGATAGCATATTCAAAAACAAAGACATTACTTTGCCAACAAAGGTCCGTCTTGTCAAGGCTATGGCTTTTCCAGTAGTCATGTATGGATGTGAGTGTTGGACTGTGAAGAAAGCTGAGCACCAAAGAACTGATGCAACTGTGGTGTTGGAGAAGACTCTTGAAAGTCCCTTGGACTGCAAGGAGATCCAACCAGTCCATTCTGAAGGAGATCAGTCCTGGGTGTTGTTTGGAAGGACTGATGCTGAAGCTGAAACTCCAATACTTTGGCCAGCTCATGTGAAAAGTTGACTCATTGGAAAAGGCGCTGATGCTGGGAGGGATTGGGGGCAGGAGGAGAAGGGGATGACAGAGGATGAGATGGCTGGATGGCATCACTGACTTGATGGACATGAGTTTGAGCAAGCTCTGGGAATTGGTGATGGACAGGGAGGCCTGGCATGCTGTGATTCATGGGGTCACAAAGAGTCGGACATGACTGAGCGACTGAATTGAACTGATCTGAGCTACTAATGAACATGATAATATGATATTTGTCATTGGGTTACTTCTATCACTATGATCATCTATAGGTCCATCCATATGGCAACTAATGGCATTGTTTCACTCTTTCTTATGGCTGAATAACATTGCATTGTATATATATACATATATGCCAAATCTTTAGCCATTCCTCTGTTGATGAGCATTTAGGTAGCTTTCATGTCTTAACTATTGTAAATAGTGCTGCAGTAAACATGGCTGCATGCAACTTTTTGATTTAGTTTTTTTTATTTTTGTGATTGTGCCCAGGAGTGGAATTGCTGGATCACAGGTAACTCTTGTTTTAGATTTTTAAGAGACCTCCATACTTTATTCCACGGTGGCTGTACTGACTTACATTCTCATCAAATTGTTGTAAATTTTTTAATAATGGTCATTTTATTTGGAGTGAGGTGATACCACATTGTAGTTTTAATTTGCATTTCCCTAATATTTGGCACAGAGAAGGTGATGGCACCCCACCCCAGTACTCTTGCCTGGAAAATCCCGTGGACGGAGGAGCCTGGTAGGCTGCAGTCCGTGGGGTCGCGAAGAGTCGTACACGACAGAGTGAATTCACTTTCACTTTCCACTTTCATGCATTAATGAAGGAAATGGCATCCCACTCCAGTGTTCTTGCCTGGAGAATCCCAGGGACATGGGAGCCTGGTGGGCTGCCATCTATGGTGTCGAACAGAGTCGGACATAACTGAAGCAACTTAGCAGCAGCAGCAATATTTGGCAATATTGAGCATTTTGTCATGTGGCTGTTGGCTGTCTTCTTTGCAGAAATTATTTAGATCTATTTAGCCCAATTTTATTGGATTTTTAAAAAAAAATATGTTGAGCTATATGAGCTGTTTATATATTTTGTAAATTAATCCCTTGTCAGTCACATCTTTTGTAAATATTTTCTGTCATTCTATAGGTTGTCATTTTGTTTTGTTGGTGGTTTTCTTTGCTGTCCAAAATCTTTTAATGACTTTTTATTGCATTTAAAACAAATGGCCATGTTTTTCTTTTGAAAGCAAACTTTATAAAGTAAGTACATAAAATCTGTTTTTTTTTCTCTTTTTATTTTTATTTTTACTTTATTTTACTTTACAATACTATATAGGTTTTGCCAATCTGTTTTTATTTTCAATTTTCATACTGTTCCTTCCCAGAAATGCAACATATTTGCCATCTAGGGACCAACAGACTAGACTTGGGGTCATAAGACTAAGATTTAAACTTGACACTAACTTTGGAGAACCTGGCTCAAGTTAGTGGTTTTAGTAGTCAATATTCTAATGCGCAAAATAAAGGTCCTTTCTGGTTCTTAAAGCGAGACTCTCCACTGAATGCTTTCCGTGCCTAAGGCATTTACTACATAAGTAAGCAGCGTGTTAAACACCACTGCGCAATTGTGGAAAGTGGAATACAAAACTGGTGGGATACTACAGTCTCACCTCTTTCAGTTCAGTTCAGTTGCTCAGTCATGTCCGACTCTTTGCGACCCCATGAATTGCAGCACACCAGGCCTCCCTGTCCATCACCAACTCCCGGAGTTCACTCAAACTCATGTCCATCGAGTCCATGATGCCATCCACCCATCTCATCCCGGGTCGTCCCCTTCTCCTCCTGACCCCAATCCCTCCCAGCATCAGAGTCTTTTCCAATGAGTCAACTCTTCACATGAGGTGGCCAAAGTACTGGAGCTTCAGCTTTAGCATCATTCCTTCCAAAGAAATCCAGGGCTGATCTCCTTCAGAATGGACTGGTTGGATCTCCTTGCAGTCCAAGGGACTCTCAAGAGTCTTCTCCAACACCACAGTTCAAAAGCATCAATTCTTCGGCACTCAGTCTTCTTCACAGTCCAACTCTCACATCCATACATGACCACAGGAAAAACCATAGCCTTGACTAGACGGACCTTAGTCGGCAAAGTAATGTCTCTGCTTTTGAATATGCTATCTAGGTTGGCCATAACTTTCCTTCCAAGGAGTAAGTGTCTTTTAATTTCATGGCTGCAGTCACCATCTGCAGTGATTTTGGAGCCCCCCAAAATAAAGTCTGACACTGTTTCCAATGTTTCCCCATCTATTTCCCATGAAGTGATGGGATCAGATGCCATGATCTTCATTTTCTGAATGTTGAGCTTAAGCCAACTTTTTCACTCTCCTCTTTCACTTTCATCAAGAGGCTTTTTAGCTCCTCTTCACTTTCTGCCATAAGAGTGGTGTCATCTGCGTATCTGAGGTTATTGATATTTCTCCCAGCAATCT
Source organism: Capra hircus (assembly GCF_001704415.2). Classification (NCBI taxonomy): domain Eukaryota; kingdom Metazoa; phylum Chordata; class Mammalia; order Artiodactyla; family Bovidae; genus Capra; species Capra hircus. The sequence continues at coordinate 8,927,863 of NC_030817.1, forward strand.
TGATTCCAGCTTGAGTTTCTTCCAGCCCAGCATTTCTCATGATGTACTCTGCATAGAAGTTGAATAAGCAGGGTGACAATATACAGCCTTGACGTACTCCTTTTCCTATTTGGAACCAGTCTGTTTTTCCATGTTCAGTTCTATCTGTTGCTTCCTGACCTACATACAGATTTCTCAAGAGGCAGGTCAGGCGGTCTGGTATTCCCATCTCTTTCAGAATTTTCCACAGTTTATTGTGATCCACACAGTCAAAGTCTTTGGCATAGTCAATAAAGCAGAAATAGATGTTTCTCTGGAACTCTCTTGCTTTTTCCATGATCCAGCGGATGTTGGCAATTTGATCTCTGGTTCCTCTGCCTTTTCTAAAACCAGCTTGAACATCTGGAAGTTCACGGTTCACGTATTGCTGAAGCCTGGCTTGGAGAATTTTGAGCATTACTTTACTAGCGTGTGAGATGAGTGCAATTGTGTGGTAGTTTGAGCATTCTTTGGCATTGCCTTTCTTTGAGATTGGAATGAAAACTAACCTTTTCCAGTCCTGTGGCCACTGCTGAGTTTTCCAAATTTGCTGGCATATTGAGTGCAGCACTTTCACAGCATCACCTTTCAGGATTTGAAATAGCTCTACTGGAATTCTGTTACCTCCACTAGCTTTGTTCTAGTGATGCTAAGGCCCACTTGACTTCATATTCCAGGATGCCTGACTCTAGATGAGCGAATACACCATCGTGATTATCTGGGTCGTGAATATCTTTTTTGTACAGTTCTTCTGTGTATTCTTGCCACTTCTTCTTAATATCTTCTGCTTCTGTTAGGTCCATACCATTTCTGTCCTTTATCAAGCCCATCTTTGCATGAAATGTTCCCTCGGTGTCTCTAATTTTCTTGAAGAGATCTCTAGTCTTTCCCATTCTGTTGTTTTCCTCTATTTCTTTGCATTGATCGCTGAAGAAGGCTTTCTTATCTCTTCTTGCTATTCTTTGGAACTCTGCTTTCAGATGCCTATATCTTTCCTTTTCTCCTTTGCTTTTCACCTCTCTTCTTTTCTCAGCTATTTGTAAGGCCTCCCCAGAGAGTGGGTGTGCCAAAACCTGTCAATGTCATTATGGTGTGGAAAATGTCCACGTACCTGCTTAAACTGCCAAAAGATACTGTCTGTATCTTCAGCTCCCCAGTGCAGGCTAATGGGAAGCCTGATCTTCAGGCAGCATCTGGGAATGTCAGGACATTTGATATCTATGCATCTGAGCCCCTATCCAGGGTGGTAGTTCAGGGTTGGAGCTTCTCATCCTGTTCTGAGTCCGAGGGAGTAGACCCTGGTAGTGCATGTGCACCCAGACAGAACCACTTTTTCTGCATGGGTGGCCCTGGGGAGTCTATGAAGGCCAAGCTCCATGGGCTCCCAGAGCTGTGTGGTTTGGGAGTCAGTCCCTCAGGCGTTTCCATAGCAATTGGGGTGTTAGATGTGTTTCCGGAGAGGCACTGGAGACTTGATTTTACTGCTGGAGACATTCAGGCAGAGAAAGGAGAAGAAGTGCCATCAGCTCTTTCAAGCTACCTGGACGATCCTGTCGACATCCAGATGATTGCTAATTAGAAGCTAGACCCTGGAGAAGCAGCTGGCAAAGGATGCAAACTACGGCCACAAAACGGAAAATGAGCACTTTTGTCTGCTCCTTCTGTGTCGAGTCGGGAGGGGTGTGGGCGAGGGGAGGTAGAGGCTGGAAGCAGGGTTGTAATTCGTGGAGAATGCTCATCTGTGCATTCAGGAATTGATTTTTGTTTGCTGCTGTCCTGCGAGGATCATGGACACGAGCTCTATTTGGCCTCTCACAGCTGGGTGATTTGACGTCCTGTATCTCTGGTGGCAGCTGTAAGTGCTGGGGCCCTGTATATGTGGTCCAAACGTTTTGCTCCTCAGGGAAAAGCTGAGAACTGGAGCTCTCCTCCGACTCTACGATGTTGGCAAAACCCTGCCATAAACAGGATGGGCTTTCTGGCAACCATGGGTCTCACCATTTTGATGTGGGTGCTTTCTCGTACGTACTGTGCAGGAGTCACTCTGGAACTCTCTAAGAGGGACTCGAACCACATGTAGGCTGTATATGGGATGCATCTAAGGAAGGAGGAAAAGTCAGGGGTCTCAAATGTCACCATCTTGGTGATATCCCTGGTCTTAGGAATCCAACATGTGAATTTTGGAAAGATATCAACATACAGTCCATTTCCAACACCTCCTCTCAGTGCTAAGTCTGCCTTACTGTTACTGTCCTTGAAGCCATTCAAAATGATTGTTTTATTTGGAAAGCATATTGGTGCCCACATGTTCGTAATAGGAAAAGCATGTACTTGGACAGAACCTTGGTTCTGTTTTTAAAAGTCCAATACTAATTACAACCCCCATACTGGCTTGTGGTTATTCCTTTCCTGACTTCCTGGCTCCATCAGTTTATCATGTTCATATACATCATTATTTTGTGCATAAAAATCAATGAGGCTTGAAAGGGTGATTGGTGGGGGTTTCTCTCTTTATGTACTCTGCTCCTTTCCAGGCATGGCAGCTTGGATATACAGAATGTGCCCACAGGGCATTTTATTAGCAAATGTTGTCACTTTATTCTCTTTCCACTTCCCCAAAAGCGCTTGGAAAATTTCAGCTGGAGCTGTGTGTACAGCTGCCATCCCTACTGCCCTGCCATGACTTTCTCAGATGTTCCATTTGGCTTAGCAACATCTGTCACAGAGCCACTTAGCTGTGGTGCAGTCTCTGAGATTTAGTATTACAAAGTATCATGGTGCCAGTTCCACAAGAATTATTGAGGCTGCTACACAGATGAATTACATGTAGGTCATGTCCTCCAAAGGCTCTAACCTTCCATTCGAAAAGATGTAGGCAAACGAAATTAACAGGGGAATAATAAAATAGAATGCCCAAGGATAGGACAGGCAAGAATCGTATAGCAATGAGTCAGCTTCAGTATTCCTAATTGGATCACTGGTGTGACACAGTGCAAAATCTACTGTAAAATCATAGCCTCTTCGGACTTAGTTTCTTCTCTGGATATACTGAGAAGAAGGCTGAGAGGGACTCCTCATCATAGATATCTGATACATAGATATCAGAGCTGGAGGTGCCTCCAGAATTACACAATCCAATTCTATTTTGAAACTTTTGAGCTGACTGTCAGAGAGGTTAAAAGACCTACTCAGAGTCACACAGCTATTTAGTAGAAAAGCTGGTAACAACAACTCATATTTCTCAATTTTGTCTGGACAAAGTCCACAGTTTTTTGATTCTTTATTTAGAAACTATCTGTTTCTCCAAATCTGAAATCACTGACTCGCTCCTCTTTTTTTTTTTTCCGCTGTTGTTGAAATTGTAGTATGTCTTAGGCCTGTCTGTAAGCATTTCACAATGTGGATGGAGGCTGGCAGCACCAGGTATGTGGACTCTGGAACATTTAGCAATGATTTAGAGCTTCACTGTAGCCTTTGATCACTGGCACATTTTGCCCTGCTGCGAATTCCCTGGATGGAGTTTTCTCGGGTAAGGGTATAACTTTCTTGCTTATGCAGTCAAAATAAATCTTTTCTAAGCCCAGCTATTTTGCCCTCCTGCCCAGGTCTTTATTAACTACAGGTTGTAAGGGCAAGCTTGGAAGCTTGTCCCAGGCCATATTTTGTGTGTGGTATGCCTCTGCCCTCTGCTGGTAGAACCACCCTCATGATCTGTTTAATCCCAGGGTAAGAAGCTAATTCTGTGATCCTTGCAGTTCTTTTGGCCTCAAGACCTGCAGGTAAAAGACTCTAATAAAAGATCTATTGTATTTAGGAATTTAACTCAGGGAAAGAGCTTCATCATTTCCTAGGCTGATACTTCTTCATCTCTGGAAAAACTTAGGACAGATGGTATGAGTGTGTGTAGGTATGTGTGCATGTGTGTGTGTGTGTGTGTGTGTGTGTGTGTGTGTGTGTGCATCTGGTTAACATCAGGCCTGAGAGTTCGTGGTTATGGGAGGCGGATTAAAGCAAAAGGCCCATTATGATGCCAGTTGCTTTCCCACAATTAAGCGAGAAACATTCTCTGAAGTATTCGTTGGTTTGTTTCAACTATAGGTGGTTCGCAGCCCTGGACTCTACTTTGTATAGTGTCAGTTTGATCTCTTCTGGCTCAGAGCATTAAAAGCTCTGCATTTTGTAACTCATATGATCTGTCTGCTACCTCCATTTTGAAATAGTGGTTCATGGATTGTCAAATGTACCCTCTCCTGTTTTCCATTAAGGTTAAGTTGAAGGGGAGCTGGAATGTTATTTATATTTATAGCATATGGACTTCTACACTAGAAAACATATGAGCATGAATTTGGCAGGAAAAAAACGATATCTCTGTCAACATCACCAGGGTCTTGACAGTTTCTAGGTTATTAATGTGCCTCAAAAAATTGTAGGAGCTGCACATGTATTGAGGCACTGAACTATTTTTCCACCAGCTGTGTGTATTCCTCTAATTCTGGATTTGACAAGTTTTCAATGCAGTAAAAGAAAAGCAAATATTCTTACACCTGGCCCCATGCCACTTGGCAAAATTCAGACCTGAAAAATGTATTTGCAGCCAAAATTAATGCCTGACTTGTTCTGGAGAAAGACTATTCTCTTAGACAAGATTGTTTAAACTTGCTGGTTAGATGGATGCTAGGATACCATTTTTTTTCTCACAAAATTTTACATAAGTCCTTGTATTTCTATACTAATGAAAATGAATCTATAAGACTATGAAGGTATCTCCCTTTGAATATTCTAAACACCACTCATTAATAGAATCAGAATTCAAAGTCATCTCCACGGTGATACTTTAGAGTTGATTCTATAAGCAGTCCCTTCATTTTGATCTATCCATATGTTTATCTATAACTTATCTATTATTTAGGTAGTTACACTGTAGATGCATATATTTTGAATCCCATAGTATTCAACAGACTTGAGAAGTTGGAATGATCAAGGTATAACAACTAGTCCCTTCTGCTTTAAATGAACAGGGTTAAATTTGTAACAGAAACAGTAAAAACAAATTTTCCATCTACAGATGTAAAACTAATGACTCATTATGGATGGTCATTGACAACTTTTCAAGTGTCCAAAAGTATATTTCTCAAATGTTTGAAAACATTACTTTGCTTTAAATGGATCTTATGTCTGCTTCTCCCTGTGTGTTCATGGTTAACTTAATCATTTTCAACTTACTATTTTTTAAAATAGAGTTTTATTGAGATATAATTTACACATATATTTTTCAGAGTACATTACAGAGTTTTGTCAAGAGAAAATGCTGGTCGGTTCTAGCAAACAGTTTTCCAACAACCCAATATAGCTCTACACATGGACATCACCAAAGGTCAATACCAAAATCAGATTGACTATATTCTTTGTAGCCAAAGATGGAGAAGCTCTATACATTCAACAAAAACAACACCAGGAGCTGACTATGGCTCTGATCATCAGCTCCTTATTGCAAAATTCAGGCTTAAGTTGAAGAAAGTAGGGAAAGTCATTAGGCCATTCAGCTATGACCTAAATCAAATCCCTTATGATTATACAGTGGAAGTGACAAATAGATTCAAGGGACTAGATCTGGTAGACAGAGTACCTGAAGAACTATGGATGGAAGTTCCTACCATTGTACAGAGGGAATGACCAAAACTATCCCAAAGAAAAGGAACTACAAGGAGGCAAAATGGTTGTCTAAAGAGGCTTTACAAAAATGAGGAGAGAAGAGAAGTGAAAGGCAAGAGAGAAAGGGAAAGATATACCCAACTGAATGTAGAGTTCCAGAGAAAGGCAAAGAGATACAAAGGCTTTTTAAAATGAACAAGGTAAAGAAATAAAGGAAAACAATATAATGAGAAACACTAGAGATCTCTTCAAGAAATTTGGAGAATCATGTGAACATTTCATGCAAGGATGTGTAAAATAAAGGACAGGATGGTAAGGATCTAATAGAAGCAAAAGACATTAAGAAGAGGTGGCAAGAATACACAGAAGAAATATACAGAAAAGGCTTTAATGACTTAGATAATCATTATGGTATGATGGATATCCTGGAGTGTGATGTCAAGTGGGCTTTAGGAAATATTACTGGAAACAAAGCTAGTGGAGCTGATGAAATGCCAGCTAAGCTTTTTCAAGTCCTAAAAGTGCTGCACGCAATATGCCAGCAAATATGGAAAACTCATTAATGGCCACAGGACTGGTAAAGGTCAGTTTTCATTTTAATCCCAAACAAGGTCACTGCCAAAAACAATGTTCCATCTACAGAACAATTGCACTCATTTCACATGTGAGCAAGGTTTTGCTCAAAATCCTTCAAGCTAGGCTTCAATAGTACACAAACTGAGAACTCTGAAAGTTCTCAGTGCCAGATGTATAATGTGGGTTTAGAAAAGGCAGAGGAACCAGAGACCAAGTTGCCAAAATCTGCTGGATCAAAGAGGAAGCAAGGGAATTCCAGAATAACATCTACTTCTGCTTCATTGACTACTCTAAAGCCTTTGACTGTGTGGATCACAACAAACTGTGAAAAACTCTTAAAGAGATGGGAATACTAGACCACCTTACCTGCCCCCTGAGAAACCTGTACGCAGGTCAAAAAGCAGCAGTTAGAACTGCACATGGAACAACAGACTGGTTCAAAATTGAGAAATAGTCTAACAAGGTTGTATATTGTTGCCCTGCTTATTTAACTATCAAGTGAAATGTCAGGCTGGATGAATCACAAGCTGGAATCAAGACTGCTGGGAGAAATATCAACAACCTCAGATATGCAGAGGGTCTTCTCTGGTGGCTCATACAGTAAAGTGTCTGCCTGCAATGTGGGAGACACAGGTTTGATCCCTGGGTCTGGAAGATGCCCTGGAGAAGGAAATGGCAACCTACTCCAGTTGCCTGGAAAATTCCATGGACGGAGGAGCCTGGTGGGTTACAGTCCATGGGGTTGCAAAGAGTCAGACATGACTGAGTGACTTCACTTCTTTTTCTTCAGATACCCAGGTGACACCTCTCTAATGGCAGAAAGTGAAGAGGAACTAAAGAGCCTCTTTACGCGTGCAAAAGAGGAGAGTGAAAAAGCTGGCTTGTAACTCAGCATTATAAAAACTAAGGTAATGGAATCCAGTCCCATCACTTGATGGCAAATAGGAGAAAAACTGGAAACAATGACAGATTTTATTTTCTTGGGCTCCAAAATCACTGTGAACAGTGACTGAGCTATGAAATTAAAAGACGTTTGCTCTGTGAGAGGAAAGCTATGACAAACTTAAAAATTGTATTATAAAAACAGAGACATCACTTTGTCCATATAGTCAAAACTATGTTTTTTTTTTTTCCAGTAGCCATGTACTGTTGTGAGAATTGGACCATAAAGAAAGCTGAGCGCCAAGAATTATGGTGCTGAAGTAGACTCTTGGGAGTCCCTTGGATGGCAAGGAGATTAAACCAGTCAATCCTAAAAGAAATCAACCCTGAATATTCACTGGAAGGACTGATGCTGAAGGTGAAGCTCCAATACTTTGGCCACCCAATGTGAAGAGCTGATTCATTGGAAAAGCCTCTGATGCTGGGAAAGATTGAAGGTAGAAGGAGAAGAGGGGTGGCAAAGGATGAGATGGTTAGATAGCAACACTGACTCAATGGATATGAATTTGAGCAAACTCTGGGCAATGGTGAGGGACAGGGAAGCCTGGTGTGCTGCAGTCCATGAGGTGGCAAAGAGTAGTACACAGCTTAGTGACTGAACAACAACATACATGTATTTCAGCCATTATAGTTGAAAAATTCCGATGCTTTAGTGTATCAGAGAGCTGTGCAACCATTACCAAGATATGACTTATAAAAGATTTGTTAGGCCAGAAAGAAGCCCTATTCCTAAAGAAACCCATTAGTAATCACACACCATCTTTTCCTCTTGCTTTCCTCCATTCCCAGCCCAAGAGAACAACTAACCTATTTTCTATCTCTATGGGTTCCATTTGTCAACATTTCATATAAATTCAGTCATACCATGTATGGCATTTTGTGCCTGGCAATTTTTTTCTTAGCATTCTATTTTCAAGTTTCTTTCATGTTGTAGCACGTCTCAGACCTTTGCTTTTTTGTATGGCCAAATAATATTCCATTGTGTGTGTATTCCATTTTATTTAATCATTCGTCTGGTTCTGGACATTTGGGATTTTCGTATTTTGGCCACTATTAACAATGCTACTACATACACGCTTAATATGGATATGCTCCCTGGTTGTCAGAGGATAAAGAATCTGCCTGCAATGTGGGAGACCTGGGTTCGACTTCTGGGTTGGGAAGATGCCTTGGAGAAGGGAATGGCTACCCACGACAGTAATCTTGCCTGGAGAATTCTATGGAGGAATTCTGGCAGATTATAGTCCATGGGGTCAATAAGAGTCGGACACAAGTGAGCAAGTCTCACTCACTTTGTGCTTTCATTTCAGCTGATATATACCTAGGAATGAAATTGTTGGACAAATGGTACCTCTGTGTTTGGCTTTGGAGGGAAACGCCCGTTGTTTTCCAGAGCAGTTCCACCACTTCACATTCCTACTAGCAATGTATGAGAGTTTCAGTTTCTCCACATCATCGCTAACATTACCATTTTTTCCTTCTTGTAACTTTCTTAGTAGCTATGAAGTAGTATCTCACTTGTATTTTAATTTGCTTTTCCCTGATGACTAACAATGTAAGCATCTTTTCATCTGTGCATTAACCATCTGTATCTTCTTTGAAGAAATGACTATTCAGGTCCATTGACAAAAGTTTAATTGGGTTATGTATCTCAATTATTAAGATATAAGAGTTCTAATACACCTTAAATTCTAATCCCATACCAGTTATGCAACTTTTCAATATTTTCCAATTCTTTGGGCTCATCTTTTCATTTTCTCTTTTGCAGCACAAGATATTTTAGTTTAGATGAAGTCCAGATTATCTATTCTTTTTTTCTTCTGTTACTTTTGCTTTTGGTTCGTAGAAAATATTGCCCAAGCCGAAACCAAGGTTACAAAATTTATTGCTATATTTTATTTTAAGAGGTTTTTAATTTTTTGTGGTTTTTGTTTGTTTGTTTTTGTTTTGTTTCATTTCTTAGCTCTTGTGTTTAGGTCTGTGATCCATGTTCAGTGAATTTTTGCATATAACATAGGAAAGACATCCAACTCCATCCTTTTGTATGTAGATATACAGTTGAAATTTGTTGAAAAAATTCTTCTAATTAGTTTGCATGGTACCATTGTTGAAAATTAGTTGATCCTAAATGTAAGGGTTTATTTCTAGATTCCCCAATCTGGTCCATTGATCTATATATCCATCCTTATGTTAGTACCGCACTGTCTTGATTACACTTTACCATACAATTTACCACTTCACCTTACCATAGGTTTTGAAATTGTTAAATGTGTGTCCTCCAACTCTGTCCATTTTCAAGTGTGAAAAGTATCTTTCTTGGTAGCACAACTTTACTGAAAGTATTTTTTCTGTTCTAAAGTGTTGGGAACTGGAGTGATCAAGTGTTTTAGATGTTTCTTCCCATGTGTTAGTAGCCGCTTTAGTAATTTCCATCTCTTCTTTTGGTCGAAGCAAATTACTTGGTTTGAATCTTATGCCCCTCAAATTTTTCTATGCTAAGACTTTTAAAAAGGAATTTCTCCTTTGAACTTGGGCTAATTTTGTTTCCAGAGGCTTTTCCAAGACAAAAACAGATTGTGTGGGCTTCTCGGATTCATCTGGGCAAAGATTCAGGATTATAGCTGTTAGCTTTCAAGTGGCCCATGTCAGTTGCCACATGTTGGAAGCTGGAGTCCTTTATATGAGAGGAAAGAATGAAAGAAGGTTTATTGAAAGAAAAAGGAGCACTGTAACCGAAAGGAGAAACCTACAAATTGAAGCAATATTTTTAAGCTTCATATTATTAGGCTTTTTTCTTCCAGGGAAGCATTAAGTTTAATTGTTAGAATCATATGATAAGAAATACAAGTTTTGGTGAAAGACTATAATCAATTTATACTGAAGAGGAAGATAGAGGTTCTGATAAAACCTAGAACAGTCACATCACTTTTTAAGGAATGCCTCTGATTACTTACTCTGAAGTGGTAGCTGTGAAGATAAACAAGAGGCTCGTGCAAGATGACTTGACCAAAGCTGTCTGGATAGCAAGTGTCCAAGTCAATACTAAACCCAAGATCCCCTGGTTCCCAAGTCAGATTTCATTTAAAAAATTAACAAATATGGCTTTTATTTTATAAGAAAAATTAATGAGAGAATAGGTAGAAATATCAGAAAACATTACAATTTGCTGTTATTTGGGCATTCTTAAATTTCCTGTATGTAGTGACATTATTGCCCAGTGGAAGTTCATGTTTCAATTTCCTGAAGAAACATGTTGTCTTCTAAACCCAACATTAAGTGTTTACTGCAGTCAAATTCACTGTACACAGGAACTTTGACACAGAGAGAGAACTGCTGCTGCTGCTAAGTCGCTTCAGTCGTGTCTGACTCTGTGCGACCCCATAGACGGCAGCCCACCGGGCTTCCCCATCCCTGGGATTCTCCAGGCAAGAACACTGGAGTGGGTTGCCATTTCCTTCTCCAATAGAGAGACAACTGCATAAGTATAAACTGTGCCTACACTCAGGCCCCAAACGGGCAGCTCTGGCACCTGTGGGACTACAAACAGCTTGGAAACAGGCAGAAGAGTTTCCGAGTAAGAGCATGGAACACTGTATCTTCTTTTTCTGTACTTGTAGCCAAGTTCCTGATTTGTCCTTCTGTAGACACTGGTTCAAGGTCTATAGACAGTGACAGAAGTGGAAGATTCTGTAACTCAGTCTGGGTTTAAAGGGCTCTGAGACACATCCTTACTGCTTCAAAACTAGAAGAGCTTTCAGAAAACCCTGCTGTACATGTGCACTGTCATTTGTCTTCCCCAAACATATATATCCATTTCCTTATACCAGAAGTTAAAATTTCCTTTTATTAGCACTCTCAGTCTTGAATCATATTGTTTCGGGAAAGGCCGACCTCACCCTATTCCAGACATATAAATGTAATGTACATCTAACTGATCCAGTGTTATGTAACCCCAGTTGATCAATTAGTTCATGAATTTGAAATCTATTAGCAATGGCTAATCAAGAGAATGGTACCTTTATTTTCCCAGCAGACTCAGAATCCTGATGGATGTGAGCTTGGAGCTGCTCCCAGTCGTTTAGAGTTATGAAAAGAGAGACTGAGTGAAGATTATGCCAACAGAGAGAGAAACAGAGGTAAGATGAGAAAGAATGTGTTTTAACTATGTTGTCTGAGATTCTAGCCAAACTAGTTTAGGTTGAGCTTTTTGTCACTTGCAACTGAAAAAGTCTTAATAGATTACTGAATATACTATTTTGACTCCTAGAAGGAAGAGAGAAGGAGAGAGAGGTCTTAGGTCATCTTGAATTAAAAATAAAATATATGAGACAGAATTTCTGGCTAAAAATACTTGAAAGAGAAACAACATTAGACTGAAATGAATTGTCATGGAATCCCCAAAGTAGATTGTTAGAATAATTGTTCTATGGTTATTTTGAAGAGGGTGAGTTATGAAGAAACATGGCCAATGGTGGCTCCAGTAAGTAAAAAGGAAGGCAAGAAACCAAAGGCAGTCCTTTACCAATGGGCCTTCTAATGAAAAAAATATATACTTTATACCTCCATTTCTCATAATTTTCCCTTGTTTCATGTAGTTTTAACTTTGCATCTTGCACATTAGTGGAGAAAAAACAGGGAATAAGAATGTAAAGAGGATAAGTAAGATTTTTGCCACTGAACTTAATAAAAAAGGTTAAATTTATTTTTCTGTCATTCAGGCTTCTTGTGCATTGTAGCTTTTGATGGAACAAAAAGACATGCATTTTTCATTTCTTTAAAATAGACAAATTCACTGACTTGCACTTCCAAGCCTGAAAATACCCCTGAGAAGCTTTTAAAAATGGGAAAGTATCAAAGGCCTCTGTTTTTCTCCTCTTACGAAATTCTACTCAAAGCAGAATGTTGTCACTTTATATTTTCATAAGTCCCACTCATGAAGAAACCCCCCAGGAAAAGGGGAAAAAATAGAAGTAAAGTTTGGTAGTAAAATTAGATTAAAACTTGGAAATGTATTTCAGAAAAAGTCTAATATAATCAGCCTTCACAACACTACTCTTTCAGTCTCTGCTTTTGAGTCAAGGTCTCAGATTGTTGAAATGGATTGCCAGGGAAGCCTAATGACTTGACGGCATCTTACCAGTTTCTCGTTCCACTCTTAAGCTTTTCAATATTGTGTTAGCAAGTTATCCTAGCTTAAGAAGTGCTCCCACACTTCCTACTTGGTCTTCTTAATTCTCCCTCCTACCCTAGGCCACTTGCTTCCTTACATTATGCAGGCTGGGCTGCTTCCTTTCTTGCAGTTATGGTCTCTCCATGTTCTTCCATCTTTCCTCGTGCTTGCATTCAGGTTCCTTTCAATGAGGCAAAATTACTTCTTTTTATCAAAGACCTTTTCTGTGTGTACTCAATACAGAGAGGCAGCATAGATGTTAGGAGGAACTACAATGCATGCTGATACAATAAAGAATAAACATGAAAAGTACAGAAAAGATGATTGATGGTGAGAGGAAACATACTTGCTTATATAAGTGGAAAAATGATGGTAACTTATCTGACTTGGCTTCCCTGGTGGCTAGTATGGTAAATAATCTACCTGCAATGCAGGAGATCCAGGTTCAATCCCCAGGTCAGGAAGATCCCCTGGGGAAAGGAATGGTTACCTGCTCCAGTATTATTGCCTAGAGAATCCCATGGACAGTGGAACCTTGCAGGCTACAGTCCAATGGGTCACAAAGAGTCGGACATGACTGAGTGACTAACACTATGTGATTTTAAGAATCCTTTTCTTCTGATATATATTGATTTTGTTTGAGCTTCCTCGGGCCCTTCACAAAGATTTACCTCCTGAGATTACTTAGGGCTCTGAGTAGCCATATGATCCAGTTCTGACCAATGGAATTTTAACAAAGGCAAATCCCTTGATGCTTTGCTCTTTCAGTTCAGTTCAGTCAGTCAGTCGTGTCCAAATCTCTGCAAGTCCATGGACTGCAGCACACCAGGCTTCCCATCACCAACCCTTGGAGTTTACTCAAACTCATGTCCATCGAGTTGGTGATGCCATCCAACCATCTCATCCTCTGTCATTCCCTTATCCTCCGGCCCTCAATCTTTCCCAGCATCAGGGTCTTTTCCAATGAATCAACTCTTCCCATCAGGTGGCCAAAGTATTGGAGTTTCAGCTCCAGCATCAGTCCTTCCAATGAATATTCAAGACTGATTTCCTTTCGGATGGACTGTTTTGATGTCCTTGCAGTCCAAGGGATTCTCAAGAGTCTTCTCCAACACCACTGTTCAAAAGCATCAATTCTTCAGTGCTCAGCTTTCTTTATAGTCCAACTCTCACATCCATACATGACTACTGGAAAAACCATAGCTTTGACTAGATGGACCTTTGTTGGCAAAGTAAGGTCTCTAGGTTTTAATATTTTATCTAAGTTGATCATAACTTTTCTTCCAAGGAGCAAGCATCTTTTAATTTCATGGCTGCAGTCACCATCTGCAGTGATTTTGGTGCCCAAAAAATAAAGTCTGTCACTGTTTCCATTGTTTCACCATCTATTTGCCATGAAGTGATGGGACCAGATGCCATGATCTTAGTTTTCTGAAATTTGAGTTCTAAGCCAGTTTTTTCACTCTCCTCTTTCAGTTTCATCAAGAGGCCCTTTGCATTCTTCTTTGCATTTTTCCTTCCTGGAATGAGGATGTGATTCCTAGAATTCAAAAAGTTGTCTTGTGACTTTGAGAAGGAAGCCACAGGATATTGTTGATTGATAGAAACCACCCAGACTGCTAACCATAAACCATTTGACACATTAGAAAAATAAACTCTATTGACTCTGTATGCCACTGAATATTATGAGGCATTTAAATATAATCCCATATGTTTCTGTATGTGAATATATGTGCTTTTGCATGTATGTCATACATTATAATGCAAACTAGATTTTCAAGTCAATAATCATTTGCAGCATATCATGTGCTTAGTCACTCAGTCATGTCTGACTCTTTGCAACCCCATAGACTGTAGCTTGCCAAGCTCCTTTGTTCAAGGGGATTCTCCAGGCAAGCATACTGGAGTGAGTTGCCATGCCCTCCTCCAGGGGATCTTCCCACCCCAGCGATCAAACCCAGGTCTCCCATATTGCAGGCAGATTCTTTACCGACTGAGCCACTGGGAAAGTCCTATGATAAAAATACCATGAAGTGAAGTGAAGTCGCTTAGTCGTGTCCAACTCTTTGCGACCCCATGGGGTGTAGCCTACCAGGCTCCTCTGTCCATGGGATTTTCCAGGCAATAGTGCTGGAGTGGGTTGCCATTTCCTTCTCCAGGGGATCTTCCCGACCCAGGGATCGAAACCGGGTCTCCCGCATTGTAGACAGGTGCTTTACCGTCTGAGCCACCAGGGAAGTCTGTCAAAACATACCATAGCATTTTACACAAATGGATACTACACCAATATTTATTTACCCAGTTCCATCTTGCAAATGCTTGGACTGCAGCTTCCCAAACACAGACAATACTATTACTCTGGGGAGATAGAGATATGTATTATTGGGCAGAGTGCTATAGGTTGTCCCAGGGATTAGTGTGGGTGCATTTCTGACATTTAATGGATAAAGGACACCTCCTTAGTAAAAGATATTAAACCTCCTGCAATCCACAGGCTAGGCACACAAATGAACAACACCTCTACAGTGCTAATATTATCCTATTGATAGCCATCAATTTAGGTGATTTTTACTTTTTGAACATCATGAACATTATAAATTAGAAAACAATGTAAATATGCTGTGGTAAAAATTTTGTACAACCAAAATAACAAAATTGTATAAACAATTAAAAATTACCTAGAAGTAAAAATACTGGGTCCAAGTTCAGTCATTTCAGAATTTTAAGATTATGTATATATGTACTTGTGTGTATATAATTTTTTTAAAAGTTGTCCTTTAGAAAATATGTACTAACTTTAGTTCTGAAATTATTATATTTTGAAAATACAAATAAATTTGGCTTTTAACAGTAGTATTTAATTAACATTGTGTTAACCTCTTCTTAAAGTACATCGTCTCTGCCCTCAGGTTTTCCGGCCACCCCTGCTACATAAATCAAGGATGAAAGTACCAGGACTTCCCTGGAAGTCCAGTGCTTAGGAATCTGCTCTGTAATGCAGGGGACTCAGGTTCAAAACCTGGTCTGGGAACCAAGATCCCCCATGCCACAGAGCAATCAAGCCCACTCGCCACAGCTACTGAGTCCAGGCGTCCTAAGGAAGATTCCCCATAATTCACCAAATCCCACATGCTCCTTGAAGGTAGCAGTGAAGCCATGGGGAGCTACTAATCACATTTGTAAAAATAGTTTGCTTCCTTTCTCCTACAAGCAATGAAGTCATTCCCTCAATGATCACAGCAATGAAAAGAGAAGAACAAACATTTGAATACACCTATTCAGACTACATATTCTACACTCAAGTGACCCCAGAGGAATTTTTTTATGATTTTAATCTTAGAGATGAGATGAGAAACCAAGACATTTTTTGTGTGTGAGAGAAAGGAAGGAAGAATGAGCCATCTCAGAAACTTCTGTTATAAAATAAGCTCAAACATGAAGCAGATTTCTCAGGGACAAAAATGTCCTGTTAAGTGTTTAACTAATGAATCACAAAGATGATGCTTTGTGGGGTTCCAAAACTAAAAATGTATATTATATAAAATATATGGAATATAAAATGCCTTATTTTTTTTCAAGACAAACTTAATTGCATTTTTGAAATACTAAAAAAAAAAGTCAACTAAAACTTTAAACAAAGAAAAGTAAAACTTTCCCTTGAAAATAAATTGGTTGCTTACTTTACTTACATAGAAGAAAAGTAACCTCAATTAAGCCATCAGTTAATCTTTTCTTGTTTCTAGATATTAAGTTAATTTTGTCTTATGATCTTGGTGGTACTTGATAGTCCAAATAAGTCTCTTATTTCAGGCTAAATAACAACAAATAAAGTTACTCCACTGTCCATGTATTTTTGGTATACTGGTATTTTTGGGGTATATTTTCTTTCTTTTATTTTTATTTTTATTTTTAATTTATTTTACTTTACAATACTGTATTGGTTTTGCCATACATTGACATGAATCCACCATGGGTGTACATGCCTGCTTGGGGCCTTATATTTTAGATAAGAGATTATGTAACATATAATCACTTAACCAAGAGATTTCACATCTCTATGACCTACAGTTAGCAACTCCATTTTAGGGTGTTGAGCACACGTGTAAGTTTGTGTCTGTATATTTGTACATATACTTTATACACACATCAGATAATAAAATATGCACTGTGATGTGTGGCATCCCCACGCTTTAATCGCTAGTGTTTAGTATGGTCCTTGCCCACAGGAGGTCCTCAGCATACCTGCTGAGTGCCCGACCTGGGGGAAGAATGTCAGAACTCTTTTAGACTGTGTGCTTGTCTATCCACACAACACTGAGATCAGTCTTTCCAGGTGATCAGTGTAGCTTGCATGACACCACAACATCCTGCTTCCTTTTTATGGATGGGAATACCGACGTTCAGAAAGTTAAATGGTCTTTCCTGGGTCGCATAGCTAATAAACTTCAGAAATAAGATTTGAGTCTAAGTCCTCATTTTCTAAGTTCTGTGCTTTTGTATTTTAAGTTGAGTGTTCTTCCAAGCTACATCACAATTTCTCCAAATTCCCTTGACCCAGAGGGATGATACGGGGAGGGAGGATGGAGTGGGGTTCAGGATGGGGAACACGTGTATACCTGTGGCAGATTCATGTTGATGTACGGCAAAACCAATACAATATTGTAAAGTAATTAACCTCCAATTAAAATAAATAAATTTAAAAAATAATGAGATTTTGGACACACTTTAAAAAATAAAATACAACTTATATGCATAAATTTAAGAACACTGAAATAAAAATAAATGTGTGTGTGTATGTGTTCATAAGAAGTAATTAATCTCATTTCTCACATCAAATTTAGTAATTTTCATATGGGCACACATACTGTAATTGTGTGGTTACTGTGATACTCCATGGTATGAGTGCTAAGTCACTTCAGTCATGTCCGATTCTATGCTACGTTATGGACTGCAGCTCACCAAGCTCCTCTGTCCATGGGATCCTCCAGGCAAGAATACTGGAGTGGATTACCATGCCCTCCTCCAGATTCTACAAGGAGTTTTGCATATAACAGTATATATCTCTGAGTTGCTATGTCATATGCAGAAAAGAGCCTGATATTTAGAGAGCATATTGCATTATGAGAGAATGTTGCAATGGTAAACCTTATATATGAAATACCTCTTAGTGTTACCCTTATTTGGGAATGAAAAGACTAGCTATGTCTTTAGAAGTAAAACTGAGATATTGCGGTTTACTGGGATTCCAAATCAGGAACACTAACATGGTGTTTCTGGAACTTATATGTCTCCTTGCCTGTATTATCTTTTGTTCTCAACTCATAATTTGGGGGACTATTATATTATTTCCTTTATTTCTAATGTTTTCTGTAAATGGGACAACTTCTGACATTCAAAGCAGAAATTGAGTATAAATCTGTTTCCCCAAACCACTCTTCACTGACCTAAATTCTTCTATTCTGGCTTCTCATCACCAGTTTCTCAGCCTTTCAAATTTTATTTCTGGACTCTACAGCTGACTTAGATACTGGCATCTCAATTTTTTAAACACAAAGTTAGTGCATTTGTCTGCTCTATTTCACCAAGAAACAGTGAAAAAGCATTAAAAGAGGATTAATGAAAGAGAAATTATCCCTATTTAGTGTGGGAAAATAAGAAAAAGGAATAAAAAGATCCAAACTTCTTAAAGGAACTGATTTAACTTGAAACCATTGCAGAAAGCACACGACGCACTGACCGTGTTTATCTGGTTAAGAGAAATGTCTACCAACCTTGTTTGAGCCCTAAGAAGCTCTGAGCTCAATCCAGAAGGAACAGCAACAACAAAGACACAAAAGACATATTTATAGAGATGCACTTTTAAGTGCTTAAATAAGCGATACAAATATGATATATGATAAGAGTTTGACTTGATATGTCATATGGTATCTGCTGATATCCAGTAAAATATGGAAAGACACATAACTTTGATTAGGTCTTAAAGTGCTTTGTACACCGGACAATATGTCCCATAATCACACTCGCCAAGACCAAAACAGTCACAAATCAGAAAATCCTTGTTTTCCTCTCTGTGAAGAAGGAAAAGAAAAATCCGCAAGCCTTGCCTTGTTCTTGTGTAGCCAGCTGTGCTGAGCACACTGAGTTTTTTCCCACGTGACTCTCTGAACCATTTCAGTGATGTCACACCTAGATACTACATGCGGAGCATGAGTCAGAGCTTCCCCCAGTCCTGAAGGTGGGTGAGCACTGACTTTGGGGTCAGGGAGTCTCTTGCCTTCAGTGGCTCACGTTTTGTTGTTTAGTTGTTAAGTCATGCCAGCTCTTTTCAACCCGTGGACTGCAGCCCACCAGACTCCTCTGTCCCTGGCATTTCTCAAGCAGGAATACCGAAATGGGTATTTCCTTTGCCAGGGGATCTTCTTGACCTAGGGATTGAACCCCTGACTCCTGCATTGGCAGGTAGACGCTTTACTGCTGAGCCACCAGGAGAGTCAGGGCAACTCTCCCAACTCTTTGAACACACACCCATTTACTGCACAGACTCTGAGTTCTGTGATTCTCAGTGCTTTAGGCCTTGCCTTTTGAGTATCTTGCAAACCATAGATGCTCGAGTTCTGCGGCGTAGCATGCAGAGCATGTGACTTCGATAAGACATGCTGGGTAAATGAAACATCAGTGGATATCCAATAAAATAGTAACTCTACTTTCTCCTTCTATTGAGTCTGGAAGCCCACAATGGCCCATATGCAGCAATTAAGACGCTTGCCTGCTGCAACTAAAGATCCCACAAGCCGCAACAAAGACTGGAGATCCTGTATGCTGCAGCTAAGGCCTGGCACAGCCAAACAAATAGACACATAAAAATAAATATAAAAGTTAGCAAGCACGTTTATAATATCTTGTATTAAAGTGAACTCATACTCGGGTAAGAGAAGCACGGGTTCCTTGTCCTCCTCACCACTTCTGTCAGGCACCCTGGAACATTTTGGTTTGGGTAGACAGAGTATGGAGTTTCCCCTGTGGCCCAGTGATAAAGAATCTGCCTGCAGTGCAGCAGTTGCAGAAGACCTGGGTGCCATCCTTGGGTTGAGAAGACTCCCTGGAGGAGGGCATGGCAACCCACTCCAGTATTCTTGCTGGGGAAATCCCACGGACAGAGGAGGCTGGTGGGCTACAGTCCACAGGGTCACAAAGAGTCGGACACGACTGAAGCCACTGAGCACACCACACACAGAGAGTGCTCCATAGCCAATAAACCAAATCGAAAGCCTCCTTTATCACGATGGAAATTGCTATGATTAACAATTTGTTCATTTGTAATTTGTTTGTTAGAACCAAACCACAGAGGTAAATGTAGTGGCTGAGAACCCAGAAAATGCTGATTATATAGCAAAATGTGGTCATGAAAGATATAACTTAAGACCTGATAAGCTGGGAGGGATTGGGGGCAGGAGGAGAAGGGGACAACAGAGGATGAGACGGCTGGATGGCACCAGACCGGTGGACATGAGTTTGAGTGAACTGTGGGAGTTGGTGATGGACAGGGAGGCCTGGCATGCTGTGATTCATGGGGTCGCAGAGTCAGACACAACTGAGCGACTGAACTGACTGAACTGAACTGAAGCATTTGAAATGAGAAATTATTTCTATGACATTTCCTTTTGTTCCCAATATGTAGTGACCCTACTCAAGGTCTAGAATAAGTGACTCCTTCTTCTGGTGGGAAATAACACAGTGTAAGTTCACCTAATGCAGCTGCCTCAACTGGCCCTGTGCCAGATTCCACGCCTGAGCAAGGGGTTGGTCAAAACTCCTTATCTTGAACAACTATAATGACCAAAAGTTATTAAGTATCTTCTATTTGCCAGCATGAGTTGCTCAATATCTATATCTACATATGCTTTGCTATGTTTAGTTGCTGAGTCATAACCAACTCTTTGCAACCCCATGGATTGTAGCCTGCCAGGCTCCTCTGTCCATGGGGATTCTGCAGGCAAGAATCCTGGAGTGGGTTGCCATGCCCTTCTCCAGGAGATCTTTCCAACCCAGGGATCCATCCCAGGTCTCTTGCATTTCAGGCAGATTCTTTACTGTCTGAACCACCAGGGAAGCCCAAGAATACTTGGACTGGGTAACCTATCCCTTCTCCAAGGCAACTTCCTGACCCAGGAATTGCATTGCAGGTGGATTCCTTTTCCTTACGTTACCAGCTGAGCTACCTGGGAACCTCCCATATCTACATATCTATAGCTAAACTCAATTTGTTGTTGTTGTTTAGATAATGTGAATAATATCCATTCATAAATTTGGAAATTTTCTGAGGGTTGAGACTAGACTATATGAGAGATCACTCAACTCTTGAAAGCATAAAACTGTTCTACTGAAGAGAGTGAAATCAGTCACTGGGTTTAAATAAATATTAAGTGAAAATATTTTACATAGTTGATCTATTCTAATATTAAGAAAAGAGTAGGTAATTTAGCACTGGACTTGGGAATTATGATGTAATTAAGAAGATTAATGTTACCTTCAGAGTTCCCATGAAGGCCCAGGCCTCCAAAGATAGAAAATCTATAATCACTAGCCTTTCTCCTTAGATAAGGAAAAATGGACAGCTCAAGAGTATGCAGTGTTTTGATCATTGAATAAAGGCCAGGTTTAGTATAGTGGTGCCCTGGTGAATTGGAAGGAATCTCAGTTTGTAGATTACCGTAATCTGATTGAAATCCAAATGAAATATATTTATCTGCATTATATAAGAAGCTAATATGAAATGAAAATTCCATAATGTTGGAAATTGAATTCATAAAAGGAATTCCAAAGCAAGTATATAACCCAAATTAATAACAATTTAAAATGCTCTGAATCTGCTAGTGTTAAAAATACCCACACCACCCACACTTGAATTCTTGTTGCTGTTACACCATTGCCATTACTTTGTTAACCTATATTGTTGAAAAGCTAAAAAGACAAAGGCCTCTTTGTTTCATTTTTGCCTTGGATAATACCCCAATGCAAAGGTTTACAATAACAGCAACTAACTAATTGAATTTTTCCTCTATATCTGGTTCTATTGTAAATGTTTTACATAAATGAGCTCATTTAATGTTTAAAGTGTCATTATTTTTGTTTTGGAGGGTGGAATACACCAGGGGGCATCCAATAGTGTTGCACCATCAAGTTGGGGCACCCCTTGACCCTTTTGTCTATGCTTACTTCATTTCTGAGAAAGGAAACTTGGTATATACTGTCACTAGGAGAGCATGGTACATTAAGGCCTAACAGATTCCACTGTAAGATAATGTTCATCAGTTGTAACAAGTGGAAGAAGGAAAAAATGACATGCTATTGGATTTAAATTTGCATTTGCTTGAGATAATTTATCCCAGATAGTAAGGGAAAGGTATGGTCCTATGTCCTTATTCTCAGTCATTTTGGGAACAAAGTAAAAAGACAGGCTTTCTCCTAGAGAGAAAAGTAGTGACCAGATTATGTCCACAGGGTTAGATGGTGAATGATCCTCTCTTGGTCCACTCTTTCAAAGATGGTGAGTGAGTAAGTGGGTATGGCACTCCAGTTCTGGTCAGGTCTTTGAAATAGTTCAAGGGAGGGGACCCCATTTAAAGAGCTGCAAAAAAACAATTGTAGGTAATACCTTTATTAATTAATATCATTTTAGCTATTGAAGTAAAAGGCTTTTGTTGAAAACTCTTTTTGAACATCGCCTTTTGTAAATTTTGAGCTGTTTTCTCACTGCTTTAGAAATAAACACTTATTCAATACAGCACCTGATGAGGAGTTGGGAGCATCTCCAAATCTTTATAAAAATGTCCCTAAAATGTATATTTAGGTAACAACCAGTGGTTTGTTCCACCAAAAAGCAAACTAATTTCAAACAAACGACACACTCTAATGAACAAAAAATCAAAACATCTTCCCTAAAACCTGAGGCAATGTGAACTTCCTAGACTATATTAAAAATGAGGGAAGTGCTTTTGGTTTTTCATCCTTGGTAGGACATTTTTCTGCATATTCTCTCAACAGAGGACACTGTAATAGTCATAGAATATTTCCACCACTACATCCTATAAGTATTCACACAAAAATGTCATCTCTTTCACCTTAGCTTAGTGATGAAATACTTGTTAATAAAAGGAAACCCTACACTTTAACATTTAGAATCTTCCCAGATGACTCAGTAGTAAAGAATCTGCCTGCCAAAGCAGGAGATTCAAGTTCCCTCCCTCAGTCAAGAATATTCCCGGGAGGAGGAAATGACAAGCAACTCCAGTGTTCTTGGAGAATCCCATGGATAGGATAACAGAGTCGGACATGACTGAGTATGCATGCATGCACATTTTAATGATGTTAACATGTTAAAATGACAAAAATTGTAGCAATAACGTCTTGAGTCTTATCCCAACAGACTTTGGGTGCCTATAGAAAAACGAAGAAATGGAGAAATTATCTAGCCGGAATAAAGGTGTTTTTTTTGTTTATTTGTTTCGTTTTGCTATAAAAGAGTAAGATAATGTCCAAAGGTAAATATACTGACAGTCCTTTTTAAACATTCAGCAAGTATGAAATTGAAGGTCCTAGTTTGTAATTGGGTATTTCAGATCTAAAGCCATCAGGTTCTTTTCAAAGCTTAAGTCTGCTGGAGAAAGCTAGTATTGGACCTGATGCCCAGGCATCTTGCCTACTGTTCCCACACCCAGTGCCTAATGAAAAAGGTTAGCTCAACTGTCAGAGTTTAGAGAAGAAATTGGACGTAAATATCACTTGTTTATCACTTATGAGAAAAGGAACCCAGAGTCTGAACTGTGGGAATTCTGACTCATCTCATCACCTGTTTTCCTAACAGCAATAAGCACTCCAGCTGGAAGTTTAGTATAAATCTTCCAAAATAGTCACTGTCACAATTTAGATTTCTCAAGGAGATAACCCCAAGGCTAAGACTTGAGTTCAAGTTATTTATTGAGGACATGAGACCATGACACACAATTAGGGGAGCTAAGAAAGTGAGATTGAAATGAGGAGAGGGGGGGAAAAAGGGTGCATAACCAAGAGAGTATCCATTTTGCACAACTGAAATTCATTCTATTAGGGAATTTGTAGGAGACATAGCTCGGTAAGCCTGAGCTGCTGCTGCTGCTAAGTCGCTTCAGTCATGTCCGACTCTGCGACCCCATAGACGGAAGCCTACCAGACTCCCCCATCCCTGGGATTCTCCAGGCAAGAACACTAGAGTGGGTTGCCATTTCCATCTCCAGTAAGCCTGAGAGGTGTCCCAACTGACACTGAGGAAGCTGGAGTATTATTCCACTCACCCCTCTCTGTCATTAGTTGGGGTTTGTAGGAACACAGTAAGAGAAAAATAATGCTTGTGGATGGAAACTTTAACTTCAGTTTGAGCTCCCACCCCTCAGTATGCTCTCCAACTCTTCCTGTTTTAATATACTTGTCTATTAATTCTAAATCTATGTCGCTTGTATTTTGGTTTTGATTATCTGGCTTATCTTGTGGTTATGGGTGATATTTTCTTACTTTGAATGCCTGTTATTTCTAATTGGGTATTAAACATTTTGATTTTGCCTTTTGGGGAGCTAGATTTCAAAAATTGTTACTAGCATACTTGAACTTCATTCTGGGACACAATTATGTTAATTGGAAATAGTTCAACTTTGATGGAAGAAGAGGTCTTGTTTTTATTAGTATTTATTAGGACGGACACCAGATATGCCCATTCTAAGCCAATTTTTTTTTTCTTTCCCCCAGAATGAGACAAAAACCATCTCTGGGTTCTACCTAACAGTTCATGAATCATGAAAGTCTCCAGTCTGGCTGTTGGACAATTCCAGACCCTATATGAATGCCAACCATTGTTCCCACTAATCCTTTCAGGGGATTATTTCTCAGCCCTGTGTGATGTCCTCATATGGAAGGGCTGATCAGTATCAGCTGAACACTCAAGTGGAACACTGCAGAGTTCCAGATACCTTGCTCTGGTTAACTTTGTGTGGTATGGTTGGATGCGCATTTATCAACTGTCAAAGGCTATTTTCTCTCAGTGATGGATGGGATTCTTGTGCAGTGACTTTCTTGGTAGTTAGCATGTTTGGAGAATAATGAGCATTTCAATAGCTATGGCATTTGGAGCATATATGCCATCATTATAGTTCTTAAAACTTTACAAAAATGATGTGCATCTAGTCCTTCTGCAAACTGTACATCTCATCTGCCACCTTCATCCCCAACTCCCTCCTTTTAAAAGAAAGGCTGATTTTCCCTGTTAACCACTTTGTTCTGGTTTGTTTAAAAAAAAAAAAAAAACACCTACACTTGCTCTGGAAAGCTGTCAGCTGCTTTAAATCTAGTAATAAAAATGTAAAAACTACCATTGGACACCTACTCTCTTTCAGGAATTTTATGAGTTTGATTTAAAAAGGAAAAAAAAATACTAACATTTCTACTTTGTTTTTTCTTCAGTTATAAATGTAAACAATCCTTTTGTGACGAGTGACAACACAAGCTGTGTAAAATGCACTTCTCCACCCCCAAACTCCCCAGCCTCAAGTAAACCAAGCACTCTTACTAAGGATATATTTAGTATCATTAGCCTTACACTGTTAAATTGTATCTATAACAACAGGGACACAGTCTCAGAGTTCTATGATCACAGCCTCCTTCTGCAACAAGATCCTTTTTCTCTCTAATGAATGCATCTGATCAACCAAAATGTGTGGAAATGCATAGGAGGCATTCCTACTCTACTTATCTAACCTGGGAATGTTGGTTAGCTTTGGTGAGAGCTTCTGCTTTGATTGAAACAGAGCATATTTTCCCAGAGAGGAGCCATTAAACTTCTAGTTATAGATATTAAATGGAGAAGGAAATGGCAACCCACTCCAGTTTTGTTGCCTAGAAAATCCCATGGACAGAGGAGCCTGGCAGGCTATAGTCCATGGGTCACAAGAGTCAGACACAACTGAGCAAATGAGCAAACGATAGATATTAAAAAATTTTTGAACCGTGATTTTTGAAGACTTACTCAAGAATTAAAAACAATACAGAAAGTCTTTAATTTCTGTCTAGACTGCAAGAATAGTCCCTGTTAATAATTGCTGGGCTAAGCAGGAAAGAAGAGTGACTCTGCGGTATTTAAAAGGTAGAAGAAATGAATGAGAGGAAATGGAAAGAAATTTAAGTGAACAACAAGATCCTCAAAATTTAGATATCCTTAGACCCATGAAAACTCTGTGACATTGCAGATGGTAAGTTTCTTCTTTTTAATATTCCATCCAATGATGATGATTATTATCTCTTTTTACAAATAAAATACATGAGTTCCCAACAAGACTTGTAAGAATAAGCAATAGGTCCTGATGCTCTTCCTGCCATAACCTGGGTCTTTCAGAAACAGGAGGGAAGGGGGCAGGACGCAACCTTTAAGAGAATGACAGAGACATAGGACATGACAGGTTCTCTTTAGAACCGACTGGGTCCAAGATGGTGGATAATTCAGTTTCCTGTGGACCTCGAGCCTCACTATACACTCACTGTAACACATTAGCATCTAAATGACGCACCTAACCACTGCATGACAGTTCTGGAGTAACCATAAAAGGTCAAAACACTGTGGCCTGGAAATCCCTGCTCCTTCTCCAAAATTACAGGAAAAATCCTCCCACTCATTAGCGTATAAACCTGTCCACCTCATAAAAACTAATCTCATCATCTTTCAAGCTGCTCTCTCCTTCCCAGATGGTCCACACCCTGTCAGAGTGTGTTTCTCTCTAAATAAATCCACTTCTTACCTATCATTTCATTCCCAAATTCTCTTGAGATAAAGCAAGAACCTCAAATTCAATGGCAACATTCCTTGATGATATATCCATTTTCAAAAATACAAAATTTAATATAATAGTTATCACATAATAATCCATGCTAACATGTCTCAAAATCTCTCCCATGAATCATTTTTTGAGATATTTTTTAGAAAAAAAAAAAAAAGACTTCACTGGCAAAAAGCATTTTGAATTACCTGAATGCTTGATAATTTTCTCAGAGACCTAAGATGTGCATTATATAGTGAAGAGCTGCGGAGTAAGTCAAACCTGAATTAGTGTTTAATTCTGCAATTCTCAACTGCATTTAATCAAGATCGTATTTTTCCTACAGTGTTTAATTTCTAGTATTGAACATACAGGCAATGTTGCTTTGGGTCTTCTCAATAAAACCATTTATTTTTATTGTTTTCTTATTATCAGTATTTAATTAAAAACAAGCTGGTATTAAGAGGGAGGCATATAGCCTGGGAGGTGTGGCTGGGCTTTAAAGACAATCTTGATCCCTTGCATGTTATTCTAAGGGTTGCTATTCTTTGACTCATAATTCTGCTCCAGGACCCCTCCAGCCAGGAAATCTGGGATTTCACAGCATTAACTTCACTCAGGGATATTCATATCAGTAGCCTGAGAAGTCTCTGGCCCTGAATTATCTCATATCTGCCCCATCCAATTTCTGAATCAAAAAAGTCAAATTTCTCTCTGATAGTAACATTGTGGATTCGAATATGCTTTGTCAGGGAAATTGTGGGAAATTTCATCTTTTCCTTATTTATCCACATAGCCGTATAAGTTTTCAAATTTTAAAAATATAATCTTTTGTGACTCCTAAAATGAGAAAGTATAGTTTCATATTTCAGAGCATGTGGGGAAGAAGGTAATTTATATTCTTAGATTTTTGACTTAAAAAAAAAAAGCTGTATAGAGAAAAGAAATGGGAAAGGAAAAGATAATATAAAAATGATATATTACACCTGAACTTTTGAATTTCAGTGTCTTGCATGGGACTTGTGAGGATTTTATTCAGAGCTGGATATCTTCTCTTACAGGTTCTAAAGCAGCTCAGCCCCAACTACTCAAACTTGTGTTCTTCCTTAAAATACTTTGTCCAAAGCAGAGTATTCTTCCTTAGGGAATACCATTATCACTTAACTAACTGAGCAAGCCAGAGTAGTAAAGCAAATCCTTAAACTTTTTTTTGTACATAAAAAGGTACTAAATTCCTTAACTTGGGCTATGTGGTTTTCCTTTAATTAACAACAGTCTTTTCTGGCCAACAAAAATATCAGGTAGAATGTGAAGATTGAGAGGGGATGAGAACCATAAGGAAGTATATGTAGACAGAGAAGGTAAGAAAAATGAAAGTAAAGAAAGAAAAGGAAAAATACTTAAGTACTGATCCTGGAGGCATTCTATTTTTTAAAGATTTGAAAATTAGAGCAGAAAGATAAGCCATTAATATGGGGGGGAAAACAAACAGAAGTAGAATCATGGAAAAGAGGAAAAGAATATTTCGGGTAAGTAGTAATGACCAACTATACCAAACACTAGTAAGTCAAATACTGTACATTTGTAAGGTTTATTAGTGTGGAGGCTATTGGTGACTTTGATATCTATTAGAGAAGATTGATGGGAATTAAAGCATGGGAATGAGTTCAAGAGAAAAATGGATATTAGAAATGTGGAAATGGGTAGTAAGTAGAGCTAACATCTTTTAAAGCTTTGCTGATAAAAGAAGCAGATGAATGGAAAGGCTGATGACTGATGGGGGATACGAGAGTGAGGTCTAGTGAACAGATAAAAGAATCAGCCTTGAATAGGACGAGTGACCTTCCCTCCATAGTATCAAAGGGGGAGGCAGAAGTTATGAATATTTACATATGCAATCTAATAGAGATGATGATAGAAGCTTATGCTAGTTTCTGCTAATTTCTTTTATTATCTTCATTAAATATGAATCATAGTCATCCGGGTATGTGGAAAGAAACAAGGTGATGATGAAGGTTTAAAAATTACTCATAGGGTTCCTAAATCTTCATTTGGCATTCACTTTTGCCCCCAATTAAAGCCTTTAATATAAGTTTTTAATTAAATTGAGAATAGTACTAGGTAGCTTAAAACTCTCAAGGGCTCCCCTTCATTCCTTAAATAATACCTGTATTTAAGTTGCTTACCAGTCCCTTAATGGACTGGCTCCTTCCTCTCTAGCATCAAGTCATCTCCTCTCTTATGCTCATCCTTGTTTCAAGCCAGATTGCCCTTGGGATGGGATAGGTTCCTTCTTGTTATCAAGACTTTTGACATGTTATTTCCTATGCCTTGAAAGCCTCAGTCTTGCCTAATTAATCTACTCATCCTTTTCATCTCAATTCAAAAGTTAATTGCTCAGGCTGTTGTTGTTCAGTTGCTAAGTTCTGTCCAGCTGTTTCTTCCTCATGGACTGCAGCACACCAGGCTTCACTGTCCTTCACTGTCTCCTGGAGTTTGCTGCAACTCGTGTCCATCGAGTTGGTGATGCCATTCCACCATCTCATCTTTGTCGTCCCCTACTCCTTCTGCCCTCAGTCTTTCCCAGCATCAAGAACCTTTACAGTGAGTTGGCTCTTTGCATCAGGTGGCCAAAGTATTGGAGCTTCAGCTTCAGCATGGGTCCTTCCAATGAGTGTTCAGGATTGATTTCCTTTAGGAGTGACTGGTTTGATCTCCTTGCTATCCAAGGGACTCTCAAGAGTATTCTTCAGCACTACAATTCAAAAGCATCAATTCTTCAGCGTTCAGCCTTCTTTATGGTCCAACTCTCACATCTGTACATGACTACTGAAAAAAACCATAGCTTTGACTATGCTTCCTCAGGTCATTTACTTCTTAACCAACACCACTACCTTTCCACTCCTAAGAGAAGATTAGATGCATCTGTTATATTCAATGTTAGGTATTTTGTTTCCTACCATAGGCTGTTATAGCTGATAATTATTTTCTCAAGAAGTGTCTGTCTCCTCCTGTGGTTTCTAAGGGAGCACTGTGATGTGAGTTCCGCTCCATCTTGAGGTGTCTGGCTTGGAGAGCGCTTTGTGGTTAGCCTTACTGACCTCACCTATCTGAAGGAAGCTTGACTATCAGCTCAACTTCTGCACTTCCACCTGTTTTATTCACTCCTGGGAAACAATTTCAATCAGGCAGCTCAGGCTGGGGAAAGAGGCTATTATAAGAATGATAGTCTGCCTATAGATTCCACAAGACTTTCTATAGATGTATTTTCGGTCTTCCTGGTTAAGCATCACTATCCAGGTAGTGAAAAGGTTCAGACAAATGAAGAAACTGTCTTTATACAGCTTTGTTAGTAATAAAGTTCTCTTCATCGCCATTCTTAACAGTACTTCTACCTTTCCCAAATAAAGTGGAAAGTGAAAAAACAAAGCAAAACAAAATTTATGATACTATATCCATTCATCTAATTATCTCATCCTATAAATATAGGGGAGTAATTGTAGTTCTGTAGTAATATACCATACTACTTCTTATTAAAAGTTATCTTTGGATAGTTGTTTAAATCAGAAAGCATAAATAGTGACACTAGGCTTATAAAGTATATCTAAATGCATTGAAAGAATGTTAAACTGGACTTGCAAACTCACAAAAAATAAGAGCAAACATTGATGGAGCACTTCAGCACTATGTGAGCCATGAAATTCCAGATGCTCAATCTGGTTTTAGAAAAGGCAGAGGAATCAGAGATCAAATTGCCAACATTTGCTGGATCATCAAAAAAGCAAGAGAGTTCCAGAGAAACATCTATTTCTGCCTTATTGACTATGCCAAAGCCTTTGACTGTGTGGATTACAATAAACTGGAAAATTCTGAAAGAGATGGGCATATCAGACCACCTGACGTACCTCTTGAGAAACCTATATGCAGGTCAGGAAGCAACAGTTAGAATTGGACATGAAACAACAGACTGGTTCCAAATAGGAAAAGAAGTACCTCAAGGCTATATATTGTCACCCTGCTTATTTAACTTCTATGCAGAGTACATCATGAGAAATGCTGGGCTGGAAGAAGCACAAGCTGGAATCAAGATTGCCGGGAGAAAAATCAATAACCTCAGATATGCAGATGACACCACCCTTATGGCAGAAAGTGATGAATAACTAAAGAGCCTCTTGATGAAAGTGAAAGAGGAGAGTGAAAAAGTTGGCTTAAAGCTCAACATTCAGAAAACAAAGATCATGGCATCCGGTCCAATCACTTCATGACAAATACATGCGGAATCAATGGAAACAGTGGCTGACTTTATTTTTCTGGGCTCCAAAACTACTGCAGATGGTGACTGCATCCATGAAATTAAAAGATGCTTACTCCTTGGAAGAAAAGTTATGACCAACCTTGATATCATATTAAAAAACAAAGACATTACTTTGTCAACAAAGGTCCATCTAGTCAAGGCCATGATTTTTCCAGTGGTCATGTATGGACATGAGAGTTGGACTGTGAAGAAAGCTGAGTGCTGAAGAATTGATGCTTTTGAACTGTGGTGTTGGAGAAGACTCTTGAGAGTCCCTTAGACTGCAAGGAGATCCAACCAGTCTATCCTAAAGGAGACCAGTCTTGGGTGTTCACTGGAAGGACTGATGTTGAAGCTGAAACTCTAATTCTTTGGCCACCGATGTAAACAGTTGACTCATTTGAAAAGACCCTGATGCTGGGAAAGATTGAGGGCAAGAGAAGGGGACAATAGAGGATGAGATGGTTGGATGCCATCAGCGACTCGATGGACGTGGGTTTCGGTGGCCTCCGGGAGTTGGTGATGGACAGGGAGGCCTGGTGTGCTGTGGTTCATGGGGTCGCAAAGAGTTGGACACGACTGAGTGACTGAACTGAGCTGAACTACTATATACAATGTTGTAAGCATTACTGTAGCTAATCTTTTATAGGAAACCATGGCAAGTAGGTACTACAATTATCCACATTTGATAAAAAAATTAAAATGAAACATGTAGTAGATGAAGAATCTGACCAAGATTACATGATCCCTAAGAAATGAAAGTGGGATTTAAATACCTTACACCAGAGACTTCCCATTTTTGCTGTTGTTGTTTTTCATTGTGTCTTTAGCATTTAAGTTTTTCAGGATTTCAGAAGAACTGGAACACACAATTTCACTGGTTACATAATGATATCTCTTCCACTTCTATGCAAAGCTTCCTATCCTTTATCCTTTAAGACTATGGTGTGATGTAAATTCCTCCAGAAAACCTTTCCTATCTCCCCTTCACCCACTTTCCTCTGAAGTTCTCTTGATATTGTGTCTTAACATGTCTCATAGCATATTTCTGACTGTGTTGTAACTGAATTATCTAGCTAGTTCTAGAGCTCCCTAAGACAAAGAAACAATCTGAGTAGATACTGTTTTCCCAGCACCTTGAACATTTTCTAGAATAAAGAAAACAGTCAATAAGTATCTATAAGATATTTTGGAGACTCATATTTTATTTTAAAGGAGAAACACTAATCAAGAAAATGTATCAGGAAAATTTCTTAGGAACCAAATATAGAGCAAATGCCTAAACTTTATTGCCCCAAATTATCATTTTCACCTAAATAATTTATTTAAAATAAAGATCCAAAAACACATTTTGAAAGATTCTCATTTTGGACATTTGAACTGGAGCCACCAACAGTTTTGATATATATTTTCAACAGACCAAAATTACAGAGACAGTGAACTAGGGTTCTCAGAAAAAAAAGAAAAACAAAAAACTCCCCCAACCAGGTAGAGTAGTATAATTCATGGTTGGAATTAAGAGAAGGGGATCTGGACTTCCCTGATAGTGTAGTGGATAAGAACCTGTCTGCCAATGGAGGGGACATGGGTTTGATCCCTGGTCCAGGAAGATTCCACATTTGATAAAAAATGAAAATGATGCAGGGGGTCGATGAAGAAATGCCATGAAGCAACTAAGTCCATGTGCCACAACTGCTGAAGCTCATGTGCGTAGACTGTATGCTTCACAACAAGAGATGCCACTTCAGTGAGAAGCCTGCTCAACACAACCAAGAGAGACTCCACTCACTGCAACTACAGAAGGCCCATGCAAAGCAGTGAAGACCCAGTGGAACCAAGAATAAATTAAAAATAAAAAATTTAAAGGAGGGAGATGGGTCTGAATCCTGCCTGAATCCTTATCTGTATCACAGAAGGTCAAAATCTACTTACAACAAAAATGCTTACCAAAAATTAGAGCTAGAATTGAATTAGATAAAAGATATGTCAACCTCACATTCTTACACCCATAAATTTAAGAACCTTTATTCTGACAAAGCTGATTTAATGAAAGTTGATTGAATATTCCCATTTTACTTATTATTTTCCAACTGTCAATTGGAATCACAATTATACAATTGTGATTGTGATTGTGTCACTTGGAAATCACAATTATACAAAGTATTTTAATTGCTAGGTAACTATTCAATGTGTTGCAGTTGAGACTTCCCATTTTGTTCAATATATATTATTTTAAAACTCAAATTTATACAAATTGAAATTGTGCAATTTTTTAAAATGACATATCTTTTCAGCATCTGAAAGAACATTTCTACATAGGGATGGGGTACATTTCCATCAATTCCTCTTTTGTATGGTGAGGTATGAAAGTCAGCATATAAATTTATAATTTGAATTCTCTTAAGCTTGAATTCTCCCCCTATTGCTTTTCAAGAGAGACAATTTTTTTTTTCTTAAAGGAAAACATCCCTAAAAAGGAAGTGTTTTCATATCTATCTTTGAACAGGAGAAGCACAATCATCCAGGGTAAAAACACCTTGAGATATACGAATGTCTTCATTTTTTAGCAACATGAGAAGATGCTGAGCTGGAATGTCTCTAGGGAAAACTGAAATGCTGTGTCTGGTGATATTTCTGTTTCTTTTGTATCAGTCAGTTCCAAGTAAATGGCCACGAGGCATCAAGTTTACTTTAGTACATGAAGCACCACATCTGAATGTAATGTCTTTGGAAGTTTAAAAAAATAAAATCCCAAGGAAAATTTTTTCTCCAAAGAACAGATCTCACATTTTGCCTACAATTATTCAAACTACCTCAAATTGCCAAAAATTTCAAATGAACCTGTAAGCATGTGGACAATTGGCTGGAACCACTCAGGTATCAGTACTGTCCTGATTCCCATCCAGGTTCATTATATTTTACCTCCTGTCATCCATCTACTGGGTCCTGTGCATCCATTCCTCAGCAAACCATTGTTTCTCATTGTTCCACTTTCATACATTGCTCCAAACCCCAAATAAAAGTAAATGGGAAGTCAGAGTAGAGTTCATAATGAATCTCCATTTCCTCATTTTTTTACTTTTGGTTTATCAGGGAAGGCTTCGAATGACTATCCTGCATCTGGTTTGTTTCCAATTTGTTTTCTCCTATAGGCACATGTAGATCAATCTTCCTAAAACTCCACTTTAATCATTTCACCTCACAGTCAAGAATCCACATAACTACCCATTGCAGATAAATTAAGGGATTTTCTGTATTCTTTCTTCTCTGTGCCTTTAATCACAGTATTGATACATTTGTATAATGCATTCTTATCAAATCTCAAATGTGATTGATTAAAAACATGTCCCCATTTGTCAGCTCCCTCCCTTAAGAAGTAGTGTTGGTTTCCTCACTCCCTGAATCTGGGCCAATGGTATGACTGACTTTAATCAATCCAGGCTGCAGAAGTAATAACACATTCTCTCTTCACCCCCATGGTATGTGGTCCAGGGAACAGCACATAAGGACACCAGTCTAGCCTACTGGAGGATGGGATGAGAGGACATGTAAAGGAGATAGGCAGCCTTCTTGCTGACTACTGGTACCAACAGCCAAGCAAGGGTGAGATGGTATTGGATCTTCCAGCTCAGGTGGTGTTCCACCCAAGTGTAACCAGAGAAATAAGCCTAGGTGAAACTAGCAGTTCAGTTCAGTTCAGTTCAGTCACTCAGTCGTGTCTGACTCTTTGTGAACCCATGAATCACAGCACGCCAGGCCTCCCTGTCCATCACCAACTCCCGGAGTTCACTCAGACTCACGTCCATCGAGTCAGTGATACCATCCAGCCATCTCATCCTCTGTCGTCCCCTTCTCCTCCTGCCCCCAATCCCTCCCAGCATCAGAATATTTTCCAATGAGTCAACTCTTCACATGAGGTGGCCAAAGTACTGGAGTTTCAGCTTCAGCATCATTCCTTCCAAAGAAATCCCAGGGCTGATCTCCTTCAGAATGGATGGGTTGGATCTCCTTGCAGTCCAAGGGACTCTCAAGAGTCTTCTCCAACACCACAGTTCAAAAGCATCAATTCTTCACCGCTCAGCCTTTTTCACAGTCCAACTCTCACATCCATACATGACCACTGGAAAAATCATAGCCTTGACTAGACAGACCTTAGTCGGCAAAGTGAACTAAAATGGACTGGAATGGGTGAATTTAACTCAGATGACCATTATATCTACTACTGCAGGCAGGAATCCCTCAGAAGAAATGGAGTAGCCATCACGGTCAACAAAAGAGTCTGAAATACAGTACTTGGATGCAATCTCAAAAACGACAGAATGATCTCTGTTCGTCTCCAAGGCAAACCATTCAATATCACGGTAATCCAAGTCTATGCCCCAACCAGTAATGCTGAAGAAGCTGAAGTTGAACAGTTTTATGAAGACCTACAAGACCTTTTAGAACTAACACCCAAAAAAGATGTCCTTTTCATTATAGGGGACTGGAATGCAAAAGTAGGAAGTCAAGAAACACCTGGAGTAACAGGCAAATTTGGCCTTGGAATGCAGAATGAAGCAGGGCAAAGACTAATAAAAGTTTTGTCAAGAAAATGCACTGGTCATAGCAAATACCCTCTTCCAACAACACAAGAGAAGACTCTGCACATGGACATCACCAAATGGTCAACACCAAAATCAGGTTGATTATATTCTTTGTAGCCAAAGATGGAGTAGCTCTATACTGGCAACAAAAACAAGACCGGGAGCTGACTGTGGCTCAGATCATGAACTCCTTATTACCAAATTCAGACTCAAATTGAAAAAAGTAAGGAGAACCGCTAGACCATTCAGGTATGACCTAAATCAAATCCCTTATGATTATACAGTGGAAGTGAGAAATAGATTTAACGGCCTAGATCTGATAGATAAGAGTGCCTGATGAACTATGGACTGAGGTTCGTGACATTGTACAGGAGACAGGGATCAAGACCATCCCCATGGAAAAGAAATGCAAAAAATAAATAAATAAATAAATAAAATAAATGTTAGAAATTGTTGTTACCATCATCATCATTTTCATTACTGTATTTAATCTTTTTTCACTCAAATACCATTTGTTTAGTGCATTTAACTCATCAGCTATGGTACTAGGTGCTGGGAAGACGGAAATTAGATGAGTTCTCTAAGATTTTATTCATTGTGGGTCAATAATCACAATCAGTACAGCACATAGACCTGGGCTTTGGAGGCCTTATCACAGGCCTAATGCTTTGGAGGATCCCTTTGCAGCCCTTTTCCATTCATGTTCCTCCCATGGGACCAGGAGCCCACAGGGTCAAGGAATATGCCCACCCAACAAACTGCTTCTAGACCAGTGCGTCTCAAGCTACCTGTGGTGGAGAACCTATTTTTGTCTCATCCTTTCTTGTTCAATCTTCGGTGGACAAATGCTTCTTTAAAATAGAATAAAAATGAACTCCTAGGTAAATTAAATCTAACATGCTGACTGAAAATGCAAATTTCATTTTTAATTATTAAACTAAGTAGAAATTAAGTTACTTTGCCAAACTGCTTTACAATGTTTCTAAATCGCTATGTCAATTTCTGCCCTTACTGTGTTGCAGATCAATAATAAACTTTTTTTCCAAATGCACAAGCGTCTTCAGAAGACACTTTGAGTAACACTGTAGTAAAAACTATGTTCCAGTTTCCTAGGATGCCAGAAATCCATTTCCAAGTAAATAACAACTAATAAATGTTTGGTTTAAGTAACTGTGGTGGAACGTCAAAAAGTGAAATGAATTTAAGAATTATTATTGAGGTGGAAATGACAGGATATCATTTCTACCTATAATATTTTTTTGACTTATTACCTGATTAATTCTATTAGTGAAATCTTTTTTGTGCTTATAAGATATGGCAAGATTTGACACACATTCATGCTCAGAGCAGCACCAGTATTGTTAACAATCTCGATGCAAGCTTTGTTGTTGTTGCTGAGTCACTAAGTCATGTCCGACTCTGTACAACCCCATGGAGTGCAAGACGCCGGCCTCCTTGTCCATCACCAATCCTTAGAGTTTGCTCAGACTCATGTCTGTTGAGCCGGTGATACCATCCAACCATCTCATCCTCTGCCACCACCTTCTCCTTTTTCCTTCAATCTTTCCCAGCATCAAAATTTTTTCCAATGAGTCAGCTCTTCACATCAGGTGGCCAAAGTATTGGAGTTTCAGCCACAGTCTTTCCAATAATAATTAGGGTTGATTTCATTGAGAATTGACTGGTTTGATCTCCTTGAAGTGAAAGGGACACTCAAGAGTCTCTAGGATCACAGTTGGAAAGCATCAGTTCTTCATTGATCAGCCTTCTTTATAGCCCAATTCTCACATCCATACATGACTATTGGAAAAACCATAGTTTTAACTATATGGATCTTTGTTGGCCAAGTGATGTCTCTGCTTTTTAATACCCTAAGTTTCTCACACAGAGTCCTTGTCCTTCCAAAGAGCAACCATTTTTTTAAATTTCATGGCTGCAGTCACCATCTGCAGTGATTTTGGAGCTCAAGAAAAAAAAAAATCTGTCACTGCTTCCAGTTTTTCCCCTTTTATTATGCATGAAATGATGGGATCAGATGCCATGATCTTAGTTTTTTAATGCTGAGTTTCAAGCCAGCTTTTTCAGGGCTGTCTTATTTCTAAGCTTCAGCTCTTTATTCTGCCCCATTCTTATTATTTTCCCATTTTTACCTTGTCTGTGCCTTAGACTCGTGTTCTTAGCTTCTTGTAGCCTGAAAGTAAGGACTGTATATTTATTCTTTGGAACTCCTAGTATTATATACCACTCTTCTTTGCAGACAGCACCTTAACGTGAAGCTACAAAACAAGAAATCTGTAAACAAAGCTGTGATTCCTAAACTTTGCACTAATGCACGTCAGGGTGCCACGATGCATTCACAGACTCACCATGGGCTACGTTCACTATCCTGGGGACACACAGAAATGTCTTCTGGAGAGTCCCAGCACTCTTAGCTTCAGATTGACGACAGTTTCCAGATTAGATCAGACTATTTTCCTTCTAGTTACATCATAAGTTTTTGAAATCTTTTTGAAGATTGCTGAGATAAAAATTAAGTACCACATGAAAATCAATGTGGAGAAGAAAATAGGACAGCCACATCCAACAGAATTCTAAGCTTCTAAAGGATTTTCAATGCCCAACAGGTATATGTACCTTATTAGCAGGTAATTACAGTTGAGCAAGAATAAAGTACACCCACGTACATACAATGAAATATTACACGGCCATGAAAAGGAGCAAATTTGAATCAGTTGCAGTGAGAAGGATGAACTTATTATATGGGGGTGAAGTAGCTCACAAAGAGAAAAACAAATAGAGTATATTAAAGCATATATATGGAATTTAGAAAAAAATAGTACTGATTTAACTATTTGCAGGAAGCAATGGGGGCCCAGAACTAGCGAATGGACTTGTGGACACTGGGCGGGAAGAAGAAGAGGGTGCGTCAAATTGAGAAAGTAGCATTGCCATGTATATGCTACTATGTTTGAAACAGATACCTGGTGGGAAGCTGCTGTATAACAGAGGGAGCTGAGCCTGGTGCTCTGTGACAACCTGGAGGGCATGTAGGGGAGGCAGGCTTAAGAGAGGGGGGAGATTTTATATATATACATGACTTCCCTGGTGGCTCAGATGGTAAAGCGTCTGCCTACAATGCGGGAGACCCAGGTTCAATCCCTATGTTGGGAGGATCCCCTGAAGAAGGGAATGGCTATCCACTCTAGTATTCTTGCCTGGAAAATCGCACAGACAGAGGCATGTAATAGGGGTTGCAAAGAGTTGAAAACGACTAAGTGACTTCACTTTCACTTTGATATATATATGTATATAACTGGTATGTGATGTTGTATAGCAGAAATCAACTCTATATTGTAAAGCAATCATCCTCCAATTAAAAATAAAAAATAAATATATCAATAAAAAATAAATACATCTGGTGTTTTCAGATACAGTAGTTTGTTCTTTCTTACTGTATCAGAAAATAACAGTGGAAATGAGAGAGAAGCTGAAGGAGTCTACTGAAGTCACTTGTGACATTTCTTGCCCTATTGTATTTTATAAATTGTATTTGGCTAAACTCATTGAACCAACAGAGCCTATACGCAGTGAGATAACATTAGTCAATGAGACTGTACCTCCATATTCCTAAAGAAAATGATTTGTATTCTCATCAGAAACATGTTACTGAAGTGAGAATCCCATAGAAAGGAACAGAGCATAACCTTGTTCCTAAAATAAATCTTTTGGTGTATAAAATAAGCTCACTGCCAAAAAATGGAGTTTTCAAGGCCTGCACAGTTTTGAAAATAATCATTCTTGACTGCAGTCTTCATCTCATACCTCATGTACACTCAACAAATCTTGTTGGCTCTACCTTCAAAAGACATCCAGAACTAGCCTACCTTTCACCATTTGCTTTAGCACCGCCTTGGCCCAAGCCCCATTCGCTTTCCTGTTCTCTAGTTGAATAGCAGCTGACTGGCTTCTCTGCTTGCACCTTTGCCTCTAGAATTTGTTCTCCACAAAGACTAGAGTAAGGCTAAAGTAGGACTTCTGTTACACTGGTGGTGGTTTAGTTGCTAAGTAGTGTCCAACTCTTGCGACACCATGGACTGTAGCCCACCAGACTCCTCCATCCATGGGATTTTCCAGGCAAGAATACTGAAGTGGGCTGCCCTTCCCTTCTCCAGGGGGTCTTCCTGACCCAGGGACTAAACTTGGTTCTCCAGCTCTGCAGTCAGATTCTTTACCGACTGAGCTACCAGGGAATTCTTTTACATTAAGGGCTCAAAGAGGAAAGTTTTTGACTCTCAACTGACCCTCCTGAGGGTCTTTTATTCTATATCCTAGTTTTGATGATAAATGTACCTATGTAGCGGGCATGGCCTAAGAAGAGCATGGTGACAGGGATGCAGACCTTTGTTAACAAGGGTCTGTGCCACCCCACTATATAAATTACCCAGATTAACAAAGGGATGGACTGAACAGCAAGGAACCTAGAAGTAGAAGCAAAGAAGGAAACGCTGAGACCCAGTTTTGACCTTATAGCCAGCTCTGTCTGTGGGGGTTGTATTTTTTCCACAAGGCTTGTTTCTCATAAGTCTCCCTCCCTCCCACCACAGGCCCTCAAGAATCCTAAGAAAGTTGATTTTATCACTTATACACATAGATCTAAGTGACATAAGAGTGAATTAGAGTGGGTAATATGCTATGACATACAGGCCTGCTTTCAGATTAAAGAAGTCATTCACCTGGGAAATTGCTGTTGTCTAAAGCCGTCAGCTGTCAACCACCTCTAAGATTTTTATCTTGTTTGAACTTCAGTTGAATCATCTCTAAATACTAATCTCAAAATACTTCTTTTCTTCCTAACCATCAGAGAGGGATACAGAATTAAAAGAACTCTTATTTGAATGTATTCTAATTTCCTTCACTTCAGTCATGTCCAACTCTGTGATCCCATGGACTGTAGCACGCTAGGCTTCCCTGTCCATAACCAACTTCTGGAGTTTGCTTAAACTCATGTCCATTGAGTCGGTGATGCCATCCAACCATCTCATCCTCTGTCATCCCCTTCTCCTTCTGCCTTCAATCTTTCCCAGGATCAGGGTCTTTTCCAGCAATTCAGCTCTTCACATCAGGTACCCAAAGTATTGGAGCTTCAGCTTCAGCAAGTGTGCTTCCAATAAATATTCAAGGTTTATTTCCTTTCGTATTGACTGATTTGATCTTCCTCTGTCTAAGGGGCTGTTAAGTATCTTCTCCAGCACCACCATTAGAAATCATCAGTCCTTCAGCTCTCAGCCTTCTTTATGGTCCAACTCTCACATCTGTACATGACTATTGGAAAAACCATAGCTTTCACTAGATGGACTTTTGTTGGCAAAGTAATGTCTCCGCTTTTTAATACATTGTCCGGATTTGTCATAACTTTCTTCCCAAAGAACAGGCATCTTTTAATTTCATGGCTGCAGTCACTGTCTGCAGTGATTTTGGAGCCCAAGAAAAGAAAATCTGTCATGAATTTAACTTTTTTCCCCTTCTATTTGCTATGAAGTGATGCGACCGGATGCCATGATCTTAGTTTTTTGAATGTTCAATTTCCAGCGAGCTTTTTCACTCCCCTCTTTCCTCTTCATCAAGAGGCTATTTAGCTCCTCTTCAGTGTCTGCCATTAGAGTGGTATCTCTATATCTGAAGTGGTTGATATTTGTCCTGGCAGTCTTGATTCCAGCTTCTCATCATCCAACCTGGTATTTTGCATGATGTACTCTACATAATTTAAATAAGCAGGCATATTTAATTTCTTCCTCTTTAATAAAAGGACCTAGTCTCTGAAAAGAGGAAGCATAAGTAACCAAGAGGAGGAAGAAGTCACTCAGATTTCTTCTATTACTGCTTTTTCCCTTGAATATACAAGTACCTCAGGCAGGCACAATTCTCTGTACAAGTGGGGTCACCTTTCCCAAGTCGAATGCTTGAAATAAAACACATTTTTGTCAAGACCTGTACTTCCAATATACACTTTTATTTTCGGTCTGACAAAAATGGCACTATGTCTTATTATTATTATTTTTTTTGCTTGTTGTTTGCGTTTTAGTTGATCACTATCTTATAATTTAAAAAATAAAGATAGAACACCCAAAAGAAAGAAAGAATGCTTAAAGTAATAATAGCATCAACAAAAACATTCTCTAGTGAGCAAGAAGATTAATGTAATACCCACCTTCTTAAAAGCTCCAACTTTCCCATGACATTCTGACTCCACGCATGTCTGAGCATATGGTTTTCCATTTCATTTTTCCTGAATGTTGCAACACTTTTCTAAGCTGAAGTGAATTTGAAATTATGAATATGAACATTGTCTCTTTCTGCACAAGAAAAACCATTTATATAAATGCCCAGTAGGAGATTTTTTTTTTTTTTTTTTTTAGATTTTTTGAATCAGGAGAAATAAGGGACCTGAGTCTTCCCTGTTTTTTTTTTTTTTTTTTGAAGTTTCTTGGTTATTATCTACTTAAGAGTCATTTGGCAAATACTAACGATAAATTGTTTAGCATAGATTGGGACACTGAATAGAGCAATATTTTGATTTTTTGGTTTATTTACTCTCTTACTACCTTATATTTTTGTATTCTAAATTTAGAAAATTCTAAGACATTCAGATTTACAGTAAAGGTAAGTCAGAATATAAAATTAAAAAAACCTTCACCTTGCATATTCAGAAGATCAATAGGTTTTAGTTATGTGATTTTGATTAATTTTCTCTCTGGACCTCATATTTGTTATGTATGAAAATACTCTTCCTAATAGGTATTTCAACTTAAGGGTTCTGGATGCACATTAAAAGTCTTTAATGCTTATTCAATAAACATAACTAAAGTATCCCAGTATAAAATCTACATAAACTCCAAAGGAATTAGAAACATAAATAAAACCAGGTAAAAGTGAGCATTACAGTGCATTCCATTGTTTCTTTACAATCTTTAAGCTACAGATTCAGAATGTCCTAGTGAAGACTCTGTTTACCTATTTATTTATCTATCTGGCGTGATGTTTGGAGAAGGCAATGGCACCCCACTCCAGTGTTCTTGCCTGGAGAATCCCAGGGACGGGGGAGCCTGGTGGGCTGCAGTCCATGGGGTCGCTAGAAGTCGGACACGACTGAGCGACTTCACTTTCCCTTTTCACTTTCATGCATTGGAGAAGGAAATGGCAACCCACTCCAGTGTTCTTGCCTGGAGAATCCCAGGGACAGGGGAGCCTGGTGGGCTGCCGTCTATGGGGTCGCACAGAGTCGGACACGACTGAAGAGACTTAGCGGCAGCAGCAACATGATGTTAATAAATGTGTCAGACACTTCTTTGTACTGGTCATGATTTTATAAGACTTTGAAGAGAAAATCATGAATTGCCTGTCCAAGGCTTCCAAGCTAGAAATATTATGGGATAGACTGATAATCGCCAGTTGCCTCTCAGTGTGCTTTTATCCACAGTGATAAAATTTAAGACACCGAAAGTAACGAACCCGTATATCAACCTTCTTTGTAGTGAGATTTAAATATTTCACTAATTGTCAGTAGGACGCAAATGTGGGTTTCTTCTGCCATCTTTTTAGAGCATCTTTAAAATACTACTGGTGCTTATTCTTTGCCATGTCTTTCCTGCCTTCTTCTCTATCTTCATTGAGCTGTTTAGGACACATATGCCATGATCGTGAACCACAAAGATAGGGACCATACCTAAAGTGTTGGAGGTCATTAAACTGAAACCCACAAGGACCTCACCTTTAGTTCTTCAGTATTGTAACAGAGTGATTACTCACCTTTATTGATGTGGGCATTAAATACTCTCCTCCCTTGTTTAGGCTATGATAGTTTGGGGATTTTCTCATACAACACTGAATGGAATATAAACTAATTCACCTATATTAGAAGCTTACCAGGTGAGCCAAGTTAATTTTCACTTACCATTTCCTACATTATATTTTTATACAACATTAATGGGAAAAAAGAATAAAAATAATAAAACTCAAAAGAATTAACACAACATGTCTTTCTTCCTTCCTCAATTTCCTTGTGACTAGAATTTGTATTTTTTTAAAGCATGGAATTCGTTAATAGACTATGCGCTATTCAAGAATTACTTAACTGAGATCAAAAAGCAATTTGGCCCAAACTCCTACTATAAAAAATTGTAATAATTTAATAATTCATATTTTATAGGTGAATTCCTGTGGCTATTTAGATGGTATTGATTGAATGAAATATAAAATCATTAAAAGGATGGTGTTATTTGGGGACTGCAGATGGTAGATGGTGGAGTAACGCATGTTTTCTTTTCCTTAGTACTTAGGTTATTTTCCACAATTCAAATAAATCCTTAAATTGCAATCTCAATATTTGATGCCTTCCCCAAAGATCAGTAAAATATCATTTGAACATTTAAAACAGAAAATGGTAGCGAGGCTGGTATCTATCTTCTTTTGCTTAGTTTTGCGAACAATAGTAACTGACTTTCTAAGTCAAAAGTATTGTTTTAAAAAAAGGAATAACTTCTATGAAGCCAGATCTCTGTCTTGACTCTCAGAA
Source organism: Capra hircus (assembly GCF_001704415.2). Lineage (NCBI taxonomy): Eukaryota > Metazoa > Chordata > Mammalia > Artiodactyla > Bovidae > Capra > Capra hircus. The sequence goes on from NC_030817.1 coordinate 8,971,505, forward strand.
GTCCTTGAAGAGTATCCAAAGCTTGGCTACACCCAAGGTATTTCCTGCTTTCTCTGGTCAGGAACCTTCAATAACAAGTACATTTCTTCTCACATTAGTATTACTTTTAAGGGAACGTGTCACTACAGGGAGGCAGCCAAATTCCTTCAGGAAATAACAGCCCAGTAGAGTTGTTATCCAAGCAGTCAATACATTCTGCCCTTTTCACAGCTGCAACCCTCGTCATATATTTCACCAAGCTGAATCTTAAGCAAAATGTCATTTAGATTCCAAACTTAATGAATTCTTAATTTTTTAGTGTGGTTCCCCACGCATATGTATGGGTTCAGGTAAAACAGAAAAAGGATTTGCCCTTCATTTTCTCACTCTCCCTCTCCTCCCACAATTTTTCCCTGTAACTGAGCACCAGTCTTAATGACCCAACAGTGTGGGTTATCTTGCATGACTGTAGTCCTCCAATGATGCACATCTACATTCTTCCTCGGGTTTCCACTCTTCCTTCAGTTCTGCTCTTCGGCTCTCTGTGTATCTGCATGTGCTCATGCTTGGGTATGCGCATTCAAGCAGAATGATCTGTTTATTCTGGAACAGTCAGAGCACCATATTTGCCAATGTGAGATCACAGGGATAACTTCTGCTGATGGCTTCCACATGTTGGTTATTTGAATTCAAGTTTAACCAGTGTGTGCAATTTTTCAATTCCCACATATGCTAAGCAAGTCTCTTATTTAGAAGGCAGGGAATTGCCAAGTGTCTGACAATAGTATTCTGTGAAATCTTGCTTTATCGAAAGAAAATGTGTCCTTAAAACATTTGAGATCTCCTATTGTTAAGCTATTCATATGTTAAAGTGACTTGGAATCATAATAACTTTTCCAGATTTCTTGGATTAATAACAACCAAAGCTGAATAGAAAAAAAAATCCCATAATGTAAATAATTATATCATCTTTCCTTAGAGAAAAAGCTTAATGGGATTCACAAGGCATTAATAGGAATAATTGATAGGCAGAATTCTTGTCTCTGTTTCTTGAGTAATGTGGTCATTTTTTGTTTGCAAATGGTCAGGAAGTGATAATTCTGAATTTCCATACATTTCTTCAATTGGATTTACTTAGGTTATGCATGAAATTTCATGGGCCTTATTGAAATTGTCTATTTTTGTCCATTACCAGGTTGTTTGTAATTTACTTTATTCAGTTCTTTGTCCTGGCTATAAGGTAGTTTTTTCCAAGTGGAATGGTAACATTATCAACATATGGTAAATAATGATGAATTTAAATCTTTGGTGCTTTCTTGATTAAGGATAATATTATTGACAAGCAGAGCAACATATCCTGGATGACTTTATGTAACTTTCACTTCAGGTTTTCATTGAACTTTCCATTGATTGCTGAAAAAAAAAATGATGTTCAGTTTCTTTCTGCTTCATAATATCTCCTGATAATTCAGCTCACTGAACTTTTTAACTCTTGGTCTTATCACTGATAAGTTTAACCTATTATGTATTCTTGGCTTTTATCTGTTAAGGTTGTACCAAGTTCCATTTGAATAAATTAGTTGGTAAAAAAGTGAAAGTGAGAGTCGCTTGGTCATGCCCGACTCTATGTGACCCTGTGGACTAATACAGTCCATGGAATTCTCCAGGCCAGAATACTGGAGTGGGTAGCCTTTCCCTTCTCCAGGGGGTCTTCCCAACCCAGGGATTGAACCCAGGTCTCCTGTATCACAGGTGATTACTTTACCTGCTGCGACACCAGGGAAGACAGTTGGCGGAAGTGTGAGGACATTTTCTGAAGTGACTTGATTGTAGTATCTGAGGACTAGTATCATTTGTAGTAACGCAATAGACAATAGAGGTTTTTCTAAATGGAAATACAATCTTTGGGCCCTTGATAATACAAAGAATGTGGTCAGCTTAATCAGGGCTATTGTGATCTTGGTCTATGAGTTTCCATATTTATCCTGCTGCTGCTTGAAATAGCAATACAGAGATTTTGAGTATATGATGAAGCAAAGTGAAATTTGTACTTTGCAATGAGTACAGAAGGTACCATGGCAGGCACTTTTAGGAATTAAAAATATTTAAACTTGTAAATCACTAAGAAAAGCAACTCTTATGATGAAATTGGTTATTTGTGAACTCAACAGATCTACACATTTCCCCTGTGTCACTACAAAAAGTACCTCCATGCCCCCATTACCAAAACAGACTTAGTATATGTATACATTAATATGCCCTTTGGGGGGCTTCACTGATGGCTCAGCGATAAAGAATCCACCTGCCAATGCAGGAGATGCAGGTTCAATACCTGGGTTAGGAAGTTCCTATGAGAAGGAAATGGCAACCAACTCCATTATTCTTGCCTGGAGAATTCCATGGACAGAGGAGCCTGGCAGGCTGCTGTCCATGGGGTCACAAAGAGCAAAACATGACTTTGAGACTAAACAATAACAACATGTCTCTTATGATAAAGATAACTCTTAGATTTCTTGTGCTTTCAATGATAATGATAAAGAGAGGTGATGTGATTACAGTCAATGAGGCTTTGGTAGCATAGCTTCAGTTAATCTTGTGGATGGGCAACTCTTCAGTCTGGCATGTGTCTGTTAGTCCCCAAGTAGTGTCTGACTCTTTGTACCATGATGGCCTGTAGCCCTCCAGGCTCCACTGTCTATGGAATTTTCTAGGCCAAAATTCTGGTATGGGTGGCCATTCCCTTCTCCAGAGGATCTTCCAAACCCAGGGACTGAATCTGGATCTTTTGCATTCATTGCAGGTGGACGCTTTACTGTCTGAGCTAACACATTCACCCATAAGATCATATGATGTTAATCATAACCAGTTAAGATCATAAAGTTCACCACTACAGTACAAAGACAGCAGGAATCTTGTGAACAGACAACCAGCATAGGCAATAGAAGAGTACTAGTACTGAGTGACTAGGCATATTTTCTATCTTGTTAGTCCCTCAGTCATGTCTGACTCTTCACGACCTTATGGACTATAGCTTGCCATGTTCCTCTGTCCATGGGATTCCTTGGGCAAGAATACTAGAATGGGTAGCCATCCCCTTCTCTAGGGGATCTTCTTGACCCAGGAATTGAACCCAGGTCTCCTATATTGTAGGCTGGTTCGTTACTGTCTGAGCTACGAGAAAGGCCAACTGGGCATATTATTAGGCTTTTCAGTTCAGGTCCGTTCAGTTCAGTCGCTCAGTCATGTCTGACTCTTTTCAATCCCATGAACCACAGCACGCCAAGCTTCCCTGTCCATCATCAACTCCCAGAGTCCACCCAAACCCATGTGCATTAAGTTGGTGATGCCATCCAACCATCTCATCCTCTGTCGTCCCCTTCTCCTCCTGCCCCCAATCCCTCCCTGCATCAGGGTCTTTTCCAATGAGTCAACTCTTCACATGAGCTGGCCAAAGTATCGGAGTTTCAGCATCAGCATGAATCCTTCCAATGAACACCCAGGACTGGTCTCCTTTAGGATGGATTGGTTGGATCTCCTTGAAGTCCAAGGGACTTTCGAGTCTTCTCCAACACCACAGTTTAAAAGCGTCAATTCTTCAGTGCTCAGCTTTCTTCACAGTCCAACTAGCACGTACATACGTGACCACTGGAAAAACCATAGCCTTGACTAGACGGAACTTTGTTGCCAAAGTAATATCTCTGCTTTTTAATATGCTGTCTAGGTTTGTCATAACTTTCCTTCCAAGGAATAAGCATCTTTTAATTTCACGGCTGCATCGCCATCTGCAGTGGTTTTGGAGCCCCAAAAAAATAAAGTCTGACACTGTTTCCCCATCTATTTCCCATGAAGTGATAGGACCAGATGCCATGATCTTTATTTTCTGAATGTTGAGCTTTAAGCCAACTTTTTCACTCTCCTCTTTCACTTTCATCAAGAGGCTTTTTAGTTCCTCTTCACTTTCTGCCATAAGGGTGGTGTCATCTGTGTATCTGAGGTTATTGATATTTCTCTTGGCAATCTTGATTCCAGCTTGTACTTCTTCCAGCCCAGCGTTTTTCATGATGTACTCTGCATATAAGTTAAATAAGCAGGGTGACGATATACAGCCTTGATGTACTCCTTTTCCTATTGGGAACCAGTCTATTGTTCCATGTCCAGTTCTAACTGTTGCTTCCTGACCTGCATACAGGTTTCTCTAGAGGCAGGTCAGGTGGTCTGGTAGGCTCATCTCTTTCAGAATTTTCCACAGTTTATTGTGATCCACACAGTCAAAGACTTTGGCATAGTCAATAAGGTAGAAATAGATGTTTTTCTGGAACTCTCTTGCTTTTTTGATGACCCAGCGGATGTTGGCAATTTGATCTCTGGTTCCTCTGCCTTTTCTAAAACAAGCTTGAACATCTGAAAGTTCATGGTTCACGTATTGCTGAAGCCTGGCTTGGAGAATTTTGAGCATTACTTTACTAGCGTTTGAGATGAGTGCGGAGAAGGCAATGGCACCCCACTCCAGTACTCTTGCCTGGAAAATCCCAGGGACAGAGGAGCCTGGTGGGCTGCAGTCCATGGGGTGGCTACGAGTTGGGCATGACGAGCGACTTCACATTCACTTTTCACTTTCATGCATTGGAGAAGGAAATGGCAACCCACTCCAGTGTTCTTGCCTGGAGAATCCCAGTGATGGGAGAGCCTGGTGGGCTGCCATCTATGGGGTCGCACAGATTTGGACATGACTGAAATGACTTAGCAGCAGAGATGAGTGCAATTCTGCTCTTAGTCTAACTCAAATCTCAGCATAGCAAATACACTATGATAATTATCTAATTCTCATGAAAATTAAATACTAATGCTATTTACTAAAACTATTGACAAAGATGATACTAATAATGGCACTTTGATTATCTTAGTCATATAACTTTATTCATAAAAGTAATTATTTTCTTAGGACAAATTCTTAGATATAGGCTTGCAAGATAAAAAAAATATTGTGTATCCTTAGCAATGTTGATACATATTCTAGGTGGATTCCTATTTATCCAAATGTCTCATAATAATAATTTCCTTTATTACTTAACTCACTTCCCCACTATTTCATTGTTGTTTAAAGCTGAGAATAACTTGGCCCTTACTTTACCTTTAGCTTCAAGGTTTAGGCATTAATGGCAAACTTGGATGCAAATATTCTTGATGTGCGCTGTAAAGTTCTGATATCCATATCATTCTCATATTTATCCAAGTGAAATATCAATAATACAGGTTATTATCGATAACTGTGTAGGATATAGTAGGTGTCTTGAGGTTGACTTGATTATTTAAAGTCCATGTGCTTTTTCAAATTTTTATGGAGATGTGGGAATGTAGGAAAGACTATAGTGTGGAATAAAAAGAGCTTAAATTCCATGGTAAATCTTGTCCCTTCCAGATGTTACCCACAGCCCCTCACTATGCTGAAACAGGATACATGAAATTCATTTGCTATTCTTCCCTACACTTGCCTCATCTTATACAGGAGAAACCATGTCAAGTCCAGATCATACAGTCTCCAGTGAAATATAACACACATTAGTGGTTTATGAAAATAGTATGTAGTGGGCTTGGGCTGTTTTTGGTTTACTTATTTTAATGGCAGATGCCTCAATTACAGATTAGGGGATGGAGGGAGAAATAAAGAATTTCAGAATAGAGATACAGGTTTACTACTGACAGAGGTATGAATAGTGTATGGGGTTTTAATATTAACAGTTAAAACAATATACCACACTCATTTCTAGTTTTAAAATATTATAGTAATTACTGTTATTGGGTATCTACAATGGGAATAGAAAAAATGTTCTTAACTTAGGTCTATTTCATTAGATGGGCTTTTTCCCATAAAGTTTATCATTTTTTTGAAATTTTACATGGCTTAGGCTGAGTCTTTTCATTTTCTCTGATAATTAGCTACTGAATAGAGTGGCATCTCTCTATAATATTAGGAGTCTTATGGTTTAAAAGTTGCTAAGTAATTCTTGTTCATGGTACTTCAACAGAATGTAATGATCTTGGTTATAACTTTATTCTTCAGTTTGCTTGAGTTTGTCTGGAGTCCTGTCTAAAAATCAGCAACAAGGTAATTCAATGGAAGACCAGTTATCAGCTACATAATAAATGCACTATGACTGCAGTCATGAAATTAAAATATGCTTGCTTTTTGGAAGAAAAGCTATGACAAACCTAGACAGCATATGGAAAAGCAGAGACATCACCGTGCCAACAAAGGTTCATCTAGTCAAAGCTATGGCTTTTCCAGTAGTCATGTATGGGTGTAAGGTTGAGTGCTGAAGAATGGATGTTTTAAAACTGTGGTGCTGGAGAAGACTCTTGACAGTCCCTTGGACTGCAAGGAGTCCAAACCAGTCAATCCAAAAGAGAGTCAACCCTGAATATTGATTGGAAAGACTGATACTGAAGCTCCAATAATTTGGCCACCTGGTATGAAGAACTGACCCACTAAAAAAGGCCCTGATATTGGAAAAGATTGAGGGCAGGAGGAGAAGGGGGTGGCAGAGGATGAAATGGTTGGATGGCATCATCAACTCAATGGACATGATTTTAAGCAAATTCTAGGAGATAGTGAAGGACAGGGAAACCAGGTGTGCTGCAGTCCATGAAGTCGCAAAGAGGTGGACAGAACTGAGTGAACAACAAGAGTGTTTATTGAATCTTTAAGAGAGAGAACTAGAGGCTTTGCTTAGATTTTTCAATTTCATGTGGTCTGTAGGAAAGTTGAGTGTTAAGTTCTGATGAATGTACATTAGGCAATAAAGGCACAGCTTTCCATATTAACATTGCCAACTAGGGGCTGTGATGAGTCTGGAGCTGGAGGAATGGGGTTGCTTATCATATGTGGATTAATAAATGACTGTGGACACCATTTCCTGGAATATAGTTGTTATTTTCATATTAAATTTTATTTTTCATCCTAACAAATCCTTTTCAATTGTTTGATTATATAGATACATACGCATACACACTCACTCACCCTCTTGCTGTTCAGTAATTGTTTGCTCATCACTGTCTTCTCTAATTCTTTTAGACAGGAAAAGAAATGAAATTGAAAAACAGGAATGGGCGCTGGTGCTGCAGTTCTTTGCCACAGACACGACATTAGTTCTTTAGAATTTCTCCCGCTCCTGGCACCCTATGTACACTTCTGTTAGACAAATGACACCACATTGTGTTTACTTCTTTATCTATTTGCCATTTAAAAAGAAGAGAGTTTTGAAAGCTGGGTTGTAGGTTTGATTTCCATAAGCCCTGTGTCTGATACACATTATACATTCAGTACAAGTCTGATAGAATTACATGAAATTAATATTTTGAATGTATATGAACGGCTTCATTTCTCAGCCCTTGTTCAGAAGTGAGCATTGTGTCAATCCTGAAAGATTTATTTAACACAAGATGGAGAGGCAAGGATGACTTAATTATATTCCATTTGGCTTGTTCAGGATAAGGAGCTTTGACTCAGTTGTCTGACATAAGATAAGGAGGAAGTGGACAAAAAATGATGTCACTACACTAATTGATTTTGTAAAGAAAGACATGCTAAGCCTAATTTCTTTTGTTAGATTCTTTGTAGAGGCCAGTACAACAGAAATTTAAAATAAACCCAGAGATTGGACATGACATATGGTGATATGGGTGAAGTTGCTTATCCATTTTAAGATGTAGGAACTGAGACAAATATTCAAGCTGTGTGCTTTATGGAAACTTCCCTGGAAAAGCACTGTATTTCTGTGTGTGTGTTATGGAGGACTATCAATCTCACTCAGTGTGATGTATTTGCTAATGTACCAAAAAATGTAATTAAAAGGTAGAAACCCTTTCAGTGATTGTAGGTATGAACCCAACCTGAAGATAATTTTATGATAATTGCTAAAGGTATTTGGAAAAGTGAATTGACTGACATTTATAGCATGATGACTAGTGAACAGAGCCTGACCAAGGAAATGAATGAGTATGAATATATATGTCTGGGTATCTATGTTGACATCAATTTCTGCCATTAACAGACTGTAATCTTGGATAAGATATTAACCAATCATTTCTTTCTGCTTTCTTTATCTGTAAAAATAAGTTGGCTTAGATAGCTTCCATGAATGGTTTTGTGAAGAACACAGTTGCTATAAAATGTTAACAGATTTAACTTCCTGGTTAAGAAAGTTAAACGCTTGTGTATATTGCAGAATCACTCACAAACTTTATATGCTAATATGAAGTATGGCTCTCAAGACAGAGACAACAGTATGTAGCTCCAAAAGTTCATGATTGTCTCTGACAATAAGCTAGACCTCATTACTTTTCAAACCTAATAAATATAATTTTATAAATTTATGTAAGAAGTATAAGATGTTCAAAGATTCTCGCAGACCTCAAAATCTTGAATTGAGTGAAAGTCACCATTTACCTACACTTTCAAAACAATAGGGTGGCATATCCATGTATTAATAGCAATCTAGAAAGGTAAGATACTTTCTTGTTAGATGTGCCCAGTATATTAGTAACCTATATCAATATGTTAAGGGTAAAATTAGATGAGATTATTGATTGAATTTATTAATCATTAAAATTATTGGAGCTTAACTGTATGAGTTCTTCTTCACCTTGAAACATTTGCAAAACACTGAAATAGATCTCAGTTATTTTATTATAATCTGCAGGCACATTTTCCTGCTTTCCAGTCATATTATGAACCACGGGAAATGCAAAGGGCCAGAGTGGGTAATTTGGGACAAAGGAGATGTCTGAGAAGACCTGAATATATTTGACAGATGATTTATGGTTTAAGAAAGTACCATTTTATCTAATCTAAAACTTAAAATGTCCTTCTTCATGCACACACCACAATAAACAACAGTTGAACAATGGAATTCAATGCTGATTGCCTAGTTAAAATGTTAAGAAAGGTGCTCCTTAAATTTTATTATTAATAAAAATATAAATAATGGCTAATTACTTTTATGCCCTGACTTTAGTGCAGGGGGATATTTTGTAGTAAATATGTTTCAATGATATTTCATTCTTATTGATTTCATAGAGGATGCTGAGGATGATGGACTAAAAATGAAGACAAAGAGTAAATATTTAAACCCAGGAAAAACAATGGCCATGGTGTGACCTTGTATATAAAAGCTGTTGTCTAAGGAGGCCATTAGTCATTCTCAAGTTATGATATTTCATTTACAAGTATAAAATAGATTAAAATTAGTTGTCACAGAAAAGTTTTACATTAGACACTGAAGAAAATTGTACAGTAGGGCAATATTCTACTGAAGATGTAGAATCATTACTAATAATCTGTGTTGAATGCCAACAAAATTCATGGCATTGCACCCCAAGTGATAGGGGAACAAACTAACTCTGGTCAAGTTTAAACTTAGGAGAAATATTTAGTTCACGATCCTTGAATTAATTACTATTCTCTCTGGAGTTTGAAGAAAGATCTAGATAAATTACACTTCTTCTCCGTTCTGACTCTACCATCCTTTTTTTCCTATGATTGGTGATATTAGCCTCTGGTGAACTATTTTCATTCCAAGTGAGTAAGTTCTTTCTAATACAATTCCCCTTGCTTGTAGGGCAATTCTTCAAGCATTCTCTGATTCTACAGAATGTTTTTAAGGAGGTTGTTCAGCCAAAGCCATTTTTCTCCCGGAATGTTGACTGATAGGGTCTCAAGAGTTATGCAGTATTAAGGTCACATTAGGAACTTACGAGAAATCATAGATAATTCTGTAACAGCAGTGAAAATGATGATCTTATTGTTCTTTAATGGGAGGATGTCCACTTGGCCTTTCTCGCCATTCATTTCAGAAGTGAGCTTTCCCAGATCTAGTTTCATTAAATCCATCCCACCTCATCTTCATCTCAGATTATATTGCAAAACGTTGAGAACCATTCATTACTGTTTTAGGCTCAGTCATAAAAGAAATGAAAAATACTCAGTGACAACAGTTTTTGAGTTGTTTGAATCTGGCAGATTGGTACTGTTCTAATGACTCAGAAAATTCACATTTACGTCTTAATTTTAGGACATCGGTGAGAAGCTAGTTCTAGGAGAAAGAAACTGGATTGTCTTTGGGATTAACTGCTACTGTCAGCTATGTTTTGGTCCAGAGAGTTTAACTGTGTCATGAAATCAAACACAATTCATTACTTCATAATTACAAGCATGCCTGAAAAGGCATGAATTAAAAATGCAACTAATTTCCAGGAAGTAGACTCAAAAATAAGAAAATCAACTTTCCAACTGTCTAATCTTATAGGAATGTCAACTAACAAGATGGGAACTGTTATTAAAACTTTTAAATTATTAGCACATTATGAGTTCTGGAGAAGTATTACCTAAAGCAACTATTGCAGTGAGCAAGTGGCTAATGAAATCTACATTGATAAGTAATTGTTTGGGTTCCTTGGACAGCCAAGAGATTATAGTTAATCTTTGGTTTTATGAGGTCTATTTAATCGCAAAGGAGAAAGGAGCCTAAAGATTTCTTTAAGGTACAGAATAAACTAAGCTCATAAAAAATAACAGTTCCAAAATTGTTACTAGGTAGGATGAGCAAATATTTTAAATTAAATAACCCCTTCTTTTTTATAATCATGCATGGTATTCAAGTTTTCCAAAACGAAAAATCAATAGACATACCAAACTGTGGGTAAAAACAGTGTTGCCAAATTTAAGGTTTTAGCATAGTCAGTTTATTATACTTAGTAAATGTTCAATGTAAAGGTTTCTAAAACATTTTTTAATTTATAATAAATCACTGTCAAAGTTAGACATTTTTATTTCCTTCTACTTTCTATGTATTATGCACCATAATATATTATAATAGTGCACATAATACTGCGCAGCCTTCTTATAATGATCTTTACTCATTTCTTTGAAAATTATAAGCATCAATTTTAATAGCTGCATAGTATTTCATGGTATGGATATGCTACAATGTACTTAAATTATTCCTCTGGAAATGAGCATTTATATTGGGTGTAAGTAGTTTTAATTTATTTTTGTATAAACCTTGAAAAAAATAGGATTTTATTCTTAGGATTTTTTATTCTAGGATTTTATTCTTAGAAATTGAATCATTGGAATAAAATATATAAATATTTATGTTCTTTATTCAGTTCTCTTTATTCATAAAGAATATTTATTGCTGAACTTTAAGGTTATAACTAATTTATGAAAGTTTAGCAACTGAATTCTATGGTGTCCTGTTTTCACCAATTGGAGCTATTTTATAAATAAGTACTTGTACAAAATTTTATATACAAGGTGTTTTCTGTAGTGTTTGATCACTATTAATGTTTTTAAACTTTTATGAATAAAACATTTTTAAAACTATTAGAAACTAGCAAATTAGTTCCTATTGCCACTTGGGTTCTATGGTTTAAATTAATTTCATGCAATAAAACTTATCCTGAAACTGAAGTATCCATTCTATCTTTAGTGATTTATTTACTGGTTTCTAATTAACTCAGATTTGAGTATGCCATAGTAAGTTTGTTATATGTCTCTTCCTTTGGCACATGGGTTACCCTTCTAGAAATGATTACAGTACTGAGAAAATCTGAGAATGGGGAAATATTCAAGGCAAAATACAATCTGAAGCTCATTTCAATCAATTGTCTATCTTCTCCTTGAAAAACACGTTTATACAAGATCTTAATGTCAGTGAATATCAGAATATTCTTTTTATTTATTTCTATACTTTAAAAAAATAATCAAAAAACTTAACATGTAAAAGAGACAGTAGTCACCTCCAATATAGAGATGTTGATTACTTTTGGATAATTCCATCTTTAGGTGCATTATTTTATTTTGTGTATACAGAATTCTAAGAAGGTTTAAAGTGTGTGTATGCATGCTTTGGTCATGGCCAACTCTTTGTGTCCCTATGAACCACAGCCTTCCTGGCTCCTCTGTCCACAAGATGCTCCAGGCAAGAATACTGGAGAGGGTTGCCATGACCTTCTTCAGGGGGCCTTCCCGACCCACGGATCGAGCCCACCTCTCTTATGTCTCCTGCATTGGCAGGCGGGTTCTTTACCACTAGTGCCACCTGGGATGCCCAAGGAGGTCTAAATGAGTCTTCTACTATCCAGTGAACAACTAAAAATTAAAGCATTTCAACTTAGTGGCCTGGATATTTGTGTAATAAATACTGTTTTAATGAATTACCTATAAATCTGCATAATTGGCATCTTATATTTTGGGGAACTGTATTAAAATTTTAAAATAGTTTGGAAACTAAATGTTAAAATGAAGTCTACTCAGACGGTTCTGCAAAAATGGCAGAACTGTGTGTGCTCAGTTGCTTCAGTCATGTCCAGCTCTTTGTGACCTTGTGGACTGTAGTTCACCAGGCTTCTCTGTCCATGAGAATCTCCAGGCAAGAATACTGAAGTGGGTTGCCATGCGCACCTCCAGGGCATCTTCCCGACCCAGGGATTGAACGCACATCTCCTGCATTGCAGGCAGATTTTTTAACCACCACTGAGCAACCTGGGAAGTCTGAAATGGCAGAATAGGAAGCATTAAAAATTTATCTTCCTATGGAGTCACTGATTTTACTCACAGGACCTGATGTAACTGTTTTGGAACCCTGAAATCTTCCTTGCAGATTTGGAAGAGTTGCAGCTTCCAGGAGAAAAAACAAAATTATCAGTGTTTGCAAATAATACGATCTTTTGTGTAGAAAACCCTAAAAATTCCATGCACACACAAAAAATCCAAACAGTTAGAACTAATAAACAAATTCAACAAAGTAACAGATTACAAAGTTAGCTAACAAAAACTTTGACATTTCTAAACACAATGTACAATCTGAAAAGAAAGTTACAAAAATAATTTTATTTACAATAGTATTAATAGGAATAAAGTACTTAGTTCAGTTCCGTTCATTTCAGTTGCTCAGTCGTGTCCGACTTTTTGTGACCCCATGAATTGCAGCACGCCAGGCCTCCCTGTCCATCACCAACTCCTGGAGTTCACTCAGACTCACGTCCATTCAGTCCGTGATGCCATCCAGCCATCTCATCCTCTGTCGTCCCCTCCTCCTCCTCCTGCCCCCAATCCCTCCCAGCATCAGAGTCTTTTCCAGTGAGTCAACCCTTTGCATGAGGTGGCCAAAGTACTGGAGTTTCAGCTTTAGCATCATTCCTTCCAAAGAAATCCCAGGGTTGATCTCCTTTAGAATGGACTGGTTGGATCTCCTTGCAGTCCGAGAGACTCTCAAGAGTCTTCTCCAACACAACAGCTCAAAAGCATCAATTCTTTGGCACTCGGCTTTCTTCACAGTCCAACTCTCACATCCATACATGACCACTGGAAAAACCATAGCCTTGACTAGACGAACCTTTGTTGGCAAAGTAATGTCTCTGCTTTTTAATATGCTATCTAGGTTGGTCATAACTTTTCTTCCAAGGAGTAAGCGTCTTTTAATTTCATGGCTGCAGTCACCATCTGCAGTGATTTTGGAGCCCAAAAAAATAAAATCTGACACTGTTTCCACTGTTTCTCTATCTATTTCCCATGAAGTGATTGGACCGGATGCCATGATCTTCATTTTCTGAACGTTGAGCTTTAAGCCAACTTTTTCACTCTCCTCTTTCACTTTCATCAGGAGACTTTTGAGTTCCTCTTCACTTTCTGCCAGAAGGGTGATGTCATCTGCATATCTGAGGTTATTGATATTTCTCCCAGTAATCTTGATTCCAGCTTGTGTTTCTTCCAGTCCAGAGTTTCTCATGATGTACTCTGCATATAAGTTAAATAAGCAGGATGACAATATACAGCCTTGACATACTCCTTTTCCTATTTGGAACCAGTATGTTATTCCATGTCCAGTTCTATCTGTTGCTTCCTGACCTGCATACAGGTTTCTCAAGAGGCAGGTCAGGTGGTCTGGTATGCCCGTCTCTTTCAGAATTTTCCACAGTTGATTGTGATCCACACAGTCAAAGGCTTTGGCATAGTCAATAAAGCAGAAATAGATGTTTTTCTGGAACTCTCTTGCCTTTTTGATGATCCAGTGGATGCTGGCAATTTGATCTCTGGTTCCTCTGTCTTTTCTAAAACCATCTTGAACATCAGAAAGTACTTAGAAATTAATTTAATCAAGGAAGTGAAAAGTTTGTGCAATGAAATCTATAAAATAGTGCTGAAAGAAACAAAAAAAAACACATAAATAAATGAAAATGATTCCCATGTTCATGGACTGGAATACTTAATATTATTCAAATATCGATAATACACAATGATCTATAGATTCAGCACAATCTTCTTAAAAATTCCAATGATATTTTTTGTAGAAATAGTAAAATGAGAAAGAACAAAACTCACAACCCTCGATTAGAAAACTTACTACAAGTTTGCAGTAATCAAAACAACATGGTTGGCATAAATGTAGGCACATATATCATTGGATAGAATTGACAGTCCAGAAATGAGCTTCACATGTGTGGTTATATGATTTCTGCAAGAGTGTGAAAAATGTGTGAGGAAAGAACAGTCTTTTCAACACGTGGCGCTGAGAAAACAGGATGTGTATGCATGCTTACTTGCTCAGTCGTGTCTGATTCTCTGTGACCCCATGGACTGTGGGCCACCAGGCTCTTCCGTCCGTGGAATTTTTCAGTCAAAAATACTGGAGTGGGTTGCTGTTTCTTACTCCAGGGGAAAATAGGATATCCGTAGGCTAAAAGGGAAGTTGGACACTTATCTAACATTATAAACAAAAATTAACTCAAAATAAATGAAGGATCTAAATATAAGACCTGAAATAATATAACTCTTAGAAGAAAATATATACTAGCTTTATGACACTGGATTTGATAATGATTTCTTGGATATGAGAGCAAAGGCACAAGTAAAAAGAAAAAAATAGACAAATTGACTTTATAAAAATTAAAAAAAATATATCCTGCATTAAAAGACCCAATCCACAGAGTGGGAAGGCAGTTCACAAGATGGAAGAAAATATTTGCAAATCCCATACTAAGAGATTAATATTCAGAATACACAGAGAAGTCTTAAAACTCAAGAGCACAAAACAACTGGATTAAAAGTAGGCAAAGGATTTTAACAGGTATTTCTCCAAAGAAGATATGTGAATGGCTAATAAGCACATGAAAGATACTCAGCATCATTAATTATTAAGGAAATGCAAATCAAACCTACAATAAGATACTGACTCATACCTATTAGGATGGTTACTATTAAAAATTAAACAACCAGAAAATAGTAAGTGTCCCAGGGGATGTGGAGAAATTGGAACCCATGTACTGTTGGTGGACAGAACTGAAAAAATGGTACAGCTGTTGTGGGAAATAGTGTAGATTCGCCTTAAAAATTTTTAGTAGAATTACCACATGATTCAGCAATCCCACTCCTGGGTATACACCCAAAGGAAATAAGAAAAGGGTTTCCAAGAGATATTTGTACACCTATATTCATAGTAGCAATATTCACAAGCTAAAACACATGAGCACACCGTGTCTCCATCAACAAATGAATAAGTAAAAAATGTGGCATATACGTACACTGGAAGATCATTGATCCTTAAAAAGGAATGAAATTCCTCAATATGCTTCAATGTGAATGTACCTTGAGGACCTTATACTAGGTAAAATAAGCTAGTCATTAAATAAGACAATTATTGTAGGATTTTACTTATATGAGTCTCTTAGAATAGTCAGAATCATTAAGACAAAAGTGTAATGGTGGTTGCTAGAGGTTGGTGGGGAGGGAGGGTGGAAAAGTGGAGCTATTATTTAAGGGGCATTGAGTTTCAATTCTACAAGATGAAAAGAGTTAAGGGGATGGATGGTGGTGATGAGAGCATAATAATGTATTTAATGCCACTGAATCGTACACTTAAAATGGTCAAGATACTAAATGCTATGTACATTTTGTCACACAAAAAGCTAAAACAAACAGCAAAAACAGATCTACTTCTATACCTTAATACTTTCAGTTTACACCACTTTACTACTTTCTACAACTTCATGAAACTTTCAGTAGCTTTCTAAAATTTATAAGCACTGGATTTTCTTTGATCTGAAAGATAGATAAAAACACATTATATCAAAATTTTAGTTTCCACTACTGTTAAAAGTGCACTGCAGGGATCTATGAAAACTCTGTCTACTAAATAGATATATGTTGATGTTTCATGTGTAATTGCTTCCATGGGGACACTAAATATAGTCCGTAGATTGCAAGGCAATCATAAGTCAGAAGAGACACTGAGTGTCTAAATAATATAAATGCTTGTCTTGGGTCATGGGGGAAAACTCTAGAACCATTCCTCTTACAATTATTTCAACAGCCACTGTTTTTGTCTGAGAGGCAAATCATTGGAGCAACAAATGAATGTCATGTTTTGTTTTGTTTCAGAATCCTTGTGCCTTGTCCCAATAAAATCACATAACTATACTTCTTGGTTTTTAGTTTTGGGATCTTATAATCCTGGAATTCCAGTGACCTTGCATGGCAGTCAGAAAGTCCCAGAGAAACACCTACCCTTAGGATTAGTTCATTTGGGGTTATCTTAGCTTTAGCTTTTGGGAGTGTATATAGGAAAAAGTACTTCTTATCATATGGTCAAAGGATTTTGATTAAATTCTTATCCACAATTCCAGAAATATAGCTAAACAGAGAAAAGCAGCGTCTCGTATTTAGAAACTTAAAAGCAGAAAAACAAAGTAATTGTGTTGATACAAAGAATAAAATATAATCAACATTTTTCAGTTAATGTTTTCTGCAGACATTTAAATAAGGATTAAGAGTTATGTATTACATAGTTATAAGAAAAAAATGGTCAAACAAATTGGAATTTTTATCCTCAACTTGACTAGTAAAACTGAAATATGAAATGATATTAGATCATTAATTAAAGGACTTTTATTCCAAATTATCTCATCTGAATTTTTCCAAGTCATATTACTTTTTTTGTATCTCAGTAATACCATCTATGAAATGTGAAAAGAAACTAGATCATATGCTAATTTTATTTTCTAATTTGACTTTGAATCTAAGATTTTATATTGACAGTTTGTCTACATCTTACCTAATTCATAAAAGATTGGCAAAATAAACAGCAAAATCACATTTTTAAGGGAGGGTTGGAGAAAGTCAAAGTACAGAAAATAAGACAAAATCAGAGGTCAAGTTAATGCAGGGTTCCTACATTTCCCCAGTGTGCCTGTGTGAGTAATTTACAACTTCAGCACAGTTACAACAGACAGTAACTGCATTGGGTAACTAATCATTCTGATTGCAGAGTGACTTAAAAGTTACTTTGGGGAACCATTTTACTTTGGGAACCTTACATTCATTTTGGCTGCTTATGTGTTTGGTTTCTTGCTAGGACAGATTGCACTGAAGGCCTCAATTCTTCAGCCCCTCCATGTAAGATTAGCCCTTGCCCTGTGGTTTTGCAGCCCCTCCCGCTTTCTCCCCAATCCAGAATGAGTCATGTGACTTATTCTGGCCAACCCAATGTTAGCAGAGATGATGTTACCAGATAAGGCACTTTCCATGTGCATTTGGTGAATACATGGGCGTGCCTGCGGCAGCCTGCTAGGCTCAGAGGGAGGGTAAAGGATGTGTGAAGCTGACCTGCCCAGTTGTTCCCCAGCTAGAAGAGACAACCACATGCTGAATCCTGCAGATACATGAGAAATCAATTTCCAGTGTTATGTATTACTGAGATTTCCAGTGCTTTGTTACGCAGCGTTAGCACCTACTAGAGCATTTTTTTATTTTCATGGCTTGCTGTACTCTGTGGCTCAGACACACAGAGTTGAGTCAGTCATGCCCAAGTGCATTGCTTTCCAGAGGGCCAAGCAAACACACACTATTTTCTGAGTGAGCTTAATTGTGAAGGACCATAGGCATGAGACTTTCTATGAGACACTTCTTTCTATTCCCTATTTTTATTCCGATTATTCTTCCTGGAAGTTATGATCCACTGGGCTTTAGTCCTATCACTGAACTCAGCTGTGAATGTTTACTTTTTAATAGTAATAATTTAAGTAAGAAAGCTGTTGAATGTATGGTCTTCTGGATCTCTTAGAGCAAGGTCCCCAGTTCCTTAGCCTGGGACTGATAGCGTCAATGGCTGTTTAGGAACCAGGCCACACAGCAGGAGATGTGCCGTGGGGTTAGCAAGCAAAGCAAGTGAAGCTTCTTTAGCTACTGCTGCTCCCCATGGCTCTCATCACTGCCTGAACCACCCCTGCACTTACCATCCCCCGTCCCTGTCACCCCAGCAGTCCGTGGAAAAATTGTATTCCATAAAACTGATCTCCAGTGCCAAACAGGTTGGAGACTGCTGTCTTAGAGTCATGGGAAATAAACAAATGAGAGTTAAGATCCTGTTTTTGATGGATCAGCCTTAAAGAAAAGAAGGCAGAGAGAAGTTGTTCCATCCTGACAGATATTAACCATGTGTCTGATTACGAGCCGCAGTCCCCACTATTTTCTGAAATGGGATCAGATGGTGTTCTATTGTAGCAGAATCGGACTCCAGAAGTAACGAATATGGCCTGTGTGGCACCAACCACATACATCCCACCCAGGAGCTGAGGATATGTTGACCAGGGGTTCAGGAGTGAGGGAACACGGTTAACAAACATGAGAGGACTGTTAAACAGTTTAGGAACCATGAGAACCGTGACTAGTACATAATTTTGTTTTCTGACAATGGGGGCCAGGTGGGAATCACATTTTTTTTTTTTTCAGGATTTTAAAATCAAGAATTGTACTGTGTAAAAAATCTAACAACTTGAAAGGATTTGTGCTCTTTACAATGTTATTAGACTGTATTGATTCTGGGATTCCCAGATGACACTGTGATAAAGACCACGTACCTATGCAGGAAACATGAGAGATGCAGGTTCGACCCCTGGGTTGGAAAGATCCCCTGGGGTAGGAAATGGCAACCAGCTCCAGTATTGCTGCTAGGAAAATTCGAAGGACAGGGGGGCTGGTGGGCTACAGTCCATGAGATCACAAAGAATCGGACACGATTGAGCAACTGAGCAGATGCTCACAATGTTGTTACTCTAGGCCTAAAAAGTGTCACATGATAAACCGTAATCTAGATTTGAGGTGTTTTATTTTATTAGTCGGCAAAATATTTGGTTGACATCTAATAGATATAAGGAAGTATCATGACATTTGGCATTAGAGAGGCTACAATTCAAATCCCAGATCTGTAATTTTCTGTATTGATTACTCTGGGTCTATTACTTAACCTCTAAATCATTAGCTTATCAACTGTAAAACATTTTCTGATGCCATCTACCTCACAGAATTGTAGGATATGTATGGAGGATTTAGAAAGACCTTTAGGACATTGGGCTTCCCTAGTAGCTCAGCTGGTAAAGAATCCACCTGCAATACAGGAGACCCCAGTTCAATTCCTGTGTTAGGAAGTTTCCCTGGAGAAGGGAGTGGCTACCCCCTGCAGTATTCTGGCCTGAAGAATTCCATGGACAGAGGAGTCTGGGGGACTACTATCCATGGGGTCCAAAGGGTCAGACATGACTGATCGACTTTCACTTTCTACTTCTTTTTCTTAGGACATTGTATCACACTACTTCTAGAATTTTCTCAAGTTAAAATAATCTTCTAGAATAAATACTTTATTTAAAATCTAAGATGGGCTTAAAAGAACAGACTTTGAAACATATGAGAATTTATGTTTTACCCTTTATAGATTATTAACTTTCTTGTCAAAATGAAATCATGAGTTATAAAAGCTTAAGATGGTAAGAATCAGCAATTGTATCAATAATTGAAAAAACAAATGTTCTCTTAATTCAGTATGTTAAAAGAAAAATCCAAGCACATTAAAAATGTTGGGTTTGAGCAAAAATGTATTCTATTTGGGTGGCACCAAACTAGAAGAGGTCAGGAACACTCTACCAACAGGGACGGACTCCTACAGAGAAGACAAGGAAGCAAAGTAGGAAATTAGTTGATTGGTTGAAGCGGCTGCCTTATTTGAAAAAGCTTAATTTGCTGTGATTGGTTGTCCTCAGGTTTCAATTTCCTAACCTTGAGGCACTTATAGGCTTAATTTTGATTTGTTGTATACGTGTCAATGCATGAGAACCACCTCAGTCTAACAGTCTCCTTGTTTAATAAACAAACATATTCTTTTCCTTTACCTTTAAAGGACATATTTTTCCTCCTGTGGCATTAATTTTTTTCACATCACATTATTTTCCTCTGGAGTTTAGCTATTTTTTTTTTCCTTAGACTCTTCAGGAATTAGATTTTTGGCCAGGAAGAAAACATGTTCATTGGCAGATTCCATATCTCTAGCCACTAGTAAATTAATGCTCAAAATTCTCCAAGCCAGGCTTCAGCAATACGTGAGCCATGAACTTCCAGATGTTCAAGCTGGTTTTGGAAAAGGCAGAGGAACCAGAGATCAAATTGCCAACATCCGCTGGGTCATCGAAAAAGCAAGAGAGTTCCAGAGAAACATCTATTTCTGCTTTATTGACTATGCCAAAGTCTTTGACTGTGTGGATCACAATAAACTGTGGAAAATTTTGAAAGAGATGGGAATACCTGACCACCTGACCTGCCTCTTGAGAAACTTGTATGCAGGTCAGGAAGCAACAGTCAGAACTGGACATGGAACAACAGACTGGTTCCAAATAGGAAAAGGAGTACGTCAAGGCTGTACATTGTCATCCTGCTTGTTTAACTTCTATAATTTCTATGCAGAGTACATCATGAAAAATGCTGGACTGGAAGAAGCACAAGCTGGAATCAAGATTGCTGGGAGAAATATCAATAACCTCAGTTATGCAGATGGCATCACCCTTATGGCAGAAAGCGAAGAGGAACTAAAAAGCCTCTTGATGAAAGTGAAAGAGGAGAGTGAAAAAGTTGGCTTAAAGCTCAACGTTCAGAAAACGAAGATCATGGCATCTGGTCCCATCACTTCATGGGAAATCGATGGGGAAACAGTGGAAATAGTGTCTGACTTTATTTTTTTGGGCTCCAAAATCACTGCAGGTGGTGAGTGCAGCCATGAAATTAAAAGACGCTTACTCTTTGGAAGGAAACTTATGACCAACCTAGATAGAATGTTAAAAATCAGAGACATTACTTTGGCAACAAAGGTCCGTCTAGTCAAGGCTGTGGTTTTTCCAGTGGTCATGTATGGATGTGAGAGTTGGACTGTGAAGAAAGCTGAGCACTGAAGAATTGATGCTTTTGAACTGTGGTGTTGGAGAAGACTCTTGAGAGTCTCTCAGACTGCAAGGAGATCAAACCAGTCCATTTTGAAGGAGATCAGCCCTGGGATTTCTTTGGAAGGAATGATGCTAAAGCTGAAACTCCAGTACTTTGGCCACCTTATGTGAAGGGTTGACTCACTGGAAAAGACTCTGATGCTGGGAGGGACTGGAGGCAGGAGGAGAAGGGGACAACAGAGGATGAGATGGCTAGATGGCATCACTGACTCGATGGACGTGAGTCTGAGTGAACTCCAGGATTTGGTGATGGACAGGGAGGCCTGGCGTGCTGCTATTCATGGGGTCGCAAAGAGTCAGACACAACTGAGCGACTGAACTGAACTGATAAGCTAGTATTAATGAAAACATCTTTTAAAATATATATTTAGTTTGGCAACCAATTTATTTTAGTTCAACAGCATTCATATTCAGGAGATGTATACCACACTAATCTCAGAGAACAATATAATTGTTATCTCTTCTAGTGACTACAAGATAATTAATATCTAGTGATAGATACATTCAAAATTGCATTAATTATATTATTAACGCTTTTAATTAGGCTCCAATATACCTTCTCATTTACAAAACAAACTGAAAGGATTCCCTAGCTATCTTTTACTTCCCAGGAAGATTTATCAAATGCTATAAAAGCTATGAATTGGAATTAACTTGAGCTTTGTTTCCTTAGTTACTTTCCCCTGTCCTTACACCACCAATAAAATCTTATTAACAAAATAATTGCACACATTATTTCCAGTTATCTCTCTTTCATTTTCTAGTCTCATATTGAGACCAGTATGCACACTAAGGAATTAAAAGTGTGGAGTTAGCTATCACCTTCCCTCAGATCTCTTAGAAAAAAATGCAACCCTGTTCAAAAGAGTTTTCTTTTGATATTGTAGTAATCAAGACCAAATTACTGTGGCATTGCTGTTTGTGTCACTTGGGGTAAAAAAAAAAAAAAAAAAAAAAAAAAAAAAAACAGAAATACCCTCTGCTAGTCAGATTTCCATGACTTCCTTTAGAAGGAAGAGAATCATTTCTTTTCAAATGAAGTGAGCATTAGCCTAAGGAATTATAGCAGCTAGGCACACAGATGGCTTCCTTGCATATATTTACCTGATGTAAAAGAGACGAAAAACGTTAAGTGGAGTCCTGGACTCCGCTGCTGCTTCTACCCTCCCATTAATGCACTTTGAGGCTTTGGTCAGAAAATGGCAGGTTGACCAGAAAAAATAAAAATAAAAAAATATATATATATTTATTGTATAATTTTTTGTAATGCTCCTATTGAAAAATATTGATGCTGTGAAAGCGGCACTGGGTCTGAAGACCTATTCTGGCTATTAGCTCAATACTGTCATTCTGGGGACAGGAAATACTTCAGGCAGGAAATACTTCTGGCTTAAAGGTCCTCAGTTGTAAAATGAAAAACTTCAAGGTGACCTGTAAGATTTCTTCCACACCTAAAGTTTGAGATTCTGATAATCACAAAGACATGGGTTTTTCTCATACATTTTTAACCTAGTGTGCAAAAGATGTCTTCTTTCAAGAGATGAAGATGATTCCACTTAGAAGGAAGGTTTTCCTTTTCATTATTTTTCTCATCTTTTCCTCTTGATTTCTGACAGGATAAGCTCTGTGAGATAGATGCTATGGTGAACTGATTAAGAAATCAGATTCTGCAGTCAAATTGCTATTGCACATCCAGGCTTTTGCCTACATTGCCGTGGATGTTAGATGAGATACTCAGTTGTTTCTGAATTTTTGTCAACAGAAATGAAGATAATCATAGCGTCAGCCTACTAGGGTCTCTCAGCATTCTGCTTGTATCAGTACGTACCACTTGCCACATAGTAAGTGTTTCATAGATACTAATGTTGGTTTAAGGACTGAGGGCATGGAATCCTCCTTTATTTTGTTATTTTCTAATTTATTTGTTAAAGGCTTGTGTTCCCCTAAGTGATTTAAGGCTGCACTGGGTCTTCACTGCTGCGCACGGGCTTTCTCTAGCTGTGGCAAGCAGGGGGTTCTCTTCACTGCGGTGCATGGGCTTCCCATTGCAGCGGCTTCTCCTGTTGCAGAGCACGAGCTCTAGGCGCACAAGCTTCAGTAGTTGCGGCACAGGCTCAGTCATCGTGGCACCCAGGCTTAGCTGCCCCTTGGCATGTTGGAATCTTCCCAGACCAGGAATTGAACCCATGTCTCCTGCACTGCGGGCAAATTCTCAATCACTGGAGCACTAGAGAAGTTCATGGAGTACTCTTTTAGAGAATGTCTTTTCCAAGCACTCAAATAAAACTTTGGGTAACCGTTCTTAATGTATCAAGTCACTTTAACTTAAGGCACCCATCACTATACAAATGGAATTTCCCTTTTCTGCATCTACGAGGACTTGGCCTCAGCACAGGTTAAAAGGTACAGAATTTTTGTTGGGTTGATATCTGTCACTTACCTCTCTACCGTCACAGATGTTAGAGGAAAATTCTGGAGGCTGGAGTTTATTGTGTCTGAGTTTCCCTCTATTTTTTAAAACTCACCTCTTAAAAATATCTATTAAAACTCTGATTTTGTAAGCATAGTGAAAATTACACAATATCATTTGTTGTGAAGGGATTACAAATTAAAGCAACAATGAAATGCCACAGTGTACCTCAGAATAGCTAAAATTAAAAAAATAAAAAAGGAAAGAAAATTAGAGGGGCAATAGAAACTCATTCATTGCTGGTAGGAATTCAGTATAACACACAACCCTTTTGGAAGTTTGCTAGAGTTTTACACACCTGAGCATAATCTTACCATATGATCCAGCAACTGGGTATTTATTCAATTCAGTTGAAAATTATATTTACACAAAAGTCTGCTGTTGAATATTTACAAGAACTTTAGTTATAATCACTGAAAACTGGAAACAACCAAAATATCTTTCAATCAATAAGTGAATAGTCTATGGTAAATCGGTACAATGAAATAATATCAGTGTTGACAGGACATGATTTATCAAGCCACAAATAGGCAAGAAGGAAACTTAAATGCCTATTTCTAAGGGAACAAAAACAGCTGCATACTGTGTGATTTCAATTATTTGACATCCCAGAAATGCAAAACTGTTAAGAAAGTAAAATGATTTTTGGTTGCCAGGGGTTGGGGAAGGGTAGACATGAGTAGGTGAAACACAGGGGATTTTGGGAGCAGTAAAACTGTGATACCAGGTTGTTGGACACATGACATTGTGAATTTATCAAAACTCTCAGAATTTTAAAGCACTAAGAGCAAGATGTTAATATATGCAAATTGATGGAGTCAGGGGAGCCCAGGAAGGTACATGAACATGGCCAAAACAATCTAGCTGTATTTCAGATGTATGAGACAACCTCACCAAGGGCAGCGTGGGGGAGGTGCTGACCCAGGGAACTTCACTGGCTGCTAAGCCGGTGTGCTACTGCTGAGCCTGCGTGCTGAAGCTTGGGCACCTAGAGCCTGCTGCCAGAAACTATAAATGGGTAACGTCTGTTAGACCGAAGGCCTAAAGTCAAAGGGAACTGCACATAACCACTATACTCCAATTGATAGTCATATCTGAGGGAGTGGTAGTGGTTAACAATTCTAAAACTTTTATATATGTATATATATATATGCATATTTACCTATTGAAAAATATAGGTAAATAAATGGCAGGTGGTGAGAACCAGCTATCCCACCAAGGGCAACAGGATTTGCAGATAAGCAAAAGAAGGAGGGTCTAGCATCATCTATGCAATAAGAGATCAGAGTTGTAAACTTCTTATGAAGCTTAACTTAATGTAGATGCATGTGGTTATATTTAGAAATATCAATATAAATTGGGAAGAAATCCTCTCTATTATCTTTTCATTTTTTTTTTTGTAGCTCAAAAACTTAAAAATGTAAAACTAATTAAAGAAAAATTCTGCTTTTCATATTGCCTCCATGTTTCTTCCAAATTTATTCCTCTCCTTACCTTACAACTACAGGGAAACACTTGGCTTATGTCAATCAATAAAAATAAGATCAATCTCAGAAACACTATATATTTTACTTATTGACTTCATGTCTATAAATTCCACTGGAAAAGAGGATTTGTCTGTTTTGCTCAGTACTGATCCCCTAGAGACTTGAATGTTATCAGCTCAACAATGGATAATATTTTAGTATAAGAATATCCCTAAATAGTGTTTGATAAATATTTAATGGGATGTTATTATGTTATTTAAAAAAATACTCATTGTTTGAAATTCAAATTTCACTAAGTAGCCTGATTTTTTTTTTCCCCTGATTGATCAATTTATTGTTGTTTTTGCCAAATCTGTTACCCCTACATATAACTTATAGAACTTTGGAGACCATCTTAGTCCCTTTGAGTTGTTAGTTAATACAATCAATGAATAAATATTGATTGAGTAACTTAAGAACAAGAGAAATTTATTTCCCATAGTTCTGGATACTGCAAGTCTAAAATCAAGTTTCCAGCGTCGTTGTCTCTGGTGAAGGGCTGCTTCCTTGCCAATCCCCTCCCTCTGTGTTCTCACTTGGTGAAAGATGCTGGGGAATCTTTCTGGAGACTCTTTTATAAAGGCAGTAATCCCATTTACAAGGTTCTACCTTCAAGAGATTGTACCCTCATGACTTAAGCGTCTCTCAAATATCCCACCTCCTACTACCATTATCATTGAGGGTTAAGATTTCATCACATGAATTTTGGCGAGGACCCAAACTTTCAGATCCTAGCAGAGACCCACTTTATAACGAATGTGAAATTACAAATCAAAACATTTTTATGCAGCCCAGGAATGACCCATGCAAATGAGGATATCAAAACTTAAGCTTAATTAGCTTCATGGAATATCTGCCTCTTTACAGGAAAACATTGCCTTTCTCTAATCCAGATGGAGTTTGCAGAATGCATTTCACAGCAATTTCACCACTTCCTCCTGCTGCCATTGATAAAAATTTCTAAGGAGCCTCAGCACATCAACTCTTTAGGAGCCTTTGTTTTGACACATAGTAAATTAAGTTCAGCTGCTCTCAGCATGGGGTCTATTATCTCTTGAAGATCACTTAACTCCAGTACATTAACAGAAACTAGGTGCCGAAATATTAGGAGGACAAGCCTCCTTAAAGGTCAATTAGTCTCTAGAGAATAGGGCCAGACTGTGATCTCATTGGCACAAAACAAGTTTTCAAATACTGGTAACTATCAACAAAAAGTTGGTAGAGAATTTCAAGAGAAATATTCTATAAAGAGATACAGAAACAAACATCAGCCTTGCGAAAGACTCACTGTCTAAGGTGTAACCTCCATCTTCCTAGAAACAGCAGCCCGCACTGCCTCCCGAGAGAGGTTAAGGTAGCAGAGGATGGGAAGCAAGACTCAGGAACAGAGAAACGCACGCGTATTTCACAAACCCTGGAGGACAAAGAAGATGCCTTCCCCGCCAGCTTCTAAAGACTAGGGGTGGGGGGGGGGTCTCCTTCTCCTCTTGGCATTAGGCCCTCCTCTTTGGGCCAATTTCTCTCTAGTATCACACCTTCCTTCTCTGACTGCTACACAATTTACAGCTGGGAGACTTGCCAAGGAATCTATGTTATACCTGACATGTGAATCAAGATTGCTTGGACAATGGAAGATTACTCTGTGCGTGTGTGTGTGTGTTTAAGAACTGCTTCAAATCTGGGAAGCTACCAGAGCTCAAAAGAAAGGAAGGACAGAGGTAAGCATGTCCCCATCTTAGGTGTGAACCCGTTCTCATGGATCCCTATCTTGAGTTCACAAGCGACTAATTATTTGAAATTTGAAGTTCATGCTATAGAGTAAAACTTTGTGTGTCCTTCTGAGGCATTCTTTCCCTTCATTCTCCATCTTTTCTCCTCTTCAGTCTTCTTTTTACAATTGACTTTGAGGGGATGACCTGAAGCCTTAGCATTAAAAACATAAATCAATCAGTTAAAAATGTTTTCTTTCTATATGGAATGTCAGATGGGTTCACGGAAACCCAAAATGAGGAGTGGTTTAGAAGCTGTTACCAAAAAGATGTATGTGTTGGGGGGAGGAGGGGCGTCCGGCTGCTCACCACTCAGAGGCCAATAAGAAGGCCAGGCTGGTGGAAGGAAAGTTTGCTTTATTTCAGAAGCTGGCAAGTGCAAGGGAGGGTGGCAGATATTTGTCCAAAGGCAAACCGCCACCCTCCAACCCTGAGAAGCAGCAGGTGAGAGCTTTTATAGACAGAGTGTGGCGGGGGTTGGGGGGAGGTGGTGTGAAGGGGGGGCGTTACATGAAGCAGCAGCACCGTCCTCCCTAACAGTGCTCTTCAACTGGTCTTCAGTGGCATGACTAGCATCATCTTGGTTGTTTTCAGTTCACTTCAGTCACTCAGTCATGTCTGACTCTTTGTGACCCCATGAACCGCAGCACTCTGCATAGAAGTTAAATAAGCAGGATGACAATATACAGCCTTGACATACTCCTTTTCCTATTTGAAACCAGTCCGTTGTTCCATGTCCAGTTCTAAGTGTTGCTTCCTGACCTGCATACAGATTTCTCAAGAGGCAGGTCAGGTGGTCTGGTATTCCCATCTCTTTCAGAATTTTCCAGTTTATTGTGATCCACACAGTCAAAGGCTTTGGCATAGTCAATAAAGCAGAAATAGATGTTTCTCTGGAACTCTCTTGCTTTTTCCATGATCCAGCGGATGTTGGCAATTTGATCTCTGGTTCCTCTGCCTTTTCTAAAACGAGCTTGAACATCAGGAAGTTCACAGTTCACGTATTGCTGAAGCCTGGCTTGCAGAATTTTGAGCATCACTTTACTAGCCTGTGAGATGAGTGCAACTGTGCGGTAGTTTGAGCATTCACTGGCATTGCCTTTCTTTGGGATTGGAATGAAAACTAACCTTTTCCAGTCCTGTGGCCACTGCTGAGCTTTCCAAATTTGCTGACATATTGAGTGCAGCACTTTCACAGCATCATCTTTCAGGATTTGAAAGAGCTCAACTGGAATTCCATCACCTCCACTAGCTTTGTTTGTAGTGATGCTTTCTAAGGCCTACTTGACTTCACATTCCAGATGTCTGGCTCTAGATGAGTGATCATACCATCAGGATTATCTGGGTCATGAAGACCTTTTTTGTACAGTTCTTCTGTGTATTCTTGCCACCTCTTCTTAGTATCTTCTGCTTCTGCTAGGTCCATACCATTTCTGTCCTTTATTGAGCTGATCTTTGATGAAATGTTCCCTTGGTATCTCTGATTTTCTTGAAGAGATCTCTAGTCATTCCCATACTATTGTTTTCCTCTATTTCTTTGCATTAATCACTGAGAAAGGTTTTCTTATCTCTCCTTGCTATTCTTTGGAACTCTGCATTCAAATGGTATATCTTTCCTGTACTCCTTTGCTTTTTGCTTCTCTTCTTTTCACAGCCATTTGTAAGGCCTCCCCAGACAGCCATTTTGCTTTTCTGCATTTCTTTTTGTTGGGGATGGTCTTGATGTCACTAACCTCCGTTCATAGTTCATCAGGCACTCTGTGTATCAGATCTAGTCCCTTAAATCTATTTTTCACTTCCACCACATAATCATAAGGGATTTATTTAGGTCATACCTGAATGATCTAGTGGTTTTCCCCACTTTCTTCAATTTAAGTCTGAATTTGGCAATAAGGAGTTCATGATCTGAGCCACAGTCAGCTCCTGGTCGTGTTTTTGGTTGGTTTTGGTACAGCTAATCTTGAGTTCTGGGGTGCACTTGTTCCCATTTCTTTGTAGTCAATTCTCCGAATTATGGCAGCTCAAGTTCTGGGTATAGTCTCGTCGTGATGTATTCAATTTCTTCACTTGGTGTTTTGGTATCTCTAAAACAGCTCAAGGGATATGGCTCAGAAAATTATTTAGCCCTTGAGAAAGAGGAATGGTCCTTGACTGTGCTTACTGACTCCATTGTTATTATTTAGTCTTCTCTGATTGTTTGTCTTTGTTTCAGTATTTCTCACTTCTCACTTCACTTTTCTTTGACTAAAGCTTTCCACAGGCAGGTAGAGGAATTGGGTGTCAGGGGAGGGTGGTGGCAAGGACCATATGATCCTGCTCCATTTCAAAGTCAATTCTATTTCAGTTATTTAAGATGTTTAAATCATCATATTGTGAATCATAAATGTTAATTTTTTTTTTTTTTTACTATTACACCCTTTGCTTTTTGGCCTGCCTCTTTCTTTTACATTCTCTTTTTCTTTTCCTTCCACTATTATTATTTTGAAATTTCCCCTATGCCCAGGAAGCTATTTTGATCTCCCTATCTTTTCTGTTTTAACTAGCTAGACTGACTGTCAAAATGTTGAGATTCATGGTCATGAAAAATATTTCCATCTGCCTAAAATTTCTCATTCTTTGCTTATGGTTGGTTCCTTCAGAATCAGTACAAAAACCTGGGTCTGGGTGAAATTTGAAGGCAAAAATTACTCAAACTTTGTAAAAATTAAGAAAACAGGAATCTGGAGAATTCAAACCAGATAAAGGAAAACAATATGGGCTAAGCACATGTGGGGAAATTAGCAAGACGGTGCCCCACACTCTCACGCCTTCTTGGCCCGTGTGCCAGAAACAGTGAGTTTGCAAGGCTGGGTAACAGCTGAGATTGCTGCGGCAGTGCACATGCGTGTCACAAAGTACTTGGCCACTGGCTACTTTTGCTCTGTAAGTAAATACAAGCGTCACCCGGAAAAGCCCGGAAGGGTTGTGTGCAGTTATGTTATGTCTGCTGCTACGGCTGCTGTGCCAGCCGGGAGAAAAGACATGTGTGTGCAGTTCCTAGGGCTCCTTGCCTTCTCTTCCAGCCTCTTAGCTTGCGCCCGACCTACCATGGGTTCAGGCAACAATGCACACACTCAGACACACCAAGACAATTGGCACTGTGAGCAGGATCAGCAATACAGCACAATACCCGAAAGCAAACGAGGCCTTTCCAGTTCTATCCACAGAACTGTAAATATCTGACAGGACGTGTGTCTGATTCAGTATATGATCATGTGAGGTCCTATGCGTCCAAAGACAGAAGTGGCACTCACGGCCTCACCAGGTTTGGATTTACTTTCCACTGACCGCGCGGTTGGTAAGTTTTGTTTTTGTGTCTTCAACATGCAAAATTGTACTTTGCTTTTCCCTATTCACCTAGCATCATCCTTACTAACTACACGAGCTTGACTACCTCTGTGCATCATTGCAATCTTAGTCCAGGCTCCTCATTTAAGATTATTTACAAGGCAGCCAAGCTAATTACCGTGCACTTTAAGTGGCTGAGTTAAAATTAACTGCAGCCAAATATTTACCAACATTGAGTAAACAAAATCTTGCTCATTTATCCCGTTCACATATATACATTTTTCCTCTCACCAATAAAAGGAAGCGCAGTGTAGCTAAAAAAGAGCTGCATGCATCTTGGAGCAGGGTGCACTGGATTTTGAATATTCTTTCTACAATTATTCACTAAATGGATTTCTGATAAACCACCTATTTAATATTATTTATAATGTTAACTTCTGATATTATATATATATTATTTATATAATAGCCCCTGAGAAGTGTTTTAAAGATGAGTGCCCAGTACTGAGTTGATGCTTAAAAATAGTAACTATAATTGATTCTAATTCATTCTCTCCTAATGGGGTCTCCTTTGTCACCTTCTTTTCAATCTGCTTTGATTTGTAGCATCGTTATTCCTTATTAGGAAGGGATTTCCTTTCTCGAACATTGGTTAAGGACATTAAGAAGGGGCTTCCTTTTTAAGTCAGTGGTAAAGAATCATCTGCCTGCGATCACAGGAGACCTGGGTTTGATCCTTAATCCGGGAAGATTTCACAAGCTGCAGAGCAACTAAGCCCCTGCCCCGCATCTACCACGCCTGCGCCTGGGAGCCCAGGAGCCGCAACTGCTGAATCCCACTTGCCTAGAGCCTGTGCTTTGGAACAAGGGAAGCCACGGCGCTGAGACGCCCACACACATGACAGCTAGAGAGCAACATCTTCTCGCCACAACTAGAGAAAAGCCTGTGCAGCCACAGAGACACAGCACTTTCAAAAATACAATGAAATTTTGAAAATAAACCACCGAGAACAGAGCAGAGGGCCATGCTGCAGCCCTATCCTAACAGGTCTTTAGCACAATCTGTAGTCTCTCAGGCGCTGTTCCTGGTCCGGTGTCCCCTTAGTTTTCATACTACACTCTTTTCTAAAACCTCTCACTTACAGTCATTCCCCTGGGGAGCCGAATCTGACAAGGTTGGAACTATGGTAATAAAGTTTAATTATTATCAGTGATGATGGCATTTAATAATTGTGTTCTCACTGGGAACACATTTCCTAGAAAAGACATTTTGCTTCATTGTGATACGTAAATGATGAGATTCATAAAATCTTACATGAGAAATTTTGAACTCAAGGATGGAACTCTTCTCAATAAATGTTTACTGCATTTATATACGTCATGGGAACCTTCTGCTTGAATCAGAAGAAGGCAGTGGACTTTGGTCTTTAAGGTCACAAAAAATATAGTCGGTTCACACAGGGAGTCAAGGGTGGATCAGTCTGTCCAAAGAGTCAGGGAAATGGATTCATTTAACCAGGAAGTAAAGTTGAAGAAGGATGTACTTGGATGTAAACTGGTCTTAAATTTGAAAAACACCAATAGTCTTCAGCCTTTGAACTTTTTTCCATATTAAATATCGCTGATTTTTTTTCTCTCTTTGTTAGAATGAATTTTAGCCATGGATGGTTGTTCCAGTTTAACATGAAGATTAAAAGTGAAAGTGTTAGCTGCTCAATGGTGTCCAGCTCTTTGCGACCCCGCTGACTATAGCCAGCTAGGCTACTCTGTCCATGGGATTCTCCAGGCAAGAGTACTGGGGTAGATAAGCCATTCCCTACTCCAGGGGATCTTCCCAACCCAGGGATTGAACCTGGGTCTCCCCCTTGCAGGTGGCTTCTTTGCTGTTGAGCCTGCAGGGAAGCCCTGATGATGAAAAGGATACCAACTAAAGAGAATGCCATCAAACCAGATTTTGAAGAATTTAACCTTATTTCTCAGTAGCAACATTAATGCTTGGGCCTATCTTAGAAAGTAAGATTCAACTTAATTTTTGCAGTTCTTTTTAGGAATACTTGCAACCATGATAATTCTGGAGTGTTCTGAGGGTAATTCCAAGCGAAAATTTGTGTGGAATGGTTGTGTGAGTGCAATTTTAAATAATGTATATAAGAAACACTATGTCAAATTTGCCTTGAACCTTTCCCCATATTTACTGTTATCACCCTTGGTTTGGGAACTACATCTTGTTGTAGGATGGAGACACAGGAAAGCACAATGCCAGGGTTTTAATTAAGATTAAATATGTGATGGAAACAGTATTATAGATCATTACAGCTAGACTGATGATAGGGAAAAAAGTATCGCACCTTTAGTTAATATTACATGCGTTTTTTTTTTTTTTAATCTATTTCCTTCTCTTCAAACTAAGAATAGGAATGAGCCTCAGTTGGCAGAATGACAGGTGGATTCTAAATATTTTTTGATCTTCAGTAATCAAGCTCTATTCTGCAGTGCCATGCTTAACAAGTGAATTGTGCCTTTTAAAATGGTAGAAAAAGTTTGGA
This sequence comes from Capra hircus, assembly GCF_001704415.2. Taxonomy (NCBI): domain Eukaryota; kingdom Metazoa; phylum Chordata; class Mammalia; order Artiodactyla; family Bovidae; genus Capra; species Capra hircus. The sequence goes on from NC_030817.1 coordinate 9,004,443, forward strand.
AATCAAAGCCAAGTCATATCTCTAGGTAGAAGATGACCTTCACTGCCAAGAAGGTCTTTCAGTTCAGTTCAGTTCAGTTCAGTCGCTCAGTCGTGTCCGAGTCTGCAACCCCATGAATCTCAGCACGCCAGGCCTCCCTGTCCATCACCAAATCCCGGAGTTCACTCAAACTCATGTCAGTGATGCCATCCAGCCATCTCATCCTCTGTCGTCCCCTTCTCCTCCTGCCCCCAATCCCTCCCAGCATCAGAGTCTTTTCCAATGAGTCAACACTTCGCATGAGGTGGCCAAAGTACTGGAGTTTCAGCTTTAGCATCATTCCTTCCAAAGAATACCCAGGACTGATCTCCTTTAGAATGGACTGGTTGGATCTCCTTGCAGTCCAAGGGACTCTCAAGAGTCTTCTCCAACACCACAGTTCAAAAGCATCAATTCTTTGGCACTCAACTTTCTTCACAGTCATTAGGTGATTATAAATTTAATGTTTTTAAGTGGCAACTTGTAACAACTGCTTAGTGAGAGTTTAACCACTCTCACTTTCTCCTTGTGCACAAATGGCTGCAGCTGGTTTGACAGAAGTACCCAATGGGAATATCCTCAAGAATGCCTTCCTTAGAGGTATTTCAGAAGTGTTCTCTTCTTTAGGCAGTCAGATCATTATTTTAGACTGATATGTTTCATTTAATTTTTTATTTAAAGAGAAGGCTTGAAAGAGATACTATTACAATTAGAAATAAATATTTAATAAATTTTTAAAAAAGAAGTAATTGCATGGTCATTATTTTCTATTCATAATGCAATAAAATTAGAAGTATTAGCAGAACTGGAAAGAAAAAAGAAAAAACAAAGTCTAAAATTTTATCACGTGGTTATTTAAAATAGTATGTAAACTAAAGCATCGGGGTAACTGTGTTCAAATAAAAACTAAAACCATAATTGCCAATATTAAAAAAATGATAATAATTAAGACTTTTAAAATCAGATCATATGGGAAGAATAAACAAAGACAAAAAGAAAATTCAATCTTTAAGGCATATATTAATAAGCTTGAAAGAATGTAAATAAATATGAGACTTCAAGCTTCACAAAACAATAAAAAGAAATTAAAGGAACAAAATAGAAATGAATGCAAATTTTAAAAAAGAAATAAAACTAAATAGAAAACAAACAGAAATATATACAACTCACAAATATCCAAGGTCTGGTTCATGGATGGGAAAAACAGATGAATCTTTAGTAAATAATAAAGGAAATAAGGAAAGAAAGCTTAAATGTACAAAATAAGAAATTCTAAGAAGGAATTACCAAAGATGCAGCAGAAATTAAACACCTTTAGGGACAATTTTCTTAGCTTTATATAAGTCTGGATGAAATATATGATTTTCATAGAAATAGGAATTACCAAAATTTACCCTATGGGAGGTAAAAATTCTAAAGCAATCAATCATTACCAAAGAAGAAACAGAAAAGAAATAAAATGCCCATAATTCTTGAGTAAATTCTAGAAATTTTCATCACAAAGAAATGTTTTTTCTTTTACTTTTCTTTATATCTATATGAAATGATGGATGTTTACTAAACTCACTGTGGTAATCATTTCATAGAATATATAAGTCAAATCATTACACTGTACACCTTTAATTTATATAGTCAATTATAGCTCAATGAAACTGGAATGAAAAAAATTTTTAAAGTTATTTCTTTAAAGTATTTCACAGTCAATATGTCTTCTATAGTTTACTTAGTTAAGAAATGGCATGTGTAATGATCCCCTCTGGGGCTTCCCCAGTGGTTCAGTGGGTAAAGAATCTGCCTGTCAATGCAGGAGATGCGGGAGACACGGGTTCAATCCCTGAGTTGGGAAGATCCCCTGGGTAAGAAAATTGCGATCCACTACAGTATTATTGCCTGGAAAATCCCAGGGACAGAGAAGCCTGGTGTGCCCAAAGGGTCCCAAAGAGTCAGATACTACTGAGCACACGTTGGGCTAGAATGATCCCCACTGAGTCAGTGGGTGTTATAATAAAAGATTCTAGATAGTTAGGTTGTGGTGAATAGAGGGAAACTTTAAAAATCCGTGGGAAAACTGTCCATGGACTATTACGTAGCCTTTGAGTAGTATGCTGCTTATGTACTTAAAGGAACTAAAATTCAAACTTCACACTTTAGGACATGCTACCATTTGTTTAAAGGATAAGAATAAAAATGAATGTAGCTGTGCAAAAATTATATAAAAGGAACAAATATGCATAGAAAATTATAGAAGATAAGATGTTCTACAATACCTTTAGAAGAAGTTTTTTAAAAAAGACAAAAGTGGTCCTTGGAGGAAAACTTGAATGAGGACTACTAAGTACAGCTATATTAGATAAGCTCAGTGTGTGAATGTTATAGTCACAAAAAGAAATTTAGAAATGTAGAGTTCAGGAGTTCATTTCTGTAATTTTATGTGAGCTCTTAACTATATAAAATTTATGTCCCCTCCAAATTATAGTAACAGCCCATACTATTATTGCCAACCAAGATGTTAAATCAAAACAAAAATTATTTTAGTCTAAGTTTCAAATCAACTGTGACTTAGCTCATACAAGTAAATCCTCATAAATCTCACATGCAACTTGTGAATTCTTTTGGAAGCTTGAAAAGACCTATTGGCAATTTTTTAAAAAATAATATGAAGACAACAGATATCTGTTACTCATGTGTAGTTCTCATATGCAAGAGACATAAGAGAGGCGGTTTCGATCCCTGGGTCGAGAAGATCCCCTGGAGGAGAAAATGGCAACCCACTCCAGGATTCCTGCCTGGAGAATCCCAGGACGGAGGAGCCTGGAGGGCTACCGCCCATAGAGTTGCAAAGAGTAAGACATGACTGAAGCGACAGCATGAACACATAGAAAGATGCAGTCCTTCTAATTAAAGAAAGAAAAATGACCATTTCAAGAAGCTGAAGAATTTTCCAATATATAATACAGCATTGAAGAACACATTTAGTGTGAATCACTGCTGGGCAAGTAAACAGAAAGATAAAGCGTCCCTTAGCCTGGCAGACAGAGCCTTTGTCTTCTGTCCTCAGAGTGACTACCACCTGTTTTCCACCACACCCCTTCAGCCTCCCCTCCTACCCCCATTCCTGACTTCCATAGAATTTATGCTAAAACGTAGGGCCCCAGGTCAGGGCACCTAGTTGTCAAAGCCAAGCTACACAAAGTGCCAAGGTAACTAGTTCTCCAAAGGTGACCTCTGTGCACATTTCTTCCCCAAATTCATATTCTTGTAGAGTCTCCTTGCACACTGAATCTGGACTGGGCCTGCAACTCACTTTGGGCAACAGAATACAGCAGAAGTGAAGTTATTCCAGTTCCAGGCCTAAGCCTTTAAGAAAGTCTGGTAGCTCCTGCTCGTGCGCTTTTGGAATCCCTGAGGTGCCAAGCAAAAGACCTGGTTACCCTGCTCAAGAGAACATGTAGGGATACACACCGCCTGGCAGTGAAGAGACCCTTAGGCTGCACAGAGAGGGAATCCCAACTTTCCCTCTATCCCCACACATGCACCAGACATGCCAGATCATCTGGAATGCTCTAGCCTACTCAAGCCCAAAGAATGCTCCAGTTGAGCCCAGGCATGCTACAGAATCATGAAGAAAACAAACAAAATGCTGTCACTTAAATTTGAAGCTACCGAGTCTCAGTTTGGTTTGATAGCAATAGATTATTGAAACTCATTAACTATGAAAGCTTGGAAGTCACTGGATCTTATTCATTATCTCATTTTAAAATTGGGATTCTAATAATAACACTTAGTTCATTGGGTTGGTGTGAGTATTAAATAAGCAAGACGTGAAAAGCTCTTGGATCCACATTTAAGGTATAATAATCTTCATAAAATATTTGTTATTATTCCTTTATTGGTTTTTAATAGTTCTCCAAAATTTCCAGCCCATTTGATAGCACTTGGTTGGCTTGGTCTTATCTTCCTTGTCTTGTTCTATGTAGTGTTTAGATGAAAAGAATACCTATCAAAGCCAGAATTTATCTTCTGATTTAACCATTTACTACTGTGGGAAATTTCTTTGATCTATTGTGGGAAATTTCTTTGATCATTGTCTGCAGAATGGCTGCACTAACCCCTGTCTTTGATTACATGTAGGAAGTTTGAAAATATTAATATATGTGAGGAATTAACAACTTAGGAGCACAGCAGTTATTAAATGGGCACAAGTACTAGTTTTAGAACAAACGGCATCTCTTCTGTGAAGTCTTCACATGTTCCTACCTGCAGGATCCTTTCCTTCTAACTCTGTGATCCCAAAGTAATCTGTGAAATGCCTCATGATATCTAAAAGAATTTCATGTTTTCATCTGTTGGTATAAGTGTCTATTCAAACGAACTGTGAATTTCTCAAGGACAGAGTCATTACTTCCTCTCTCTGCATAATGTGCTCATGTTACAGAATATTCCAGTAATTAATGTCTGCTTTTTCTTTTTTTTTTTTTTCGGCTTCCTGGGTTGTGATACTCTTCTGCCCCTGGGAAATCAACCACTGTATTAATATTGGTGGAAGGCATAAACCCACTTCTCATTTTAAAAACAATAAATGCAATAAGGCAACGGCAACCAAATTCCCACCACTCAGTCATCTACTCCTGGAAGCAAGGGGATGAACATGATTTCACCAGCCACCATGCCTGGAGTAAACCAGGGAGCCCATAGAGAGAATCAGGTGAAGTTGAACTGGGGTCTTTGACACTTAGGTACTGCCAAGCTTCCAGCAAAAAGAAGCACCGCTTTGCAAACCACATAAGTGAGCTTTATTGAAAGTGGATTGCCATCGCAGCACTGTTTACAATAGCCAGGACATGGAAACAACCTAGATGTCCATCAGCAGAGGAATGGATAAGAAAGCTGTGGTACATATACACAATGGAGTATTACTCAGCCGTTAAAAAGAATTCATTTGAATCAGTTCTGATGAGATGGGTGAAACTGGAGCCAATTATACAGAGTGAAGTAAGCCAGAAAGAAAAACACCAATACAGTATACTAACACATATATATGGAATTTAGGAGGATGGCAATGACGACCCTGTATGCAAGACAGGAAAAAAGACACAGATGTGTATACCAGACTTTTGGACTCAGAGGGAGAGGGAGAGGGGGATGATTTGGGAGAATGGGAATTATAACATGTATACTGTCATGTAAGAATTGAATCGCCAGTCCATGTCCGACATAGGGTGCAGCTTGCTTGAGGCTGGTGCATGGGGATGACCAGAGAGATGTTGTGGGGAGGGAGGTGGGAGGGGGTTCATGTTTGGAATGCATGTAAGAATTAAAGATTTTAAAATTTAAAAAAAAATAAAAAATTAAAATTAAAAAAATAAATAAATAAAAGCTATTGAACTAAAAAAAAAAAAAAAAAAGAAAGTGGATTGCCTAACCACATGGAACAGAGTGAAGCATTCCCCTCAGTAAGCCCTGCCCAAATTGCAGAATCCAAAGCTAAACAAATGATCATAGGTTTAAGTCTCAAGTTTTGAGATTCTTTGTCTTACAGCTGTAGATAACCAACTACACTGAACAACAACAAGATAGTTAACCGAAGCAGTAGCCTTTTGTATAGTGACCTTCTTTGTATATATATGTGTGTGCATGTTTGTATGTTTTAAATACATCTATATTTGCTCACAGTGTAACTTTGGAGAATAATGTATGCCTCCAGAGAGTTGGTTCCAACTTCAGAAATCTGAGACAATTGTTGTCATGGTCTACTGATGGTTCTGAACTACACAGCATATTAACAGGTTCTGGTATAAAAGATATAAGGGCCAAGAAAAAAAGAAAGTGTGTTCAAGAACCTGTGCTTTACTGGTATTACTGGCTCATGGACATGAGTTTGAGCAAACTTTGCGAGATAGTGAAACACAGGGAAGCCTGGCATCTTGCAGTCCAAGGGTAGCAAGGAGTCAGACACGACTTAGCGACTGAACAATATTCATGATTTTGACCCTGGAGTAAGTGAACCGAAGAATAGAAAATTCATTTCAGGGCATGCAACAGGGAGACTGAGGCAGACAGGGTCCAGAGTCTGCAGTGTGAAGGTGAGGGTAATGGGCATCCTGCAGCAGTAACAAGGGTATCCTGACCTGTTTCTCCCTGTAAGTGAAAGGGCCGTGGTGCTCACCCCTTATCTTACCTTCACAACCAGATTCTCCAGGCTTCCTTTAGTGCCTTTGAGACTTTTGCTATTCTCTTCTAAATTCTTTTTTTTTTTTTTCTTAACCCTCTAGAAGTAACTTCTGCTATTTGCAACCAAGAACACTGACTAGTACATATCCTTGAGAAGAGAATCCTTGGACAACTGGCAATAACAGGAACCTGTAAAGGAGAAAATTAGCAACATTGTGGCTAATGAAAAAAAAATTGAGAGAAGAGGACAATATAGAAAATAGTCACAGTAGGAAGATGAGCTAACAGACAAGATTGTAGACAAGCAAGGCTCTTTATGTGGCTGTCATATTCTTGGAATGTAAATAACAGAGGAAGTAACAGCAAAGGCATCAGAAAGGCAGTCATTGCAAAGAAGGAAAGGCTTCTAGTTAAGACATTTTCTCATCTTCAAACATCTCAAAGGAGGCCAGGATCATGTCTTTAGCAGAACTAGAGAACACATTGGCCAGAGCTCAGGTGGATGTCTTACTAGCACTTACATTATTTAGCTTTACTAAAAGATTAAATACTTGACCAAATCTGGTATCCATTTACCAAAAGACCTTTATATCAACTGCACAATGGAAAGGTGAGACAAGAAACTGATCAATGTATACTCCATCATGAAGTGTGTTTATTGCTTCTCTGCCATTGGTATGGAATACAAAGACAGAAATGGAAATAATCTGCTGCTGGGGAGGTTTTGGTTTGGTAGAGTCAAAACCATAACACAGTGAAATTTTTAGGTATATTTTAAGAGGAATGTGTGTAGATAAGACTTGACAACAGAAGTGGAAAAGAATCCTTCCTATAACACTCAAGATTTTTTTCAAAGTGAAGTGCTCAAATCCACTGAGAAGGAAGAATGATGTATAAAGAAAACTGAGCTCACAAAATCTTTGTTTTCTTCCTAATGACTCAGCAACCCTGGGGGAGTGTGGGTAGGAAGGAGATGAGAGAAGATAATACAGAGGCACACATATCAGGCTTTCTTCACCTCAGTGAGGACATTCTTCACCCTGCGTAGATCACTGACATAATACTGTTTCTCCTCTGAATTCCTGGATTCTATGTCACTCTAACATAGACTACAGCACACAATATTATGGTCATTTGTTTATATTTTATATCCTCGATTAACCTTAAGAAGACAGATTTGAATTAAAATGCTTTTATCAACCAACAGCAGAGGTATTAAAAAAATAACACAGTAAAGGTGTTATATAATTAACTGATAAATTTTTGCCAAGAGTCAGAAAAAAATGCTTTAAAAATCAATTTAAATATTCACCTCTCAGAGTCTGAAAATGCTTTCAAAGTGATAGGTAATTTGGGGAAGAAGAATGACATCTAAAGAAAATTGTCCCTTTACTTGCAACACCCCAGCATTTCTGTAGCATGGTTTAATTTTATTTATAGAATGCCAGTTAACACAAGGAACTATCTACCCACATGGTCTGTCCTTAATTTAATAAATGCAGCATTTGGCCAAATTTGTTTCTCCTTCCTATAAAGCAGTTGTCTTATCGTCTATATTGGTTATGATGAACTGCTTAGTACCAATATTGTACAGTATAAAAAAGGTAAAACATGAAATAAAGCAACCTTGAGCAGAGGACTTTCAACCTTAGTAGTTCAGAGCCAAGCGTATTAATTTGCACACAGTAGTCACTTAATAAATATGTGTTAGCTTGATTTATAACAAATATTACTTGAGACACTGAGTGTACACATGATTTCTAAAAATAAAAAAGAATGTATAAACAATCTAGAAAGAAAAAGAAGTAAATTACTTAATTCATTTTTAAATGATGCCATTTTCCCGAATACTATTATAATTCAATATTATTAATGAATGGTTTTCTGCTTTAATCAATTTTAGTCACTGAGAATGTTCTCCTGGCAACAGAATGTCTCCAAACTATTCTTAATTTGATCCGTGTCTGTTCTGTCCTGATGTGAAAGGCAGATGGAGGTTTTGCAGGCCCCTGGGCTCTCTACCATTCCTGCTATAGAAATGCTAATCGTGTCCACAGTTTAAAAATGCACTGGGGCATCACCACTCCTTCATTTTTTGGAGGTCAAACTAAGTCCTTTTCAGCATGTTTCAGATTAAGAAGAGTAACTTCTTTTTCCACTATTTCTTCATGTTAAATGATCCAGACATCATCTAACTTCAAGGACCGATTATTTCTCAGCAATATAAATGAGAAGTGTGTTGCCTTAACTCTGAAGCAATTGGACACTGGTGGTGAGTGGCCCTCTAAAGTGTCACTCAATTCTCCACCCCTAAGCCTTCTGTGAGCAGGCTGAAATGAATGCTGATTTCCTTACAAAGCAGGGAGTTGATGCAGCAGGCACCGCATGGAAGACATCAGGGACTCTTTCCCCAGGTATACATCCCCTGACCTGCTGAGAGACGGTGGAGAGCATACAGCAAGAAGGCATGGTAACTTTCTGACAAGGAGTTCCTAATCCAAGCAGAAATACAAAGAGCAGGCCTGTCCTGCCCTCCGCCTCCCCCACCTCATCCTTCAGCCAAAGTGTCCTCTTAGCCCTCTTGTTGTTGTGTTAGTTTCTTAGTCAAGTCCTACTCTTTGTGACCCCAGGAACTGTAGCCCGCCAGGCTCCTCTGTCCATGGAATTTTCCAGGCAAGAGTACTGGAGTGGTTGCCATTTCCTTCTCCATTCAGCCCTCTAACTGTGGCATAAACATGCTCTGCCTTTTATCATAGATGACTTGGGTCAAGATGTGTTCCCGCAAAAGATATCTTGGAAGTCAAATCCCCAGTATCACAGAATGTGATTTTTGAAGGGGGATAAAAAAGGGTCTTTAGAGAAGCAATCAAATTAAATGAGGTCATTAAAGTGGGCCCTAGTGCAAAATAGCTGGTGACCTTATGAAAAACAGCAATTTGGGCCCAGAAATAGACACATACAGAGGGACGAACATGTGATGACAAAGGCAGGGGCTGGAAAAATGCAGCTTCCAGCCAAGGAATGGCAAGGACTGATGGCCACCACCAGAAGCTAGAAAGAGGAAGAGGAGAATTCCATGGCACTTTCTGACCTCCATGCTTTTGGATTTCTAGCTTCCAGAACTGTGAGGAGATAAATTTCTGTTGTTTTAAACTCAATTAATGGTAATTTATGATGACATCCCTACAAAATTGTGCTTCCCAGGTGGCGCAGTGGTAAAGAACCTGCCTGCCAATGCAGGAGACATGGGTTTGATCCCTGGGTCAGGAATATCCCCTGGGGAAAAAAATGGCAGCCCATTCCTGTCTGGAGAATTGCATGGACAGAGGGGCCTCATGAAGTTGGAAAGCGTTGGACACACCTGAGCCATTCAGCACTCTGTCTTACCAAACTAAAATGGAAAGCTGTGTTCTAATCTAGTGCTGTCTCTATACAATGAGAGTAGGTGAGATATAGACAGGTGAGTGTCCACAGGTTGTCAAAGCTGAAGCACCGTTTTCACCGATATCCACACATCATTCTTGCCCTTGACACATAGCTCTTTAGTTCTATTTTTCAATGGTCTCTATGACCAGCTATGTGGAGTAAAGATTATTTTTTGCCTTATTGTAATTTATCAAGCAGAAATAGATGTTTTTCTGGAACTCTCTTGCTTTTTCCATGATCCAGCAGATGTTGGCAATTTGATCTCTGGTTCCTCTGCCTTTTCTAAAAACAGTTTGAACATCTGGAAGTTCACAGTTCACATACGGCTGAAGCCTGGCTTGGAGAATTTTGAGCATTACTGTGAGATGAGTGCAATTATGTGGTAGTTTGAGCATTATTTGGCATTGCCTTTCTTTGGGATTGGAATGAAAACAGACTTTTCCAGTCCTGTGGTCACTGCTGAGATTTCCAAATTTGCTGGCATATTGAGTGCAGCACTTTCACAGCATCATCTTTCAGAATTTGAAATAGCTCACCTGAAATTCCATCACCTCCACTAGCTTTGTTCATAGTTATGCTTTCTAAGGCCCACTTGACTTCACATTCCAGGATGTATGGCTCTAGGTGAGTGATCACACCATTGTGATTATCTGGATTGTGAAGATCTTTTTTGTACAGTTCTTCTGTGTATTCTTGCCACCTCTTATTATCTTCTGCTTCTGTTAGGTCCATGTCATTTCTGTCCTTTATCAAGCCCATCTTTGCATGAAATGTTCCTTTGATATCTCTAATTTTCTTGAAGTGATCTCTAGTCTTTCCCATTCTGTTGTTTTCCTCTATTTCTTTGCATTGTTCACTGAGGAAGGCTTTCTTATTTCTTCTTGCTATTCTTTGGAACTCTGCATTCAGATGCTTATATCTTTCCTTTTCTCCTTTGCTTTTTGCTTCTCTTCTTTTAACAGCTATTTGTAAGACTTCCTCATACAGCCATTTTGCTTTTTTGCATTTCTTTTCCATAGGGATGGTCTTGATCCCTATCTCCTGTAAATGTCATGAACATCCGTCCATAGTAATCAGGCACTCTATCTATCAGATCTAGTTCCTTAAATCTATTTCTCACTTCCACTGTATAATCATAAGGGATTTGATTTATGTAATATCTGAATGGTCTAGTGATTTTCCCTACTTTCTTCAATTTAAGTCTGAATTTGGCAATAAGGAGTTCATGATCTGAGCCACAGTCAGCTCCTGGTCTTGTTTTTGCTGACTGTATAGAGCTTCTCCATCTTTGGCTGCAAAGAATATAATCAATCTGATTTTGGTGTTGATCATGTGGTGATGTCCATGTATAGAGTCTTCTCTTGTGTTGTTGGAAGTGGGTATTTATTATGACCAGTGCATTTTCTTGACAAAACTCTATTAGTCTTTGCCCTGCTTCATTCCATACTCCAAGGCCAAATTTGCCTGTTACTCCAGGTGTTTCTTGACTTCCTACTTCTGCATTCCAGTCTCCTATAATGAAAAGGACATCTTTGGGGGGTTAGTTCTAAAAGGTCTTGTTTATTGACTATGCCAAAGCCTTTGACTGTGTGGATCACAATAAACTGTGGAAAATTCTGAAAGAGATGGGAATACCAGACCACCTGACCTGCCTCTTGAGAAACCTGTATGCAGGTCAGGAAGCAACAGTTAGAACTGGACATGGAACAACAGACTGGTTCCAAATAGGAAAAGGAGTACGTCAAGGCTGTATATTGTCACCCTGCTTATTTAACTTATTTGCAGAGTACATCATGAGAGACGCTGGGCTGGAAGAAGCACAAGCTGGAATCAAGATTTCCGGGAGAAGTATCAGTAACCTCAGATATGCAGATGACACCACCCTTATGACAGAAAGTGAAGAGGAACTAAAAAGCCTCTTGATGCAAGTGAAAGAGGAGAGTGAAAAGGTTGGCTTAAAGCTCAACATTCAGAAAACGAAGATCATGGCATCTGGTCCCATCACTTCATGAGAAATAGATGGGGAAACAGTGGAAATAGTGTCAGACTCTATTTTTGGGGCTCCAAAATCACTACAGATGGTGATTGCAGCTATGAAATTAAAAGACACTCACTCCTTGGAAGAAAAGTTATGACCAACTTAGATAGCATATTCAAAAGCAGAGACATTACTTTGTCAACAAAGGTCTGTCTAGTCAAGGCTATGGTTTTTCGAGTGGTCATGTATGGACGTGAGAGTTGGACTGTGAAGAAAGCTGAGTGCTGAAGAATCGATGCTTTTGAACTGTGGTGTTGGAGAAGACTCTTGAGAGTCCCTTGGACTGCAAGGAGATCCAACCAGCCCATCCTAAAGGAGATCAGTCCTAGGTGTTCATTGGAAGGACTGATGCTAAAGGTGAAACTCCAATACTTTGGCCATCTCATGCAAAGAGTTGACTCATTGGAAAAGACTGATGCTGGGAGGGATTGGGGGCAGGAGGAGAAGGAAACAACAGAGGATGAGATGCCTGGATGGCATTACCGACTAGATGGACATGAGTTTGAGTAAACTCCGGGAGCTGGTGATGAACAGGGAGGCCTGGCATGCTGCGATTCATGGGGTCGCAAAGAGTCGGACACGACTGAGCGACTGAGCTAAGCAGAATTTATCAAAATTTTGCGGAAACACTTGAATTATCATATTATTGTATTTGGTTTCTGATATCAGGAACTATTCTTGACTTCAAGAGGCTGGTTGAATATATAATGTTGAGTTTGTGTTGCTCTGGACATTAAGCTCCTCACAGATAATGTATCATTCTGTTCAAGTCATTAAGTTTTTCTGTTCTATCACTTTAGAAGAAAGAGTTAAAACATATTGTCAAAGAAGCTATCAATGTTTCATAAAGACAGAAGAGTGAATATGGAACATTAGATATCATATTCCAAAAATATTAGCAGTGTGGAAGAAACCTGTAATGGACAGGCTCCTAAAGTTGGTGGGTGGAGGTAGAGAAACTTTAGTTGCTTCTTTTTTGAACAAGGAGTAATGACCTGAAAGTGAATTAATGTTGCCATTTTTTAGATTAAAAAAATAAAAATTTATCTATTGAAATTTTCCTGTTTTCTCCTAATTACTTTCTTTGGCCTTGTTACCTTATCATAATCAGAGATCAAGTTAATTTAAAGTTTGTGTTTATTTTTCTTCCCAGGTATAAAGTGTTCTCCCTGGATATCTAAACATTATTTTTTTTGAAACATTCATAATAAAAACCAGAAACCTATGCAGGGTACAAAACAAGCCACATGGTAGTTACCAAACTGCGCTTTGGAGATAAAGGGGATAGCTTACATGCCTCAGTTTTATCAACTGTAACGGTAAATTAATATTTATATGTGTTTTAACAAGAATTTTAATAAGAAGTAAATCATATTGTAATCCTGTAATAATCATCATATGGTGTAATAGGTGGAAGCCCTTGTTCTCATTTTTTGTTAATTTCCTTTCCCCCCGCCCTAAAGTCATTTGTTGTTCTTCAAAAGAAAAGAGCATGTTTTCAAAACTTTGGTGTGAAGCTCATCCAGGGGATAGTCTACATTCCTAAAGAGATCAATTAGATTAAAGGAAAACTTTTTTACTAGACTTTTGGTTGCATCTGATATAACTCCTCAATTCATCTTTAACAGATGCTGCCTGGATGATTTTCATGAATAAGATCGACTATGGATAAGATGAAACTGCATTTTTAATGATATCTAACAGTGTGGAACCCTGAAAGCTTTCTCGCTGTATAATCCCTCTTTTCTTTTCCCATGAAAGCCCTCATTACATCATGCTGTATCACTCTTTGGATAGTTTCAAATCAAACACACTCAGATTACAAGTCAAATGATTTCCCCACATGCCAGAGGCATAAACATTGGCTTTAAATTTAAAAAAAAATCAAGTTGTTATTATTCCGTCTTTGAAAATCAATGCATTTAGTATTAGGAATTAGTATTTTTCTTTCTCTCAGTGCCAAAGACTCTAGTCAAAGCTCCTCTGACATGGTTTTGATATTGTACAAAGCCAAGGGGAATAGGTTCACAGCCCTGCAGCTATTTGTCTCTGCTTGGATACCTGAGGAAAAACAGTGCTGTGTTGGTACAACAATCAGAGAGCTCTCACAGGCAAAACCTGGGGAAACAGTCTCAAGCTGTTACTAGGTCAAATAGTAGTTCCCTCTTGAACCTCAGCACATGCAGATGAAGAGTTGTCAATGATTCCATAACTTGCAAAAAAAAAAGAGTTTGTCGCACCCCTAGGTATAGTGAGGAGCAGTGGTTTGCATACTGGCTGTTTGGGCAAAACACCAGGGACTTCAGGCAGCCATCCTTCAGGCTGTAAAACCGCAGAAAAGACAGAAGAGTCAAATGCCAGACTGTCAACCTCCCTGAAGAAGATGGATGGAACTATCAATAAGCCCATAAGGCGAAGGCAGACTGATGCAAAGCAGCGGTGCCTGTGACAAGGAACTGGCTGGAAGAATGACAAGGCAGAAGTCAATAAGGCAGCTTATTACAGCCAACGCTGATAAGTGATATCATTGTCAATAAGTGGAGACTGGGCCACCTGGGAGAAGTCATGTCCCTTCAGTCAGGCGAGTCAGTTTGGGTAGCAGACACAGCTCTGTGCCTCACCCTGGGAACGGCATATGCTTATTTTCCACTCTCTACGACTGTGGTTCAGAGATGAGTGATGGAGGAGGGACACCTGGCCAATGAGTTCTCAACTCTGTGATGCAAGGCAGGTTTGGGAGGGAGGTGTGTCGGTGGCAGCTTTAACTCCATGCCCTATCACTCTCTCTAGCTTGTCATCACTGCAAAGCTATTGCACTTTTTGAAGATTATTTTTCAAAAAAATTTTTTTACCAAAGAGCCCAAACTGAGTTAAAATGCAGTTATCTTGCAGTTCTATTATAACTTACATGTACTTGTCAGAAAGCATTAGTCTATCAATAAATATTCAATGATTCTTCATTGTCAACATGTGTGAAATTATTTCGCACATGATTATATACGAATGCCTTTCTGTGTCCTATAGAATAAAGTAAACTCAGAAATAATTGGGAAATTTTCATGTAGGCTGTGGAAAGTTGAGATGACTATCATGTGGCATGTTATTTATTTGAGATCTCAAACAGCTCTAATCTACATGTCAAAAGGATACAATTTCAAATATTTCCAACCAACTCATCTCCCCAGAAATGTATATGAAGGAAACACATGTTCACATAGTATTTCATACCATTATGATTAAAAATTTTATTTATAAAAGAGGTAGCTAACTCAGATTTATTGATATATTGATAAACCATTCATTCCAAAGTTAGAAGATTCAGATAAATTTGCTTTTTTTTCCTTTGCTTTGTTTAGAGAAGTTTTTTTTTTTTTTTTAAGTTCTGCAACTGCGTTGAGTCTTCCTCAGCTTATTTTACTCACCCATCACAAGGGAAGCATGAAAGTCTCAGGAGATTCAATACCCTTCATCCCAAGACTACTAACTTTTATGACCATCAATTAATAAGAAAGTGGGGTTTGATTAGGCATAGAGTGGCAAGATATAATATAGGACACATAGTTCATTTTGAATTTCACACTAACAACAAATAACTTCCCTACTTAAGTATGCCCCACATAATGTTTAGGGGCTTCCCAGGTGGCGCTAGTAGTAAAGAACCTTCCTGCCAATGCAGGAGGCTTAAGAGATGCGGGTTTGATCCCTGGGTGGGGAAGATCCCCTGGAGAAGCAATATGGCAACCCACTCCAGTATTCTTCCCTAGAGAATCCCAAGGACAGGAGCCTGGCAGGCTATGGTTCATAGGGTCACCAAGAATTGGACACGACTGAAGTGACTTAATATGCATGTGCATAATATTTAGTACATACACTAAAACATTGAGCTTTTCAGGTGGCACAGTGGTAAAGAATCCACCTGCCCAATAGGAGACAGAAGAGACGAGGGTTTGATCCCTGAATCGGGAAGATCCCCTGGAGGAGGAAATGGCAATCCACTCCAGTATGCTTGCCTGGGAAATCCCATGGACAGAGGAGCCTGGAGGGCTACAGTCTGTGGGGTCACAAAAAGTCGGATCTGACTGAGCACACACACGCATAATAAAACATGATCTATTGTTTAGCTGAAATTCAAATATAGGGTGTTCTGAATTTTTATTTGCTAAACCTGACAGCCCTAAAGCTAGCTTTTGGATATTTCCATGCCAAGCTGGGACAGAGACTTGACTGTTCTGCTTGAGGCTTCCTGCACCTGTACTTGTCATTCATAGACCACTTTAGAATTCTCCAACTCCCAGCTCTCCTGACCCACTGCAGATAGGCACTTTCTGCAGCTTAAATTGCCTCCGTCAATCTTGCTTCTGTCCAGATTTAATTTAAGCCTGAGGCTACACTACATCATCTGTTCCATTGTTCTCCTTCCCCTGTATAAGTCATTGTTGGCACAACACTCAGTGGAATTCCAGGTAAAGTTATGTATGAATATAACCCCAGATTAGGTCAGTGACCCTCAGAACTAGTTATTTCCTCATTTTCTTTGTGCTCTGAATCAACTGCAATGTGAAAACAATATTAAAATTCTGAGCATCATGTAAGACCAGCCCAGCAATAAAAGGAAAACCTCCATCTAATAATCTATCCCCTTACAATAATGGGATGAGATCATCCAAACTGTAACTTTTAATGGGGATGTTTCAGCACTCAGCAGCTAAAACCTCCATTGTACAATGTCTGCCAGAATCCAGTGCTATTTTCCACCTATGATTCAATTCACTTTTCCCTTTTGCCTTGTTACTTTGATCTGCCACAGCCTAACCAAGCACCCAGAGCTGATGGAAATCCAAATTGCACTGGAAAACACAGGGCGATGCTGAAGCTCATACTGTCAATCCTAAGGGCAGTTTACGTCTTTAAGTTCCTCACAGAGTCCTTGCTTACTGTCTGACTCTTGCTGTTGCTGTTCAATCACTAAGTCGTGTCTGACTCTGAGACCCCAGTGGACTAGTGCACACCAGACTTCCCTGCCCTTCACTATCTCTCAGAGTTGGCTCAGACTCATGTTTGAGTTGGTGGTGCCATTCAACCATCTCATCCTCTGCTGCCCCCTTCTCCTACTGCCCTCAATCTTTCCCAGCATCAGGGTCTTTTCCAACGACTCAGTTCTTCACATCAAGTGGCCAAAGTATTAGAACTTCAGCTTCAGCAACAGTCCTTCCAATGAATATTCAAGGTTGAATTCCTTTAAGATTGACTGGATTCATAACGTAGTCTAAGAGACTCTCAAGAGTCTTCTCCAGTGCCACCATTTGAAAGCATCCATTCTTCAGTGCTCAGCCTTCCTTATGGTCCAACTCTCATCCTCACAGGACTACTAGAGAAACCATAGCTTTGACTAAATGGACTTTTGTCAGCAAAGTGATGTCTCTCTTGTTTTAATATGCTGTCTAGGTTTGCCATAGCTTTTCTTCCAAGGAGCAAATGTCTTTTAATTTCATGGCTGCCGCCGCACTCCATGATAGTTTTGGAGCCCAAGATAATATAAAATCTATCACTGTTCCATTTTTTCCCCATCTATTTCCCATGAAGTGATAGGACTAGATGCTATAATCTTCATTTTTTGAATGTTGACTTTTAGGCTGGCTTTTTCACTCTCCTCTTTTACCCTCATCAAAAGACTCTTTAGTTCTTCTTCACACTCTGCCATTAGAGTGGCATCATCTGCATTTCTGAGGTTATTGATATTTTTCCCAGAAATCTTGATTCCAGCTTGTGCTTCATCCATCCCTGCATTTCACATGATGTACTCTGCATAGAAGTTAAATAAGCAGGGTGAAAATGTGTAGCTTTGATGTATTCCTTTCCCAACTTTGAACTCCTCCTATTCCATGTCCAGTTCTAACTGTTGCTTCTTGTCCTGCATACAGGTTTCTTGGTATTTCCATCTCTTTAAGAATTTTCCACAGTTTGTTGTGATCTACACAGTCAAAAACTCTAGCATATTCAGTAAGGCAGATGTTTTTCTGGAATTCTTTTGCTTTTTCTATGATCTGGCAGATGTTGGCAATTTGCTCTATGGTTCCTCAGCTTTTTTAAAATCCAATTTGTACATCTGGAAGTTCCCGGTTCACGTACTGCTGAAGCTTAGCTTGAAGGATTTTGAGCATTACTTTGATAGCATGTGAAATGAGCGCAATTGTACAATAGTCTGAACATTATTAGGCAATGCCTTTCTTTGGGATTGGAATAAAATCTGACTTTTTCCAGTCCTGTGTGGAGATGACAAATAGATTCAAGGGATTAGATCTGGTAGACAGTGTGCCTGAAAAAACTACAGCTAGAGGTTCATAATTTTGTAGAGGACTTAGTGACCAAAATCTTCCCAAAGAAAAAGAAATGTAAGACGGCAAAGTGGTTGTCTGACTCTGCCTTCAAGTGAAGTTTGGAGTCATGGTGTCACATGCCTGTTGCTCTGACCAGTCAGGAGGCAGGTGGAAGGATGCTCTAGCACAACTGTGTATTATTTAGGAGGAAGCAAGTTCAGTGCTTTTCGTAAATAGTTTTCTAATTTAAGTTTGAAAACTGGTCTGATTCAATTGTTTAAATTGTTTCATCTATTAAATCCTCATAAATTTTTTAATAGCTTGTATCATTTATGGTTTGAGTTTTGTTTTTTTTTTTTAAGTGAGCCTTGGGAATGAATGTGGTCATCATATTTTATAATACTCCAGTCATTAGTCATTTGGATCTATTCCTCTTCCAAAACAAAATATCCTCTGCCTTTTAATTTCCCTCTTAAGAAAACATATTATTTTTTCAAAAAAACGAAGGATAGTAGTTTATTGCTGTTTCCCAAATGTGTGTAACTGATGAACTGAAGAGTATGTCTCTAAGAACTCAAGTCACCAGAGTACTGTGAGTAATACTTACAATATTTCAAAGTATTACAAAAAATTAAAAATTGAAACCAATATAAAATTGACTAGAAAAATGTCTTACCTTTTGACTAGATTATTGTCAATAAAAACAGTTGCTGTCTAATAAGTATTTTATACATGCTTTGACTAATATGTGGCTATACTAATAAATGCCTACTGCTTTCCTAAGTGCCTAAAGCTTTCCAAAACATCTGAATAAAACAAAAATTAAAAATTACATCTTTGTCTCAAATACTATACCAAAATCAATTTAGATACTATAAAGGCTAGAAGAAGCTGTATGTGAATCTCATGATGAGATATAAAATGCTTTCTATGTGTGACATCAAAATAGATACAATACAAAAATCATCACTAGATTGACTATATTTAAAAACCATTTGACAAGATAATTCTATGAATAAAGTTAAAAGGCAGTCACAGGTCAATAAAAATGATAAAAAGATAATACAACATGAATTATTTTTATAAATCAAAAAAGATGGTATCCAGGAAACTCACAAAAAAAGGTCAAAATCTATTAGGCAATGTTTAAAAATGTAACTTAGTATCAGGAAGCACAAATTAAAAAAACAATATTCTTCTCCAGTTAGCAGATAATTCTGCTAGCGATTTTGCCTAGTGTTTTTTTGAGAGCAGGAGAAGGGGAAACTCTCCATACTGGTGGTAGGCTGTTATTTTAGTGGGAAATACAGCAGAAAGCATAATTATTTTTTAAAAAATAACCAAAACTTTGTCACAGTTGCTTCACTTTGGAGAAAAAAAAAATTGTAAGCCAATATACAAGGTGGTGAATGAATACAGAAGTTGCCTATCACAAATATGTATATAACAATATTCATAATAGCATTTTTATGACAAGGGAAAATGAAAAAATGTACAAATGTGCATGTCTAATAATAGGGCAAGATACAAACCATACATATATACTCAAAAGCAAAGACATTTCTTTACCAACAAAGGTCCACATAGTCAAAGCTATATTTTCTTCATTAGTCATGTATGGATGTGAGAGTTGTATCATAAAGAAGGCTGAGCACCTGAACCTTCATTGGAAGGACACATGCTTTTGACCGTGTGGATCACAGCTGTGGAACATTCTTAAAGATATGGGAATACCAGACAACTTAACCTGTCTCCTAAGAAGCCTGTATGCAGAAGCTCCAATAGTTTGACTACTGGGTGCAAAGAGTCAACTCACTGGAAAAGACCCTGAAGCTGGGAAGGATTGAAGGAAAAAGGTGGCAGAGGATGAGATGGTTAGATAGTATCACCGACTCAATGGGCATGAGTTTGAGCAAATTCCAGGAAATACTGAAGGACAGAGGAGCCTGGCATGCTGCAGTCCATGGGGGTCACAAGGAGTCAGACATGACTTAGCTACTGAACAACAAGCTCTTCTGTAGTACTGTGCAATGGGCTTGGACAGCAGTGGTACCCATCTATTTCTGACTAGAGGACCAGGGATGCAAATCTCTTCTTTTTCCTTTTCCATTTTTCTTTCTCTTTTCTTTTCCTTTTTTATTTCTCTTTCCTTTCAGTTCTATCTGATTTTATTTTGTTATAATATTTTATGTTAAATCTGCTTTCTCTTCTGGTCCTATCCTAAGGGTATCCATTGCAGAACTGCATTTGCAGGGCCAACAACTGTGGTGTACACATAAAAAGGTCAGAAAACAAAACAAAACAAACATTTTGCTGTACAGAGAATTTGAGAAAAAAAAAAGATCCCCAGTAGACCAAAGAGTGTATGGAGATCTCATTATTTTTTTCTTTCTCTTCCCACTGCATTGTCTAGATAACCGTCCCAGCCATAAGGACTTTGGAATATTGCTTAGGAATAAAATCTGATAAAAATAAATAAATAAAGCCTTGCCATTATAGGACTTGGAAGAGTTAAACCAGGAGGATAGAGACTATGGAACAAATCCTAAACAAACTCCTGGAAAAGGTATTCCTTGATACATATGAGGCAACCTTAGCCTTGGGCCTATGCCTGAGATATATATACAAGAGGAAGACCAAAAGAGGCAGGGCAATGGCTTTGGAAATTGAAGTAACATTGAAATTACCACCTACAAAAACAAAACGGAAATTTTGATCAACATCTGACTTGGTTGATAGGCTATTAAAATAAAAATAAATAAACACTCTACAAAAGATTGAGAAAAGACCTAAATGGAAAATTAAACATATCTAGTGTACAAACTAAATTGTTAAATATACAAAGAGGAAGAAAAATGTGACAAATTCTCAAAGGGAGAAATAATTAACAGATGCTACGCCAACTCAGAGATTACCCAGATATTGAAATTATTAGTCAAAGGCTTAATCATGGCTGTAATAACCATGATCCATAAGTAAAGATGAACATCCTTGAAATAAGTGAAAAGACAAAATTTTTGGGCAGAGAACTAAAACCATTGAAAAAAATCAGATGTGTTAGAAAGAATTAAATATTTGAACTAAAAAACATAACTGCAACACCCCCGCAACAATGGTCTCAACAGCAGAATACAGAAGACAGAGAAAAGAGAAAAAAAAAATAGGATTTTTTTTTAAAGAAAGAATGGATTCTAAAAGACTTATAGGACACTACCAAACGGTGTACTATTTATATCGTGAAGTCAAAGAGAAAGAAAAAAAATAGTTCAGAAAAAAATTGGACAGCATAATGACCTTGTGGCAGGATGTGTGTGGGGTAGGGGGTGGGAGGGACATAAAGGCACATAGTTAAGGAGTTCAAGAGAATTCATTCACTTATACTATGATCTTTATGCTAAAAAAAAATCAGATAAAAATCTTTATAGAGCCAGAAAAAGATAGTGTATATATATATGTATATAACAACAATTTAAATGGCTGCAGATTTCTTATCAGAAAAACCTGGAGGCCAGAAGATAGTGGAAGAACATCTTTTGAAGTGCTTAAAAAGATAAAACTAGAGTCCACTCCAAAGTGTACATTCAGTGAAAATATCTGTCAGGAGTGACAACAAAAAACAGGCATTCTCAAGTGAAGAAAATCTAAAAAAATAAGAAAAAAAATAAGCAGTACCAGCAAACAAAAAAATATATATATTGAAAATGGTTCCTCAGGTTGAAGAGAAATTTTACCAGAGAAAAACACAGAAGTTAAGAAAAAAGGAATAGTAATCCAAGTGGTAAATGTCTAAGTAAATATGACAGATTATTTTTCTCCTCTCAAGATCTTTAAAGCACAACACATTTTAGATGACTTTTCAATATACGAATGTGCACTATGCAACTGTAGCATAAATGTTTTTTATTTGAAATGGTCAAAGCTTAACTCTAAATAAACTGTGAAAGTTCAGATATGTATGTAGTAATTCTAGCT
Organism: Capra hircus; assembly: GCF_001704415.2. Lineage (NCBI taxonomy): Eukaryota > Metazoa > Chordata > Mammalia > Artiodactyla > Bovidae > Capra > Capra hircus. The sequence continues at coordinate 9,026,385 of NC_030817.1, forward strand.
ACACAGTAATGTACATAGCAACTTCTTAAAATAATACAAATAAATCAATGTAAAAAATTAATAGAGAAATAAAATGTGGTGGAAGAAAATTTTACATATTGAGATATAGGGAAATCATTCTGACTTACACATAATTTAACTTAAATGTGAAAGTGAAAGTTGTTCAGTCATGTCTGACTCCTTGCGACACCATGGCCTATACAGTCCATGGAATTCTCCAGGCCAGAGTACTGGAGTGGGTAGCCTTACTCTTCTCCAGGGGATCTTCGCAACCAGGGATTGAACCCAGGTCTCCCGCATTGTAGGCAGACTCTTTATCATCTGAGCTCTCAGGGAAGCCTAATTTTGTGCTAACTAAAACAGGCTGTCTGCAGCCAATCAGACATGCATTGCACAACTGCTTTAACCATTAAAGAAAAGAATGCATTTACAAATCAAAATGGTGTAATTGTGGTATCAGTTCAGTTCAGTCGCTCAGTCGTGTCCGATTCTTTGCGACCCCATGAATTGCAGCATGCCAGGCCTCCCTGTTCATCACCAACTCCCGGAGTTCACTCAAACTCACATCCATCGAATCGGTGATACCATCCAGCCATCTCATCCTCTGCCGTCCCCTTCTCCTCCTGCCCCCAATCCCTCCCAGCATCAGGGTCTTTTCCAATGAGTCAACTCTTCGCATGAGGTGGCCAAGGTACTGGAGTTTCAGCTTTAACATCATTCCTTCCAAAGAACACCCAGGGCTGATCTCCTTTAGAATGGACTGGTTGGATCTCCTTGCAGTCCAAGGGACTCTCGAGTCTTCTCCAACACCACAGTTCAAAAGCATCAATTCTTCAGGGCTCAGCTTTCTTCACAGTCCAACTCTCACAACCATACATGACTACTGGAAAAACCCAAGATAAAAGAAGGGTGTTACATAACGATAAAAGATCAATTCACCAAGTAAACATGGCAAATTCATAAAATGCAAATGAATCTAATTATATATAAACATGTGTATATCTATAAGTTTTGAGACAAAACATATAATTGGAAGGAGAAAAGGACAAATCCACAGTTATCTTTGGATCCTTGAATATTTCTTTCTCAGTAGCTGGTAGAAGCAAAAATGATAAAATTTGCAAAATATAGATGATCTAAGCAACACTATTCTCCTACTTGACCTGACTTATTTACTGAACACTGCAATAAACAATTGTAGAATACACACTCATTTAAAGTGTGCATGTGTCCTTACTAAGACAGATCACAATCCTGTACATAAGTCTTTATAAATGTAGTGGAATATAAGCCATAAAAGTGTATTATTTAACCATAACAAAATTACATGAGAAACCAATAACAGCAAGATCATAGAGAAATCTCCAACCACTTGGGAAGTAAAATAAATAAAACACTTTTAAATAATACATCAATACAAAGAGAAACTCTCAAGATATTTTAGAAATATTTTGAACTGAATAAAAAGAATAACAACATGAATAACAACAAATCAAAATTTGATGCAGTTAAAAAGGGCTTGAATAAAACTCATAGCATCAGAGGTTTACATTAGAAAAGAAGATAAATGTTTTTCAAGTCAATAATCTATGCTTATATTATAAGAAACTTGAAAAACAAAAGCATATTATATCCAAAGCATTCAAAAATGAATTACTGAGATAAAAATGGAAATAAAAAAAGGTCTCTCAAGCAAAATCTCTGAGACCAATAGCTAATTTTCTGAAAGTTAAATAAATTGATTAACCTTTAGCCAGATACAATTTACCAATATCAGTATTGAAATTGGAAAATCACTATAGAATCTACAAATACTAAAAAGATAATGAAAGGACTTTAAGCACTTCTCTGTTCACAAATTATACAACATAGATAAAATGAATCAAATCATTGAAAAAAACCACACTATCAATATTCACTCAAGAAAAAAGATAATTTGAATTATTTAATTTATTAAATATGATTAATTCATACTTCAAAGAAAACTCAAGGTCAGTATAATTTCATTGGTCAATTTTGAGTCATTTAAAAAATAATGCCAAGTCTACTCAATCTTTTCCAGAAAATAGAAGGTCATAGTACTCTTCCCAATTCATTTTCTGAGGCCAGTATTACCTCAATATCAAAACCAAAGAAAGACTAAACTCTAGTTAAAGCATACCCTTTATGAAGAGAAAAGAAAATACCCTCATTAAACACAGCAATCTTTTTAAAAAATACATCTTGACCAAACTGTGTTTACACTGGAAATTCAAGGCTAATTTACCATTCAATATCAATCAGTGTAATTCACACCAAACTAAAGAAGAAAATAAGATCAATTCAATAGACAGAAAAAAAAATCATTTGCCAAAATCAATACCTTCATGATAAAAAACACTTGGCAGTTAGGAACAGAAAGAAACATTCTTAAGCTTGTGAAGACAACAGAGAATAAGATGGTTGGATGGCATCACTGATTCAATGGATATGAGTTTGAGCAAGTTCTGGGAGTTGGTGATGGACACGGAAGCCTGGCATGCTGCAGTCCATGGGGTCGCAAAGAGTCAGACACGACTGAGCGATTGAGCTGAACTGAAGGACAACCTACAAGGAGATTTAGATAACAGTAGATGAAATGGTGAAAGCATATTTTCCTCTGAAGTTTGGTCACAAGGCAAGTGTCTCCAAACTAACCACTCTTCATCACGTTATGCAGGAAATCCTCCCCAGTTCAACAAAGCAAGATAAATAAAAACATGCAGATATGAAGGGAAGAAATGAAATCGACTCTATTTGCAGACAACGTAGCTGTTTACATACAGTAATCTGAAAGAAAAAAATGTACAATGAATTTTTAGGACTTATAAGTAAGTTTGCTGCTATTGCTGCTAAGTCGCTTCAGTCGTGTTCGACTCTGTGCAACCCCAGAGACGGCAGCCCACCAGGCTCCCCAGTCCCTGAGATTCTCCAGGCAAGAAACTGGAGTGGGTTGCCATTTCCTTCTCCAATGCATGAAAGTAAAAAGTGAAAGTGAAGTCGCTCAGTCGTGTCCGACCTTCAGTGACTCCATGGACTGCAGCCTTCCAGGCTCCTCTGTCCATGGGATTTTCCAGGCAAGAGTACTAGAGTGGGGTGCCATTGCCTTCTTAGCAAGAGCGAAAGATATATGGCCAATATATAAAAATCAATTGCATATATAAAACACGTTTCAGGGCATCTTGTAGACAGTAGGTGTTAAGTATATATCTGTGGCTTAAAGAAAGGTAAAATAGACATTTAATTTAACCTAAGTGAATAAGAACTAAAGATTGTCTTGATGAAAGTGAAAGAGGAGAGTGAAAAAGTTGGCTTAAAGCTCAACATTCAGAAAACTAAGATCATGGCATCTGGTCCTGTCACTTCATGGCAAATAGATGGGGAAACAGTAGAAACAGTGGCTGACTTTATTTTTGCAGACTCCAAAATCACTGCAAGATGGTGATTGCAGCCATGAAATGAAAAGACGCTTACTCCTTGGAAGGAAAATTATGACCAACCTAGATAGCATATTAAAAAGCAGAGACATTACTTTGTCAACAAACGTCCATCTAGTCAAGGCTATGGTGTTTCCAATAGTCGTGTATGGATGTGAGAGTTGGACTGTGAAGAAAGCTGAGCACCGAAGAATCGATGCTTTTGAACTGTGGTGTTGGAGAAGACTCTAGAGAGTCCCTTGGACTGCGAGGAGGTACAACCAGTCCATCCTAAAGGAGATCAGTCCTGGATGTTCATTGAAAGGACTGATGTTGAAGCTGAAACTCCAATACTTTGGCCACCTGATGGGAAGAGCTGACTCATTGGAAAAGTCCTTGATGCTGGGAAAGATTGAGGGCAGGAGGAGAAGGGGACGACAGAGGATTAGATGGTTGGATGGCATCACTGACTCTATGGACATGAGTCTGAGTGAAATCCGAGAGTTGGTGATGGACAGGGAGGCCTGGCAAGCTGTGATTCATGGGGTCGAAAAGAGTCGGACAGGACTGAGTGACTGAACTGAACCGATCTGAACTGAAGTATTAGTATCCAACATTGTTGTTGCTGTTGTTTAGTCCCTAAGTTGTGTCTGACTTTTTGCAACCCCACAGACTGTAGCATGTCAACCTCCTCTGTTCATGGCATTTTTCTAGGAAGAATACTGGAATGGGATGCCATTTCCTTCTCCAGGGATCTTCCCAGCCCAAGTATTGCACCCATGTCTCCTGCTTTGGCAAGGGGATTCTTTACCACTGAGCCACCTGGGAAGCCTTAAGCATCTAGTATCTAACACCTAAAAAGATCATGAGATATTATGATTGTAAGGCATGATTTTACAGGTGGCTCAGATGGTAAAGCATCTGCCTGCAATGTGGGAGACCCAGGTTTAATCCCTGGGTTGGGAAGGTCCCCTGGAGAAGGAAATGGCAACCCAGTCCAGTACTCTTGCCTGGAAAATTCCACAGACAGAGGAGCCTGATAGGCTATAGTCCATGGGGTTGCAAAGAGTCAGACATGACTGAGCAACTTCACTTTTCAGAGATAGATATGTTACAGAAAATTATATTTATCTCTGAAGAAAGGAATGGTTGGCAATATTTTTACCTTATACCTCTTACCTTTTTTTTTTAAATATAAGCTGAAGAGATAAATACTATTAAAATCAATATATGAAGTCTGTTGTATAATAAAATATTTTGAAAACTATTTTTCTAACCCCATATTCTTGGGGAATGCTTGAGAAAAATAATGTGCAAAATCCATGATGATAGTAGATCTGTTCAATAAATTTTATTGACTGTCAAATCTGTTCCATGCAACATCTTAGGAAACTGTGTACTCGAAACTGTGATTCAAGGAAGACTAGTTCAAGGAAGATCAGGGCATAAATCTTATCCACAAGGATTTCAAATACTTGTGGGCAGATGAACAAATGCAAACACTTATTTGTCAGTTTGTATTAAGAAAAAGTTGAAACCCTAGTTGCTGACTGATAGACTCAGCATATGACAAACTTAGTCAAAAGTTATAGTGGAAAATAATGTCTTTACCTGAAACTGTAGTTTGATGCATGAATGCTCATCCCTGCTGGGAACCCAGTGTGTGAAAATAGAGCATTTCATAAAGAGAAGAAAGAAAATCTTTTTCAAGCTAACCTAAAGCTCTCCCTTCAAGTTCAAGGCAAATGCAATTTGATTTAGCTCTAAAGATACTTAGTTTTGTAAGTTGATCCATTCATTCCTAATTGAATTAGTCATTAATAGGAAAAGGAAACTTGGCTAAAAACAAATCTTGGTTTCAGAAAAAAAAAACTAAGAACAAAAGATAAACAGGGAAAAAATTAAAAAGTACCTCCTTATCTAATTCCTACCCTCCAAAATAGTCAAATAGATAAAAGCAAGAGCATATTCTTTGAGACCAGCAAAAAAACTTAAAGAATTATGTGCAATTTCAGAAAAGGAACTAAAATCATTTTGAAGATTCCAAAGGCAGAGTGTTTTATAATCTATAATTCTAAGGTTATCAACATCCATTAGACCAGCTACAGTTTCATTCTGCATCTTTTTGAATTGTTTTTATTTAAATGGCTTCTTCAGTTCTTTTTTTTTTTTTCCTTTGTTTTTGCTTCCACTCTGCTTACTTCATGTGTCTTTGCTATTATGTGAGGATTAGGAGAATAAAGATATCTTTAATTAAAAAAAAACATTTCTTTTTATATGTGCTTATAGTTTACAATTTAATATCAAGTTAAAATATGAAACTTTATTTTAAATCCTAACAAATAACATCTCGTTACAATGCTAGGACAGTTAGAAATAACAGCAACAATAAAAACTTTGTACAATAAGTTTCTGAAGCCTCAGCAAATGGTTTTATTCTTTAAAGGAATGTGTCAATTTAGCCAAATTCTATGCAACAAGCAAACTTAGACTTAATATTTGTCAAACAGCCATATGACTTGAAGTCCTCTCAGAAGAGCATAATTAACAGATATTCACAAAGTTCTAATTTAATCAAATATTAGTTGATAGCGAAGCCCATGATAGTGAAGTCAACGTCCCATTTTTTGTGTTTCTCAAGGCTATGTATTAATACAATGCTGGACATTTAGTACTTAAATATCTTAGTGGATTTATTTTATAATATTCCACATGGTGGCTTTAAATCATGACAGGTCCTTGGAACTTGTGGTTTTAACACAAGATTTTGACTACCTGGGCATGCACACAAGTGTTTCTGGGGTTTAGTAGCATGTACTTCTAAAAACAGTTTTATTTATTTGACTGTGTTGGATCTTTTCTGCTTTCCATGAGTTTTCTGTAGCTGTGGCGAGCAGGGGGCTATTCTTCCTTGCCATGTGTGGACTTCAGTCGTTGTAGCATGCGGGCTCAGACGTTGGAGCACACATGTTCAGCAGTTGTGGCCCTCGGGCTTAGTTGCTCTGAGGCATGCGGAATCTTCCTGGCTAGGGGTCAAACCCGTGTCTCCCACACTGGCAGGTGGATTCTTATCCACTGCGCCACCAGAGAAGTCCTGCTAGCATGCACTTTTGTTCATCAGTTTCTGGACTCATCTGGGCGGGAGGCCATCACCGAGGAACTGGGAGGTATCTCAGGATGACTCCGCATAATATGCTTACCCATTTTAGGTGAAGACAACTTGGACCAATGTTTTATAGCTAATACATGGCACTGCTGGGATTCTGCCCCAGGTAGCCCATCTCAAAGCCCTGTACAAGCAACCCTTCTGCTCCACTGTCTCTAAGGCTCTTGCCCCGCTCATGTTTCCTCTGTCCCCTTTGCTGAAGGCCACGTGTACCTTTCAGCAGTAGATGTGTGTGCTATGGAATCATGGTCCGCCTGGGCAGCAAGCCCCCAGCTTGATCTCTTATGAGTTGCATGCCTTAAATCAGTAATTTGACCTCTCTGAGCGCTGTGCATGTTTCTTGCGAAGTTTCAGGGGATAGTATTAATTCTTGCTCTCCTGCTTCATCAGATTGATGCATGAATCAGCAGATGTGATTCATCCTCCTATCTCTAGGATAAAGAGGAGGGCCTCACACATTGTAGATGCTTCACAAATGTTAGCTTTGATCCTTTCTTGTCCTCCTCCAGAAGTTGGAATGTGGAGAGAATGGTCTGAACAGGTAACTACTTGAATACAGTCAGTGAGATCAACAGGGTCAAGAGACATCTCATTTTTTGACTCTCACATTCTGTGAAGTCTGCAATGATTCTGCTACACTCCCTTCACACTGCAAACCTTCACACCCTGGAGTGTCTCCAGGGTAGGCTCTGCTTTGATGATGTCCACGGGTCTTATGCCCTCTGGATTTCAGCTGGGCTTGGTCAGTGAAGAACAGCTCCAGAAAATTAGAGGACGGAGACTGATGATTGAGGAGAGGAGAAAGGTGGATTCTTCCTCCTCTGCCCTGCTGCACCGGCATCGTGCCACACCTATGCCCATGAACTGAGGGGCTCTGGCTCCAGGAAAAGGCACCCTTCAAGAAGGACTGCCACCTTGTCATTCATGGCACTCACTCACATTACCAGTCCTGCTATATCATATCATTCCTGTGATCTCTCTATACCATACCCACATTTTGTAAGTAACTTGTCATTAAACTACCCTTAAATAAGCCTATTTTGTGGATACCCTCCATTTCCTTTTGGATCCCAACGAATGCAACCACCTTGCCCTCCCACATTGTCTAATCCTGGTCACTTTTTTGATTCTTGCTGTAAATGTCTCCTTCCCTTAGCAATCTTCTTAACCCTAAGGAACACCTAAGTTAGGTGTTCTATTATTTTTTTCTCTTCCGAAGCACAGATAACCTTATACAAAATATCATGCTCCCTTGCTCAGTTTTGGATATACGCACTTAACACTGGGCATGGCACACAGGGAGGCGGCATGGCACCTGGAGTCCCAAACACTCAGATTCAAACCTCAACTCCGCCATCTCATTGCCTTGTGAATGTGAAGTATACCATTTAATGACTTAGCCTCAATATTAGAACATTTAACATAGTAATTATTTACTCCATAATGAAATATACAGGTACCACAAACCAATGTCTAGCAATTTTTAAATATACTGTTTAACAATTAATAAATGCTTATGAAATTTTGGTAGCATTTTTATTATTATTGCTATCTAGTGCTTCATATTACTATCCAGGGCTTCCCTGGTGACTCAGACAGGAAAGAATCCGCCTGCAATCTGGGAGACCTGGGTTTGATCCCTGGGTTGGGAAGATCCCCTGGAGGAGGGCATGGCAACCCACTCCAGTATTCTGGCCTGGAGAATCCCATGGACAGAGGAGCCTGGCGGGCTACAGTCCATGGGTCACAAAGAGTCGGATATGACTGAGTACACACAGTGCTTCACAAATAATTGCAAAGTAAATATAAAAAGAATATTTTTTTAACTTTATGATTGTATGAAAATGAATCTACTCTATAAAGGCATAAAGCAACAAGTTATTTTCTTATGATCTCCACTTGTTTAAGATAAGTTACATTTTTATGTCACCTATGGTGTTTGTTTTGCAAAGAGGCCAATCTTGTGATTTATTGAACACATAATTATAAAGATATAATCCTTTTTATTTCCCATGACTTCAGAAGGATGTGAAATAGTTTCCACATTCATTCGGGGAAGTAGTGTTCCAACAAACTTAGGTTCAAGCTGTTTGTTTTCCATAAGATTCAGTAAGTTGAGTAAATGTGTGTGTCTTTGAGTACTATATTATTTAAAAGGAACACTTTTTTCCCACAGGGAAAACCACACCCTAAAGACTAACAAATTCAATTAGTTGGCTTCTGGCATCAGAAAATTTAACCAAGTACACCTGAGCCTTCAAGGACCCCTATTAGGAGAAATAAACAACCTGCAGAAATTACCTGGGAATGCAGTAGCAAATTTAGAGCAAGAACTAATGGATAATAAATATTGGGTAGAGATTCTGCAGGGGAAGTGTAGGGAGGCTCACTGCAATTGTCCTCAAATTTTCCTAGTGTAGTCACCACAGGGTAAATGTCTCCTAGCCACCTTCTGCCCCTTCTCTTAATCCAGGTAACTAGGTTATGTCTAATTTTTCAAGTCCTTTTCAGTCTGAGCTGATTTTTCAAGTCCATTTTAAAAGAAAATAATCAAATTACTTCCCCATAGTTCAGATGGAGAACCACTGGAGTAGAGAAGACAGCAGCATGCAGTTTTCTGGGAGGGAAGGACAATATTTGGAATGGAAAATGAAGAAAAAAGGAGCCAACTAATGCCCACATTGTATTTCTACTAAAAGGAGTTTGACCTATAGCCAAAGGGTTTGGTCACGATTTGAGCTTCATCTATTTATTACAACAGCTAGCTCAGGAGAAAGTTTCTAAAAGTCTACAGCATAATTATTATGCTTAATCTTGACAGCTAAAAGCCTCAGTAGAAAACGAACTTCATTATCAATCACTGTACTATTAGCTGCAACCTAAGTCCTACTCTAATTAATTAGTCTTGAAATATTAAATACAATCAACTCTCTTTGGAATTGTTTCCCACAGGAATAAAAGTCTACAGATTTATCCACATCAAGTGCAGACAGAGACATTTGGAATCTTCGCTATTTTGACAAAAATTGTCAAATGACAATAATCTTTAACAATGTCACAGTCATTTCTCATCCTGTAGGGTCAAAGTTCCAGGCAAGCTATGAAAAGTTTAAAATTATCTTTAAGATTTTCTTCTAACAGCTCAAAGGCAAGTAATAAGATCAGTCTTGGTGACAAAACAAAAAAACAGTTTCATCCAACACTTGCTTCTGTCCTGTTTAACCCATGATATTAAATGTAAGATTGCTCTAGACTTGAGTAGTGCAACATAACAACCCTTCATTAGAGCCTGGAAATACAGCTGGGGTGCCCATCAAAGTGGATCAGCTGGATCATAAGACACTGACGAATGTGTCAGTCAAGTGAAATTGCTAAGTTGAGTTCTAACTCTTTCTTCCACCCAAGGCCTCTTTTAGTATTAAGGCCACTGGGTAGTTCTATCTTTGGATGAGAAATACCAGATTTGTTTCATCTCCTCACTGCTCCCCACACCCTAAGAAAGATTTTGGCCTTACAATCTATGTTAACATTGTCTGTCATTTTTGGTTTACATTCCGTTGAAATTGGACTTAAATCTCAATTAATTTATGAGAGTACTATGTTTTTGATAACTAAAATGTAATGAATGCATCTAAGATAAGAAATCATCAGAAGGCTGGCTTGGTAATTTTAAACGGATTTAAAGAAGTTTATAGAGAAAATTCAAACACATCACACACAGACTTCCATGTATTCACACACGTGCACATGCAAACAGCCCATGTGCTTATTGATTACTCTATGTTTGGTCTGATCTTCAATAAAATGAGAGACTAATCTTCTCTTCATACTTCACTATCACAGGTTTTTGTTGTTATAGTGAAAAAGATCATAGCTTAATGTGATTAATTCCTCTCCAAATTCTAGTGTGGAGAAATGTAACTTCAATAACTTAAGTACCTCTCAGTATGTTTCATTAGGTTGACTTCTGGGGTTATTCCTGGACAGTTTAAAGACTTGAGTCATTTGCACTATCCTCTGGGAAGAAATATTAATTTTTTATTCTGAACTTTAACATATGATCTTTACAATGATTTTTGAGGGCAGACCTCTGGTTTCTTGGTACTCTTTAATAATTTGTATTTGACTTCAAGTAGTCTACTCAAATTCATTTATTTTTTCATAATTCTGATTTCTTTTATATTTTGATTATGATTGAATCCATTTCATGATTTGTGAGTTAAATAAAAAGACAGCTTTATTCAGAAAGGAAAATATGAAAAAATCAATTAAATTTTCATATTGTTTCCATTACTATAATGCATAGTTACCAACTTCCCTTGAGAAAACCTATGTATTGTTGAACGTGTTTGCATTAAAGTAACAGTATAATACTTTAGCAACGTATACACACTCTAAATTACATATGGGCAGGATAGACAGGAAGGAAACACACAAGAGAGGGATATTCACTCTAGAGTAATACCACTGGACTCTGGCTAATTATATCCTTCATAGGAGCTCATGTAAATACATATTTTTTTTTTCCCTAAAGTCCAGAGGATAGCTTAGAGTGTCACAATTTCATGGAGTTCAGACACTTTATGACTACATTCTGTTATATATAAGGAACAAATTTCTATAAATAAATTAATTTTAATTGAGGAAACAAGAAGGTAAATTTCTAGTTCAAAAATGTATAGCCAACTAGTAGCAGATTGATATTAGGCTTCTTATAATTGAAACTAAATCTCTGACAAATATTGCTAAATTGTGTTTTTATGTATTGATTTCTTTTTTTTCTCTCTCTATGGAGGCAAGAATTAAAGAAAAATGTGTCTTCATACTTTCTGAATCCCCCCACAGAATCCACTTCTGTGTTTTTTCATATACTTTTTCTATAGTTCTTAACCTCTTACTAGGTATGAATAATGACCTAATAGGTTAAAGGCTCTGCATTTTACCAGTGTATTGAAGTATTTCCATTCTTCTGTTAATATGTCAAAAATAGCAACTAGTAGGAGTATTTTCATATTTACCCAAGTAAATATTTGAAAATCATTGTGGATTCTTAAGTATTAAGGGAGTATTATCCTTTGAGTAAAGTGCTGTATAGAACAGCATCAACAGCTGAAATAATTCAGTTTCCTTTTCAAGAATTTTCTGTGCTAAAATAATTGACATTAAAAGTAAAAACTAAATTACCTGATATATTCAGTTCAGTTCAGTGGCTCAGTCATGTCAGACTCTTCACAACCCCATGGATCACAGCACACCAGGCCTCCCTGTCCATCACCAACCCCCGGAGTTTGCTCAAACTCATCTCCATTGAGTCAGTGATGCCATCCAACCACCTCATCTTCTGTTGTCCCCTTCTCCTCCTGCCTTCAATCTTTCCCAGCATCAAGGTCTTTTCAAATTAGTCAGTTCTTCGTATCAGGTGGCCAAAGTATTGGAGTTTCAGCTTAAACATCAGCCCTTCCAATGAACAATAAGACTGATCTCTTTTAGGATGGACTGGTTGGATCTCCTTGCAGTTCAAGGAACTCTCAAGAGTCTTCTCCAACAACACAGTTCAAAACCAGCGATTCTTCAGCGCTGAGCTTTCTTTATAGTCCAACTCTTACATCCACACCTGATATATTAGGTAATTTGATAAATTTTGAAGAGCTGAAGATCATCAGCTTATGTGGAGATAGATGTATTTTAATCATGCATCAAATTATGATTTTCTTTTATTGTATTGAATGGCCTATAAACTACCTCTCTGTAAAGTACTATCAGATTGTAGGTGAAAGATACCAGATTAAGGATGGTAACTCATTTGAGCTGAAAGATAGATCTAATCTATTCTATACCTAACTACCAATTTCAGCACAAACAGGAATTGTATTAAATTTGGACATTGTGACACAGCTCCATGAAATGAGTTTGCAGAATATTTACCATAATTATTTGTAGATTTGGCTCTAACTAGTTAATTGAGTTACATAGATAACACAATTTTTCAGCTAAGACACAGAATTCTACTTCTTTGTTGGGCTTCTTAAGTCTATACTTAAGCTTTTTCAAGAGTAGCAAGTAGATTCAAGAAAGCCAAGATACTAATTTTAAGTGAATTGCCTTCTAATTTTTTTTTTAATATATGTGGAATATAACTGAAACATTTGTATAAATATTCCCAAAATACATGCTAAAGCGTATAATAAATATATTATCCTCCCTCAAGTGACAGATGTTTAATTGGTAGAAAACACTTCACAAATGTTTACAAATTGAACATATTTAGTGAAAAAATGCAATAGAGATTTGAATATTATGTTATACTCCCTTGTTCCCTTCTCTGCACCCTCTCGACAAAAGTATATATATTTATACGTATTATATGTATGTGCAAATTTATGCATGATGGGTCTGACTACCTTGGTTGATATGTTCAAATTCTATAAAACTTTCATTCAAACCTTACAATAATATTCAACAGAAACCGATGGCATCCTTCCACAGCATCTCTTTATAAGAAAGTGATTCTCTGGTGGAAAAATAAGTGATTGATCTGGAATTTTAACATTGTTAAAAACTTTACTCCTAGTTTTCTGCTGAAAATTAGTCATGTCTAGGTTTCTATTTTGGAGAAGGAAATGGCAACCCACTCCAGTGTTCTTGCCTGGAGAATCCCAGGGACAGGGGAGCCTGGTGGGCTGCCATTTATGGGGTCACACAGAGTCGGACACAACTGAAGTGACTTAGCAGGTTTCTATTTTATGTCTCCTTCTTAATACAGATTGTCATGAATTAGACATTAGCAAAAGCCTTAGCTTTTATACTTTTTTCCTAATTCTCAGCATAAATCACTTTGCTAAATTCTGCATTTGCTTTTTTGCTTGTTTGTTGGGTAGCTCCCAGAAGCTATGTTCTGAGAGCTTTATGTACCCTTTTCATGTCAGTCTAAGTGTCTTTATTTCATCTGGACTTACTTTTATCATTAGGTTTTTTTTTTATCAGTCCATAATATATAATACTTTTTTTTTTACTTTATTTTACTTTACAATACTGTATTGGTTTTGCCATACATTGACATGAATCCACCACAGGTGTACATGCGTTCCCAAACATGATCCCCCCTCCCACCTCCCTCCCCATAACATCTCTCTGGGTCATCCCCGTGCACCAGCCCCAAGCATGCTGTATCCTGCATCGGACATAGACTGGAGATTCATTTCTTACATGATAGTATACATGTTTCAATGCCATTCTCCCAAATCATCCCACCCTCTCCCTCTCCCTCTGAGTCCAAAAGTCCACTCTACACATCTGTATCTCTTTTGCTGTCTTGCATACAGGGTCATCTTTGCCATCTTTCTAAATTCCGTATATATGTGTTAGTATACTGTATTGGTGTTTTTCTTTCTGGCTTACTTCACTCTGTATAATCGGCTCCAGTTTCATCCATCTCATCAGAACTGATTCAAATGAATTCTTTTTAATGGCTGAGTAATACTCCATTGTGTATATGTACCACAGCTTTCTTATCCATTCATCTGCTGATGGACATCTAGGTTGTTTCCATGTCCTGGCTATTATAAACAGTGCTGTGATGAACATTGGGGTACATGTGCCTCTTTCAATTCTGGTTTCCTCGGTGTGTATGCCAAGAAGTGGGATTGCTGGGTCATAAGGTAGTTGTATTTGCAATTTTTTAAGGAATCTCCAGACTGTTCTCCATAGTGGCTGTACTAGTTTGCATTCCCACCAACAGTGTAGGAGGGTTCCCTTTGCTCCACACCCTCTCCAGCATTTATTGCTTGCAGATTTTTGTATCGCAGCCATTCTGACTGATGTGAAGTGGTACCTCATTGTGGTTTTGATTTGCATTTCTCTAATAATGAGTGATGTTGAGCATCTTTTCGTGTGTTTGTTAGCCATCTGTATGTCTTCTTTGGAGAAATGTCTATTTAGTTCGTTGGCCCATTTTTTGATTGGGTCGTTTATTTTTCTGGAATTGAGCTGCATATGTTGCTTGTATATTTTTGAGATTAGTTGTTTGTCAGTTGCTTCACTTGCTATTATTTTCTCCCATTCAGAAAGCTGCCTTTTCACCTTGCTTATATTTTCCTTTGTTGTGCAGAAGTTTTTAATTTTAATTAAATCCCATTTGTTTATTTTTGCTTTTATTTCCAGAATTCTGGGGGGTGGATCATAGAGGATCCTGCTGTGATTTATGTCGGAGAGTGTTTTGCCTATGTTCTCCTCTAGGAGTTTAATCGTTTCTGGTCTTACATTTAGATCTTTAATCCATTTTGAGTTTATTTTTGTGTGTGGTATTAGAAAGTGATCTAGTTTCATTCTTTTACAATTGGTTGACCAGTTTTCCCAGTACCACTTGTTAAAGAGATTGTCTTTTCTCCATTGTATATTCTTGCCTCCTTTGCCAAAGATAAGGTGTCCATATGTGTGTGGATTTATCTCTGGGCTTTCTATTTGTTCCATTGATCTATATTTCTGTCTTTGGGCCAGTACCATACTGTCTTGATGACTGTGGCTTTGTAGTAGAGTCTGAAGTCAGGCAAGTTGATTCCACCAGTTCCATTCTTCTTTCTCAAGATTGCTTTGGCTATTCAAGGTTTTTTCTATTTCCATACAAATCTTGAAATTATTTGTTCTAGTTCTGTGAAAAATATGGCTGGTAGCTTGATAGGGATTGCATTGAATTTGTAGATTGCTTTGGGCAGTATACTCATTTTCACTATATTGATTCTTCTGATCCATGAACATGGTATATTTCTCCATCTATTAGTGTCCTCTTTGATTTCTTTCATCAGTGTCTAATAGTTTTCTATATATAGGTCTTTAGTTTCTTTAAGTAGATATATTCCTAAGTATTTTATTCTTTTCGTTGCAATGGTGAATGGAATTGTTTCCTTAATTTCTTTTTCTACTTTCTCATTATTAGTGTATAGTAATGCAAGGGATTTCTGTGTGTTGATTTTATATCCTGCAACTTTACTATATTCATTGAATAGCTCTAGTAATTTTCTGGTGGAGTCTTTAGGGTTTTCTATGTAGAGGATCATGTCATCTGCAAACAGTGAGAGTTTTACTTCTTCTTTTCCAATTTGGATTCCTTTTACTTCTTTTTCTGCTCTGACGGCTGTGGCCAAAACTTCCAGAACTATGTTGAATAGTAGCAGTGAAAGTGGGCACCCTTGTCTTGTTCCTGACTTTAGGGGAAATGCTTTCAATTTTTCACCATTGAGGATAATGTTTGCTGTGGGTTTGTCATATATAGCTTTTATTATGTTGAGGTATGTTCCTTCTATTCCTGCTTTCTGGAGAATTTTTATCATAAATGGATGTTGAATTTTGTCAAAGGCCTTCTCTGCATCTATTGAGATAATCATATGGCTTTTATTTTTCAATTTGTTAATGTGGTGAATTACATTGATTGATTTGCAGATATTGAAGAATCCTTGCATCCCTGGGATAAAGCCCACTTGGTCATGGTGTATGATCTTTTTAATGTGTTGTTGGACTCTGATTGCTAGAACTTTGTTGAGAATTTTTGCATCTATGTTCATCAGTGATATTGGCCTGTAGTTTTCTTTTTTTGTAGCATCTTTGTCAGGTTTTGGTATTAGGGTGATGGTGGCCTCATAGAATGAGTTTGGAAGTTTACCTTCCTCTGCAATTTTCTGGTACGAGTTTGAGTAGGATAGGTGTTAGCTCTTCTCGAAATTTTTGGTAGAATTCAGCTGTGAAGCCATCTGGACCTGGGCTTTTGTTTGCTGGAAGATTTCTGATTATAGTTTCAATTTCTATGCTTGTGATGAGTCTGTTAAGATTTTCTATTTCTTCCTGGTTCAGTTTTGGAAAGTTGTACTCTTCTAAGAATTGGTCCATTTCTTCCACGTTGTCCATTTTATTGGCATATAATTGCTGATAGTAGTCTCTTATGATCCTTTGTATTTCTGTGTTGTCTTTTGTGATCTCTTCATTTTCATTTCTAATTTTATTGATTTGATTTTTCTCTCATTGTTTCTTGATGAGTCTGGCTGATAGTTTGTCAATTTTATTTATCCTTTCAAAGAACCAGCTTTTGGCTTTGTTGATTTTTGCTATGATCTTTTTTGTTTCTTTTGCATTTATTTCTGCCCTAATTTTTAAGATTTCTTTCCTTCTACTAACTCTGGGGTTCTCCATTTCTTCCTTTTCTAGTTGCTTAGGTGTAGAGTTAGGTTATTTATTTGACTTTTTTCTTGTTTCTTGAGGTATGCCGGCATTGCTATGAACTTTCTTCTTAAGACTGCTTTTATAGTGTCCCACAGGTTTTGGGTTGTTGTGTTTTCATTTTCATTCATTTCTATGCATATTTTGATTTCTTTTTTGATTTCTTCTGTGATTTGTTGGTTATTCAGAAGTGCGTTGTTCAGCCTCCATATGTTGGAATTTTTAATAGTTTTTCTCTTGTAATTGAGATCTAATCTTAATGCATTATGGTCAGAAAAGATGCTTGGAATGATTTTGATTTTTTTAAATTTATCAAGGTTAGATCTATGGCCCAGGATGTGATCTATCCTGGAGAAGGTTCCGTGAGCACTTAGAAAAAGGTGAAATTCATTGTTTTGGGATGAAATGTCCCATAGATATCAATTAGGTCTAATTGGTCTATTGTATCATTTGAAGTTTGTGTTTCTTTGTTAATTTTCTGTTTAGTTGATCCCACTCACACCTATGGACAGATCAACTAAACCAAAAATTATCAAAGAAACATATAATACCTTTTAAATTTTGTTAAACATTGGATTTTAACTTTCTCAAACAATTTAAATTTCACACTCTTATTCAAATAGAATAACTCACCTCACAGTGACATTCTAAATTATCAATTCTTTTTTTGTTTGCTTTTTCTTGAATGTTTATAGAATGTTAAATAAGGTAGAGAAACACTCTCAAAAAAGAAAATACTGTGAAGAAAAATCATTTAATATACAAAGCTTTAAAAAGCAGTTCTTTTTAAAGCATAATGCTGAATATAATGGCTATAGTCCATGGGGTTGCAAGGATTCGAACATTGCTGAGCACACACGCACATCGAATATAATTAGAAAAAAAAAAAAAAAAACAGTCAGTAGCCAGAAGGAAAAAACAAAATGATAAGGACTGTATGGCAAGAAATAATCATGTAGCTTTTAGAGAAAAAAAAAAAAGAGAAATGATCAGATACTCTAAGTTGCAAATAGCATCTCTTTTCTAAAGGACAATAGCCTGAGAGATGTGTAATTAGGATAATGTTGCGAAGAGTCGGACACAACTGAGCGACTTCCCTTTCACTTCTCACTTTCATGCGTTGGAGAAGGAAATGGCAACCCACTCCAGTGTTCTTGCCTGGAGAATCCCAGGGAAGGGGGAGCCTGGTGAGCTGCCATGTATGGGGTCACACAGAGTCGGACACGACTAAAGTGACTTAGCAGCAGCAGCCTTATAAATGGGTTTCTCCAGTGGCTCAGCAATAAAGAATCTGCCTGCAATGCAGGGGCCGCAGAAGACATGGTTTGATCCCTGGATCATGAAGATCCCCTGGTCCAGGAGGGCATGGCAACCCACTCCAGTATTCTTGCCTAGAGAATTGCATGGACAGAGGAGCTTGGCAGGCTACAATCCATGGGATGACAAAGAGTCAGACATGACTGAAGCAGCTTAGCATACAAGCAGGCACACACAGTCTCATAAATGCACCCTGGTGTACTTTAACAAGAAGCATCTTGGATCAAGAAAAGATTATGACACTTCATACGCTGGAAAATTGGGCTAAGACCAACTTTTGAGGATCTTTCAAGCTTTCTTTATAGAAATCCTCCTAGTTGAGGATTAATTTTGCCTGGCATTTTCGTGTTTAGTTTCTAAGATTAATCTGCACTGCTAGAGCCATATTCTGGGCAACAATGGCAGAATTAAAACTGCTAGAGATGTTTGAGAAACTAAGATCATGGCATCTGGTCCCTTCACTTTATGGCAAATGGAAAAGTGTTGGACATGACAAGAGATGATAGTTTCACAGAAACACAAACCAAGCAATACAATGACTGGAGGGTGAATTTAGATTACTTTATTTTCAGAAAAATAACATTGGAAGAAAGATGTTGAAATTTACACTGATTCTGTAATAGAAGACCTTATTCTTTAAAACAATGAGTAGTAGTTTGACAATATTTCCATAAATGTTAAGGACAATGGAAATAGCACCTTTGGAGGACCATGACTGAAAATGTGGTTTTGTTGTTATGGTTGTTATTTTCATTTCTTCAGCTCGGAAAGTTATTTTCAGTATTGCTATAGTTTGCATGTAGAAGTAAAGCAGAACACTTTCAAGTTGTTCTACTAATAAAGCACGGACAATATCCGTGGTAAATATATCTATGGTAAAGAAGAAGACCATATTCCAAGGTTTATTCAAGCTTTGGCCTCTGTAAAGCCACAGAAGAGTCAATTAATGTCACAAACGTGAGAGAGACATGTGGACTTTTGGAATCAGACCACGTCAGTCTATTTGTCAAACTGCAGTCACCAAACAGCAACTGACCTTTAAACGTGTACCTTTGATTTGAACTATGGACACTGGGTAGGGGCTTTCGATATCAATGTTAATCCTATTGTCTCAGAAACCTCTATATTTCCTGCATTAATTTTTTTTTTTTTAGAAACCTAGTATGATCCTGTAGTGTCTCTGTTAGCAATCTTGCACTGTCGTGCATCTTCATTTTATATGTGAAAAGACCTTGCTAACAAATGATAATTATGAAATGACCTTCTACAAAGAAGATCAGTTCTCTAGAGGAAATAATTTCACAGGCTGGCCAGGAGGTGGTTATGTTTCATTCCTAGCGTTATGATTTTCCTTCAAAATATCTGATGAGTTTTGTGTTCTTTTGTTCGAGAAGGTGGATGGAAGTCATAATCTGTGGCTGAAAATCCTTTACAATCAAGGAAGTCGGAAAACAATCTAGCTGTTACAATTTTTACATGAACTGAAGTGTGCAAATGAATTGCTTTAAAATGAATACAACTGCAATGTGATTCTTTGAAGTAATTTTAGGTGAAGACTAAAAAGGAAAGCTAATTAACCAAACATTTTACAATAGATGGATAGAGAAAAAAAAAATCACAAAGAGGTACACCTGACTTAATGAAAGATAGTTCTATCTCTCTTGATTATCTTTCCATCTCATAATCTGAATGATACGTTCTGGTGGCTTCCCTTGCCTGTTTCAGGTGTATACTGCTACAGTGAATACTTAGCACTTTTGCTGTGGTCATATTTTAAACAACAAAAGAAGATATATGATACATCAAAGAGAAAAAATAAGTTCTGTTTTTAGCTGAAACATTTTCCAGAATCTAAATTTAATAAAAATATAATGGTGACACACGATGGAAAGCAAATGATTGAGTATTGGGTTTAAAAAAGAATTAATTATGGAAATTTTGATTTTGATTAATTAAGTGCTAATGATCACCCCCTCCCAATGTGTCTCTTTACTGAAATAAAGCATGGAAGCACAGCTATGTTGACCTAACAGGTGCTCATCAAATACTCTTGTATGGTGTTTATCGGTATTTCTTAACCCTACTGTAGTCATATATTATGTATTGTTATTGAAAAACCATTTTAAAATTTATGCTTAAAACAATTAACATTTGTTTTTGTTCACATGTCTTTGGATAAACAAGGCAGGTGTGCTGATCTGAGTCAGGCTTGGCTGTTCTTGACTGGACGTCTTCATATGTTTGACGGTCAGCTTGGCTGGCACCAACTGGACAAAAAGAGCCTTACTAACTTATCTGGGAATTTATTGTCAATAAAAATGATTGGATGAATAGGCGGTATGTTTCTCACTGTACTGTGTTTCAGCCCTAATTTGTTTAGGCTTGTCTCCAGTAGAGAAAGAGAGTAGAAACATGTAACCATTTCAGACAGGCTTGGAATGGCCAAAATGTCACATCTGCTTTATGCTAGTGCCCAGAGGTGAAGAGTTAAGACGGAATTTTTATATAAGCAACAAGAATTTGTAAATAAGTGTTTGGTAAATATAAGGAAATATCGATATATTATTCAAAAGTGGGCTTACGTGCTCTCAGGGAGGCATTATGTAACAGTAATTATTTGTCCTATATGGACTTGGCCAGATTACTAGAACCAGATGGGATTTGTGGTAACTGGCGAATGAAGCCATCTGAATCAGCACTACTGGAATTACTGCTTCTTTTTAAAAGCTACACAGAAATTCTGACCAATTATAAAATGGTCCTCTGACACTTTCATAAATGAGAGAACATTATTTGAAATATTCTTGCAGTATCTCTTTAGAAGGTTTTAATCTTTGCCAAATGTGCCCCAGCTGCTCCATTTGGATGCTATATCTAACCTTCCTGTTCACATCCTTACTCAATTTAAAATTTGTTGTATACCATTATGATATGAGAATCATATGAGTTCAGATATTTCTCAAGATAATTGATTGCACAGAAAAATACCTGGAAATATCTACATAAAATCACCATATCAAAACTATAACTTAATGTATATAGTTTCCATTAGAAGTTTCATAGGTTATATAGTGCCCTGCCCCTAATTTCATGTTCACCTGGAATCTTATAATGTAACCTTATTTGGAAATATATAAGCAGTTCTTTTGTCCCTTTCCTGCTTGCCTAATCTGTTCCTCTTAAATGTTAAGCATAAAAATGAGATCACTAGGTAACATTTAACCTAACTCTTGACTTCTGCTCTACTGAATGTACACCATGCCTTGCCTTATCTATTGATTCCTTTCCTAGATTAAAAGGAGTATAACTGAAGATTTATATTTATATTTATTTCATTTTCTTGGGATCCAAAGTCAATGTGGATGATGACTGCAGCCATAAAATTAAATGTTGCTTGCTCCTTGGAAGGAAAGCTATGACAAACCTAGACAGTGTATTCAAAAGCAGAGACACCACTTTGCCAACAAAGGTCTGTAGAGTCAAAGCTATGACTTTTCCAGTAGTCATATACAATGTACAAATGTGAGAACTGGACCACAAACAAGGCTGAATGGCAAAGAATTGATGCCTTCGAACTGTGAGGGTGGAGAAGATTTTTGAAAGACCCTTGGACAGCAAGGAGGTCAAACTAGTCCATCCTAAAGGAAATCAGCCCTGAGTATTCATTGGAAGGGCTGGTGCTAAAGCTGAAGCTCCAATACTTTGGCCACCTGATGTGAACAGCTGACTCACTGGAAAAGGCCCTGATGCTGGGACACATTGAGGGCATGAGGAGAAGGGGGCAACAGAGGATGACATGGTTGGATGGCATCACTCACTCAAGGAACATGAGTTTGAGCAAACTTCGGGAGAGAGTGAAGGACAGGGAAGCCTGGCATGCTGCAGTTCATGGAATTACAAAAGCTGGACACGACTTAGTGACTAGACAACAACAATAAATGAAGAATTTAGCAGCTGAAGAATGAACTGACTCTCTACCCCCAGCCTCCCCCTTAACAAATCTGCCGGCAGACCATGTGGGCAAAATAGCATGCAAACGAAGATCAGGAGAAATTGCCAGATCTGATGATGAATCTGACCTCCTATTTTAATGATTAACTCAGATTATTTCCCCTTTTTTCCTTTAAAACCTTTCACAGCTGAACAGAATATTTAGACTTGGTTTGGGGACATGAGTCCAACCTTTTGCCCAGATTGCCAGATTTTCTGATTAAAACAACTTCCCTTTTTACCAAGACTTGTCATGAGTGTTGACGTTTGAGTGGTGAGCAGCAGAACCTGAGCTCAATAACACATATAATCTTTATATACATAATTAGTACATTTAAGATGAGGTAATACCTAGTGTCTTCACGCTCGCTAGAGCATTCAGAGAGAGATCACGACCCAGCTGATACCTCTCCTGATTCCAGATTTCTAGCCTCCAGAACTACAAATAAATTTATATTCCTGTGTTCCCCAGTTTGTGGTAATTTGTTATGGCAACCCTTGTGAACTAATACAAGAAGAGATAGAGTAACTAATAAACATGCTGCCTTCTTTTCCTTTAGCTTTATATCTCAGGTCTTCAAGGAATACGTGCAGGTTTAATTGAGGTATAATTTACAACCATAAGTTTCCCTTTTAAGAATACAGTTCTATGAGTTATGCCCTACAGTTATGTAATCGCCAGCACAATCAAGATACAGGGCAGCTTCATCATCCAAGATCATTTTATTTTGCCCCTCTGCAGTCATTCTCTCCAGCTATCACTAAGCACTGTCAATCAACGACCTATTTTCTGTCCTTAATTTTTGCCTGTATCAGATAAACAGAATCCTACAGTGTGCATAACTCTGGCTTCTTTTAATCATATATGGCCTTTGAAATTCATCCATGTTATTGTATATATCAGTATGAGATAATTGGTTTCTGCCCTCAGTTCCTGGCACAGAGAGAGCTCCTAAAACCCTTGCAATTTCCTAAAAGAAAAAAAAAATAAATAAGAGCACTAGGAGACTCTCTTGTTCTGTTTCTCTTTGACTCCATCCCTGAAAAGGCAGGAATTACTAATTATTAGGAAAACTACACAGTCTTCCGCACCGCACGTTTTCTTATCCACTTGCATAGCACACTTCATTTCTAACACTTCTGGACACAGAATGTGTGCTTGGTGTGCACCACACCAAGCAATCCTCTGGGACATCAGCTGATTTTCCTATGAAAGTCACTCTGTCGTGTCTGACTCTTTGTGACCCCATGGGCTACACAGTACATTAAATTCTCTAGGCCAGAATACTGGAGTGTGTAGCCTTTCCCTTCTCCAGGGAATCTTCCCAGCCCAGGGATTGAACCAGGGTCTCCTGCATTGCGGGCAGATTCTTTACCAGCTGAGCTCCCAGGGAGGCCTGATTGCCCTATGCCTTAACTCAGTTCTAGTCCTATCCACCTGGAGATAGTGTAGCTCCCATAGGTTAAGGGCTCAGCCCCTCAAGACTGCTTCCTTTCTACTTCAGATGCCAGTTGAAAGTAGTAGGTACCTAGATTACACACAATTTCTGATTGATCTGGCTACAAATCAGAAGTTCCCAGAACACCATCACCTTCCCAGATTTCATAAACTTGCTGAAGTGGCTCAAAGAACTTGGGGAAATACCATACTCTTACCAGAAATTAAATCATATGATCAAAGATATATATGAAGAGCCAGAGGAAATATGAAGAGCAATGTCTGGATGTGGCTATTGGAGCAATGACTGCTGGAAAAACCATAGAGTTGACTAGATGGACCTTTGTTGGCAAAGTAATGTGTAGGCATGATTCCTCATGTAGGCATGATTAATGATTAACTCCAGTCACAGCCCTCTCCTCTCTCTGGGAAATGTTTATATCTCAGCTTTAAATATTCTTTCATATGTTAGTTCAAGTCAGATTTAGACCCATGTATCACTTCCAGTCTCTTGAATAGGAGTCAGTTAAGCATAGTGATTTCAGCATGGGTTTGGGGATCATACAGAATTGACTTGTGTTACTTTCTTCAAGTTGGTGATATGTGACCTCAAGCAAGATACTTAATTTTACTAAGGCTTTGGTTCTTTTACATAGAAATTATACTTTTTGACAGGGGGAGAGGGAAAGATGGCGGAGGAATAGGACGGCAAGACCAATTTCTCCCTCACAAATTCCTCAAAAGAACATTTCAACGCCGAGCAAACTTCACAAAACAACTTCTGTAGGCTGGCAGAGGACATCAGGCAACCAGAAAAGCAGATCATTGTCTTCAAAAACAGGTAGGAAAAAATATAAAAGACGAAAAGGAGACAAAGGAGGTGGGGAGGGAGCTCCGTCCCGGGAAGGGAAGCCCGTCCCGGGAAGGGAATTTTAAGAAGAGAGGTTTCCAAACACCAGGAAACACTCTCCCTGCCGAGTCTGTGGCGAGCCTTGAAAACACAGAGGGCAACATAACAGGAAGGAAAAATAGACAAATAATTAAAACCAACAGATTACAAGCCCAACAGTAACTCCCCCAGCGGAAAAGCAGCGCAGACGCCTGCATCCGCCATTGGGAAGCGGGGGCAGGGCAGGGACGCGCGGGAGGCGGGGGCTGCAGAGCTTTGTAAGAATCGGGCAGGAACGCCCCACGCGCAACCAGAACGATCTAACTTGGGCTAGCAAACCAGACTGTGGGATAGCTACCACGCGAAAAGCTTGAACATAAGACACCGCCAGGACCGAGCACAGAACAAAGGACGGAACGGGAAAAGCCGGCTGCAGACCATCCCCCGCCGGGGACAGGCAGCCAGAGCCGTAAGGACTGGAAAGGGGCAATTGCAGACTCGGGACCTAACTGCAAGCAAGCTCCTTTGCTAAGACTTCTGGGGGTGCTGGACAGTCACAATCTACTGCACGGGGTGCGCCAGCAGTCCGCCCAGAAAGCTGAGCAGCAGCGGCAGAAAAGGTGACAAGCCGCGGCGATCGCGCTCGCCAAACTCCTGAGCTACTCGGAACTGGGAAGGGCACAAAGCGCAGTTCCAGCCGAATCTGTGCCTCTGAGGGCTGCCTGAGCGCCGAACCTGAGCGGCTTGGACCGGGGAAGTGCACGCAGCCTAGGGCCGGCCCCAGACGGTTCCCGGCTGAACATCCTAGAGCTGGAGCGGTTTGTGCGCCGCGAGAAAGGACAGGTCAAGCCGGGCAGAGATACTGCGTGCACACGACAGTGCTATTTGTTAGCAGCAGCCCCCCTCCTCACAGCGCAACTAAACTAGTGAGCCTAAAAAGCCAGCAAACAGAAGAAGTTAAACAGAGGGAACCACCTTGGAAGTGATCCCACACGGCCCATTACACCAGAAAGGGCCAGATATTTTTAAAATCATTCCTTTTTTTTTTTTTTTTTTTTTTGCTTTTTTTTCTAACTTTTTTTTAATTGTTAAGTCTTCTATTTCCCCTCTAATTTTTATTTCTATAACCTATTATTACTATATTTTTGTTTGTTTTAAAAAGACTTTTTTTCTTTTTTTTTTTTTTAAGGCAAACACCATATACAGTCTTTGGATGGTTGTTGATGGCTTTTTTTTTTTTTTTTTCTTGATTGTTTGTTTGTTTGTTTTTTAATAATTCTTTTTCTTTCTTTTTTTTTTTTTCTTTCTTTCTTCCTCTTTCCTTCTGCTTCTCTCTAATATTGTATCTTTGAAAATCCAACCTCTACTCTAGATTTTTAATCTTTGCTC
Organism: Capra hircus; assembly: GCF_001704415.2. NCBI lineage: Eukaryota > Metazoa > Chordata > Mammalia > Artiodactyla > Bovidae > Capra > Capra hircus. Next base: position 9,052,214 of record NC_030817.1, read on the forward strand.
TTAGGTTTTTGTGGTCAATTTTGTACATTTAAAAAACCCAAACTTCACTATCCCAGTTTACCTGAGAGCGAGATTACTGGCTTGACCACTCTCTCCTCCTCTGGACTCTCCTTTTTCTCCACCAGGTGGCCTCTGTCTCTTTTCTCCCCCATCTCTCCTCTATCCAACTCTGTGAATCTCTGTGTGTTCCAGACAGTGGAGAACACCTAAGGAACAGGTTACTGGCAGGATTTGTCTCTCTCCTACTCATTCCTCTCTCTGATCCTCCTGGTCACCTCTGTATACTTCCTCCCTCTCCTCTTCCCCGTATAACTCTGTAAATACCTCTGAGCGGTCCAGACTATAGAGCGCACATAAGGAAGTGACTACTGGCTAGCTTGCTCTCTTCTCTTTGATCTCACCGCATCTCATTCCAGTTACCTCTAACTACCCCCTCCATCTTCTCTTCTCCTTATAACTCAGTGAACCCCTCTGAGTGTCCCTCAATGTGGAGAAACTTTTCATCTTTAACCTAGATGTTTTATCATCAGTGCTGTATAGATGGAGAAGTCTAGAGGCTACTGTAAAAATAAAACTGAAAACCAGAAGCAGGAGGCTTAAATCCAAAGCCTGAAAACATTAGAGAACTCTTGAATTCAGGGAACATTAAGCAATAGGAGCCCATCTAATGCCTTCATACCTACACCGAAACCAAGTTCCACCTAAGGGCCAACAAATTCCAAAACAAGACACACCACGCAAATTCTCCAGCAACACAGGAACACTCCCCTGAGCTTCAATATACAGGCAGCTCAAAATTATCCCAAAACCTTTGATGTCTCGTAACCCATTACGGGTCACTCCATTGCACTCCAGAGAGAAGAAACCCAGCTCCACCCACCAAAACTCCAACACAAGCCTCCCTAACCAGGAAACCTTGACAAGCCACTGATAGAACCCCACCCAAAGTGAGGAAGCTCCATAATAAAGAGAACTCCACAAATTCCCAGAATATAAAAAGGCCACCCCAAACGCGGCAATATAACCAAGATGAAGAGACAGAGGAATACACAGCAGGTAAAGGAACAGGAGAGTTGCCCACCAAACCAAACAAAAGTGGAAGAAGTAGGGAATCTACCGGAGAAGGAATTCCGAATATTGATAGTGAAAATGATCCAAAATCTTGAAATCAAAATGGAATCACAGATAAATAGGCTAGAGACAAGGATTGAGAAGATGCAAGAAAGGTTTAACAAGGACCTAGAAGAAATAAAAAAGAGTCAAAATATAATGAATAATGCAATAAATGAGATCAGAAACACTCTGGAGGCAACAATTAGTAGAATAACGGAGGCAGAAGATAGGATTAGTGAAATAGAAGATAGAATGGTAGAAATAAATGAATCAGAGAGGAAACAAGAACAACGAATTAAAAGAAATGAGGACAATCTCAGAGACCTCCAGGACAATATGAAACGCTCCAACATTCGAATTATAGGAGTCCCAGAAGAAGAAGACAGAAAGAAAGATCATGAGAAAATCCTTGAGGAGATAATAGTTGAAAACTTCCCTAAAATGGGGAAGGAAATAATCACCCAAGTACAAGAAACACAGAGAGTTCCAAATAGGATAAACCCAAGGCGAAACACCCCAAGACACATATTAATCAAATTAACAAAGATCAAACACAAAGAACAAATATTAAAAGCAGCAAGGGAAAAACAACAAATAACACACAAGGGGATTCCTATTAGGATAACAGCTGATCTTTCAATAGAAACTCTTCAGGCCAGGAGGGAATGGCAAGACATACTTAAAGTGATGAAAGACAATAACCTACAGCCCAGAATACTGTACCCAGCAAGGATCTCATTCAAATACGAAGGAGAAATCAAAAGCTTTACAGACAAGCAAAAGCTGAGAGAATTCAGCACCACCAAACCAGCTCTCCAACAAATTCTAAAGGATATTCTCTAGACAGGAAACACGAAAAGGGTGTATAAACTCGAACCCAAAACAATAAAGTAAATGGTAACGGGATCACACTTATCAATAATTACCTTAAACGTAAATGGGTTGAACGCCCCAACCAAAAGACAGAGACTGGCCGAATGGATACAAAAACAAGACCCCTCTATATGCTGCTTACAAGAGACCCACCTCAAAACAAGGGACACATACAGACTGAAAGTGAAGGGCTGGAAAAAGATATACCACGCAAATAGAGACCAAAAGAAAGCAGGAGTGGCAATACTCATATCCGATAAAATAGACTTTAAAACAAAGGCTGTGAAAAGAGACAAAGAAGGCCACTACATAATGATCAAAGGAACAATCCAAGAAGAAGATATAACAATTATAAATATATATGCCCCCAATATAGGAGCCCCGCAATATGTAAGACAAATGCTAACAAGTATGAAAGGGGAAATCAACAATAACACAATAATAGTGGGAGACTTTAATACCCCACTCACACCTATGGACAGATCAACTAAACAGAAAATTAACAAAGAAACGCAAACTTTAAATGATACATTAGATCAGTTAGACCTAATTGATATCTATAGGACATTTCACCCCAAAACAATGAATTTCACTTTTTTTTCAAGTGCTCATGGAACCTTCTCCAGGATAGATCACATCCTGGGCCATAAATCTAAACTTGATAAATTCAAAAAAATCGAAATCATTCCAAGCATCTTTTCTGACCATAATGCATTAAGATTAGATCTCAATTACAGGAGAAAAACTATTAAAAATTCCAACATATGGAGGTTGAACAACACACTTCTGAATAACCAACAAATCACAGAAGAAATCAAAAAAGAAATCAAAATATGCATAGAAACTAATGAAAATGAAAACACAACAACCCAAAACCTGTGGGACACTATAAAAGCAGTGCTAAGAGGAAAGTTCATAGCAATACAGGCATACCTCAAGAAACAAGAAAAAAGTCAAATGAATAACCTAACTCTGCAACTAAAGCAACTAGAAAAGGAAGAGTTGGAGAACCCCAGAGTTAGTAGAAGGAAAGAAATCTTAAAAATTAGGGCAGAAATAAATGCAAAAGAAACAAAAGAGACCATAGCAAAAATTAACAAAGCCAAAAGCTGGTTCTTTGAAAGGATAAATAAAATTGACAAACCATTAGCCAGACTCATCAAGAAGCAAAGAGAGAAAAATCAAATCAATAAAATTAGAAATGAAAATGGAGAGATCACAACAGACAACACAGAAATACAAAGGATCATAAGAGACTACTATCAGCAGTTGTATGCCAATAAAATGGACAACGTGGAAGAAATGGACAAATTCTTAGAAAAGTACAATTTTCCAAAACTGAACCAGGAAGAAATAGAAAATCTTAACAGACCCATCACAAGCACAGAAATTGAAATGGTAATCAGAAATCTTCCAGCAAACAAAAGCCCAGGTCCAGACGGCTTCACAGCTGAATTCTACCAAAAATTTCGAGAAGAGCTAACACCTATCCTCCTCAAACTCTTCCAGAAAATTGCAGAGGAAGGTAAACTTCCAAACTCATTCTATGAGGCCACCATCACCCTAATACCAAAACCTGACAAAGATGTCACAAAAAAGGAAAACTACAGGCCAATATCACTGATGAACATAGATGCAAAAATCCTCAACAAAATTCTAGCAATCAGAATCCAACAACACATTAAAAAGATCATACACCATGACCAAGTGGGCTTTATCCCAGGGATGCAAGGATTCTTCAATATCCGCAAATCAATCAATGTAATTCACCACATTAACAAATTGAAAAATAAAAACCATATGATTATCTCAATAGATGCAGAGAAAGCCTTTGACAAAATTCAACATCCATTTATGATAAAAACTCTCCAGAAAGCAGGAATAGAAGGAACATACCTCAACATAATAAAAGCAATATATGACAAACCCACAGCAAACATTATCCTCAATGGTGAAAAATTGAAAGCATTCCCCCTAAAGTCAGGAACAAGACAAGGGTGTCCACTTTCACCGCTACTATTCAACATAGTTCTGGAAGTTTTGGCCACAGCAATCAGAGCAGAAAAAGAAATAAAAGGAATCCAAATTGGAAAAGAAGAAGTAAAACTCTCACTGTTTGCAGATGACATGATCCTCTACATGGAAAACCCTAAAGACTCCACCAGAAAATTACTAGACCTAATCAATGAATATAGTAAAGTTGCAGGATATAAAATCAACACACAGAAATCCCTTGCATTCCTATACACGAATAATGAGAAAGTAGAAAAAGAAATTAAGGAAACAATTCCATTCACCATTGCAACGAAAAGAATAAAATACTTAGGAATATATCTACCTAAAGAAACTAAAGACCTATATATAGAAAACTATAAAACACTGATGAAAGAAATCAAAGAGGACACTAATAGATGGAGAAATATACCATGTTCATGGATCGGAAAAATCAATATAGTGAAAATGAGTATACTACCCAAAGCAATTTACAAATTTAATGCAATCCCTGTCAAGCTACCAGCCACATTTTTCACAGAACTAGAACAAATAATTTCAAGATTTGTATGGAAACACAAAAAACCTCGAATAGCCAAAGCAATCTTGAGAAAGAAGAATGGAACTGGAGGAATCAACTTGCCTGACTTCAGGCTCTACTACAAAGCCACAGTCATCAAGACAGTATGGTACTGGCACAAAGACAGACATATAGATCAATGGAACAAAATAGAAAGCCCAGAGATAAATCCACACACATATGGACACCTTATCTTTGACAAAGGAGGCAAGAATATACAATGGAGTAAAGACAATCTCTTTAACAAGTGGTGCTGGGAAAACTGGTCAACCACTTGTAAAAGAATGAAACTAGATCACTTTCTAACACCGTACACAAAAATAAACTCAAAATGGATTAAAGATCTAAATGTAAGATCAGAAACTATAAAACTCCTAGAGGAGAACATAGGCAAAACACTCTCAGACATAAATCACAGCAGGATCCTCTATGATCCACCTCCCAGAATTCTGGAAATAAAAGCAAAAATAAACAAATGGGATCTAATTAAAATTAAAAGCTTCTGTACAACAAAGGAAAATATAAGCAAGGTGAAAAGACAGCCTTCTGAATGGGAGAAAATAATAGCAAATGAAACAACTGACAAACAACTAATCTCAAAAATATACAAGCAACTTCTGCAGCTCAATTCCAGAAAAATAAACGACCCAATCAAAAAATGGGCCAAAGAACTAAATAGACATTTCTCCAAAGAAGACATACGGATGGCTAACAAACACATGAAAAGATGCTCAACATCACTCATTATTAGAGAAATGCAAATCAAAACCACAATGAGGTACCACTTCACACCAGTCAGAATGGCTGCGATCCAAAAATCTGCAAGCAATAAATGCTGGAGAGGGTGTGGAGAAAAGGGAACCCTCCTACACTGTTGGTGGGAATGCAAACTAGTACAGCCACTATGGAGAACAGTGTGGAGATTCCTTAAAAAATTGCAAATAGAACTACCTTATGACCCAGCAATCCCACTTCTGGGCATACACACGGAGGAAACCAGAATTGAAAGAGACACATGTACCCCAATGTTCATCGCAGCACTGTTTATAATAGCCAGGACATGGAAACAACCTAGATGTCCATCAGCAGATGAATGGATAAGAAAGCTGTGGTACATATACACAATGGAGTATTACTCAGCCGTTAAAAAGAATTCATTTGAATCAGTTCTGATGAGATGGATGAAACTGGAGCCAATTATACAGAGTGAAGTAAGCCAGAAAGAAAAACACCAATACAGTATACTAACACATATATATGGAATTTAGGAAGATGGCAATGACGACCCTGTATGCAAGACAGGAAAAAAGACACAGATGTGTATAACGGACTTTTGGACTCAGAGGGAGAGGGAGAGGGTGGGACGATTTGGGAGAATGGGAATTCTAACATGTATACTGTCATGTAAGAATTGAATCGCCAGTCCATGTCTGATGTAGGGTGCAGCTTGCTTGGGGCAGGTGCATGGGGATGACCCAGAGAGATGTTGTGGGGAGGGAGGTGGGAGGGGGGTTCATGTTTGGGAACGCATGTAAGAAAAAAAATAAATAAATAAACATAAAATAAACGTAATAAATAAAAAAAAAAAAAAAAAAAAAAGAAATTATACTTTTTTAATGGATGTGTGGTAAAAGTTGCATTGTTTGATAATTTGTTTAAGAAGTAGACCAAAGACTTTGACACCTCACCAAGGAATGTATATAGATAAAAAATAATAGGAAAATATAGAAATCCAAGTTAAGACAATAATGAGATACCACTTTGGAATATAGCTTGGTGGTTTCTTACAAAAGTTAACATGCTCTTAATACAACAACCACAGGCACGCATGCTTAGTTGCTCAGTTATGTCCAACTCTTTGCAACCCCTTGGGCTGTAGCTTGCCCGGCTCCTCTGTTCATGGGATTCTCCAGGCAAGAATACTAGAGTGGGTTGCCATGCTCTCCTCCAGGGGATCTTCCCGACCCAGGAATCAAACCCACTCCTGCATTGCAGGGGGATTCTTTACTCACTGAGCCATCAGGAAACAACAACCATACTCTTTAGTATTTACCCAAAGAAGCTGAAAACCAATGTCCACAAAGAAAAAAAAAAAAAAACTCATACATGTGTGTTTATATCATCTTTATTCATAATGGCCAAAACCTGGAAGCAACCAAGATGTTCTTCATAGGTGACTGTATCAATAAACTATACCACACCCAGACAAGGGACTAATTACTCCGCACTAGAAAGAAATGAGCTATCAAGCCATGAAAGAACCTTGCATGCATTTTACTAAGTGAAAGGAACCAATCTGAAGCAGGTACATGCTGTACAGTTCCAGCTCTCTGGCATCTTTGGGAAAGCCAAAACTTTCAGCATTTGGTGGAAAGCTGGAGTCTATGGAGTCACTGATTTTTCTCATGGGGCTGTAAATGTGTTTTGGTTATTTATTTCTGAGACAGGATGAAAATCAGTTGTTGTCAGGGGTTAACAGAGGCTGAGGGATGAATTGGCGAAGCACAGAGGATTTTTTAGGGCAGTGACAATGCTCTGTATGATGTTATGCTGATGGGTATATAATATACCATCTTACCTTTGTCTTAACCCACAGAATGTACAACTCCAAGAGTGAACCCTAAGGTAAACCATGGACTTTGATTGATTATCATGTGTCAGTGCAGGTTTATTAATTGTAACAAATGTACCACTGTGGTAGGAGATGCTGATAATGGGAGAGGTTATGTATGAGCAGGAGCAGGGGGCCAATGGGGAATCGCTACACCCTCCCCTTTTTCTATGAAACTGACAATCTTAAAAAAATAAAGTCAATTAAAAATTCATTATCTGCTTTATGTACTGAGCCTTTAAATTATGCAAAGCTAAACTGAACTTTTAAAAGCCATTTGCTGTGGTCCGCTTTAAAGAAGGTACCACTCACTAAAAGAATGGTAGTTGTGAAATGAAAACAGTGCAACCTTTGCCTTAAAAAATCTAACAATTGGATAGAGAATTTTGGAATTAAGAGCAAATGTTAACCTGCCCTAAAGTTTCTATAACCACTGTGATAAAATCAGGCATTCACAAAGGTTTAATGAGACACTATGTAACAGATAGAGCTGTTAATTCTATTTAAGAGAAGTGTAATCTCCATTTTCTGTGATCTAAAACATAAAATTTAATGAATTCACAAGCTTTGAAATTTTATATCCTTTGATTTCAAATTCTGGACACTATGAATTCATTTCTTTGCATTGAATAATACTTTCACTTACTCCATCATTTCCTCTCTCTTCTTTCATCTGTAAAGCAAATAGTTCATCATGCAAGCTAAAAATTAATTTTATTTTCTGAATTTATGCAGTTACCCAAAGTCATGAACAGTGGAGAATGAGGCTGATGAACCTAATTTTAGGCAAACACTTGATTTTATTTTATTTTGAAAGTGTAGGCTTTGTATTTTATTTTCCATGAAATGAGTCACACCCCTTGTTTCAATTTTGTTTTCAGAGTGAAAGACATCCAGAGTGTGTACTTAGACACAACTTTCTGTGACTCAAAATACTATCAAATTCCTAGTCGGGACGACCCAGAGGGATGGTATGCAAGGGAGGAGGGAGGGGGGGTTCAGGATGGGGAACATGTGTATACCTGTGGCGGATATGTTGATGTATGGCAGAACACTGGATTTTAAATCTGAAGCTAACCATGCTGAACAATTAAGGAATTTCAGGTGATCTGGTCAAGTGGGACTAGTAAATAGGAGCTCAGGGGATGTTCAAAGATTTATAAAGAGTTTTTGAAAAGAAAAAATTCTCTTAACCTTCAATTTTATTTCATTTCTCCTCAACTTTACCCTGCTGAGTTATTCACAGGCTTCTTGACAAAGCCTCCTGGTAGGAGTTTATTGTGTCAATTAACAAATAAGCATTTTGTGAAAAGCTGAATCTATGTCATCATTGATTTTTCTCATAGGACTATAAATGTGCCTCTGTTGTTTATTTCTGAGGGTAGAGCGGGATGCTTAAAATATACCCATTCTCTTTTGTCATTTTTTAATCTCTTGGGGTATCTTCTTTAAATTAGATCTAAATACACAAATTTAAGAGATATAAGCACTAAATGAGGAAAATTGCCTTGGCCAATATGCACCTTGAAATTCTACATTTACTACTAGGCTTTGGGACAACCATACAGAGCCAACTCATTGGAAAAGATCTTCATGCTGGGAAGGATTGAAGGCAGAAGGAGAGATGGGCGACAAATGATGACCTGATTGGGTGTCATCATAGACTCAATGGACGAGTTAGAGCAAACTTCTGGAGATAGTGAAGGATGGGAGAGTATGGTATGCTGCAGTCCATGGGGGTCACAGTCAGACACGATTTAGTGACTGAACAAGAAAAAGAAGCTTATTCCGTCAACAGTTGTTAGTAAGGGGATTTTGATGTAAGGTGGTTAAGATGTAAATTTTGGCTTTAAGAATGGCCATAGGAGTGAGGCTAGTCTTTACATAAATACATCCATTAATCCACTTTTCTGTGGTACATAAAGAATAGCATAGAATTACAAAAATGATCATAACTCAAAGGATAATTTGGAGAACATTAAAGTACCTTTCCATCAAAGCTCTACCTTTAACAACGAAAAAAAGTAATTTAATGTCTTATATGGTTTTTAAAAATAGGACAAAATTAAATAAGATGAAATAGAAATTGTTTTTGGAGCCCCAGTTTTTAATAGGTGTTCCTATTCAAAAAGTCTGAGCATCTCCCATGGGAAATGATAGGCATGTCATAAAAGAGATTTTAAAATCTTTCCACAGTGTTCATCTCTAGAATAATTGTTGTTTTGACAACCAAGTCATTTCAAGATAACACCCACTCTAAATAATTGTCATGAATTTTCTCTACCCTAATGAAAATTTATTCAAAACAACTATTTTAAGAGTTGTGAAATGCCTCCACTTCTTTCTTTTGTATATCCAAGAAGCACTTTGTCTCCAGATTTCATTTCTTAAGAATGATAAAAATGTCTAATAAAAATATGTACAAATCCAGGAAAATTTGCTTTTATGGAGTTTGTTTAGAAAGCATTTTTTGAGTTATATTGTCCCTCTTTTCCCAGTTGTTCAGTGGCATTCCATTTCTTCCATTTTTCACCAGATATTTTTGTTGCATCTTTTTATCTTAGATTTATAGTACTTTATGAAGTACTTTATAGCATATATATGTATATATACACACACACACACACACACATATGTATGTGTGTTTTTTCAAGTTTTATTTTTAATAGCTATATCAAATAAATAGTACAGAAAGTACTTCTCAATATGTTCTAGATTGCTTTATATTAATAAAGTACTCTTTAAGCAGTTTCCAGAAGATAAAAACTCTTTAATAGGCAAATGGTGTATTGAAACAATCTTTTTTTAGTAAGCAACATAATGACTTATAGGAGGCTAAATCCCACAATTTCTTTTTACACATGATCTTCCTATAAGACATTTACCAATGTCTGGGAGTCCATGATAAGGAGTCTTCCTAGCTTTTCTTTTTTTAAATGTTCCTTTTAGGCCAGACCTTTAATAACATGTGAATATCACCATAGTGTAGTGTTAATAATAACACTCAAAAATCCTTCGGAAGCCAGGGTGCTTATTAGATGTTAGCGAGAACTTATGCTTTGCCAGGTACTCCACATGCATGGATGCATTTTACTTTTCTATTTTAGCTTAACCTACATAGAAAACATCACATTATCAATATTGTATATGTTGACACCATATTGATTAATTTTCCCCCCAAATAGCAATACTTTTAAAAGTAATGTCTCCCTTTTCTCATTGTCATCTTCTGAAATTTGATAAAAGTACTTTAATTCTGTGAACCTTCAAAATTCCCTAACAGAATATGAGTGTTAACTTGCGTATGGCTTAATAGCAATAACAATGACAGTGATGACAAAAAAACAGCGACAGGCTACCTGCCATCAACTATGTTCCAAACAGTTGGTGCTTTGCATATAATTATCTCTAACCCACAACTATTCTCATTTCAAGGATGAGGAATTTTAGCAATAATATTAGTTTATATTTATTCAATACATTCTAAGTATCAGGCTTCAGGCTAAGCCCTTGAGATGCATTTTCTGCTGTAAGCATTACAAAAACCCTACTTTACAGAAATGAAAATTGAGAGTCAGTGTAAGTCGCAAAGAAACTCTCTTGGGATTGCTGCTGTTAAGTCTCTTCAGTCGTGTCCGACTCTGTGCGACCCCATAGACAGCAGCCCATCAGGCTCCCCTGTCCCTGGGATTCTCCAGGCAAGAATACTGGAGTGGGTTGCCATTTCCTTCTCCAATGCATGAAAGTGAAAAGTGAAAGTGAGGTCACTCAGGCATGTCCGACTCTTAGCAACCCCATGAACTGCAGCTTACCAGGGCTCCTCCATCCATGGGATTTTCCAGGCAAGAGTACTGGAGTGGGGTGCCATTGCCTTCTCCACTTGGGATTCCTAAAGCGCCACAATCAGATTCTCTTGATTTCACCTGTTTCTTGCACTTTGTTAGCTTATTGTCTTTTGCTCTGGGAGCTTGGCCAGCTCTGAGCGCCTTCAAATAAACTAATGTAAATATAACTGGACAGAGCCTCATCTCTGTTCCCTCATTCTGGGCTTCTGCACTTCATGACACTCCCTAGATTCGCCTTGCACCAAGCAGTCATGACCCAAGACTGACCATGGGGAAATTAACAGCTCATGGAGCCAAACACTAACCAATGGGAGACCAAGGCTGGTAAATGTATCATTCTCTCTTCCTTCTTCTCCTGGGATGTCCTGGAAAGCAATTTTTAAAAATGGCCTTTCAGACAATGCCCTGGAAAATAAAACAATACTTTGTTTTTAATCATAAGTGCAGCTTAGTCCTTTTTATTGGTTATTCTTCCTTTGTTATCTTACCTCCATCTTGCAGGCTCAAAGTATTCCCCCCCCAAAAAAAATTATGATGTTGAAGCACTATTTCAGTATATCAGAATGTGACTGTACTTGGAGATAAGAACTCTAAAGAGAGAATTAAGTGAGGACATGAGAATGGGCCCTAATCCAATCTGATTGATGTCTTTATAAGATGGTTTCCCAGGTAGCAGTGATGGAATCTACCTGCCAGTGTAGGACACACAAGAGACACGGGTTCCACATCTGGACTGAGAAGATTCCCTTGAGAGGGAAATGGCAATCCACTCCAGAATTCTTGCCTGGGAAATCCCATGAACAGAGGAGCCTGGCAGGCTACAGTCCAGGGGGTCTCAAACAGTCAGACACAACTTAGCACAGCACAGTTACAAGATGAGGAAATCTGGGCACAGAGAGTGAAAAAAGAGACGCACAAGACAGAGAGAAGACCACCTGAGCATCCAGTGAGAAGGCAGCCATCTGTCAGGTAAGGAGGGAAGCCTCAGAAGAAAACAGACCTGTCAGCACCTTGGTCTTGGACTTGCAGCCTCTAGAAATGTGAGAAAATACATTTTTGTCATGTAAACCTCCCAGTCTGTGAAATCTTGTTATGATAGCCATAGCAATATCAACCTAAGATATAGCAGTCAAATATATAATACGATTGTGTGTGCTTATGCTCATGTGTGTCGAACTCTTGGCAATTCCATGGACTGTAATCCATCAGGCTCCTCTGTCCATAGAATTTTCCAGACAAGAATGCTGGAGTGGGTGGCCATGTTCTTCTCCAGGGAATATTCCTGACCCAGGGATCGAACCCACATCTCTTGTATAGCCTGCGTGAAGATTGCACTCCCCAGTTAAAAAAATAAATAAATAAATAACAGTAGCACATGAGACATTATCTCAGACCCTGCTTTCTAGAGAAAATAGTCTCAGATTGCTGATAAGGGTGAAATCTGTGTTACAGAATTAAATGGCAAAGGAGAAACTCCATCAAGAATCGATTTTTTCAGGGCTTCCTTGGCTCAGTGGTAAAGAATCTGCCTGCCAATGCAGGAGACATGGGTTTGATCCCTGATTTAGGATGATCCCACAAGCCCCAGAGCAACTAAGCCCAAGCTGCACAACCATTGAGCTCTAGAGCCTGGGAATCACAACTACTGAGCCCACATGCTGCAGCTACTGAGACTCAAGTACGCTAGAGCCCATGCTACACAAGAGGTGCCACTGCAGTGAGATGCCCACGCACCATGATGAGAGAATAGCCCTTGCTTGTGGCCCCTGGAGACAAGTCTGTGCAGCAATGAAGACCTAGCACAACTAAGCATAAAAATAAATAAAATTGTGTAAAAAAGAATCAATTTTGTACCTACAAATCACTAGAGAGAATTGTCAATTTTGAGGAATTATTATATGCATGCAACTAATTTCTGTTTCTGCTGCCATTAAAATGGAGAAAGTGAGTAGAATTGGTAGAAGTGATTCATCTTCACATTTTCTAAATCTTTTTACATATGGTTCTTCTGTAAGGGAGAGAGGAAAAATCAATCTATGAAGTTTTTGCTTTATCCAGCATCTAACAAAAGTGTGATGACTTACTTTAAAATTGGCATAACTAACATCATTAAAAATAATAACAATACTCTCCAAAGTAAGTGTGGGCATCAACAGGTCTTCAGATAAGAGAAGCAATCTCTGAAGAATACACCAGCCACCCACATTTTCTTGCTGTCTACTTTCTTTACAAGAGTAAAATGAATGCATCTTGTAGCTCCCGTATTATGTTCTTGTAGTTCACTCCAAACCTTAGCCAAGAAAAAGGCAAACAAACAGAAAAATAAGCAGATGAAAGAGACAAGGGGGATTCTCTGGCTATGATGCGGAATTTTCTATGCAGGAAAGCTCTCAACTGATTGAAAAGGTGGCCAAAAGACATATTCACTCTTGTAAGAGCACCCATTTCCAGGAGTCTGCTTGAGAATCTGTTCCATCAAAGAGAAAAACAGATTACACAGTGAGAGACATTAGGACCGATCAACAGAGAATCCAGAAAACGACAACAAAATTCAGTAAAGCAATGATCCTTCAATTAAAAAGTAAATGCATTTTAAAAAAAGAAAACAAAAGATGAAAAAAAGATGAGGAAGTGAAAACTATTTTTTACTTAAATGTTAAAAAAAAAAAAAAACATTTAGAAAGAACTCCTCGAGATGAGCTTGAAGGAAGAGTCCAGCGTGTGAGTTGCTCAGACAGCAACCAGTTCATCCCACAGCAGGTCAGAAAGATCTCAAAAAGAGATCCAGAAAAGAATAAAACTGAGAGATTATTTGAGATGTTTTACTGTACTGAGAGAACTCTAAGAAAATTGGGAAATAGTATAGTAATAAATTCATGGTAAAAACAAAATCTAAGCAAAATAAACATTTGAGAAAAACACAAGTAATTAAAGGGTAATGTATGTCTTAATTATATATGCTAGTTATTCGCCATGGTAATATACTTAACATTGATATAAGCCAAAATACATATTTTATATATTCATATGTATATGAACTACTGAGTACAAGAATGTTATGATGGAAGTGTTAAAAAAGCTAAATCTTCATTTGATGTGGTATTAATAGTTACCTGATTGATCATGTATAAAGTTGAAAAAGCTTTAAGAAGCATAATCATAAGCTATTTATTTAGATATATGATGTTGAAACTAGAAGGATGGAGGAAATAAAAGAAGTAAAGAAGACTGCTGTTTTTCTTCATACATCTTGTAGGACTAGTAGATTAGACCTCTGAAACTGTGTTCCTACTACCAATCATTGTTCTTGCATCTGAAATAGTGCCAAGGCTTAAAATTTGTCATCTCATTTTATGTTACATTTTCTTCAGCATTTTAGTATTATAGCTTACTACAGGAGAGGTTTCTACATGTTCTTGTGGGGCCTTGTGAAATTTTCCACCTACTTGAAGAGTTATTTAATAAGGTTTGGGTTTGTGGTACTGGACTGAATCGTGAATCCCCTTGTATTGTTTCTGTGACTTTACAATATTCACTCAGACACGAAAGAATGAAAGAATCAGTGAAGAGAAGCAAATAGCTTACAGTTTTTGATAACCTCAGCTATTCCATTTGTTCTGAAATTCCATATTTCATATCAAATTCAAAAAAGCAAAACTTGATGCCAGGGTGTTGATAGGGTTTAAAGTTGTTTTTGTTTGTTTTTCTCTAAAAGGAACACAAACTGAAGTGATGGGGCCATTAAGTATATAAGATAGTTTCAGTTCAATTCAGTTACTCAGTCATGTCTGACTCTGCGATCCCTTGGACTGCAGCACGCCAGGCTTCCCTGTCTATCACCAAGTTCCAGAGCTTGCTCAAACTCATGTCCATCGAGCCATGAATAAGATAGTTTATTCATGGATAGCCCAGACCTTTCAGAAAAAAGTCAGTATAGCTCCCGTATAAAGCAGAGATCCAGAGATTAATAATGAACTAAGGAATTCTGACTATAATAGTCAATAGTTGTAAGACTTGAATCAAGACATCTTTAATAAACTTCATGAACCTCAATTTTTCTATAAGATAGGGACAATAATAGCTATTTTAGAGAGGCATTGTGAGGGTTAAATAAATACAGAAATGAAAAATGTCTCAAAAATGTCTGGGGTATTGAAAGTGCTGAAATATTTTAGTTTCAAAAGACTCCAATAAATAGTTATATATATATACATATATATATATAATTCTGTAGATATATATATATATATAATTCTGTATATATATATATAATTCTGTAGAAGTATGAAGTTCTGAAATATTGGTGATCTCCCTTCTCCCTTGTCTTCTTAATGTTAAAAACATTAATTAAGAGTATCTTTAATTTTTAGATTGCTCCAAACCTAAAAAGAAGAAATGGGTCGCATTAGTAGTTAGAACACTGAAGAAACTTATGCAGATAGACCTGACCTGGCCAATTTAAAAGACAATGCTTTTTTAGAACACTTACCCAGAATGTCACAAAACTCTGCCTAAACTTATCAAAAATACTGTAGACTTGCCTCTGTTGAGCTTCATGTTGACTCTTCAAGAACCGATGAGCTGTCTTTAGGATCTATGAAGTCTAGGTTGGGAAGCTGAAGTAACATACTTTTTTCATTGGATTATTGGTATTTGGGAAGAGATAAAAAGATATGGATGGGTCGACTCAAACTCATGTCGATCAATGTACACTACATCAGTGATGCCATCCAACCATCTCATCATCTGTCATCCACTTCTCCTCCTGCCTTCAATTTTTCCCAGCATCAGGGTCTTTTCAATGAGTCAGTTCTTCACATCAGGTGGCCAAAGTATTGGAGTTTCAGCTACAGCATCAGTCCTTCCAATGAATATTCAGGACTGATCTCCTTTAGGCTGGACAGGTTGGATCTCTCTGAAGTCCAAGGGACTCTCAAGAGTCTTCCCCAACACCACAGTTCAAAAGCATCAATTTTTCAGCATTCAGCTTTCTTTATAGTCCAACTCTCACATCCATACATGACTACTGAAAAAACCAAAGCTTTGACTAGACAGACCTTTGTTGGCAAAGTAGTCTCTGCTTTTTAATATGCTGTCTAGGTTGGTCATAGCTTTTCTTCCAAGGAGCAAGCACCTTTCAATTTCATGGCTGTAGTCACAATGTACCGTGATTTTTGAGCCCCCCAAAATAAACTCTGTCACTGTTTCCATTGTTTTCCCACCTATTTGCCATGAAGTGATGGGACTGGATGGATAGATATCTCAAAGTCAAAGAGAATTTCTTCTGAAATATCACCTAAATTAGATTTCCATTTAAGTGCTCCAGGCCATTCACATTGAGAGTAGCTTCAATTTACCAAGACATCAAAAAAGTCAGAACCTAAACGGGCAAACAAAATCATTAAGAGGCAATCTTATTCTTTATTGAACAATTAAAAGAATTACAACAGTTGGATTAAATCATTGCTTTTGTTTGTTTGTCTGTTTAAAGAAGACTTTAAAATGCCACTTTGGATAACTTTTTTTTTTTCTCTTCCCCAAATTCTACACTTTTACACATTCATTGATGTTTTATCTACATGATGTTCATTTTTAAAATCAACTTGCCCTGCAAAAATTCCTTAATCAGAGCCTACTAAGTTTCACAGTGCCTTCCAAAATAGTGTGTTTAAACAGTCACTTTTGGCTTCTAATTTCTTACTCAAGATAGGAAATTTCTTGAGGACAGAGGTCTCATCCTGTGTTTTAAAATCATCTGCTCCTAACTACTTCATAGATTAGGTAATGAAATAATTACCTACTAGGAATGAATAATAATCCAAATTTCCGATTAGCCTGGGACTTATATTCTAGGAGTTGGAAATAAGAACAGTTCATATCAGGTTAATGTCACCTATTTTTTTGTTTGTTTTGTTTTGTTTCTGATAACTTGGTATACAATATCAATGTTAGTGAATTAGATTTTGCAATTATTTAAATATTCAATATAAAAATATGTCATTGGTGGTTGATTTCTATGTGGGAAGTTTGTTTTATTCAGCAAAATGTAAAGCACCACAAAAAAGTCATAGAGAGCTGTGATGAGGGAAGAAGCCGTCTTTTCAGTAAAGAATTTCACCAGGGCTGCACCAGTGATCAGTGACATGTTGTATTTCTGAGAGACCTCTTCCAGAGCTTTGTAACACTTTAAGAAATTCTGTTATCAATGGAGATGAGAGGGAAAACTAGTGCTATCTGGATGGATTCCCAGTTGACTAAAGGATTTTATCAAATGAATATAGATTTTTATATATATCAAATATATATAAGTAAGTAAGTGTTAGTCACTCAGTCGTGCCCTACTCCTTGTGACCCCATGGACTGCAGCCCACCAGGCTCCTCTGTCCATGAGATTTTCCAGGCAAGGATACTGGAGTGGGCTGCCATTTCCTTTTCCAGAGGATCTTCCCAATCCAGGGATTGAACCCGGGTGTCCTCCACTGCAGGCAGATTCTTTACTGACTGAGCTACAAGGGAAGCCCTTCAAAAAAAAAAAAAATATATATATATATATATATATGTATATATATATATATTTGCTAGAAATGTTATGGCAAATATAGACTGCTTCTTCAAAGGATGTCTAATGTCAAGAATGATGGCCTTCTGGGGCCTTTCTGGTGGCCTAGTGGTTAACAGCCCACACTTCCAGTGCCTCCACTGCAGGAGGTATGGGTTCAATCCCTGGTTGGGGAACTAAGATCCCACAGGCTATGCTGCACAACAACAACAGAAAGAATGGAGGTATTCTGTTCTCATGAATGGATCAAAAGTATACCGGCAATATTTATCTTTGCCACAAACTACAATGTGTAGAGCAAATAGCGATGGCAACTGGGAGAGAAATCAAAGCCCAGCACATGTGGAACAGCTGAAGGAACCAGGGGTTTAATTAAGGAAGGGGGTTGCAGGGAAGGCTGGAGAGTGGTCAGAGGTGTCACTGAAGGAAAGGTAAAATCTGTGCTGTTTGATCCTGAAGGGACAACTGGGATCAGGAAAACCATTGACTAAAGGGTTTACTTCAATGCAGAGAGAGTTGTTCACTTCAACTTAGAGAGCTTTGGCAGAGCACTTGGAAAGTGTTCAATTTTTAACTGAGATCAGAGAGGACATTCAAGCAATGGGATGGTGCCTTAGTTTAGGTCACATCTAGAATTGTATTCTATCTTGAGAATCTATTGTTCTACATATATTTTGTTTCACTTTCAAAGCTCTGAAATAAGAGAGATTCTTTTGAGCATGGGTTGATAAATTATTGTTTGGGATAGTTTCAGGTTTATGTGCTTATGATTTAAAATGTCTTACTCTTGGCAGAAGACTAGGATAGAGAACATCTTGAATTAATTTTGTAGACCAAAAATGACTGCAAGCAAAAATAATCTCAAACTCATGTAAAGAGTTTAGGTTAAATTATTTCTAGAATTATATAGTGGAAGAAGGAATATGTGTGCTTATAATTCATCCACGCTTCCACACATATATATATGATGATTTGTAAACCATCCATAAACCGAGCTACAAAATATACATCCAGGGAAATATGAAGTTGACATTTTATGATAGGTTTCAGAGAGCTGTAAAAATCTTGAATGGCTTCAGAGATCAACATTTGACTATATTTTGTTTACAATACAGTATTAAAAAGTCAACTACTAGCAAGACAGCCTGGACTGATATGAAGTAAATATTACCTTTTGTGCTTAAAAACTGACATCTGCTGCTGCTGCTGCTAAGTCACTTCAGTCGTATCTGACTCTGTGCGACCCCATAGATGGCAGCCCACCAGGCTCCGCCATCTCTGGGATTCTCCAGGCAAGAACACTGGAGTGGGTTGCCATTTCCTTCTCCAATGCATGAAAGTGAAAAGTGAAAGGGAAGTCGCTCAGTTGTGTCCAACTCTTAGCAACTCCATGGACTGCAGCCTACCAGGCTCCTCCATTCATGGGATTTTCCAGGCAAGAGTACTGGAGTGGGGTGCCATTACCTTCTCCAAAAAGCTGACATATTTCTATTCAAATATACTTGGTCTTATAAATGTTTCTGTTTGCCATTGTATGGGAAGTTAAATAGGTACAGGGTATAGTTTGGACTATCTCTTCTCTCAATAACACACCAATTCATCACTCTTCTCTGAAAAGAGCAATGTATTTTAATTGGAACTTAAATTAATAAACATAAGAAATGTTACTTTTCCCCTTAGTATAGAGTGAAAAAAGAATAATGACATCTTCAGGCCATTTGAAAGAAATATAGAGCAGAAGATGTGTTAGAAAGAGGAAGCAAGTTTGCAAGGGTAACTAGCTTTTGCAGAAATTCTGATTTGTATATTACCCTAAGAGATGTGAATGTCTCATAAGTGTTAAGTGTGGCTCTATCATCTGTGGACATGGGCGGTGCTTGCATTATAGGATGATAGCCTCTTATAGAATTAGAGCCTCATGAAGAGGACTTGAAAACATCACCTCATGACAGGAAGACTTTAGCCCTTTGTCTGTTGACCCCCTGGGCAGGTTGACATTATTCTTGCATAAGAATCCTTAGTCTGCCTGGCTCAAAAATGAACTTGATATAGACTGTTTTCTGTGTCCCTAAGAGTGAGGAGTAGAGATAGGCATGGGAGTAAGTAACGTGAACCTTTAAGATATTTTTGCTGAATCATATGACCTGTTTAAGGGACAACTTCCTCTTCCACTTCCTCTTGGATTGCTGCCACCCAGAAAATGTAAATTAAAGCCCCAAGTCCTACTATAGGCACAACTATAATAAGAATCCATTAAAGAGACTCAACAAGAAGAAACGGTTAGTCAGAAATGGCAGAAACTACATTGAATTAACCAGAACTTTAGGAAAAGACAGAAATTAAAATGAAATTACAAATAATAAAAATATTTAGCAGTTAAGTTGTCACTTTTATACACTGCTGCTACAAACGAAATTGTTAAATAACTTTAAAAAACGGTTTAGCAATATCTTCTGAAGATGAAAACATCCATCCTCAGTGATCCAGCAATTTCACTCAGAACTCCAATGGTAATGAATATACATGTGTTCCATGAAACATGTAAAAAATGTTCATAACAGATTTATAATAGCCAAAAGCTTGAAGTGATATAGATGTTCACTAACATTAGAATAAGTAGATGTTTTACTAATGTATAGTTTACGTGTACAATGGAATGATATGCAGAGGTGATGAATTACTATACGGAACAATACAGATGAACCTTGCAAACATAATGCTGCAAGCCAGACCTACACCTATACAATTCCATTTACAGGAATTCAAAGACAAGCAAAACCATTCAACTGTGGCTAACATCAGAACCTTAATGTTGGAGGGAAGGGGTTGATTGTGTGAGGGTATAAAGGAGGCTCCTGGGATGAGGATTTCCCAAGTTAATTAATATTTTATATTTCTTAAAATTTTGATATGGGAAAAATTACCTTTTTGGTTCACATAAGATTATGAAATTTATATATGCTATACTCCAATGATAAGTTAAGAAGGAAAACTAATAAGATGACTATAGATTTTATATTATAAATACAAATATCTCTCTCTCTTGTCCCTCCAAAGTACCTCTTTCTAGCGATTAAAACATGGTTTGCTGTTAAAGAAGTTAAATTGTGGAGAGAGGAAAATGTAGTCAATCTAAAGAGATAAAAATCATAAAAAAAGGTGATTTATCTTGGATATCTAGGAAACCTGATACTTTGAATAGGCATTCAGAAGGAGAAAGGAAGCATATGGAAGAGATAAATAAACAAACATAGAAAAACATGTTCCCTGAACTGAAAAAAGAAAAAAAAAAAAGGCCTGGGTGTCCAGATTAAAAAGACCATGAAATGCCAGAGTCCTCGAAAATTTTTAATTCTAAGGATAAAGAGAAACACTCTCAAACAGAAACAACAATTTGCCTACAGTGATGAAGTGAATTAGATTACTGTGTTAAAAACAAGAAAACAGAATTTATATCTACACATTATTTATAGCAAAAGGATCTACTTCTAGGCTCTTTCCAACCAATATATTATTCACCTGTGGAGGTATAAAGAAATGTTTGAGGTCATTCTGGCTATTTAACTGAGCAGTAGGCAGGTCCTTGGAAGTGCCTGGCAGGTACAATGTCTTGGGATAAGCTGAACACTCTATTCACTGAGCACATACCATCTTCCAGGGAATGGCTACACTTTTTAGTTGCAGTGTGGATTCATTACAGCAAGTCATACCGAGGCATTGAGTGAGATAACCTCCTCCATTACACGAATATCAAGTTCTGGGGCAGGAATCCAATCCAGATCTGTATAAATCAGCTTTCCTCTCAATTCTGACCCTGAAAGGATATCAACTTGTGCCCTTCCCCACCAAAGGCCATAGTCACTGCTGGAATGGCAACCCCCTCCAGTCAAGATACATGTGAGAACAGGGCTATATTCTTATTGCCATCATCACTACCCTTCTTCAGCCCCACCTCCCTCCCCGTTATCATCATCATTATTGCCTGGAAACTCAAAAAAAAAAAAAATCCAAAGAAAAGACATGTAGAATGATTTTAATAAGGAACTTCACAAGATTTCTCTAGTTCTCTATATTCAATCTGAATTCAGTCCAGAACCTTGGACCAGTGTTATAGACATTTTCCTCTAAAATTTTCATCTCCAAATCTGGTGGGTTTCATGTTTATTTGGTAAGCAGTTATTTTGTTATTGCTCTTGCTATTTTACCCCCTAAAATGCAGTCTTCCATGAACACTCAATACTTGTAGGAGGTAATATGTGATACTGTCTTGTCACATGGATAGAAGGGTCTCTTCTCACTTTTTTTCAGCTGTCCCAGCTCTCCAACTCCCTATCACCTCAGAAAACTACAGTCTTCCTAGAACTGTGTCTAAAACTTTTGCATCTTCAAATTTAACCCAGGTTTCATATAACCTTGGTACTTCTTCCACAGGTCAATTTCAATCATTAATTCCAGGAACCAATCCTAAAGAACACTAGTAATAGACAAATATGAATCATACTGGAATTTGCCTCTGGAGAATGTGTGTTGCTTTTCATTAGATTTGGTGCAAGACACTGGTTGAAACTACTTTGTATTAAATAGTTGCTTTCTCCAAAGGCAATTTGTTCTAAGCACATTATCTTATTAATTTAAAAACTGAATATGTCTTTCAGGGGATTTTTTACCTCTGCGTGCATGATTAATTCATACTAAAGTCATCAAAATACAGCTAAGTGAGGGCCATTTGATGTCCTGGTGCCCTTTAATGAGAGATTTCAATCTTTTTCCTTTTAAATGAAAAATTTTTTAAAATCTAGTCATAAATAGAACTCGGCCTCTAAAAGGACCTTGGCTTTGCATTGAAATATAAATGCTTATGGAATCAGGGAGATTTCAAGTATGTTCTTTTCTATCAGTAATTCTGATTATTCTCATAGATATAATTTAATGTTGTTAAGATTATAAAATTGGTTCATTTATCTTGAGGGTGAGAGAATTAATGAGGTGATACCTGGCGAAGCAATTTCGATTCAGAGGTAGACTCTAAAAGTGTGATTCATATTTGTCATTATTGCTGGTTGCTGTATTTACTTTTATAGGTATGATGAATATGGTTTTAATTTATTATGGTTACATTGACTATATAGCCATACTGAATCACTAGGACAGATATTGCCATATGATCACATATCTCCAAAACTCTGTCTTTTTATAGACCAGAGCAGGGTTAAATCCCTGGATTAATTTTTTTTGCAATATGCATGAAGGATTACTCTACAATTAATTTTACTAGTTACAATTATTGAGAACTATGTATCAGCTGCTATGTTAAGTGATTTAAAAACACACTTTTCTTTTACTATTAAGACAGCTCTGTAAGCTAGGTATTATACACAATGGACTGTTAGTGGCGACACAGGAATTTTAGCCTGGGACTTTTTATTTTCTGTGTCATGAGCTATACCTGGTATGGGTTAAGGAGATTAAAATCATAACCCTTCCACTCTTGCAAGCTAGATAGTCAATTTCTTTTAAACTTGTTTAATTCCTACATTAATTATCTTAGAGACCTACTTTGCTGTATCTCACACTTAATAAAATAATTCTATTGATAACAATATTTGAAAATTGGAAAGTTTTAAATAGACGTAAAATATTTTCCTAAAATATTTTCTCTTGTCTAAGTGATTTCTGCGAAGAGAATGTACTGGTCATAGCAAACACCCTTTTTCAACAACACAAGAGATGACTCTACACATGGATATCACCAAATGGTCAATACCCAAGTCAAACTGATTACATTTCTTTGTTGCTGAAGATGGAGAAGCTGTATACAGTTAGCAAAAGCAAGAACTGGAGCTGACTGTGGTTCAGATCATCAGCTTCTCAGACCAAAACTCAGGCTAAATCTAAAGAAAGTGGGGGAAACCACTAGGCCAGTGAGGTACAACTTAAATCAGATCCTCTATGAATATGCAGTGGAGGTAGCGAATAGATTCAAGGAATTAGATCTAGTAAATGGTGTGCCTGAGGAACTATGGACAGAGGCCCATAATACGGTAAAAGAGGCAAGGAACTAAACTATCCCAAGGAAAAAGAAAAGCAGGAAGGCAAAGTGGTTCTTTGAGTAGTCTCTACAAATAGCTGAAGAAAGAACAGAAGCAAAAAGCAAGGGAGAAAGGGATAATTACATTCAACCAAATGCAGAGCTTCAAAGAATAGCAAGGAGAAGTAAGAAGGTCTTCTTCAATGAAAAACTGCATAGACTTTAGAAGGGGAAGAGCTAAAGCTTTCCTCAGGAAAATTGGAAATATCAAGGGAATATTTTGCCCAAAGGTAGGTACAATAAAGGACAGAAATGGTAGAGACCTGATATGTGCTAAGAGATTTTGATGAAAAGAAAACACCAAAGAACTATACCAAAAAGATCTTAATGAACCTGATTACTCTGATGGCATGGTCATTCACCCAGAGCCAGACATTCTGGAGTGTGAAGTCAAGTGGGCCTTAGGAAGCACTGCTGTTAATGAAGCTAGTGGATGAGATAGGATTCTAGGAGAGCTATTCAAAACCCTAAAGGATGGTGCCATCAAGGTGCTGCATTCAATATGTCAGCAAATCTGGAAGACTCAGCAGTGGCCACAGGACTGGAAACGCTCGATCCTCATCCCACTTCCCAAGAAGGGCAGTACAAAAGAATGTTCTAACCATCAGGCAATTGCATTCATCTCCTGTGCTAGTAATGTCATGCTTAAAGTCTCGCATGCTAGGCTTCAGCATATGTGAACCAAGAACTTCCAGATATTCAGCCTGGGTTTGTAAAAGGCAGAGGAACCAGAGATCAAATTGTCAGTATTCACTGGATTGTAGAGAAAGCAAGAGAATGCCAGAAAAATACCTACCTCTGTTTCATGACTATGCTAAAGCCTTTGACTGTGTGGATCATATCAAACTGTGGAAACCTCCCAAAGAGATGGGAATATCAGACCTCCTTACCTGTCTCCTGAGAAACCTGTATGTGGATCAAGAAGCAACCATTAGAAATCTATATTGAACAACTGATTGGTTCAAGACTGAGAAAGGAGGAAGACAGTGCTCTCTTCTGTCAACTTGTTTAACCTATACTCTGAGCAAATCACGAGCAAAGCCAGGCTGGATGAGTTACAAGCTGGAATTAGACAGGCAGGAGAAACATCTCAACAACCTCAGATATGCAGAGGATACCATTCTAATAGCAGAAAGCAAAGAGGAGCTAAAGAGCTTCTTGATGAGGGTGAAGGAGGAGAGTGAAAGAGCTGACTTAAAGGTAAATATGAAACTAAGATCATGGATCTGGCCCCTCTATTTCATGGCAAATAGAGGGGATAAAGGGGGAAGTAGTGACAGATTTTCTTCCTCTTCATGGGCTCGAAGATCACTGTGGATGGTGACTGCGGTCATGTAATCAGAAGACGATTGCTTCTTGGCAGGAAAACTGACAAACCTAGACAGTATGTTAAAAAGCAGAGACATTACTCTGCCGATAAAGGCATATATAATCAAGGCTATTGTCTTCCAAGTGGTCATGTACAATTGTGAGAGCTGGACAGTAAAGAAGGCAAAATGCAAGAAAATTGATGCCTTCAAACCAAGGTGCTGGAGAAGATTCTTGAGAGTACTTTGGACAGCAAGGAGATCAAACCAGTCAATCTTAAGGGAGATCAACCCTGAATATTCACTGGAAGCACTGATGCTAAAGCTGAAGCTCCAGTATTTTGGTCATCTGATATGAACAGACAACTCATTGGAAAAGTCCTGATGCTGTGAATAATTGAGGGCAGAAGGAGAAGAGGGCTTCGGAGGAGGAGATGCCTGGATGACATTACTGATGCAATGGACATGAACTAGGGCAAACTTCAGGAGAGGGTAAGGGAGAGGGAGGCCTGGCCTGCAGCAGTCCGTGGGGTAACAAAGAGTCAGACACCACTGGGTGACAACACAAAATATTTTCCATCTATCTTTTTTATTTGAATCTCTAAATAATTCTTTTTGAAAGACCAGAAAGAGTATTATTAATTCTTCTATCTTTTCTAGAGAAGAAACTCACACTTACCAAAAAAATTATGTACCTACATTCAAAAATGAATAAATATGGAAAAGAAAATAGCAACTCACTTCAGTCTTCTTGCCTGGAAAAGTCCACGGACAGAGGAGCCTGGCGGGCTGCAGTCCATGGGGTTACATTACTGAGCATGTATGCATGAGGGTTGAAGGAGATGGGTTGGTAGCAATAAACTGGTAGAACTGAAAAAAAAAAAAAAAGAGGGACAAATAGCAAAGATAAAGTAGAAAGCAAGATTTGGAATGCATGAGTACTAATCCTGCCACCATATTCCACTTCCTAGAGAAATCATCGTTTTCTTAACTATATTTAATAATCAGTTCAGTTCAGTTCAGTCGCTCAGTCATGTCCGACTCTTTGCGACCCCATGAATCACAGCACGCCAGGCCTCCCTGTCCATCATCATCTCCCAAAGTTCACTCAGACTCACGTACATCAAGTCAGTGATGCCATCCAGCCATCTCATCCTCTGTCATCCCCTTCTCCTCCTGCCCTCAATCCCTCCCAGCATCAGGGTCTTTTCCAATGAGTCAACTCTTTGCATCAGGTGGCCAAAATATTGGAGTTTCAGCTTTAGCATCATTCCTTCCAATGAACACTCATGACTGATATCCTTTAGAATAGACTGGTTGGATCTCCTTTCTGTCCAAGGAACTCAAGAGTCTTCTCCAACACCACAGTTCAAAAGCATCAATTCTTTGGCGCTGAGCTTTCTTCACAGTCCAACTCTCACATCCATACATGACTACTGGAAAAACCATAGCCTTGACTAGATGGACCTTTGTTGACAAAGTAATGTCTCTGCTTTTTAATATGCTATCTAGGTTGGTCATAACTTTCCTTCCAAGGAGTAAGCGTCTTTTAATTTCATGGCTGCAATCACCATCTGCAGTGATTTGGGAGCCCCCCAAAATAAAGTCTGACACTGTTTCCACTGTTTCCCCTATCTATTTAATAATAAATATAGTTTAATACTCTTTCTATCCATTTGTCTATCTTCTCTCTCTACAGATGTATATAAATAGCATCCTACTATGATTCACTCTCATTCTATATTTGAATTAACCATGTTATCTAAAAATTATTATATAATATGGTACAAAATATTTTAGTGCTTTATTTTCTGCCAGCTTCTTTGCTATATGACTTGTACAGTACATATAATAAATCTCATGAAGTATATTAAATATATAAGGATATTTAAGTCATTTGACCAAAGTCACCAGGAAGAAAAAAGGGATCCAACATATGTATTTCTTAGTTCTAGAAATATTTAATATTTCATAAAGGCATATTTACGTAACCATCTGTAATAATTGTACTTAATATTACATTTTGGTTTGAAGCTTTGCTAGAGATAGTAAAGGTGAGTTATTTGAGTTAACAGACACCCCCTTCATTTTACAGCAGTTACCTGTCTTTTCCTAACATTGGAAAAGTCAACATTGATTTTCTCGCCTGTTTTCCAAGGCATATGTGCTTTCATTATATTTTATATCTTATATTCATTATATTTCATTAATCCTTCACCATCTTCTGCAGCAGTTAGACTCAAAGAAGATAAGCCCAATGTCTTCTGTTCAGTATTGAAATCCTTGGAAACCTAATAGGTGGTGGTCTAGATGTGATGCCTGCTTTTTTCTGCTGTGGACCCACCCCAACCCACCCCTACCCTCGCCACCATACACATCACACATTTACTGCCCTTTGAGCCTCTCTCAACAGAGGAGAGAATGATCATTACACTATTGATTCTGGCCAGGGCAGCACTATTGAGTGAGCTGGCCATTAGATAACCTTGATTTTCAGCCTTTGTAAACTAATTATATCTATTAATCATTCAAGTTCCAGGATTTGTCTTTTACAGTAAAAATGCTCCCAAAGAGCAACTTAGAACCTTAAAAAAAAAAAAAACCTCCACCTGCCTCCTCCTATTCGTGTTTATCCATCCAAAGTTTCACTTGTCTAGCCTTCACAGTTTAAGTAGTTCAAAAACAGTTATTCAGAAGAAATCAGAATGAATATTTAGTTTCATTAGGTACCTTTAAAAAGTTTTTATTTAATAACAGCATCAGAAAAATATAAAATTAACAGAAAAAGAAGTTATTCAAGCTAGATAGACTTGTGGTGAAATTCCATGACTATAGAGAAAGCTCTAAGTGATATGTTACTTTTAATCTGACATTAAAATTTGCATTAAAATGATCTCATGGATATCGCATATAGTACTGACAATAAAAATCCTGGTAACAATGTCTGTCCTTTATAGAGTGCTTGCCAAACAACAGATATGTGTAACCCCTGCCTTGTGATATGGAAAGCTTCAGATTCAGAGTCACACTAATGGCTGAAATTTCAATGGAGAAGTTTCCTCAACTTCATCACCTAAAAATCATTAACTTTAAATGATCTAAAGCCACTTGGTCAGTATGTTAGCCACTAGACATATGTCTGCTGAGCCCCAAAACTATGACTTGTATAATCAAGAAATCAAATTTTTAATTTTTAAATTTCATTTAAATTTTACTTAAAAATGAATTCTGCAAAATATGTGTTATGTTAGATACAGCTGTATTATTTGGTAAGTCTACATTTCACTTTAACCATTGTATCACAAAGGGCATCAGGTGGTAATCGGTGAGTTAGGGCCCTACGTCATATATGGTCTTGCACACAAACACTTCGCTGATCTAGTCAGTGTTAATGGATTAATTTAATTAAATGAGTTTTTTTACACATTGATATAATGTTGCAAAATGTTTTATTTGTATCATTTATGCAGAAAGCCTGAATTATAATTATATTTATGTAGCTTGTAATTGGTATTTAAATTAAAATACTATTTTTTAATCATAATTAAATAATTTTTCTAATTTAAATTATAATTACGGAGTGCTTCTAATAATAGACCATCAAAATGAGTGAAGCAAAAATTGAAAGAATTGAAAGGAGAAATAGACAGCTCTACAAACATAATGGAGACTGTAATACTCCATCCTCAGTAATGAATAGATGAGCCAGACTGATGGCAAGCAAGAAAACAGAAGACGAACAGCACAGGAGACCTGGCTGCCAGAGCGAGAACACTGCCCAGCGACAGCGGAACACGCGTTCTTCTCCAGTGTGCACGGGGCATTTTCCAGCACAGGTTAGATATTAGGCCACAAATTCAGGCCTGATAGATTTTTAAAAAAATAGATATCATACAAATTATCTTATCTGATCCCAATGAGACTAAGTAAGACATCAATGACAGAAGAAAAAGTAGAAAAATTATGAAATCATGGAAATGAAACAGCACACTCTTAACCAATGGATTAAAGAAAAAATCACAAGAGAAATTAGAAAATACTTAGAGTTGAATGAAAACAAAAACATATAGAAACTTATGGAACACAGTAACAACAGGGCTAAAGGGAAAAATTTTAGCTATAAATGCTTACATTAAAAAGTAAAAAAGATCCCTGATTAACAACCTATTACAATTTAAGGTGCTAGAGAAAGAAGAATAAATTTAAAACTGGCAGTGGTAAGGAAATCATAAATATTAGAGCAGAGATAAACAAAATAAATAGAAAAAAAAAACTGAAAAAGATCAATGAAATTAAAAGTCATTTGAAACCAATGAATTGGCAGAGTTTTAGCTAGGTGAACTAAGAGTAAAAGACATCCAGTTACTAAAATCAGAGATGAAAGTGAGTATTTCATTGCTAATTCTGTAGAATAAGAAAGATTAGAAGAGAGTACTGTGAATAATCATTTGCCAACAAACTGGTTAACTTAGATGAAACTCTATATAAATATTTGCCAGCAGGCGGCAAATTCAAATTTTGCTTTTTGGAAATATTTTTCTGAATATTTTTAATCCATGGTTAATTGAATCTATGGATGCAGTACCTGTGGATTCAGAGGACTGACACACTTTTAGAAGTGTATTAGAACACTTAAGTAGGTGAATCTAATTTTCAAACTATAGTTCTAAAAATCCAAATACAGGTGAAGTGTTATCAATAAAAATTCAGAGTCTGAACTGTGAGGTGCTTTAATTTTAAAGTATACATCAAATCCCAGAGTCTTAGAATGAAAATATGTAAAATATCTCAGTAATTTAATGTTGACTATATGTTAAAATAATATGTTGAAAAATGTGTGTTAATTGAAATGCTATTGATATTAATTTTATTTTATTTTTTTTGTTTTACTTTACAATGTGGCTACTAGAAAGTTTAAAGTAACTTATCTGGTTTACATTGTATTTCTATTGGACAGTTCTGCTCAGGTAACTGAGCAGTTCATTTGCTTGTTTCTTTCTGTCTTTTGTTTATTCATAAACTGGTGTGGGGCTTCATTTGTGGCTCAGCTAGTAAAGAATCTGCCTGCAATGCAGGAGACCCAGGTTTGAGCCCTGTGTTGGGACGATCCCTTGGAGAAGGAACAGGCTCCCCACTCCAGTATTCTGGCCTGGAGAATCCCATGGACTGTCCATGGGGTCATAGTTTGTTTTCCTGCTTTCCTGATAACTTAGAAGTTTCTGGAAAATCCATAATACACTTACTATTTACATGTCATTAATCTAGCATCAAGTTCAAGTAAGAGTTATCAAGTGATGGTGAATTTGTTAAAGTATAAATGTGTTAAAAATTTTGGGTCCTATTTGTATGATTCTACCATAATCTGCTATATTGCAAATATTTTGTCTACTGTATGCCCAGACCATGGATTGATCCACATTTTGTCTCAATAATGCCATTCTCTATTGAACTAGTTGTGAATACCAAACAGTATCCCATAAATAAGAATTCCACCATGAATGTAAAGCTGAGGAAGATTTCATTTTATTGTGTCAATGACTTTCTGAAAGCGTTAGGGCCAATAGAAATGTCTTCTTCCTAATGGAAGTCATACCATTAAAATAATCATAAAAAAAAAGACTTCACAGCTTTCCCCAAGGTTAATGCATTTCAGCCATAAGATGATTCTTTGTTTTTCCATACGGTGTCAAGGAAAAAGAAAAGAAGAAGGAAATTTTAAAAGAAAAGAAAAGAAAAAAAAAAAAAGCCTGAGATCAATCCATAAGTAAGCACTAAGTGAAAATAATGATATTGAGGGCAAATTGACCAAATTTATAAAACAGTACACAGCAAAGTTTCTTTTATCAGAGAACCTAGCATAAATAATCTACTTAGTACCTATTTGTGGAATGAATCAATGTTCTAGTCAAATATTCAAAGCAGAAATTCTGATAATGTCTTGGACCTTCTTGGCCCTATAGATTTAAAAGGTATTTCTAGCTGGTTTATACAGAATTTTAAATATTCTGAAATCCAAGGTTAAGGCAGTTATGGGCAATTAGAAATAAAATATGTAAACTGAGGATTAAGCCCAAGCTTTATGTTTTGATCTTAGGTAGTTTGTCAGGAGTAGAGTAAATTGTTTAACTGTGTCTAATTTCCTCAAGTGTAAAATGGAGAAAATAGTAGTATTCATTATAGAGGGTTATTTTCATAAGGATTAACTTAGTAATAGATAAAAATGTTTGCAAAAGTGCACATTACAGAGAAAGCATATAGGAGACGTTACCTGGATCACTGATTTAGTTACTGAGCCATGTCCAACTCTTGCAATCCCATGGATTGTAGCTCACCAGGCTCCTCTGTCCTTTTCCAGTCAAGAATATTAGAGTGGGTTGCCATTTCCTTCTCCAGGGTATCTTCCCAACCTAGGGATTGAACCCAAGTTTTCGGCACTGCAGGCAGATTCTTTACGACTGAGCTACCAGACCTGGATCATTAAGTAAATTTAACCCATCCTTCAAGACCTGACCTCAGTTAATTTCTTCCATGAAATCACCCCACATTCACTCATTGCCTTCTTATACAAATGTTGATTTCTTTATTGCTTACCTTTTCATTTATAAGTGTGTTCTTGTACAAATTGCTTAGGAAGTTTCTCCTGAAAGCAGTCACATGTCTGCTACTCTCTAACATATACATCAATAACCTTGTAAAATGCTGTTTGTTACAAGCCTTCAATTCATAGTTGCCTATTTGCTTTTTGCTGTCTTTGTTCTACAGAAGTTTGTTTGTTTGTTTGTTTGTTTGGCCAGTTTCCCAACTTAGGTGGGATAATGTTCATTCATCCACTGGAATAAATAAAAGAATATTTGAGTAGAAACCCTGGGAATGGCCTAAGGAATTGCCAAACTAATCAATATTTAGCATTTATGGCAGAGGAACAGAGAAGATGACAAAGTACTTCTTGAATCACTAAATGGTGAAAGAGCTTAGACATTTGACTAGGACAGAAGTCATTTACACTGAATAAATGTCAATGTCACACATATTTTTCTGAGTGTACCAGAAGAAACCAAAGAGAAAAGGATACACTGTGTTAAAAAAGAAAAGAATCATTTTTCTAGCTTGTGGAAAATAGAAAATACTGCGGAAATTCACAGGTACTATCAGAAGGCAACAATATTGCCCATACTAGAACTTGGTAGTATTTAAATAAAATGGAAATTTTATTTATATTGTCAAAATTTATTTGCCAGAGGATTTATCTCTCCCTAATTCGCTGCTAACACTGCCCAAAAAATATAACTTAACTCTGACTCTGATGTGACCATTACAGATATCTTCCTTACCAGCAGTTACCATAAATATCATTAATATTTTTTGAATATATTGTTTCTTTATATGTGTGCTTTGGAGACAAAATATTGGCAAAATGGGCAGAAGAAAACATTGCATATTCCTAGGTATTGAGTGTGACTTGATTGATTGATAAATTCCTTATTCTACTTGTGTGTATTAACTGATTATTATAGTAAGCATTTTCCTATAGCTTGTGATACAGGGGAAAATAATAATAAGCATTGGCTCTTGTCTAAGATAGAGAATTCATATGTAAACAAATGGTTACATATTTTAATATCAGATTTCATCTTGAAACATATATGATGTGCTAAAACAATAGAGTTTTGTGACAAGCGTGGTGCTATTTTTAAAAGGCAGAGTCGGAGTAGATATTTGGGAGAGGCAAGTATGAAATGCCAAAACGAGCCTTGAAAATCTCTAGAAGGAAAACACTTCAGCAAAGGAAGAACACCTGGAGCAGTCCCAAGGTGAAGAGGAGCTTGGCTTGTCTGAAAATCAGCAAGGAGGCTGTGATGATTGCAGCAAATATGGGCAACACTGGGAGATGAGGTGTAAGAGGTAAACCAGTCCAAGAAGAGGCATTTAACGTCATTATAAGTGTGATGGGAAAACTTTATGGTACATCCAGTGTGTGTCTCTGTGTGTGTATGTACACCCAGAGACTTATTTTAAATCCTACTGTAGGTGAGATCTATACTATTTTTAATACAATGAAAAGTGAAAGTGTTAGTCACTCAGTCGTGTCCAACTCTCTGCAACCCCATGGATTGTACTCTGCCAGACTCCTCTGTCCATGGAATTTCCCAGGCAGGAATATTGGAGTGGGTAGACATTCCCTCTCTCCAGGGGATCTTTCTGACCCAGGAACTGAACTGAACCTCCTGCATCAACAGGAAGATTCTTTACCATCTGAGTCACCAGGGAAGCTCAAAAGATGCATTATACTACAAACACACTTGTGTTCATTATTCTAGAAACACACTTTCACCCTTGAAACCAGCTTGTCAGTGGTTTCAAGTGGTTCCTGTTAGGTAGTTATTATTTCTGTTTTATAGTTGAAGAAACTAAGGTTCAAAGGGCTGGTCAAATTTCAAAAGTCAGTGATGGTGTTACCATTGCAACATGAGCTCCTATGACTCTGCCCTTTTTTTTTTTTTTTTTTTTTTGGTCTATTGCACACTGTCTTCCTAATGTAACATAAAAGTTTCATTATGTTCCCTGCATCTACCAGAACTTTTAAGCACATGAAATCAGGTTAAAATGGAAAAGTACTTTGGTAAAGGATCTAGTATTATGATGCATATTTTGATGCATCTATATTTATCAGTGTGTGTGTGTGTGTGTGTGCGTGCGTGCATGCATGTACATGCTCAGTTGCTCAGCTGTGTCTGACTCTTTGTGATCCCATGAACTGTAGCCCACCAGGCTCCTCTGCCCATGGGATTTCCCAGGCAAGAATACTGGAGTGGGTTGCCATTTCCCAGGGGTCAAACCCAGATCTCTTGCATCTCCTGCATTGGAAGGCAGATTCTCTACCATTAGTACCACCTGGGAAGCCATTCCATTCATCAGCAAATTCTTGCTGCTACAATTCTGTAAGAAGAGGGCATAATTATTTCT
Source organism: Capra hircus (assembly GCF_001704415.2). NCBI lineage: Eukaryota > Metazoa > Chordata > Mammalia > Artiodactyla > Bovidae > Capra > Capra hircus. The sequence continues at coordinate 9,086,146 of NC_030817.1, forward strand.
GTGTCGTGAACAAGGGAAATCAAGGATCACAGAGTGTGTATTATCTAACGAAGGGTCACATACCGAGTAGTAGCTGTTGGGCCAGCTTAGGATTTTCTTAACTCCATTTTCTATGCAACACAGATAAATGCCACCCAGTTTGAGGGATTTCCACTTATTTTGCTGAAATTATTTTTGCTGAGATAAATTATTTCATATTTTTAGATGCTGATGTGATCCAATTAATTTGTTCTTTGGTCCCCATCACAATTATCTGACTGAAGATCATCTCTCCTACTCTAGGGAGTTTATGTGGAATTATTTTTAACATGTCCAACGTTTCCGGGTCAAATTTTGAAGACTTAAATATTGAAAAAGAAAGGTTTGTCAGTCTGCTTAACTTCTATGTTAACACGGTCTTCACAAGAAGCAAGTAACCTGCAATGCATATAGGAATGATGACACTCTACCTCTTTGTTATACCTCTAATGATACATGTGCTGTCTGAGATAAATTGCTGCTACGCAGAAAAGGTAAGTACTACCTTGTTAAAGTAGGAAGTTGTCAGATCTGTGTTAAACTCTAGGATACACTGAAATGAGAAACATTCTGTGCTATCTGAGTTACCATGTATCTCAGAATTCTTTCTCAAAGATACTCTGTCATTTCTTAGCGATGAAGTTATAATGAGTTGGAAACAGAAAATGAGAAAAGAAGAAGAAGGAGAAAAGGACATATAGAAGCTATTCTGAGAAACTTCGCATCATAAATATTGTCCCTAACTACTGGTTTGACCCTTGTAGAAGTCAGAATGGAAAAAGTTCTTGCTAGACTGATAACCAGGAAAGAATGATCTTATTTTGTTCCCAAGAAACCAGAAGGAGTGAATTATTTTTATGAGATAATCTCTACTTCTATGTGAAAAGTTTCATTACATCTGAATAAAGCTAAAATCTTGAGTGATTTCTAATATCCCATATAGTTTAGTAAGTTCATATTTTATATATGTGTGGGTGGGATTTTATTGCCACTATCAGCAGTACCAAAGATTACTTTCCTACTTCAGATTTTGCTCTTGTTTATCATATGCTTCATTCTGCCTCTGATATTTATCACTTGCATTTCCCAGAAAGAACAAAGAAACACCATTATCTGGCATCGTAACACTAAAAGCCCAGTTTTTTCCTTTTATTTCAAATTCTGCTGAAGCATTCTTCAATTCTCATGTTTTTCTTTCAAAAGTGTTACAGCTAAAGTGAAACATGAGACTTCATTGCAGAAATCATTAAAGCAGTTTCTAACAGCAAGTCAGGGAATCACAAAGACATAAATCCTGTTATTTCGAAACCAGGAAGGAAGTGAAGGTCACTAAGAAATCTGAATATTCTGCCTAGCCATTTGGAATTAGACTCAAAGGATTAAGTTAGACATCCAAGAGATGTGTTTTGAGATGAAACTGCAAGTATTCTTTCTGATGTCTCCCCCTCCCAAAAAATAAGCACAGAAAAAGAAATAAGTGCTTGGAAAGACAGTTATGCACACAGTAAGTATTGGGAGCATTTACCTATGAAAGAGACAAGCTAAGTAATTTACAAAACTCAAATAAGTTACAATCATAGCCAGGTAATTTAGTAAAAGTGTCAAAAATCAAAAGGATGAGCACACATAAAATTGCAAAATAGAAAAAAAATCTGCAAATACTGAACTTTGAGGGCCATATGTCAGTGATATGTAATAATTCAAACTACTCTTATAAAGTAGAAGAAAAAGATGTCAACTGTTGAACAAAGAAAATGTACATCCCTCTTTGTATTATTAGATTTCCTAATTGTTCAAGATCAGGTGTCTAGTTAAAGAGAAACTGAGATTGTGTAAAAGGAGAAAAATCATGGAAAAAAATATAATGTGGGAATATAGATGTGAAAGTCAAGAAGGGCCTTTCAAAATTTAAAGGAAGTAAGAAGGTAGGAAAGAGGAAAATCAAAACATCAAACACCATAGGATCTTAGGACCCAGTAATTTCAACCCTAGATTATATACATATATCAAGAGAATTAACACATATATCCATCAAAAGACACATACAAGAATGTTTATTCATCGTAGCCTCAGACCTGGAACACCCCACTATGTCCAGCAACAAGAGACTGGAAAATACAAGTCATGATTTATTTATACAATAGGATATTATGCAGCAATAAAAAAGAATAAACTATTGACACATAAAACATCTTGGATACCTCTCATAGATATGTTGTGGCATCAAAGAAGTCAAGATTGATTAATGTTGGAAGAAGTCAGGATAGCAAGGTTACCTCCAGAGTGTGGCTGGCTGTTGGCTGAGAAGTGGGAGGACAAGGACTATTTTTGAGTGCTTAATATGTTTATCTTAATCTGGATGGTAATTGAGTGGGTGTACACAAATACCCCGGTGGCTCAGAGGTTAAAGTGTCTGCCTGCAATGTGGGAGATCTGGGTTCGATCCCTGGGTTGGGAAGATCCCCTGGAGAAGGAAATGGCAACCCACTCCAGTATTCTTGCCTGGAGAATCCCATGGAGGAGGAGCCTGGTAGGCTACAGTCCACAGGGTCGCAAAGAGTCGGACATGACTGAGCAACTTCACTTCACTTCACTTCACACAAATATAAAACACCTAGAAACTGTAGATTTGAGCTGTTTTAATACTTTTTTGCATATATTTGTACTTCAATTTTTAAGTAGGAAAAATATCAGGAGGGGCATATTAAGAAGGAATGCTATATAGGTCTATAACTTCCCAAGGCACTGGAAGCAAAGGAAGGGAAACCATGTGAAGAGGAAGGACACAGCTTTTAGATTCTGTAGTTTCCCCTTTTAGTGATTCTCAGGATCATTAGTTTTTACAGCATAATAAAAACATTTGATTATTCTGCTGCCAATACATTTCAGTAATGCAGCTTCCTCCTCTATTCCTAAGACATAGATTGGGTCTTCGTCCTGGACATCAGATCAGAAAGGACTTCGTGGTATAGTGGCTAGGCGGATACCATGACTCATTATGCAATGAGACGTTTGCTCATCCATTCATTCAGTACTGTTTAGCACTTTCTGCAGCTTAGAAGGTGTAGATATACTTGCTCATACGGCCTTAGGCAGGAGGTGTAGAGATGGAAGTCTGTAGAGACTTATGTAAGCCAAAAGCGTAGGGTGCTATTGAAGAGTTTTAAGCAAGTGAGTGAATTGATCAGATTCGTAGGTACTGACAGGACTGTGAAGCCCACAGGAAGAGCACATTACAGAAAACAAAAGAAATTCAACCAGTAAGAGAGTAAGGTCTGGGTTATGCTGCTGGCAGAGGAGATTTAGGAGAGGAAATAGCTGTGAAATCCACAATGTGGAAGAATATGTCAAGAGCTAGGAGCTTATGGTATGATATGTGTGAAGTATAAAACTAGGTTGCTCTTTGGACTCTGGTTAATCAACATCTGTCTTTCCATAGATTAAATCTTTCTTAGATTTCATAGATTAAAATTTTCCATAGATTAAATCTTTTAACATGCAAGCAGCTCTATGAGGACAGTATTATCATCGGCCTCACATTGTGAAGGAGGACACGGAGGCACAGAACACTTGAACAGTTTAACTAAAAGTTAGCTAGGAATAGCAGTAAGATTTTTTTACTTTGACCAGCTATCCCAGGTTCTGTGCTCATAGTCACTGAAAGAAAACAGGAGCTGTCCAGGCAGAGAGGGGGATAGTATTAGATCAGAAAAGGGTCTAAAAGACACAAGTAACGGACTGTCCGAGATCGGGTATCTTTAACGGTGGCCAGTGAGGGCTGATGGAAAATAGAGCGAGCAGAGGAGAAGTGCACGGATGATGGAAAATCCTTGCATGTCACTCCGAAAACTGCCGGGCTTTCCCACCACTCCTGAAAGAAGCTGAACTGTTGAAATTATGAAAGTTCATCAAAAAGGCTTCAATTTCTAGAAAACTTTGGTTTCTCAACTGCCAAAGATGAGACTGGACAAGTTGTGTGGTCTCTCTGAATTTCACAAAGTTTGCTTTGAAGTGGAGATCGTTGGCAAGATTAAAAATAAAGGTCTTTGTAAATTCCAAAGCTGCCAAATTTACTTACATGTTTATCCTCTGCCTGATTCCAGAAAGGCTCGGTGGTGTGCGTGCACGCGTGTGTGTGCTTATGCGCAGTCGCGTGCAACTCCTGGTGACCCCATGGACTGTAGCCCACAATGTTCCCTGTCCATGGAATTTTCCAGGCAAGAATACTGGAGTGGGGTGCCGCCTTCTACTCTAGGCAGTCTTCCCTACCCAGGGATCAAACCTGCATCTCTTGTATTTCCTGCCTCGGCAGGCAGATTCTTTACCACTACGCCACCTGGGAAGCCTTGGTGTTGGTAAGATTGGTTATAAAACACTTTTAGTACCAGAAAAATATAAGCGGAAGAAAAGCAGACTTGTCATCATTGCTTATGTTGTCAAGAAAAGACTCAAGCCTCCCTTGGCGTCAGGTACCGTTGTAGCGCTCCCCTGCGGCCCATTATCTGTTCCTTAGTACCAACTTCAGAGGAGCTTGATTTGGTGTTCCCTCTAGATCTGTAGGGTGGTGATTCACAGAGGCAAGATTTTTCTTTGGATAAGAAGCTGGAATTCACAACTAGCTGGAGATGTAATAAAAGCAGATCCAGATAGCATAAAGACAAGAAGCTTGCAGAACAAAAGATGAGAGGCAAGTGAACTGTATACCCACCCCCTACAAAAATGTGCTTTTGATGAAATTCCTCCAGGAGGCTGGAAATAACTGTTGAAATCTTGCGAAGCCCATGTGATCCCACAGGGAGAATATGTTAATCTTGTTATCTCTCTGCCTTCCTATGCAGAATGTGCCGTAGGGTTTCAAGCAGCCTTGTGAGGATGCTCCTCTAGCACAAATCAAGTGGAGCAGGATTAAATAGGGAGGTGAAGAGGTAGCAAGGAGGGCTTCCCTGGTTGTTTGGGGGTAAAAAAAAAAATCACCTGCCAATGCAGGAAACACGGGTTCCCTACCTGATCTAGGAAGATCCCACGTGTAGCGGAGCAACTGGGCCCATGCGCCACAACCACTGAGTCTGTGCTCCAGAGCCCGGGAGCCACAAGCTACTGAAGACCGAAGGCTCTGCAGCCTTTGCTCTGCAGCAAGAGAAGACACCCCAGTTAGAAGCCCAAGCGTCACAGCTGGAAAGGGGTCCCTGCTTGCCACAATGAGAAAAAAGCCCGTGCAGTAAAGAAGACCCCACACAGCCAAAAGTAATAATAAATAAATAAGTAAATTAAATTATAATAAAGGAAAAGAGGAAGGAAGGAGATGACAAGCACAACTTCTGTAACGCTGGTGAGTCTGCACCACTCCATAGCACATACACTACGCGAGCACGATGATAATATAAATCCAATACTAACTAGACTGTGAAATTGCATTAGCAACTTACTTGTCATATAGAAGGCTTTTCATTTTCATTTTAATAGATTGAATCATCTCTGTTTTAAACAGGCCTGCTTATACACAGTAGGTAAGCAAATAAATCGGACCCTGTACAGTCAATCTGTCTGTTTCCTGATCGATACTGACTGCTACAACCAAACTGATTACACAGCAATTCTCTAAACAACCAAAATTAACAGACTACAAGGTACATTTTTTTTTCAAATGTATGCATAACTACCACTTATTGTGTCCAATCGATACACAGACAATGTCTCTTTGATTAATAGATCACTGGAAACCCTTGGGTCATGTCTTTCCTCCTTCCTCCCCTCCTCTCTTTCACGCTTCCTCCTTTTTTCCAACTCATTATTCAGTCCCTATGTTGTGTCCGGCTCTTCGAGAGTCCATGGACTGCAGCACGCCAGGCTCCCTGTCCTTCACTATCTCCCAGAGTTTGCTCAAACTCATGTCCATTGAATTGGTGATGCCATCCAACCATCTTATCCTCTGTCAACCCCTTCTTCTCCTGCCTTCAATCTTTCCCAGCATCATGGTCTTTTCCAATGAGTTGGCTCTTTGCATCAGGTAAGCAAAGTACTGGAGCTTCAGCTTCAGCATCAGGTTCTTCCAAAGAATATCAAGGTTGAGTTCCTTTAAGACTGACTGGTTTGATCTCCTTGTAGTCCAAGGGACTCTCAAGAGTCTTCTCCAGCCCCACACTTTGAAGGCATCAGTTCTTCAGTGCTCAGCCTTCTTTATGGCCCAACTGTCACATTTATATATAACTCCTGGAAAAACCACAGCTTTGACTCTATGGACCTTTGTCAGTGAGGTGATGTCTCTGCTTTTTAATATTGTCTAGTATGGTCATAGGTTTTCTTCCAAGGAGCAAGTGCTTATTAATTTCATGGCTGCAGTCAACATCTGCAGTGATTTTGGAGCCCACAAAAATAAAATCTGTCACTGTTTCCGTTTTTCCCCATCTATTTGCCATGGGATGGGGCCAGATGCCGTGATCTTCATTTTCTGAATGCTGAGTTTTAAACCAGCTTTGTCAGTCTCCTCTTTCACCTTCCTCAAGAGGCTCTTTAGTTCTTGTTCCCTTTCTGCCATTAGAGTGGTATCATCTGCATATTTGAGGTTGTTGGTATTTTTTGCAGCAATCTTGATTTCAGCTTATAAATCATCCAGCTTCATATTTTGCATGATGTAATCTGCATATAAGTTAAATATACACAGTGACAATATACAGCCTTGAATACTCCTTTCCCAATTTTGAACCAGTCTATTATTTCATTTCTGGTTCTAACTGTTGCTTATTGACCAGCACACAGGTTTCTTAGGAGACAGTTATAGTTGTCTGGTATTCCCATCTCTTCAAGAATTTCCCACAGATTACCAATTTATTGTAAATGTTACTAAAGGATAAAAATCAACAACCAGATGAAGACAGAAATACAAAGGATGAGGTTTCAAAGGAAGGAGCTTCTGTCCACATGGAGTTTGGGACCTGGCTTGGTGGCTAATGGGCTTCTTTGGTGGCTGAGTGGTAAAGAATCTGCTTTCCAATGCAGGAGACTCTGATTTGATCCCTGGGTCAGGAAGATTCCCTGGAGAGGAAAATGGGAAGTCTCTCCAGTATTCTTGTCTGGGAAATCCCATGGAGAGAGGAGCCTGATGAGCTGCAGGCCAGGGGGTTGCAAAGAGTCAGACACAACTTAATGACAGAACAACAACAACAAATGGTGGCCAGTGGAAGTGTTTGACCTGTCACCTTGGAAGCTCACCAAAGCCTCTGTTTCTGGGTTTTTATGGAGGTTTCATTACATAGGCATGATTCATAAATTACCTGGCCATTAGTAATTGATTCAACTTCTATCCCCTCTGCCCTTCCTGGAAATTGTGGGGTGAGACTGAATGTTCCACCCATCTATTCAAGGTTGGTTCCCCTGGCAACCAGTCCCCATCCTTAGATGCCTTCCAAAATTTACTTTATAACAGAAAACCAGTGGCTTGTTATGAATAGCAAGACACCCACTTCACCCCCATGGACCTGAAACATCTTCAAGAACTGGGAACAAGAGACAAAGTGAAAGTGAAGTCACTCAGTCGTGTCCGACTCTTTGCGACCCCATGGACTGTAGCCTACCAGCCTCCTCATCCCTGAGATTTTCCAGGCAAGAGTACTGAGTGGGGTGCCAGTTCCTTCTCCACAAAATACAACAGCAGAAGTTGTTCCCATGGCTCCCATCACTCAGGGCACTCCGAGGGCTCTAGGTGCCCCAAGCCAGGAATCATTGAGGAAGACCAACTATATATTTCTCAGCTGGGTCATCTGAATGATCAAACATATACTTTAAGTGACAATGTTGTACCAGCTGCTTCCGAATGACTTTCTTGGTGCCTAGTATAAGCAGGATGTGCCTCGGGCGCTGGCATGTTTGGGAAGAAAGGCTATGAGAAGAGTTTGGGAGTTGGTATGACTTGTCATCCTCTCTCCCTTCTTGTGCAAGTCTCCTAAGTTTTTCCCTCTTTCTTCATTCTCCAAATTCACCTGTGCGTATGAGATGTTCACATTTAATGCATCTAAGCATTGTATTCGTTAGCTCAGTGACATGATCTGGAAGGAGCAGTTGGCAAACAGCACTTAAACAAAACAAATTATTTGCTGCAAGTGCACGGAAAGAGAGACCAGTATTCCTTGAGCTAGTCTTAAGAAGAGCAGTGTTTGTGTTGGGGGAGGTGGGGTGATAGGGGTGGGAAGGTTGAGGTGGTGGTATAGTTTTAAGATGTAGTCTGTGCAGTTTCTTCGGCATTATCCCGAAGTTAGTCCTTGATTTTTAAAAATTTATGATACTAAAAAAAAAAATTTATGATACTTTGCCAAATATAGTCATAGACAATTTGCAATATTTCTCTCATGATAGATCAATGTTATATGTTTAAGAGAATATTGATAGTAAAAGCATTTGGCAACATAGAAATTTAACTAATATATAACTATAAATTATATATTTCAAAGACTATAAAGAATAATTCTCCTTTGTGAAAATAAAACCAAAAAAAAATCAAGTTTCCATATCTCTCTCCTCATCTCATTTTGACCCAGAATTCAGCTGCTCTTTTAACAGTGTAGAGTTATAGAGAAAGAACACTGTCTCAGCTGTCTGAGTATTGAACACCAGATGAACCCTACATCTTATCTCTACAGCTGGAGTCCTGACTATTGGCAGGAGGGGACATGGGAGAAATTTTGTTTGCTGCAGCTAATCTTACACTTCATTAGCGCCTTAGTGACTAGTAATCTCACTTCATTAAATGTGTTTATTTGGTAGTGTCAGCTTTCCTTCTGAAATGCCCTTAAATAATAGTGGTGGCTCCTTTAAGGTGGGTGCCTCGCAAAAGTGAAGAATAAAACTGTGCTGGAACAGGCAATAATACCATTAGGGCTTTAATTTAAAATCAACAGCCCAGGGTCATTTGGGTATTTCAGATTGTGATATTAAAACTCTTATGCTGGGAAATGTAATACAAAAATTCTAGTATAGTTTTGAAAGCCCATTTCTGATGAATTTTGGGGACTTGTTAAACCTGGAAAAAGGTACCTTACTTTATTTTCTTCTAAATTTAGTAATAAAGCAATGATGTCAACGACGAGAGTAAGGTGAGAATAAACACATGAAAGGAAAATAAAAGCAATGGCTGAAGATGTCTCCCTGGAAGTATATTAAAAATTATGTAAAAAAATAGATATCACACATGTGCATGTGAATAAATATCTCCAAGCTCAGCATACGTGAAATGATCAAATCCTAATACTAAAGGATAAGTTTAAGACTCATTGTGATATGACTCCTGTGCCCACTAAGGTGTTCTCTGATAGCAGAAATTCATTGTTCCATGATAATTATTAATTCTTTAGCTGTAATCTCAGTCAAATACAAGGTAATATAACCAATTCTAAAGTGCTTGCTTACCCCAGCGACTTAAAATGAAGTTCAAATTCTTTGGCTTTGTATCAGAGACTGCTAATAAACATTGCATATGCAGACCTTTTTATTCTTTTAGTGAATAACATTCCTAGTCACTCTCTACCCTTGATTTGTCACCTCCAGGAAACTCAATTTAACTGATACTGCTTCAAATACAAGCATTTTAGGAGGTAAATTTCTCTTGTTTCCTGCTGCAGTAGTTTATGTAGAGAAAAATCTATCAATATATTTTAATAGAAATCAGAAACACCTAACTCTTTGTATACTATCATATATTATCTGAGGGATAATATTCACTGGCATTGTGATTTTAACTTCTTACCTATATTTACTGAAATATTTGTAAGAGATATCACCAATCATTCTGCATAAACTTCAGAAAATATCCAATAAGTGAACCCATGTTGACAGGAAGCTTTATTATTCTTTCGTATTCTCTCTTGCTAAATAACTTTTAATATCAATAATAAGGTAAGATAGGATAGTGAAAGAATATCTCTTTACTATCGTAACCAAAAGAAAACTCAAAATGGTGAAGAAACTAAACCTATAATTACAGAAAAAAAAAAAGTTACAGCACATTAGTGACACAAAATACAGTCATCTGGAGTTAAATGGACACACTTAAATTAAGATGACATATCCTGATGGACTTGTATCATTTGCTGGAAATACGTTGGTTATTATCTCACTTAGAGATAGTCAATGAGAGTCTAAAATGTTTGAGGCACTGTTTATGATCTAGGAATTAGATAAAGTGCTACAGCAACAGATAAAATTTCTGATCTCAAGGTGAAAAATTTGTACTGAAATTGAGGGAAAACATCTTGTGGATGATACACAGTGCCCAGTGACAGACCAATCTTGCTATTGAGAGTGATCACAATAAAGATATAGTAAAACAAAATAAAACAAACCCTTCACAGAATACAAAAGCATATGCTGGGAGACAGCAGAAAGTTAGATACAATGAGAACTAGATGGGCCAAAATTCCAGAAACAGAAGAACTTCAAAAAAGTGATCTGATTATATGTAGTCACTTTTGCCTTTACAGCAATTTCTGGAATAGGGGTAGAAAGCTGAAAATGCATCCACTGAGTATTTCTGCTGGTGTTCAGAATAAAATAGCAAAACTTTGGACAGACTTTGGAGGTGAACTCAAGAACATAGCTAGTTGCCTTATTGATACATTGGCCATATTTTAGAGCAGGATAGATTGAAAGGAATAGATTTAAAATTTTAAAAGGGCTATAAAAAGAAGAATTGAAGTGAGACAAAGGTTAGTGTCCCATACTTACCAAAGGTTAGAGGCTTAAAGAAAATAAGTTCTTTATTGAAAACCTGAAGATTGAGGCTTACCAAGAGAACAAGTTCGCTACTACTCAAAACAGTGTTTTGCTAAAATAAGCAGTCTCCAGTCTTTAAGTATGGCGAATTTGAAGCAAACACTTCTCTGGTAGCCTTGCCAGGTATGTTTTACATATAATTTCAAATATAATCAGAAATTACTCCACATGTCATAACAAAGACAATATGCCTAAAATCCAAATTAAAAAAAAAAAAAGAAATGAGACAACAAAGGTCAATCCACAAATGTTCTATATATAACATTTAATCATAAAGCACACTATGATTATGATAAAGATGCTTAAAAATATGAAAAAATGAAGACAAAGTTGAAATATGGACAATTTAACCAAATTATTACAATCTTCTAAATAATCAAAGGGAAATTATAGAATGGAAGTATGTTTAAATATCTTAAAATTAATCACTGTAATTCAGCAAATCAACAGAGTAAAAAGGATAAACAATGATAAGCTCAAAAGATACATAAAAGCATTTGGCATATTTCAGTATCTATCATTGATCAAAATTTTCAGCAAACTTAATCTGATCAGGAAAACCTATAAAAACTTAAAACTAATGTAATTTGTAAGAGTATCAAGTTGATGATGGCTCTTTTTCACACTCCTGTGAAACATTATAATGGGAGTCTTATACAATGCAATGCATTAAGCCAAGAAAGAGAAATAAAATGCAGACAGATTAGGAAAATGACAAAAGTTTCTGCATTCTCATGATGCCATGCCTATATAAATTTTTGTAAAGAATTTACACAAAATGATGCTAGAACTAGTGCCAGGGGCCAGCGTGAGGAACTCCGCCCATGGCAAAGGTCATGAGGAAGGAGGCTTGGCATACACAAAGGCATGATCAAGCCTCAGGAAACCCCCTGATCCCGAGCATCTAACCCCAAAACCAGAGTCTGTTTTATGCTCTCATCTACACCTCTGACTTTACGAGGGGCTTTCCCCCATAACCGTTTCTCTCGGAGAAGGAGTTAACTTGCAGCTCCAAGGCAATAAAAATTACTGGGCGTGACAAGAGTGTTTCAGCTTACAGACTCCTCTGAAGGTTGTCTAGCCCACCTGTATAGGTTTGTCCGGCCACATGTGATTGTTTACAGCCTCCCAATCTGAGAGGCACGAGATGTTTTAGACTTACTAAAGGCAAATTCTTTTGGTGAGTTAGAAATTATTAGTATAGTGGGTTGGTTAGGAATTATATTGGTGAAGGGTTTTACATTTGTTGTGTCAATAATTGCTGCTAATACCCTGCTCTGGGTGGGGCAAGGGTGTCTCAGGTCAAACGTCTCTGCTGACAGACTAGCTTGTGTGACAGGATTATCCATACTGCTGCCACTACCACATGATTGTTTACTACCTCTTAACCATAAACAGCACAGAGAGTTTGGGAGTATTTTGAGAGTCTTAATTAGCATAGGGCTTTTTCTTCTTGTTGAGTTAATGATTGCCGCTAGGCCTCCATATCCTTAGGCACCTGGGAATATAATAATGGATTTGGAATATAGAAAAGGAAATATAGTAATTTTTAAGGTTAGCAATACTAGACTTTTTGAGTTAATGAATTTTCTCTTTTGTAATAGATTACTGTACTTTGTTATAAATCACTGTGTCCTTGCTATGTAAAAATGTAACTTTATCACTATCTTAAGACTAAATAGATCTTAAGTGGAGCATTGGTGAAAGGATTTTTATTTGTTGGGCTGATGTTTGCTGCTAAATCTCCATGTTCCCTGCCCATATAATGAATATAACACATAGGAGAAATAAGTATTAACCTTTAAGCATATAGGAGAAATAAGTATTAACCTTTAAGATTAATCATGTTAACCTTGGGTTAAATAGATTCCTTTCTTGATTGTAACTCACTACACCCTCACCCTATAGGAATGTAACTTTACTTGGAGGGTGGTGCCTGGTTTAAGAAAAAACACCCTTGGGAAAAATAAGTTTTTTGGTTATCAGAAAGAAAGGATCATAAAATGTCAGCAGGTCTCACTCATGGCCAGAAGATGATGTAATATCCCTAAGACCTTCTTTTTTACATTTATGTGAAGCACCTGATTTTGATAAAGGTCAGGACTGCTGACCCCACGTGGCTCTGTATTCATCCCTATGTGTAACAAAAGGTATATAAGCAAACCCAAAAATAAAGAAATTGGATCAGTTTCCGGAAAGACTGATTCCCCCATGTCGCTTCTTTCTTGCTCCCGTTTCTCTGGCTGAATTCCAATCTGGATTCAGCCTCCTTTTCTCCACCACACTATCTCCTACTACAATATCCGTTTCTACTCTCTGTCTCTATCTGTAATTAAATATGTATTTTTCCAAAGACGCCGACTCTGTCCCCGCCTTCGAATTCCCTGGATCCACCGGGGCTGGACCCCGGCAAACTAGTGAGTGATTGTTCATGGTCAAGGGATATAAATTATTTAAAAATCAATAGTATATCCATGATTAGCAATGAACTATTGGATATTGATTTTTTTTAATATAATTTGCAATATTTCTAAAAACATTATGAAATACTTAAATGAAATCTAACAATGTGCAGGCATGATTTGTGTGATAAAACTACAAAATGTTTAAGAAGGTAATGAAAAAAGATTTAAGTAAATGGAGAGATACGTATTCTTGTGGGACTGAGAGACTTAAGACACATTATTAAGATATTCAGTTCAGTTCAGGTGCTCAGTCATGTCTGACTGTATGACCCCATGAACCGCAGCACGCCAACACCTGGAATCCACCCAAACCCATGTCCATTGAGTCGGTGATGCCATCCAACCATCTCATCCTCTGTTGTCCTCTTCTCCTCCTGCTCAATCTTTCCCAGCATCAGGGGCTTTTCAAATGAGTCAGCTCTTCACATCAGGTGGCCAAAGTACTTCAATTTCAGCTTCAACATCAGCCCTTCCAAGGAACACCCAGGACTGATCTATAGGATGGACTAGTTGGATCTCCTTGCAGTCCAAGGGATTCTTAAGAGTTTTCTCCATATCACAGTTCAAAAGCATCAATTCTTTATTGTTCAGCTTTCTTTATAGTCCAACTCTCAAATCCATACATGACTACTAGAAAAACCATAGCCTGAACTGACTAGATGGACCTTTGTTGACAAAGTAATGTCTCTGCTTTTTAATATGCTGTCTAGGCTGGTCATAACTTTCCTTCCAAGGAGGAAGCATCTTTTAAATTCATGGCTGCAATCACCATCCACAGTGATTTTGGAGCCGAGAAAAATGTTAGCCATTGTTTCCACTGTTTCCCCATCTATTTGCCATGAATTAATGGAACCAGCAAACGCCCTCTTCCAACAACACAAGAGAAGACCCTACACATGGACATCACCAGATGGTCAACACCGAAATCAGATTGATTATATTCTTTGCAGTCAAAGATGGAGAAGGACTATACAGTCAGCAAAAACAAGACCGGGAGCGGACTGTGGCTTATATCACGAGCTCCTTATTGCCAAATTCAGACTTAAATTGGAGAAAGTATTGAAAATGGTAAAGTGTGCTTCTACAATGCGAGAGACCTGGGTTTGATCCCTGGGTTAGGAAGAACCCCTGGAGAAGGAAATGGCAACCCACTCCAGTACTCTTGCCTAGAACATACCATGGATGGAGGAGCCTGGTGTCCATGGGGTCACAAATAGTCAGACACGACAGAGCAACTTCACAGGGAAAACTATTAGACCATTCAGGTATGACCTAAATCAAATCCCTTATGATTATACAGTGGAAGTGAGAAATAGATTTAAGGGACTAGATCTGATAGACAGAGTACCTATGAATGATGGACGGAGGTTCATGACATTGTACAAGAGACAGGGATCAAGGCCATCCCCATGGAAAAGAAATGCAAAAAAGCAAAATGGCTGTCTGGGGAGGCCTTACAAATAGCTGTGAAAAGAAGAGAAGCAAAAAGCAAAGGAGAAAAGGAAAGATATCCAAAGAATAGCAAGGAGATAAAAGAAAGCCTGCCTCAGTGAACAATGCAAAGAAATAGAGGAAAGAACAGAATGGGAAAGACTACAGATCTCTTCAAGAAAATTAGAGATACCAAGGGAACATTTCATGCAAAGATGGGCTCGATAAAGGACAGAAATGGTATGGACCTAACAGAAGCAGAAGATATTAAGAAGAGGTGGCAAGAATACACAGAACTGTACAAAAAAGATCTTTAAAACCAAGATAATCACCATGGTGTGAAAACTCACCTAGAGCCAGATATCCTGGAATGTGAAGTCACGTGGGCCTTAGAAAGCATCACTACAAACAAAGCTAGTGGAGGTGATGGAATTCAAGTAGAGCTATTTCAAATCCTGAAAGATGATGCTGTGAAAGTGCTGCACTCAATATGACAGCAAATTTGGAAAACTCAGCAGTGGCCACAGGACTGGAAAAGGTCAGTTTTCAGTCCAATCCCAAAGAAAGGCAATGCCAAAGAATGCTCACACTATCGTATAATTGCACTCATCTCACATGCTAGTAAAGTAATGCTCAAAATTCTCCAAGCAAGTCTTCAACAATACATGAACTGTGAACTTCCAGATGTTCAAGCTGGTTTTAGAAAAGGCAGAGGAATCAGAGATCAAATTGCCAACATCCGCTGGGTCATCAAAAAAGCAAGAGATTTCCAGTAAAACATCTATTTCTCCTTTATTGACTATGCCAAAACCTTTGACTGTGTGGATCACAATAAACTGTGGAAAATTCTGAAAGAGATGGGAATAACAGACCACCTGACCTGCCTCTTGAGAAACCTATATGCAGGTCATGAAGCAAGAGTTAGAATTGGACATGGAACAATAGACTCATTCCAAATAGGAAAAGGAGTATGTCAAGGCTGTATATTGTTACCCTGTTTATTTAACTTCTATGCAGAGTACATCATGAGAAATGCTAGGCTGGAAGAAACACAAGCTGGAATCAAGATTTCTGGGTGAAATATCAATAACCTCAGATATGCAGAAGACACCACCCTTATGGCAGAAAGTGAAGAGGAACTAAAAAGTCTCTTGATGAAAGTGAAAGTGGAGAGTGAAAAGTTGGCTTAAAGCTCAACATTCAGAAAATGAAGATCATGGCATCTGATCCCATCACTTAATGGGAAATAGATGGGGAAACAGTGAAAACAGTATCAGACTTTATTTTGGGGGGCTCCCAAATCATGGCAGATGGTGACTGCAGCCGTGAAATTAAAAGATGCTTACTCCTTGGAAGGAAAGTTATGACCAATCTAGATAGTATATTAAAAAGCACAGACATTACTTTGCCAACAAAGGTCCATCTAGCTAAGGCTATGGTTTTTCCAGTGGTCATGTATGGATGTGAGAGTTGGACTGTGAAGAAGGTTGAGCACCGAAGAACTGATGCTTTTGAACTGTGATGTTAGAGATGTCTCTTGAGAGTCCTTTGGACTGCAAGGACATTCAACCAGTCCATCCTAAACGAGATCAGCCCTGGGATTTCTTTGGAAGTACTGATGCTAAAGTTGAAACTCCAATACTTTGTCCACCTCATGCAAAGAGTTGACTCATTGGAAAAGACTTTGATGATGGGAAGGATTGGGCGCAGGAGGAGAAGGGGACAACAGAGGATGAGATGGCTGGATGGCATCACCGACTCAATGGACATGAGATTGAGTGAACTCTGGGAGTTGGTGATGGACAGGGAGGCCTGGCAAGCTGCAATTCATGGGGTCACAAAGTGTTGGCCACAACTGAGTGAATGAACTGAACTGAATGGGACCAGATGCCATGATCCTAGTTTTCTGAATGTTGAGCTTTAAGCCAACTTTTTCACTCTCCTTTTTCACTTCCATCAAGAGGCTTTTAAGTTCCTCTTCACTTTCTGCCATAAGGGTGGTGTCTTCTGCATATCTGAGGTTATCGATATTTCTCCAGGCAATCTTTATTCTAGTTTGTGCTTCTTCCAGTCCAGCGTTTCTCATGATGTACTCTGCATAGAAGTTAAATAAACAGGGTAACAATATACAGCCTTTACATACTCCTTTTCCTATTTGGAACCAGTCTGTTGTTCCATGTCCAGTTCTAACTGTTGCTTCCTGACCTGCATACAGGTTTCTCAAGAGGCACGTCAGGTGGTCTTGTATTCCCATCTCTTTCAGAATTTTCCACAGTTTATTGTGATCCACAGAGTCAAAGGCTTTGGCATAGTCAATAAAGCAGACATAGATGTTTTACTGGAACTCTCTTGCTTTTTTGATAATCCAGCGGATGTTGGCAATTTGATCTCTGGTTCCTCTGCTTTTGCTAAAACCAGCTTGAACATCTGGAAGTTCACAGTTCACATATTGCTGAAGCCTGGCCTGGAGAATTTTGAGCATTACTTTACTAGCATGTGAGATGAGTGCAATTGTGCGGTAGTTTGAGCATTCTTTGGCATTGCCTTTCTTTGGGATTGGACTGAAAACTGACCTTTTCCAGTCCTGTGGCCACTGCTGAGTTTTCCAAATTTGCTGTCATATTGAGTGCAGCACTTTCACAGCATCATCTTTCAGGATTTGAAATAGCTCAACTTGAATTCTATCACCTCCAACAGCTTTGTTTGTAGTGATGCTTTCTAAGGCCCACGTGACTTCACATTCCAGGATATCTGGCTCTAGGCGAGCGATCACACCATGGTGATTATCTTGGTCATGAAGATCTTTTTTGTACAGTTCTTCTGTGTATTCTTGCCACCTCTTCTTAATATCTTCTGCTTCTGTTAGGTCCAATACCATTTCTGTCCTTTATCGAGCCCATCTTTGCATGAAATTTTCCCTTGGTGTCTCTAATTTTCTTGAAGAGATCTGTAGTCTTTCCCATTCTGTTCTTTCCTCTATTTCTTTGCATTGATCACTGAGGTAGGCTTTCTTATCTCTCCTTGCTATTATTTGATATAAATACAAATTTATTTATTTTCATTGGAGGTTAATTACTTTAAAAGATTGTGTTGGTTTTGCCATACATCAACATGAATCCACCACGGGTATACACATGTTCCCCATCCTGAACCCCCCTCCCTCTTCCCTCTCCGTACCATCCCTCTGGGTCATCCCAGTGCACCAGCCCCAAGCATCCAGTATCACGTATCAAACCTGCACTGGTGATTCATTTCATATATGATATTATATATGTTTCAGTGCTATTCTCCCAAATCATCCCAACCTCTCCCTCTCCCACAGAGTCGAAAAGACTGTTCTATACATCTGTGTCTCTTTTGCTGTCTTGCATACAGGGTTATTGTTACCATCTTTATTCCATATATATGTGTTAGGAACTCTGCATTCAAATGAGTATATCTTTCTTTTTCTCCTTTGCTTTTCACTTCTCTTCTTTTCACAACTATTTTGTAAGGCTTCCTCAGATGGCCATTTTGCTTCCTAGTGAAATAAGATGTGTGTCTACACAAAACCATGATGGAAATGTTCATAGAGAAGTTAATCATTATTAACAGAAATGGGTGACAACCCACGTATCCCTTAATACTGGAATAAGCAACCTGATGTACAGCCACACTATGAATTACTGCTGGACTGTAGTTACCAGCACATGCATTGTTATTGATGGGTCTCACATGCATCATGCCAAGTGGAAGCATTTAGATGCCAAAGTTTGTGTACTCTATGACCCTCTACATGGCATCTGTAATGGCAAAATGACTCAGTGAAGAGATCATTGTTTGCCAGACAACATGGAGACAGTTGATTCCAATGAGACATGAAGAATTTTTTGATATTATGTAAGTGTACTATATCTTGACTGTGGTGCTGTTTGTATAACTATTGTATTTGTCAAAATTTGCAAAAGTTTTCATGACTAGGAATAGAATCTACAGTATACAAATTATGTCTTAATTTACAAAACCAAATAAACCAATGTATTTTATCACATTTGTAGAAAAAGGTGGCAATCTTAAATGCAATAAAGACATTTCACAAAATTTAACATCTATGAAATATTTTTTAAAATTCTTAACATACTATAATTGGAAAGGAATCTCCTTAGTCTAATGAAAACTACACAAATTTTAATAAGCATCTGACTTAATTGTGACTTATTATTAATATAATTAGTAAGAGAAAGGAAAAGCTTAAGTACTGGAAAGGTGAAAATAAATCTGTCACAATTTCTATTTAATATAATGTCTACATAGAAAATCTAAAGAAACTATGGCATTTAGTAAATTATCTAGGAAGATTTAAAGCTACATTGTAAAACAGATGATTCAATCTTATTTCTACTTAGCATGCACAAACAGAAAAGAAATTTTAAGGAGCAGATAATATCACCCATAAATCTCAAATTTTTGCTAGTGAATCTAGTATAAGATTGTAAAACCTCTACTCTGAATAATCCATATCACTATTAAAACTTTAAAATATCTAAGTATTGGGAGAAATATAGCATGTTCAGGTAAAGTTTGGAAAGTGTTAATCACTCAGTTGTGTCCAACTCTTTGCGACTCCATGGACTGTAGCCCTCCAGGCTCCTCTGTCCAAGCGATTTTTCCAGGCAAAAATACTAGAGTGGGTTGCCATTTCCTTCTTCATGGTATCTTCCTGACCCTGGATCAAAAGTGGGTCTCCTGCATTACAGGCAGAGTCTTTACTGTTTGAGCCACCAGGGAAACCCTGAGTTTAGGTAACGAAACACCAAGCGTTATGAAGAAGTCAAACCTGTTCTCTGAACTAGAGTTAATTCACTCTTATTAAAAATGTACTGCCTTTTTAATGAAAATGAGCCAACTGTAAAATTTATATGGAAATCTGCAAGGTCCAGATACCCAAAACAATCTTGAAGAATGAAGCTTGAAGACTTACATACAAGACACAATCTTCATTTTGTTGCTGTTGTTATTTAGTTACTAAACCATGTCTGACTCTTTTGTGACCCCATGGACTGTAGCTCTCTAGGCTCCTCCATCCACGGGATTTCCAAGACAAGAATATTAGAATGGGTTGCCATTTCCTACTCCAAGTGAACTTCCTGACCCAGGGATCTAATCCAAGTCTCCCGCATTGGTGGGCAGGTTCTTTGCCACTGAGCCACCAGGGGAACCCTAATCTTTATTTTGAATGATGTCAACTAAAGTAGCAGAGACTTGCAAAATGAATAATGTAATGGAGCAGACACTATAGACACTGTTCCACACATATATGATAAACTGATGTGCTATGGAGAATGAATAGTCCATTTTGTAAAATGGTGCTGGGAAAATTGAATTTCTACCCTTACTTTACCTCTTACATAAAGTCTACTTTAGGAGGATTAAAAACATAAATGTGCAAGGTAAAACAATAAAGCTTTTAGACTAAAACATAAGAAAATATTTTTATGACCTCAGGTTGTCAAAGAGTATTTGCAAAGAACATGAAATGTTAACAGAGAAAAGAAAGTAAATGATCAATGGAAGCATAATAAAACTAAGCACATTTTTTTTTCATCAAACAGAAACATTAAAAAATTAGAAAGTAAGTCTCATATTGGGAGAATCTTTTTGTACAATGTATAGTTAAGAGAGAACTTCATTTAGACTATAAAAATAAATGCTAAGCAACAATATTTAAAAGGAAGACTAACCAATAGATAAATGGGGGAAATTTTAACAGGGAATTCATAAATAGGATATATAAATCTCCAATGGACACATTAAAAATAGAGGTTTTCAACATAATTAATCATTTTGAAAATGGAAAGTCAAACCAAAATAAAGTACTTCAAATTCCAGCCAGGATGAAGTCATTGAGATAGCCTGTGGGTCCACTAAAACTAACTAGAAATCTGGAAAAATATTATATACGTAGTGACTTATTTTCAACAATTGACAACACATCGCCAAAGAATGTGATCTTTCGGAGGACGGGAATATGAAAAGTGAACCCTGAAGTCTCCTCAGCTTTCAGTTGGAAGGCAATTTCCAGACTACAGCATAGGCCAGGGCATGCCCAAACAAGACACAGTGTAAAGAAACCTAAGAGAGAATACGGTATCTTAGGTTGTGAGCAGAGTATCAGAAAGGAAGAAAGTATGCTGCAAAAGAGCTCCAGAAGTGCTCGGAATATTCCCTTTACTCGGGAGCTGAATACTAAATTGTCCGTGTTTAGGCTAACACTGCTTGGTACTGAACAGAAGGCTGACCAATTCCAAGACCTGAGCTTGGGAGAGATACCAACTAGCCAAATGGGAGAGCTCCCCCCCTTGAAAATCAGGGCATTTCATTCAGATCCCAGAAATGTGGCAGCTTAGTAAAAGGGCAAACCTAGCCCTGGAGCGCTTCTCAGGCTTGTCCCTATTGCCATAGCGGCCCAGCTAATTTCTTGCTATTGGGGCCCATCCAGTGTGTTGCAGGGTGTTTAGCACCACCTTATCCTCTACCACTAGTAACACTCCCCAGTTATGACAGTCAGCAACGTCTCCAAATACTGCCCAAGGCATCTGATAGGACAAAAATCACCGTCTTAAAGTTTACCCTAAGCCCTAAAAAATAAAACTTTAAGCCACGGCTCAAAGAGAACAAGCTCATGCCTGAGAAACTGAACTGCTGGCCATTAGAACAAAATTAAAAGTGAAGAGAGTTAGTAACACACTTCAAGCAACAATGTAACATTCATAGGGTCTAGCATTTTACCAAAATTTATTTTAAAAAGGGAAGAAACAGGACATTTTGACCAATCACCAGAGGGCAAAGGAGTCAATAGAAACAGTAAGAAATCATAGAAATAAAAAATCAAGTGTAAAGCCTTTAAAAATTGCAATAAGCTATATATGATATACAATTTAGCATAGCTCCAATACTTTGGCCACCTGATATGAAAAGCCAGCTCAGTGGAAAAGACCCTGAGGCTGGGAAAGACTGAGGGCAGGAGGAGAAGGTGGTGACAGAGAATGACATGGTTAGATGGCATTACCAAATCTATGGACATGAGTTTGAGCAAACTCTAGGAGACAGTGAAGGACAGGGAAGCTTGGCGTGCTGCAGTCCACGGGGTCACAAAGAGTCGGACATGACTTAGCAACTGAATGATGGTTTTAAATGTGGTGGATTCATATTGTAAAGTAACTAGCCTCCAGTTAAAATAAATAAATTTAAATTTAAAAAAGAAAGTTTCCTTAAGTGTCTGCTTCAGTACCATTAGCACATTTACCTTGTTGTATAGTCATTACCATAATCTATCTCCTGGATTTGTCATCTTTCCAAACTGCAACTCTGTGCCCATAAACTATAATTTCCAATTCCACTATCCTCTCAGCATATGACAGCAACTCTTATACTTTCTGCCTGTGCATTTGACCACTCCAGGCATCTCATGTAAGTGGAATCATATAGTATTTGTAATTTTGCATTTTGCTTATTAAAAGAGCGTTTAATTGCATGAATCAAACACTGACAAAACTAGAAGGAGAAATGGACAAATTCTCAGTTATAGTCAGAAATTTCAAACAACCTTAATAACTGACAGTGCAGAAATTAAAAAAAAAATCACTGAGATATACAAGACCTGCAAAAACTGTCAAAAGTTGACTTAATTGGCATCTTAAAAATATTCAACTCCAAACTCAGAAATATATTTCTCAACACTTAAAACACATAGCCAATTTACCAACAAAGTCCATATGCTAGTTCAGAGAAAATAACTATCAACAAAGTATCAAAAATATACAGAATACACATTATGTCCTTTGATGTAATTATTTTGAAGCACAGTGGAATTATATTAAATCAGTAACTACAATGCGGGAAACCTGGGTTTGATCCCTGGGTCGGAAAGATCCCCTGGAGAAGGAAATGGCAACCCACTCCAGTATTCTCACCTGGAAAATCCCATGGACAGAGGAGCCTGGGGTCGCAAAGAGTCAGACATGACTGAACGACTTCACTTTAACTTTCACAGGGAAATTAAATAACATATTTCTAAAGGTCACGTTATAAGGTATATGAGAAGAATTTTAACACAATTAAAATTAAACCAACTATTATTTATGGGGCTCAGCTAAGGCAGTGCTTAGAGAAAAATTGATAGCTGCAAATGATCATATTACAAAAGAAAAAAATTTTCACATCAAACCTTATTTTCCATCTAAAATAGCTAGGAAGGGAAAACTTGAAACCAATGAAATAGAAAACAGATTTAAAAATGGAATGAGTTAATGAAACAAAAGAGGATTTTTTGAACAGATGATAAATTGATGAATTTCTATCTATGCCAATGAGAGAGAGAAAGGAAAAAAAGATACTAATTAATTAACAATGTCAGGCATGAAAGAGGAACATCATTAAACATTCAACAGAAACTAAAAAGATAAAAGGGAGACAGAAATGATTTTAAAATAAATTCAACAACTAAGACAAATAGAAAAATTCGTGGCAGATACAATATACCAAAACTGAATCAAGAAGAAATGAAAAATCTGAAAAGTACTACATGTATTAAATAAAATCTTATCACCAAGAAAACACCAGGCCCAGATCACTCTTTTGGAGCATTCTATTGAACATGCATGGAAAAAAATAAATAAAAATCACCAGAAGTGCTTTCATAAAATAGTCGGGAGAAACGTGTGAGAGTAAGCTGATTAGGCACATTAGGGACAGAGGAGGGAGGGGGTTTAGGATGGGGAACACGTATATACCTGTGGCGGGTACATGTTGATGTATGGCAAAATCAATACAATATTGTAAAGTAATTAACCTCCATTAAAATAAATAAATTTATATTTGAAAAAAAGAAGAGCCCTAACTAAATTTCCTCATGTACATACAGGCAGCAATATTCTTAAATACAATGACAAAGCAAATGCTTTAATCTGTAAAAAGGTAATACATAAGAGCCAAGTGAGATTTATCACAAGAAGGCAATGTAGTTCACCAAATCAAAAGAGGAAAAAAATTATGAGTATTCTAAAAAATACAGAGTATTTTACAAAATTAAATAGCCATTTATAATAAAGTATATGAATGGATAAAGAATATATAGAAGACCCAACAACTAACTTAAAAGCTAAAAAAATAATATTTACTGCACAATATTGGGAATATGACAAGACTGTTCACTCTCACTATTCTATCCAATATTATTCTGGTTCAGTGAAGCAAGGAAAAGAAGTTAAAGAAAAATGGGTTGGAAAGGAAGATATATAAACAACTATGTTTGTAAATAAAATGATCAAGTGGAACCTTCTAATATATCTAGATGAAACTTACTAGAATTAAGTATTTAATATAGTGTGGTCATGGAATATAAATTCAGTATACAAACAGAAAAGTTATTTCTATATGCCATCAACAAGGTTCATGAATTTAAAATGTGTAAAAATTAAATTTATGATAGTATTGGAAATATAAAATAGGGCAAAATTTAACATTTAGACAAGGTCTGTACCACAAAAGCACAGATTTAAAAATAAACTTTGAAAGAATAAATGGAATAACATAATAAATCTATATTATAAAGTTTATAAAGTAGAAAAACCTAGTTTTTTAAGATGCCAATTTTCCCCAAATTCTTTAATTTATTCCACATAATATCAATTCAAATAACCACAGCTGGTTTTTGCTTTTGTTTTGTTTACTATTAAGCTGAGTCTTAATTTTATATGGTATTACAAGGGACTTTACTGCAAAATTTAAACCAAAATTGGTGGACTTCTAATATCTGATCATCGCAGTTAACTAATGCAATATGGAGGGAATATAAAGATGCATATATCAGTACAAAGGAAAAGGGAGCCCAGGAATAGATTCCCAAACAACCATATGTTCATTTGATTTTATATCAAGGTACCCAAGCAGCTAATTAGGAAAAGAAATGACAGTTCCAAAGTGGTGCTGAAAGAATTGAGTATCTATATAAAAAAGCAAAAACCCAAATCCTACCTTACATCATATGCAATAGACAATAAAATTCATCATGGATTTAAAACTAAGTGCTAAAACTAAAGTTTCTAGGAAAAATTATGGAAGAAACATCTTCACAATTTGGATATAGGTGGCAATTTCTTAAAGAAACACAAAATACATATTTAATCAGAGAAAAATTATAATATTCACCAAAATTTTCAAGTTGCTTTGAAAAATACT
Source organism: Capra hircus (assembly GCF_001704415.2). NCBI lineage: Eukaryota > Metazoa > Chordata > Mammalia > Artiodactyla > Bovidae > Capra > Capra hircus. The sequence goes on from NC_030817.1 coordinate 9,111,039, forward strand.
GGTAGGGTAGTGGAAAGCCAAGGCATAGACTGGAAAAGAGTGTTTTCGGTTTACTTATCTGACCTAGGACATATGTCTAGAAAGTGTAAAGAACTCTTACAACTCATATTTAGAAACAAGTCCAATAAAAAATCAGCAAAACAACTGAAAAGCCACTTCATAAAATAAAATACACAAATGTCAATAAGTATATAATGAGATGCTCAATAATCATTAGTCACCAGTGAATATGATGAGGATATAAAGCATTAAACCAATTAACTAAAAATTAGATACCAAATCTATTTGATAGATAAATTTAAAATATCACACCAAGTGTTGACAATGTATGAAACAATGACAATTCTAATACATTTTTTTTTTTTTTTTGGTAATGTGAAGTGGTACAACTACTTTGGAAAAGAGTTTGGCATTGTGTTAGAAGGTTGCATAAATATTTCCATATGACTCAAATAGTCCACCCTTGAAAAGTACAAATAAGTAACACAAAAATATGTAAAAGAATGTTCATAGAAACTTTATTCACAATACCAAACTGTAAACAACTTAAATGTTCATCAACATCTGAGGAAATAAGCACATTGTAGTATATTCTTACAATGAATTCCTTACTACTAAGGAATGAAAATAAATGAACTGCTGATACATCCAAAAAGAAGGATAGATATCAGAAATTTGCTAAATGAAAGAAGAGAAATAAAAGATTATATATTACATAATTTTATTTTATATCAGCTTTAATCAAGACAAGCTCATCTGTAGTAATGGAAAATGGGATTACTGATACTTTAAGTTAAATTCAAAATAGGTTATTACTACCAACTCTTCAGAAATGCTAAGTTGGTAAAAACTAGGACTCTCAAGTACTGCAAGAAGTAATAGAAATTGATATATTGCAAATATTTCATAGTACTTGTTTAAACTGAACATACATCCATTACATGCCCCCATATATCTCTGTCTGGGTAGATACACCACAAAAAAGTATGTTTATTTTTGTAAGGTGATTTACAAAAGGCTAATCGTAGCAACATCTATTTCTGCTTCATTGACTATGCCAAAGCCTTTGACTGTGTGGATCACAATGAACTGTGGAAAATTCTGAAAGAGATGGGAATACCAGACCACCTGACGTGCCTCTTGAGAAATCTGTATACAGGTCAGGAAGCAACAGTTAGATCTGGACATGGAACAACTGACTGGTTTCAAATAGGAAAAGGAGTATGTCAAGGCTGTATATTGTCAGCCTGCTTATTTAACTTCTATGCAGAGTACATCATGAGAAACGCTGGACTGCAAGAAACACAAGCTGGAATCAAGAATGCTGGGAGAAATATCAATAACCTCAGATATGCAGATGACACCACCCTTATGGCAGAAAGTGAAGATGAGCTAAAAAGCCTCTTGATGAAAGTGAAAGTGGAGAGTGAAAATGTTGGCTTAAAGCTCAGCATTCAGAAAACAAAGATCATGGCATCTGGTCCCATCAGTTCAGTTCAGTTCAGTCGCTCAGTCGTGTCCGACTCTTTGTGAATCACAGCACGCCAGGCCTCCCTGTCCATCACCAACTCCTGGAGTTCACTCAAACTGACGTCCATCAAGTCAGTGATGCCATCCAGCCATCTCATCCTCTGTTGTCCCCTTCTCCTCCTGCCCCCAATCCCTCCCAGCATCAGAGTCTTTTCCAATGAGTCAACTCTTCGCATGAGGGGCTAAAGTACTGGTTTCAGCTTTAGCATCATTCCTTCCAAAGAAATCCCAGGGCTGATCTTCAGAATGGACTGGTTAGATCTCCTTGTAGTCCAAGGGACTCTCAAGAGTCTTCTCCAACACCACAGTTCAAAAGCATCAATTCTTCGGTGCTCAGCCTTCTTCACAGTCCAACTCTCACATTCATACATGACCACTGGAAAAACCATAGCCTTGACTAGATGGACCTTAGTTGGCTAAGTAATGTCTCTGCTTTTGAATATGCTATCTAGGTTGGTCATAACTTTTCTTCCAAGGAGTAAGCATCTTTTAATTTCATGGCTGCGGTCACCATCTGCAGTGATTTTGGAACCCCAAAATATAAAGTCTGACACTGTTTCCACTGTTTCCCCATCTATTTCTCATGAAGTGATGGGACCAGATGCCATGATCTTCGTTTTCTGAATGTTGAGGTTTAAGCCAACTTTTTCACTCTCCTCTTTCACTTTCATCAAGAGGCTGTTTAGTTCTTCTTCACTTTCTGCCATAAGGGTGGTGTCATCTGCATATCTGAGGTTACTGATATTTCCCTTCATGGCAAATAGATGGGGAAACAGTGGAAACAGTGTCAGATTTTATTTTGGGGGGCTCCAAAATCACTGCAGATGGTGGTTGCAGCCATGAAATTAAAAGACGCTTAGTCCTTGGAAGGAAAGTTATGACCAACCTACATAGCATACTCAAAAGCAGAGACATTATTTTGCCGACTAAGGTCCATCTAGTCAAGGCTATGGTTTTTCCTGTGGTCATGTATGGATGTGAGAGTTGGACTGTGAAGAAGGCTGAGCACCGAAGAATTGATGCTTTTGAACTGTGGTGTTGGAGAAGACTCTTGAGAGTCCCTTGCACTGCAAGGAGATGCAACCAGTCCATTCTGAAGGAGATCAGCCCTGGGATTTCTTTGGAGGGAATGATGCTAAAGCTGAAACTCCAGTACTTTGGCCACCTCATGTGAAGATTTTACTCATTGGAAAAGACTCTGATGCTGGGAGGGATTGGGGGCAGGAGGATGAGGGGACGACAGAGGATGAGATGGCTGGATGGCATTGCCAACTAATGGACGTGAGTCTGAGTGGACTCCGGGAGTTGGTGATGGACAGGGAGGCCTGGCGTGCTGCCATTCATGAGGTTGCAAAGAGTCAGACACGACTGAGTGACTGTACTGAACTGAATAGTAGCAACATTTGAAAGAAGTTAGATATTTCTCAAAAGCAGAATGAATGAAAATTTGTAATGTATTAAATTAAATCTGTACAGCAGTTTTCTATGACTGACATAACTAACTATTGTGGGCCAGATGGCTTAAACAACAGAAATTTACTTTCTCACAGTATGGAAGATAGCAGAGTTGTTCCTTCCGAGGTCTCTCTTACAGATGGCAGTCATCTCCCTGCATTTTCACATGATCTTCCTTCTGCCCGTGTGTGAATTCTCATCTCTTCTTAAAAAGACACCAGTCATATTGGATGGAGGCCCACCTTAATTATCACATTTTAAGTTAATTATCTCTTTAAAGACACTCTCCAAATACAATCACATTCTGAGGTACTAGAGGTTAGGACTTTGACATGTGAATTTTTGGGGTATGCATTTAAACCCCTTATAAGGATATAGATATCTCTTGGGGTCTGGGGGATGTTTTTAGCCTACCATAACGTACATTGAATGTAATGAACTAACCACTCTGCTTTGCCTCTAGAAGAGCAGGAGTTTTGTATCCTCTTTGGGTGAGTCAAGGAAATAGGCATTCAAATAATGGGTGAAGGTGGTCAAAAGGTACAAACCTCTAGCCATAAAATAAGTGCTGGGATACCACATACCTTGTGATGGTTATGCTTAAGACAGCAAAAGAGGCACGGATGTAAAGAACAGACTTTTGGACTCTATGGGAGAAGGCGAGGGTGGGATGACTTGAGAGAATAGCATTGAAACATGTATATTACCATATGTGAAATAGATCACCGGTCCAGGTTCGATGCATGAGACACGGTGCTCAGGGCTGGTGCACTAGGAGGACCCTGAGGGAGGGGATGGAGAGGGAGGTGGGGGGAGGTCAGGATGGGGACACATGTATACCCATGGCTGATTCATGTCAATGTATGTCAAAAACCACCACAATACTGTAAAGTAATTAGCCTCCAATTAAAATAAATGAATAAAACTTAAAACTATACTGTGTTGTTTTAATTAAAAGTTGTTGAGAGAGTAAATCTTCAAAGTTTTTATTATAAGAAAAAATATATATAACTGCGTGGTGATGGATAAAAAATCATTTTCTGTTTTTAGTGGTTCAGATGAGGAACTCTGGCTTGAGCCTCAAGAATTTGGGGTGAATAAAAGTGTTACAGATGTTACAGCAAAAACTCACACTTGTGAGATGAATAGTTGTGGAAACACACTATGACAGTCACACTTCTAAGTGCTCTACATGTATTAACTACTTAAACACAAGAACCCTAATATCACTACAGGTTTTCACATGAGGAAACTGAAGCACAAAGAGATGAAAAAAGAAAGTGTTAGTCACTCAGTCATGTCTGACTCTTTGCAACCCCAGGGAATGTAGTCTGCCAGGCTTCACTGGCCATGGAATTCTCCAGGCAAGAATACTGGAGTAGGTTGCCATTCCCTTCCCCTGGGGATCCTCCCCACTCAGAGACTGAACCCGTGTCTCTGGCACTGCAGGCAGATTCTTTACCATGTGAGCCACCAGGGAAGCCCCAAAGAGAAGAAACTGCTTCTTTAAGGAAACGGAACTAGCAAATGGCAGAGCCAGGCTTTAGAGTAAGTAAGCTTGGCTCATAACCATCCTAGTATCGACACCTGAGCATATCCCAAATCCCAGAAGACTGATTAGTCTGATGTAATTGTCTGAGGTTGCATTTGATCAAGACTACATTTACCAAGCAATTTATGTTTAACTCTGAACTAAGAGTTCTATCATGTTGATTATATTTTCAAAATAGATAAGGCTACTACTTCTGAGATATTCTGAGAATACAGTACCATTTCAACAGTTTCCAAGCATCTGTCTAAATTTTTTGATTTGGTTCATACTTAATTCTATTAAATATGACTTTAAAGTAAGCCAAAATTTGGTTGGGTTTTTCAATTGCATTTTTCTTTTTCAAAGACTGTATCTTCTCAGTATTAGAGTATGGGTAAGGGATTTTACTGTAATGGTAGTTTATTATTACATTTATTTAAATTTCAATTGAGCTTAAATAACAGGAAATTTAATTTTTGCTTTAAATAGTATAATTGGTGAGTGATATTACTTTATTCTAAATTGGTGTGATGGCACAGGCAACCCCTTTGGTTTCAATTAGAACAAACCACTAAGAGTATTTATAAAAAGGAATCTAATACTTAAAGCAAAGGATAATTAAAAACCAAGCCCCACTGAAATTGATTCAGCACAACTCTCCTTCACCAAAACCAAAAAATATAAATAAAATCACTATTGTTATTCAATGGGTATTCTAGAACAGACTACAAACAAGATAAAATTTTGGTAATATGAATAATATTGTAATACACTTCAGAGTAGTATTTAAATAGCTGGGCTTCTCTGATGGTTCAGCAAGTAAAGAATCTGCCTGAAATGTAGGAGACACAAGAGATACAGGTTTGATCCCTGGGTCAGGAGTATCCCCTGGAGAAGGGAATGGCAACCCACTGCAGTATTCTTGCCTGGAGAATTCCATGGATAGAGGAGCCTGGCGGGTTATATCACATAACGTCGCAGAGAGTCAGACAAGACAAAAGCAACTGAGCATGCGCACACTGGCCCAGGGTAAAGGGTTAGGATATCAAGTTTAATCCTATTTTCTCAGAAAATGGCTACTCACTACAGTATTCTTGCCTGTAAAATCCCATGGGCAGAGGAGCCTGGAGGGCTACAGTCCCAAGGGTTACAAAGAATCAGACAGGACTAAAAACTGAGCACACATTTAAATACCTAACTTTTTAGTATTCTTATTCACCCTTTACTTCTATATTAACAATTTCAAATGTATCAGGTCCAAATAGCTTCAGGATTTCCATTGCCACTTTAATTCAGTTTTAAGTATAGTTATTTATTCTAATTTAATGCATAATTTTTGCAATTAGAGTTTGAGTAGAGTTAATTTTTTTTTTCTCTGCAACTCTTTATTGCTTTGTTATGTCTAGACATACCACACATCTTCTGCAGTAAACATTTGAGTTTGGCTTCTTAATGCTATTGAGATGTTGACATCATTTACAATGTCTTCGTAATCCATCCATCATAATAATGTCAAGTAAAATTTGTGATCCTGGTGCTACTTCTGGTAACAACATTATGAAAAGAAGATTAACCTCAAGAAATCCACTGATAGCAAAGCAAAACTGTTTTCTGTACAGAAACTAGTCTGGCACACTTGTGGTTGCACTGGGGTTTTTGTTCCCATTGGTCTCCTATAGCAATTTCTTGTCTTTAGTTTAGCTCAGTTCAGTCGCTCAGTTGTGTCCGACTCTTTGCAACCCCATGAATTGCAGCACACCAAGTCTCTCTGTCCATCACCAACTCCCTGAGTTCACTCAAACTCACATCCATCAAGTTGGTGATGCCATCCAGCCATCTCATCCTCTGTAGTCCCCTTCTCCTCCTGCCCCCAATCCCTCCCAGTGTCAGAGTCTTTTCCAATGAGTCAACTCTTCGTATGAGGTGGCCAAAGTACATAAAGGTAGGCAAATACCAGAAAACAGTGATATATTGATCTCCACTTTTCTGATAGCTTTGTCTACCGTAAAGATAGATGAAGAACATGAAAAATAGTTTATAGTGAATCACTGATTAAAATAACTCCTGAAGCTTTAGGGAAATTTGAATTAGTTTAAGTATTTTTTATTTTAAAAATTGTGATAAACTTATGGTATTTTAAAAATTATCCATAACAAAAGATCTCTAATTACTTGGCAAATTTTAAAGATTGTTTCAATTGTTTTTCATCTAGTTACACTCTCGTGACAATATAGCCTTAGATATAGTCTGTACCAGTCCACACTAGGGCTAAATTTCATCTTTACAGATAATTGAGAAAAACCACCAACTGTGCTTATTAACAATAGGACCATGTCCTTCATTCCTGCAACTCTGGTTTAAAAAAAGATCAGATCACAGAGAGTTGTTGACGCAGTTTCCAAACCCCAATTTTTATTTGCCTGTAAATTTCACAATTCTATTCATGAAAGATATTTCATTATTTTAAATATCAATGTTTGCATTTTAAAAGTATCATTTACTGGTTTAGCAGTGGGAGGGTGTGACAGCATAAAACGGATCAGAAGGTCGACAGGAGACCAGATACAATACAGCGTAGAAGGCCTCTGGGATGCTTAAATGTGAAATACAATTTCTGGCTTCGTACGTTCCTCATTAAAAGAAAAACATAACAGCAAGGATAAAATGACCCAGATTGATTATTTTTCAGAAAGACTGCTTACTCATAAAAGATGGAAACTTTTGAAATAAAATGATACCTAGAAACTTTTTTCATGTGAGCCAGTTTGTTACTTGATCAATTTAATCCACACCCAGGCATCGGAAAACATGGGTTGGAGCAGAAAAACATGTGGCTATGAACTGAGTGATACTGAGTAGAATTTGTAGCAAGAACAAGATAGACATTGAAGCAAGGGTACAAGAAAACCTTAACATCACATTTGGGTCTAGTATATCACACAAACAGCAGGTGTATTTTATTTTTGATATCTGTGTATTGGTTTTCCATTAGAAACTTTCTGAAAGTTTAAAAAAGAAATGACTGAAAGGATGGAACATATAAACTATTTAAACAATCTGTTTATTGAAAGCTTATAATGGGCCTCTAGGTATTGCATAGCATTATCAGTAGATAAGCATTCATCTTTCTCTATGCCAGGCACTTGACTTGTGCAAGGCACTGTGGGAGATTCAAAGAGAAATGACATTTGGCCTCTTTTCTTGCTGAACCTGAACTCTTTTTTGGACCAGGAATCATATGATGTGAATAAAAATTACCCTATCTCCAATGGAATGTCAGAAAAAAAAATTGATTGCTGTGACCTAAGTTGGTGAGGAAAAGCTTTGTGAAGAAGTTCAGAGTCAACCTAGATCATAAAAGTGAAAGTGAAAGTCACTCCGTCCTGTCCCATTCTTTGCAACCCCATGGACTTATACAATCCATGGAATTCTCCAGGCCAGAATACCGGAGTGGGTAGCCATTCTGTTCTCCAAGGAATCCTCCCAACCCAGGGATCGAACACAGCTCTCCTGCATTGCAGGCCAATTCTTTACCAGCTGAGCCACCAGGGAAACCCAAGAATATTGGAGTGTGTAGCCTATCCCTTCTCCAGTGGATCTTCCCCACCAAGGAAACTACTGATGAATAACCTGAATCTAAAGTGAGAGACAGCAGAAAAACAAAATATTAAGCATTATATTCATAAGGGGCATTGGAATCTGCATTATTTGAAAATATCAAAGGCTGAGCAAATATTTCAGATGAAAACAGACAAAAGACAACTGAAAATTAAATGCAATGCATGATTTTAAACTATACGCTATACTGGAGGATGAAAAATGAGAGTGGGAGGGCATACAGAACATAAGGTCAAATGACAAAACTGAATATGAATGAATGGGAGAGGAAATCATAAAATATAGGCAAAAAACATTATCATCATCATCTTGTAAGCTATGTCATGTGTTATTGGTTTGAAAACACATTACATAGGCATTATCTTATTTATCCCTCACAACTGAAGAGCAAGAAGCAAGCAATTGGCCCTGTTGTTGTTTAGTCACTAAGTCATGTCTGACTCTTCATGATTCCATGGACTGTAGCCCACCAGGCTCCTCTATCCATGGGATTTCCCAGCCAAGAATACTGGTCCGGGTTGCCATTTCTTCCTCCAAGGGATCTTCCCAACCCAGGGATTTAACCCACATCTCTTGCTTTTTGCATCAGTTCAGTTCAGTTCAGTTGCTCAGTCATGTCTGACTCTTTGCAACCCCATGAATCGCAACACACCAGGCCTCCCTGTCCATCACCAACTCCCGGAGTTCACTCAAACTCACGTCTATCGAGTCCGTGAGGCCATCCAGCCATCTCATCTTCTGTCGTCCCCTTCTCCTCCTGCCCCCAATCCCTCCCAGCATCAGAGTCTTTTCCAATGAGTCAACTCTTCGCATGAGTAGGCAGACAGATTCTTCAACACTGCACCACTTGGGAAGCCCAATTTGGCCCCAGGCAGGATGCAATTGCAGTTAGGAGAACAATGGAGCGCTCTCACTGGAAGTTCCCTTCTAGCTGGGGTTACATGGATAAAGGTCTCAAAACCCAGAAGCTGTAAATCTGTGTGTGTTCTAAGTTATTGAACTTTTATGTTTTTTCCCCTGTGTATGCATGTGCATAGAGAGATAGATAATATGTATAGATATAGATATATAAGCAAATAGATATATAAATAAAAAGTCACAGAGTCGGATATGACTTAGTGACTGAACAACAATGTAAATAAAATTTGAAAATGAGTTTTTTTTTTTAAATTTTAGGTTGATTGAATTATTCAGATCTCTCTTTAACACTCAGGAAAATACAGGATATTCATAGTATATCCTTGCCCAATTGCTTAATATGGAAAGGCATCTAGGATTCATTCTCATAATTGGCAACTTAAAGCTGGAAGCACCACTTCGCATAATTTTACCATTATTACAAATTCTCTCTCATGCAGTGAGCATGTATGTATGATATGTTTAGCTGTGGAAAATGAATTATCAAATATCTTTTGGGCAAATAAAATTTGCATTATAAACAAATAAGTATAAAAAGATCTAGAAGTTTGAAGTTCTATCAAATGAGAATATTGGGCAGCCTTAATTCAACCACTTTCCTTCAGAAATTATTTTACTCCAAATATACAATGAAAAATATGCCAGTGGAGCTAGCAGAGTCATTGAGAAATTAATGAAATGCTCTCCACTTAAGAAAAACACCAATACACATATATATGGAATTTAGAAAGATGGTAACGATAACCCCGTATGCGAGACAGCAAAAGAGACACAGATGTCTTTTGAACAGTTAAGAACAGTCTTTTGGACTCTGTGGGAGAGGGAGAGGGTAGGATAATTTGGGATAATGGCATTGAAACATGTATAATATCATATAAGAAACGTTTCCAGTCTAGGTTCGATGCAGGATACAGGATGCTTGGGGCTGGTGCACTGGGATGACCCAGAGAGATGGTATGAGAAGGGAGGTGGGAGGGGGATTCAGGGTTGAGAACACATGTACACCCATGGTGGATTCATGTTGATGTATGGCAAAACCAATACAGTATTGTAAAGTAAAATAAAGTAAAATTTTTAAAAATTTTTAAAAAAAGAATAAAATGGAGACAAATAAATGGCACCTGTTAAGAGCCACTGATAATTACCTGAACTTTTCAACAGTTGACAAGGATCAGTTCAGTCCAGCCTCTCAGTTGTGCCCAACTCTTTGCAACCCCATGGACTGTAGCATGCCAGGTTTCCCTGCCCATCACCAACTCCAGAGCTTACTCAATTTCATGTCCATTGAGTCAGTGATTGCATCCAGCCATCTCATCCTCTGTTGTCCCCTTCTCTTCCCGCCTTCAATCTTTCCCAGCCTCAGGGTCTTTTCCAATGAGTCAGTTCTTCACATCAGGTGGCCAAAGTATTGGAGTTTCAGCTTCAGTATCAGTCCTTCCAATGAATATTCGAGACCGATTTCTTTTAGGATGGACTGGATGGATCTCCTTGCAGTCCAAGGGACTCTCAAAACTCTTCTCCAGCACCACAATTCAAAAGCATGAATTCTTTTGGCGCTCAGCTTTTTTATGGTCCAAATCACATGTCTCATATGGCAAGTGTATATGACCTATAATAGCAATATCTAGTAAAGTGAGGGAAATCTTTTGTCTTCCATGAGACACAAGGAATCTGTATTTTTCTCATTCTACAAATTAACTTTTTTCCTATATGATATCATTTTACGTGTAAGAGATGATAAATATTATTTTGGACTTACATGATACAATTACTTTCAGAATCCATAAAATGTCAACTCTAATCTTCAAGCATGTTGCAAATAACATCCATGTGGTGTCAAATAATTTATCACACACACAGTAATAAAAGATTAAAGTATGTGAAACTTAGTTTAGGAAACTTCAGCTATGCCAAAACCAATACAGTATTGTAAAGTAAAATAAAGTAAAAATAAAAATTTAAATAAATAAATAAAATAAAATGCTTTCCATGAAGAATTATAAAAAATTTAAAAAATTATAAAAAAGAAAATCATGGCAAAATAAGGTGACTTTCACATAACTAAAAGACTTTGGATGAGCTCCAAGTAAAATCATCCACAGGAGTTAATTTTAAGTAAAGAAATCTGTAATTTTTATTGGGTAAAAGGGAATCAAAACATGATATGCTATGTCCCAGGTTATAAAAATATTTTTACTTTTAATTAGCACTTTAGACCCTATATTTCAATTAACAGTCAAACTTTATAGGAAAATATATGCTCATATCCCTATTTAAAAGAGGAGAAATTTAAAATTCAGAGATATTCAATGACTTGCTCAAGTTCAGACATCTACTCAGCGATATCAAATCAATGTTCTTTTCAGACATCATACACAGCATACTAAAAAGCAGAGACATCATTTTGCCAACAAAGGTCCATATGGTCAAAACTATGATTTTTCTAGTAGTCATTTAGGGTTGTGAGAGCTGGACCATAAAGAAGGCTGAGTGCCGAAGAATTGATGCTTTCCAACAAAGATCTGTCTCATCAAAGCTATGGTTTTTCCAATGGTCATGTATGGATGTGAGAATTGGACTATAAGGAAAGCTGAGCACTAAAGAATTATGCTTTTGAACTGTGGTGTTGGAGAAGACCCTTGACAATCCCTTGGACTGCAAGGAGATCCAATCAGTCCATTCTAAAGGAGATCAGTCCTGAGTGTTCATTGAAAGGACGGATGTTGATGCTGAAATTCCAATACTTTGGCCACCTGATGCGAAGAGTTGACTCATTGGAAAAGACCCTGATGCTGGGAAAGGTTGAGGGCAGGAGGAGAAGGGGATGGCAGAGGATAAGATGGTTGGTTGGCATCACTGGATCAATGGGCATGAGTTTGAGTAAACTCTGAGAGTTGATGATGGACAGGGAGGCCTGGCGTGCTGCAGTCCATGGGGTTGCAAAGAGTCAGACACGACTGAGAGACTGAACTGAGCTGAACTAAACTGAACTGAATTTTGCTTGAGAAGATTCTTGAGAGTCCTTTGTACTGCAAGGAGTTCAAATCAGTCAGTCATAAAGGAAATCAACCCTGAATATTCATTGGAAGGACTGATGCTGAAGCTCCAATACTTTGGCCACCTGATGTGAAGAGCCAACTCATTGGAAAAGACCGTGATGATGAGAAAGACTGAAAGCAAAAGGAGAAGGGGATAAGATGATTAGACAGCATCACTGACTCAATGGACATGAGTTTGAGGAAACTCCAGGAGATAGTGGAGGACAGGGAAGCCTGGCTAGCTGCAGTCCATGGGGTAGAAAAGAGTCGCATATAACTTAGCAACTGAATGTCAACAGAACACCTTCAGAAAGATTATTCTGCTTGTGAGAAGGTCTTGTTTATGACCCCTCAAATTATATTGAGTAAACAGTTTCAGTTATTGAAGAAAATCTGTGTGATTTTTCCTACTGTATTTGACCATCAGATGTCAGGGCTCTTTTTCTGGAAGGAAAAAATGCTAGAGACAATAGTTTATTTGTTGTTGTTTAGTCGTGTCTGACTCTTTTGTGACCCGACGTACTGTGGCCTGCCAGGCTCCTCTGTTCATGGGATTTTCCAGGCAAGAATACTGAGTGGGTTGCCAACCCCTTCTCCAGGGGATCTTCCCAACCCAGAGTTCGAACCCATGTCTCCTGCATTGCAGGCGGATTCTTTACCACTGAGCCACCTGGGAAGCCTCAATGGTTTATTTAGTGTTATATAATTTATTGAAATCTTTTCATTACATTTTTAGATTTGAGAGTCAATAGAAACAGGTGGATATTTCTATTTTCTCTGTCTTAGAGAAAAACCATAAACAACTGAAGCCCAGATGGTAAAGGAACTGGCCCAGGTGGTGAGTAAAAAGCCGGGCCTCACAGCTTCCAGCTCCTTCTGACTAGGGCACTTCTTATCCCTACTAGTTTCTTTCTTAAAAATGAAATGAAAAATACAGAAAATATTACCCTTGCTCCTGCCTTTGAAACCATTGATTAAAACCATGCATTTTCATGATAGTAAGGGATTGTTCTAAATTCTGCCTAAGATGCAGAGACCACTGTATTATGCGTTCAAGATTATCTCATCTGGGTTATGGAAAGCAATCACTGTAATTGTCTTCAAAAAGCAGTTAATTATATTGCCCACTGAATGACTGATAAGAAGAGGATTTAGTTCAAGTGAGATAATTTAACTTATTTGTGTATGAAAAACACCAAACTGAAAATCCTAGAAGTTTCAACAGTTAGATTTTAAATACAACTCATCTTTTCTAGATTTCAGAATATGATTATATTAAAAAAAAATGAATGAACTTCCAAGGTCATTTCACCATCTTTGGTAATAGGATTGATGATAATTTATAATGTGGAAATTTTTTTTTAATATTACTCTCCGTGTCCACCACTTGGATCAATGTTTTATTATCAGTAGTTATATGTTTCATTTTTAGAGGAAATTACTGGATATTCTTTTATTTTCTTTGAATAGGTAGTATAGAAGCACTTATTTTACAGGGTATAATGAGGCTATTTTGTGTACATGAAATGATGACAAGCCAATGGTTTTTCTCTTTACCAATTTTAACTCATTTGAATCACTGTCATGACTACAGAGTCATTGAAACAGTCAACTACATTGCCCACTGTGAGGTTTCCCCAATTCAGGCACAGGATGTGTAGATTTGATTTGTGAAAAAGTAAATGTGTAGAGATCAAAATGAAAAGAACGTGAACTTTTGTATTAAAAGAACTAACTCTGGGAAACGAAAACGAAACGAAGTAACATGAACTCCCAAATATAGATTGTTCTAAGACTGAGACTTTTTCATAACCTGTTTCTATGCAAACTTGTGGAGAAGTGACTGTAAGATTTATCTCTTAGAAGAGTTATATGTGCTGAACGTTAATTTCAATAAAGCAAAGCAGAACTGTCAGTCATACGTAGCTATAATTCTAGTAGATTCCTAGTTTTTTTGAGCTTAAACTAAGTCTATATCATGCCATTAGTACTTTTGCTATTTTCTGATTATAAAAACAATACATAATAATTTTACAATTACAAAGCAAAATAAATAAAAGGCAAATAAAACTAAGCCACTAGCCCATGATTAATAATTATTTGAAACATTTAGAAGTTATACATACATTTCTGTGTTATATGTTCTGTAAATCTTATCATTAGGTGTTTCAACAAAACATTTTTCAAAGTTTGAATCTTGTTTTCCTTTGAAATGAAGTGAAATTCACTCAGTCACATCTGACTCTTTGCAATCCCATGGACTATACAGTCCATGGAATTCCCCAGCCCAGAACACTGGAGTGGGTAGCTTTTCCCTTCTCTAGGGAATCTTCCCAAACCAGGGACTGAACCCAGGTCTCCCGCATTGCAGGTAGATTCTTTGCAACCTGAGCCACAAGAGAAGCCCTGCTTTCCTTTACTTCATCATAAATTAAACATTACTATACCTTTAAATTATATTTACTTTATATTAAATTTAACATAAAACAACATGCAATCACTGTAAAAACCATTCAAATATAGGATATAAAACAAGTCATATATGTTATTTTCATATTTGTAAGAAAAACTGTGAGCAGTGTGTTTACATGTGTGTGTGTATGTTATAGGATGCTAAAACAAAAGTTTTATATGAGGTTCTAAGACATAGGTCAACATTCCAAAGAGACGTAAAACACCATGACGCTGGATATACAAAGGAGATGTTTCATGCCCAGTTACATGTCTCTTAACTTCTCAGTCTCATCAAAAGCAAACAAATGTCAGAAGTTGAAGATCAGAGTAGGATTATTAGACTCAGGATTATTACATCTTTAAATTATTAGAATTATTAGAGACTTCATCCTGGCTGGAATTTGAAACCATTGAGATAGTTTGTGGTCCCACTATAACTAACTAAAAATCTGGAAAAATATTATATATGTAGTGACTATTTTCAACAATAGACAATACAGAGCCAAAGAATGTGATCTTTCAGAGGAGGAGAATATGAAAAGTGAACACTAAAGTCTCTGGAACTCTCTTGCTATTTTGATGAACCAGCACATGTTGGCAATTTGATCTCTGGTTCCTCTGCCTTTTCTAAAACCAGCTTGAACATCTGGAAGTTCTTGGTTCATGTATTGTTGAAGACTTGCTTGGAGAATTTTGAGCATTACTTTACTAGCATGTGAGATGAGTGCAATTGTGTGGTAGTTTGAGCATTATTTGGCATTGCCTTTCTTTGGGATTGGAATGAAAACTGACCTTTTCCAGTCCTGTGGCCACTGCTGAGTTTTCCAAATTTGCTGGCATATTGAGTGCAGCACTTTCACAGCATCATCTTTCAGGATTTGAAATAGCTCAGCTGGAATTCCATCACCTCCACTAGCTTTGTTCATAGTGATGCTTTCTAAGGCCCACTTGAATTCACATTCCAGAATGTCTGGCTCTAAGTGATTGATCACACCATCTATCATTATTAAACCCATTTCAACATGTATACATGATCAGCAGATGGATTTTTTCTAAGCTGGTATGTCTTAATACAATCAAGTTTCCTAATTTTTCAGAAACAATTGGTTTTCTAATATATGTTATACACTGTGATTTATGTTAGAGCAAGCACTATATTTGTACAGCAGGATTCTTCGTAACCATGTACAAAGGTCAGTAATTTACTTGAACTCTGTGAAAGGAAACAGGTAATGATATTTTGTTCAACAAACTCATAGTAAAATAAAGGACCAAACAAGAATCATGTTGTTTTTCACATTTTTAGATATTTAAAATTTCATTTTCAATCCAACTTGCACATAGAAATCAAGAAAAAATACACATAGTGGTACTCAAAACCACAAAAAGCAATGTGGGTGAATACATGAAGATTCTCATTGCTCTAATGATTGATTACTGCCCTCTGGAAATTCCAAGGATCAAAAGCTTCTTTTTTTTTTTTTCTTTCAAATAGATAGTGAGATGACACATGAGATTGACTGAAAACATAATTATTTATTCTTCAAACACTTATCTGGATAAAACTCCTCAGATAAAACTGCTTCAAACAATGCTCCCTCTTAAGGACAGATTCAGAGGTTGTTTATTTGTTTCACAATATTGTCTACACTGCTAGAAGTAAGACTCATCATGCTAGCTTAGCATCAAATGCACAGAGTGTTTTCTTATGACTTGGAAATGGTTATAAGTTTCTAGCTATGTGCAACTTGCATTGCAAAGGATGAACAGGCATTATCTGGGTGGGAATAAAGAAAGGGTATTTTCGGTAGAAGGAACAGAAACTGGAGAGACACAACATCAAAAGAAAGAATTACTTAGGGAAAGTCAAATGCTTATTGTGGTTGGAGCATAGGCTGTCTGCCCACGTAGGTAGGAGAATGACATAATTAAAGATCACACTGCGAAGGGAATTTGTACAGGGCAATTGCCCAAATATTTAACCTTAAAAATGATACAGAGCCTACTGAAGATTTCAGAAGTACATGGCTAAATTGGTTTTTAATAATGCTACACTATTATCGTACAGAGGACAAAAATCAGAATTTGATAACTAGTGGCTGTTCCCCCTTAAGGGGTTGTTTGGCCAATGTTGTATTTCAAAGGATAATGTAAACGGCGGTAACTATGGCACAGCACAGCACAGTTTAGAATATACTTTCATCACACATTTCTGTTTCCTGCCTGCTCCCATAGACTTGTGAGTTTGTGATCCTTAGCGAAGATGAACTGGAGTGGAAAGAGACTAGTACATATCTCAGCTCCACTACTTAATTGGCTGTGGAACCTTCACATTTCTTCATTTATAGATGAGGGTAAAAATATTACCTACCTCATGGTATTGCTCTGAGGATTACAATGATGTAATGCACATAAATGACTTAGCACAGAGTCTGGCAAATAATAGGCACTTAATAAATGCTAACTACTGTTATTAATGAGCTTCCCTGGTGGCTCAGACAGTAAAAAATTGGCCTACAATGCGGGAGACCCAGGTTTGATTCCTGGGTTGGGAAGATTCCCTGGAAAAGGGAATGGCAACCCACTCCAGTATTCTTGCCTCAAGAAACTCATGGACAGAGGATCCTATTCGGCTACAGTCCATGGGGTCTGCAAAGAGTCAGACACAACTGAGTGACAAACACAACCCATTGTTATTAATATGAACATATCGGGAAGTTTATAAAAGTAAGCTATGCCAGAGATGCTGAGTGCTTAGGGAATGGCATCAGATTAATTGTGGGGATATTTCTAAGACTATGATCAGTAAGAGTTCTATTTTGGTAGAAAATTAAGAACAAGCAAAAAAAATCTCAATGAAGTTTAGATTGTGTTTATGACCTGATGACTACAATGCCGGATTGAGAATTAGTCAAGTTCATATCTTCAAGAAGGGGCTCTTCCTATGCTCTGTCAAATCGTGGTATATAACAAGACTGTCTGTTTTCTGCATAATATGACCTTCTCTCTGCCTATGAGGATCATGGTGTATTGGGGCTAAAATCTTACAGTAGAAATTCATATTGCAGATGTAAACCACTGACAGCTTGGCTAATTTTCATAGGCATGTTCAGGCATAATCAGCTGCATTTTTTTTTAGCCTTCTTAAGATGTCATTAAGACCAGAAGAAGATGACATAAGTTTCTGTAGTCTATGGGTTAGCAAAAGTTAGCATGTTCTGCTATGTAGACCCTCAATGAAGTTTATTGTTCTTGTAGAAATTTATCTTGGATAGACGCAAAACCTGTAGTATAACCTATATCTTCCCAGTGCTAATCTGGTGCCAATGATAATGAGAAATGGGGACTAAAAGGTAGTGAGAGATGGGCCTTTCATGCCGACAGGATGAACTGCCTTACAGGTTTCACCAACTGCCTTTTGTAGATGGTAGCATAATTCCCACTTTTTATTTTCTCTAGGAAACATAAGGATGCTTGAAGAACTTCACAGCCCAGATATCTGTTAAATACATATCAAACTCCCACTCTCACTCTATGAATAGGAGGAAAATAAATAGCTTTGAAATTAGCCCCATTCCATAGTGTAGGAAAATAATGTAACTGTTCTTATTTCAATGTTCCTATGCAATTTCTAACCAGATTAGAAGTGGAGAAGAGAGCTGCATATGGATGGTAATTATATTTTGATTTCCCAGACACCAGCTTTCAGATGTAGACTTCCAGATATCACCATATAAATAAAGTATTTAAAGATAAACAGGATACTTTATGCAGTATCTGATTAATTCATTACATGATTTGAAGGGTTATCAAACTGGGAAAAATAAAATCAATTTTAAGATAGGAATCTATTTGGGAATTTATGGTTCCCTTAAATGTCTGAATAAATCTTAGGATGAGATATAACAAGAAAATTGTGTGAGTGTCTATGTTTGCCTAAAGAAAGAACAAATATCCATTGACTCAGATGAATTTAGATAATAAAGAACATAAAACTGAAATATGATAATTTATCCAATTACATGTTTTTATTCCTTGAAATCTTTCATATAAATGATTCATATTTTCAATTTATTTTTATAGGTAGTTGTAGTTATTTCAGGGTTATTGTTCATGTAATTCTTGTGAATATAAACATTTTCCTATGTCATGACCACTGCAGATATTACTAATCAATCACTGTGATCAACCAAGCTGCCATTTCATCTTAAAGTTTATCAAGTCCTGAAGAAGACAGCCAAAGGTAGCATTGTTCTTAAGAGACAAAAGCACCACAAAAGACTGCAGGGCTCCCTGTTCAAATCCTTAGAGGCCCAAGATATGTTTTTCATTGTTTAAGCAGCCCGCAAAACCTCAGTAGTGAAGTTCACTCACAGCACGACGAGCTTTGCTTGGGAAACTACTGATCCCATGACTCTTTCCTCAGCGGTACTACAGGCAAATACCAGTTACGTTCCCATTTGTTTGCAAATTATGGAAACCCTGAATGGTTACTTCACCTATAAGAAAGAATCAAAGCAACCTTTACACCTGGACCAAAAAAATATCATTCAATCAAGCATACAGTGAAAGTAAAGCTATCCAAGTAACCAGAATTTACCAAAGAGAAAAATACAGCAGGAATATCCAGAGAAAAGAATCAAGAGGAGGATAACGCTGTAGGGAATCTGTAGCAGGGAGAGTCGATGATGCGCCTTATCGGTAGGGAAGTAATTGCTAGTACATGATACTTAGAAATTTTTGTATATTTTTAGGAAATCTATCCTTCAAAAGGTGGCTAGTGACAGGAAAATGGAGAAAAACTCAAGATCTCCATCAATCTCTAAAATTTTCTTATTTTTTTTTATTCACTATTGAATATTATCTTTCCTTTTCTCCTTTGCCTTTAGCTTCTCTTCTTTTCTCAGCTATTTGTAAGGCCTCCTCAGACAACCATTTTGCCCTTTTTTTCTTGGGGATGATCTTGATCACTGCCTCCTATGCAATGTCATGAACCTCCAACCATAGTTCTTCAGGCACTCTGTCTATCAGATCTAATCCCATGAATCTATTTGTCACTTCCACAGTATAATTATAAGGGATTTGATTTAGGTCATACATGAATGGTCTAGTGGTTTTCTCTACTTTCTTCAATTTAAGTCTGAATTTGGCAATAAGAGTTTATGATCTGAGCCACAGTCAACACCCGGTCTTGTTTTTGCTGACTGTATAGAGCTTCTCCATCTTTGTCTGCAAAGAATACAATCAATCTGATTTTGGTGTTGACCATCTGGTGATATCCATATGTAGAAGTCTTCACTTTTGTTGTTGGAAGAGGGTGTAAGGAGATCCAAGTAGTCAATCCTAAAGGAAATCAGTCCTAAATATTCATTGGAAGGATTGATGCTAAAGCTGAAACTCCAGTACTTTGGCCACCTGATATGAAGAACTGACTCATTGGAACAGACTCTGATGCTGGGGAAATATTGAAGGTGGGAGGAGAAGGGGATGACAGAGGATGAGATGGTTGGATGGCATCACCAAAGTGACAGACATGAGTTTGAGTAGGCTCCAGGAGTTGGTGATGGACAGGGGGCCCTGGCACGCTGCAGTTCAGGGAGTCCAAAGAGTCAGACATGACTGAGTGACTGAATTGAACTGATTGAACATTATAGTCACTTTGGAGTTTGACATGCATACTAATATCATCAGGAAAGAGAACTGTATTTATTTTCTATGGCCATCTAACAAATGACCACAGACTCAGTACCTTCAAACAACACAGACTGATCAGCTCAAGGTTTCTATAGCTCAGGAGTCTGGGTGTGGGTTAGCTGGACTGCTCAAGGGATCACTAGGCTGTAATGAAGATATAAACCAGCAAAAATGATGTGAGGCTTGGAGTCCTCTTCCAAGCTCCCTGGTTGGTAGAATTCATCTCCATGTAGCTGAATAACTGAGGTCTCTCTTACCTGTCATTTGTCAGTCAGAGGCCTGGTGTTTAGGGCCTATACACCCCTCACAGTTCCTTAGCACATGTGCCCCATAGAAGTCAACATGGATGTTTACTTCCTCCGAGCCAACAGGACTGTGTTTCTCTGACATCTTCCTCTACAACCAGCCAGAGAATGCTCTCTGCTTTTTAAGGGCTCACTTGATTAGGTCAGGTGTCATGTAAGGATGTGAGAGTTGGACTGTAAAGAAAGCTGAGTGCTGAAGAATTGATGCTTTTGCACTGTGGCGCTGGAGAAGACTCTTGAGAGTCCCTTGGACTGTAAAGAGGTCCAACCAGTCCATCCTAAAGGAGATCAGTCCTGGGTGTTTATTGGAAGGACTGATGTCGAAGCTGAAACTCCAATACTTTGGCCACCTCATGCGAAGAGCTGGCTCATTTGAAAAGACCCTGATGCTGGGAAAGATTGAGGGAAGGAGGAGAAGGGGACCACAGAGGATGAGATGGCTGGATGGCATCACCAACTCGATGGACATGAGATTGAGTAAACTCCAGGAGATGGTGATGGACAGGGAGGCCTGGTGTGCTGCGGTTCATGGGGTCGCAGAGTTGGACACGACTGAGCAACTGGACTGAACTGAACTGAAACCATACCTGATTTGTTGTTGCTGTTTACTTGCAAAGTCATGTCTGACTTTTTTGCGACCCCATGAACTGTAGCCTGCCAAGCTCCTCTGTCTGTGGGATTTTCCCAGGAAGAATACTGGAGTGGAGTATCACTTCCTCCATCAGGTCAAGTTCCCGACCCAGGGATCCTGACCTTAAGTCTCCTGCATTTGCAGGCAGATTCTTTACCATTAGTGCCACCTGGGAAGTCCTCATACTTAACTTGCTAAGTCACTTCAGTCATGGCCAACCCTGTGTGACCCCATAGACGGCAGCCCACCAGGCTCCCCCATCCCTGGGATTCTCCAGGCAAGAACACTGGAGTGGGTTGCCATTTCCTTCTCCAATGCATGAAAGCGAAAAGTGAAAGTGAAGTCACTCAGTTGTGTCTGACTTAGCGACCCCATGGACTGCAGCCTACCAGGCTCCTCCATGCATGGGATTTTCCAGGCGAGAGTACTGGAGTGGGGTGCCATTGCCTTCTCTGCCATACCTGATTAGGTCTGGCTAAACTTCCTTCTGGCATATAACACAAAATCATCATTAAAGAGAGACCTCCCCAGGCTCAGAGTCAGTTCTCACTCAAGTTTACACAGTCTGTCCATATGAGGGGCCAGGAATGATGGGGGACATGTAGAACCCCATGACCACAGTGACTAGGATAATTTACTGGATGATTAAACAAGGACCTCATGTTCCCAGATGAAAGTGCCAACCATTGCTAGAGTATTAATGTGTATTTAAGGAAAGGGTCAGTAAAGTATAGTGTTTTTGAATCTCTTGAAACACTGAGTTTTGCTCTCTGAGCGACTGAATTTCAGTTCTCCTCTCTGTGAATTTAGAGCCTTTCATCTTCCTTAGTCTCAGCTCCCTCACTTAACAATATGGGATTTAATAATGCCTATTTCAGAGAGTTGTTCCCAGCATCCAACATCAGATTTTTTTTAAAGAATTTTGACAATCATAAGGAACAAAATAAAAATTTTTTTAGGTTATTGCTCAAGCACCCACCTGCCCTTAGTGACTGAAGCCCCCTCATCGCCCAAGGCCTCCCCAGGCCACCCTTCTGGGGCAGGAACATGAGGGAGTTACTCCTGCTGCAAAAAGCCAGGAAGCAAGAGGAAAGCGGGAAACGTGGCCAGTCCACTAACACCTCGGCTTTGGCCTCAGCCTTGTGAGTAACAGGCGGCGCTGCACATTCTGACGGCAGGAAACCTGTCCTCCTCCTGCCCTATACCTGCTAATTCAGCTCTTTTCTTCCCATCACCCCAGCAGCTCCCCCTTACGCTCTGAAGACGCCTCTTTTATATCACGCTCACATGTTCAGACATTCCCCACTAAAGCTTAGCATGGTGCCAGGGGGGCCACATTGGAGAAGAACCTGGCCCCAGCTCCTGAGGGGCTGGAATAAGTCTTCCCCATGGAGCCTCGTGTGCTGCTCCCCTCCCCTCAACGGACCATCTCAGCACATTTCAACAAGGGATCTCTACATTGCATATAAAAGGGAAAGACAACAAACACACAGTCCTTTTACACGACTATGTATATACCTGCACAGAAACCTTCCCTGTCAAGGATTGCCTACTTGCCTTATATTTTCATAACTTAGAAAATTTAAATCCTTCATTACAGCAAAGCAATATCCTCCAAAGGACTGTTCCTGGCTATAGGTTAGAATTGGCACTTCATTCCAATACTAACTTTTCATAAAGAAAAGTCTGCTTCAAGACTATGGGTATTGAGTAAGGCCAGGTAATCATGATTCAGGGCTTGGATACCCATGGGAGGAGAGTTAGTCAGCTATTTGCATCATCCCCAGCATCTGGTAGTTTTACCCAGAATATTGTCTGTGTGTGTGTTAGTCATTCAGTCATGTCCGACTCTTTGTGACCCCATGGACTGTAGCCTGCCAGGCTCCTTTGTCCACAGGTTTCTCCAGGCAAGGACACAGGAGTGGGCTGCCATGTCTGACCCAGGGATCAAACCCAGGTCTCCTGCATTGCAGGCAGATTCCTTACTCTCTGAGCCACCAGGGAAGCCATTAGCATTTTTAAAAAAAATTTGTAATACATGTAACTATAAAAGGTTAATATACAAACCAAATAAAGGATGCCAATGGTTAGGACAGAAACACTGTAGTAGAAAAATGGGCATTTCACACAGAGAAAATATAAAATGGCTAATAACCCTTACTAGTAACGTTAGAAATCCACGTGAAAAAGACCCATTTTATGCCCATCACATGGGTAAAAACTAGAAACTGGACAAAACCAGGTGTTGATGCGATCTGGAGGAATCGTGATGCTGGTGGGAAAGCAAGTCACCTAGACCCCTTGGAAAGATAGTGGTACTCACTGGCCACCATGCTATTCAAATAGCTCCACTGTCAGTGGCTCTGTGAGTAGCGCTATGTCCAGCCATCGGACATCTGGGCCTGTGAGAGCCATCCACTGTCCTGAAGAAGGCCCCATGCCACCACCACCAACGAATCTCAGAAACCTTCCCAGTCCGTGTGCATCAGGGGCGTGAGCTCACGGAGAAGCTAGTGTTTCTCCACCCCTAACACATATGATTGGCAGCTCACATCAGCACCAGTGAGCCTGCTTCATGGCAATCATGGCCCAGCCATCCTTCCCAGTCTGAGTGGGGCCAACCTGTTAAATAACAGGTGCCTTCGGAGGCACCAGGGCTTCCTCCTTGCTCTCCTGGACCGCCTGCTGCGGGGCCCCAGCTAACGCCAGAACCCTGGAATTGTCCCATGGAGTGAGGGCTCTATGATGAGAAGCCGTTTCCTCCAGCTGTACCCCTATTAAACTGGCCAGGCAGCGAGGGGGCCCTGCAGCTCCCCACCAGCCTTGGCCAATCTTCCAGCAGCTTCAGGAAGGACTGAGCTAGAGTAACCCAGCAAAGATGCTCCCTCACTCTCAGAAACAGTGTGAGATCATAAATGTTTTCTGTTTTTAGCCTCTTCCTTGGCATGATTTCTTACGTGGCTCCCGAGAACTGAGAAACCTTGTCAAATGCAGATTCTCTTAACAGTCTGTTGCGGCTGCTGCAGACCTGGGATTCGGTCCTTTAACAAGATGCAGGTGATGCCAATGGGCCTACACGTGGTCCGCGAGGAGCCAGGGCAGTGGCTTCACCTCCCATCCAGCCTCCAGCAACCTGCAGTTGCACAAACCAGTGCCGCATTAGCAGCCGCCCCGGGACCCCGGCAGCCCGGCACCCCGGCCTCCGCAGGAGGGTCAGTGCAGCCAGGCGGCGAGGACAGGACGGGCCCGAGGACAGGCGAGGACCTCCGAGGCCAGGAGAGGACCCCCGAGGACAGGCGAGGACAGGCCAGGACAGGCCAGGACCCCAGAGGACAGGCCAGGACAGCCCCACACAGCGATGGTGACCAGCCAGACCGCCAAGCCTGTCGGGGAAGGTTGCACGGTGGTTCTGTGCGCCCCATGCCTCCCGGTGAGTCAGTGTTTACTCAGTGGCCTCCGAAGGTTCTGGTTTCATTTAATTTCAACTTCTCAGTGAACTCCAGAAGGTTCTAGTTCTGTTAATTCCGAGTTTCCTCAGCGGACTCCAGGAGGTTCTGTGTGTCCTGGTCCCGTTCAATCTCGAATAATTATAATCATTATTATTTCTTGTTGAATCCCCAAACAGCTATATCTTTTGGCTTGTTTTAACCACTAGATTTCTGGAAATGCATAGCTTTAATTTTTAGCATAAGGAATGTTAGGATGTTTGATTTTGTGTAGGCTTTTCTGTTCCTTAAAAAACAAACAAACAAACAAAAAACAAGACTTGGCAGTTATAAAGATGTTTCTGTGCTTCTGCTGCCAGATTTAGCACACACAAATTTCTAGGAGCAACATCAGTACATCAAAGGATGTTCTTAAATAATTCATATAATTAAATTAAAGCTGCTTCAGAGCACCTTTCAGAGTATGGAACATTTTTGATTGCAAGTGAGTCTTCAAAAGGACTTCTCAAAAATAAATGATGAATGAGTAAAATATGGATTTAAGAGTTTGTTGTATATATTATTTTTATGACATAAGGAAAATAAGGAAACTAGGCATAGGAATAATGACCTTTTATAAACAATACAGGAAAGTGCCTTCTTTATTATTTAAAAAAAATTGGTTATGACCTTGCAAAGTAAAACAAATGCCTGAAGCCTTTTTCAGCTGCTGTCCCTGTATGGAGGGAGGGTTGATAGGCTTGTACTGTTTCTCCAAAGATCAGAAGAAGGAAGAAGTATGTCCAGAATATTCAGATTAAGTAACAATCAGTAAAATAGTCTCACTTCCCTGTGTCCCTGAGAACAAAACATACCATCAGAAAGGTTCATAAATCCAATTCAAGAAAGAACGGTTCATTAGAATTGCAAAATGACATAACTACTAGATTTTACTAAATGGTGGTAGTAGTAAATATATTTTGTGAAATTTTAGTGTTTTTTTCCATAACTTCCATTCAATTACAATAGCAATACATGACTTTAGATGTAATGCCCCACAAGCTTAGGAAATCCTTGTCCTGTTTTTTTACATATGTTTCTTCTAACAACCTAATCTGAAAATCTCCCTGCAGTTAAATTATCTCACGGGCTTTCAAAATCTACAGTTGCAATTACTTCTCACAAAAATGTAGTTATTCATTATATTGTGTACCACATCCATTCAGTTGCACTAGTACCCTACCAGAGAAGATAATAAGGAAAATGAGATGAAGTGTTTGGCCTTTCTGGCTTATTTTAATTCTTTAAATTTTTTTCAACAAAGAACAGTAAATTTCATACCTGGAGTAGGTGTAAATCATGAAGTGTTTATAGTCTTTAGTCCCAACTGAATAATAACTTTGCTACTAAAATGATTTAAAATTTACCAAAATAAAGGGCTGAAAGGTACAAAAGGTGAAGTTTTCTATTAGTTTATCTTGTCTATCGGCCTTGAGTCTTAATAAACAGAGAATGAGAGAAGAGTGGCTAAAATAAACATTGAATTTATGTTGTCTTAATTTTTAAAAGTCATGAACTTATGTAACATTTATAACTAAAAAATATGATAGGAGATGGTGTTTAGAAGTTGGGAAAAGATGAGGTCAAGGAGAAAAGGTTAGCAAGACTGGCAAAGGCCTCAGAAAATGTGGGGTAATTTCTGCAAGAGGAATAACATTTTTTAATATGGCACTGCTTACCAGGTTCTCTTCCATTTTTCAAGGTCATGATTAATGCAGTATTTTCATAATAGTGTTTATAATTATGAGCAAAATCTTTCATGTCTCATCAAACATAACTCTATATAAGTTTTTGTATACTAGTGGATATGCTTAATAAATCAGTTAGAAGTTATATGAGTAGTAATTACTGAGATTTTTTTCATTCTATAAAACTTCACAAGCTAGTCAAAAACCATTGGTCCAAGTATTTTCATTTTAAGGAATTTTCCATAATATGTCACAAAGTGCTCCTTTAAGAGGAATTTGTTTATTCTTTTCATCAGAGTAAATATGATTCAGTATTAATCTCTAGGTAGACCATGATGAAATGCATAATCTGCTCATCTTTTAAAGCTGTTGCTGTGTGTCAATAAATGTGTATGGGATAGGAAACCATTAGCATTTCCATATTTGACTTTCCTTTCATCACACAAGCCATACCTCCTTATTGTCTGTATATATGCCCATGATTTTTTCAAGAGAAAAATGAAGCTAGCTCATTAAGCCGAAGGAAGTAAAGGTATCCTAATCATAATAACTAAGCTCTGTCTATAAAATCTTCTATACAAACCAAACTATGGAAAATAGAAAGTCTTAAATTATGTGCTTATATTTCATTCCTGTCCAAGAAATCTCCACACAGGTCTAGAGAACAAATTTAACAATGCCAAGTGGTGGTAGAGGCTTTTATTCAAGGGTGTTTTTAAGTGAAATGGTTTCTAGGCTTTCCTGCAGCTGAGACAGTCTCTTGATACACATGGGCCTGAGCTGGAACTAGTGAGAAACTAAAAAGTAAGAAAGGATAGTTTTAGGGCACATTCCTTCAGCAATTTGTGCTCAAAAATTGCTGAGATGAGCTAGCTAAGGGGTTAGGTTGGAGTACACTGCAAAATAAACAATGCATTTTAACATATGGAGGCAGCCGACCTGCAAACTAGCAGAAAATACAAATATTTCTTTATATTGGGGAAATAAACAACATTGTTTAGTAGGGTTTCACCATTGAACCAGAAGATAGAAAATTCCTTGGATCATGTCCTTCCTCTGATGCCTATTAAAAAGGGGGGCAATAAAAGCACCATCAGCAATCAATTTAGAAAACAGGCGCAGTCTCCTACAATACTCTTGAAGGTGATGGCCAGTAACATCACCACACACAGGTATACAGTAAGGAGTGATTCTATAGAAGTTTTATGATTTGACAAAGCTGCGACAGTTCTCATAATATACCTTGTTAACAAGAGTAAGTGAAAACCAAACAGTAAAACACAAGAGTTGGAGAAATGACCCATAGCCTTACCATTCCACCTAGAAAAATGATATCTGTCACTTCAAGTGAAGAGAAAAAAAAATTCATTCAAAAGACAGAGTATTGTTTCAACTGAATTTTCCTGCTCGCTCCTCCATTTCCCTGGTCACATAGGAGTGGCTATAACACAAAAATCGGCAGACTTTCATTCTGCAGCTTTGTTCAGACCTTGCTTTTATAAGGAATTTTAAATGACTGGTTAATTGATCATGATTCTGTTTCCACTTGCCAGAGGCCAGTTTATTTTTTCTTTGCTACCTATTAATGAGAGCTTGATGTATTGGAAGGAAGGCGGGAGGGATGGAAGAAAGAAGGAAACAAAAAGACAAAGAATTGTCCTGGAAAAAATATAGCACAAAGAATAGAATGTAAACCTCTTTATCATTTTATACTTTCAGTTCAGTTCAGTCGCTCAGTCGTGTCCAACTCTTTGCGACCCCATGAACCGCAGCACACCAGGCCTCCCTGTCCATCACCAACTCCCGGAGTACACCCAAACCCATTTCCATTGAGTCAGTGATGCCATCCAACCATCTCATCCTCTGTCGTCCCCTTCTCCTCCTGCCCTCAATCTTCCCTAGCATCAGGGTCTTTACAAATAAGTCAGCTCTTTGCATCAGGTGGCCAAAGTATTGGAGTTTCAGCTTCAACATCAGTCCTTGCAATGAACACCCAGGACTAATCTCCTTTAGGATGGACTGGTTGGGTCTCCTTGCAGTCCAAGGGACTCTCAAGAGTCTTCTCCAACACCACAGTTCAAAAGCATCAATTCCTCGGCGCTCAACTTTCTTTATAGTCCAACTCTCACATCCATACATGACCACTGGAAAAACCACTTTATGCTTTATAATTATAGAATAAAAATATAAATTTCATAAAGAGCTCAAACTATAGTAATAATAAAATTAGCTGACAAGGGAGATTTGAAAACAAAGGAATTTAAGGCAAAGAGCATCATACAATAATAAATTAGAAATATTAAGAAGTGTAATATATCTAAAAATATATTTACTAATAATTAACTCTTGAAAGTAGTGACAGCAGCTAAAAATTATTGGTAGTTAAAACTACACAAATTCAACTATTATAATGGGAAAAATGATTGATAAACTGGTGTTTTGGAGCACCAGATGCAAAAATGTAGATACCAGTTAGATCACTGTGTAGGTAACAGAGGCCTATCATTTGGAAGATGGTAAGATTTAAGATGTTTTTGGTGGTAGAGGCAACTGGATATGCTGTTAGAAGTAAAAAAAAAAAAGAGTGAATTGTATAGTTTTGGTCTGATGTAATGGATGGTGTCATTTATTTTGCAAGGAAAACATTCAGTGTATTACATGGGAAAATATTTGGAATGTGTTTTTGACATATTCAATTTGAAAGCATTTTAGCTTCTAAGCAGAAGTTCCAAGAAGATATCTGGGCATATGTCCAGATTGTAAGGAAGATATAAAGGTTAGAGATCTAAACTGGAGATTCAGCAAGCTAGAGAGTGGCCTTTGAAACCATAAAAGTGGATAAAATTTCCTAGACAGAGGGCATAAAGTGAGAAAAGGATTCAGAAGAGGGATAAGAATCTCTGCAAAAAATAGAGATCTATTAATAGTACAGGAATAATTGGGCTTCTCTTGTGTCTCAGTGGTAAAGAATCTGCTTGCCAATGTAGGAAACATCGGTTTGATGCTTAGGTCAAAAAGATCCCCTGAAGATGTAAATGGCAATCCACTCATGTATTCGTGTCTGGGAAATCACATGGACAGAGGAGCCTGGAAGGCTACAGTCCAGGGTGTTGCAAAAGAGTCAGACGTGACTTCACTACTGAACAACAACAACATAGAAATAATTGCCTGAAAAAAGCCTTAGAAGAAATGTTTAGGGCAGGAGGAAAATATGATTGTGTAGAGGCATAGAAGACTAGAGGACAGCATGCTTATTGAGGTAGGGATGGGGAGTGTTCAACAGCATAAAATTTTTCTGAGAGTTCAATAAAATGAGGGAAAATTTGGTTTTCACAAGCTTTTATTCCTAGTAACACTGGTCACTTCCTATGGTGCAGTGGGATAAAACCCCTGTTAAAGGGGAGTGAGAGAGAATAGGAGGAGATGAAATAGAGACAGCCAGCGCAGACAACTCGTAGAGAGCTTTTTTACCATGAATGGAAGCAAACAAGTTTTGAGGATGGTTGAAGGAAAGTGTAGACAAGATATTCTGACAAGCATAAACTTGACAGAGATTTGAAATAAACTGAGTAACCCAGGAGAGAAGGATAAAATGTTGATGCAAGAAATACAGGAGCTAATTTCAGGAGCACCATTCCTGAAAAATTGCAAGGAGATGGCAAACAGAGCAGCTCAGATGGAAGATTCAAGCTAGAGAGCAAAGGGACACGCCCACTGTGGCAATAAGGAAGTCAAACTGTAGCCGTGCAGCTTCACAAAACTGGTAGTTTGTGGCAGTACTCACATGGATTTCATTATTGAAATATAGTTGACTTATAATTTTATGTTAATTATTGCTATACAGCAAAATGATTCAGATATATATATATATACACATTCTTCTTCATATTTTCCATTATGGTTTACTATAGGATATTGAATAGAGTTCCCCATGCTATACAGTAGGAGCTTGTTGATAATATAGATTTTCTTGATAAAAGATGTTATAGTGTCATCAGCTCCAAGTTATGACAGAGGGTTGGAAAAAAATGAGAGAGATTTGAGAGGCTGTGGAAGAGTCCTCTTTGAGAATAAGGGAATGAATTAACCAGGCAAGTATTGAAAGATTGTCTGGCCATGTTCAGTATCCATTTGAAATTTATGGTTATAAATTTGAAATGAATCTAGTCATCAAAGTATTTTTTTTTTGGAAACAATGTTCTGATGCTATATATGATTGCATGTATTGTTAATAGGTTTGTCAAGCAAGCACTTTCTTGAGACAGGAAAGGGAAAAGAAGTAAATTTTCAATTTATTCATTTTATTCAAATTAGATACCTTTAAGTTTTTCTCTTGGGTGGGCAAAAAAGTCCACTCATGTTTTTCTATAAAATGTTATGGAAAAACCCAAATAATATTAAAATAT
Source organism: Capra hircus (assembly GCF_001704415.2). Lineage (NCBI taxonomy): Eukaryota > Metazoa > Chordata > Mammalia > Artiodactyla > Bovidae > Capra > Capra hircus. The sequence goes on from NC_030817.1 coordinate 9,141,792, forward strand.
GGAATATTTTCCTAGAAGCATCTACCTGCAATGCGGGATACCCAGGTTTGATCCCTGGATTGGCAAGATCCCCTGGAGAAGGAAATGGCAACCCACTCCAGTACTCTTGCCTGGAAAACTCCATGGACTGAGGAGCCTGGTAGGCTACGTCCATGGGGTCGCAAAGAGTCGGACATGACTGAGCGACTTCAATTTACTTCACTTCACTTCAGGGATATGAAAACTTGTGGAGAAAAGGCATTATAAAAAACAAGTCTTAGTTAAGGGATTGAAACATCTCAAAGGGCGAGTTGGACAAATAAGACAAAAATATTTAGAGAGTGGAGGAGTTGAAACAGATTCTGTAGTTGTTGCCAATCTGGTGATGACTAAGGATAGAATCTCTGTGAGTAGGTGATTGTAGTAGAGTATATAAAAAAATATATTACTGATGTGTAAAAAATATTACTAATGTAAACTAGAAATCAAGAAATGGAGAGGCATGTATAAGAAGCCACATAATTGATAGTTATTTTATTAAAAAGAAACAAAAATTATGCTTTTAATATCAGTGATTCCTTAACCACTTTGTACTCCAACACAAGCAAGTGGTATAACATACCATCATCAATTACACAATACTTATTCTAAAGGGAGGGATGCATGTGAGGCCATGCCCCCTTAGAAGTTTAATTTTATAGCATTATTGAGAGACATGTAAGACATTTCACATTTGGCAAAGTACTTTGCCTCAATAGCCCTTCCTCTGAACCATACCCAAGTAAGCATGATTAACCATTTTTATTATTACTTTTACCATTTACTTTTTAAATTTTATTTATTTTCAGTTGAAGGATAATTACTTTGCAATATTGCATTAGTTTCTGCCATACATCAACCTGAATCAGTCATATGTATACATATGTCCCCTCCCTCTTGAACCTCCATCCCACTTTCAACCCCTTCACAGCCCTCTAGCTTGTTACAGAGCCCTTGTTTTATACTAAATTCCTGAATGTTAATTAAAAAATGCATGATATAATATTCCTCTATTATGGAAACTTAAAATTATAAGTTCTGTGCACAGTTTAACTCAAGATTTGCTGTCTTCAAAATAGGCAGTGATCAAGGGCAATATCACTTCAAGCATGGGCAATGATAGTGGCAAATTTCCAACATGATTTCCAGAGTATACCCATGGCTGATTTCCCACTGAAAGTACCGTACAGAAGATCTATGGAGGAATGAATCAATTATTACACACATAAGTATTTGGGCCTGAGCTCATTTGTCTGGAGTTTAGATTAGATTTGATGCAGGGAGGAGAAAAATGATTTGCTTTGAATGAATGAATAACTAGGTTCTGATGCCAAACTATCCTGCCATTTGATCCTCTGAGATACCATTTTCATATATCATCCAGACTTTAGAAATGTAATATCTGATACTTCAAATAGCTATATGATTGCTTGAGATAGCAGTGATTAAATTATAGAACTGGAATTTGGACTCATGTTTTCTAATTCTCAAAGTCACTGTGCTCACCATTATGCAATAAATGCCTGCTGGTCACAAAGGCTTTCACTTCACTCTGTCAGGGCTTGGTTTACAGACTTGAGTGCTGACTGAGAACACTTTTTAGATGATAGAGTAGAAATTTCCTTTTTTGTGATAGGGAATTTTGACATCCTAATAGGGGTGACTGAGTTGGTGAATACGAGAAACAGTGCAGATCATAAATGTGCTTTAATCTTCATCTAAAAGCAATATAAATGCATTTCTATTTGTTTTAGTTAATTCATAAAGAAGACATCAGTTTGGTTCTTTCTAATTTATATAATTTTCTTTAGGACTTTAAGCACTCAGTGAACTAAAATGGACTGGAATGGGTGAATTTAACTCAGATGAGCATTATATCTACCACTGTGGGCAAGAATCCTTTAGATGAAATGGAATAGCCATCATAGTCAACAAGAGAGTCCAAAATGCGGTACTTGGATGCAATCTCAAAAACGACAGAATGATCTCCATTCATTTCCAAGGCAAACCATTCAATATCACACTGATCCAAGTCTATACCCTGACTAATAATGCTGAAGAAGCTAAAGTTGAACAGATCTATGAAGACCTACAAGACCTTCGAGAACTAACACCCAAAAAAGATGTCCCTTTCATTACAGGGGACTGGAATGCAAATGTAGGAAGTCATGAAACACCTGGAGTAACAGGCAAATTTGGCCTTGGAGTACAGAATGAAGCAGGACAAAGGCTAACAGAGTTTTGCAACAGAATGCACTGGTCATAGCAAACACTTTCTTCCAACAACACAAGAGTAGACTCTACACATGGATATCACCTGATCATCAATACCAAAATCAGATTGATTATATTCTTTGCAGACAAAGATGGAGAAGTTCTATATAGTCATCAAAAACCAGACCAGGAGCTGATTGTGAACTCCTTAATGAACTCCTTAATGCTAAATTCAGACATAAATTGAAGAAAGTAGGGAAAACCACTAGACCATTCAGGTATGACCTAAATCAAATCCCTTACCATTATACAGTGGAAGAAAGAAATTGATTCAAGGGATTAGATCTGATAGAGTTCCTGAAGAACTATGGGCGGAGGTATGTGACATTGTACAGAAGGCAGGGATCAAGACCATCCTCAAGAAAAAGAAATGCAAAAAGGCAAAATGGTTGTCTGAAGAGGCCTTGCAAATAGCTGTGAAAAGAAGAGAAGTGAAAGGCAAAGGAGAAAAGGAAGCATATACCCATTTGGGTGAAAAGCTCCAAAGAATAGCAAGGGGAGATAAGAAAGCTTTCCTCGGTGATCAGTGCTAAGAAATAGAGGAAAACAACAGAATGGGAAAGACTAGAAATCTCTTCAAGAAAATTAGAGATACCAAGGGAAATTGTCATGCAAAGATGGGCAAAAGAAAGGACAGAAATGGTATGGACCTAACAGAAGCAGAAGATATTAAGAAGAGGTGGCAAGAATACACAGAAGAACTATTCAAGAAAGATCTTCATGACCCAGGTAACCATGATGGTGTGATCACTCACCTAGAGCCAGATATCCTGGAATCTGAAGTCAAATGGGCCTTAGGAAGCATTACTAGGAAAAAAGCTAGTGGAGGCGATGGAATTCCAGTTGAGGTATTTCAAATTCTTAAAAATGAAGAAAGGAATTGCCAAAGAATGTTCAAACTTCCACATAATTGCACTCATCGCACACGCTAGCAAAGTAATGCTCAAAACTCTCCAAGCCAGGCTTCAACAATACATGAAATGTGAAATTCCAGATATTCAAGCTGGTTTTAGGAAAGGCAGAGGAACCAGAGATCAAATTGCCAACATCCACTGGATCATCAAAAAAGGAAGAAAGTTCCAGAAAAACATCTACTAATGCTTTATTGACTATGTCAAAGCCTTTGACTGTGTGGATCACAACAAACTGTGGAAAATTCTTAAAAGATCGGAATACCAGATCACCTGTCCTGCCTCCCGAGAAATCTCTATGCAGGTCTAGAAGCAACAGTTAGTATTGGACATGGAACAACAAACTGGTTACAGATTGGGAAAGGAGTATGTCAAGGTTGTATATTGTCACTCTGCTTATTTAACTTCTATGCAGAGTACATCATGAGAAACGCTGGGCTGGAAGAAGCACAAGCTGGAATAAAGATTGCCAGGAGAAATATCAATTACCTCAGATATGCAGATGATACCACCCTTATGGCAGAAAGTGAAGAGGAACTAAAAAGTCTCTTGATGAAAGTGAAAGAAGAGAATGAAAAAGTTGGCTTAAAACTCAGTATTCAGAAAACTAAGATCATGGCATCTTGTCCCATCACTTCATGGCAAATAGATGGGGAAACAGTGGAAACAGTGACAGGCTTTATTTTGGGGGGCTCTGAAATCACTGCAGATGGTGACTGTAGCCATGAAATTAAAAGATTCTTGCTCCTTGCAAGAAAAGTTATGACCAACCTAGAGAGCATATTCAAAAGCAGAGACATTACTATGCTAACAAAGGTCTGTCCAGTCAAAGCTTGGTTTTTCCAATAGTCACGTATGGATGTGAGAGTTGGACTATAAAGAAAGCTGAGTACTGAAGAACTGATGCCTTTGAACTGTGGTGTTGGAGAAGACTCTTGAGATTCCCTTGGACTGCAAGGAGATCCAACTGGTCCGTTGTAAAGGAAATCAGTCCTGAATGTTCATTGGAAGGACTGATGTTGAAACTGACACTCCAATACTTTGAACACCTGATGTGAATAACTGATTCACTGGAAGGGACCCTCATGCTGGGAAAGACTGAAGGTGGGAGGAGAAGGGATGACAGAAGATTAGATGGTTGGATGGAATCACTGAGTTGATGAGTTTGAGCATGTTCCTAGAGTTGGTGACGGACGGGGAAGCCTGATGTGCTGCAGTCCATGGGGTCATGAAGAATTGGACAGGACTAAGTGGCTGAAACTCCAGTACTTTGGCCACCTCATGCAAAGAGTTGACTCATTGGAAAAGACTCTGATGCTGGGAGGGATTGTAGGCAGGAGGAGAAGGGGATGACAGAGGATGAGATGGCTGGATGGCATCACTGACTCGATGGATGTGAGTCTGAGTGAACTCCGGGAGTTGGTGATGGACAGAGAGGCCTGGCGTGGTGCGATTCATGGGGTTGCAAAGAGTCACACACGACTGAACTAAACTGAACTGAAGTGACTGAAATGAGCTGAATAGTCTTTTTATAACTCTCATTCCCTCCATACAATCTCTTGTCCTCATTCCCTGGGATATTTTATCCTTTAAGAAAAAGATGTTATGATGTATCTCATGATACATGTTCAGGATCAATGATCTTATTTTTTCAGTATTAGGATGTAAGTCAGAAAGCTTAATTAATCTAAAATAAATGCATAAAATATCTCATTCCATGGGACTTTCCAGGAAAGAGTACTGAAGTGGGTTGCCATTTCTTTCTCCAGGGGATCTTCCCAATCCAGGGATCGAACCCAGGTCTCCCGCATTGGAGGCAGATGCTTTACCCACTGATTTACCAGGGAAGCCCATAAAATATCATATAACTGCAAAAAATACATTTTTAATCACACATTGCCTGGCCATCAACATTGCTTATAAAAGTATTACAATAATATATTAGGTATATATTTTCATGATATCTGTATTTAATTTTATGGATATTATATGTAAAAAAAATCACAGGTTTAAATGTTTAATTGGCAAAAAAAAATGGACCATTTAAGTAGGTGTTCATCTGCCCAGTCATGTCCAACTCTTTGCAACCCCATGAACTGCAGCACACCAGGCCTCTGTGTCTCTCACTATCTCCCTAAGTTTGCCCAAGTTCATGTCCATTGCATTGGTAATGCCATCCCATCATCTCACTTTCCGATGCCCTCTTATCCTTTTGCCCTCAGTCTTTCCCAGCATCAGGGGCTTTTCCAATGAATCAGCTTTTCACATCAGGTGACCAAAATACCGGGGCTTCAACATCTCTTCTTCCAATGAGTATTCAGAGTTGATGTCCCTTAAGATGGACTGGTTTGATTCCTTGCTGTCCAAAGGAATTTCAAGTTGGTGGGAATGCAAACTAGTACAGCCACTATGGAGAACAGTGTGGAGATTCCTTAAAAAACTGGAAATAGAACTGCCTTATGACCCAGTAACCCCACTGCTGGACATACACACTGAGGAAACCAGAATTGAAAGAGACAAGTGTACCCCAGTGTTCATTGTAGCACTGTTTATAATAGCCAGGACATGGAAGCAACCTAGATATCCATCAGCAGATGAATGGATAAGAAAGCTGTGGTATATATACACAATGGAGTATTACTCAGCCATTAAAAAGAATTCATTTGAATTAGTTCTAATGAGGTGGATGAAACTGGAGCCAATTATACAGAGTGAAGTAAGCCAGGAAGAAAAACACCAATACAGTATACTAACACATATATATGGAACTTAGAAAGATGGTAATGATAACCCTGTATGCGAGACAGCAAAAGAGACACAGATGTATAGGACAGACTTTTGGACTCTGTGGGAGAGGGAGAGGGTGAGATGATTTGGGAGAATGGCATTGAAACATGTATACTATCATGTAAGAAATGAATCGCCAGTCTAGGTTCGATGCAAGATACAGGATGCTTGGGGCTAGTGCACTGGGATGACCCAGAGAGATGGTATGGGGAGGGAGGTGGGAGGGGGGTTCAGGATTGGGAATACGTGTACACCCGTGGTTGATTCATGTTGATGTATGGCAAAACCAACACAGTATTATAAAGTAAAATAAAATTTAAAAAAAAAATTTACAAAAAGAGTCTTCTCCAGCATCATAGTTTGAAGGCATCAATTCTTTGGTGCTCTGCCTACTTTATGGTCCAACTCTCACAACCGTACAAGACCACTGGGAAGACCATAGCCTTGACTATAAGGACCTTTGTCAGCAGACTAATGTCTCTGCTTTTCAACACACTGTCTAGGTTTGACATAGCTCCTGCCAAGAAGCAATCATCTTTTGATTTCATGGCTGCAGTCACCATCCATAGTAATCACTGCTTCCACTTTTATCCCGTCTATTTGCCATGAAGTAGCGGGCCAGATGCCATGACCTTAGTTTTTATAATATTTAGTTTTAAGCCAGCTCTTTCACACTCCTCCTTCACCCTCATCAAGAGGCTCATTAGTTCGTCTTCACTTTCTGCCATTAGAGTGGTATCCCCTGCATATCTGATGTTATTGATGTTTCTCGTGACTATTTTGATTCCAGCTTGTAATTCATCCAGTCTGGCATTTTTCATGATGATGTCAGTGTATAGGTTAAATAAACACAGTGACAGCAGACATCCTTGTCATACTCCTTTCTCAATCTTGAACCAATCAGTTGTTCTATACAGCGTTCTAACTGTTGCTTCTTGGCCTGCATACAGGTTTCTCAGGAGACAGGTAAGATCGTCTGGTATTCCCATCTCTTTAAGAGCTTTCCACAGGTTGTTATGATCCACACAGTCAAAGACTTCGGGGTAGTCCATGAAACAGAGGTAGATGGTTTTTTCTGGAATCCTTTGCTTTTTCTGTGATCCAGAGAATGTTGGCAGTTTGATCTCTGGTTCCTGTTCCTTTTCAAAAACCTGATTGGGCATCTGAAAGTTTTTGGTTCCCATAATGCTGAAGCCTAGCATGCCAGATTTTAAGCATGACCTACACACATGGGAGATGAGGGCAATTGTCTGATGGTGAGAGTGTTCTTTAGTACTACCCTTCTTGGGATTGGGATGAGGATTGACCTTTCCTAGTCCTTTGGCCATTGCTGGGTCTTCCATATTTGCTGACATATTGAATGCAACACCTTAATGGCATCAGCCTTTGGGGTTTTGAATAGTTCTACTGGGATTCCATCACATCCACTAGCTTTATTAACAGCGGTGCTTCCTAAGGCCCACTTGACTTCAGAATGTCTGGCTCTGGGTGACTGACAACACCATCGTAGTAAACCAGTTCATTCAGATCTATTTTGTACAGATCTTCCATGTATTATTTCCACATGTTCTAGATCTCTTCAGCATCAACTATGTCTCTACTATTTCTATTTAAATGGTACTGTCCCTAAAAATAGTAAAAACTGAAATATTTATTTCTGAATACATAAGATTACATTTTGGTTATGTTCATGTCATAAGCTTTTTATTAAAAATTAGGTAGTAAAATTTTGTATATATAGGTACCTCCCTAGATTTTTTTTGTTGGATGCTCGTCTTTCTTATAATTATAGGTTCTATAGCCACATTGACATTACCCTCTCCCAGACAAAAATCTTGTGATGCTGAGTTTGTGTTATTGACACCAAGTCTACATCCTGGTTGAGGTGGAGATGGCAGAGAATTAACATATAAGCAAGTACTCTATACCCAAGTATTTTTCATATACATATTCACTTCATATTCAGGATACTCCTGGGAAGGGAAGATACCAGAATTCCCATGTTACAGATGAAAAATAGGAAACTCTGGAATACAATTATGAGTATCAGAGCCAAGTTTCAGCAACTCCCCTGTCTGGCTCATGATGATAACCCTACCACACATCTGTGACCTCTCAAAACTCTTCAGATCCATCTGGAAGTAGATAATTCATGCACTAAAACTCCAACAAATGCCCAATTTCTCTAATTTTCTCTATATGGTTTCTTATTCCCGGTCATATGCATTCATTTATACTGTAAACTCCCAAATGTCAGAGGCGTGTCTTCTATTTCCGATAAAATTCTTGACACCTTACAGTGAGTTGATCAACACATACGGCTAATAGTTAGATGAGACTATGAGTATTAACAGAAAAATTCTTTTTCTTGGCACATGTGGATCAAACTTTCAGCAGGTTCATTTTCACATTCCATCTGAGCCCACATGTCATTAGAAACAACCCATTGACATAATGTGAAATGTCTGTTCATTTGTGTGGAAAGATGAAGGTCCCCATCCAGACAACTGTGCAAACATTAACCAGTAACATAAAATAAACTCCTAACGTTATATATGAACACTGAAGTCAGGATATTTTGTGAAGTGGTGAGTGAAAGGGAAGTTCAAAAACATGAATATTTAGGTATTTAGGCAGAGAGGTAAAGGAGTGGTAGAGATATGGGACATTGCTCTGTGATTTAATTAATCACTGCCTGGCTGGGGAATGGGTGGGATTCTAGAATCCGCTCAAGTGAGGGAAAGTGGGATTGTGTGGCGACCTGGTCGTGGTATGGTATGGTTTGGGAGAAGACTAGCAAAGGAGGAAAGGGATGGAACGAAAACAAAAGGGTGGGAATTGCAGACAGGGAGGGGTGTTTCAGTATGTTTTGGAGTCTACAAGAAAGAATATAGAGGGTCTAAAGTTCTGAAGCAAAAGGGAGAACAGTAGCAGAACTGGAAATGCTCATGCAGTTCCTTCACTCTGCTTGTGTAACAAGGACCATTTATTCACCCTTTAACCACCATCGGTTATCACCTTCGCAAGATGAATGGAAAAAGTGAATTGTAGGATGTGGAAGCGAAATGTAAATGTTTCTTGTCTTCATGTTTCACTGGCATCCATGGGAGGATGGATATTTTATTAATACTAAACAATTGTTTGTATTGAACAGTTGCCAAGTCATGTCTGACCTCTTCATGGTCCCATGGACTGCAGCACAGCAGGCTTCCTTCACCATCTCCTGGAATTTGCCCAAGTTCATGTCCATTGCATCAGTGATACCATCCAACCACCTCAATATTTGTTCAGTATTGAAAGTTCTAGTGTTGCATGTATACAGAATATGATGTTCTTGAACTTGGACACTGATGCAAATAGAGACATGTGTGTAGATACCCATAATTAAATATAGGTAAAAATGCAGATAGCTTTCACCAGTTGTAAGAGCTTCCCAGGTGTGTAGTGGTAAAGAATCTGCCTGCAGTGCAGGAGACACAAGAGACCCATGTTTGAACCCTGGTTTGGAAAGATCTCTTGGAGGAGGAAATGGCAGCCCACTCTAGTATTGTTGCCTGGAAAATCCCAGAGACAGGGGAGCCTGGCAGGCTGCAGTACATGGGGTCCCAAAGAGTCGGACACAGCTAGCTACTGTCTGTGTGTGCACACGGGTGCGTGCGTGCACGCACACACACACACACACACACACATGCTACATTATACTTTGAATAAAATTCACACTTTTTTATGGCCTCCAAGATGCTGCGTTAATCAGCCTCTATTTACCTCTAGAAACTCATCTGATGTCACTCACCTTTTATACTGTATCTTCTGTCGATCTCTAAAATACATTAACTGAGTTCATGAAAGAGGACACTTTAAAATCAAGAAAGGAGGAAGTTAAAAAGATACATGCTTATGATTTATATATTATCAGTACTGTTCAGTGCAGAGGCAGAGTGCTACTGACATGTCAGTTCTCAAGCAGATGGTACCTGTAATAGGCTGTATGGTGACTTCAAAAAATAATGGCTTTTTGTTTGTTTGTTTGTTTGTTTTGTCCCTGAAACCTGTGAACGTGACTCAGCTGGGGGAGAAATGGCTTTTGTATATGTAATTAAGAATCTTAAGATCAGAGTATCCTGAATTACTCAGGTAGGTCGTTCCTAAGTTCAGTAATATAGTGTCCTTAGAGAGCAGAGGAGAAGTGTAGGTAAAAGTGATGGAATACAGAGGCAAAGATGGGAGGGATGTGGCCACAAGCCAAGGAATCCATGGAACACTGAGAGCCATCAGAAGCTGAGAGAGACAAGGAAGGTTTCTCCATAGAGCTTCCAGGGGAGTGTGGCCTTGCCAACATTTTTATTTCAGACCTCTGTTCTCAGAGCTGTTAGAAAATAAATTATTTGTGTTTTAAGCCTACAAAAATATTAGTTTGTGGTAATTTTCTTATTGGAGTTTTAAGAAAAGAACACAGTGCCTAATGGTAGAGATGGATATATCAGGGCTTTGATACAATTTCAATTTTCTTAAATTTACTGAGGTTTGATTTGTGACCCAAGATAGGGTCTATCCTGGAGAATGTTCCATGTGTACTTGAGAAGAAGGTGCATTCTGCATTTGGATGGAATGTTCTGAATATATCAATGAGATCCATCTCATCCCTTATTAAGTTTCTGTTTTGATGATCTATCCATTTGTGTGAGTGGGGTGTTAAAGTCTCCTACTATATTGTGTTACTGTCAATTTCCCCTTTTCTGTCTGTTACTGTCTGTCTTTGTATTGACATGCTCCTTTGTTGGGTGCATATGTATTAAAATTGTTATGTCTTCCTCTTGGATAAACCATCTACTTTTAATTTGTGGATTACCAAACTGATTGTTTTCTCCCCATTTTAAGCTTCAATTTGTTTACCCCTAAATAAGGGAGTAATAATATATACAGGATTGGAGAGTTAGACATAATAAAAGTACCTAGCACCAATCCTATTATTTCAATGTATTTCTTAGAAGTAATCTTTAATTCCTTTTCTTTTAAATCCTTTTCTTTCTAATCTGTTTATCCCATGCTGCTTATTATTATATAATTTCTATAAAAGAACAATGTTATGGCATTCTTATTTATGTGTATTTATTTATATATGCTTGACTTCTCTGCAACGTTCATTTAAAATGATGTGCAATAAACAATCATTTCACTATGTACTAGTTAAGTAATATTTACAGAGGAAAGAAAGTGCATTGGCCAGCTAGTGAAATATCACTTTTGATGTATTTGTTAACATAATGGAATTGTGGTTTACCTAGTAATCTCTTATAACTTTGCATAAATCGACTCAATACAAAGATACTGATGAAATTAAGGTTCTAAAGCATAGTTAAAATCCTACTCCTTAGTGTGATTATGGTGAGAGGTGCAAGATCCTGTATGTCTTTGCCAGAGATTTTCTTAGGAGGACCAAAAGGCACCATAATAATATTACTCTTGATGGCCAAAGCTTGACATAGGAAAGTTTGTGCATATATTCTTGGCTTCTTTCTACTAATCTTTAAATTCAATTCAATTCAGTTCAGTTCAGTCACTCAGTCGTGCCTGACTCTTGTGATCCCATGAATCTCAGCACGCCAGGCCTCCCTGTCCATCACCAACTCCCAGAGTTCACTCAAACTCTTGTGCATCAAGTCGGTGATGCTATCCAGCCATCTCATCCTCTGTCATCCCCTTCTCCTCCTGCCCCTAATCCCTCCCAGCATCAGGGTCTTTTCCAATTAGTCAACTCTTTGCATGAGGTAGCCAAAGTATTGGAGATTTAGCTTCAGCATCAATGCTTCCAATGAACACCCAGGACTGATCTCCTCTAGGATGGACTGGATGGACCTCCTTGCAGTCCAAGGGACTTTCAAGAGTCTTCTCCAACATCACAGTTCAAAATCATCAATTCTTCGGCACTCAGCTTTCTTCATAGTCCACCTCTCACATCCATACATGACTACTGGAAAAACCATAGCCTTGATTAGACAGACCTTTGTTGCCAAAGTAATGTCTCTGCTTTTGAATATGCTCTCTAGGTTGGTCATAACTTTTCTTCCAAGGAGTAAGCGTCTTTTAATTTCATGGCTGCAGTCACCATCTGCAGTGATTTTAGAGCCCAGAAAAATAAAGTCTGACGCCATTTCCACTGTTTCCCCATCTATTTCCCATGAACTGATGTGACCAGGTACCATGATCTTCGTTTTCTGAATGTTGAGCTTTAAGCCAACTTTTTCACTCTCCTCTTTCACTTTCATCAAGAGACTTTTTAGTTCCTCTTCACTTTCTGCCAGAAGGGTGGTGTCATCTGCATATCTGAGGTTATCGATATTTCTCCCGGCAATCTTGATTCCAGTTTGTGCTTCTCCCAGCCCAGCGTTTCTCATGATGTACACTGCGTTTCTCATGATGTACACTGTCACCCTTAAATAAGCAGGGTGACAATATACAGCCTTGATGTACTCCTTTTCCTATTTGGAACCAGTCTGTTGTTCCATGTCCAGTTCTAACTGTTGCTTCCTGACCTGCATACAGGTTTCTCAAGAGGCAGGTCAGGTGGTCTGGTATTCCCATCTCTTTCAGAATTTTCTACAGTTTGTTGTGATCCACACAGTCAAAGGCTTTGGCATAGTCATTAAAGCAGAAATAGATGTTTTTCTGGAAAGCAGAAATAGATGTTTTTCTGGAACTCTCTTGCTTTTTTGATGATCCAGCAGATGTTGGCAATTTGTTACCTGGTTCCTCTGTCTTTTCTAACACCAGTTTGAGCATGTGAAGTTCGTGGTTCATGTATTGCTGAAGCCTGGCTTGGAGAATTTCGAGCATTGCTTTACTAGCATGTGAGATGAGTGCAATTGTATGGTAGTTTGAGCATTCTTTGGCATTGCCTTTCTTTTGGATTGGAATGAAAACTGACCTGTGGCCACTGCTGAGTTTTCCAAATTTGCTGGCATATTGAGTGCAGCACTTTCACAGCATCATCTTTCAGATTTTGAAATAGCTCAACTCGAATCCATCACCTCCACTAGCTTTGTTCCTAGTGATGCTTTCTAAGGCCCACTTGAATTCACATTCCAGGATGTCTGGCTCTAGGTGAGTGATCACACCATTGTGATTTTCTTGGTCATGAAGATCTTTTTTGTACAGTTCTTCTGTGTATTCCTGCCGCCTGTCCTTAATATCTTCTGCTTCTCTTAGGTCCATACCATTTCTGTTCTTTTTCAAGCCCATCTTTGAATGAAATCAAACCCAGGTCTCCCACATTGCAGGCAGATGCTTTAACCTCTGAGCTACCAGGGAAGCCCAGTAATGTTCCCTTAGTATCTCTAATTTTCTTGAAGAGATCTCTCGTCTTCCCATTCTGTTGTTTTCCTCTATTTCTTTGCCCTGATCGCTGAGGAAGGCTTCTTTATCTCTCCTTATCTTTAAATTGGTAGAAAATATATGGAGTGTAGATTTAAAGACAAATATGTAAAAATGGATCTGTAGATACATTAATTGTAGAATTTTCTAGGATGGATATGATAATCAGTACAGTAATATAGGGTCACAAAGACTCAGACACGACTGAGCAACTGAACAACAACAGTAATACAAGAAGCTTACATCAGCTGCAACTATATGGCTCATGGAAATGTCAGAGCAAACATAGCTGTGTTCAGTTTACCAATAAAACGTATATGTTAAAGTAGATGGCAGAATTTTGAATTTATATGTATTTCATTCTAAAATCATAATTATTTTGATGCAATATAAAACATATATATGTGTGTGTGTATATATAATATATGAACAAGTGTATATCTTTAAATTAATAGCTACTGTTTATAAAGGTTTAATAAGAATATGCTTCTGTTGCTGAGTCTCATAAGACAACCTCTATATTGGGTATCAGTTCAGTTCAGTTCAGTCGCTCAGTCGTGTCCAACTCTTTGTGACCCCATGGACCACAGCATGCCAGGCGTCCCTGTCCATCACCAACTCTCAGAGTTTACCCAAACTCATGTCCAGTTGAGTCGGTGATGAGTCGGATCTAGATAGTGTAACTGAAAGTGGGGTCCAGCTATTTACCACTCAAAAGTCAATAAAGATTCAAGGTTGATGGAAAGGAAAGTTTGTTTTATTTTGGATGCTACCCACCAGGAGAGGGGGAGAGGGGAGAGGATGGATGCCTGTCCAAAGGCTGATTTCCTACCCTCTCCTGATAATCAGTGGTCAGGAGCTTTTACAGACAGAGGGAGGAGGCTACATGCTGAAAAGACATGGCCAGCTCTGAAGGTCATTTTGAAATTAGTCATCTCGCTGGTCTGGCCAGCATCATTTTGGTTGTTTTATGTACAGTTCATCTTCAGTTACAGAGTCATTTTTTCCCCATTTCTTTGAGGCCAGCTCTCAGAATTGTGGCAGCTTATGTCATAGCTATAGTCTGGTCATCGTGTATTAACAGTTAACTTCTCCCAGCTGGTGGGGGTTTCAGTATCTGCAGAACAGCTCACATGATATGGCTCAAAATACTATCTATAGCCCTTGAGAAGGAGCTAATGGTTTTGATAAGGAACTAAAGGTCCTCGACTATGCTTAATGACTCCATTATTATTAATTTTTTTTCCTTTTACTGCTTTCCTTTGATTTTGCATTTTCTCACTTCTCTGATTAAACGTTTTCTTCAGCTGAAGCTTTTCCACAGACAAAAGTCAGGCAAAGGACGTTGTAGGTGAGTACCACAGAGACGTGCTCTGTCTCAGTAGTGTTATAGAACATATGTGGAACTAGAACTTTCGAATGCCATGGTTAAAGAACCTGCTTCCAATAACCATGTCATAGAAAGTTGTGTCCCTTATACTTTATACTCCACAAAAGTAACATCTTTGTTTTAGTTATGATTTGGTTTGGGTCACTGCCCTATATGGGGGGATAATGTAGATCATTAGGTTGCAGAAAAATCAAGCATGTTTAAATAAAAACACTTAAGTAAGAATGCCAGAACATTGTTCTTTTACAGAAATTATATAATAATAAGGCAGCGTGGGAGAAACAGAGGAAAGAGAAAAGGAGGAGGAAAAAGAAAAGGAATAAGAGATTACTTCTAAGAAATGCACTGAAATAGTAAGATTGGTGCTAGGTACTTCTATGATGTCTATTTCTCCAACCCTGTGTGTATTATTACCCCCTTGTTTAGGGGTAGAGAACTTGAAGCTTAAGATGTGGAGAAAATACAATCATTTTGGTAATCCACAAATTAAAAGTAGATGGTTGATCAAAGAGAAAGACATAACAATTTTAAACATCGATGCACCCAACCTCAATACATAAGACAAACACTAACAGAAATGAAAGGAGAATTTGACAGTGAAACAGTCACACGAATGGACAGATCACCAAAATAGAGACTCAATAAGGAAACATAAGCCTTAAATGACACATTAGATGAGATGGATCTCATTGATATCTTCAGAGCATTCCATCCAAATGCAGAATATACCTTCTTCCCAAGTGCACGTGGAACATTCTCCAGGATAGACCACATCTTGGGTTACAAATCAAACCTCAGTAAATTTCAGAAAATTGAAATCGTATCATACATCTTCTCTGACCACAACACTATGAGAATAGATATCAATTACAAGAAAAAACCTGTAAGACACACAAACACATGGAGATTAAACAATAGGTTTCTAAATAACTAACAGGTTACTGAAGAAATCAAAAGTGAAAAAAAAATTTCTAGAAACAAATGGCAAGGAAAACATGACAACTCAAAACCTGTGGGATGCAGCAAAAGCAGTTCTAAGAGGAAGTTTATAGTAAGGCAATCCTACCTCAAGAAATGAGAAAAACATCAAATAGACAACTTAACTTTACACCTGAAACAACTGGAAAAAGAAGGAAAAAAAATTAGTATAGGGAAAGATATAATAAAGATCTGTGTAGAAATAAATGAAAAAAAATGTAAGAAACAATAGTAAAGATTAATAAAACTAAAAGCTGGTTATTTGAGAAAATAAGCAAAATTGACAAACGTTTAGCCAGACTCATCAAGAAAAAGAGAAGAATCAAATCAACAAAATTAGAAATGAAAAAGGAGAGGTTACAACAGACAATGCAGAAATACAAAAGATTATGAGACTATTATGAACAACTATATGGCAATAAAATGGATAACCTGGAAGAAATGGATAGATTCTTAGAAAAGTTCAATCTTCCAAGACTGAACCAGGAAGAAAATATAAATTATTAACAACCCAATTACAAGCACTGAAATTGAAGCTGTGATTAAAAAAAAATCTTCCAAAAAAACAAAAGCCCAGGACCAGATGGCTTCACAGGAGAATTCTATCAAACATTTAGAGAACAGCTAATGCCTATACTTCTAAAACCCTTTTTAAAAATTGCAGAGGTAGGAACACTTCCAAACTCATTCTACAAGGCCACCATCACCCTGACACCAAAACCAGACACAGACAACACACACAAAAAAAGACAGCCAATATCACTGATGAGCATAGAAGCAAAAATCCTCAACAAAATTTTAGCTAACAGAATTCAGCAACACATCAAAAAGCTCATACATCATGATCAAGTTGGGTTTATTCCAGGGATGCAAGGATTCTTCAATATACTCAAATCAATCAATGTGATATACCATATTGACAAATTGAAAGATAAAAACCATGTGATAATCTCAATAGATGCAAAAATAGCCTTTGACAAAATTCAGCAACCATTTATGATTAAAACTCTTCAAAAAATGGGCATAGAAGGAACCTACCTCAACATAGTAAAGATTATAGATGATAAGCCTACATCAAACATTATTCTCAATGGTGAAAAACTGAAAGCATTCCCCTAAGATCAGGAACAGAACAAGGGTATCCACTTTGACCACTATTATTCAACATAGTTCTGGAAGTCCTAGCTACAGCAATCAGAGAAGAAAAAGAAATAAAAGAAATCCATATCAGAAAAGAAGTAAAGCTCTCACTGTTTGTGGATGGCATGATACTGTAAATAGAAAACCCTAAAGATAGTATCAGAAAATTACTAGAGCTAATCAATAAATTTAGCAAAGTTGCAGGATACAAAATCAATACACAGAAATCATATGCATTTCTATATACTAACAATGAAAATTCAGGAAGAGAAATTAAGGAATCAATCTCACTCACCATTGCAATGAAAAGAATTAAATATCTAGGAATAAACTTACCTAAGGAGACAAAAGAACTGTACACAGAAAATTAAAAGACACTAATGAAAGAAGTAAAAAATGACATAAACAGATGGAGAGATATTCCATGTTCCTGGGTAGGAAGAATCAATATTGTGATAATGATTATTATGCAATCTACAGATTCAATGTGATCCCTATCAAATTACCAATGACATTTTTCACAGAACTAGAACAAAATGTTTCACAATTCAAATGGAAACACAAAAGACCCCAAATAGCCAAAGCAGTCTTGAGAAAGAAGACTGGAGCTGGAGGAATCAACCTCCCTAACTTCAGATTATACTTCAAAGCTACAGTCATCAAGCCAGTATGGTACTGGCACAGAAACAGAAATATAGAACAATGGACCAAGATAGCCCAGAAACAAACCCATGCACCTATAGGTACCTTATTTTTGATGAAGCAAAAATATACAGTGGGGCAAAGCCAGCCTCTTCAATAAATGATGCTGGGAAAACTGGACAGCTACCTGCAGAAGAATGAAATTAGAATATTTCCTGATGCCATACACAAAGAAAAAATGGATTAAAGACCTAAATATAGGACCAGAAATTATTAAACTCTTAGAGGAAAACAGAGCCAGAACTCTCAATGACATAAGTCAAAGCAAGATCCTCTATGATCCACCTCCTCAGTTCAGTTCAGTCGCTCAGTCGTGTCCAACTCTTTGCGACCCCATGAATCGCAGCACGCCAGGCCTCCCTGCCCATCACCAACTCCCAGAGTTCACTCAGACTCACATCCATCGAGTCAGTGATGCCATCCAGCCATCTCACCCTCTGTTGTCCCCTTCTCCTGCCCCCAATCCCTCCCAGCATCAGGGTCTTTTCCAATGAGTCAACTCTTTACATGAGGTGGTCAAAGCACTGGAGTTTTAGCTTTAGCATCATTCCCTCAAATCCCAGGGCTGATCTCCTTCAGAATGGACTGGTTGGATCTCCTTGCAGTCCAAGGGACTCTCAAGAGTCTTCTCCAACACCACAGTTCAAACATCAATTCTTGAGTAATGGAAATAAAAACAAAAGTAAACAAGTGGGACCTGATTAGACTGAAATGCTTTTGCACAGCAAACAAACTGTAAGCGCAGTGAAAAGACAACCCCCAGAATGGGAGAAAACAATAGCAAATGAAAAAACTGACAAAGGATTAATTTCCAAAATATACAAGCAGCTCGTACAACTCAATAGCAGAAAAACAAACAACCCAATCAAAAAGTGGGAAAAAGACCTAAACAGATATTTCTCCAAAGAAGACATGCAGATGGCTAGCAAACATATGAAAAGATGTTCAACATTGCTCATTATTAGAGAAATGCAAATCAAAACTACAATGAGCTATCACCTCACAGCCGTCAGACTGGCCATCATCAAAAAGTCTACAAACAATAAATACTAGAGAGGATGTAGAGAAAAGGGAACACTCTTGTACTCTTGGTGGGAATGTAAATTGATACAGCCACTATGGAAGACGGTATGGAGATTCCTTAAAAAAAAAAAAAAAAAAAAAACCTAGGAATAAAACCACCATGTGACCCAGCAATTCCACTCCTAGGCATGTACTCTGAGGAAACCAAAATTGAAAAAGAACATGTATCCCATTGTTCATTGCAGCACTATTTACAATAGCTAGAACATGGAAGCCAGAGAAGGCAATGGCACCCCATTTCAGTACTCTTGCCTGGAAACTCCCATGGATGGAGGAGCCTGGTAGGCTGCAGTCCATGGGGTCGCTAAGAGTCAGACACGACTGAGTAACTTCACTTTCACTTTTCACTTTCATGCATTGGAGAAGGAAATGGCAACCTACTCTAGTGTTCTTGCCTGAAGAATCCCAGGGACAAGGGAGCCTGGTGGGCTGCCATCTATGGGGTTGCAGAGTCAGACACGACTGAAGCGGCTTAGCAGCAGCAGCAGCAGCAGCAGAACATGGAAGCAACCTAGATGTCCATCAACAGATGGATGGATAAAGAAGCTGTGGTACATATACACAATGGAATACTACTCAGCCATAAAAAGGAACACCCTTGAGTCAGTTCTAATGAAGTGGATGAAACTAGAGCCTATTATACAGAGTGAAGTAAGTCAGAAAGAGAAAGATAAATATCGTAGTCTAACACATAGATACAAAATCTAGAAAAATGGTACTGAAGAATTTATTTACAGGGCAGCAATGGAGAAACAGACGTAGAAAATAGACTTCTGGACATGGGGAGAAGGGGAGGAGACGGTGAGATGTATGGAGAGAGTAACATGGAAACCTACATGACTGTGTGTAAAATAGATGGCCGATGGGAATTTGCTGTATGGCTCAGGAAACTCAAACAGGGGCTGTGTGTCAACCTGGAGGGCTGGGATGAGGAGTGAGATGGGAGGTGGGTTCTGGAGAGAGGGGATATATGTATAGCTATAGCTGATTCATGTTGAGGTTTGACAGAAAACAACAAAATTCTGTGAAGCAATTATCCTTCAATAAAAAATAAATTAATTTTTAAAAAGTAGATGGTTGCTTCTGTGATAGGATTTTTCTTTTGTTCCAAATTGGCTTGTTGCAGTCCCTCTAAAGACCCAAATAGTCATCCTAGGGTCTTGAACTGCAGAGCACTTTTTTAGCATCTCCTACTAAAATATAAATAATCTACTCTCTAAATAGTGTTATTTTAACTCATGTGTTCCAATCATCATGTTTTATAAGGACAAAAATTCAGGGCGATTTAATTGATAATATGGAGACCAGAAGCCAGGAAAATACGAAAGCACTGACAAATCTCTACTCTCTAGTAAATGAGCTATTTTGTGGCCCTTAAATATAAATGAAATTTCATTGAAAGAAAACTGATTTTTTTTCCTTGCAGTTTATCATTAGAAATAGTTCTGTTTTCCTTAAGGGATTAAAAAAGACTGCTGTAGTGAAAAAGAAGTGAAATACAATTATACTCTTTGTAGGAAAAGACAACGGAAGGAATCTTACATTTTTTGTGAAAGACCTACTCAGTGGTAAAGAATCTGCCTGTCAGTGCAGGAGACTTGGGTTTGTCCCCTGGGTCAGGAAAAATCCCCTAGAGGAGAAAATGGCAACTCACTCTAATATTCTTGCCTAGAAAATCCCATGGACAGAAGAGCCTGGTGGGCTACAGTCATAAAGACATGAGTGAGCACACACACACACACACACACACACACATGCACACAAATAACTTATCACGAAATTAGGCACATAGATGTCTCATTAAATGATGGGTTCATTACCATCTTCATCATAATCACCATCATCCATTTTTCCTTTTAAGATTCATGTTTAGCAAATCAATATGCAATGATTTGAGGTTAACAATATCTTTAGTGAAAGACCCTAAGGATTAACAATGTGAAATACATACTTTGTGAAGTCATGGAGATTCACACATTTCAGGAAAGGTTTCTTTCCCCTTTTCCTGCAAATATCAACTACAGAGCATTTGATGATCTTACATAACTGATTGACCTTAATGGCACATTGGTATTGTACATATTGTATTGATTGGAATGCCAGCTCAATAAAGCACTCCAACTAGGTATTTTTGTACCTATGAAAATTTATAAACTGCCTCAAGTTCAGAGATCTGATTCTTGCTAACATGTTCACTTTTAGTATATTCAGTTCCATCACTTTGGATCCAGAATATAATAAATACTTTTTCAAATATTTACCCCTTAGCTGAGAGGCCAAATAGCTTAAAATGTGTTATAATAAAAACTTCACGTTTCTGTCTTGATAAATTGGGAATGTGGCTTTTTCAAGCTAGTTTTGCACATGAGAATGGATAGCTTTTAGTAATTGTCAGTATTGACTACTATTAATATTATACTTTGCCTCCAGAGTAAAAATTTGTCAAGAGTAACATAAAACAGCAAGTCCGTGCTCTATCTGACATTCTCTTCTTTACTGTCTAGCAATCAAACCCCAGGTCCTGGGCATATGACAGCCGTACTGCTGCCATTGTGTGTTCTGGGCTGTTAGTTACGTTTTGTTTCCTTTTTTCTTTTTCCTTTTTAAATAAAAGATAATTTCTTTTTATCTATTCTTTTTTTAAATAAAAGATAACTTCTTTTTTAACCTTTTTATCTGCTCTTTCTCTTCTAGAAAAACACCACTCTCTCTGTTTATGTCTATCATATTTTCTTCAATTTTCAATGAGATGTTGTCTACTTTTCCCAGTAACTCAGGGTCTAATTTTTGTATCAGACATGGAAAGAGATACATAATGTTTCCAGCTTCCTTTTTCTCTAGCAGTCTTTCTCTGGAGTTACATCTGTGTCAGAATGATTATACTTACAGGTAGTAGACATTTCTCAAATATTCTAGACTCCATTTACCTAGCAAAGATTGTTTTCAATTTTGAATACATTTTTAATCGACATACTGAAGAAATTCTAGTAAAGGCTTTTTTTAGGGATTGCCCTCAGACTGGTCCAACTTTTTGCAATCCTTTGGACTGTAGCTCACCAAGCTTCTCTGTCCATGGAAATGTGCAGACAAGAATACTGGAGTGGGTTGCCATTTCCTCCTCCAGGGGACCTTCCTGACCAAGGCATTAAATACATGTCTCCTGCATTGCAGGCAGATTCTTTACCACTGAGCCAATTAGCCACACACTACTGAGAACCAGAAAACTGATAGTTTCAGCACTGGCTTTGAAATCAGATAAAAATAAATTTAATGATAACCATTATACTAAATATCTAACTATGTATACCAACTAACTATATATTATACTACCTAACATTTTGCTAACTATATATACTATCATAGCATCCAGTCCCATCCCTTCGTGGCAAATAGATAAAGAAACAATGGGAATAGTGAGAGACTTTATTTTGGAGGGGCTCCAAAATCACCACAGATGGTGACTGCAGCCATGAAATTAAGACGCTTGCTCCTCGGAATTAAAGATATGATCAACCTAGACAGCATATTAAAAAGCAGAGACATGACTTTGCCAACAAAGGTCCATCTAATCAAAGCTATGGTTTTTCCAGTAGTTATGTACGGATGTGAGAGTTGGACTATAAAGAAAGCTGAGCACTAAAGAATTGATGCTTTTGAACTGTGGTGTTGGAGAAGACTCTTGAGAGTCCCATGGACATAAAGGAGATCCAACTAGTCCATCCTAAAGAAAATCAGTCCTGAATATACATTGGAAGGACTGATGTTGAAGCTGAAACTCCAATACTTTGGCCACCTGATGCGAAGAGCTGACTCATTTAAAAAGACCCTGATGCTGGGAAAGATTGAGGGCAGGAGGAGAAGGGGACAGAGGATGAGATGGTTGGATGGCATCACCGACTCAATGGTCATGAGTTTGAGTAAACTCTGGGAGTTGGTGATGGACAGGGAGACCTGGCTTGCTGCAGTCCATGGAATCACAAAGAGTTGGACATGACTGAGCAACTGAACTGAACTGATTATACTAACAGATGTAATTTCTGAAAGAGAAAGGAAGCCATTAGTTATTTTTATCAAAATTAAGAGGATGGGAAGAACAATGAGGTATCCAATATTAAGACAATAAAGATGGTCAATTAGAGAGCGAATATATTAATTAAAGCAATAAATGTGAATGGATTAAATTTCACTATTAGAAGACAGATTGGACAAGAAAAAAAGCCTAAATGTATGGTGCTTTCAGGAAGTTATTTAAAACAGAAAACACTGGGAAACTAAATGAGTTGATGATCACAAATATGCCAGGAAAGCATGTGAGTGAGAAAAAAACAAAGTTAATGTTAAAAAGTATGCTTAAGCACAGAGCATAAAAGATCATTTCCTCTCAAGATATTCAAATATAAACCAAATAATGAATATTTTGTAATAAGATAAGCCATCATCATCTATAGAATATTGAAACTATAAAAATAAATCTTTACAAAGAAAATTTAAAAGAAACAGGCAAATTTAAAAGTGAAATACATAAATCAGTAAAACAATGATTTAATTTTTCCACCAATAAAATGCATTCCACTTAATTATGGGGCCTCTTAATGCTCATCAAGCATTATCTTTCAAGCTGACAGATGGTAGACAAATTTTATAACTTTTCTAGAAGGCAATTTTGCATTGTATATCAAAATCAAGGATCATTTGGCCATGATATTCTTAGAAAGATTTATATTCAGATTTATTTATTGAGCATATCATTATTCAAAAGTCCATAAAGTTGGAAACAATATAAATGTCTCACGATATGGAGTTTTAAAAATAATGACAATAATACAATCTAGTGTTTTAAATAATATGTATCATGTTTGAGGTATTGATTAAATCAATCAACATATATATAAAACCAAATGATTAGAAGAACAAGCCTATGAAGTAGGATTGTTTTTACTCTTTATTTTCATTTATGGGAACTCAGAAAGTGAGAAATTAATGAATTTGCTCAAATTCAAAAGTCAATAATGGTAAAGCAGTGATTAAAGCTCAGGCAATCTGGCCCTGAGGCTCAGTTTCATAATCTCTCTATGCTATAAAGTTTTTTAAATGAAAGCATCCATTATTAAAGAATAATTTGTATCTATGGAAGTATGATTTTAAGAGGTTTTTCAAGAAAATGAGAAAATGTCTATGATATTGGTAAGTGAAATAAAATTTTACTATGTAAGATATATGAATATATAAAACCATGACAGGGATGATTTATACAAAGGGTATTGCCAGAAAGGAAGTTATA
Organism: Capra hircus; assembly: GCF_001704415.2. Lineage (NCBI taxonomy): Eukaryota > Metazoa > Chordata > Mammalia > Artiodactyla > Bovidae > Capra > Capra hircus. Next base: position 9,165,727 of record NC_030817.1, read on the forward strand.
GATTATTCATAATAATTTTATATCTTGTGGATTTCCCAACACTTCTAAAATAAATTTAATAAAAACCCATAATAATTGTGGCAGTAAATGATCGGTATTTTATACCATAATCTGTCTACCATATGGTATCTTTATCATTTAGTAATACTGATATATTGAACAGTTGAATAAACAGCACCCAGAAGTCCCTGGAACAGGGCCTACAAAGTATACATATACTTATTCTTATTGATGCCATAATTATTCAAAACTAGTTTTTAAAAAATTGTATAGCAAGAAATCAGTCTAAATCTGAATAACAAGTTAGCAAGAGCTGAGTGTGGGGGTGGACACAGAAGTAAAAATGATATGCATTCTTTCTAAAAAGAGAAATGAAAAAAACTTACTGAATTTGAGTGTTAAAAAAAAGGATTCCCAGGACTTTTAGTCATACCACAAAATTAACATGCATAAAAAACAATATCTCAGTTTTTCTACTTCAACGTACTTTGTCAGATTTCAAGGGTTCAAGATATTCTTCCACAATGTTGAGCCGTTGATCTGTGGTTTTCCTCTTCCTATTTCTCCCTCAGTTTATTTTTTAAGGCAAAAGACAGGAATTAGACAAAGAGGAATAAAACCATTTGCCATAGAGCCACAGGCCTTTAATTTTCTCCTTGCCACTTCCCAGGGTAAAATGGTTTGGTACAATGAACACAAGATCCTAATTCTTAGCTGAACTTTTCAAAACCAAATATATATATATACATGTATGTCATAAGAACCATCCCTATAATATATATAATAGATGAATAGAGAAAAAATATTCAATGTTCATATTCAATATGGTGGTTTGGTAAATATTTAGAATTTGGAATGTGGCTATGAGAGATGAATAGATTTCAGAATGAACAATTTTAAAAGGAATTTGTTAATGAGTATGTGAAATAAGCACAGGAATGATAGGAGTCTGTTCTTTCTCTCTAGAAATGTACTTATTATTTGGCCATTTGCCCATACTTATACTCTACCCTTCCCTACCCTACCAGGACTTCCCTGGTGGCTCAGACGGTAAAGCATCTGCCTATAATGCAGGAGACCTGGGTTCAGTCCCTGGGTCAGGAAGATCTCTTGGAGAAGGAAATGGCAATCCACTCCAGTATTCTTGCCTGGAAAATCCCATGGATGGAGGAGCCTGGTAGGCTACAGTTCATGGGGTTACAAAGGGTCAGACACGACTGAGCGACTTCAATCACTCACTCACTCACTCACTCATACTCTACCGTAATTCTCAGCCTATATGTTCATTGCCAGAGTTATTGTTCAAAATTCAGAATAGATCTTGACAGTCTGTATAGAACCTGAGATATTTCCTTTATTTTCTTTTGGTGATGGTTGTTGTTCAGTTGCCCAGTCTTGTCTGACTCTGTGACCCCATGGACTGCAGCATGCCAAGCTTCCCTGTCCATCACCAACTCCCAGAGCTTGCTCAAACTCATATCTGTCGAGTCAGTGGTGCCATCCAGCCATCTCATCCTCTGTCGTCCCCTTCTCCTCCTCCCTTCAATCTTTCCTGGCATCAGGGTCTTTTCAAATGAGTCAGTTCTTCACATCAAGTGGTCAAAGTATTAGAGCTTCAGCATTAGTCCTTTCAATGAATATTCAGGACTGATTTCCTTTAGGATGGACTGGTTGGATCTCCTTGCAGTCCAAGGAACTCTCAAGAGTCTCCTCCAACACTACAGGTCAAAAGCATCAATTCTCTGGTGTTCAGCCTTCTTTATTGTCCAGCTCTCACAGCCATACATGACTACTGGGACAACCATAGCTTTGACTAGATGGACCTTTGTTGGCAAAGTCATGTCTCTGCCTTTTAATATGCTCTCTAGGTTTGTTGTAGCTGTTCTTCCAAGGAATGGCTAGATCCATGAGGATTACATCCAACCATTTATAACACAGTTACACCTACATTAACAACACCTCTGACTCCATCCTAACTAACCCTCTTGCTAGAAAAAAATTCTCAACATTCCAAACAAACCAAACTCTGTCAAACCTGTGTTTCTGCACATCTTATTCAGTGTCCTTAGTCCCTTTACTTCACCTGGTACTGAGATTTCTCTTTTTTTCTCTATTTACAATTTTGGCTCTAATTGTGCATGAAAAATATTTACATCTATGAGTTCCTAAAGGAAAAAAAAATTCATACTCATATTCTTAGCACTCAGCACAGTGTCCAGTGCAAACAGTTAATAGATAGTGATGGGATTAGGGATGAAAAGAGTCATTCATGTTGGCAGACAATATTAAAATGAAGCAGGCCCAGTTGTTGAAAATCTGCATTTCATTTCTAAATAGCTCAGTAGTGAATACATCTTTTTCCCTAAATTTCTAGAAAAGGAAGTTCTTTTTCTTTGAAATTAATTTATTTTAATTGGAGGCTAATGACTTCACAATAGTGTAGTGATTTTTGCCGTACATTGACATGAGTCAGCCATGGGTGTACATGTGTTCCCCATCCTGAATCCCTCCTCCCACCTCCCTCCCCATCCCATCCCTTCAGGGTCATCCCAGTGCACCAGCTTTTTTTTTTTTTTTCTTTTTTTTTTAAAGAAAAAAGCTCCTCATAAAATCCGTCTCTTTCTGCAGAGATCTAAGGACTATTTTGATAATGTTGTGAGTGAGTCACCAGCTTAACCACAATGATGTGCAACATGAAAGGCTCTCAGAGGGAACATGCCAACAGCCTGGAATCCCTTTGCTTGTCCAGCCATCAGTTTATCAGCTTTGTTGTTGTTAATTGTCATTCAGGGGCTAAGCCATGTCCTACTCTTTGTGACCCCACGGACTGCAGCACAACCAAGCTTACTTGCTTACTTAAGTCCTATTGTGACTTTTTATTAATATGAATTTGAGTATATATTTCACCATAAATCTTTCTTTACTCCATTTTCAAAGTTAAATAAGGTTTCTATGGTCCTTAATTCTTCAATACAAATTTTTTAATGAATTCTTTAAGCTTTCCCCCTACATCCACCAGAATCATTGATTATGATAGTGAAAGACTATACATAAAAATAATGACCAGACCATTTATAAAAATAGAATTCTGACTCAAACTACCATAACCAGCCCAGGAAACAAAGCCATTATCTACAGTAATCAGCCCAATAAGCTAGACTGTTAATCTACAACTTAGACTTATGGGAAGTCAGACCACTTTGTCTAGTCAAGAAAGACAAACAATAACTACTGAAATGGTAGGCTCTAAACAGCCAGGGCCTGATTAATAACTGATAACTTTCCTAATTCTGTCCCCACTTCTAAATTAGGACCAACCTGAGAAGGCCAAATGTGTACCCATAACCAGTCAAGTAGAATCCACTTCTGTTTAGCCTGCCTTTAGTTTCTCTTGATAAAGCTTTCTCGCTTTTTGGCCTGCCTTTGTTTTGAGTCTGCTAAAGGCTAGTGATGGTGGTGGTGAACTCCTTTCATATATACAAGCTCTGCAAAAATAAATGTTGCCTGTTTTAACTTGGTAGGATCATTAATTTATACATTTCATTAAACATATGGATTAGTCTGAGAGAAAATGAAAGATTTATGAGTTGTTCCATTCAAGAACATGGGCTACATTTCCATTTTTCAGAATATATTTTATTTGCATTGTTTTATAGTAATCTTTATAGATGTATAATCTTTATCAGGCTAATAACTTATATTATTCAAAGTATATTTAATTGTTTTTCCTGCTAAATTTATCACTTCATTAAATAGAAGTTCTAGAATTTCTAGACCCAGCTATTTAATATTTCTCTTCTGGCTGCTATTTATTTGATGCTGTATTTTTGGTTTATATATGGCCTGGAGCTTTGTATCAGTGCAGTTCAGTAGCTCAGTCATGTCCAACTCTTTGCGACCCCATGAACTGCAGCATGCCAGGCCTCCCTGTCCATCACCAACTCCCGGACTCCACCCAAACCCATGTCCATCGAGTCAGTGATGCCATCTAGCCATCTCATCCTCTGTCATCCCCTTCTCCTCCTGCCCCTAATCCCTCCCAGCATCAGGGTCTTTTCCAATGAGTCACCTCTTCACATGAGGTGGCCAAAGTATTGGAGTTTCAGCTTCAACATTAGTCCTTCCAGTGAACACCCAGGACTGATCTCCTTTAGGATGGACTGGTTGGATTTCCTTGCAGTTCAAGGGACTCTCAAGAGTCTTCTCCAGCGCCACAGTTCAAAAGCATCAATTCTTTGGCACTCAGCTTTCTTTATAGTCCAACTCTCACACCCATACATGACCACTGGAAAAACCACAGCCTTGGCTAGACGGACCTTTGTTGGCAAAGTAATGTCTCTGCTTTTTAATATGCATAAAACCGTGTATTTATTGGTAGCATTCCCAGGTGGTGCTAGTGGTAAAGAATCCACCTGCCAATGCAGGAGATGCAAGAGACATGAGTTTGATCGCTGGGTCAGGAAGATCCCCTGGAGAAGGAAATGGCAACCCCACTCCAGTGTTCTTGCTTGAGAAATTCTATGGACAGAGGAACCTGGTGGGCTATAGTCCATGGGGTCACAGAGAATCAGACACCATTGATCCACTAAGCACATGCTTCCTGTTATATAGAATTATGAATATGATATTTTTGTGTCTATTAATAATAATATATAATTGTATGCACTTTATACCTTACCAAGCTCATTCTAATTACATTTCTTCTTTAATTCTCATAAGAATATGATGTGGATGTTTTCATTATGCTTACTTGAAAGACAAAAAACTTATTCAGAGATTAATTAATGTCCCAAAGCTAATAAGAAGTATATGGGACTCCTATCATTCTTGGAATTCCAAAAGACAAACTCAGTTGTATTAGGGAAAGTAAAATATTAATGACTAGTATGCATGATAAATCTGAAACTTGTTCTTTCTAATGAATCTTCTTCTATCAGTAAATATATAATTGTAAATATAATTTTGGTGGTATACGGTTTTATAATAAGTCCAGAACATGTCACTATTAAAATCCATGAAAAGTGTGTATTGATTATGTTATGCAAGATGTTGGATTAGCCAGGTCATGTCATTCTTTATATCCATATCATTCTCTAGTTTGTAAACTTAGCAGTACTTCTTAGCTTTTCTAAATTTCAAAGTTGTCATCTGTGAAATATGGTTATTCATATTTGCATTAGGGATATTAATAAGTATTTATGTAGAACTGGGTCAGGCGTATAGTCAGCCCTCAATAACTGGTTAGTTGATGTTTCTGCTAGTAATAGTAGCTTCCTTCTCATTGTTGTCACCATCTTCACAACATCATTCTGCCTACTTAGGAGTCAGAGCTGGGCTTTCATAATTCAGCTGGGGATCATTTACCAAGCATTAAATAAAAAAGCCTATGAAAGCAGTTTTATCAAAATAAACTAGATAAAATAACATTTATTAGAATCATGTTTTTTATTAATCTTATATTTTATTTCTGAATGTATCAATTTTGAATGTATTATTCAAGACATTTTCCAATAAGTATCCACTGTTTTCACCTCTACTTTTTGATGGTAACAGGCTACAGTATAAGCCAAATTTTTCAGAATTTTTTTCTAGACTTTTAAATTTTTAAGATAGTTTATGTTTAAAGTGTAAAGATAAGCCACTTGTTTACCTGCATCTGGGTACTAATATGATAAGCAATGTTCTATAGGGACAACTTACCTATAATTCTCAGCATATATAATAACAAGAAGAGTTATAACAGAAAATTGAGAGTCACTTATTCAAAACCCATATCACAATTTGTCACAAAGCATAACACCTTTTGCCTGCAGCTCTTTTGGATGGATATAATGTCTCACTTGTTTTAAAGTTTCTTTTTCCTAAAAATATCCAGAGGCATCAATTCACACTGAACTAATGGCGACAATTTTGTTCTAAATCCCTGAGGAAAGAAGATGTCAGAATGTTGGCCAGGATTGACTTCTTTTTTTCATCTTCTCCCTAGGAACCATTTGAAAAATGGTGCTTCTAGTGACATAGATGCAGGTCTTGTAACACGAAGTTAAATTTGCTGTCCTTTCAAAGGCAAAGCTTTATTTATGCCCTGAAAATTCAAAGGCATTTGGAAATCTCTTGATTGACTTGGACATTTATTTGACTCTGCATCAAACAAATAACCAATTCAAAACAACCAAGCATTCTGCACTGCCAGTCTTCACCTCCGAGGTGAAATCTCAGTCAATAAAAGGTTCATATTGGAAAATGTGAGTGACATTTAACTAAGGGGTGCAAAGTATACGGCTGTGTTTTTGACGCTAGTCCTCCCACATAGCTGTCAGCAAGTCTAAATTAATGCTGGAAGTTCTATAGGTTTCAATGATGGATGAATGTATTTAAGCCACATCACAGAACCACAGAAGTAATGAGCTTTGCAGTTTTTTCTGATGCCTATATGTTTGCGTAATCTCTTTTGATTTTGCTTAACCATTTTCCTGCATCACTGTTGACACTGTTATAAAATTCATACATGTTTCTCAGATGAAATATTCTATGTATTCCCCTAAGAAGGGGTATCAAGTTGTCGCTGTCATAAAATGAACATCCTTTATACCAAATTGGTAATTTTTTGTAAATCAAAAGTAATTATAACCACCTGGGATGTGTTCACTTTCTTATTAGAGAATGTGTTTGTATTATTTCTAGACATCATTTCAGATGTAATCTTTATGTCCTTTCACCTCCTCTTCTCCATACATTTCCTCAGGAATTTGCATTCAGAAGTTGAATATATAAGGAGTGAGCTACCAGATTAATGTTGAGAGACTTAGCACAGAACAGTTCTGTAAAATGCAAACTCATTCTTAATTATGTCACCTGGGCACACAGAGTCATACCCATTCTGATTTTACCGCACATATTTCCATGTACTGCACTGAACCCTCTTTTTCTGAATGAAAAAAAAAGACAAAAGGTGTTATGCTTTTTGATAAACTATAATGTAGCTTTTAAATAAGCTTTTAAATGGTTCCATTTGCTTAAGATGACAAAAACAGGTAGATGGCTATATTTGGCCCATGGGTCATAGTTTAGTGACATATGTTTAGATAGTTATAAAAACTATCAGAAGCCAGTCAAGCTCTTTCTATTATTGTTGGTCATTGCAAAAAAAAAAAAAAAGAAAAGAAAGGATACTCTAATTTCTTTAACATTGAAGTTTAAAGTTCATTTGACGATGAACTCATTAGCTTTCTGGCTTAATTTCTACACATATAGTAGGAAAAAATAATGCCTCGAAATTTTCTGCACTTTTGTGAAGTCCTAGAAAATGAGAAAGGCAAAAATGACCTTCAGTTTTAGTCCTTCTGAAAGTCACCATTCAATTGTCAATAACAGTGCGCTCAGTCGGCACTGAAAGGGCTTGTATCATAAGTGCGGAATGCTCTGTTATGAAAACAATTCTGTTCATGATGAAGCCATTTCTGTTTCTCTAGGATGAAGTAAACCAAGTAAAATTTGCACATATATTCAACTCTGAGATAACCGATATTTGTGTAGTTGTTGTAACTTGCCTGTTCTATTGTTCAAAGCAGACTTTACAAGTTTAAGTACAAATATTTGGACACTGTATTTTTATATTTCACTTTCATTGAAGTAGACTTTGAGATGAATATTTCTACCATGTGGACCACAGCAAGCTGATGTAAAAGCAAAACATGTATTTAAGGTCAGAAAGTTGTAAAAAGAATTATGCATTTTCTTCCTAAGAATTAGGAAATTAAATACAATAGGTAGTTTGTTTTCTATGGTTGATTCATTACTATCTTCTACTAGAAAATTACGGCTCTAAAATGAAACCAATTCAATTCTGGGGTTAGCCAAGCAGATGTTTGGCTAAAACATATTTACCCTGGTCAGTTAATACAAGAAAAAAAAAAATCAAAGCCCAGATGTTGTAGAAGCTTACCTACCTCAGAAATTTTGAATCAAATTCCTTAAGACCTGCTTAATTCAGGATCCATTTTCAGATCTTAAGCCTAAATCATGAACCTGAATGCTAGAATATTTGTTGATTAATATTTTCTTTTCTAGCCAGGTTTGAAAATTCAATCTGTCAAAGAGTTAAATCATTATTTATATTATATGGAAAATACCCCAGTATATCTTTAAATTTTTATTAAACCTAGTAGGATCAAGAATTGCAACAAATTTATTATTTTTATACCTGATATTTTTCCCATGTGAAAAAAATGGATGTTTGTAATAAAAATGTGATGAGTATTAATTTAATGAGGCTAAGTTGGTGTTTTCATTGAAGGGGACTTTGCCAAGTGCTTTTTTTTTTTTTTATGTAGTGATCCCATTTTCATGATAAACACTGAGGAGTATAAAAAAGACAGCAATTGAGATAATTTTTATCCGATGTATTCACTCTAGTAAGCTGTTGAAATAGGTTAGGAGAATGATTCACTTTTTTAAATACTTGAGGCAAATTAAACTGGGCTTGAGGGTTTGGGATAGAAATAGGTCAGAGTCTCCTAGATAGTGTTCACATGGAATTTATTGGAAAAGTACAGGTAATAGATAAAGTTGGAAATGATGTTAGTCATTATTGCATCCTCAGAGGAAATTAACACACTGATAAATAGCAGATCCTTATCAGTGAGACTCCTCCCCCCAAAACAAAGCAGTCAGTCATGGAAACTCTTACAAACCCCAATTCTGGCACAGTCCTTTTGACTTAGGTGGCTCAGACGGTAAAGCGTCTGCCTACAATATAGGAGACCCGGGTTCGATCCCTGGGTCAGGAAGATCCTCTGGAGAAGGAAATGGCAACCCACTCCAGTACTCTTGCCTGGAAAATCCCATGGACTGACGATCCTGGTGGGCCACAGTCTGTGGGGTCACAATGAGTCGGACATGATTGAGGGACTTCACTCACTTCAGTACATGTTAATGTAATTGATGGTCTATTGGTAAAGTTAGTAACTTATAAGAGGATACTATAGATGAATTTTAGTAAAGGTCTCCCAATTTTTTTTTTTTTTAATGGCAGAAACCAATTATCTGTTTGCAGCATCCATTTCCCTTTTTCACTGGGCACATATCTAGGCTTATTTTTCAGGGCTTCTTTTATTTAATTATTACCATGTGACTGAATTCTAGCCAAGAGGATGTGTATGGGTTTGACATGCACCACTGTCAAGCCTGGCCCATAAAACCTCTCATGTGATTCTTTCTCGTCTATCTCTCTTTCTCCATTTTTACCAACTGATGTTGATGTCCTAGGTGACCATGCAGCCACATGTTATTAATAAACACAGCACCACCTCCTTTTGGGAATCTTGCATGATTGCATAGAATGGGTGGTGGCTTGGTTTTTTTCTCACCGCATCCCAGTTGTACTTGCAGTATAAACAAGATGAAAAATGTAGTCAGACCACCAAGATTGCATATTGACACCAAAAGTAGAGACGACAAAAGCAAAAAAAAAAAAGGAACTACATCACGTTAAAGACCTTTAACACAGCAAAGGAAACCATCAACAAAATGATAAAGCAACCTATAGAAAGAAAGAAATTACTTGTAAGTCATACATCTGACAAGGGGTTAATATCTGACTCAACAACAGCAACAGCAAAAAAAAAAAAAAAGACAAAACAAGAACAAAAAAATGATTAAAAATAGGTGGAGGATCTAAACATACATTTTCCAAATATACATATAGATGGTCAAAATATATGGGAGCTCAGATCACTGCTCAGCAAGCGAGTGAAATATGAGCCTCCACTTGTTAGACTGGCTCTTATTTTAAATATTACCAGTGTTGGTAAGGATATGTAGAAAAGGGAACCCCTGTGCACTGTTGGTGTGAAGGTAAATTGGTGCTGCTACAAAAAGCAATGTGGAGCTTCCTCAAAAAAATTAAAAACAAAGCTATCATGATCTAATAATTCACTTCTGTGTATTTATGCAAAGAAAATAAAGGAATGAACTCACAAAGATGTAAGCACCCCCATGTTTATTATAGCATTATTTACAATAGCCAAGATATGGAAGCAACTGTGTCTTGACAATTGACAGTTGGATGCCTATCGGATGAATAGATACAAAGATGTGAATAATAATGGAATGTCATTTAGCCATAAAAGAAGGGAATCTTGTAATTTGTGACAGCATGGATGATCTCCTTGAGGGTTTTATGCTAGTGAAATAATCAGAGAAAGACAAATATTATATGATCTAATTTATATGTGGAATCTAAAGAAGCAAACTTATAGACACAGAAAACAGACTGATGGTCCCCAGAGCTGGAAGATAGGGTTAGGGAAAATAGGTGAAGGCAGTCAAAAGATAAAAGGTTCTATTATAAGATAAATATGTTCTGGAGAATAAAATATACAGCATGGTGACCACAGTCAACATAGTGTATCACATATTTGAAAGTTGCTAGTCGAGTAAATCTTAAAGAAAATCATCACAAAAAATAATTTCTATCTGTGAAGCAATGGATGTTAACTAAACTTACGGTGGTGATCATTCTGTAGTGTGTGCTTATATCAAATTACTTGTTGGGAAACTTGAACAGTGCAATGTTTTGTGTCAATTGTATCTCAATAAAACTGAAAAAAAAAATCCACAATAGGACAGGTCAAACCATAGTTTTACATAAGATGAAGCATGGGACCTTCTAAATATGTATAAAGCAGTGTATTCTTTGGTTATTTGGGATGAGAAATTGTAAAAGAAAAATCATGCTCATTTTCTTTAAAGAATCAGTATTAACCAGAATAAAGAACAATATTTTTAAAGTCATTTGAAACCTACTATATAAGCTCTCCATGATTAACAATAGATAAATACCATTTCAGACAGTTTTCCATACATTCATTCTTACTTACATACATAGCTACTTTAAATAGCTAGATAAGTTGATAAAGAGAAGGGAAAATCAGGATCTGGGACTTGTTATAGCAGGTAGTTATGGTAACAAATACACGTAGGGTCTGAGATTTGAGTCCTGACCTGCCGAATATGGTTGTTGTCAAGATTCAAAATCTCTCTGAGCCATGATTCTTTCCATCAACAACAAAAGCAAAATAGTAATACTTTCTCAGAAAATTGCTCTGCTGATTAAATGAAATGCTACATGAAAATACTAAACAATATCTAGTATAATGCGCTCAACTGATATTAATCTTCTTCCATTAAAGAAACAAATCTAATTCTCTTTACTGCATAGAATAGTTTCTCTTTTTTAGTTCTATTTTTGCTAATTTAAGCTGTTTATCATTTTAGCATTAGTTTTCCGTATTTCAACATCGAGTCAATAAGCCACAAAATCAGTTATTCTCACCTAGAACTAACAGGAACAATAAAAACTCTTTGATTAAAATTTGTTGTGTAATTATAGCTTGACTGGTAATCAATGTAAATAAAAAATTTCCTTCTCCATTTCTATATTAATAATTCTTATCAAATATTAGCAGATCACTAACAGAAATACTGAATTTGAATGAATTGCTTTTTAGAATTTTCTTGATACTGGATTTACACAAAGGAGACTGAATTCTGATAAAGGAACTTAGCCCTTATAGCCAATAATGCAAATTAGATGGGGGAAATAGTTTTAAGTGAATAAATTGATGAATAACTAAGTCTGTGCTTATAAAGATACATAAAGATGTGGGTTTTAAGGATAAGAACAAAGGGCAGAGACTATAAAATGTGAGAGGAAAGATGAGATAGTTCCTCCATAAGGTTAAACCTATATGCCAGAATATCAGTAACAACCTTTTACAAAATTGTCCTTAGAAGTACAAAAATTGACTTATAAACTAATTCTTACAAAATCTCCCATACAAAACAAAGTAACTGAGAACACTCACAAATACTTTCTTTTTAATAAGAACAGTTAGAGAAAACACGTTGTAATTTAACGTAGTTTAGCAGTATGAACTCATCATCACCAACTAGGAGTGAGACCGCATATCAGTCACCATGCAGGCAGAAAATAGATGGCTCCATCAAAGTGGGTAATTTTACATGAGTTTAACAAAGATACTATTAACAAAATTTGGGGAAGGTTTTAGGAAGGTCACAAAGACTTGCATATAGTAGATAATAAATTTACAACTCCTTTCTGTAATTATAACACTTATTCCATCAGTTCCAATTTTGCCTGCCTGATGTTCACCTACAGTAGTCTCCCTATTTGCTTTTAGCTCAGTACTAGTCAACCCTCTAAATGATAGTCTAGTGAAGAACCAGACAGGCAGAGAGTTACTTCATTGTTTTGTACATATATTTACAGAAGCCCATTTGAGAATGTGAGAACAGCTAGTCTGACTAATGGTTTCTCAAAGGACACCTCTGCTGCACAGTAAGGGTTGAGATAGTATTTTTTTTAAGATAAAACAGGGAGTGGGTAATTTAGGCAGAGAGAAGTGTGTCTACAGACATACTGTTGTTGCTGTTGACTCACTAAGTCATGTCCAGCTTTTTGCGGCCCCATAGACTGTAGCATGCCTGGCTTCCCTGTCATTCACTATCTCCCAGAGTTTGCTTAAACTCAAGCCCATTGAGTCAGTGATGTCATCCAACCATCTCATCCTCTTTCAACCCCTTCTCCTCCTGCCCTCAGTCTTTCCCAGCATCAGTTGCTGTTTGTTGTTTAATGACTCAGCTGTGTCTGACACATTTGCAACCCCATGGACTGTAGCCCACCAGACTCCACTGTTATTGGATTTCCCAGGCAAGAATACTGGAATGGGTTTCCATTTCCTTCTCCAGGGAATCTTCCTGACCCAGGGATCTAACCTGTGTCTCCTATATTGCAGGCAAATTCTTTACCCATGAGCCACCAGGGAAGCTGAGCATCAGAGTCTTTTCTGATGAGTCAGTTCTTTGCATCAAGTGACCAAAGTATTGGAGCTTCAGCTTCACCATCAGTCCTTCCAATGAATATTCAGGACTGATTTCCTTTAGGATGGACTGCTCTGAACTCCTTGCAATCCAAGGGACTGTCAAGAATCCTCTCCAGTGCTACAGCTGGAAAGCATCAATCTTCAGCATTCAACCTTCTTTATGGTTCAACTTTCACATCTGTACATGACTAGTGGAAAAACCACAGCTTTGACTATACAGGCCTTTGTTGGCAAAACGATGTCTCTACTTTTTAACATGCTGTCTAGGTTTGTCATAGCTTCCTTTCCAAGGATCAAGCATCTTTTAATTTCATGGCTGCAGTCACTGTCCACAGTGATTTTGGAGCCCAAGAAAATCCATCACTGTTTCTATGTTTCCTCCATTTAATTGCCATGAAGTGATGGGATCAGATGTGATGATCTTAGTTTTTTGAATGTTGAGTTTTATGCCAGCTTTTTCACTCTCCCTTTTCACCTTCATCAATAGACTCTCCAGTTCCTCTTCACTTTCTGCCATTAGAGTTGCATCATCTCCATATCTGAGGTTGTTGAGGGAGCATTATAGGTATATAAGTGTGAAACAGCATGTGACAAGAAGAATACAAGTAGTACAGTATCTGTAAGAGTGCCCATAGGTAAGGCTGCACAGTTGGGAAGGATCTCAAACATGAAGCACCACATAGGCCATAGGTAATAGTTGGGACTTTATCTTGCAGTTAGTGGGAGAGAGTTTACAACTCATGAAAGAGGAATTATATGATGATAATTATGCTTGAGCAATCTTTCTCTGGGTACATAAATCTATAATGCAAGAGAAGAGGGGAAAGATTCAATTGCACTAGCTTAAGTGAATTAAATCAATGTCAGTAACATTAGTGATAAAAAGGAATCAAAATCTTGGCTTCTGTTTTCAGTGGGAGGTCATACCATTAAGGGAGATAGAGTTTAAAAGGTCAGGAGATATTAGAGGAGAGGTGACTATGGACCCAAAATCTTGAGTGTGCTGAGAATGCAGTAACTATGGCACATTTAGGTAGCGGTTCCAAAAGCATAGTTGAAATGCTTTTCGAGAGCTCAAGAGAAGAATCTGGGCTGGAGGTATAAATGGGAAATCCTAAATTCCCTATGTAATTTTAAAATGTGGATTAATGCAGCAATATTGAATGTTTACTATGCGCCAGACCAAGATTCAGGTAAGCATATAGCACTAAATAAAATAGACTAGATAAGCGCTCTCTAAAATTTTCATTTTGAGTTGCTGTAATTGAAATTTAAAAACAATACATGTATAGTTCACAAATCAAGCTGTATAAAGTATATACAATGAAAAAGTATCTCTCTTTCTCATCCCTAGCCCCCAATCTCCTCTTTGAGGTGAATATTTGCAAATAAGCCTCCAATTTCTTTTCTTTTCAGTATAATTTATCTACAAATATGCATATTCTTACATAATTATGTAACTGGAAGTATATTACAGTCTTCCATATTTTGCTTTTATTTCTGATTCAATTTTAAATTCTTTCTACAGGAACATGTGCAATAAGTTGCTTATTGTTTTCAGAGCATAAATTTGTATATGTGTGTGTGTGTATATATATGTGTGTGTGTATATATATATATATATATAAGTGCTGTGAGTATATACATATATTGTTATTGAATAAATGCCTTCCTGAGATAAATACAGGTTTGTTTTGGTCTTTTCCTGCTGCAAATAAAACTGCAACAAATATTTACATAGGAATAAATTTATCAGTAATATACATTCCTAGAGATTAAATTTCTGAGTCAAAAAATGTTTATTTTAATACCTATTTCCAAATTATTCTCCAATGAGATCACACTAATTTAATCTTCTACCAGCCATGAACATGAATAGCTGGACCTTCAACGACGCAGTGTATGTTGTCCCTTCTCTTTCTTTTTTTACATTTTGCTTTTTGAAAAGTGAAAACTTCTATCATTATTGCAAATTTTACCTTTAAATTAGACACTAGACTGAATCTTTGCCACACGTTTATGTATCATTTATATTTTGTTTTCTTGGAACTACATCTATATGTTCTTTACTCAACTTTTCATTGGGTTCTTGGCCTTATCCTCAGTATTCCATGAAATGCTTTGTATGTGTGTGTGTGTGTGTGTGTGTGTGTGTGTGTGTGTGTGTGTGTGTGTGTGCCTGTATGTGTGTATGTGCGCCTGTATGTATGCTCAGTCGTGTCCAGTTCTTTGTGAAGTTATAGACTGTAGGCCCTTCTGCCCATGGGATTCTCTAGGCGAGAATGCTGGAGTAAGTTGCCAATTTCCTCCTCCAGAGGATCTTCCCAACCTAGGCATCGAGACTGGATATCCTGCATTGCAAGCAGATTCTTTACCACTGAGCCACTGGGAAAGCCCATAATGCCTTGATGTATTTAAAATATCAGCCTTCTGTTAAATGTTACAAATATGTTCTTGTTTTATAAATTGAATCTCTCTGTAAAGCTAAAAATGATGCCACACACAAAGCTGTCCTTTGTGATTTCTAGGTTCTATGCTTTGTGTAAAGAAATTTCCCACTTCAATACAAGTATTAACAAAATTTCCCAAGTATACTTTCAGCTCTGCAGAAAAGCTTTAGTTAAAAGTTCACAACAAGCCTGTAACTTTCTACTAACATTCCACTTTTGAAATCTGGTAACTGAGACTGAGATGGGTTGAGAAGCTAGCTTTTGATCACAGAGCTCTTAAGTGACTGAGCCCAAGTTTGAAACCAAAATCTGCTCAGAGCAGTGGGCAAATTAACGTGAACCTAAAGAAAATCCACAATGATCCCTTTAGATGATTCTTTCCTTTCTTTTTTGAGAAGACCGCTGAGCCAGCTGTATTGGCTAGGGTTGCTTTTAACAGGAAAAAAAGTAGTTCATTACAGAAAGGAGGCTACAAGAGTGTCAACCAAGCAATCAGAGGAGATTTTTCCACCTATTGTTTTCATGGGAAACTGTTTCTGTTGATTTTAAAACAATCTAAGAATAATGAATGCATTGATTATGTGAAACAGTAAGTTTTGAACACGTGTATGTGTCAGAATATTTTCAAATACTCTTCAGTGGTAAACCATCTAGGCAGGGCCCTTTATCTCAAGAATCTCACACTGAGGCAATTCCTTTTCTCCATGCCGTGCTTTCTCTTTCCTTTCTTTCTTTCTTTCTTTTTCTTCTTTTTTTTTTTATGGCAGTATGTCATTATTTTATCATGTGTTTTCTCTGTGTACTAGAGCTTCCTGAATAAAACCAAAAGAAGGTTTTTTTAAGTGCTATCATTTTCAATAACATAATATTCTCTGCCTGGATCCTGTGATATGTGACCCAGATTCTCTACCAAAACTAAGTTGTTTATTGCCTTAGCTGATTGGTGGTATGGCTGATGGCTCTTAGAATTGAGTCCCTCTTCAGGTCTTATTTTCAGGCAGACCCACTGTGATGCCCCCTGAGAAGGTAGTCCTAATCTCATAGCTGCCTCATGCAGCCGAATAAGGGCCTGGGCCTTGACCTTAAACTGGAACAAGTCTTAAAGGGTTCTGCCAGGTCTGGAACTCCCCATAGGACTGTCTGAGGCCTCCTTTTCAATAGATTTGCACTTCAACTTCCCCTGCCCAATCCTGCTTTTTTCTAAACCTTTCTTTAGTTTCCTGAGACCACCCCCCGCCCCTGCATAAAAATCTTAGCTGCATGGACCATTACCCTGGGCCTGGTCACTTTCATTGCCAGTTCTCCTGGAGAAACATTTCTTTTTTCAGCCAATTTCCTTTTTTTTCTGTTTGCAGTCTTTGCCTGAACAGGCCCTATATCTGCCATTTTTAATGTCTGTTTTTGAAGACAAAGTCATATGTTCTGACTTTTAGAAGTTTTATTGATAGGAGAAAAGTCACTTTTTTCTTTAAAAAATTATTTGATTTTTTTTCCACTGATGCTTTTCTAGCAAAACCTAATCTGAACTGTCTGCAACTCTTAAATCTCACAAACCAAGCAATAAACCTTGTAATATTAGGCCTTCCTGTAAAATTTCAGTTGTAAATTTTAAGATTTTTGTCCAGAGTCTAAAGTTGGCAATGAAAGTGAGGAAAATAAAAATAATCACCTAAAAAAATTAAGTCACCTGAAAGTTGTTTAAGCTAATTTTTTACCTGGAAATAATTTTTCTCACAGTCACTGATTGAAAGTCAGGTCAAATCTAACTAATTAATCTTATTACCTCCATGATTCCATGATGTTCTCAAGGTCTACCTTTAAAATGGTTAATAATGCTGTTTTCAGTTCAGTCATTCAGTCGTGTCCAATTCTTTGCCACCTCATGAACCACAGCACACCAGGTCTCCCTGTCCATCACCAACTCCCGGAGTCCACCCAAACCCATGTCCATCAAGTCGATGAGTCCACCCAAACTCATGTCCATCAAGTCGATGATGACATCTAACCATCTCATCCTCTGTCATCCTCTTCTCGTCCTGCCCTCAATCTTTCCCAGCATCAGGGTCTTTTCCAATGAGTCAGCTCTTCGCATCAGGTGGCCAAAGTATTGGAGTTTCAGCCTCAACATCAGTCCTTCCAATAAACACCCAGGACTGATCTCCTTTAGGATGGACTGGTTGGATCTCCTTGCAGTCCAAGGAACTCTCAAGAGTCTTCTCCAACACCACAGTTCAAAAGCATCAATTCTTTGGTGCTCAGCTTTTAGTCCCACTCTTACATCCATACATGACCACTGGAAAAACCATAGCCTTGACTAGGTGGACCTTTGTTGGCAACGTAATGTCTCTGCTATTTAATATGCTGTTTTAAAAACAACTAAATTATGTAGTTTTTGCATGTGGAGAATATTATATAATTAATTTATTAGGCTCTTTTCCCCTAAACTACTGGGAGGTTTGATGCCATTACTGCATGTACCAAAGTGTACAGTCTGAATAACTAATTTTTGTTGTTGTTGTTATTAATTTGACCAAAATCAAAACCTTCAGTGTGTCAGATAATCTTTGGTGGTTTAGTTGCTCACTCGTGTCTGACTTTATAACCCCAGGGACTGTAGCCCACCGCAGATAATCTTTACAGCACTTGTACAACTTGGTGAATGAGATTGGTAAAGTCCCTTCATATTAGTTTGTACCTCAGATAAGACAGTACAAGTTCTCTGTGTTAGGGAAGATGTTGCAATAAATCTTTAGGTACTGTATTCTAACAGTTTAAGGATTTTCATAAAGGGCAAAAGAGTCTAACATGTTATAACAGGCATTATAAGGCACTCTACAACATTTAAAGTTAAATATGGTAAAGACCTTATGCATTTAATAAGTGCTTATTATGGGGCAAGATCAAGGAAATGGCAACCTACTCCAGTACTTTTGCCTGGAGAATCCCAGGGATGGAGGAGCCTGGTAGGCTGCTGTCTATGGGGTCGCACAGAGTTGGACACGACTGAAGCGACTTGGCAGCAGCAGCAGCAGCAGCATGGGGCAAGACCAACTATCAATTTCTCTTTTCTAGTGCTGTTCAGTCCCTTTGTGTCTATTATCGTCATCAATCATCTTCCTTATTTTTTCAAAATAGATTATGTCTTTATCCTCTATACTTATTTTTCTATCTCATTTTCATGGTAAAGAACCATCAAGAAGTTGTTACTACTAATTCAGTTATTGTTCCACATTCTTTCCGAAGGAAGCGATCAAGAAAAAAATATATAGTCTAAATATATAGTCTTTGTTGCTATTCAGCCACTTAGTTGTGTCTGACTCTTTCTGACCCTTTGGATTGCAGCACACCAGGCCTGGCTGCCTTTCACTGTCACCCAGAGTTTCTTCAAACCCATGTCCAAGCTCACCCTCTGTTGACCCTTTTCCTCCTGCGTTCAATCTTTCCCAGCATCAGGATCTTTGCAAATGAGTTGTCTTTTCCCATCAGGAGGCCAAAGTATGGGCTTCAGCATCAGTCTTTCCAATGAATAATCAGGGCTGAGTTCCCCTAGGATTAAATGGTTGGATGTCCTTGCAGTTCAAGGGACTCCCAAGAGTCTTTTCCAATACCGTAGTTCAAAAGCATCAATTCTTTGGCACTCAGCCTACATTATGGTTTCATTTCCATACATGACTACTGGAAAAACCATAGTTTTGACTAGATGGACCTATGTTGGCAGTCATGTCTCTGTTTTTTAATATGCTGTCTAGGTTGATAATAGCTTTTCTTCCAAAGAGCAAGCATCTTTTAATTTCATGGCTGCAGTCATCTTCTGCAGTGATTTTGGAGCCCAAGAAAATAAAGTCTCTCACTGTTTCCACTTTTTCCCCTTATATTTGCCATGAAGTGATGGGACTCGATGCCATTTTTTGAATGTTGAGTTTTAAGCCGGCTTTTTCACTATCTTCTTCCACCTTCATCAAGAGGCTCTTTGTTCCTCTTCACTTTCTGCCATAAGGGTGGTGTCATCTGCATATTTGAGGTTATTGATATTCTCCCAGCAATCTGATTCCAGCTTGAACTTCATCCATCCGAGCATTTTGCATGATATACTCTGCATGTAAGTTAAATAAGCAGATAACAATATATAACTTTGACATAATTCTTTCTCTATATTAAATCAGTCCGTTCTTCCATGTCTGGTTCTGTTTCTTGCTGACCTTCATACAGGTTTCACAGGAGGCAGGCCAGATGGTCTGGTATACCAGTATCTTGAAGAATTTTCCGCAGTTTGTTGTAATCCATACAGTCAAAGGCTTAAGCATAATCAATGAAGCAGAAGTATATTTTTTTTTTCTGGAACTCTCTTGCTGTTTCTATGATCCAGTGGATGTTGGCAATTTGATCTCTGGTTCTTCTGCCTTTTCTGAATCCACCTTGTACATCTGGAAGTTATCAGTTCACACAGTGTTGAAACTTAGCTTGAAGGACTTTGAGTATTACCTTGCTAGTATGTGAAATGAGTGCAATTGGGCAGTAGTTTGAAAATTCTTTGGCACTGACATTCTTTGGGATCAGAATGAAAACTGACCTTTTCTAATCCTGTGGCTACTACTGAATTTTCCAAATTTGTTGACATATTAAGTGCAGCACTTTCACAGCATCATCTTTTAGAATTTGAAATAGCTCGGCTGCAGTACCATCATCTCCACTAGCTTTGTTCGTAGTAATGCTTACTACAGTCCACTTGACTTCACACTCCAGGATGTGTGCTTTCTAAGTGAGTGATCACACCATCGTGGTTATCTGGGTCATTAAGATATTTTTTTCCAGTTCTTTTGTATATTCTTGCCACCTCCTCTTAATATCTTCTGCTTCTGTTAGGTCTTTACTGTTTTTGTCCTTTATTGTGCCCATCTCTGAATGAAATGTTCCCTTGGTATCTCTAATTTCCCTGAAGAGATCTCTAGTCTTTCCCATTCTGCTCTTTTCCTCTATTGCTTTGCACTGTTAACCTAAGAAGGTTTTCTTATCTCTCCTTGGTATTTTTGGAACTCTACATTCAGGTGGGCATCTTTCATTTTCTCCTTAGCCCTTGGCTTCTCATCTTTTCTGAGCTATTTGTAA
The DNA here is from genome assembly GCF_001704415.2 of Capra hircus. Taxonomy (NCBI): domain Eukaryota; kingdom Metazoa; phylum Chordata; class Mammalia; order Artiodactyla; family Bovidae; genus Capra; species Capra hircus. The sequence goes on from NC_030817.1 coordinate 9,186,188, forward strand.
GGCCTCCTCAGACAAGCATTTTGCCTTGTTGCATTTCTTTTTCTTGGATGTTTTTGATCACTGCCCCCTGTACCCTATACAATGTTGTAAACCTCAGTCCATAGTTCTTCAGGCACACTTATCAGATCTAATCCCTGGAATCTTTTTGTTACCTCCACTGTATAATCATAAGGGACTTGATTTAGGTCATACCTGAATGGTCTAGTGTTTTTTTGCTACTTTGTTCAATTTAAGCCTGAAATTTGCAATAAGGAGGTCATGATCTGAGCCACGGTCAGCTCCCAGTCTTTTTTTGCTCACTGTATAAAGCTTCTCCATCTTCCACTACAAAGAATGTAATCAATCTGATTTTAATATTGACCTTCTGATGATGTCCATGTATAGAGTTGCCTTTTGTGTTGTTAGGAAAAAAATGTTTGCTGTGACCAGTGCGTTCTCGTGACAAAACTCTGTTAGTCTTTGCCCTGCTTCATTTTGTGCTCCAAGGCCAAACTTGTGTCTTACTCCAGGTGTCTCTTGACTTCCTACTTTTGCATTCCAGCCTCCTCTGATGAAAACGACATTTTTTTTTTTTGATGATAGTTCTAGAAGGTCTTGTGGGTCTTCATAGAACTGTTAATCTTCATCTTCAGCATTAGTGGTTGGGGCATAGACTTGAATTACTGTGATAATAAATAGTTTGCCTTGGAAACGAATTGAGATCATTCTGTCATTTTTTGAGATTGCACCCAAGTATTGCATTTCAGACTCTTTTTTTGGCTATGAGGGCTACTCTGTTTCATCTAACTGATTGTTGCCCACAATAGTAGATAAACAGTGGTCATCTGAATTAAATTTGCCCGTTCCCATCCATTTTAGTTCACTGGTTCCTAAAATGTTGATGTTTATTCTTGCCATCTCCTGTTTGACCACATCCAATTTACCTTGATTCATGGACCTGACATTCCAGGTTCCTATGCAGTATTGCTCTTTACAGCATGGCACTTCACTTTCACCACCAGACACATCCACAGCTGGGCATCACTGATGCTGTTGCTCAGACTCTTCATTCCTGCTTAGGCTGTTTCTCAGCTTTTCTCTAGTAGCATATTGGGCACCAACTGACCTAGGGGGTTCATCTTTCTGTGTCATATTTTTTGTCTCTTCATCCTGTTCACGGGGTTCTCAAGGCAATAGTTCCAAAGTGTTTTGCCCTTCCCTTCTCCAGTGGACCACTTTTTGTCAGATCTCTCCACCATGACTCATCCATCTTGGATTGCTCTACATGGCATGGCTCATAGTTTCATTGAGTTACACAAAGCTATGATCCATGTGATCATTTTGGTTAGTTTTCTGTGATTGTAGTTTTCATTCTGTCTTCCCTCTGATAGATGAGGATAAAAGGCTTATTCAAGCTTCCTGATGGGAAGGACTGGCTGTGGGGAAAACTGGGTCTTGCTCTGATGGGCAGAGCCATGCTCAGTAAATCTTTAATTCAGTTTTCTGCGAATGGGTGGGGCTGTGCTCCCTGCCTGTATTTTGGCCTCAGGCCAAGCTATGGTGGAGGTAATGGGGACCTCTTCTACATATGGCATTAGTGCCCCTGACCGCACAGCAGGCCATTGTTGACCCACGCCTCCACAGGAGACTCCCAGACACTCCCAGGCAAGTCTGGCTAAGTCTCTTGTGGGGTCATGGCTCCTTTCTCCTGGATCCTGGTGCACACAAGTTTTTGTTTGTGCCCTCCAGGAGTCTCTTTTTCCCCAGGCCTGTGGAAGTCCTGTAATCAAACCCTGCTATTGTTGCTGCTGCTGCTAAGTTGTGTCAGTTGTGTCCGACTCTGTGGAACCTCATAGACTGAAGCCCACCAGGCTCCCCTGTCCCTGGGATTCTCCAGGCAAGAACACTGGAGTGGGTTGCCATTTCCTTCTCCAACACACGAAAGTTAAAAGTGAGAGGGAAGTCGCTCAGTTGCGTCTGACTCTTAGTGACCCCATGGACTGTAGCCTACCAGTCTCCTCCATCCATGGGCTTTCCCAGGCAAGAGTACTGGAGTGGGGTGCCATTGCCTTCTCCAATCAAACCCTGCTGACCTTCAACAATTATACCAAAGAGGTATAACTTTCTCACACTGTTGTGAAAGTTCTAGATCCCATAATAGGCTTCCCGACCTGGGAACCCAGCAAAGGGACTGAGAATCTCCAGGAGATCTGCCTTTGAATCAAACCCTACTGACCTTCAAAGGCAGATCTCCTGGGAATTCTCAGTCCCTTTGCTGGGTTCCCAGGACAGGAAGCCTATTATGGGACCTAGAACTTTCACCACAGTGTGAGAAAGTTATACCTCTTTAGTATAATTGTTGTCCAGTTTGTGAGTCACCCTCCCGGTGGCTCTATGATGGTGAGGCTAATGGTGACCTCCTCCAAGAGGACTTAGGCCACATGCCGTGCCTCCGAGGACTCCTGCCAGGGGCCCTGTCCCCGCAGCAGGCCACCGCTGACCCTCGCCTCTGCGGAAAACCCTCAGACACTCACAGGCAGGTCTGGCTCAGTCTCTTGTGACTCAATAAATATTTATTTACACCCACAATGTGCCTGACCCTATTCTAGGTATAGTAACCAAGGTAATCAAAGTCTCTGCTTTCATGGAGATTTATTCTGCTATGAAAGAAAGACAATAAATGAAATCATTTCATAGTGACATTGTCATAAAGAAATGCCTTGGGAAGAAATGCTAGAGAGGATGGTTTTGAATGGAGAAAGGGGTGGTGAAGGGTTAAGAGTTTATGTTGGGAATCAGAAAAAGCTTCCTAAAGGCCCAGGAGGAGGACTCCTCCCTAATTTTATCCTGTTAATAATCCCCAGTTTTAAACATAAAATGCATGCTCGCCCTTGTGTGTATTTTATAACACACTCAGCGTTTTGCATGTGCCTTCTGAGAACTGGTTGTTCTCTTGGTACACATTTATTTAGTCTTATGTTTGATTTGTATATTTGTGTTTAATCTCTTGTATCAAATGTCTGCAATTGTAATCCAGTTCCTTTTCAATTTCTCGAGTAGCCTCAATACAATGGCTTCTAATATTGCAAGAAGCCCCAGAAGAAAAATAAATAAACCCAGGGTGGAGGGGAAAATTTGTAGAATTTGCCAGAAGACCTAGCAAGTCTTAGGAGACTTTGAGGCTCAGAGCAACAAATGTACCATATTCCAATAGGCCATTCATTATATATTGAGCATAAAGTTTTGGGCCATTCCTGGTCCTGTTTCATCCATCAAATCATGAATATCCACCTATATACAATCATTAACCAAATGAACACATACCTAATGAATAAAATTGGACAATGTCTTTTATTAACTGTCTGAAGCCCAGTTTTTCTTCCATTCCTTCCATACTCAGGCAGGGCTTTAAGCATTAAATCCAGACTTGAGAAAGCAAGAATTGCTCTGCCCGACTCCTAGCTCTTTTTCACTTTCTCATTCTGTGTTCCTCTCTAGCAAACACAACCCCTGCCTATAAAACCCTGCCTGTGTTCCAAGGTCTGTTTAACTGGTACTTTTCCAAGGAAATGTCTCTGCCTGTTTTAGCTCATGTTCAACGTTCCCTTTTCAAAACCTCCTTTGCATGAAGAGTCTTAGTAAGTTCCATCTTACTCTGCAGTACATCATCTTTTATTTATACATTCTGTCTTTCCTGGTGGCTCAGAGGTTAAAGCGCCTGCCTCCAATGCGGGAGACCTGGGTTCGATCCCTGGGTCGGGAAGATACCCTGGAGAAGGAAATGGCAATCCACTCCAGTATTCTTGCCTGGAGAATCCCATGGATGGAGAAGCCTTGTAGGCTACAGTCCACGGGGTCGCAAAGAGTCAGACACGACTGAGCGACTACACCTCACCTCACCTCACCTCAACTAAAGCATATTGTTGTAGAGAAAGATGGCTCGTTTCTTCAATAGTCGACCTTCCAATACAGAACTTAGTAAATACCTACTACTTGCGGAACAGTTCCATCAACAGAACTAGTCTAAACTAAACTGGAAAATAGATGATGCAATACTTCAGATGTCCCATGACCTTATTCTTCCCACTTTCTTACTTTTTCAAAATAATAAATTGCTCAAACCTTATTTAGCACCCCCAGTCAAGTGCTCTCCCAGTGTGCCCAAAGGTCAAACTGTAAAACTTTCAATAATATATTAAAGAGGGAATGATGTAAATATTCCTATTCACATCTGTTTTCAGTCGCTCAGTCGTGTCTGATTCTTTGTGACCTCACAGACTGCAGCATTCCAGGCTTCCCTGTCCTTCACTATCTCCCTGAGTTTGCTCAAACTCATGTCCGTTGAGTTAGTGATGCCATCCAACCATCTCATCCTCTGTCACTCCCTTCTCCTCCTGCCCTCAATCTTTCCCATCATCAAGGTCTTTCCTTGAGTCAGCTCTTTGCATCAAACTATTGGAGCGTCAGCATCAGTCCTTCCAATGAATAGTCAAGACTGATTTCCTTTAGGATTGACTGGTTTGATGTCCTTGCAGTCCAAAGGACTCTTAAGATTTTTCTCCAGCATCACATTTCAAAAGTATCAGTTCTTCAGTGCTCAACTTTCTTTTTAGTCCAATTCTCACGTCCACACATGACTACTAGAAAAACCATAGCTCTGACTATACGAACATTTGTCCTATAGTGTTCATGCATGCTAAGTCTCTTCAGTCATGTCTGACTCTTTGCGACTCCATGGACTATAGCCCACCAGGCTTCACTGTCCATGGGATTCCCCAGGCAGAAGTACTGGAGTGGGTTGCCATGCCGTCCTCCAGGGACCTTCGCATCACAGGGATGGAGCCTGCATCTCTTACTTCTCCTGCTTTGGCAGGCAGGTTCTTTACCACTAGCACCACCTGGGAAGCCCTTAAAGGAGTCTTAGGAGGCAAAAAGCAAAGATTTTTGGAAAGAGTTTTATTTATTCTCAATGCAATACAGAGGCCATTGATCTCAGTGCCAGTCCAGAATGGCAGTCTGCGGCAGTTGTTTACAATTCTTTCTTTTGATGGATCCTTGTGGATGTTACTGGCAAACCAGTTAACTCTGTGTCATCTAAATATTAAGATAATGATAAACAAAAGAAGAAACCAACAACTTGAAAGTTACATCAAAGACATGAATGTTCTTTGCCTACATTCTGGTATAATGGGCTGTTTGGTTGAGTTCAGTCTTTCAAGGGATTTTATTTCTCCTTTTCGGCCATTGACATTCTTAGAGGAGTTTTTGATATCTGTTTTGCTTGATGTCCTGATGCCTACCACAATGTGGACTGTTTATTTATTTATTTTTTTAATTTTGAGCTTGTCTCTGCATTAAATGAACATTCCAGTTACTAAATGCATTGAATAATCAATGAAAAGGTGATTAAGTAAGCCATAATTAATCAGCAAGAGGCTGATTTCCAAGAAAAGTTTCCTTTGAAGATTTAAGGAGTCTGATTCTAGTTGGTTTCCAATTTTCCCTTCTGTATAGTGAACCCCTTATGTTTCTTGAATAAGAGGAGGTTGGAGGAATAAAAATATCCTCGCAACAGCCTAGAGACAGAACAATAAGAGATGCCATCATCCTTCCTGGTAATATTCTGGGTGGAAAAATTCATCACCTAATGTAAAAAGCACTCTGATGGATTAACATAGTGGGATTTAAGAGAAATATTCTGATCACTGCAAAATCAGTGAGGATGAAAAATGTGAGCAGGTAATTGAATAGGAAACATTTATATGGCATTGAAGCTGTGCTGGCAAAAAACATATTATTAAAGTAACCTTCTATTTAATATATCATCACCTATAAGACAGGCTTTGTAGAATTTCAGCTTGGAAGGACTTCCTTTTGAATAGTGTAAAGTTTTGGCAACTCTTTATTGAAGGCTTCTACAACTGAACCTGAGCATAGTTTAGGGTATATAAATTAAAATGAACTTCAGAGACCACAAAGGCGAGCATTTTGTAGCATGAAGACTTTTCAATTAATCATGGAAATGGTTGGTACATAACCTTCCTTTTGACCAGCACTTACCTTAATAATTTTTATATTTTGTATTTTATGAAGTTGTGATACAAAAACAAAGAAATACTGAAAGCTAACCAGAACACCCTATGTAAAATATATCATACATAGTCATAAACTAGGAGTAATTTACTTCTTAAAATGGAACAGATTTTTAATATCTATTTTTTAATATTTTATCCATATCAGAAAGTAAAGAGCATCATCTCATCACGTGGCTTCTGGGGACTAGCGTTAGGGGAAGGAGCTAAACTCTCCCACGCCTTTCCACCCTGCTCCTGAGTCTCCTGCACCGCCACTCCTGCCTGCCCCGTCATTAGCTGATTGCATCCTCATGCCCCTTTCCTGGCTTGCTTGCTAGTGGTGACTGACAATAGCGCGACTCTGCACTGATGTCGCAATTTGTCACCTTCGTCAGATCTTGATTATCTTTCAGTCTTCCTGGTTGTGGAAAGAAAGCTCAGTTTCCTGTCACTTTGCTCAGCAACTTCACTCTGCCTCTTGCTGGTCTCGGAGACTAGTCCTCAGACCTGAAACAGTATCTGGAGAGAGTTCCATCCCACGATTTTTGTCTTCATTAAATTTTATTCTATGGTTACTCTTTTTTAAAGATAAGGAATATTTCTTTTCCATATAACAGATGGAAATGAAATTCAATTTTTAAACGAGTTTGAGTCTTTAAAAAGTAAAGAAAAAATGTGAATTCTTTTAATTTAAAAATAGTGTACCATTTAACAACAATATAAGTGGAGCTTGAATAGCAAAAAATCATGTGAGTGGCAAGATAAAGTTTGCGAAACATTGCCTTGTCTTACCACATTTAAAAAGAGACTCGGATGCAGAAAAAATAATAGAGAAACTGATGCAACTGGACAGTATCCAGAATCAGAAGGATTAGAAAGGAGGTGGGACCAGGCAGGACCACACTAGCAGCATAATTGAAGAGCTGCTAAGCTGGAGAGAGGTGGGCTTCTGTTGCTAATCTCTCCAAATCAAGGTCAAGATGAGAAAGTGGAGCTCTGAGTCAGTTAGTGAGGTCAAGAGAGGAGGGAACTGCAGGAGCTGAGGATGAAGCCCAGAAGACTCCAGGTCCTGTAATTAAACAATGAACTGAAAGGGAATGAAGTCCAAAGGTCAAAACCAAGTACATGATAGAAAGTAGTAATCGAATCAGCTACCAAACCAAAACTAAATCAGATCTCAGAGGAAAATGTCACCCATTATTTTATAGTTTTAAATCAAAGCTATGGGTATTTTTAAAAATAAATTTCACTTCTTTCTTTGCAATTCTCATGTGACACTGCCTTATGGTAGTATAGAAAGTGTCAGTTTTAAGGATAGTTTTGAAATGCCAATTTAGATATTGTTGCTTCTACTGCTACTGAGTCTTTTCAGTCATGCCCAACTCTGTGCGACCCCATAGACAGCAGCCCACCAGGCTTCTCCATCCCTGGGATTCTCCAGGCAAGAACACTAGAGTGGGTTGCCATTTCCTTCTCCAATGCATGCAAGTGAAAAGCGAAAGTGAAGTTGCTCAGTCGTGTACAACTCAGTGAAATTTAACATAAGTGATATAATTATGTGAAATGTTTCTTAAGGAAAATGATATTTACATTAATATCTGTATGCAAAGAAGCCTTTCATTTCATTAGTCACTCATGGAACTTAGATTTCTCTGCAGCACTTCTTAACATAATCATTTCAAGTCTCTGAAGAGATAATTCAGATATCTTTATTTTGTCAGATGTTTAGTATTCTTTGTGAATGATGCTATAATATCTAATAAGTAAGTGGTCCTTACTAACAGTTACTAACATGTCTCCAAACACAAAATAGCCACCTTAATGCATGCTTCCCTGGTGGCTCAGAGGTTAAAGCACCTGCCTGCAATGCAGGAGACCCGGGTTCAGTCCCTGGGTTGGGAAGATCCCCTGGAGAAGGAAATGGCAACCCACTCCAGTACTCTTGCCCGGAGAATCCCATGGAGGGAGGAGCCTGGGAGGCTATAGTCCATGGGGTCGCAAGGAGTCGGACACGACTGAGCGACTAAACTAAACTAAAAACTAACATACATGCTTAATCATTCATAACTTGTTATTAACACTGTAAAAGTCATAAAAATATTTAAGTCACTTAAGAACCTTAGTTACTTGTGTAGGCTATAAATTTGACTAGCAAACTAAAACTACACAGCATGCAACCTGGCATACATTTCCTCCTATCTCTACATCTTCCCTGAAATGTACTAATAGTTGGGAAATACAAAGTATCATTTCTTTGTAGGTAGGTGACTTCATGGCAGCATCCATGAAGAAAAGCATTTTCAAAACTGACCTTCTGTATCGTTCACAATATTCTCCTTGGCATGAATTTCTGCCATACACTTAGAAGGCAAACACACAGAGGCTCTTTTCTATGTGAGACCCTCACACATACACACACATTATTACCACCCTTAGTCTTTACCAATACATTAATAATGCATGTGCATGTATCATTATAATATGGATTTTATTCTGAAGAGCTTAGCTGTTGATTTATTCAATCTTTACATAACTCTGTGATGTAAATACTATATTACCATTACTTTCCAAGGTCATTAATGAAAGATATTTTATTCATCCTTGTCCAGTCTATTTATAGCATAGGTTTTGGCATAGAGTTACTATGAATAAATGTATAATTAATGAAGGAATGCTTTGTACTTTAAAGATAACTAAACTGAAGGGCAAGTACTCTGAGTAACTCACTTATGAACACAGTGCCTGGTTAGGACTCAGGCATCGAGCCAGGTCTTTGCTTTTTAAGTATCATCATTGGTTAAGAGTTTGGAGTTTGACATCTCATGAACTTGTACTAAATTCTGACATGTCAATATTCCATTCTACACACCAGAAACTTTGTTGAATGTTTTGGCTTACATTTCTGTTTTAGAAGTCTTGGTTTTATATCTCATAAAATGTGAATAAAAGAAAATCCAAACTCAGTGAATTATTCTGAGAATTAAATAAAATAATATGGATTCAGCACCTTTTCTAGTGCTGAAAATAAAAGGTAAAGAAAAAATCCTTGTGTATTAGCTATTAATATCCCAGCATATCAAGCTGTCTCTTCATATAATGCAAATGAAACACAAGCTGGTTCGGGGCTGTAAAAAGGAAGATGAAAGAAGAAAAGTTTGGAATAACTTAGAAGAAGAGGTCAAAAATAATGTTGAAAGGGTCATGCATGTCAACATTCAAGCAAATCTCACCTATTCCTATAGAGGTTGTTTGGGGTATAAGGAAAAGAAATGCAGAAATAAGCACAGTGTCAACCAATGGTACTTGTCTAAAGAATAATGAGTATATACAGTCAGAACAAGAGAGGATCCTAGAAATGAAGGTGAAATCCCTCATGACATTGAACAAATGTCATTCATCTTTCTCACACCAACATTTTTAGTTCCTGCTAGAGTCAAGAAAAACATTGCCTGAACAAATTGAATGGTTCAGATCCCAGACTCTCAAGTCAAATTCCCCAGATTAGAATCTCGTGCCTGTCACTTCTGGCTGTTTGACTTTTGGCAAGTTACTTAACCTTACTTAAACTTTCTGTGTTTCATTTTCCAATCTATAAAATGAGAAGAAGAATAATACCTATTAAATATGTTTGTTATAAAAATATACATTTACATTTTTTAAATAGCAGAGAATAATTGGTGATTTATTTATCACATAAATAAGAGCATTCATTCGATTTCCTTAAAAAAATATCCCACATCAAGCCTTTCTGACAGTTACAACAGACAATGTCTAATTCACAGCTTTAGTGGAAATTAGTGTTGTCATATTCAAGGGACAGCACTTTGGGAAAGGTTTGAGGCAGAACACAAGCGCCATGGGGACAGGCGTTAGCGTGCAATGTCTACGGTTTTACCCTTGATAGTTTGCTTGCTTGACCAGCACAGTAACAGCCACTCAACAATTGTATACTAGATAAATGACTAAAGCAAAAACAATTTGCTTAACTATGTGCCAAATCATTGTGCAGACAGTTTCAAGATATTTCTTTCCCTTGAAATCATATGTTCTTAGCTCTTTCTGCTATCAGAAATTTTGACAAAAGCTATCTTAGAGAATACATAACTGATACCAAAGTTTTATATCTGCAGTTTCATCTACATGCTAATCAGAGATAATTTCTTCTAACCAAAGCAACTTTATTGTGCAAACAACTGCTCAATGAGAAAGATACATTCATCGATGGCATGTATATAACCTTACACAGGTTTAGGTAAAAAGATTTATTGTGATCTAATAATACTGGCTATATTTACATAGTACTTGACTTGCATTAGGTACCTGCTCTGTGTGGTTCCTTCATTACCTCATCTTATGCTCCAAATATAGTACACTAAAGACACAAATCAGGAGATTTAAGCTTAGTAAACAGCAATACAGAGGTCTCTATCCCCAGATATTTGACTCCAGAGCTGTGAGTAACTTGTGATGGGACAACATAAAGGGCTTGCCCAATTAAACATTGTATTAGAAAGGTCATTCTTTTTATGAGGATGGTGTTTTGAAACATTCTAAGAAGGAATCAACTCAAATTTTAAGAAGGATATGATAGAGATGGAAGTTGACCTAAACTCTCAATATACTCAATAATTGGCACCAAGTGTGTATCACAATTATATTGCTTTCCCTTTGAATTAAATATATTGGTTATGGTTGCATGGTAGCAGGTGCAGTGCCTTCCAGAGAGCCTCTCCCAGTGAGACTTGTCCCGACCCGACAATCTCAACACGGGTTCACTGGAGCACGGAAGCTGGTACCCACGGTTTCCTGACTCAGCTGCTGTCCCTCAGGCCACTCATACTCAGACACTCTTCCGATGCCTCCAGGGAATCTTCCAGATAGCTAATAACTGTCACTACTACTGTGACCTGTTTACATTTTTTAAAAGCAAAGCTATGATGATTTTCTATCTTGGTCATACCAGTGACCTGCAGTAATTCTTAGGCCTGGAAGCACAGAATGACTGTGACTTAGCCTCACTTTCAGGGCAAGTACCTAATGTGAATTTACATTAAAAAGTTACAGAGCACGAAGATACAGAATGTAAAACCTACTTGATTAAAAGATCTGAATTAGAAATCTATAATTTACTTCTCTGAGGATTTTTGTTCAACAAAATTCCACAGTTGCCAACACAGTTTTCCTTTTCACGCACTTGCCCTCCTAGAGTATGGAGCATATGATTACATACAATATTATAAAGGGCACTTTATTTTCTTGGCAATGTCATACCTAAAACAGGTGAGTTTTAACCAGAAAGTACAAAGATTTTTGATTCATTTATATAAGTAACTATCTCTTTATTCTCTGCAGGAGATTGGTATTGTTGTTCAGCAGCTGAGTCATGTCCAACTCATTGTGACCCCATGGGCTGCAGCACACCAAGCTTTCCTGCCCTTCACTATCTCCCAGAGTTTACTCAAACTCACTTTCATTGAGTCAGTGATGCCATCTAACCATCTCATCCTCTGTGGCCTTCTTCTCCTCCTTCCCTAAGATATGCCATAAGTAAAACAAATGATTCATTTTTATATAATACCACATGCTTCAGAAGATAAAGATTGGGCTAAAAATAAGCACCAATATCTGTTTTGTGTTATTAAGTGTTATGAGTCACTGTAGAAGTAGCTGGGGTTGATGACTGAAATGAGATACCCATTCCAACACCAAATCCTAATTTGGCAGAATAATGACAGAAAAATTCACTTTGATCCAGAGGACAGTAGGAATGACATTGTAGTCTTATTAATGGGAAAGTGACATAAAAAAAAAGTTTTGTGAATAGTCTTGCAATATAAAACATCAGAGAAAGATCCACTGACAGGCATCTGCTCTTGCAAATGAATACTATGTAGTCTTGATCAGTTCAATTCGGTCATTCAGTCATGCCTGACTCTTTGTGACCCCGTAAACTGCAGCATACCAGGCTTCCCTGTCCATCGCTAACTCCTGGAGCTTGGTCAAATTCATGTCCATCAAGTCAGTGATGCCATCCAACCTTCTCATCCTCCGTCATCCCCTTCTCATCCTGTCTTCAATCTTCCCCAGCATCAGGATCTTTTCTAATGAGTTGGCTCTTCCCCTCAGATGGCCAAAGTATTGGAGCTTCAGCATCAGTCCTTCCAATGAATGTTGCTAAAATTTACCCTCCCACACTCTGAACTAAGCAGTTCTGTTTTATAAGCCAATGAAATGGCCAAAATGCAGAAGTGAAAAGTGTTGTGCTATAGTTTCAGTGATCAAATGTTTCTCCCATTTTTTGATGTCTGGAATCCTCTCTTAAGCCATGAAGATTAATAGCCCTACTTGACAAGTGGATCATTTAAAGTGTTAAGCATCAGTGATAAGCTAACCATCTGATGGTTAGAACAAGCTAGTAGGGGAAAAAAAAGCAGTCTCTGTCACAGACCAGTGGCCAAGTAGAAATGGAGATCATTTGATTCAGCACTGTTAATTTATCCACATGATCACCAAAGCTTCCTCAAGGAAGGAAAAAAAGCATAAGACAGCCATCAGACTGCACGTTCCAAGTATTTGCCACCTATTTAGAGATATAAAGACAAGTGAAATAGCTCAAATCATTATTGTTGCACAGAGAAAATGCTGACTCTATAAAGTTCCTGTGAAAAACTACTCACAGAAATAGACTTGGGAAGGTTTTATTTTCTTCGCTTCTCCCTCTGCCCTTTTGAAAGAACTAAGCTCTGGTTCTTCAAGAACAGAGGTTCTTAATATGCAATCCCAGGACCAGCAGCAACAGCATTACCTGAGAATCTGTTAAACATACGTGCTATCAGAACCCACCCCAAGTCTGCTGAACTGGAGACTCTGGGGGTCTGCTTGGCAATCTGCTTTTGCAGCCCTCCAGGTGATTCTGAAATGCACTGAAAGTTAAAAACAAATGTTCCAGTATCCCTGATGCCCAAGGCAAATGGTCAGTCACATTCTCGCTCCATAGATGTCCAAGTGGAAACCAGCCTCTGGTCTGTTGTCCATTTATTGGTAAACTCTAAACTTGAGACAACACGGGAGAAATGATTCTTGGAAGCACAGTTTTCTACTTAGAAATACTTATTTTGAGATTGCAACAGATGAACCAGCTGACACACATTTATTATGGGCTCTGTGGCTGTATTAGTTACTGCAAATGACTCAGCTTCTTACAAGAGACAACAATAATGTTGTCTTACAAGAACAAAGAATTCCTGGGGAATTCCCAAGCAGTGCAGTGACTGGGACTCTTCCCTTCCACTGTAGGGGGCATGGGTCGCATTCCTGGTCAGTTAGGATCCCATGCAAATAATTAGAATCCGTCTAAGTGATTAAAATGAGGGGATTATCTGGATAATATTCAATGTATCCATATGAAAGAATTGTATGGTAATATGAGATGAGTCACTGCAGAGGCCGATGGTGTTGGTGATTGGTAAGCATGATAGTAGAAAGAAACAAGGGAACGAACTCCATCATTTTCTATTCAAAATACACTTTTGAGCTCTAACTATCCGCCTGAAACTGGTAGTGTTGGAGACATGATAATAAAAATGATACAAGTCTGGAATAAATGATGTTAGTTGATAATAGTAGGTGATAAACAAAAAATGTTTGAAGTTGTCCTATCCAGGTGGACAAGTTAAATGTGATTCTTTGTTTTTTGTATTTTGCCATGTTTTCTATGATAGTCATGATTTAATTTTATAGCCAATAATATAACATTTCTTAACAAAAGAAAAATGTAACTAGAATCCCATAAAATTAGACTACTGCACTAAAGAATTAGAGAGGAAAAAAAAAAGATTATATGAGGAAATGTATTAAATAAACACCTGAATTTACTTCCAAGATGTGACCTCAAACCAATATAGATTTACTAAAGGTTTTTTTCACCTTATATATCTGTATTTTAAATAATTTTAAATAATTATAGCTGAGTCTTCTGTCAGGCCTCTAGAAATTCATTCTGAAAATCAAATAAAGACCTGCTCATGTTCCTAACATTGTTATTTATTCAGGGATAGACAAATAGATGACTTCATTAAGAGACGTTTTTAAAAATAAGTGAGCTTAGCAGAGCAAGACACTCAGATAAAAGTCACATTTCCTGAACTGTAATTTTATTTCCTAGTTAGTTGTTTTCTCCATAATTATTGTTGCTAGCTTGTGTGAATCGTCACAATTTTGACTTAAATGTTCCTAACCCCCTAAACTTGGAGAAGGAAATGGCAACCCACTCCAGTATTCTTGCCTGGAGAATCCCATGGGCAAAGGAGCCTCGTGGGCTGCAGTCCATGGGGTCGCAAGAGTCAGACATGACTTAGTGACTAAACCACCACCACCCCCCCAAAATGAAAATAATAGAAATTCTTATCTCTGTTAATGTTCTAAAATCAACCAAAATAGTATGCAAAGATTTAAGTCTGTTGCCCAGAAAATGTTTCAATTACCTATCTCCCCAAATTTGCTGTTGTCAGTCTCCCAGTCATGTCCGACTCCTTGCAACACCATGGACTGCAGCAGGCCAGGCCTCCCTGCCCCTCACCGTCTCCTGAAGTTTATTCAAATTCATGTCCATTGTATCGGTGATGCCATCCAGCCATCCTATTCTCTGATGCCCTCTTCTCCTTCGGCCCTCAATCTTTTCCAGCATCAGGGACTTTTTCAATGAATGAGTCAGCTATTCGCTTCAGGTGGCCAAAATCCTGGAGCTTCAGTTTCCGTATCAGTCCTGGCAATGAGTATTCAGGATTGATATCCTTTAAGATTGACTGGTTTGATCTCTTTGCAGGCCAAGGGACTCTGCAGTCCAGCTCACACAACCATACTTGACTGCTCTGAAGACCAGTCTTGACTATAACAGACTTGTGTTGTCAGAGTAATGTCTCTGCTTTTCAACACACTGTCTATGTTTGTCATAACTTTCCTGCCAAGAATCAATCATCTTCTGATTTCATGGCTGCAACAACCATATGCAGTGACTTTAGAGCCCAAGATAAGGAAATCTGTCACTACTTCCACATTTTCCCTTCTATGGGCCATGAAGTAATGAGGCTGGATGCCATGATCTTAGATTTTAATATTTAATTTTAAGCCAGTTCTTTCACTCTCCTCCTTCACCCTCATCAAGAGGCTCTTTGGTTCCTCTTCACTTTCTGCCATTAGAGTGGTATCATCCACATATCTGAGGATTTTTGATGTTTCTTCCACCTATCTTGATTCCAGCTTGTAACTCATCCAGCCCAGCATTTCTCATGATCTGCTCAGCATATAAGTTAAATAAACAAGATGACAGCAGACAGCCCTGTCGTACTCCTTTCTCAGTCCTGAACCAATCAGTTGTTCCATACAGGGTTCTAATTGTTGCTTCTTGACCCACATACAGGTTTCTCAGGAGACAGGTAAGGTGGTCTGGTATTCCCATCTCTTTAAGAGCTTTCCACGGTTTGTTATGAGACACAGTCAAAGGCTTTAATGTAGTTGATGAAAGCCTCCTCAGATAACCACTATGCATTCTTGTTTTTTTTCCCTTTGGGATGGTTTTGTTTGCTGTCTCTTGTACGATATTACTGGCCTCCATCAGTAGTTCTTCAGGCACTCTGTTTACTAGATCAAATCCCTTGAATCTATTCATCACCTCCACTGCATATTCATTAGGGATTTAATTTAAGTCATACCTGGCTGGCCTATTGGTTTTCCCCACTTTCTTTAGTTTAAGCCTAAATTTTGCTATGAGTAGCTGATGATCTGAGCCACAATCAGCTCCAGGTCTTGTTTTTGCTGACTGTAAAGAGGTTCTCCATCTTTGGCTACAGAGAATGTAATCAATTTAATTTCAGTATTGACCATTTGGTGATGTCTGTGTGTAAAGTTGTCTCTTGTATAGTTGAAAAGGGTGTTTGCTATGACCAGGGCTTTCACTTGACAGAATTCAGTTAACCTTTGCTCAGATTCATTTTGTGCTCCAAGGCCAAACTTGCCCATTACTCCAGGTATCTCTTGACTTCCTACTTTTGCATTCCAATCCCCCCAAATTTAGCAATGCTTAATTGTTTTAATGTTTACATTAGTTAATAAAATTAATATTTAGAAGAGACATCACATCACACTGTACTAACTTATGTCCATGTTGTATTAGTTCTCTCATTTAATAAGTTTAAAGAGTCTCTTACCCTAACTTCTGAAAAAGTTAAATTATTACTGAGAAATATAGTTCTGTTACTCAAATAAGAAACCAAAGACTGCATATGTATTAAAAGTTTACACAATCAAATCAGAAAATAGTAATAATGTTAAATGAAATCATGTAACTATTTTGAGTAGCAATGAAAACATGATTGTCTCTACTGAAAAATCTTTAGCGGGTCCATTTTGCTACTGTGATTGAAGAGAAGCTCTTGTATGGCCGTCAACTTTCTCTATCATGAGTGCTTCAACTTAGTACCTAAATGATTCTTCCCACTTTTCTATTCTTCTTTGAGGCATGGTAGCACCCTGGAAAGAATATAGGTTTCTAGTACTACATTTATTTTTTTTTTTAATTTTTATTTTTACTTTGTTTTACTTTACAATACTGTATTGGTTTTGCCATACATTGACATGAATCCGCCATGGGTATACATGAGTTCCCATTTAAACCCGGATGTAATTCCTTTCTTGCTGGATTGTTGGATAAAGATACGAAGCAACTTACACGGGCTCCACAGGTGGCTCACTGGTAAAGAATCTGCCTGCCGATGCAGGAGATGGGGGCTCAAGCCCTGGATTGGGAAGACTCCCTGGAAAAGGAAATGGCAACCCACTCTAGTAGTCTTGTCTGGAAAGTCCCATGGACAGAGAAGCCTAGAGGGCTAGAGTCCATGGGGGTCACAAAGGTCAGACACAACTTAACAACTAAACAACAGCAACTTATATGAAGTTCCCAAACCTTAGCAGCAATTTTATTAATACGAGCTAATATTACTCACCTTTTTGCTACCACTATAGATTTCTTAAGCCGTCTAATCTTGGTAGAATTCCTTAACAGTTTCTGCCTTATCAAATAGCAATTAGAAAATGTCTACACCCATTTCAAATTCTATCTCAAATGGCCCTTTTCTAACCAAGTCTTTTCTGTTCTATTCACACAGAATCATACCTCTCGTATTTTACTCACCATAACTTTGTTATATTCACATTTTAATGCATTCCATATTGTTCAGCTGCTAAGTCATGTCTGACTCTTTGCAACCCCATGAACTGAAGCACACCAGCCTTCCCTGTCCTTCACTATCTCCTGGAGTTTTCTCAAACACGTGTCCATTGAATCAGTGATGCCATGTGAAGGGATGAGATGGATTCCTTAATGTCCTGAATTAGATTGTGGGTTCCCAGCTGTAGAAAATATACCTAAATAATCTTTGTTGCTCAGGCTTAACTTTTAGGTTATATATTCCTGCTCAACAAAACATCCAAAATTCTAACGGCTAAATCAGCACACTCTTATTTTTCCTCATGGTGCTATGAGTTGACTGGGTTCATCTGTGCATATTCTCATGTGGACTTTCCTTCAGGCCACTCAAATGCTATGGTTGGAATCATCTAAAGGGTGAACATTCAGGACAACTCATTCATCTCACTGACCACTGATCCTG
The DNA here is from genome assembly GCF_001704415.2 of Capra hircus. Taxonomy (NCBI): domain Eukaryota; kingdom Metazoa; phylum Chordata; class Mammalia; order Artiodactyla; family Bovidae; genus Capra; species Capra hircus. The sequence goes on from NC_030817.1 coordinate 9,203,907, forward strand.
GACGTCAGCTGGAATCTCATTGGAGACTATCGAAGAGCCTCCATGTTTGCTTCATTTGCCTCGAGCTTCTGACAGAGAGCTACAACCAGAATTTGCAAAGCATCAATGTTCTGTTGGTTAAGGAGCTGCTAGGAACCACCAGATTTCAAGGAGATAGAGAAACAGACTCAATATATGTGAAGACCATGTAGGAAGAGCAGATACTTTTAGCTGCATTTAGGAAACACAATCTGTGGTGATTTACATGGAACCAGTCTCACAAGAAGTACTTTCTCAGTTTTTGTAGGATGAATATATGTTTACTTTCTCCTTCAGGTAAGTTTTCTTGGGCTCAGTTGTTTTTATGGTCTGAAGCATCTAGGTCAGTGATGAGTACATATACATGCTCATTTATGATACTGAGTTAAAGAATGCTACCTCCCCATGAACTTGAATGATGTTCTCATTGAAGCAACCAAGTCATTTGGTTTTGCGCCTATAATGACTTTAAGAGGTACTTGGAAACAAAATGGAAGTTTCCCTTGTCTGAAAAATATTATTATAGTGGTGTGAGATATGCCATTTTTACCAAAGAAACATTGGTTGTCCTTTGGAAAATCATTAGGTTTTACCTAATATCAGAATATGTAAGTAAAATCTATTTAGATTAATCTTGGGAAAATACTACTCAGATGCTCGATTAATTTAGAAAGTAAATAGACGTGTTCCTTGCTCTGAACCATCTTAAGCTTGTTTTGTCAGACGACACATGTCTGATGTTTCTAGAGTCAGGCCAAGGACACTCTCACAGCATGGACATGAGCCTGATGTGGATCACTGGAGACTTTGATATGCACTGTTTTATTGAAATGATTTGAACGAGATCCCCATTAAAGCGTTATCCAGATGGGAGGTACAAGTGAAGAAATAATAATGTATTTAAATGTTTTACCAATATTCTGTTAAGGGCAATGAGAAATGATGCAATAAATGGAAAGAGATGTGGGGTAAAGACTTTTTTGTTTTTTTTTTGCTTACTTGTATAAATGTAAGTGATGTTAGGTGATAGGCATGTTTGGTATTAGCCCAACAGAAGAAATTGATGATGGAGGTTAGGAAAAAAAAGATAATTGCAGGGTTGAAATGCACGTGAAATATAGAGGAAATTGTGCCTAGGGAACAAAAAGAGGTTTTTGTCTTTAGATCTCGCAGGGATGTTTACTCTGTTATGAGGGAAGGGAAAAAATGTACCTGAGCTCCAGGGCAGCTCAGAAGGTGGAGAGTAGATGGCCACTCGCATCTGACTGTATACATCTCATCTGCTGTATCTCATCAGGTACATCCCTCATCTGATCGTATCTACCTTCTCAATGAAGCCAGTTCATTTCTGGAGGTTTGAGGTTTGAAGAGAGAGAAGTAATAGTTTTCTCTAAGAGTATAGAAATACAATCTCAGGAAATTAGAGTAAAATATGTGGTGGAGATTGTCAGCTGTTCATCAAGATACTTTTTCGTTTGTCCTCTTCTTCCTGGTCAGAGAATTGGACTGCAGTTTTCAGATGTGGCTACAAAATGAGCTCTCTAGCAGCCTGTAAGCAGAAGGGTCATATGCTGCCCTCACAAAAGATTTCCCAGAAGTGGAGAAGACCTCTCTATGCCCTCTCTTTTCTCTATGCCAGCTGGACACTGGCAACAACTAATTCTCTGGTGAGACAAATCCAGAAGATGGAAGAAGTCCCTGTCCCGTGATCACCAGTTAGGTCTCCTCTGAGTTGGGACCTCTTATGACCTATGTGGAAAAAGACCCTGATGCTGAGAAAGATTGAGAGCAAGAGGAGAAGGGGGTGACAGAGGATGAGATGGCATCTTCTGGATGCCATCACCAACTCGGATGGACATGAGTTTGAGCAAGCTCTGGGAGATGATGAAGGACAGAGAAGCCTGGCATACTACAGTACATAGGGTTGCAAAGAGTTGGACATGATTTAGCAAGTAAACAACATGATCTACTTAGGTCTTGTGAGCTAACTGTAAGATTCACCTAGGACTGTTATGTCAATGAGAAATAAACTTCTGTTGAGCCATTGCGTGTATTTTCTACACAGCATATCCTAACACATTAGATCGGTTGTCAATGTTGAGGGCACATTGGTATTTATGGTCATAACTTGAAGAAAGGTTAGTCCTGATTCTGGGGTGATACGATCCTCCCAGAAATCTTAAAGAAGAGGATAATCAGATATTGTTTCAGTTCAGTTCAGTCACTCAGTCGTGTCCAACTCTTTGCAACCCCATGGACTGAAGCATGCCAGGCTTCCCTGTCCATCACCAACTCCCGGAGCTTACTCAAACTCATGTCCATTGAGTTAGTGATGCCATCCAACCATCTCATCCTCTATCGTCCCCTTCTCCTCTCACCTTCAATCTTTCCCAGCATCATGATCTTTTCAAATGAGTCAGTTCTTCACATCAGGTGGCCAAAGTATTGGAGTTTCAGCTTCAGCATCAGTCCTTCCAGTGAATATTTAGTAAATTCCACATGATTCGAAACTTGCTAAAATGGACTCACTGGAGTGAGTAGAAAGGATAACTGAGTTATAGGGGAAGAAGGTAACGATGAGGGAATGGCATTTTATTGATTTTATTGGTCTAGAGTAAGATTATAGGAGTAGATTGCTAGACAAGGTGGAGGAAATTAGTGTCAGAGTCCAAAAGGTGGTAGAACTGAAACGTCTCCAATAAAAGAAAGAACAAAGGGAAGTATTGCAAAGGTGAGTGGAGGCACTCTTACTCTGTTGTGTCCAATTGGAATTAAAGTGTGATCAGACACAAGCATTTATCTTCATTCTGCTTGTCAGTCCACCATCCCGCAGCCTTTTCAGTCGCAGGACATTTTCAATTTGGCGATTTCGAAGAAAGAGTCATTGAATCACTCTTCAAAGCTGCTCATTTGCATTTTGCTCCCATTGTTCTTAACGATTTTGCTGAAAAGATCTGAACTGTCAGATCATAACCAAAATGCACAACAATGTAGTCAGAGAATACTGCTTTCCTTTGCTTGGGAAATGAAAACCTTTATTTCACATTTGCATTTTCCCCAAGTCTGTTTGCTATAAAAATCTGAAGCTAAAACACAAACCTAGCCTGTTGCTTTTTCCTGAGAACATTAATTGTCTCCAATCATTGTTAGAGCATCTGTTTCACATTTTGACAAGTGCACTTATCTTCTTTTTCCCCTTCATATTCCTCTGGTAAAAATAATGAATAAATTACAGGGGGATGACAAATGTGTTGATAATCAAGATGAAACACAAATGAGGTGGAAGAGGCTGTATTTCTTTGCAGACTTGTAAATTGCTTTTTTCCCCCTTTGTACATCGACATGCCTGACTTAGAGACTAAAAATACCACCACATGGGAAAATTAACAGAATTGCTCAAACAGAAATTATTTTTCACCAATGGAAGTATATAAACAGAATTTCTTTTTGACATTATGTATCATAATTTGCCTTACAATCTGGATACCCCAGGAAAGAATATCTCATTTCTCATATTTCTAAGAGGCTGAGACCGTAGTAACTATAATATAATCTAATACATCAAAGCTGTATTTGGAAATAATTTTTGAATCTTGAAGGGAATTTGGGAATATCCAACTGAAGAGAGCAAATGTTGTTCAAACTCAAAGATACTAACCTCTGGGAGAAAAAACTCCAAATTGGGTGTCAGGAGACTTTAATTCCATCTCCAGACCATTCCCTTAAAATTTCCTATGAAAAGATTTATTTTCAATTTTACAGCCTCTGCTATCACTATACTCAGGAATCAGGTTTTTTTTTTTTTTTAAATCTCATCAGTTTAAAAAAAAAAGAGTCTGGGTGGACAAGTATGGGTCATCAGTGTTACCACACTGACTAAGACTGGTGAAAGTATTAGTCTGTCTTTTTAAAATTGAATTTCATTGCTTTTAGATAGAATATACTCTCCTCAGCTTGCTATGTGTCTGCCCACACTTCATTTTCCAATAGCTGGTTACTGTCATCTGTCAGGAGTTAGAGGTATTTGGCTTGTGCAATACCAGGCTAGGTGCAATCTTAGTGCCCTGAGAACTCAAATATTCTAAGTCTATTATTTCTATCTGTATTTAGATTATTGACATCTTGACCTTTTTTTAAAAAAAAAAATATGAAATACTCCAAATATGAAACCAAAGAAATGAGTTCAGAACCCACTGAGTCTACATAATCCAGTGAAGCAAATTCAGACTTGTTGAGAATATAATGTCTTAGTTATGGTGAAAAATAAAAAGCAAATAGTACATATAGCAAGTCCTAAGAGAGTTTTATTCACACACTGAAGCATTGCAAAGCTATGGTATATGCCTTATTTTGTTTGTATGGATTCTTTCTACACAGAAACCTTTGTCAAAGACTTCATAAGTTACAACAAATATTTGGAGCAATGGACCAAAGGATGTGGAATAACAAGTTACAGATCAGCTCAGCTCAGCTTAAGCAGACAGATTTTTTATTAGAAAGACACTCCCAAGACATAGAAGTAGACTGACCCCAAAAGAGCCTACTTCATCTTTTGTTCCAATCCCTCTTGGCTTCCCATTTTCATAATTCCTCTTTCCTCATTTTGGTTATGGTGTGTGCAAAGTAGGGTTTGTACCCACCACCAATTAATGAAATAGAATGAAAATGGGGCATTTGCACAAGGCCAACTGATAATTGTAAGTTATGTGACATCAGGCTGTGTTGTTTATGTCCATAATCCAGTCTGTTATAATTAGACGTAGAATATTCACTAACCCTTACTGGACTCCTGAATGCCTAAGGTTACTTGGAGAAGCCCCTGGGGTTATTTTGTATGCACTGTGTACCTATAGGCATGTGCAGGAGTTGAAAAGTCTCTGTGATTATCTTGTAGCATATTTGTGAGCTCTCCTGGGGATGCCTGGGATGGAATTTAGCCATCCACCCCTCAAACTTCCTAACAATAGTAATCAAGAGAGGTCTCTGTTCTTAGAAAATCGACAGAGCTCATATGTGAAAAACTGCCATGTCATAAATACATTTTGCAGTTACCACCTTATGGGCTGTTTTAATACAATTATTAAGACGCAATTAAGTAGATTTGTACATTTCATATTTGAATGCTTAAAACTTCAAGTTAAATTCTTTTGACAAAATGAACTTGTTTTTTTTAATAGTTTTCCACTTGAATGAATTTCTATTTTTTATCTAATAGTCAGAAGCATCATCTTATCATTAGATGTAAATGATAACCTATCTAATATAATTATTCCATTCAGTCTCTCAGTTGTGTCCCACTCTTTGCAACCCCATGCACTGCTGCACGCCAGGCCGCCCTGTCCATCACCAACTCCCGGAGCTTGCTCAAGCTCTTGTCCATTGAGTCAGTGATGCCATCCAACCATCTCATCCTGTCATCCCCTTCTCCTCATGCCTTCAGTCTTTCCCAGTATCATTATTTATTTATTTTTTCCTCCAGTAAGTCAGTTCTTTCCATCAGGCGGCCAAAGTATTGGAGTTTCAGCTTCCGCATCAGTCCTTCCAATGAATATTCAGGACTGATTTCCTTTAGGATAGACTGGTTGGATCTCCTTGCAGTCCAAGGGACTCTCAAGAGTCTTCTCCAACACCACAGTTCAAAAGCATCAATTCTTTGGCACTCAGCTTTATGGCCCAACTCTCACATCCATACATGACTACTAGCTTTGTCTAGATGGACCTTTGTTGGTAAAGTAATGTTTCTACTTTTTAACATGCTGTCTAGGTTGGTCATAACTTTCCTTCCAAGGAGTAAGTGTCTTAATTTCGTGGCTGCAGTCACCATCTGCAGTGATTTTGGAGCCCAAGAAAATAAAGTCTCTCACTGTTTCTATTGTTTCCCCATCTATTTGCCCTGAAGTGATGGGACTGGATGCCATGGTCTTTATTTTTTGAATGTTGAGTTTTAAATCAGCTTTTTCACTCTCCTCTTTCACTTTCATCAAGGGGTTCTTTAGTTCCTCTTCACTTCTACTATATATCTATATAATTATGATAATCTATTTATTAGATAATATATTTATTACTACATTATAAATTCTAATACTAACGTAAAATAAAAATATAAAAATGTCCTTGTTCTGATTTTTAAGAAAAATGTTTAATCTGGGTATTTTATATGAAACATTACTCATGGAATCTTAAACAATAATTTCAAAGTGTCTGGACAAAATGACAATTTGTATCACTGATATCATTCATAGCATGTCATGGTTTGGGTTGTCTGAGAAGCAGACTCCAAGACAGTTTATTGCTCAGAAAGCTTATTAGGAAGTGACCTTGAAATCATCCCTACAGAGGGAGGAGGAGAAGCAGGACTGCCTGGAGAAGTGGAGGTTTTGCTGAGACCGAGTACCTCAGCCAACCCCGTGGGACGCTCAGGACCTGAAGTGGCCCTTCAGAGGTGTCCTGTGCTGGACCAGAGTGGCCAGGTCTTTTCAGTTCTGCCTCCAACAGATATGCAATATGGGCTTCTGCCCGAAGTGGGCAGCCTTGCCGTTGGTAGTTCTCTGTGGCTGGGGCCACCTCTAACAAACCGACAGCTGAAGAGGGTTGATGGAGCATTATACGCGCAGCAGCTGGGGCCACCGAGATCTGAGAGGGGACTCTCCATGTTGGCTGCAGGCCACTTCGTGTTCTGCTCAAACCCACTTCTCCACTCATGTCCTCTGGTGCTCTTCTCTGACCAGAGGACACTTAGAGGAGAAAGGTGATCGAAACAAGCGACAGCACTCGGAGTAACGGCCGATCTGATGCGGGAGCCGGGTCTGCCACTTAGAGGGGGATTCTGCTTGCTGCGCTGGCTTTGCTGGTGACATTTCTCTCTCTCTCTCTCTCTCTCCCTCTCTCTCTCTCTCTCTCTCTCTCTCTCTCTCTCTCTCTCTCTCTCTCTCTGAATTCCCAGTTATCATGTGCTCTAAGGTTATATGGTAGTCTTCCTAGGCTGCCATGATAGAATACCACAGGGTGAGCCATTTAAAGGACAAACATTTACTTCCTCACAGTTCTGGAGGCCAGAAAGTCTAAGATCAAGATTCCATCAGAACTGGTTTCTCATGAGGCCTCTTTTCTTGTCTTGCTGATGACAGCCTTCTGTCTGTGATCTTTTCCAGCCTTTTCTCTGTGCACGTGTAGAGAGAAAGAGTGAGGTCTATGGTGTCTCTTCCTCAGCTAGAAGTGTACCAATCCAGTCAGAACAGAATTCCATCCATCATTTTACCACTTCCTCAAAGTCTCTGTCTGAACGTCACATAGAGGCCAGAGTTTCAATATGGGAGGGACACAGTTCAGCCCATAACAGGCTGTGATTACTATGACCACTCACCATGGAATTGGGTAAAGTAATAAAAAGCAGGAGGAGAACGGGACAACAGAGAATGAGATGGTTGGATGGCATCACCAACACAATGAACACAAGTTTGAGAAAACTCTGGAAGTTGGTGATGGACAGGGAAGCCTGGGATGCTGCACTCCATGGGGTCACAAAGAGTCAGACAAGACTGAGTGACTGAACTGAATAAAAAGCCAAGTGGATGGCTTGGATACTCAGTATATCCCTATCTTTGTTGTGAATCTGCCAACTTTCTGACGATCAGTGATGAGTAACCCAAGATGACAATGTCCCTTCTTCCATGGAAGTCCTTAAACACAAGGCACCTAAAGTGCCCTGCTAGAAGTCAGGGTTACAATGCAGTGATACTCCTGACATGCCTTCTGGCATTCCCCACAGGGGACCAGGACCCCTAAGCCTACTCCATCCATACTCTGAAAAGTATTCCCTCCAATCTAGAGCCTTAGCTCTGTCTTCATAACTTTGTTCCAAAGCTCTGTTTGATAGACAGCTTCCTGAGAGTGTAGTATGCAATATGACTGGCGGATACCACAGTTGCTGGTCCTTCTATGAACTGTATTTGCTGTGAAGTCAGTTGTTTAGTGTGATGTGTTTTATGGGATTGCATGCCAGCAGATCAAACACATCATAAGCCCTTGGATATGGTGCTGCCTGAGACTGCCTGCTTCTGGAATATGCTTACATAATCAACTTGCCATTGATTGCCCAGTTTATCTTCTCAAGCAACGGGGCTATATCGGTGGCTCAGAATCAGTCTCTATTGTTGGCAGGTTGAAATCCAGCAGTGTCAGTATTCTCTGTATGTCATTTAAAATATTATTTTTTGTAGTTAGTCACCAAGTCATGTCTGATTCACCCTGACCCCATGGACTGCAGTACACCAGGCTCCTCTGTCCTTCACTCTCTCAGAGTTGACTGAGACTCATGTCCATTGAGTCAGTGATGCCATACAACCATCTCATCCTCTGTTGCCCCTTTTCCTCCTGCCCTCAGTCTTTCCCAACATCAGGGTCTTTTCCAGTGAGTTGGCTCTTCGCATCAGGTGGCCCAAGTGTTGGAGTTTCAACATCAGTCATTCCAATGAATATTCAAAGTTGATTTCCTTTTGGATTGACTAGTTTGACCTCCTTGCTGCCTGAGGGACTCTCAAGAGTCTTCTCCACCACCACAATCTGAAAGTATCAATTCTTTAGCACTCCGCCTCCTTTATGGTCCAGTTCTCACATTCATATACCCTGGTGGATACCCTGGAGCCACAGAATACCCTGGTAGCTCAGACAGTAAGGAATCAGCCTGCAATGCAGGAGACGTGGGTTCAATCCCTGGGTTTTGGAAGATCCCCTGGAGAAGAAAATGGCAATTCCTCCATTATTCTTGCCTGGAGAATTCCATGGACAGAAGAGCCTGGCAGCCTGCAGTCCCTGGGGTTGCAAAGAGTCAGACATGACTGAGCGACTAACACATACTTTCACTTTCATACATGACTACTAGAAAAACCATAGTTTTGACTAGACAGACCTTAGTTGACAAAGTGATGTCTCTGCTTTTTAATACACTGTCTAGGTTTGTCATAGATTTCCTTCAAAGGAGCGCACATCTTTTAATTTCATGGCTAGAGTCATCATGCACAATGATTCTGAAGCCAAAGAAAACAAAATCTGTCACTGCTTCCACTTTTTCCCCTTCTGTTTGCCATGAAGTGATGGAACCAGATGTCCTAATCTCTTATTTTTGAATGTTAAGTTTTAAGACATCTTTTTCACTCTCCTCTTTCACCTTCATCAAGAGGCTCTTGAGTTCCTCTTTATTTTCTGCCAGTAGAGTGGTATCATCTGCATATCTGAGGTTGTTGATATTTCTCCCAGCAATCAAGATTCCAGCTCATGATTCATTCAACCTGGCATTTCACATGATGCACTCTGCATATAAGTTAAATAAGCAGGGTGGCAATATATAGCCTTGTATTCCTTTCCCAGTTTGGAACTGATCAGTTGCCCCATGTCCAGTTCTAACTGTAAAATGGTAAAAGATCTAAATAATGAGAGTTTCAGTTCAAGTTTTCTTTCTTGTCTTTCCTTCTCTACATGCACTCTGAATGCAAAAATCCTTGTATACCAGACCTAAGACATATTCATAGCAGATGGAATAACTGAATAAATCAACAAATTAATGATAAATTATAAGAGAGATGGAATGATAGTCAGTCAGTCTATTCAGTCGCTCAGTTGTGTCCAACACTTTGTGACATCATGAACTGCAGCATGCCAGGCTTCCCTGTCCATCAACAACCTGAATGATAGTATTTGGATAACATATTCAACCAGTGTATTTTGAACATGTTACACATGCACATGGAATATAAAAAATAAATACATCACTGCTCCAAGTATATGGGGCTTCCCTGGTGGCTCAGATGGTAAAGAATCTGCCTGCAACAGAGGAGATCTGAGTTCAGTCCCTGGGTTGGAAAGATCCCCTGGAGAAGGGAATGGCTACCCACTCTAGTATTCTTGCCTGGAGAATTCCATGGACAGAGGAACCTGGAGGGCTACAGTCCATGGACTCACAAAGAGTTGGACACAACTGAGTTACTAACACTCAGTTAAGTTCAGTTCAGTTGCTCAGTCGTGTCCAACTCTTTCCAACCCAATGGGAGGCAGCATGCCAGGCCTCCCTGACCCTTACCAACTCCTGGAGTTTACTCAAACTCATGTCCATTGAGTTGGTGATGCCATCCAAGCATCTCATCCTCTGTCATCCCCATCTCCTCCCGCCTTCTATCTTTCCCAGCATCAAGGTCTTTAAAAAAAATAAAAATAAAAAAAGGGTCTTTTCAAATGAGTCAGCTCTTCACATGAGGTGGCAAAAGTATTGGAGTTTCAGCTTCAGCATCAGTCCTTCCAATGAATATTCAGGACTGATTTCCTTTAGGATGGACTGGTTGGATTTCCTTGCAGTCCAAGGGACTCTCAAGAGTCTTCAACACCACAGTTCAAAAGCATCAATTTTTTGGCACTCAGCTTTCTTAATAGTCCAACTCTCACATCCATACATGACTACTGGAAAAACCATAGCCTTGACTAGACAGATCTTTGTTGGCAAAGTAATATCTCTGCTTTTTAATGTGCTGTCTAGGTTGGTCATAACGTTACTAACATTAGGTTTATGGAAAAATCTAGCAGTTTACACAGGTATGTATAAAAAGACAGAATACAAGTATACTGTGAAAATTAATTAAAAAGTTGTGCTGTTAGTGGAAAGTATTATTAATCTCAGAGGTTGGAGGGCTTAACTTGCTTGATGGAATTCAAGAAAGGTTTTTTCCACAAAGTAGATTTTACTTAATTCATATCTATAAGGAATAGGAAAAGGCAGCTTGGGCCTCTTTGTTGTCAGTAAGAAGCAGCATCCAACAAAAAGAAAAAATGAAAAAGGTTAAGAAGAAGCTAAAAGAGTTAACCTCAGAAAGAAAACCCTGCTTACAATGTAAGTTCAATGAGGGCTGAGGTTTTTCATCTGCTTTGTTCACTGTTGTATCCCAGGGCTTGGACCCAAGTCTCTTATGCTCCTACATTGGCAGGCAAGTTCTTTACCACTAGCGCCACCTGGGAGGCCTTCCAGCTAAGGTCTCCCCTAACAATAAGCCCTACAAGATATTGACACCAGCAACCTTATCTATTAAATTAGTTTACGGATGAAATACTGTAACAAAGACATCTTTAACTACAGAGGCTTAAATGAGGCAAAAATTAATTTATTTTTCTTCTATATAACCGTCCCTAAGTGGGCAATCCTCAGCCAATTCCATGGTGCAGCCCTCCTCAACAGGACCATTCCATGTTTGCGTTCAAGGCAGCCACACCTGCTGTCTCCATTGTCCAGCAATTGAGTGCAAAGAGCAAGTGCTTCCTAAAGAATCTGACCCAGATATTGCATGCAATGCCACATCATGCTGGTCACATTTCGCTGACCAGGATTTAGTTCCATGTTTTCTTAGGTAGAAGCAAGACCAGGAAATGTGGTTTTTGATTAAGTGGTGATGCTCCTAGCACAGACTGTGTGGGGATGGCACTGTTACTGAAATTGAGAAGGAGGAATTCTAGGGGAAAATATCAAACTCTGAAGTTCATCGTAATTCATACTTTAGATATTTACTTATTTTATTTTATTCAAAGACATCATGTATCTGGTTGTACACCTGCCTCACTAGTGTCTCCTAAGTCCCCTTTACTGGATTTTCTTTTATATGTAAATTTTGGAATCTTGGCCCTCCTTTCTTCTTGTCTACATGTACTCTATCTGTGATGAATAAGAAGAGAGAAATTCCAGCATGTTCAAACACTGTTTTATTTATTAATCTCACTCATAATCCCTATATGTATATCCTTTATTATTTAGTCACTCAGTCATGTCTGGCTCTTTGCAACCCCATGGACTGTAGCCCACTAGGCTCCTTTACCCATGGGATTTTTCAGGCAAGAGTACTGGAGTTGGGTTGTCATTTCCTTCTCCAATATTCTCTATATACAGAATTTATTTTATTTCTCTGCTGCTGGACTCTACCTCTAAATACCCAATTGCCAAGTCAACATTTCCAAGTGGATCTCTAGTATATATTTCAAACCTAACTTGGTGAAAGTGTAACTATAGATTCCTAACCCTCTAAAAATTTGCTCCTGACTCCCCATGCTTTTTTCAACATCAATCAAATGCATTACTACACACCCAATTGTTTAGATGAACAAATTAAGAATCACTCTAGATTCCTCTTTGGTTTTCCAATTCCATATCTCAAACATTAATTAAAAAAAAAAAGCTCTGTCTCTAAATTATGTCCTGAATCTGATCATTTGATTTCTCTATTGCTTCAATACTAACCTAACCCACCATCACCCCTCACGTTTGCCTGGGCTCTGATTTCTAATCCCTCCCACTACTTGTGTACCCTCAATCTAGTGGCTGGAGTAGTTCATTTCGGAGAGCATTCTCCAGACTGCATTAGGCTCTGATGCCTCCATCACTCTTTACTACCTTTTATCTTCTGCATAGCATTTATCAGCATCCGCTTCCCTTGTCTGTTTATATACCGACAAGAGCAGGAGGTCAATGTTTTATCTTCCTCCTCTTGAAGGTATGATTTATAATGAATGCCTTCCTCAACACTCTATCCCTGCTGTGTAAATGTCTGTCACTATGTTAACTTGAAATTCCGAATATTTGGTAGTCCATATAATCAGGAATAAATGTCTGAGTTAATGGATGCTGACCTCTAAACCTTTATTATCTCCTAACACAGTCTCTTCGGAGAAGGCAATGGCACCCCACTCCAGTACTCTTGCCTGGAAAATCCCATGGATGGAGGAGCCTGGTGGGCTGCAGTCCATGGGGTCACTAAGAGTCGGGCACGACTGAGCGACTTCACTTTCGCTTTTCACTTTCATGCATTGGAGAAGGCAATGGCAACCCACTCCAGTGTTCTTGCCTGGAGAATCCCAGGGATGGGGGAGCGTGGTGGGCTGCCATCTATGGGGTCGCACAGAGTCGGACACGACTGAAGCGACTTAGCATCAGCAACACAGTCTCTTTTGTATCACTCCCTCTCATTCTTCTTGATCTTATCTTCCAAACAAACAAGTTGATGACCCTCTTCATCAAAAACCAGATATTGCTTCACAGATTAGAAGAAAGGAGACAACATACCACATTCCACCTTCAACTTAAGTTTTCTTTTAATCATTTATTTATTTAGGAAACTTCGATTGATTTCCACTTGGAGCCAATACTCTGCTAGGTGCTAGAGATACAGAGCTGAGTGAAGAAGTAATCTTTGCCCTTAAGGAACTCAGCATACAGTGAAAGTATGCTTCATCAGTTCCATGGTCCAAGTGTGCATAAGGGGCTCAGAGAGGCATTGGAAGGAGCAAGCTGTGAATGTATTTAATAAAGATTCATTGATTCTCACAGGTCATGAGTCACCTTAAGTACAGGGGAGGCCAAAGCCACCAGATAAACATGGCTCCCTAAACCTTTCCTTCAACTGGACTGAATTATAAGTAGAACTTGGTAAACTAATAAATGATTTCTGATAAGCTGTCAAAGATTGTTTCATGTTAGAATTTTTAAAAAGATAGAGAAAACAAACTATGTGAACTGAAACTTTACACATTTCCAAAGGTTGCTGATTTAAGCTCCTCTGAAGATATTCCTTTTTATGTTCTGTGAGAGGAGTTTATTGCTGTGACTTGGGGTTTTCTCCTTAATATTTCTATCTCTTCCTTCTATCATAAATATATTTACTGACCTCTTATTGCCTGAAATCAAATCCAACAGAATTATTTGAAAGACATATGTCCTTTAAAATTATTGCAAAGAAAGGGCATAAGAATGCTCTCAATTCTCCTGATTCCAATTTTCTCTTCAAGTTCAGAGTTTCACCGTAAGTCAATGAGAGCTCTGTGCTAGAGGGGAATAGGGTAACTCTAAGAATTGGGCCCCCTAGAACCATCCAGTCAGATAATTTATCATTCTATCCTCCTGGAATTGTGATGTTCCTTTGCCCTGTCACCGCTATCTTATTACTTTTGTTTTATTTGTCCTTGCAGATTTTCACAGGGTCAGAACCTCACCACAACCTTCAGCATGCCAGTTAGCAAGAATATCTAAATATGTATGGAAATTTGTTTCTTAGGTTGGGGAACAAAACTCCAGTTGCCATAAAGTTGTTTGGGTTCTAGTTAAACTCCGAGTTGTCACTTTTTTATGTCACTTTTTATTAGTTTATTCTCGTTCTTTCAAGTGAATGTAATGCATTTGAAAGGTGCCAGATTATCAACACAGATTTAAAATCTTTGTTTAGGTCACAGAACAGATACAGCATCAGTGGCAAAAGGAAAATATGTTGCCTGATAAATGTTTATTGATGAGGGATCCTTGCTATAAACAGAGCAGGATTTTTCATAAATATTCCAATTGCTGTATCAACAATCCACTCTAAATTAGATAGCATATCTGTGAATAAGCTAAATCTTAAAGAGAAAAAACATCAATGAGAGAAAGAGACGGAAAATTTCTGTGTGTGTGTATACACAAAAGATAAATGAAAAACATATATGCATTATATATTCAGTAGATAGATAGATATTATTTCAGTATACTTCAAGTTAGTTTCTTTCCACTCCATGGACAAGACATGGATCTTAGAAGATTAACTCCTTTTATCCCCATTACCAATCCCAACTTTTGTATTATCACTGTCATTAGGATATGAGATGGTTGGATGGCATCACTGACTCTATGGACATGAGTCTGAGCAAGCTCCAGGAGCTGGTGATGGACAGGGAAGCCTGGTGAGCTGCAGTCCATGGGTCGCAAAGAGTCAGACATGACTGAGCGACTGAACTGAACTAAATTATATAAATATGTGAGTGTATATATATATGTATGTTTGTGTGTATATATATGTATAGTAATTATGTGTTTATGTTTAAGCCCTGCATTATACTTACTATTACTTTATACCATGAATATTCATTTAACTATTTTATATCATCAATATTCACATATTAAGTTTTTTCTAGTGTTCTTCATTTCCATTTCTTCCATCTAGTCCAATTTTCCTTATGCCTAAAGAATGCCATTTACCCTTTTGGGGGAATATGCCAATGAAGATTTACACTGTATTTGTTTGGAAATGTCTTTTTACTTTCATTTGAAGGTAGCATTTTAGGAGGTCTGGTTTTATTATATAGCCACTTAAAAGTGTTAATTTATTATCCTCTATTCTTCATTGGATCTGCAAGGAGATCCAACCAGTCCATTCTGAAGGAGACCAGCCCTAGGATTTGTTTGGAGGGAATGATGCTGAAGCTGAAACTCCAGTACTTTGGCCACCTCATGCAAAGAGTTGACTCATTGGAAAAGACTCTGATGCTGGAGAGATTGGGGGCAGGAGGAGAAGGGGACGACAGAGGATGAGATGGCTGGACGGCATCACTGACTCGATGGACATGAGTCTGAGTGAACTCCGGAAGTTGGTGATGGACAGGGAGGCCTGGTGTGCTGCGATTCATGGGGTCTCAAAGAGTCGGACACTACTGAGCAACTGAACTGAACTGAACTAATTCTTCATTTTTGTTGAGAAGTCTTTATCAGTTTTATTGATTTAAGATGCTTTTGAGATTTTCTCCCTGTGTTTCAACAGTGATACATCAGTGTGCCAGGTTCTATCATATATATCCTGACTGTCTTGTAGAGTGTTTGGATCTGTGGTTTGATGTTCAGTTTTGGAGAATTCTTGTCATTATCCTTACCATTATCCCATTGTCCATTATCGCTACCCTATCCATACCCCTTTCTCTTTCTCCTCTATCACTAGGGCTTCAATTAACAAAGTTATATAATTTTTTAAACTTTTTTTTCTGTAGTTATATACTTTTATGGATTTTTCTATTCATTTGCTCTTTATTCTTCAATTCAGATATTTGCTGCTGACTTGTCATTCTTTGGTAACTCCTTTCTTTTTCTCTATAAGATTTGTTCTTAACTTATTAATACATCAGAGCTAACAATTTCAATTACTCCATTTTTAAATGCATTTTCAATTTTAGAGTTTTAGATTTACAGAAAAGTTACAAAAATAGTATAGAGAATTCCCATATACCCCACATCCAGTTTCCCTTATTGCTAATATCCTACCTTTGTATGGTACACTTACCACAGCCGATGAACCGTTACTGACACATTAATTATTCCATTTTCCATTTTAGAATTTTATTATATTTTCTGAGACTCTGTAATGCACCTTATAAACTATTTTATTCAACTTACTAATCAAAGTTATTGTAGCATCTGAGTCCAGTAACTTCCATCATGGGTCTTCTGTGAGTCAGTTTCTCTAAATATTTTTTTCTTTTGGTTGTTTATCTTGATCTATTTGGGGTGTGTGTGTGTGTGTGTGTGTGTGTGTGTGTTTAATGTCAACCATCATTCTATAATATTGTGAAGGTTCTGGATGATGTATTCTTTATCCTGAGAAGGTCCATTCTCTCCTTTGATGGATAGCTTGGAGGGGATGATACTCAACTAGTGATTGGACTGAGTTAGAGGCTCAGTTCTACTAGCATCTTGCATTCTTACACTACTAAGAAGGAGCTTTCCAGTGATCCCACCTGAATGTCCCTGTTGATAACTAGGGATTTTCTTATTTGATTGTATATTCATTTTTGATTTTTCTTTTTGGGCTTTTTAGGAACCAAATAAACCTAGTGGTACCTTCCCAGGGATGGACCCTCCAGTATCCTCTGCCTCTTGTCTATAAGAAAACTCTAGCCTCCTCAGCCTTCTCTTAGTTCCAAAGATCAAATTCAATCAGAGAAAGTAGAAAATGTAGAAACAAAGGAAAACCATCCAGTTGGACAAAATAATAGTTTGGTCATAAAACAAAGTCAAGGACCTTTAGTTCCTCCTCTAGGGCTATCAGTAATACACTGAGCCACACTCTTGAGTTGTTTTACATGTGCTAACACCCATCAGGTAAAAGTTAACTACATGCTGACCGCCAGCACAGAGACATTAGACCAATTGGAACCAAAAGGTTGCCAACTGAGATTCCTGAAATATTACCCTGTTACTTCATCATGAACCAATCAGAAAACTGAGCATGAACTCATCACAAACTCCACAATCCTCTCCTTCACCCTGTCTTTAAAAACCCCTTAAAAAGTTAGCGGAGAGTTTGCATCTTTTAAGCATGAGCTCCCCATTTTCCTTGCTTGGCCACACAATAAATGCTGTTCTTTCCTTTACCACAACTAGATATCAGCAGATCAGCTTTGCTGAAAGTTGAGTAAGTGAACCCAAGTTTGGTTGAGTAATAAGCTCTGTAAGATTACAGATAGCTTGCTATACTTTTGGTGGCTTTATGCTTAGCTCCTTAGTTCCCTGCCTTGCAAATGTCATAAAGAGCAAACCATGAACTGTTTTAAGATTGACGCATCGTGTTCTCAGCCCTTTAAATCCTAGCTGCTTGATTGCGCTGAATTTATCTTTTGATTTACTCAGACTTATGTCATCCCTCCAAGTTCTGCTGATTTTCCTTCCTCTTAGCCATGGCCTTTTGCCTGGATTTCTCCACCTCTTGAGTTCCATAAATTGCAAATGCCAGAAGCAGAAAGAGGCTGATAGAATGTACAGGTCTTAATCCACACATTCTCATCTTGGAGGCTTCACTGATGGCCTCAAACTATTTGTCTTCCTAATTTTACATATTTGATCTAGTACTTTTTTTTAAGTGAAATCTCTAATCTTCCACATGCTACTCCATCTTAGCTAAAAGAAAAAGTATTTCTGTATTGCTCTTCTGCTCATTTTTTGATAAAAAAATACATATAATAAAATGCATAAGTTATAATTACACAGCTAGATACATATTATATAATTATGAACTTGAGTAACTACCCCTCCCCCAGATGAAAATTTAAGCTGTTGAATATTTGTGGCATCACAGAAGGCCCCAAGAGACCCCTTTTAGTTTCAAAGAGTATCCTCCACTCCATCTGGAACCACTATTCTAATTTTTATCTCCAACAATTAACGTTATCTGTTCTTAAATTTCATATAAATGTAATTATAAAATGCCTGTCCTTTGTGTCTGTTTTCTTGATGTAGTTTTTTGAGATTTATTTATGCAGTTGCATGTATCAGTAGTTTGTTTTCAATTTTACTAATATGTAATTTTAAATTATATCAATATGCCACAATTTTAAAAATAGATTTTATCTTTGGACATTTTATCTTCAACTTAAGGTTCTTATAAATAAATGTACCATATGTAGTCTCTTAAAAGTCTATCTGTGATCATCATGCGCTCTTTGCTGATAAGTATATGTCTACCAATGAGTAGTTTAAATTGTTGAAGCAGTACATTCATTTTCATTGCAATAAGGGAAGGACAAAAATGTATTTAGAGGCATCATGATTTACTGTTTTTCTTGAAGTGTCAATCACATGGTAAGGCAAGAAAATTAAAGATAAAAATATTGGGAAAGTGAAGATGATCATTGTCAGGAACTAGATTCTCTAGCTGAGACAAAATAAAACATATAAATGAACAAACAAACCACTAAAATAAACTTCTTGCTTAGAAAATACAATAACCTAGATTTTAAAAATCACAGTTGACCATAAAAAAGCAGACAAAGTTGTCAAAGATGGACCAAAAGTAATGATCAGAGCAGATAAGATGGTTTAAATACGTGACTGTCTTCAAAATTAATCTCTAAAATACCAATATATTTAAATATATTAAAATAACTTGATAATATAGAACCTGGCTATTCAGATAAATAACTTTTATTTATTGACATGTTGAATAATTCGCATAAGGTAATTTGAATTCTGCTCTTCCTGATGCCTACAAATATGGATGTTAGTTTTTAGGAAAAAAATTATAGCAAGTACATACCTTATCAGCAAAAAGAAAACAATTTAGACACTTTAGTATTTCTATAAAGAAAGTTAATGGAACTGATAGGGTGAGTATAGTATATATTTTCAGTTGGGGTAATGCTTAAATTGACACACTTCTTCCATGCTAACTAAAGAAAGATCTATTGTTTAGTTAGTAAGTCATGTCCAACTCTTTGTGATCCCAGGAACTGTAGCCTGTGAGACTCCTCTGTCCATGGGATTTCCCAGGCAAGAATAATAGAAGAGGTTCCCGTTTCCTACTCTAGGGGACCTTCCTGACCCAGGGATTGGACCCACATCTCTTGCATTTTCAAACAGTTACTTAGCACTGAGCCACCTGGGAAGCCCGCAAAGAAAAATTAGCAGACCATAAGACCCTTCAAAGAAGTGGACCTCTGAGAGACCATTCTTTCTTTATTTCTGCTCTTCTAACTAGAGGACAATCAGGTCCACAGTGAGCATCCAGAGAAACAATTGCATTTTACTAATGAACACAGTCTTTAAGTTTCAGTATCATTTACCTAGATACGAGTCTGTATAAAAAACATAATATCGGTTTCCAATATAAAGGAAAAAAAAACAAACAACTTTTATTATAAGAGTCTAAGTGTTAATGTCTCAGTCCTATCTGATCCTGAGACCCCGTGGATGGTATCCCTCCAGGCTACTCTGTCTCTGGAATTCTCCAGGCAAGAATTCTGGAGTGGGTAGCCATTCCCTTCTCCAGGCATCCTGATCCAGGGAGCAAACCCACGTCTCCTGCATTGCAACTGGATTCTTTACAATCTGAGCCACCAGGGAAGCCCTCTAAGAGTCTGAAGTGCATGTAAATAAACAGAGGATGGTCAGTAAATCTCATTTTAGTATCTCTCAAGAGAAAGTAAAATTGTGCCTTTAACAGTTGCAAGAAAAATTTATAATCGAACATGTGTCTGAAATATGATATGTCCTCTATACATATTTGGTGATAGATGCTTGTCCTTTAATTCCTTTTTATAATATTCTCATTAACCCTGATTCAATCAATAACACAGTGCTAGGTACATGGTACACAATTCATAACTGTCGAATTTGAGTCTGAAGCAATGTTTAGGTTACTTGCCAGTAATTCTAATTTACTCCCTCGCCTGGCAACAAGAAGGTTTTGTTGTTGTTGTTGTTGTTGTTGTTTTTCATTTCCACAACCCCTAAACTTTTCTGGATGGTTGGAGATGAAACAGGGAAAACAGAAACATTTTCTTTGGGCAAAGCTTTCTCAATTTGCCTATTTTGGGATAATAAAGCATGAGTTTTAATTAAGTTTGTAGGCTTACCATCTGTGAGCATCTGGAGTTTCATTCTGTTGCAATGTTGCAAGAGCTACCAATTCCAGCTCTCCTGAAACTATAGGACATGTAGACCAAAGAGCAGGGGAATGGCCAGAAGGTAGTATTTCCCTTACGGTCACTTTCCATTCTATCGGTGAGTCCATAAAATTGTTGGTATAAAACTTCACAGCCATTTATACTCAATTATTACTTTCATGGAAAGCTTATAATGTCTACTTATCCTTTATTTTTCCTATTAATAACATGCTAAATTTGAGATTTTCTATTCTTAACTACTCACTTTCAAAATACAATTTGTTCAGATCATTGTTTACCTACCTGATAAGACAGAAATGTTCATTTTATTTACAAATAGGAAAAAAAAATCTAGTGCTATTTCTACATTTAAAAAAAAGAGAATTCTAAGGTTTGCTACTTTTTTCAAATGAAAATTTAAGAAACACAAAGGGCTGGTGTATCAACATTTTCAAACTGATAGAATAATTTTGACCAAATAACAAAAGAATCACTATATCAAACAGGAAAATCAAATCAGCTGTGGTTTAATCATCCAAAGTCTGTGGTCTTGAAATGATGGCATAAAAACTTCATTGTTAAAATGTAACTTGTAATGATTAATGGTGAAATTTGCCATAGGTAAATGGACATGTATTGACTTTTGGCTTCTGTCATAATTATTGCAAACAAATTGATTAGATTACTTTTATTTCTGTAATTGGCAGCAATGTGATGTTGTGGGGGGAAACAAGGCTCTAGACCTAAGCCCCAATCTCAAAGTAATTTCAGTGAATTATATGCACTTTCAGTGGAAAGCTTTTTGAACAGCATGTAACTGGCAGAAATCTGTCGGTCAAGGGGGAATTTACATTTTCAAAAGATTGTAAATGATTTTCTTGAGATAAAAAGCCTTTACATTAAAAGGACAATAACGTATATGTTTTGGGGGAAGGAAATGGCAACCCACTCCAGTTTTCTTGCCTGGAAAATTCCATGGACAGAGGATCCTGGAAAGCTACAATCCCTGGGGTCACAAAAGAGTTTAATTATCTACTTCTGTGTACCAAACCATCTCCTACTTTAAAACTTGGCTTAAACTAACAGCTATTTTACCATGTATCATTATTTTGAGGGATAGGATATTGCTTAGGAATCAGCTGACTTTTTTTTTTTTTAATGTATCATGTGATGTCAGCTCAGTCATTCAGTGATAATAAGCAGACAGATGGTTTCATCTAGAGGACCTCAAACAGCTTTGCTCACCTGTGTTTGCCTTACTGGTGATGACTAGGAAACAGTCAACCACAAATGTGACTTGGATTCCCCTACAGCATGGCAGCCTCGGGGTAATCAGATCCATTTGAGATGGCCCAGGACTCCAGAAAATTGTTTTCAACAGGCCTAGGTAATATCTGTAGGTTTTCTGTGACTCATCCTTAAATGTCTCAGAATATCACATATTCCGCATTCTGTTGATTAAATACACCACTAAGACTAACCGACGTTGAAGATGAGTCAAAATAGATGTCTCTTCTGTGGGAGATGTAAGCCAAGCATTTGTGTCCATTTTATAGAAAAAATATATATAACACATGGCTGTAAAAGCTAGCACACTTTCACACATTGGATACATCTCAATAGCCACAACAATATGAGAAAACACAACATTAACAAACAACACCGCAGTTCAGTTCAGTCACTCAGTCGTGTCGACGCTTTGTGACCCCACGGACTGCAGCATGCTGGGCTTCCCTGTCCATTAACAGCTACCAGAGCTTACTAAAACTCATGTCCATCTAGTCAGCGATGCCATCCAACCATCTCATCCTCTGTCGTCCCCTTCTCCTCCTACCTTCAACAGTTTGTAGCATCAGAGTCTTTTCCAATGAGTCAGTTCTTTGTATCAGGTGGCCAAAGTATTGGAGTTTCAGCTTCAGCATCAGTCCTTCCAATGAATATTCAGGACTGATCTCCTTTAGAATGGACTGATTGGATCTCCTTGACGTCCAAGGAACTCTCAAGAGTCTTCTCCAACACCACAGTTCAAAGGCATCAATTCTTCAATGTTCAGCCTTCTTTATTGTCCAACTCTCACATCCATACATGACTACTGGAAAAACCGTAGTTTTGATTAGATAGACATTTTTTGGCAAAGTAATGTCTCTGCTTTTTAATATACTGTCTAGGTTGGTCATAGCTTTTCTTCCAAGAAGCAAGTGTCTTTTAATTTCATGGCTGCAGTTACCATCTGCAGTGGTTTGGGAGACCAAAATATAAAGTCTGTCACTGTTTTCATTGTTTCTCCATGTATTTGTCATGAAGTGATGGGACAAGATGCCATGATCTTAGTTTTCTGAATGTTGAGTTTTAAGCAAACTTTTTCACTCTCCTCTTTCACTTTCATCAAGAAGCTCTTTAGTTCTTCTTTGCTCTCTGCCATAAATGTGGTGTCATCTGCATATCTGAGGTTATTGATATTTCTCCCAGCAATCTTAATTCCAGCTTGTGCTTCATCCAGCCCAGCATTTCGCATGATGTACCCTGCATGTAAGTTAAATAAGCAGGTTGACAAAATACAGCCTTGACATACTCCCCAATTTGGAACCAGTCTGTTATTTCATGTCCAGTTCTAACTGTTGCTTCTTGACCTGCATAAAGATTTTTCAGGAGACAGGTTAGATGGTCTGATATTCCCATCTCTTGAAGAATTTTCCATAGTTTGTTGTGATCCATACAGTCAAAGGCTTTGGCATAGTCAATAAAGCAGAAGTAGATGTTTTTCTGGAACTCTCTTGCTCTTTCGATGATCCAATGGATGTTGGCAATTTGATATTGGTTCCTCTGCCTTTTCTAAATCCAGCTTGAATTCTAGAAGTTTATTGTGCCCATCTTTACATGAAATGTTCCCTCAGTATCTCTAATTTTTTTGACGAGATCTCTAGTCTTTCCCACTTTGTTGTTTTCCTCTTTCTTTGCATTGATCACAGAGGAAGGCTTTCTTATCTCTCCTTGCTATTCTTTGGAACTCTACATTCAAATGGGTATATCTTTCCTTTTCTCCTTTGCCTTTTACTTCTCTTCTCTTCTCTTCACAGCTGTGTGCGGCCTCCTCAGACAACCATTTCACTTTTTGCCTTTCTTTTTCTTGGGGATGGTTTTGATCACTGCCTCCTGCACAATGTCATGAACCTCCATCCATATTTCTTAGGCACTCTCTCTATCAAATCTAATTCCTGAATCTACTTGTCATTTCCACTGTATAATCATAAGGGATTTGATTTAGGTCATTCCTGAATGGTCTAGTGCTTTTCCCTACTTTCTTTATTCTTTCCCCTTTAAGTTATATAAGCCACTCAAGAGTAACCACTATCCTAACCTGTAGAAGCATAGTTGGGTTATTGTGCTTTATAGTGGAATTAGATATATATCTTCTTTTGGATCTATCTCCTTCTGTTCAAATTATGTTTGTGAGAATCCATCTATAATGTAAGATATAGTTTTAGTATTTATTTTCATTGCTGTATAGTATATTTTATTTTTGAGACCATAACACAAAATTTATCCCTTCTGCTACTGAATAACTAGATATATGCATAGTTCTCTGTTCAGGCTAATCTTTAAAACACAGATATCTTCTCTTTTGCAGACTCTTTTTTCTTTTTTCTCTGGCTCTATGGAAAGGTTTTTTCCACAACTTCACATGGAACAATAAAAGTGGTTAGTATATAGAGATAAAGGGGACACATCACTTTCATACTTTTTGCCTACATGTTTCAAATACATATTTGTAGTAGATGATGTAAAATATTGACAAGAGATCAAATAAGTATGTTTAAGGAAAAAGGCATTTCCTTTCCCTGCAAAACTTACTTTCAAGTATCACTGTTTCCCAATACTGACCGAATGCCTTATATGTTTATTCAGGCAAAGTGCTGAATACAAGGATGTCTCTGCATTGATATTTCAGCCAAGGCTGCCACAAATAAGGAACTGTTGTGTTGGCCAAGAGATTCGTTCAGGTTTTTCTGTAACATCAGAGGAAAAACCCAAATGAACTTTTTGGTCAACCCAATGTTTATTGTGAAATGATCACTTTTGTGCTTTTCATAGCCTTACACAGATTTTGTCTATTGAATCACTAGCTGCTCCCTATAGCTAGGATGGTTAAAAAAGAAAAGAAAGAAAGAAATTTTACCTTGAGTCCAAGAATAATATATTGCCAGTCCAGTCTCTAACAAGTATAACTTCAAAAGTTTGGGGGGAAGTATAACCCTTGAAAAATAAATAAGAAAGAATACTAATCAGCTGTAGAGAAAAGAAACTTCCTCCAGCACAAAACATAGTAGAGACAATTTGTTTCAAACTGAGATCAATGTAGCCTGAACACAAATGGCAGGGGATTTTCTGTGCCTGTGCATGGGATCAGTTACTTGCGGATGGTAATGATTCAAGAAAAAAATACCGCAAAACATAAACTTGTTTTAAAATGAAAAGTTCAGATTAAGCATGAGAGAGGAATGATAGCTTGTTTCACCACTAGTTATCAATAAATAGCTCTAAATGGTGTGACATGTTCCTTAAAGGGATTTTATCGAAATATATGGTATATACCTTGACTATTTGTTTGGACACTTGAGCGTTGTTTCTCTGGATTCTGTACTTTCTCATTTGATTATTTATGCATTTTTCATGCGAAAGGTTGATAATGACTGTTTCATCAGTTTTGTATTTGTGATCATTTATATTGCAGCTAAGGTTAGTCATTTTATCCACATTACATCTTCACTGGCACTTTCTCTCACAAGCCAATAAAGCAAAGAATTGGTTTTAGGAATCTTCTAGAAGTTTCTATGCTTTTTAGATGAATAATGCCTTGATAGGAAAAAAAAATCCATGGAAGAATTGAGCTCATTAAAAAAAAAAAACCTGTTGTTTATTACAGTACAGTGGCAAATAAGTAAAAGTTTAATTACTTAAAAAGGAGCTCAGTTCTTATGTTTATTGTGTATTTTATTAGTTGATTACTGAAACTGCCATCCTTGACTTTAATACTTTTGAAAGCTCTCTTTATCAAAATAATTGTGATTCACTTTATCACTCTCATAGGTTGGATATCTGGGGTTTAAAAGTTCCTGCTTCATTATTCTTGGTTGGAAATCAGCCAACTATCCATGTGAGTGTGATCATCTATGTGAAAAGAAGTGTTGTCAGTGCTTGTCAAATTTACCCAATTCTTTTCTGCAATCAGTAGACCTTTGCACATAGCTTATGCTGACTTCTGTAGTACATCTATATTTTAGCTAAATCTAAAGAATAAATTACAAAGATCGTAAATGATGTAGAAAAAGACAAACCATGGGAAAGAGGTTTCATGGAGCAAAATGACTGGGTTTTAGCCAAGCCAGTCCTTTATGGTCTTCAGTACATGTGACCGTGACTCATGTGAAGAATGAAAATTGTTAACTATGGTTCATTACCCTCATCTGGACATGCCACCCTTTAGGACAAGTTTTATAACAAGGCTAGAATTTCTAAAATGATGGAGACAAAGCTTTTCCATAAAACTCATTAAAATAGAAATCCTCATTATTAAAGAAATATTTTTATTTATAAATACCATTCATAAGCAAGCAGTGGTGGTTGGACTCCTGGTAGAGCTCTGATAACGTATGAAACCTGACCCTCCACACGATGGATGTTTAATGGATTATGCATGTTTTGGAGAGCAGGATCACAGGAAGCATTAAGAGTAACGTGTGTGTGTGTGTGTGTGTGTGTGTGTGTGAATGTGTGTGTGTACCTTTATGATATCTTCAGACATATTGCTAGGTCTTAGGTTGGAGAGTTTTTTTAAATGTTTACCCTGTATGCTTCACCTTTATTAAAGACAAGACATGTTGAGTGGACCAAAATTTTCTTTTAATACTATAAATTCGACCCCCTTCCCATGTCCTCATAATGTTCTGTTCCATTTATTAGTCCATTCCTGTAACTTTGCAAAGTTGGAATGCTAAAGCAAAGCAGCTTACAATGACGGATTATGTTTGCAAGATAAATTGCAAGACAGTATAAATCAATTCATGTAAAGTTACAACTGTTTTATTTCCTGTCACTTATTAAACAAATGAGCCTATATTCCACTGTTTTTATCCATATAATAAACTTGTATATCACTAGAGATGCCTCTGTGTATGGTAAAAAGGACAGAGTTTCTGGAAGAATATCTGATACAAAATTTATCTCTGATATTTAATAGCTATCTACCCTTGAGCAACTTTCTTAACCTCTTTTTGTCTTCATTTTCCTCACAGTAAAACAATCTTACTAAATACTTACAGATAGTGCTCAGAAAATTACCCCCCCCACAAAAAATGATATGTAGAAAAATCTCCCAGAAGAAAGGATTACTAGCACCTCTCTATAGAAGACACTTCATGCCAGGTAAAATTTTGCCCCCAATGACTTTATTGATAAGCCTAGACTATATCATATTTCTTAAAAAACAAAAAAACCTTCAGCATCACTGCCTCTAGCAAGTTTCCTGACCTCAGCCCATTCCCATTTAACTGACAATCTTTATTTTCATTCGACATTTATATCTATATGAGTGCCTTAAGATATTATTCCATGTTTTTCTCTTTACTGTTAGAGCCCATATGCCCTGCAACATGCTAAAAAAAAAAAAAAAGCATGAAATCATCCCTGATCTCACAAGGCTCCTACCACAGTGCTCAACTGCAGACTCTTAGCAAACATTTGAAAGAAAGAAGAATGGATGAAAGCCTGAGGTTACGATTCAAAACAGATGTGAGGAAGAATACAGGACTAAGAGGGACACAGTGAACAGAGAGAGCTGTTCTCACAGGAGAACAGAGAGAACTTATCAGCTGTTCTCCAGATCATCAGTCAAATATGGTGGCACTTACATGATTTCAGGGAAAAAAAAATGTTTAGCAATATCCCAAAATGCAAGTTTGAGTATGTATGTGTATGCACAGGTGTCAATAAAATGATTCGATAACATGAACCTTATTCAATAATGTTTTGATTCTTGGGAAATAAATTAGGGATAAATCATTAAGAAGAATTTTCAGGAAGATTATTTTAATGGTTTCTCTATGATTTTACTTTAGATTTGTGGCCAATAAAGTGATGTGGGCAGTTTAAATTTTTGTAACGTATCCCCTTGGAGGAAATCATGCTACTACATTGTTATGTAAGAAAGAAAAAATAGGGGGGATATGGGCAGTGCTCGATCTTAACAACAGCTTTTCCCTGAGATACAAGTTGACAACAAAGTTGAAATCCTGTGCAGCTGGGAGTGGTTGGTGATAGAACTAAGTTACAGCTAACAGAGTATGGGTTGAAGTGATGCGCCAGGCTATGGACAGCTTCCTGAGCAATCCTTGATTTCTCCTGTCCTGTCCCCTGCCTCCAGCAGTAAGAGATCTTGGGGAATGGTGAGAATATAAGGTGGAAGTTGCCAAGGAACCCTGTGACATCACATTCAAGTAAGCTTCCCAGGATATCTTTCAGACCAGAAGTCTACTTTGGACTTCTGCATGATTGAGAAATCAAATTTCATTTTGTTCAACTATTGATACCCTAACTAATGCAATGACATTCTGCTTAATGAATATTTTAAACTGATTAATAAAACCTGACACAATAAATTCTTAAAAATTTAAAGGTTTTTAAAATTAAGAATTGAATTAGACAGGGCTTTGGTCCGTGTGATCAGATTGACTAGTTTTCTGTGATTATAGTTTCAGTGTGTCTGCCCTCTGATACCCTCTCACAATACCTACCGGCTTACTTGGATTTCTCTTACCTTGAACATAGGGTATCTCTTCAAGGCTGCTCCAGCAAAAGTGCAGCCACTGCTCCTTACCTTGGATGAGGGGTATCTCCTCACGGCCGCCCCTCTTGACCTTGAATGTGGAGAAGCTCCTCTCAGCCCTCCTGCACCCGCGCAGCCACCGCTCCTTGGACATGGAGTAGCTCCTGTCAGCTGCCGCCCTGACCTCAGGCGTGGGGTAGCTCCTCTCAGCCAGGCTTCTGCATGGTCCATTGCAGCCAGTCATGTATGGATGTGAGAGTTGGACTGTGAAGAAAGCGGAGCCCTGAAGAATTGATGCTTTTGAACTGTGGTGTTGGAGAAGACTCTTGAGAGTCCCTTGGACTGCAAGGAGATCCAACCAGTCCATCCTAAAGGACATCAGTCCTGGGTGTTAATTGGAAGGACTGATGCTATGCTAACGCTGTCAATACTTTGGCCACCTCATGCGAAGAGTTGACTCATTGGAAAAGACTTTGATGCTGGGAGGGATTGGGGGTAGGAGGAGAAGGGGACGGCAGAGGATGAGATGGCTGGATGGCATCACTGACTCAATGGACATGAGTTTGGGTAAACTCCGGGAGTTGGTGATGGACAAGGAGGACTGGCGTGTTGCAGTTCATGGGGTCGCAAAGAGTCGGACACGACTGAGTGACTGAAC
Source organism: Capra hircus (assembly GCF_001704415.2). Lineage (NCBI taxonomy): Eukaryota > Metazoa > Chordata > Mammalia > Artiodactyla > Bovidae > Capra > Capra hircus. Next base: position 9,232,604 of record NC_030817.1, read on the forward strand.
TGAACTGAACTGAACTGAAAATTAAGAATAAGCTTCAAACATGCCCTAAAAACAAAAGATGTATAATGAGTCCACATACCATCACTTGGTTTCAACAGTTAGTAACATTATGTCATTTTTCTTTTAAGTTTTCCCTCTCTGTTGCATCTATGTGTGTGTGTGTATTTACATGTAAGATACAGAAATCATAAGGCTTTGTTCCAAAATATTTCAGAATGCATCTCTTAAGATAGGGAAATAGGGGAATTAATGGCAAGGATTTTTATATAATTATCTGATATCTAGTCTATACACAAATATTTCAAAGTTGCATTTGATAGCTGCTTTTGATAAAACTTGGATTCCAGTCAGGATTTAGGAACTGCTCATATCTCTTTAATCTTTTAAACCAGAAATGCGCCTGTGTCTTTACTGTTCTTCCCCTTGTGTGTGTATTTCCAGTTGCCAGTGTACAAATTAACACAAACTCAGGGGCTTAAATTTTTATTCTCTTACATTTCTAGAGATTGGAAGTCCAAAATGAGTCCTCAGGACTAAAGTCAGGTGGTTCCTCAGAGAGATCATGACATAGTCCATCCCTTACATCTTTCACTCTGGAGGCTACCAGCTTTCCTTGGATCCTGGCACATCCCTCTGAGCGTGGTTCCTCTGGAGCACACCAACTTTTCCTTACTGTAATAAAAATCCCTCTGCATTGCTGTTACAGGACACTTGTGACACATTTACAGCCCACTCCGATAAACCAGGATTGTCTTCCCGTCTCAAATTCTTAATCACATATGCAAAGTGCTTTTTGCCATATAAGGTAACATTCACATGTTCTGAGGACTCAGGTTTCTTAATTAATCTTAATCTTAATTTCTGGACATCTTCGTGCACCATTTTCAGCCTACTACAGCGTGTGGTGATACTGATTCCTTGAAAAGATCAGGCTAATCTTCTTACAGATTGCCCCACCTTCTGGATTTGCCTGATCATTACTTCATTGTGTCATTTAACGTGTTCGTCTGTGCCCCATATATCTTACACAGTAAAGTTTAGGTCTCCAGGCTTGATGAGACTTAGGCTAAACATTTTTGGCAAAAAATAATTTATAGGAGATGCTGTGACCTTCAAGATTGTATCACACCACAGGGCACGCACTGTCAGGGTTTTCCTGTTTTCCAGTAACATTAACTTTGATGACATTAAGGTGCCCACTGCCACATGTCTCTGGTATATTTTTCCTTTTGCAGTTGTTAAGACAGCTATGGGGTAATATATTGATTCTCTGTGACCATCCTATTTTCTAATCTTTTACTTAGTAATTTTCTATCCTACTGTCTCACTTTGATTTTTCTTCTGTCTTTTTTCACAAACCTCTTAAAACTTAACTAATCCCCTCTTTCTTCCTTCACAGATACAGTTCAATCAGGGTAATTTAATCTTTGATGCTAATAGATCTCATAAAGTCCAGGGTCATCTTTTAAACATTAATCCTCTTTGAACACTAATACAGTGACAAAGAAGAAAATTTATATTTGAGAGATCCTGTTACAAGGGTCCCATTTCAAGGAGCTTTGAAACAGTGACCCCTTCTTATATCCTACAGTGGATTTCAAAACAGAGTCTTGGATTAGACCCAGATATAGCTATGATATCATAGGCATATAAAAACAGAAATCGAACTACTGTATTCTGTTCCCTGCATTATAGTAAGAGGTTATCGCATTTTGAAAATTGGCACATTTGGATGTCACGTTTTGTGTTAGTTGAAATGAAATTGCCTTGATGTGGAAGGTGCTCTCAATGGAGGTATCATACTGTTTTTATGAAAAGGGATCACTTATGTCCAGATGGAACTCACTCTGAGAATATGGTCATGATCACCTTTCCATTTGATTCTCATCATCAAAAGATTATAATTATTTGACGACTGCAGGGGACTGATTGAAATGTCCCAGAAAAATGATCTGGTGTCATTTTCTATATTGCCCATCCCTATAGTCTCTCCCACAGCCAAGGATTTAAAAAAAAAAAAAAAAAAAAACCTCTGTTGCCAAAAATAAGTCAGTGCCTTGGGAAATCACATATAAGATGCTAGCCAGCTGTTTCCTTTCTCACTAAGTACTGACTGTGAAAATAGGGGGATGAATTGTTGGGATCAGGACTTTAGGTTAGAATGGATTAACTTAATGACTGAGATGTATAAGTATGGCAAGCTCTAAAATTTTATTTTCTGGATAAAGTCATGAGGTAGTGATAGCTGGGTCTTCAATCACCCCAAAACCAAAATAAGATGGATTAAAAGACTGATTCTATTGAGTTCAACTATTTTAGGTTTTTTTGTTGTTTTTTCTCCTATAAGAAAATTACTCTACATACAAGAGTAAGTTAAAGACAGATTTGTTTGGATTTCTTTTTTTCATCTTCTTCCAGTCCAGAAGGACTAGGTTATTAACGAGATAGGATTGACAGGGACAAAATGCCATTTTGAAATGTCTGAAAGTAGCTGAAGAGATATTCAGAAACAGAGGGGACAGTATTGCAAGATATTTGGGTGGGTTAAGAGAGTTGAGAGAGTGATAGTTGGACTATAAAGAAAGTTGAGTCATAAAGAATCCATGCTTTTGAACTGTGGTGTTGGAGAAGACTCTTGAGAGTCCCTTGGACTGCAAGGAGATCCAACCAGTCCGTCCTAAAGGAAATCAGTCCTGAATATTCATCGGAAGGACTGATGCTGAAGCTGAAATTCTAATACTTTGACCACCCGATGAGAACTGACTCATTTGAAAAGACCCTGATGCTGGGAAAGATGGAAGGTGGAAGGAGAAGGGGATGACAGAGGATGAGATGGCTGGATGGCATCACCGACTCGATGGACATGAGTTTAAGTAAACTCCAGGAGTTGATGATGGACAGGTGATGGTGTGTTGTAGCCCACGGCATCACAGAGAGTTGGACATGACTGAGCTACTGAACCGAGAGACTAGAAACAGAGAAAGCTGTTCTGTCTCGAAGGAGAGGGTTATTGTGGAGACAGGAAAGGCAGTGTACCTCAGTCCTGAATGTACCAGCTTCTGGATAAATCCTAACCCAATGCTCCTGGCACCAACTTAAGCCCTGGCAAACCGTGTGACTGTCTCTGGGAAAATGTCATCACCTGAAGCACTTCCTCTCTAGGCTCAGTCTTGCAAAGACATGAGGATCTGGGCAGTTGGAGTTGATGCCAGGAAATGATGTCTCCTCCAGCATCCACTAAGCAGTGCGTCCTGCAGCATGGGGTGAGAGCAAGCAGAGCAAACCCAGCCTCCAGCCCATCCACCCCCTGTGGGGGCAGGGCTTGGGGTGGCATTTCACCATCCTCTGACAAAGTGGTCCTCAAACTTCAGTGCCCCCCAGAGTCACCTGGAGACTTATTCAAACACACATCACTGGCCCACAGCCCATGAGTCATGAGAATCCGCATTTCTAATGACTGAGCAACTGAACTGAACTGAACTGAACTGAACTGAACTGAACTGAAAGAATTCCCAGGAGATTCCCCCTCCGCCAGCACAGGACCCATTTCCCCACCTACTGCAGCTTCTGTTTCTGTCAGGCTCTTTCACCCAATTCTTTCCTTTTGTTCAGCCTGCCAGACAGGAACATTGACACCTTTTTCAAAGCAGTGCTCCAGAAGCCAGCAGTAATGACCCTCCCCAGCCAGGGCCTCAATGCCTCCCTCCCTGTGAGGACATGTCACAGCACGTCAGAACTCAAGAGGACCCTAGCAAACGTACTACAAGCTTTGTTACTCGATGTGGGTTGGGACACAGCATTTTCCTGAAGAATTAGTCATTATGCATGATGGCACTTCCCTGGTACCAGTGGTCCCTGCATGGACCAGGGAACATGCATCTTTGCCTCTAACTCCCTGGTGGCTCAAAGGATAAAGCATCTGCCTGCAATGCAGGAGACCTGGGTTCGATCCTAGGGTTGGGAAGATCCCCTGGAGAAGGAAATGGCAACCCACTCCAGTATTCTTGCCTGGAGAATCCTATGGACAGAGGAGCCTGGCATGCTACAGTCCGCAGGGTTGCAGAGTCGGACACGACTGAGCAACTTCACTCACTTTTATCTCCCAAAGATAAATGTCTCCAAAATGTATATTCTGCTTCCACTCAGTGGCTAGTCATTCTTCATGGTAGTTCAGGATGCCAGACCTGCCTCCTCTGCTGAGGAGCTCAGTGCATCAAGACCTCAGTCTTGCTCAACAGACAGGGTTAGAGCCCTAGCAGAGGGCATACCTCTGTGCCCCGCTGGTCCTCGGTCTGGCTTAGGTGTTTCTGTGACACATAATTAGCTGCACACAAAACTGTATGCAGCAATACCTGATTTTATAAGAATACACCATCCCTTTTGAAACACCTTTTAAATGTACTCACTGAAACACAGCCTTCAGCTCATAATATTAAGAGGTAGGAGAGAGTACAAGAAGACAGACTTTGTTGTCACAGTTTATGCAGTTATTTGGAAGAGGAGATATTATGTACGAATAATGTAATTACTAGTGACACTATAAATACTGTACAGAAATATAGCACACAAAAGGAGTGTGCTGCAGAGCTCTTGCACCAGACTTATCTCTGAGGAGATGCTGTTTGAGTAGTATGCATTACATTTATTCAATACCCATTTAGCAGGTCCACTAAGCTCCACTGTGCGGCAGACACTATCTGTCTTTCAGTCCTTTAGAACAGGGCAGTCTGAAAGAGCTTTATGTAATGATAAAAACTGCCTATAATTGCCTGGTCCACCAAGCAGCTTCTAACCGCTTATGGCAACTGAACAATGGAAATGTCATTAGTGTGACTAAGATGCACTCTTATCTGTGTATAAAAATTTTTTAAGTCGCATGTGGCTGGGAACAGGGACTTCCCAGGTGGCACTAGTGGTAAAGAGCCTGCCTGCCAGTTCAGGGGACTTGTAAGAGACACAGGTTCGATCCCTGGGCCAGGGAGATCCCCTGGATAAGGAAATGGCAACCCACTCCAGTATTCTTGTCTGAAAATCCCCATGGGCAGAAGAGCCTGCTGGGCCATAGTCCGTAGGGTCGCAGAAAGTCAGACACAACTGAAGCGACTTAGCCGTGCAGCGCTGTGGCTGGGAACTACCCCTCTGGACAGCCCCCACAGACGCTATGGTGGCCCAAGAAAAGTACATAATTTTGTAGGAAAAAGATGTCAAGATAACAGGGTTTATTGAGAATCTGCAAAGTTTGGACAACAGATGGAAATCTGATAAAGCAGAAAGCCAAACATTTAGTTCATACCCCACACATTCCCAGCTTTGCTTATTATAACCTTCTGTTTCCTAGCTGTGTTGTTCACTTTTTATTTGAATTTATCCAACAGATTTGTGACAAGATCACTGCTCTTTCTTGCCAGTGTGTCTGTATCTGATTTCCTGCCCTGGGACCTTATTTATGATTTCTTCCCTAAATGTTAAATCTCTCTCTCTCTTTTTTTTCTGCCTTTGAAACTATTCCTAGTGTTGAAGTAGACATTTTTTTACTTTGAGGTACATCCCTAAATTCATGTATCTTCTCAGTATTTCTTCTCAGGTTCATGTCCTAAGATGTATACTGATATCAAACTTTTGATTTAATATTGACCCAACTAACAATATTTTGTACCAATGTAAGTGCTTTATTTTTAAAGCACTCTCATATCTAGTATATAAATAAGCAACCCAATGAAGCCTATAACATAAGTAAGCCAACACACTACTTATTTTTAAATGTTCGCTGGGTATGTTCTTCATAAGAATGTCAGTTTATTAGGAGCGATTCTTTGTCTACTCACTAATATCTTCCCATTGTCTAGCATAGTCTCTGGCCTAAAGGAGAAGCTCATTAAATATCTGTTGGATAATAAACCACCATAGGTCTGGCCTGTTGCTTTTTAGCACAGACTATAATCATATTTTCTAAATTTTTGTGAAAGGATTCTGGATTAACTTTCTGCTCTTTATCACCAATTTTATGTAAATTTCTGCATAAGGATCTCAGCATAAAACTTCTTTCTTAATAGAAAAGCAACAGTGGTGAATTAGGCACACAATCAATTCCTCGTTCACATTTATATGATGTGCTTAAGAATTTCTTCACATTGGAGCAATAATAGGGGGAAATGCAGAATTAAGGGTGAGGATCCCACCTGATTCAAGTACTATGTATACTATGCCTTGGGAAATTAACTGAATCAAAATGCAATGAAAGTTTCTGTTTTCTGCTTTTGATTTTTCAGAAATTTTGGAAGGAGCTGTCACAATAATTGTAGTTGCACATACTCCAAACTAAAGATTGCTATAATGGCAAGGAAAAAAAAAAGTGAGAGAGAACTTTATATTTTGCAGGCATGGGTCATGAGCAGTTTTAGCAATGTTAGTGTTAGGACAAGCTTGGGTCTACAGGTATGTCTCTCCACAAATTGAATCCAGAAAATCAAACCAGGTCCCTTTTTTGTCCATGTTAAAAACTGGTATAACTTTGTGATTATTCAAACATTTGAAAGACAGATCATCCAAAATAATCATGTGCCTCAGAGAAGAGCCAAAGCAAAGCAGAGGAAAAGGTGGGAACTCTCCCTGCGGTCCATCACTGCCGCGGATGGAGGGGAGATGGCTCTTTAATAGAAACTCCCTAATTTCTTTAGAAATATCTCATTAGGCCCACCCTTCCTGAGCTGCTTCTCCATTAAAATGTGATAAATGAATTCTGCCATTGCCAATTCCAGCCTGTCCTTCTTTCCCTTAATGAAATGAAGATGCGTCATGCTGGCAAGCACTCAGAACAGGGATAATTATTCATGGGATGCAAAAAGCGCTGCCATCACCCCGCTCATGACTGCCCCACAGATGCTGGAGACGGGACCTTCAGAGCCTGAAAGGAGTTTAAATAGAGATTTATTTTCACTTTACTCAGGGGGAAAAATTCTGTCAGTTTGCTTACTCTAATGACTTTTTCTCCATACATATATTTTTTCTATCTCAGATAATTATGTATGTGAGTGAGTATATGTATGTTTGGCATTTTTACTTATGGATTTTAAATATAAATCAGTTTAATTAAACTTAACATATATATATATTATTTAAGTTGAGATATGTTTTTTATTTTATTTTATTTTTTTTTTAAATTTTAAAATCTTTAATTCTTACATGCGTTCCCAAACATGAACCTCCCTCCCACCTCCCTCCCCATAACATCTCTCTGGGTCATCCCCATGCACCAGCTCCAAGCATGCTGTATCCTGCATCAGACATAGACTGGCGATTCAATTCTTACATGATAGTATACATGTTAGAATGTCATTCTCCCAAATCACCCCACCCTCTCCCTCTCCCTCTGAGTCCAAAAGTCCATTATACACATCTGTGTCTCTTTCCCTGTCTTGCATACAGGGTCGTCATTGCCATCTTCCTAAATTCCATATATATGTGTTAGTATACTGTATTGGTGTTTTTCTTTCTGGCTTACTTCACTCTGTATAATCGGCTCCAGTTTCATCCATCTCATCAGAACTGATTCAAATGAATTCTTTTTAACGGCTGAGTAATACTCCATTGTGAGATATGTTTTTTAAATTGTGTTTTGGAGGCACTATATTTCAAATGATGGTTTTCCCTCTCAAATGTTAGTTTGGAAACCTATGTAGAACATATTTTGTGACTCTAAACAAGGTAATTCATTTCTAAATACCTGGCTTGCCTTTGCTACCTTTCACTGGGATTTTCCTTTGATTCAGAATTACATTTTCTATCACTTGGTGCAACTCTAATATTGGGCAAACTTAAGAGGGTTGTTCTCACTGTTTCAAAGACCAGTCTTTCATAATATTCCACTTTTTTCTTCAAATCAATGCACAACCGAACTTATTATTGTAAAAGAATGAGACTCACACTCAAATGTAGATGAATATCAACTCAGAATCCTAGTTCTAGAAAAGGAATTTGCTATTTGTCAAAGAGCCAGCCTTTAAGTTTTTCTGAGGTGAAAATGTTACCACCAAAATCTTGACTCACTGTCCACTAATGCTGAGTAGATATACAGGGACAGAGTTTGGAGGAAATAGAAAGATGGCTTTAATCATCTGCCGGAAAAGGGCAGAACACTGCAGGCTAGTGCCTCAAGAGGTGCGCCCCCTTCCATGGGGTATCTGAGAGGATCATATAGATGGGGCTCACCGTCTGGGGTGTGTGGTAAGGAACAAAGTAGTAAGAATCTTGCATTTGTCTTCTTGCATTGTTTCAAAACAATCAGAGCTGGCCTTCCAGTCATTGGGTCCTTTCCCTTGTGGGTTTGATCCCTTGGTGAGGAAGATCCCTTGGAGAAGGGCATGGCAACCTACTCCAGTATTCTTTCCTGGAAAGGCCCCTGGACAGAGGAGCCTGGTGGGCTATAATCTATGTGGTATCAAAGAGCCAGACATGATGGAGCACAGCTCAGCCTGCACATCCCTGGTTTATTGTCCTGTGACCTTTCGGAAATGCAAAAAGCTACAGGGGTGGTCTGTCACGCCGGGAAGGTAAGCACCAGGTACAGGATGCAGTCTGCATAGTGTCAGGGAGTGATAGGTTAGCTTTATGAAGAATAAATAGAGGCATGACTGAGACACTAACATTTTCACTTTCATATATGCATTATATATACCCCACACACTTTTATTTGGTTTCTTTGCAGGGCTTCCCAGCCTGCCATCTTCTCTACATGAACCATGTTGTTTCATTGCTCAGTCGTGTCCTGCTCTTTTGCAACCTTACAGACTGTAGCCCCCAGGCTTCTCTGTCCATGGGATTTCCGGGCAAGAATTCTAGAGTGGGCTGCCATTTCCTTCTCCAGAGGATCCTCCTGATCAGAGGATTGAACTCAGATCTCCTGCATTGGCAGGCAGATTCTTTACCACTGAGCCAGCAGGGAAGCCCCTCTCACAATTCTCATGTGCTTTTAGCGCTCAAATTTAGACACAAGAATAGCAGTTTTAGGGAACTTACCACCATGTGAAAGCATCTATTTACAAACTAACACCTTGTTGCCTTTGATATGCCAGTTCTGCACTAATGAGTTAACCATTTTTGCAGACATTTTGTTTTTATTCCTGAGGAAGGTAAGTTATTTTTTGGTAAAGAAACTGATCCCATTCTTAGGTTATTCAATTAGAAATATATTTATCTGCAAAAACGCTGTTTCATTGTCATTTTCAATCTTGCCGTTAAAAGTGTCATTTTCAGTGTGCCTCTGAATCCTGGAGGCAGGCAGGAATTGTTCTTTCTGAAATAGAAACTGAGAAATCAAGAGGTTGAATTTCCACTCTGCTGAGGATGGGGGAGTGAGGTGGGACCACGACCATTCTGTGTATGCAGGGTTAGCAAGAAGTCTATTGTCAGCTCTTGACTTCTTTATTTTATTTACAAATCTAAAATCACTAATTGGGGCTAAACACTAACTTTGGAAGGGAGACTGAGGGGTCAGTGAGAACTGACAGCATAGTAAACAGACCTTTCCCAGATCATTTCTGCTGCTCTATTTAAATAATTAAACACATACTCAAAAATCTTTCCATGTGGGTAATCCAAAAATCACATATGATCTCAAGCCATTGTTTTACTGGTCACTTGACACTTTAATAACAGTAGTCATTATAATTAACATTAAGGACAGTGTGAACAAATTATTGAGTAATCACTATTGACATGTGACTGTGCTAACAATTTTACAAGCGTTATTTTGCTTCACTCGCAAAAGAAGCAGGAAGAATGAAGTTACTTACTATGAGGTAATTTGGCCAGAGTCACAGCTCATCTGTGGGAGAACCAGCTCTCTGTGTCCTGAAATTAGTATCAAGTGGTTCAGAAACCTCGAGCATGTGAAGTTTTTCTTCTGGCTAATCGTACATTGTTTTATTTATATTTCTTCTTTTCTCAGCTATTTGTAAGGCCTCCTCAGACAACCATTTTGCCTTTTTGCGTTTATTTGTCTTGCGGATGGTCTTGATCATGCCTCCTGTTCAACGCAACAAACCTCCACCCATAGTTCTTCAGGCCCTCTATCTATCAGATCTAATCCCTTGAATCCATTTGTTACTTCTACTATGTAATTGTAAGGGATTTGATTTAGGTCATGCCTGAATGGTTTAGTGGTTTTCCCTACTTCCTTCAGTTTAAGTCTGAATTTTGCAATGAAGAGTTCAGGACCTGAGCCATAGTTAGGTCCCGGTCTTGTTTTGGCTGACTGTATAGAGCTTCTCCATCTTTGGCTGAAAAGAATATAATCAACCTGATTTTGGTATTGACCATATGGTGATGTCCATATGTAGAGTTGTCTCTTGTGTTGTTTGAAGAGGGTGTTTGCTACAACCAGTGTGTTTGCCTGGCAAAACACCATTAGCCTTTGCCCTGCTTCATTTTGTCCTCCAAGGCCAAACTTGCCTGTTATTCCAGATCTCTCTTCACCTCCTACTTTTGCATTCCAGTCCCCCATGATGAAAAGGACATCATTTTTCAGTGTTAGTTCTAGAAGGTCTTGTAGGTCATCATAGAACCGTATATCTTCAGGAAAGTTATATCCATCTGAATGCAGAGTTCCAAAGAATTCAAGGAGAGATAAGAAAGCCTTCCTCAGTGATCAAGGCAAATAAATAGAGGAAATAATAGAATGGGAAAGACCAGAGATCTCTTCAAGAAAATTAGAGATACCAAGGGACCATTTAATGCAAAGATGGGCACAATAAAGGACAGAAATGGTATAGACTTAACAGTAGCAGAAGATATTAAGAAGAGGTGGCAGGAATACACAGAATAACTACACAAAAAAGATCTCAATGACCCTATAACTACAGTAGTGTGATCACTCATCTAGAGCCAGACACCCTGGAATGTGAAGTCAAGTGGGCCTTAGGAAGCGTCACTATGAACAAAGCTAGTGGAGGTGATGGCATTCCAGTTGAGCTATTTCAAATCCTAAAAGATGGTGCTGTGAAAGTGCTGCACTCAATGCACCAGCAAATTTGGAAAACTCAGCAGTGGCCACAGGACTGGAAAACGTCAGTTGTCATTCCAATCCCAAAGAAAGACAATGCAAAGAATGTTCAAACTACTTCACAATTGCACTTATCTCACATGCCAGCAAAGTAATGCTCAAAATTCTCCAAGTCAGGCTTCAACAGTACATGAACTGGAACTTCTAGATATTCAAGCTGGGTTTAGGCAAGGCAGAGGAACAAGAGATCAAATTGCCAACATCCACTGGATCATTGAAAAAGCAAGAGAATTCCAGAAAAAACATCTACTTCTGCTTTATTGACCATACCAAAGTGTTTGACTGTGTGGATCACAGCAAACTGTGGAAAATCCTTAAAGAGAAGGGAATACCAGACCACCTGACCTGCCTCCTGAGAAATCTGTATGCAGGTCAGAAGCAACAGTTAGAACCAGACATGGAACAACGGACTGGTTCCAAATTGGGAACGGAGTACATCAAGGCTGTATTTTGTCACCCTGTTTATTTAACTTATATGCAGAGCACATCATGAGAAATGCTGGGCTGGATGAAGCACAAGCTGGAATCAAGATTTTCAGGAGAAATATCAATAAACTTCCTTATGGCAGAAAGCAAAGAGGGACTGAGGAGCCTCTTGATGAAAAGTGAAAGAGAGCGAAGAAGCTGGCTTAAAATTCAACATTCAAAAAATGAAGATCATGGCACCCAGTCCCATCACTTCATGGCAAATAGATGGGGAAACAGTGAGAGATTTTATTTTGGGACCTGCTCCAAAATCACTGCAGATGTTGACTGTAGCCATGAAATTAAAAAACACTTTCTCCTTGGAAGAAAAGCTATGATCAACCTAGTGTTAGTCATTCAGTCATGTCTGACTCTTTGCAGTCCCACAGACTATAGCCTGTGAGGTTCTTCTGTCCATGGAATTTTCCAGACAAAAATACTGGAGTGGGTTGCCATTTCCTTCTCCAGGGTCAACCTGAACAGCCCATTAAAAAGCAGAGACATTACTTGGCCAACAAAGGTCCATCTAGTCAAAGCTATGGTTTTTCCAATAGTCACATATGGATGTGAGAGTTGGACCAAAAAGAAAGCTGAGCACCGAAGAATTGATGCTTTTGAACTGTGGTGTTGGAGAAGACTCTTCAGAGTCCCTTGGACTACAAGGAGTTCAAACTAGTCCATCCTAAAGAAAATCAGTCTTGAATATTCATTGGAAGGACTGATGCTGAAGCTGAAACTCCAATACTTTGGCCACCTGATGCAAAGAGCTGACTTACTGGAAAAGACCCTGATGCTGGGAAGGATTGAAGGCAGGAAGAGAAGGGGATGACCAAGGATGAGATGGTTGGATGACATCATGACTCAATGGACATGAGTTTCAGCAAGGTCCAGGAGTTGGTGATGGACATGGAAGCCTGGTGTGCTGCAGTCCATGGGGTCACAAAGACTTGGACACAACTGAGTGACTGAACCGAACTGATTTATATTTCATCCCAAGCTCCGGTTTAAGAATCCAATGTTCCTCTGCCTATTATTCTCTAGTAAATTAAGGAGATTCACTCTAAATATTCCCCAGCAAGAGACTGCCATGTAAGCCCAAAATGTATCTGAGACTCTGAGAGATGCTTCTGGTAGCCATGGCTCTGAAGCGCCATGACAGTGTCTGTCCTTCTCCACCACTGGCTGAGCTGCAGAGGATGTTAGCTCTGGCTATGAAGCAAACTGCTCCTTTTACTGCAGGAGCAGAGCATCTGCTGGCAGATCAGTTTGTCTGCAAAATGGAAAATGACTTTTTCTTAAGATCAGCAACACAGACAAAAGATAAATGACAAGGTCCAAGAACAGAGGGCAGGTACCGAAATTAGAATGTGTAGAGCCAACTGGCAAACTCCTGTATATTTTGTGAAAAGTGCTTTGCGTGGAAATAGATGTAATCCATGCTCTCTGAAAATGAGCACCATTGATTCTGCATTGAATGTTAGAATTTAGTGGCACCAAAGGAGCAGTGAATCTATGACTGAGTATCCCTGTGATGACTGCATCTTTCACACAATATAGAAAAGACATTTTGCCTATGCCTGAGATCCAGCCAGTCCATCCTAAAGGAAATCAGTCCTGAATATTCATTGGAAAGACTGATGCCGAAGCTGAAACTCCAATACTTTGGTCACCTGACCCGAAGAACTGACTTATTTGAAAAGACCCTGATGCTGCCAAAGATTGAAGGCAGGAGGAGAAGGGGATGACTGAGGATGAGATGGTTGGATGACATCACTGACTCAATGGACATGAATTTGAGCAAGACCTTGGAGTTGATAATGAACAGAGAGACCTGGCATGCTGCAGTCCACAGGGTCACAGAGTCGGACATGACTGAGTGACTGAACTGAACTGAACTGAAAAGTCTAGAGGCCCAGAGGTTGAGGCTATCTGTCAATGAATCCCAGCCAGTTAGGGCCCAGTATGGGTCTGGAACCTCTTCTTCTTTCCCCTTTCAGCCAGGTGCCTTTGGGGCAGCCCTGGGTCATTCTGACCTCTGACTAGACAAAGGTGCTTATTCCTTTGAATGTATTTCTAGCCGACTCTTTCCTTCTATATTTGCATGAAGTTCAGGAAGCGACTTAGCAGAAGCAGCAGGTACTTCAATATTCTCAAGGAAGCTCCTTTCCTTAGTGGTTGGTTTTCATGAAGGGGAGTCTCTGCAGGTCTTTGCTGCCTGAACCTTTCACTCATTAGCTCCTTCCTGGGGGAATGCACAGTGGAGGGAGTGCCTGGGCCCATTCCAGCTTCTGCCGTCTTCCTCCTCCATGACTGCACATCTGTGACCCACTTCCCTAGCAGCCCGCTGTGTTTCTTCCATCGGCTTTATCACAATTTGTTCACTTTTGTATAGTCTCTGCCTCGGCAGGAACGTCACTGCTCTGACATTTCCTGTTTTCTTCACCAGAGTGCTCAATGTAGAGCATATTATCTGGCTCCAAAAATATCTGTAGAATAAGTTTGTAATTATTTAGTAATTGACACTGAGTCAAACTCTGGGACAAGCTGAACCCACTCAGCCCTGTACCTTCTTTACTGTAAAATAGTGACACCATACAATAGGGTTTTGAAAGATAAATATACATTAGCAATATTACTTATTTCACAGCATAAAATAGTTACTTGGTAAATAACAGTTATGGGAGTGTTATTCTTGAAATAACCCTTAAACGTCATACCAAACCTTACCAAAGTGGAACCTGGCTTCTGTGAGAAACAAGCCTCAACCTGACCAGGATGTTGGAGGAACTAGTGCTGGAGAACAACCAATATTTACAAACATTATCCTTTTTTTTTTTCACAACTGTACTGTAAGCTAACTGATTTTATGCAACTTCTAAGATGTCAGATGAGAAAAACTGAAGTTCACAGAAGTTAACTGACTTGTGATAGATCACACAAAAACAACAAACCTGGGTTTTAACCCCAATTGGGAATGAGAGATTCCGAAGTGCCCATTCTTTCTCTTGTGCCTGATCGCCAGTACTGGATCAGAAAAGCAGACTCCTTTATGTATAAACTATCAGAGATATTTTGGGGTGATACTGTCAGCTTGTAAGAAAGTGTTTCCGCCTACATTCAGGGCTAATTTATGCACTGGCATTTGTAGCCATGTTGTTCTTGAGTCGGAATATAAGTTGGCTCAATACATCAGCCAGAAGCAGGTCTTCCTCTAATAGCTGATTCCATGACTTGTCACATTTTCGAACCCCTTTGGGTGTTGTAATGGGGGTGGATGGGCATTTTATTTAAAAACATGAAGAAGGTTTCTATTTCTAAAACATTAGAAGATTATAGTTTACTGGCAGGTTATATTGACTTTCCCTACTTTTATACCAGATAGAATGACTACATTTACACATTCAGGAAATTGAAGTATCTAAGACTTACACTTAGGAGGAGTAATTTGGCATGTGGATAGGAATGGAAGTGAATCATTTTGAAGACACATCACAGCTATTAGCCTCATGAGAAATGGCCATCACCACAATCACAAACACATTTATGCCATTAGTATGAAGGGGGGAAAATGGAACATTTTTCTTCACTAATGCTTTTAACTCTGACTCACAATGCCCATCCTTTTTCTTCTCCCAAGTCACTCTCCAAAGAATGGCTAATTACACTCTATTCTCACTTTCAGCAAGTAAAAATTTATTTTTTGATGTCTTTCCTTAAGGAAATAAAATAGCACTTAATTGTGTCTATTTATTAGTAAAAAATAGAGGAATCCTCTAAAAACAAAAGTTAAATAATAAAACAATTTTAGAAATTGAGTGGGAAGAAAAATGGGAACCATGAATTAAATTCTTTGTTTTTTCAAATACCAAGTATTAACACCTTAAAAAAAAACAAACTATAAAACAGTTTAGGATTAGTAATAAATCCAGAAATGGAGATTTTGCCTCTTGTTGATATAACAGTACAATCTTTGGCTTTCAATTCTAAGACCTAAGAAGATATCAGGCATAGCTAATACATCCCAATCTGAGAATCTATAGAAATTGCATGTTAATACCTTGTTACTGATTATTTAATAAAGTGCTGACTATCTACTTCAGGGGCTTACGGTCACATAGACTACCAGCCTGAACACTTCAATTCTAATCCTAGCTCAGTCTCAGACTTTGTGACTGGACAAATCAGGTAATGTCTCCAGGCCTCAGCTCTCTCACCTACGTAATGAGAGGACAAAATAAAATAAAGTCCCCTTCTTGTCATCAAATAACAAACTATCATCTGATAATTATTAATATGGGTTTACTTTTTAGTCATTGAAAATAGGGAGAAATTATTTCAGTAAATACATTGAACACACACGTTGCCAAATACTGGGAAAATTGCAGAGGCAAAATAATGAATATTTCTATTTCATTAGCAATTCTCCATCCCATCTGCAAGCTAGGACCTTTTCATTGTCTCTCTTGGGCATTGGGTAGCTAATGCCCAAGATGTGGAAACATAGTAAAATTCTCTTTCTTCATAATATTAGTGTAGCAGGAGGGAAACGGGCAGGGCACAACTTTTGAAAGAATGAAATGGCCCAAGGACACAACATAAACTGCATAAACTGATTAGAATCAAATGGGACCAAGATGGCAGACAAGACTAGACCTTGATCATCAAACAGCAAGTGAATTGACACCCCCAGAGGTGCTATGACAGTCGAAAGGCACTGTCAAGAGACCACGGAGTGGGCAGTGGCCCAAATCCTGGAAATCTCTGTCCCTTCCCAAAAATAGTTGGAGTAATTCTCACCCTCATTAGCATATGAAATTACCCAGCCTATAAAAACTAACCATGCCACATTTTGCATGGCACTCACCTTCTGCAATAGCCCACACACACTGTGTCTGTGGATTCTCTCTGAATCTGAATAAATCCACTTCTTACCCAACACTTTGTCTCTCACTGAATTATTTCTGCAATGAGGCATCACGAACCTGATCTTCATTAGGTCCTGAAACCAGGTACTGTGGGTTTTGGCTGGGTTCAATTCCCAAACTAGGTTTAGGGTGGTTTGAGTCCAAGCACATGAGTTCAAGTCCCAGTTGAGTTCGGTTGCTCAGTCATGACTGACTCTTTGCCCCCATGGACTGCAGCATTCCAGGCTTTCCTGTCCATCACCAACTCCTGGAGTTTACTAAAACTCACGTTCATTGAATCGATGATGCCATCCAACCACCTCATCCTCTGTCATCCCTTGCTCCTCCTGCCTTCAATCTTTCCCAGCATCAGAATCTTTTCAGATGAGTCAGTTATTCACATCAGGTGACCAAAGTATTGAGGTTTAAGCTTTAGCATCAGTCCTTGCAATGAATATTCAGGACTGATTTCCTTTAGGATGGACTGGTTAGATATCCTTGCAGTGCAAGAGACTCTCAAGTCTTCTCCAACACCAAAGTTCAAAGGCACCAATATTTTCACACTCAGCTTTCTTTATAGTCCAACTTTAGCATCCATACATGACTCCTGGAAAGACCATGGCTTTGACTAGATGGACCTTGGTTGGCAAAGTAATGTCTCTGCTCTTTAAAATGCTGTCTATGTCGGTCAAAACTTTTGTTCCAAGGAGTAAGTGTCTTAATTTCATGGCTGAAGTCACCATCTGCAGTGATTTTGGAACCCAAAAATTAAAGTTTGTCACTATTTCCACTGTTTCCCCTTCTATTTGCCGTGAAGTGATGGGACCAGATGCCATGATCTTCATTTTCTGAATGTTGAGCTTTAAGCCAATTGTTTCACTCTCCTCTTTCACTTTCATCAAGAGGTTCGTTAGTTCTTCTTAGCTTTCTGCTGTAAGGATGACATCATCTGTATATCTGAGGTTATTGATATTTCTCCCGGCAATCTTGATTCCAGCCAGTGCTTCATCCAGTCCAGTGTTTCTCATGATGTACTCTACACAAAAGTTAAATAAACAGGGTGACAATATACAGCCTTGACGTACTCCTTTCCCACAAACTTTGGAACCAGTTTGTTGTTTCATGTCCAGTTCTAACTGTTGCTTCCTGACCTGCATACAGATTTCTCAAGAGGCAGGTCAGGTGGTCTGGTATTCCTATCTCTTGAAGAATTTTCCACAATTTGTTGTGATCCACATAAAGACTTTGGCACCGTCAATAAAGCAGAAGTAGATGTTTTTCTGGAACTCTCTTGCTCTTTTGATGATCTGACGGATATTGGCAATTTGATCTCTGGTTCCTCTGCCTTTTCTAAATCCAGCTTGAACATCTGGTAGTTCGGAGTTCACATATTATTGAAGCCTGGCTTGGATAATTTTGAGAATTACTTTACTAGGGTGTGAGATAAATGCAATTGCACTGTAGTTTGAACATTATTTGGCATTGCCTGTCTTTGTGATTGGAATGAAAACTGACATTTTCCAGTCCTGTGGCCACTGCTGAGTTTTCCAAATTTGCTGGCAAATGGCGTGCATCATTTTACCAGCATCATCTTTTAGGATTTGAAATAGCCCAACTGGAATTCCATCACCTCCACTAGATTTGTTTGTAGTGATGCTTCCTAAGGCCCACTTGACTTCACATTCCAGGATGTCTGGCTCTAGGTGAGTGATCACACCATTGTGATTATCTGGGTCATGAAGATCTTTTTTTGTATAGTTCTTCTGTGAATTATTGCCACCTCTTAATAGCTTCTGCTTCTGTTAGGTCCATACAATTTCTGTCCTTTATTGTGCTCGTCTTTGCCTGAAATGGTCCCTTGGTATGTCTAATTTTCTTGAAGAACTCTCTAATCTTTCTGCTTCTATTGTTTTCCTCTATTTCTTTGCACTGGTCACTGAGGAATCCTTTCTTTTCTCTCCTTGCTACTCTTTGGAACTCTGCATTCAAATGGGTATATCTTTCCTTTTCTCCTTTGCTTTTCACTTCTCTTCTTTTCACAGCTGTTTGTAAGGCCTCCTCAGACAGCCATTTTACTTTGTTGCATTTCTTTTTCTTGGTGATGATCTTGATCACTGCCTCCTGTACAATGTCATAAACCTCCATCCCTAGTTCATCAGGCAATCCACCAGATCTAGGCCCTTAAATCTGTTTCTCACTTCCACTGTATAATCATAAGTGATTTGAGTTAGGTCATACCTCTATGGTCTAGTGGTTTTCCCTACTTTCTTCAATTTCAGTCTGAATTTGGCAATAAGGAGCTCATGATCTGAGCCACAGTCAGCTCCTGGTCTTGTTTTTGCTGACTGTACAGAGCTTCTCCATCTTTGGCTGCAAAAATATAATCAATGTGATTTTGGTGTTGACCATCTTGTGATGTCCATGTGTAGACTCTTCTCTTGTGTTGTTGGAAGAGGGTGTTTGCTATGACCAGTGCATTTTCTTGGCAAAACTCTATTAGTCTCAATCTCAAGTCCCAATCTGAGGTAAACCATTCCGTTAGTTCTAGCTAGTTAAGTCACAGTGAAACCTACAAGTGATCACATGGTTACTTTTTACTCTATATAATAGCGCATATGTAGTTTTCCTTATTCAACTGTATCTACTCATTGTCTTTACGGTAGGGCCTGAGTGTCATATAGACGACATGCATGAGGATCTGGAAGACTTTAAATGAGGGATAGAGAGTAGTTCCTGTAATTCAGGATTCAGAAGGTTTCAAGGTTACTGTTCCTGTTAAAGGACTCAGGAATCTGACATTATTCACTGAAACTCAATTCTCTTTAAAAATTCAAATCCTTTTAAAAGGGAGAAATTGTAGTAACTGCCAATCTTCTGCATTTGCATTTATCAGATCAAATTATCTCACTCAAGATAACATCATAAAAGAATATTGTCAGAGGCTTGATGTCTGCCTGGAAGATAAATGGTTCCCCTGTTAGGTAACAAGGGGAACTAGCCCTTGATAAGGCTCCAATCTCCTGTCATTATGTCTAGGGGTGAAACGTCTGGGAACTGAAGGGCCTTCCTCATGCTGAAGTTTTCTCCAAGTGGCCACAGGGAGTAAAGGTGTGTAACTTATGTGTGCTCTGCTGAACCCCAAAGCCCAAGTAAATGACTCCCACAAAATGTAACACAGGGGATGGAATAAACATTGCCATAGAAACCCCATCCAAACCACAGAGATGGGCAGCCAAGGCAGCCAACAGATGATAAAGGGAACAGCGAAAGTGTTGCGCAGTCATCCAAGCCCCTGAATTCAACTCCCATGAATGCTGTTGTCTCTCCTCTGCAAAAGGATCAAATTTAGCCCTATCACACAACACTTCCCAGGTTTGAAAAACATAGTTTATGTCTCAGCTCTGGACTTATTAGCTGAGTGACATTGGCAGAGCTTCTTCACCACCTTGAGATTCAGACTCCTTATCTATAAAAATGGGTAATCAGATAATCATTGCCTTATCTATGTCACCCATCATTTCCAAATGTGAAATTTCTTTGTCAGGTATAAAGTGAAGTTGCTCAGTCGTGTCCAACTCTTTGTGACCCCATGGACTGGAGCCTACTAGGCTCCTCTGTCCACGGGATTTTCCAGGCGATAGTACTGGAGTGGATTGCCATTTCCTTCTCCAGGGGATCTTCCCAACCCAGGGAATGAACCCGGGTCTCCCGCATTGTAGACAGAGGCTTTACCGTCTGAGCCACCAGGGAAGTCCTATCTAAGTATAAAGGAACATGTAAATGCTAATTGGTAAAAGGAGTCTATTTCACTAAAAAGAATAGCAAAGTTATAGTGCTTTTCTTTTTAAGTGTCTAGCAGAATATCTGATATCAAATCAATGCTGTGTTGACTGAAAAAAAAATGTGTACAATCTAAAAGTTGAAAGTTAGGTTTTATTTAACAGAAAAATTGAGGACTTTAAGCCAAGGAGGCAGCACCTCAAGTAACCCTGAGGCAAGAGGGGAAGAGAGTGTATATAGAAGTTTTGCAGCAAAGGGTAGGTAGTCTGAACATCAAAAGATTACTGATAATTAAAAAACAACAGATATCTCAAGTTAAGGAATTTAGCGCTTTTCTATGTGTGGGAAAATGCAAGAGTCTGGGCTCACTGAAATCACTATTTTGATGTGCACCTCAGCTATCTGGGGCCAGATATTTTCACATCCTGAGTTTCCTCAGGGCTCACTGTAGGGAGTGGCTACAGCTTAATACCTGCTCAGTTCAGTTCAGTTCAGTTGCTCAGTCGTGTCCGACTCTTTGCAACCCCATGAATCGCAGCACGCCAGGCCTCCCTATCCATCACCATATCCTGTAGTTCACTCAGACTCGCGTCCATCGAGTCAGTGATGCCATCCAGCCATCTCATCCTGGGTTGTTCCCTTCTCCTCCTGCCCCCAATCCCTCGCAGCATCAGAGTCTTTTCCAATGAGTCAACTCTTCACATGAGGTGTCCAAAGTACTGGAGCTTCAGCTTTAGCATCATTCCTTCCAAAGAAATCCCAGGGCTGATCTCCTTCAGAATGGACTGGTTGGATCTCCTTGCAATCCAAGGGGACCCTCAAGAGTCTTCTCCAACACCACAGTTCAAACGCATCAATTCTTCGGGGCTCAGCCTTCTTCACAGTCCAACTCTCACATCCATACATGACCACAGGAAAAACCATAGCCTTGACTAGGCGGACCTTAGTCAACAAAGTAATGTCTCTGCTTTTGAATATGCTATCTAGGTTGGTCATAACTTTTCTTCCAAGTAGTAAGCGTCTTTTCATTTCATGGCTGCAGTCACCATCTGCAGTGATTTTAGAGCCCCTCAAAATAAAGTCTGACATGTTTCTACTGTTTCCCCATCTATTTGCCATGAAGTGATGGGACCAGATGCCATGATCTTCGTTTTCTGAATGTTGAGCTTTAAGCCAACTTTTTCACTCTCCTCTTTCACTTTCATCAAGAGGCTTTTGAGCTCCTCTTCACTTTCTGCCATAAGGGTGGTGTCATCTGCATATCTGAGGCTATTGATATTTCTCCCGGCAATCTTGATTCCAGCTTGTGTTTCTTCCAGTCCAGTGTTTCTCATGATGTACTCTGCATATAAGTTAAATAAGCAGGGTGACAATATACAGCCTTGACGTACTCCTTTTCCTATTTGGAACCAGTCTGTTGTTCCATGTCCAGTTCTAACTGTTGCTTCCTGACCTGCATACAGATCTCTCAAGAGGCAGCTAGATGGCAGGTATTCTTTTCCTTCTTGAGTTTCCTCAGGGTTCACTGGCTAATGTTGGGGGGCTGCAGTCACTGATGCCCGTGACATCCTTTGTTTACAGATATGGCAGGAAATATTCCGTTTCACAGTTGTCTATCTTCATTTTTAGATCTCATCTAAGGAACAGAATCAGGGTGAGAAGGGATGGGGGTGGGGCTTGGGAATAGCTGAGTCTCTAGATGATGCTAAATAGGCAGGTGATAAAATTACTCAGATATACTTCATTGTTTTCTGTGTATCTGAATAGTTGAGCTATAGCTGGTCAGGCTTAAGTTGAAAATTTTATTTGAGGAGCTCAGAAGTAACAAGGAGTATGGAGATTCTGGAGAGTTTAGGGTGGTTGCAGATAGCTAGAAGGTGAATAGATATTTGGAAAGAGAGAGAGGGACATTGCCAGTTCCTTTCAGCCTCTAGGACAAAAATGGAAGGAAAAAAGTTATATGTTTAGCTCAAGATTCGGGAGAATCAGGGACTGTATTCTATACTAGGTTAATGGTAGGACAGAGCTAAGCAGCACTGATGGAAACTCATTCAAGTCAACAAAATGACTTGGAACAATACTGGGGCAAAAATGAGAGGATACTAGAGAATTCAAAGCATGCATATGGTGTCATTTTACAAGAGGCCAAGAGAAGCCCTATCTAGCATCTATTATGTGTATCCCAGCCTGCCACCTGAGACTCAAGTTTAACCCAGTGAGTGACCAGAAGTGGGAAAACTCTTGTGTTGTAGCCCTGAGGCAACAAGGGTTCGTTCTGTAGGATGATAATAGCACAAGTTTTACTGATGAAGGAAAGTTCTTGAAAAGTGTGTTGGCAGATAAAGTAAGGATGAGGACATTTTGGAATAACTAATTTTCTTATGATCAAGGTGATTACAACACAAGCAATGGCTGTTTCATTTTTGGAAATGACATGAGTCAGAGGAGTAGTCATGGGAGTGATGAAGAGCAGATTCTAGACACACGTGGAGGATCAAAGAGATCAGATATATTGAAGGAGCAGATACAGACATGAGAGGAGAGGGCCGTCAAGGACAGCAGGGTTCGGTTCTGAGCAACGGTAAGAATGAAGTTACAGTTAAATGAAATGTGGACTATTGCAAGAACAATACTTTTTTAATTTAATTTTTTTAAACACAAAAACCATTTTGTATTGGGGTACAGCTGATTAACAATGCTGCAGTAGTTTCAGGTAAACAGTGAAGGGACTCTGCCATTCATATACATATATCCATTCTCCCCCAAACCACCACCCTGATCCAGGCTAGCGCATAACATTGAGCAGAGTCCTGTGTGCTATACATAGATTTTTGTTGGTTACCCATTTCAAATGTAGCAGTGTGTACATGACTTTCCCAGAGTCCTTAACTATTACTTCCCCCCAGCATCCGTGAGTTCATTTTCTAAGCGTGTGAGTCTCTTTCTGTTTTGTAATTAAGTTTGTTTGTTTTGCTTCTTTTTAGATTCCACATATAAAGGATATTTCTCCTTTTCTGTCTGACGTCATTCAGTATGACACTGTCTAGGTTTATCCATGTTGCTGCAAATGGCCCCATTTCATTCTTTTTAATGGCTGAGCAATATTCCTTTGTATATATGTACCACATTTTCTTTCTCCATTCATCTGTCGATGGAAATTTAGATTGTTTCCATGTCTTGACTATTGTAAACAGTGCTGCAATGAACATTGGGATGCGTGGATTTTTTCAGGCCATTTTTCCTTTGGATATATGCCCAGGACTGGGATTTCAGGGTCATATTGTAGCTCTTTTCAGTTTTTTCAGGAACCTCCATACTGTTCTCCATAGTGGCTATACCAATTTACATTCCCACCAACAGAGTACAGGAAAGTTCCCTTCTCTCCACATCCTCTCCAGCATTTTCTTGTTTGTGCATATTTTGATGATGGCCTTTCTGACTGGTGTGTATATCTCATTGCAGTCTTGATTTGCATTTTCTAGTAACTAGCAACATTGAACATCTTTTCATGTGCCTTTTGACCATCAATATATCCTCTTTAGAGAAATGTCTATTCAGGTCTTCTGCCCATTTATTGAGTGCATTGTTTCTTTTGATGCTATTAAGTATCTTAAGCTATCTGTAAATTTTGGAGACTAATCATATCATTTGTAAATATTTTCTCCCAATCTTGGGTTGTCTGTTTTGTTTATTGTTTCCTTTGCTGTGCAAAAGCTCTTGAGTTTAAGTAGGTCCCCATTTGTTTATTTTCACTTTTTCTTTTCCATTATTCAGGGAGATGGTTTGAAAAAGATGTTGCTGTGATTTATGTCAGAGATTAAAACAATACTTTTAGAAGGAAACATGGACTCCTGTTAGAAATCAAAACTAAGATGTCAAGTATTAGCTTCAATTCACGAGTCTGAAATTCATGGGAGAGGTTAGGGATACATATATAACTCGGGGGTCCTCAGCATATTTAAAGCCATGAGTCTGCTTCAGACCAGTAAGAAAATGTGTATACATTGAAAGGAGAGAAGACCCAAGGGTTCATTCCTAGACCTCTCCAACATCTAGAAGTGAAAAAAAAATATAATAGGTGAAAATATATTTATATAGGTAAAATTTATACAGGTAAAAATAAAATGTAGAATAACAAAAGTGAAAGGGACAAAACTAGGGTTAAATGGAATTATACTGTTGTAAGGCTCTTTTCTCATTTCTGAAGTTTTATTGTTTAAAAGTAAACCAAGATGGGTTAAGGATGCCTATTCTATTCCCTAGAGCAATCACAAAGACAAAAATAAAACAAAGACATAGCTAAAGAACAACAGAGAGACAAAGCTGAATACTAAAAACTACTCAATTAATTCAAACATATACAGAAAAGGAGAAACAAAGGAATAAACAGATGGGACATATAAACAAGTAGCAAGATGGTACCCTTAAAAAGCTAACCAAATTAGTAATTACATTAAATATAAATAGCTTGTGCTGTGCTGGGCTTAGTCGCTCAGTTGTGTCCAACTCTTTGTGACCCCACAGACTGAGGCATGAGAACTTTCCCTGTCCTTCACCATCTCCTGGAGTTTGCTCAAACTCTTGTCCATTGAGTTGGTGGTGCCACCCAACCATACTGTCCTCTCTTGGCCATTTCTCCTCCTGCAATCTAATCTATGACAAAGAAGGCAAGACATTTCTCCAAAGACATAAAGTTGACGAAATATATGAAAAGATCCTCAGTGTCACCAATTAATAGAGAAATGCAAATCAAAACTACAATGAGATATCCCCTCACACTGGTCATAATGGCCATCATCAAAATATCTACAAATAAATGCTAGGAGGGTGTGGAAAAAGGGAACTCTACTATACTGATGGTGGGAATGTAAATTGGTACTCCACTATGCAGAAGAGTATGGAGCTTCCTTAAAAACTAAAATAAAGTTTCCATATCATCTAGCAATCCCATTCCTGAGTATTAATCCCAAGAAACCCAAACCTGAAAAAGATAAATGCACCCCAATGTTCATTGCAACTATTTACACTAATTAGGACATGGAAGCAAGCTAAATGTCCATCAACAGATGAATGGATAAGGAAGATGTGATACATATATACAACAGAATATTACCCAGCCACTAAAAAGGGAACAAAATAGTGCCATGTGCCTGGGTTGGGAAGATCCCCTGGAGAAGGGAACGGCTACCCACTCCAGTATTCTGGCCTGGAGAATTCCATGGACTGTATAGCCCAGGGGGTTGCAAAGAGTCAGACACAACTGAGCGACTTTTACTTCCTTTCACTTTCATAGGAGTCTGAATGTTACTTCAATTTTGGAAAACTGTCAACTTCATATAAAATTAAATATATAGCTACTCAACAATCCAGCAAACCCATTCCTACATATTTAACCAATGGAAATAAAAACAGATGCCCAGACAAAGGCTTCCCCAAGAATGCTCAGAGTTGCTACATTCATCAGAGCCAAATGCCAGAAGCAACTCAAATGTCCATCCATATATAAAGAAGAAACAGCGTACAGTGTAATACTAAACAATAAGAATGAGCTACTCTTACATGCCCCAATATGGATAAACTTAAAGATAGCACTCAAAAGCATATGCCGAGCAAAAGAGGTCAGATTACATACTATGTTTTCTATTTATGAGAAGGTCAAAAACAGGCAACGCTATTTATGATTATAGAAGTCAGGAGAATAGTTACTTCAGTAGTCTACAGAAAATTCCCAAGGTGAAGGAAACATGGTATATACATTTGCAAAAATTCATGCAACTATAAACATAATTTATATACAAAAATTTTCTAACTTTTCCCAAAATATGTAGTTCATATTTTTAAAGGCATAAAGATGAAGTAGAATTTGCAAGGAAACTTTGAGGAAGTAATCAGTGAGGTATGAGATTATTATAGTTAGGATATTATGACGGCCCAGGAGCCAAGGAAAGGAAGTGTTTCAAGGTCGATCTACATTTGGAGTAGATTACAGAAGACAGTGATATACTGTGACAAGTACTCGTGGCTATGAGCTGATACAATACAAGAGAAGTCATTGACTGATAAGAACAATTTAGGTGGAGTGGAGGCTTTCAATCTAGCAAAAGTTCAAAAGGGAAATTGGCAAATAGGTATAGATTTTTAAGAAGTTGCTGTAGAGCAGAAGAGAGACGAGAGTCGCCACTAGAGAGGAAAAGTTAGCCAAAAGAAAGGATTATTTTCTCAGATTGGAGGATTGTAGTATGCAGCCCCACCGTTGGAAGTAATCCAATACTTCAATTTTTTGATAATAGAGAAAATTTGATAATGGAACAAGGACTAAAGGGACCTTTGACCTATGTGCCTGAGTAAGTAAGCAGAGATAAAATCTAGAGTAATCAAAGGTTAGTAACATTTAAGGTTGCATGCACACATATGTGTATAAATGTGTATAAATGTCAGATAAAATAATGAATTGTGCTTAGCATACCGTCTAAACATGTATTTCTCTAGGTAGAGGCTGCTTTTTTGCAAGTTAATCAACACATGAGCCATTTTTTGGATATTTTGGGTAGCACCATACAGTGTGCTCCACATCTATATTGAGAGTTAAAACATATTTTGTTGTGTTCCTCTTTCCCTGATTGGGAAATGATTTATGAACTTTATCCATGATGGCAGAAAGAGCCACATAAAATCCTCGGTAAATTTTTGGAAAATAAATAAACCATTGCCCTTTTCCTAGGGATGTTTTTATTTACAACCTTACTTCTCATGATGCTATGAAAGGCTCTAAATCCTACTGTAGTCACAGTAGTGCTAAGGAAATAGCTGAGTAGTTTCAGTACCCCAGTACTTCTCAAAGTGTGATTTTCAGATCTGCAGCAGTAGCACACAGCATCACCTCACAGATGGTTACAACTACCAATTCTTGGCCTTGCCCCAAGTCTACTGAACCAGGAGCTCTAGGTGTGTGGTCACGTAAGCTGTAGTTTAACAAGCCCTCCAAGTTTTACTGGTGTACAATGAGGTTCAAGTACTGTAACACATATTCTCAACTTTTAATTCCTTGGCTAGGAAGATGCAAGGAAACACCTTATTATACTTTGATCATCAATCTGTGATTTTATTAACTCTTATCTTAAACTTTTTCTACACATTTTTTCCTGTTATTAGAAACCTAACATTACTGATTTATCCTGTGGTCTTTAAATGTGTTTTTCACCGAGACGCATGTATGTTAGGAGTTTTTGGTGACTCTTCAAGGTGAGGGGTGGGTGGGTGATGGATGTGATTTTTCTGCTTCCAAAGGCACAGACAGGACCTTTTTGAAATAATCCAGAACTCACTGACTTTGGAAAGATAACGAGTGATACCGACACCGATGGCTTTTATAAGCAATTCTTAGATGCATTCAATTCTGGGGAATCCTCTTTGCCCTAGAAGAATTGAGACTGTGATACACTGAGTTTATAATCTGGGAGGCCTGAAAAAGACCAGAGATAGAAAAGCATAATACCGAAGGAGCTCTGACCCTTAAAATTGATTCCCCTCCCATGACAATGGTACAGTTTTGTACAGGTTATTTTACCTTCCCGGATTCGTTTTCATCTCTGAAAAATAAAGTTCGATAACTTGCTGTTTACCAGAAGATGATACAGATGACAAAAATTAATTGAGGTTTAAAAGTCCCCTCCCACCTAATCCTTCACAAAAATATCAATGTGCTATTATGGGATAGTTCTCTTTTTCACCCAGACTGAGCATCAGTGGATCTTGTATATCTTTAGCAAAGGCCCTCAACTCTTTATAGTTGGAAAAAAAACCGAGACCCTCCAAGTGATAATAATGGTTATGATGAAACATACATAATAATTTCAATATCACCACACTCTTCAATGCTTACTATCTCTACTGGTACAAAGGTATATATGGCAGTGCTCTTTGAGGGGAAAAAAATTTAAGTACAGAGAAGAAGAAAGAAAGTGAAGTCACTCAGTTGTGTCCGACTCTTTGCGACCCCATGGACTGTAGTCTACCAGGCTCCTCTATCCATGGGATTTTCCAGGCAAGAATACTGGAGTGAATTGCCATTTCCTTCTCCAGGGGATCTTCCCAACCCAGGGATTGAACCCAGGTCTCCCGCATTGTAGGCAGGCACTTTACCTGAACACGAGAATTTATAATCAAAACTGAACAGAACACAGCAAAACTTCATTAACAACAAAATTATAGACAATATGGTTTTTAACAGCTGAAAATTTGTATTTGTGAATTGCAGTACAAATTGGAAAATATTTCCATGGATGAGGAAGAAATTGTCATTTATGTTAGTGTTCTATTGTTGTGTAATCAACTACCACAGACTTGGCAGCTTAAAATGATATCCATTTGTTACCTCAGAGTTCTGTGGGTCAGGAGTCCAGGTCAGTACAAATGGGTTCTCGGATTAGAGTCTCACAGGCTGAAATCAAGGTGTTGGCTGGACTGGGCTCTTAGCTGTAGGATTGGGGAAGAATCCTCTTACAGGTTTGTTCAGCTGTCGGAATAATCTAGTTGCTTGTAGTTACAGGAATGAGACTCCTATTTCCTTTCTGGCAGAACACCTTAAGCCACTCTCTGCTTCCAGAGGCCAGTAGAATTCCTTATCATGTGCCCACATCACCTTCAAAAGCCACAGCAATACATTATCTCTCTTTTACTTGAATCTCTGATTTCTCCTTCTGTCTGCTACAAGTGGGAGAAAATTCTGCTTTGAAGCATTTGCATGATTAATTTAGGTTCAAGGATTTACTGTATGTGGTAATATGTGTCTGTGAGTGCCCAGACATGCCCAACTCTTTGCAACTCCCTCAATTATAGCCCACCAGGGTCCTCTCTCCATGGAATTTTCCAGGCAAGAATACTGGAGTGGGTTGCCATTTCTTTCTTCAGGGATCTTCCTGACCCAGGGATTGAACCCAGGTCTCTTGCACCTCTCCTGCATTGGCAGGTGGATTCTTTACCACTGCACCACCTGCGGTAATATAATCATAGGATAATCACAGATAATATATCATCGTATTCACAAGTTTCATCTATACTCAAAGGGAAGGGTCACTAGGGGTTATTCTTAGAATTCTTCCAACCTTGCTATGCTGTGCTTAGTCACTCTGTTGTGTCCAACTATTTTGTGACCCCGTGGACTGTAGCCTGCAAGGCATCTCTCTCCATGGGGATTCTGCAGGCAGGAATACTGGAGTGGATTGGCATGCCCTCCTCCAAGGGATCTTCCCAACCCAGGGATTGAACCCAGGTCTCTCATTGCAGGCAGATTCTTTACCAGCTGAGCCACCAGGGAAGCCCAACCCAGGAATCAAACCAGGGTCTCCTGCATTGCAGGTGGATTCTTTATCACCTGAGCTGGCAGGGAAGCCCTCTTCCTACCTTATCAGCCCTTATAAATGAAGGACAGCCCTAATATAAAAGCTGCAGAGAGAGTTTGGGGAGAGGTGATTCCCCAAAGGAAGGGAAGAGGAACAGAGATGAATGGGAGTAGACAGGAGGAGCTCTTTGAAAAAGTATAAAATAGACATCTTGTCCTCAGGGCTCCAGCTTTCCCCTCTCTGCTTTCAGCTGGCCAGGGCTCTGATGTTCTTTCACTCTTAACCCTATCAAAGACAAAAGAGGAAGATCTGTTACTATTACATATGTTGAATCATAAACAGAAGCCAAGGTGTGAGTATTGCTGTGCCTGCTTGCAATCTCATCTCTAATCTTGACATGAAGCTTTCTTCCCAACTTTCAGTTCTGGGATTTGGAAATAAACTAGAGGAGCTCCTGAGGGGCAAGGTAACTTATGTATGCCCCTGAAATTTAACCAATAAAGGTCACCAAGCTGCTTATACAGAAGCCTGGCTCTAAGTATGAACTGGAATCAAAAACTTTCCTTCCAAACTTGGCAAGCCACTTCAGCCTTCTGTTTCTGTTGAACTATATTAAGTTAGAATATTTGGATGGGTATCCAAGTGTACTCTTAATTGCTTCCAAGAGCTCTCAACCAATAGGACACAAATGTCAGGTTGTACTTGGAGAGGAACAAAGCTAAAGCCATGAGGCTAAAGTTTAGGGAAAATGGACTTTTTTGCAACTCCCAGGCTCACTGTTCTGAGCGATGAGCTCATTCTAACATTAGTTAGTCCTAGTATTCATCACCTTCCAAATGCTAAAATAAAATCAGGGAAATGTCATCAAGTTGTTAACCATTATTATCTATTAAAGTAGCGCTGCCGAAGATGGGGGAAATCGCCTAATAAAACCAATCTTTCTTCTTTATATCACCTAGAACTGTCAGGACTCCAATAGATTATAATGGGCCCAGCTTAAAACCAATGACCTGCATATTATACATGGAAAATCCCTCTTATCTCAGCAAGTTACCAACACCAGGCTTGTCAATTAGAAGAATGTCAAGGTTAAATGTTTCTCAAAGCTTCTGATGTCTACCTTTCAAGGTGGAACCACTTGAGCTACCTGTTTATTGACTCTTGGCAAAGGCATTTTTCTATTTCCAGGGGAAAAAAGATGGATTTGATAGAGCTCTTACAGAATATAGCAGTGCAGTGTTATTAGGTTAAATGATTTATAAACTGAAGCATATTAGGGAAAAATAAATCCTTTCTAGAGGCTCCAAAGTGACCCCATTTTAAGGAGTGAAATCTCTGGCAATTTTCCTCTCCAAGTCTGTTACTTTGTCTCAAAAATATGGATAATAATAGCTCTCAGAAATTATTATATTGAAATTAAATTGAGGTAATATATATTAAAGTATGCTGCTGCTGCTGCTAAGTCGCTTCAGTCGTGTCCGACCCTGTGCGACCCCATAGATGGCAGCCCACCAGGCTCCCCCGTCCCTGGAATTTTCCAGGCAAGAACACCGGAGTGGGTTGCCATTTCCTTCTCCAATGTGTGAAAGTGAAAAGTGAAAGTGAAGTCGCTCAGTCGTGTCCGACTCTTAGCGATCCCATGGACTGCAGCCCACCAGGCTCCTCTGTCCATGGGATTTTCCAGGCAAGAGTACTGGAGTGGGGTGCCATTGCCTTCTCCAATATTGAAGTATATGAAAATAACAAATGATGAATAAATCAAAGATATTATTGGTAATATTTTGTTGTTATTGTTTATTCACTAGGTTGTATCTAACTTTTTTTGTAACTCCATGGACTCTGTCCCTGGAGCCCTACAGGCTCCTCTGTCCATGGGATTTCCCAGGCAAGAATGCTGGAGTGGATTGCCATTTCCTTCTCAAGAGGATCTTCTGAACCCAGAGATCGCAACCCTGCTCTCCTGCACCTCCTGTACTGGCAGGCAGATTCTTTACCACTGGGCCACCAGGAAGGCCCAGTATTATTTTACACAATTCCATTAATTTATTTAACACATATTTAGTGAAGAGTGATTTTACATGGGCTTTAGGTAGATGTTGGGAATTTAATGATAAAGAGGACAGTCTTTACTCTGAAGGAATCTGCCATCAGGGGGTAAGATAGCATATTCAAAAGCAGAGACATTACTTTGCCAACTAAGGTCCGTCTAGTCAAGGCTATGGTTTTTCCAGTGGTCATGTATGGATGTGAGAGTTGGCCTGTGAAGAAGGCTGAGCCCCGAAGAATTGATGCGTTTGAACTGTGGTATTGGAGAAGACTCTTGAGAGTCCCCTGGACTGCAAGGAGATCTAACCAGTCCATTCTGAAGGAGATCAGCCCTGGGATTCCTTTGGAAGGAATGATGCTAAAACTGAAACTCCAGTACTTTTGCCACCTCATGCAAAGAGTTGACTCATTGGAAAAGACTCTGATGCTGGGAGGGATTGGGGGCAGGAGGAGAAGGGGACGACAGAGGCTGAGATGGCTGGATGGCATCACTGACTCGATGGACGTGAGTCTGAGTAAACTCCGGGAGATGGTGATGGACAGGGAGGCCTGGTGTGCTGCGATTCATGGGGTCGCAAAGAGTCGGACACGACTGAGTGACTGAACTGAACTGAGAGACAACTGAACAAGAAATTATAATGCAGTTATTTTATAGGAGAAATATGAGGTTTAATGGATGTACAAGCAGAGACACCTAATATGCACTGGTCTGCAAGGTTTGAAAATTCAGGGAAGGCTACCTGAAGGAATGAACTCCAAAATGACATTTTGAATTTCCGCTAATCAGCAGAAATAAACTAAGCTAAATGGTGATCAGAAAATGCTCACAGCAGGAGGCAGAGAGAGTGTAAAATCTTGGGCAAAAGGAAACATGGTGCCTATTGACGCCTTAGAATAATTCACAATGGGTGGAACCTCGGGCTGAAAGAAACTTAGTGAGGGTAGCCTTTCTTGTCTCCATCTGGCTATATTCCTGGGAAGCTTCGGTCGGGAGCAATGCGGAGAAGCACAGAGGACCCTATTGCCTTTTGCGCTCAAGCTGTCTCCAGAAAATGTTACATCAGGGGCATCTAACAGTGTGCTTGCTGTCTTTGGCTAGCTGAAATGGGAAAATTTAACAACGGATTAAAGAGAAAAATACAGCAGTTTTGGGGACTGTAGTAAAGACCTGAAATATACAAAAGGAATAGTAGAAACTGGATCACATTTCAAACTGAAGACCCATCTGCTGTCTTTGCTCTTGCCCAGGATACCCTACCCCCTTCTTCCTTCCAGTGGACTCACATTTATAGCTGGACATGGCTTAAAAGAGGAGTCTTTATTGAAGCTTTCCTCACCTCTAGCAAGAGAGCTACTCTCCCTTCCAGTCTGTTAGAAAACTATTATTTCACTTGAAGTACTTTCCTTTTATTTTATTATTGTCTACTGATATGAATTCTCCCCCCACAAAATGAGCTTTCTGAGGACAGAATAAAATCGTTATTCGCTTATATATCTCTGGCATGATTACGAACTTCGTCTTTGGTAATATTAATAACATGCTCTTTGGATTCCCACCTATGGTCAGCACAACACGGTATTAACAGACTTCCCCTTTCTTCCACATTGATCAGATTTCAGAGTTGGAATGAGCACGTTTCCTGACTCAAAAGGCAGGAAGCATGATGCTCTCCATGACATGACAAATGGATGGAATGTTTAAAACTCAGGGATTTTCTGTTTGCAGTGAATCTTCAGAAAAGGTGCCAGGATAGGGAATGAGATGAAAAAAGGTGATAGAAGCGGGAGGAAAAGTGGCAGGGCCCACGCTATGGGATGAGAGCGCCTGCTGTGTCAGAGCCCAGCCTAACAGGTGCTACTCGAGTTTGAGGAAGGTTTGTCCCCAGGGTGGAAATGACAGCTGTGCTTCCAGCAGAGGGAGCAGCCTCCTGGGCATTGGTACCCAGACCTTACAGCCGTTGGCTTCCCTGGGCAGACAGCTCTCTTTGTCCCTTGGCAGCCATAGTGGGGGCTCCAGTGGAGACACCTGGGAGCTTCTGTGTGAGGTACAGAAATGGCACCAGCTATTTGTGCACATAAGTAGAAAACTTTGTGACATCATGGACAGTAGCCCACCAGTCTCTCTGGCCATGGAATTCTCCAGGCAACAATACTGGATTGGTTGCCATTTCCATCTCCAGGGGATCATCCCCATCCAGCAAATGAACTCAGGTCTCCCTAAGTTCAGTTCACATTGCAGGCAAATTCTTTACCATATGAACTACCAGGGAAGCCCAGAAAACTCACAGAGAAAGTATTATTGAGAGCATCTAACATTTCTTTAAATATCTTCCTAATTATTTTCTCTCTTGAATTTGCCCATTCCACTTTTTTCTTCAACAGCTTAGGAAGTACTTTCTGTGTGGTAGCCCACGTTATGGGCTTTGTAACAAAAATTTACAGCAAGGAGATCAAACCAGTCCATCCTAAAGAAAATCAGTCCTGAATATTCATTTGAAGGACTGAGGCTGAAGCTGAAGCTCCAATACTTTGGTCTCCTGATGAGAAGAACTGACTCACTGGAAAAGACCCTGATGCTGGGGAAAATTGAAGATGGGAGGAGAAGGGGACAACAGAGAACCAGATGGTTAGATGGCATCACTGACTCAATGGACTTGAGTTGGAACAGCTCCAGGAGTTGGTGATGGACAGGGAAACGTGGTATGTTGCAGTCCATGGGATCACAGACTTGGACACGACTGAGCCACTGAACAAAAATTTGTATAAAAAGGTTAGTTTGCATGTAAAAGAAGACCACAGCTGGCCAGTGCATGTTAGGTCAAATGGGACAAAAATCATCTGAGACGAAATTCAAATGATGATCATTTAGTTTAAGGATCCATATCTAAGTCCTGACACTTCAGCTTTGACAAAAATTCAAGTCTAAGACAATGAACATTAAAACAGTCAGACATTGCTTTCCTCAGCTCACACTGCAAGGATTCCTATGATGAGTACTTCATTAGCTAAGAAATTGCTGAAATTGAATGAAAAGGTGAATGCAAATGCTGTGTAAGCCTCCAGACTTCTCTGAAAACAGTATTTATAGTTAAATAAAACAGTCCTCAAAGCTATGTAGTGGTTATAAAGTACTCACCTCAGTAAGGCAGCTTCTCCTAGTCATAGCTTCCTAGGAACTGAAGTGAATAAATCAAGAAATCCATTGTTTTTCTTAATGTATTAAATGGGATTTATCTAAAGAAGCGTTTAGTCTGTAGACTCCTTTAATCACTATATTTTTAAACTCACATATATCATCATTACCACCTACATTTTATCCATAATCACTTACCCTTTAAGCAACAATGAGGTTTTATCACTGTGAGCATTTTTTATTTGAAATTAGCTTTTCAGAACTTTTAACAAAGAGGCAAGAATCATAAAAGTTTTTCAAGCATCACAAGACTTCTTGTTGGGCTTTAAGTGTACGAGTGAAATCACTCAGTCATGTCCGATTCTTTGTGACCCCATAGACTGCAGCCCACCAGGCTCTCCTCTGTCCATGGGATTCTCCAGGCATGAATACTAGAGTGGGTCGCCGTTCCCTTCTCCAGGGTTAAGAGTATAGTGTTGAAAAATATGTTGACTGTCGAATGCAGTGTCCTGACTTTGGTCTAAAAGATCTTCTGCCTTCGTCTCTGTTGTCCCTATTCTGCTTGATATCAGTTCCACTCCAAGCGCTGTGTCCTCAGTATAGAAGAAACCTCCTCAATCCTAGGAAGAAACCCAGCAAATCAATCAAGAGAGACTAAACTGTTCTAGCCTCTTCATCCTCCTTACCGCAGGCTTTCATTCATCCAGGGGTGGAAACCCCTTCTTCCAAAGCTTCTGTTCTCCAATCGACCTGCCTCCCTGCTTTCCCTCCCTCTCTTCCATAAACGCTCCCCTCTAGTGTGCATGCAGACTGCCTTTCCTTCCCTCATATTTGGAGGCACTTGGTGGCAGTGGGGGAAGCTTCCCATCTGATTTTGTTTTCCCTGTGTGCTAAGTCGCTTTAGTCATGTCTGACTCTATGCAACCCTGTGGACTATATAGCCCACCTGGTTCCTCTGTCTGTGGAATTCTGTAGGCAAGAATACTGGAGTGGGTTGCCATGCCCTTTTCCAGGAGATCTTCCCAACCCAGGGACTGAGCCTGTGTCTCTCATGTCTCCTGCATGGGCAGGAAGGTTCTTCACCACTAACACGATCATTGTCATGTGTTTCTGTTCTGTTATCTAGTGTTTCTGTTCTCATGGGGCATTTTGAAGAGACTGAGAAACCTCTTCTGACACTGTGGTCATTTTCCCAAATGGCTTCACCTCTTCCCGTTCTTCATCTCCTGTCAACCATTCTCAGAATAACCAGTGTAATGTTTCAAAACATAAAACTTGTTGTTCTTCTATTTAGCTTCCCCAATAGTTTCTTCTCACTCTTAGATAAATACATACATACATGTATACATACAAAAGGATCTTTCTATGGATTAGATAAAGTCATCATCTGGCCCCTTCCTGTGTTTCAAGCCCTTGCCCCTGTTTAGTTCAGTTCAGTCACTCAGTCCTGTCTGAGCCCTCGGACTACAGCACACCAGGCTTCCCTGTCCATCACCAACTCCTGGAGCTTGCTCAAACTCATGTCCATCGAAGCAGTGATGCCATCCAACCATCTCATCCTCTGTTGTCCCCTTCTCCTCCTGCCCTCAATCTTTCCCAGCACCAGGGTCTTTTCCAATGAGTCAGTTCTTCCCATCAGGTGGCCAAAATATTGGCGTTTCAGCTTCATCATCAGTCCTTCCAATGAATATTCAGGACTGGGTTCCTTTAGGATTGATTAGTTTGATTTTCTTGCAGTCCAAGGAACTCTCAAGAGTCTTTTCCAACACCACAGTTCAAAAGCATCAATTCGTCAGCACTCAGCTTTTTTTCTAGTTTAACTCTCATATCCATACATGACTACTGGAAAAGCCATAGCTTTGACTATATGGACCTTTATTGGAACTTTCCCTTCATTACTACATTTTTTTTTTCCCTTTTAAACATATCAAGGTAGCTCTTGATTCAGATACTTTTTACTTACTATTCCTCTCTTCTTGAAAATATTCACTGGCTATATGAGAGGGAAACTGTTCCTCTACCCTCTCAAGTTTTGTGTCTGGGAGTGTTAGTCAGGGCTTCCCTGGTGTCTCAGATGGTAAAGAGTCTGCCTGCAATGCAGGAGATCTGGGTTTGATCCCTGGGTTGAGAAGGTCCCCTGGAGAATGAAATGGCAACCCACTCTCTTCTTGGAAATATTCTCTGACTGTATAAGAGGGAAAAACTGTTCCTCTACCCTCTTAAGTTCTGTGTCTGGGAATTGTGAATTAAACTAACAAACACTAGATTAACAGAAGAAAAAGCCCACAAATTTATAGTTTTAAATTTATGTGCACATAGGATACACAGAAGAGAAGACTAGTTAGAATCAGAGACTTATACATTATTTTAACAAATAGCAATGGACTGTGAAGAAGCGAAGACACAAAGGAAAAGGAAAATCTCACCTTCTAGAAGAAATAAATTATAAAAAAGTGACTAGGTAATATATGGTAGGTTAGGGTTATTTAATAAAGTATGTTACCCGAGATTATTGGTGCTGACTCCATTGATAAGGCTGTATCCTCTCCAATGATTAAGAATCTTTCTCCTCTTCCATGTATAAGTGAAAATTTATATCACCCCACCAAAAGGAAATTTATGTCACCTTTTAGGCAGAAAGGGGAAGGGCAGAGAGCCCTCTTGTCTACTCTTTCTCAATTGTCTTGAGCTGTAAAATGACCTTTACGTTAAAGTGGCATGTTTTAGCGTGCTGGGTTCTGGTCCCCTTTATCTGCCTCTGGCACTTAGATGGTTTTCTTCTTTCAATTCAGAATTCAATGTAAATATCGTTTCATGATCCCTCTGGAGAAGTAGCACTTGCTTCCCTCTGTTTCTTGGTAGTTTCCCCTACTCACTTCATAGCAATTTTTACTATTAGTAATTACCTTGCTTATAGAATGTGTGTTCAATCCCTGGTCAAAAACATCCCCTGGAGGAGGGCATGGCAACCCACTTCAGTATTCTTGCCTGGAGAATCTCATAGAAAGAGGAGCTTGGTGGGCAAAGTGTCAGACGCACCTGAAGCTATCTATTTAGCCTGCATGCACATACATTGATTAGCTATGTGATATCTACCTGCTCCCAGCCTGCTGCTGCTGCTAAGTCGCTTCAGTCGTGTCTGACTCTGTGTAACCCCATGGACGGCAGCCCACCAGGCTCCCCCGTCCCTGGGATTCTCCAGGCAAGAACACTGGAGTGGGTTGCCATTGCCTTCTCCAATGCGTGAAAGTGAAAAGTGAAAGTGAAGTCGCTTAGTTGTGTCCGACTCTCAGCGACCCCATGGCCTGCAGCCCACCAGGCTCCTCCGTCCATGGGATTTTCTAGGCAAGAGTACTGGAGTGGGGTGCCATTGCCTTCTCTGCCTGCTCCTGTGAGAATACAGAAATTGTATTATTCGCATCCCTATCCTCCATACTTAGAAAAAAGCCTGGCACATTATAGGACTTCAACAGTCAAATAATAAACGTTCATAGTTAACTTATGTTGCTTAGTTATCCTAACTTCTCAGTTAAAGTCTTAGGACCAAACACTGCTCCTCCCACTGTATAATGAAAAGGCATTTTTGCCTTATCCCCTGTTGTTGTTCTTTCATTTTTGAAGTCAACCTTGCTTAGACTATCACAAGGCTTTAACAAGGGACCAAAGGAAGGCCAAAGGACAAAATCTGTGATGACTTTAACTCCATAGGGGGAAAAATAAAAATGGTCTGTCTTCAGAATTCACTGAACAGATGTCAACTCCATTTGCTACTTCACAAATCATTGTAAAGGATAATTGGATTTCATTGCTCCTCAAACAAGGTGACACGAAGAAAGATGAAACTGCTTTCCAAAGACCGGGTGGGGGGAAGTCATAGCCAAACAGCTGAGGACTGCTGCTGGGGAAATCACTATCAGATTAAGGATCAGAATAGCAAGGCTGCATTCAGAAGGAAATCTGAGACATCACCCTGGCCTGGCCAGGACAAAAAGGGATACCGGGGATAAGCAAAGAAAAGAAATTATATTTGCTGAGTAATTTGTGTAATTAATATAAACAAAAGCAATCCTCTACTTTTGAAAACTGTATTTCATGGTCACGTGTTTGAAAGCTAAATATACATTTAAATATACGTTTAAAAGGGAATGGTTGGTATAAGTGGAGGTTCTTTTCTGAAATGGCCTATCAGTGTAACAAAAGATAAATTTTATCCTCCTAGGGATCCCTCCCTTCTTGTTTCCTAGCAACCTGG
Organism: Capra hircus; assembly: GCF_001704415.2. Taxonomy (NCBI): domain Eukaryota; kingdom Metazoa; phylum Chordata; class Mammalia; order Artiodactyla; family Bovidae; genus Capra; species Capra hircus. Next base: position 9,271,584 of record NC_030817.1, read on the forward strand.
CATATAGAAAAGAACCATCACCAAGGCCAGGGACCTCACCCAGGCACAAATAAGAGTGTTACCCATGGGTGGCCATTCTAATAGCTGAGGGCACCAACCCAATCACAAGTTAGCCCCTACTTCAGTGAAGTCTTACCCTGGGCGGTTGTGTAGTACTTCACAATCAGGCTTCTTCTGCTCATCTTTAAAGAACTTATTTTTGCTATGTGAAAGGAATTTTAGTTGTAAAAGTAGTGGGAAAAACATGAATCATGAAAAAGTTGAATACTTACAGTAAAACAAGTTAAAAAGTTAATAAACTGTAATTACTGGCCCTTCAAATAGGAAACATGGCGCATGTATATATCAAATAAATATTAAGTGTGATTGCTTGGAACAGCTTGCTATGTACAGTGGGTGTTTCGATGAACTAAGCATGAGGACTAACTTTTTTTTTTTTTCCTGTTCATTTCAGAAAGCCATTTTCCCAGAAGCATTAATCATGTGTTCTATTATGCTCATGAAATTTCAGTCTGCAGAATAAACGCTCTATATGTGTATTGCTAGTGGTAAAGAACCCACCTGCCGATGCAGGGGACACAAGAGATGCGGGTTCGATCCCTGGATTGAGAAGATCCCCCGGAGAAGGGAATGGCAACCCACTCCAGTATTCTTGCCTGGGGAATCCCATGGACAAAGGAGTCTGGTGGGCGACAGTCCAGGGGGTCTCAAAGAGTCAGACAAGACTGAAGCAACTTAGCATGCATGCACACACCTGTGTTTTCATCCAGGAACACTGTCTAAGGATATTTTTGGTATCATGGCTATAGGAGGAAAGGGTTCTAGCATCTAGTGTGTTCAGTTCAGTTCAGTTCAGTTCAGTCGCTCAGTCGTGTCCGACTTTTTGCGACCCCATGAATCGCAGAATGCCAGGCCTTCCTGTCCATCACCAACTCCCAGAGTTCTCTCAGACTCACGTCCATCGAGTCAGTGACGCCATCCAGTCATCTCATCCTCGGTCATCCCCTTCTCCTATTAAACATCCTATGATGTATGGAGCAGTCTCCCAAATGAAGAATTGTCTTTTCACAATGTTAATGGTGCCCACTTGAGAAATTCAGCTCTAGACTTGAGGAAATGGGTAGGTAATGATGGTGACAATGAAAGAGATAATATTCTTTTGTTAAAAAATGAAAACAAAAAAATTAAGAGAGACTTGAAACAAAATGCCAAAGAACACAATACTATCCATTTGAAAGGAAAAAAGACTCAGAAAAGCTCATCTTGGCGTTATTTTACTCCAGAGAAGTTTCCCACATTCATATGCCAAAAGCAATTACCATATTTCTGTTTGCTAATGAGGCTGGCATAGGTTTTAGCGTATCTACAGATGGCACTTTAAATGATAGTTAATTTTTAAGTTAAATTTTAAATTTTGTAAGTTTAAATGTTTAAAGCTATGACATCATCTGTTAATATATTCACCACAATAATGGGCCCAGCTCTGTCACATATCAGGGTTGGGCATATGCAAAAACAAAGAGGTTTCCCAAGCCACATGCAAACATCAATCACATTTCTGGAAAGCGCATCCTATATAGAGACTCATTAAGTTGCAGGAAGATTGCGTCTGAGAACTCCATCCCCTCCCTCCTTCCCTTACACATTTCCCTTATGTGACAAGAACTGTGTGATGTCTTTCATTCAGGTCCTCACACAGGATTTCTAATGAGTTAGGTGATCATGATCAGCCCCAAAACCACTGATGCCTCACTCTATCCATCTGTACAATGGATAGTTAGAATCATTTTCTGTTACTCTTCAGCAAGGCTCCATGTGAGAATGCCAAAGCTTGGATGCTCTTCCCCTCAAATGTATATTCAGTGCATAGATTTTCAAAGCATTCCTTAAAGCCCATTTATGAGTTCACTAGAAACCATCTGACCACTGGTTAACAACCTCTGTATTAAACCAGGTCCTTATACCATTTCCAATTCTAAGAAAAGTTTCATCTAGACAATATGAAGAATTAGTAAAGGAAGTCTCTTTCACCCATGAGTAGCCTGGCTAATGACTATTGTCAAGAACAAGGCCACCTGGGTCAGCAAAGAACATTCTAAAGGGAGTGGAGATAAGCTATCTCTATTTCAAAGAGCAATAAGCAAACTCAACCTTCAAAATTCTGTTCTTTAAGACCATTCATGTTAGAATAGAAATGGTATTAGTCTCAGAATAAACTGTAAAAATTAAAAAAAAATTAGTAAACAGAAATGAGACCAGAAGGGGAATCTCTCCTACTCTGTGATAATAGAGCATGACAGTAAGGCTCCTCTGTTTCTCCCCGCCCCCAGCAACAATTCAGTCAATGAATAGCTATGGACATTGTTTATTATAACCCTCACCAATTCCTTTTCCTATCTTTTAATATTAAACAGTTTTCCTTCCCTTGCCACATGGGGACTTGTATATGGCTCACCATGGTTGTTGTCCCTAAGTTCTGTCTGATTCTCTGAGACGCCATGGACTGCAGCATGCCAGCTTGCCAGCTTCCTTGTCCCTCACTGTCTCCTGGAGTTTGCTCAAATGCATGTCCATTGAGTCAGTGATGCCATCCAACATCTCATCTTCTGTTGCCCCCTTCTCCTCCTGCCTTCAATCTTTTCCCTGCGTCAGGGTCTTTTCTAGTGGGTCAGCTCTTCGCATAAGGTAGTCAAAGTATTGACCTTCAGCTTCAGCATCAGACCTTCCGATGAATATTCGGGGTTGGTTTCCTTTAGGATGGACTGGTTTGATCTCCTTCTGTCCAAGGGACTTTCAAGAGTTTTCTCCAGCACCACAGTTCAAAACATCAATTCTCTGGCACTCAGACTTCTTTGTGGTCCAACTCTCACATCCATGCATGACTACTGTAAAAACCATAGCTTTCACAAGATGGACCTTTGTCAGCAAAGAGATGCCTCTGCTTTTTAATAGCTCTCTAGGATTGTCATGGCTTTTTTTCCAAGGAGCAAATATCTTAATTTCACGGCTGCGGTCAGCAACCACAGTGATTCTGGAGCCTGAGAATATAAAATCTGCCACTGCCACACACCTTGAATTGTAATTCTCATGGTGGCGCAGATGGTAAAGAATCTGCTTGCAGTGCGGGTTTGACCTGGGTTTGATCCCTAGGTCGAGAAGGTCCCCTGGAGAATGGAATGGCAACCCACTTCAGTATTCTTTCCTGGAGAATCCCCATGGAACCTGGCAGGCTACAGTCCATGGGGTCGCAAAGAATCGGACACAACTGAGCGACTAAGCACAGCACAGCTGATGTTAAATGAACTCATTTTTGCTGGAGAAATTATCTGGCAATATATTTATTCCAGGCCAATATTTTGGTGGCCTGAATGTGGGGACCAGAGGAGATCCTGAAGGCTTCAGGGCTAGTGAGCATGCAGGTACATGACCACAGTTGAGTCCATCGTCACTCACTGCCTTCTTCCTAACCTTGGAGTCTGAAGGTATGTCCTCCTTTTGGATGTAAGATCATGCCCTCTCTGCACTTAACGCTTTCTAGCCTTTATTCAAGAACCATTTTAAAGGTTTTGTCTCTCTGATAAAGGCCTGTTTCTCTGAGCACTTGTTTGGCACACCAGTCTGACTTTAAGATCAGACTATTTCAACCTAAGTTGGTCGAAAACACCTTCAACCCATTCCATCCAAAACAAAAACTGCCTAACTGAAACTGCCCGTCTTTCAGCCTTTGGCCTCTTCCTCTGGAATAGGCGTTATTCTCTGGAAACTGGCCGATAAGTCTTCGGCTAGGTTCCTCTGGACTAATGTGTTTCCTTAGAATTGGCTGAGATAAGCTTGCAAGCTGTTTGAACTGAGTTGTTTTGAGCTGTAATGTGTTTAAACTGTTTGAAAATTGTTCTTTTACTCTAGAAAAATATCTCTGAGAAGTGGGATTCCAGTAATACAAATATTTTGAGAGCCCCCTTACAGAGACGTCAACGGTTATTTTTTAAAATATAGTACTTCCTCATGTGTACCTCTAACTAAATGGGCTGACCAGACCAGTGGCAATTTAGAATTTTCAATGACCATTAGGGGAACTTTTGAAATTCCTACACTTTATTTCTTAAAACTGAATTGAACTACTCAAAAATTGAAGCTTGGGAACGCATGTAAGAATTAAAGATTTTAAAATTTAAAAAATAAAAAACTAAAAAAAAAAATATTTTATTGAAGTATAGTTGATTTACAATGTTGTGTTTATTCCTACTGTCCAGCAAAGTGATTCAGGGGTTTTACAAAAAAAGTTATTTTATTGAAGCTTAGCTGACTTACAGTGGTGTGTTTTTAGTTTATTTGTCCAAATTCTAATAAAAGTTAAGTGGTCAAGAAAAAAAAAAAAATTTTCCATTTTGGTTGGTATTAAGAGGCTTCTGAATGTTACCCAAAGTCCAAAATTGCTTCTATATGACATAAGATTGGAATTGTGTGTGTGCTGTGCTGTGCTTAGTAGCTCAGCCGTGTCTGACACTTTTGTGACCCCATGGACTGCAGTCTGCCAGGATTCTCTTCTCTGTTCATGGGGATTCTCCAGGCAAGAATACTGGAGTGGTTGCCATGCCCTCCTCCAGGGGATCTTCCCAATCCAGGGGTCGAACCCAGGTCTCGCATTGCAGGGGGATTCTTCACCATCTGAGCCATTACTGAGGCAAATAAACAAACAAATGAAAAATGGCTCCTGGAGCCTCAGGCTCTTCCTTGGCTTACCTCAGTCTCTGCACCATTTTCCTCCTCCCCTTCTATGCCAGCCCCACCTCCTTTATACCCTCACGTCCCCCATGCTAATTCTCTCACTCATCTCTTTCTCTGAAACTCATCCCACTCTCTTCTCCTCTGGACTTGTCAGAATCTGCCCCTTTAAAATGATCTGATTGAGTATTTCTGGACTTTTGTATTCCCTGGACTAAAGCTGAATTTTAAGCCATACTCAAAAATTTTCCCAAAGTAACTGAATATCCTCAGATTTGCTGAGGAATTTAATATAATCATTCAAATTAATGAACTTGATTTCTCTTAACTTATACCAGCTAGTTCATACACCAGCTAGTTCAGTGAAGGCCAGGCCCAACAGTGATGAAGGCTACTAACTGGGAAAACCCTGAAAGGTCTCTAGAATTGCAACCAGGGGACCAGAGCACTAACTTATTATATAATCATATTTGGGTGATCTCTAGGTAACATCATTAAACAATTCCTAGGGCTTTTTCAAGCCTACTGATTGACACAAAACTCAGGCTTGCACATGAATATATGACGAACCTCTTCATGACTATGATAATCGACTTCATATTTTTTTATCAAAATATAGTTGGTTCATTATATTAGTTTCAGGTGTACAATGTAGTGCTGTGATATGAAAGGAAGAAAGGAAAGAGGATAGCCTGTGGCATAGGTTGAAGGATTTTTCTCCAGTATATCAAATTTTGAAACTTGCTCACAAGCAGACTCCTGAGAATCCTTTGGACAGCAAGGAGATCAAACCAGTTAATACTAAAGGAAATCAACCCTGAATATTCATTGCAAAGACTGATGCTGAAGCTCCAACACTTTGGTCATCTGATGTGAATAGACAACTCATTGGAAAAGACCCTGATGCTGGGAAAGACTGAGGGAAGGAGGAGAAGGGCATGACAGAGAATGAGATAGTTGGAATAGCATCACCAACTCAATGGACGTGAGTTTGAGCAAACTCCAGGGAATGGTAAAGAACAGGAAATTCTGGCATGCTGCTGTCCATGGGGCTGCAGAGTCAGACACAACTTGGCAACTGAACAATAAGAACAGCAGCCACATTACAGATACAAAACCTTTTTGTTCATATGGATGAAATGTGAATCCTTTCCTTTGGTCTACTAGGCCAATTTAGGATACATGGTATCCTTGGATCAGGAAAGATTTACTTATTTAAACCAATCATTTATTGCAGATGGAGATGGAGATACAATCTAGATATACTAGAAAATTATTAGCCACATAAACACTGTATTTTGTTCACTGTTGTTAACTATAATTAAAAGCAACTCTTTTTTCTTTTTAACAAAACTATTTGTCAGTTATGCTCCATATATTCTGCTTTTCCTTCTGTACTGAATAATAAAATATTAAGAAGGATAGAATCACTTTTAGAACCTACTTTGATCAAAGATGGTTATATTCTCCTTGTATCTCATTGGCAAAATGGACTCTGAGCATCTCAAATCCTATTGTTATATAACAAAGGAATAAGACTTTAATCTGTGGCTCAACAAAGATTTTCTATGAAGGGCCAGAGAGTAAAATTTTTGGCTTTGTAGACACATATGGTCTCTGTCACACATTTGCCTTTAACAACTCTTTAATAATGTAAAAAAATATTCTGAAGTCATAGGCTGCACAAAAACAAGCCCCTGACTGAATCTGGCTAATGGCCTATGGTTTTTCCACCTGAGAGGGACCCAGGATTGAGTTCACTTAAAAGGCTGAACACAGCAGCATCATGGAAAATGTATTTCATGTCCATCAGTTAATAAATCAGAAGTAGGATTCACAAGCATCTCAGCATACCCAGGACGGAGGGGTGTCACAGGCCTTGTGCAGAGCTAAATCCAGGGAAGCTTCTGTCCAACAGGGATGGCTGGTCACCCTAATAAATTCCTCAGATAGGGGAAGAGAGAACCTTATAAGAGGAGGACAAAAGTTTCATGGTTTGACCACCTAATCGAAAAGAAGGGAGAGGTTGCCAGGAGGGAGGTGGCCCTTAGAAGGCTGGTGCAATTAGAGCCTTGTAACCAAGTGAACTGGGGTTGGAGCCAGCTACTGTGTCCCATGGCTGTTGAAGCCATTCATTTTTCATGCTTAAGAAAACTTGGGGAAAGAAGATGCAAAGAAGTCACAAAGCAAGAAGTGTCAAGAGGAACCGAATAGGCCACGTTAACTCTGGAATACAACGCACAGATATTTACTGAGAAAAGCAGCTTGAGGTTTCCATTTAAACTTGTCAACAAACAAGAAATGTTGTGTGTGCTCACCTCTGTCCCCAGGTGCTGCTCATTTCATTTTGTTCTTTGGTGTTTTATTTTGTTTTCCCTCCCTCTTTAATGCAATTGGCACCATGTCAAAAAGAGTCCATTCAGTGTTCCTCTTGCTGAGGCGATGAAGCAGATGGCATCAGAAGCTAATGCAGTAGGGAAATACAGATCACACTCAGCTTCATCTGTGTGAGCTTGAGAAAGAGCGGTTTAAAAGCAGGTTGGGTTCAGAGAGAAGAGGGGTGAGCTTAGGATGCCAAAGAGACACAAAGAGAGATGTTAGGAACATATAATGTCCCATTCTTAAGGAGATGACTATTTCAAGGCTGACTTATGTTTCATTAATATATAATAATTTCAGTGCAATTCTGTAATAAGATCAACAGACTCAGGAAGATCACAGTGCAAAGCAGCAGTAAGTAGCAGAACAGAAATCTCACCTAATATAAGAGCAGCAAATGTCTTAACATAGGAACAATCAAAAGAGTTAGCAAAACGGATTAGTAATCTAAGTAAAATGGAGCTACGAGGGAGAAGGGGGCCTTGCATGAATCTCAGAAATAACATTCCTGTATTTCCCTGTATGCATTTTATTCCTTAGGAAGTGTTAAACATCTCACACGTTCTCATTTATTTACACAATCCTCTCAAGAGGTCTATGGGAAAGAAAGGTTGACACCCATTTCACAGGCAGCAGGACTCAATTATTTCCCCAAAGCCATGTCTTAAAACAGTGCTGATACTGGGATCGTCATCTGTTTCCCCGAACTCCAAAACAATCCAAATTTGAAGAGGAAAGAAAAGCAATGAAAACACAAGTCAGTTATTAGGCTGGGAAATACTGGATTGGCCAAAAATTTCATTTACAGAAAAACCCCAGTGAAACGTTTGGCCAACCCAATGTATTAAGAGACCTTATATTCAACATTAGAATTGTTATTGCAAATAGGATGAGGGACCATAGGATAAAAGATATCACTTAGGGCAGAACCCTGAGGGTGGGATTAAACTGTGACTATATCTAGGTAAAATTCCTTTAAGAATTAAGGTAGAGAAGCTGGCGTTTTGTTTTGTTTTCTAAATCTCACCAAACTAGGGTACAATATACACCTGGAGCAGGAAAATGAGGGAGAACAGTTCTGAGGAAACAGCATCAGCAAGGTCGTGCCGCGCCCCAGGGGCTTCTGCCCTGCCTTCAGCACCTGATCTGCCGACTCTGTTCCCCAAGATGCCAGACAGGGCTCCGAGCATAAAGCCGCAGGCAACAGCCTGGGAAAGCAGCCAGAGGCCAGCCCTGAAGGGCCAGTTACTCTGGAAGAACCTTAGGGGCCTGCCTTAGCTTGAGAGCTCTTGAAGAAACCAGTAGCTTCCTGCGAAGCAGAAAGTATCAGCCCGGTCCCCAAACTTCTCTGTGCAAGCTGAACTCTGACACCAGGAAGTAATCACTCCTTCCTGCGAAGCAGAAAGTATCAGCCCGGTCCCCAAACTTCTCTGTGCAAGCTGAACTCTGACACCAGGAAGTAATCACTCCTTCGTTACGGCTGGTCTGCACTGCTGCTGCTGCTGCTGCTGCTACTAAGTCGCTTCAGTCGTGCCTGACTGTGCGACCCCATAGACGGCAGCCCACCAGGCTCCCCCGTCCCTGGGATTCGCCAGGCAAGAACACTGGAGTGGGTTGCCATTTCCTTCTCCAATGCATGAAAGTGAAAAGTGAAAGTGAAGTTGCTCAGTCGTGTCCAACCCTCAGCGACCCCATGGACTGCAGCCCACCAGGCTCCTCCGTCCACGGGATTTTCCAGGCAGGAGTACTGGAGTGGGGTGCCATCGCCTTCTCTGTGGTCTGCGCTACTTCAAGCTATAGTAAGCACTCGTGGTGTTGAGGTATGAAGAACTCCTTCCTGATGCTTACAGTCCCGTGGTGTTCTGGTAAAATGATGAACAGCCAGCTCTCTGTGGAGTAAGTCTGATTTGTACCCGCTGCAGGTTGCTGTGATATAAATAACCCCACCATGGCCAGTTTCAAGCTGTGGATGTGATGTCAAACTCCTTAGAAAATTCCTGAAAATGTAGCAATTAGATGCTGATAGGAGCCCTCTCCAGTGCATCACTGATGCTGCTGCTGCTGTTGCTGCTAAGTCACTTCAGTCATGTCCGACTGTGTAATCCCATAGACGGCAGCCCACCAGGCTCCCCCATCCCTGGGATTCTCCAGGCAAGAACACTGGATTGGGTTGCCATTTCCTTCTCCAAAGCATGAAAGTGAAAAGTGAAAGTGGAGTCGCTCAGTCGTGTCCGACTCTTAGCGACCCCATGGACTGCGGCCCACCAGGCTCCTCCATCCATGGGATTTTCCAGGCGAGAGTACTGGAGTGGGGTGCCATTGCCTTCTCCAACTGATGATGCTAAGGAGTTGAAATTCAAGAGAAAGTAGCTGATTCTTGGAGTGGGGAGTGGAGTATCCAACCGCGAAGTACTAAATTGATTTCCTAGTCTCTGTATTGTCACATACACTTCTCATTTCCAAAGAGACAAGAGTCCAGGAGACTCATGGCTGCTTCTGTTGCAGGACAGAAAGTATGGTGTGAGAGTATGGTCAGGTCCCAGCTCTCAGGAGGGACCCAGGGATGGCCACCAGGTCTGAGTTCTCGGCTTCACACTGGAAAGAATTCAAGAGCAAATCATAGTAAAGAGGAGTGCAGGCCATCTGAGAAGGCAAGAGGCCCTAAAGCATGTGGTGGTTCGTTTTTGTAAGCTGCGTAATCTCATAGGCTAGTGAGAGGGACGATTATTTTAACTGTTTCAGGGAAGAGGTAGAGGTTTCCAGGAATTGGATTATTGCCCACTTTTGGCCTTTCATGGTTGGACTCAGAAATGCCATGTGCCTATACGTGTGTCATTTAGCATATGCTAATATATTGCAATGAACATATAATAAGGCTTAAGGTTTACTAGAAGTCAATCATCTTGGACCTCGTTGGTTCTAACCAGTTTATGTTCTCTTCTCAGTCCAATGCCATTCTTTTCAAGGTTGTCCCCTGCCCTCTTCCTATCCAGCCTCCTGGGACTGTCAATTTTGCTGGTCTGGAAGCCCCACAAGATTTCCGTTCTAAAGCTTAAATACTGTGTCTGGTCCAAAGCAGGGATTCTATATACACAATCGCCTATTGATTGATGATTGGTCTGCCTTTCATCATTGGTTGATGATCTGTTTCATCATTGGGTGATGATTGGCTGATGATCTCTGTCTTTGTTTCTCCTTTTAGACCCCCGTCTGGGTCTCATGGGGGAAAAACAAAGTAACTTGATGAAAGAAAGTTCCAGTTAGGGTGTGGAAATTCTTGGGAAGAAAAACGTATTCCTTACCTTTCAAGGTTTTTCTGACTGGTCTAAAAATTAACTTGACGTGAGACAGATCAGGAAGAGAAAATCTAACTTAACTATGTATGTACAGGGAATGTGAACCCAATAGATCCCAAAGGCAGTCAGGCAAAATGAGGTATATTGTCATTCTTGACTAAGAAGAAGGGGCAGGGGTCTGAGACTTCAAAGAGAAGGCAGGGAATTTACAGGAGGATGAGAAAAGAGCAAATGTGTGGTAAACAAATGTTTGCTGGGCCATCGAGAAGCAAGGGACCCAGGGAGGTATCTTTTTTTTTTGGTAGACTTGAATTTAGTGTAATAATTTTTTTTTTAATTTTTATTTTTACTTTATTTTACTTTACAATACTGTATTGGTTTTGCCATACATTGACATGAATCCACCACGGATGTACATGCGTTCCCAAAAATGAACCCCCCTCCCCCCTCCCACCCCATAACATCTCTCTGGGTCATCCCCGTGCACCAGCCCCAAGCATCCTGTATCCTGCATCAGACATAGACTGGCAATTCGTTTCTTACATGATAGTATACATGTTTCAATGCCATTCTCCCAAATCATCCCACCCTCTCCCTCTCCCTCTGAGTCCAAAAGTCCGCTCTACACATCTGTGTCTCTTTTGCTGTCTTGCATACAGGGTCATCATTGCCGTCTTTCTGAATTCCATATATATGTGTTAGTATACTGTATTGGTGTTTTTCTTTCTGGCTTACTTCACTCTGTATAATCGGCTCCAGTTTCATCCATCTCATTAGAACTGATTCAAATGTATTCTTTTTAATGGCTGAGTAATACTCCATTGTGTATATGTACCACAGCTTTCTTATCCATTCATCTGCTGATGGACATCTAGGTTGTTTCCATGTCCTATCTTAACAAACAGACTTTGCCACTTCCTCCAAGTCTACCATATCTCGTTCATAACATACTATGGATTTATCTGGTGATACTTCTCTTTCCTGGAATGGGCTCTCTATCAAATTGTTTTAGGCAGTTAAGGGGGTGGGGTGAAAAAAAAAACTTGCTGAGTCTTCTGTCTCTTCCTCATGCCAAAGACACATATTTTAAAGTGGAAAATTTTGCTTCCCTATAGAACCAAGGCAGAAAGTGGGTTAAAGCAATTCATCCCATACCCTGTTTCTCTCACTGCAAACCCAGATGAAGAGGACTGATGTGAACTCGTTTTACTTTAAGTAAACAGTATACAATGAAGTAGTGGCCTCATGTCCCTGACCTAAGGAAAGGTTCCCTGAAGTTAGATTATTGTGCTCATTTGAAATTCAAATAATTCCAGGAGAACACTGAGGTGCCATATAGCTTTAGGGAAAGAGAGATTCCAAAGGTCTTTAGGTACAAGGCAATTACTTAGTCAAGTTAGCAAAGCAATCAAGTCATTTGCTCAGCTCTTTGCATACATATCTCATTCTCATCTTGAAAGTCTTAGTTATAACCTCCTCAAAGAAGCTTTCTCACACACACACACACACACACGCACACACACACACACATGTTCAGAGTCACCCCTAGCACATCATCCTGTTTCAGTTCAGTTCAGTCACTCAGTCATGTCTGACTCTTTGCAACCCCATGAATCACAGCACGCCAGGCCACCCTGTCCATCACCAACTCCCGGAGTTCACTCAGACTCACGTCCATCGAGTCAGTGATGCCATCCAGCCATCTCATCCTCTGTCGTCCCCTTCTCCTCCTGCCCACAATCCCTCCCAGCATCAGAGTCTTTTCCAATGAGTCAACTCTTCTCATGAGGTGGCCAAAATACTGGAGTTTCAGCTTCAGCATCATTCCTTCCAAAGAAATCCCAGGGCTGATCTCCTTCAGAATGGACTGGTTGGATCTCCTTGCAGTCCAAGGGACTCTCAAGAGTCTTCTCCAGCACCACAGTTCAAAAGCATCGATTCTTTGGTGCTCAGCCTTCTTCACAGTCCAACTCTCACATCCATACATGACCACGGGAAAAACCATAGCCTTGACTATCTTCATGGAAATATCACTATATAAAATCACCTTAGACATTTACTTATTTCCTGTTTCAGTCTGTTAGAAAATAGAGCCAGGAAAATGGAAACTTTCTCTTGCTCATTTTGGTGCCAAAACCTCAGTCTCTGTGCATTGATGCTGAATCGAATCTCAAAGACAAAGTTTTGGGTAAAGTAGAAAAGAATACCTTTACATTTTTGCCAGGCAAAGGGGATTGTGTTTCTCAGAACTGTGTACCCATCCAGGGGAATTTCAGTTCAGTTCAGTTGCTCAGTTGTGTCTAATTCTGTGACCCCAAGGACTGCAGCATGCCAGGCCTCCCTGTCCATCACCAGCTCCTGGAGCTGACCCAAACTCATGTCCATTGAGTCGGTGATGCCATCCAACCATCTCATCCTCTGTTGTCCCCTGTTCTCCTGCCTTCAATCTTTCCCAGCATCAGAGTCTTTCCAAATGAGTCAGCTCTTCACATCAGGTGGCCAAGGTATTGGAGTTTCAGCTTCAGCATCAGTCCTTCCAATGAATATTCAGGACTGTTTTCCTTTAGGATGGACTGGTTGGATCTCCTTGCTCTCCAAGGGACTCTCAAAAGTCTTCTCCAACACCACAGTTCAAAAACATCAGTTCTTCAGAGCCCAACTTTCTTCATAGAAACAACTTTACAGTGTTATTTAAGCCTCACACTGTATCCCAGTAGGACAACAGGTGCCGTAAAAGATGTATGGATGGTAAATGAAAGACAGTTTGGCAGATGCTGGGACCGAGGTGTGGTGGAAGAAACTAGAGATTCATGGGGAGAAAGGCTCAGGATCTTGACAAAATCCTAAGTATTCTGACTGTGGTTCTGACTGAATATTCTGACTGTGGTTCGTATATGTCAAGTGTGATAACAACATTTGCCCAACAGTTACTGTGAAAGTTAAGTAAGATGCAAGGAAGCTTCTGACACAGAGTTAAAGACCAGTTAAATCTAGTTCCCGCCCCATTCCTAGGCAGAAAATCAAATTTAGGAGAAAACAGCTAAGGGATAAAAGAGTCATTCTCAGCCCTGGGGCCTTCATAGGGGAGTGCTTCTGAGAGCCCACCCTTGTGGAATATCACACTTGATTTCATGCTCTACCATCATGATTTGAAATGGTTTGTAGTTGTGAATGAGGAATCCCTTCTTTTCATCTTCCACAGGATACCACATGTTATGTAGCCGGTCCTGTTTTCCCAGAGCTCAGATATCTGTGGCTTCTGTGTCCTGTCCCAGTCATGCAGGTAGGGACCTGGCTAAATGCCACTCTAAAGAAGGCACCCAATCTGCACACTCTAAAATGAGGAGAATGAGCTTGAATTCCCAGCCATTTCCTTATTTCCTCTCCTTCCACTGTTCTTACTGCTCCTTTGCTTTCTACTGGTCTTAAGTTAAGATTGGGGGGAAATTGAGTTTTAAAATATGTCAGTGACTTAATGTACATGAGTTTGCGCAAACTCGGGGGAATAGTGAAGGACAGGAAAGCCTGCTGTGCTGCCATCATGGGGTCCCAAAGAGTCAGCCACACCTGGGTGACTGAACAACATATTTATATATATACACACACACACACACACACACACACACACACACACACTGAAAGTGCTCACTATCTGACTTAAAAGTTTAAGGATGCAGTAAGGCAGTCAATGAAGATTAATTCATTCCAGAAACACTTCTAAATCTTTAGAACACTGATTAATAAAATTTTACACTTAATTTCTTAAACTTGCTTTAAAGGGTTGATACAATTTAGAGACAAATGACTTTTAGGTGAACGCTGTGTTCCATGAGCTGAAAAATATAGTGGACAAATAAAATGAACAAATTCTTAGATGCATGATAGAAAAGAAAGGAAGATAATGAAGTTGCTCAGTTATGTCTGGCTCTTTACAACCACATGGACTATAGCCTACCAGGCTCCTCTGTCCAGGAGATTTTCCAGGCAAGAGTACCGGAGTGGGTTGCCATTTCCTTCTCCAGGGGATCATCCCAAACCAGGGATTGAACCCGGGTCTCCCACATTGTAGGCAGATGATTTACCATCTGAGCCACCAGGGAAGTCTAGAAGCATAATATTTGGAGCTTAATATCACTTGGCTGGAACCTGGCTATCTCACCTCACTTATTCAAAATTAATGATCCCTAAAAACTAAAGTAAGTGTGGGAAAACAAAAACATTAGTGTCTAATAACTGCTCTGAGCACTTTCAAAGCTTTGGTTTTTCCACTAGTCATGTATGGATGTGAGAGTTGGACTATAAAGAAAGCTGAGCACAGAAGAATTGATGCTTTTGAATTGTGGTGTTGCAGAAGACTCTTGAGAGTCCCTTGGACTGCAAGGAGATCCAATCAGTCCATCCTAAAGGAAATCAGTCCTGAATATTCATTGGAAGGACTGATGTTGAAGCTGAAACTCCAATACTTTGGCCACCTGATGTGGAGAACTGAACCATTTGAAAAAACCCTGATGCTGGGAATGATTTAAGGCAGGAGGAGAAGGGGATGACAGAAGATGAGATGGTTGGATGGCATCACTGATTCAATGCACATGAGTTTGAGTAGGCTCTGGGAGTTGGTGATGGACAGGGAGGCCTGGAGTGCTGCAGCCCATGGGATCACAAAGTGTCAGACACAACTGAGCGACTGAACTCACTTAACTGAACAGAGCACTTATCCTCATGCCATGATTTGAGTTCTTTTTATTCCTTTTATAAACACAATACTGCTAAGGAGGCTCCAGTTTCTGAATTTTCATTTGACTTAATTTAATAAATTAGACTAGATACTACATCATAGACTGCTGTCCAGGGAATATCATTACCAAGAGCAAATGCGGAAGGGGAAAAGCATGTCTGTGTATCTAGATCTATATTGTGGTTGCTTAGTTACCAAGTAGCTTAGTCACCAAGTTATGTACAATTATTTTGTGACCCCAGGGACTGTAGCCCACCAGGTTCTATCCCAGCCCATGGATTTCCTGGGTAAAAATACGGGAGCAGGTTGCCTTTTCTTTCTCCAGGGGATCTTCCTAACCCAGGGATCAAACCCATGTCTCCTGCTTGGCAGGCAGATTCTTTACCATTGGAGACATCCCGGAAGCCCCAAACATGTGTATCCATATTTAAACACTCAAGGAAATGAACACTTAAAATTACTGCATTTTATGCTGTTTCTTAATGTAAATTTTACCTTATTATAAGGAAAAAGGGAAGTAAAGATATGAATTATCTGACGATTTGCAGTTAGATTTTTACACCATTTCTAATGTTGATTATTTTACAGCTGGTTAGTTTGCTAACAGAACCTCTTCTGCTCCATCCTGTGTGGTTAAGTATCTGTGACCCTCCAAGTGCAGTAACATGAGCACAGATATAACATTTGCATTGTCTACCAATTGCCTCGCCACCATAAAGGAAGTGGAAAATGCTACCAGGAGACACTGTAGACTTTCATTTTCTTAATATTACTCTCTTTAAGGGTATATTATCATTGTATAGCCACATGCTTGAATATAGTTCTACAGTAGAAAATCTTATACTGACTGTCTTTGTCCTTTTAAATCAGAGTCTTTTAGCATAATTTAAATGAGTGTGTGAGTGTATCTGTGCACTCAGTTCTAAGTCGTGTTTGATTCTTTGTGACCCCATGGACTGCATCCTAATCCTCTATCCATAGAATTTTTCAGGAAAAGAATAGTGGAGTGGGTTTCCTTGCCCTCCTCCAGGGGACCTTCCCAACCCAGGGATCAAACCCTCATGTTTTTCATCTCACGCATTGGCAGGCAGATTTTTTACCGCTGTGACACCTAGAAAGCCCTACAACTTAAATATACATATGTAACAGTGTCTGTAGTAGGAAACCACTTATCAATTCCTATGTCTCATTTCTTACATGAAGTACTTTTGGGAAATTATAGCTTTAATATCTTAAAGGTGAAAGGAGTTGTTCATCTTAAAATAATTTTTATGTAATTTTGATGATTGTAAGAAGAACTCTCAAGTGTAAGTCTAAATTTTTACAAAAATACAAAGTGCTTTCAGTTCAGTTTAGTTGCTCAGTCATGTCCGACCCTTTGCGATCCCATGAACCACAGCACTCTAGGCCTCCCTGTCCATCACCAACCCCTAGATTCTACCCAAACTCGTGTCCATTGAGTCGGTGATGCCATCCAACCATCTCATCCTCTGTTGTCCCCTTTTCCTCCTGCCCTCAATCTTTCCCAGCATCAGGATCTTTTCAAATGAGTCAGTTCTTCGCATGAGGTGGCCAAAGTATCGGAATTTCAGCTTCAACATCAGTCTTTCCAATGAACACCCAGGACTGATCTCCTTTAGAATGGACTGGTTGGATCTCCTTGCAGTCCAAGGGACTCTCAAGAGTCTTCTGCAACACCATAGTTTAAAAGCATCAATTCTGTGCTCAGCTTTCTTCACAGTCCAACTCTCACATCCATAGATGACCACTGGAAAAACCATAGCCTCGACTAGACAGACCTTTGTTGACAAAGTAATGTCTCTGCTTTTTAATATGCTGTGCTTCAGTGTTTTTTGAAAATTAAGGGATATGTATTAAGTCCAAGTTTTCATTTTAAATCTAGTTCCATTAATCAACAATGTCATTTTTCCGTTAAGGAGAATACAGAACACTAGGAGAAGCAACAACGTACCTTTACTCTCTTAGGGTCTGAGAATTAAATTGAGGTAAGAGATTAGGAGGAGAACAGCATACAGATTTTTACGTGTACATGGGAGTGCACAGAGGTAAATGGATAAACAAAGGAAAAGCCCAATGCTTATCTAGTAGGATGAGCCAAATGGCAATTGAGGAAAAGTATAATGGGTGGGGAGGCGAGGCTCACAGAAGCTAAGTTATTCTAATGAGGTCTGTTTGTACAGATTTTTGTTAGCTTCGACTCTGTCTCTGGTGACTAGAAAGTTTCTTCTCTCCCTATACAGGAAAAACAGAGTGTTCTTTTTGTATCCACTCTTTTCCAAGTACCTTTAGTTCAAAATAATCCTTATGTTAAATTGTCATATTTGGGGGTTGTATATTCTACTACCCTTCAATATTATACAGGTACTTGTTATATAGGCACTGTGTGTGTGTGTGTGTGTGTGTGTGCGCGCGCAAGCTCAGTCATGTCTGGCTCTTTGCAGCTGCATGAACTGTAGCCTGCCAGGCTCATTTGTCAATGGGATTCTCCAGGCAAAAATACTGGAGAGGGTTGCCATTTCCTACTCCAGGGGATCTTTCCAACCCAGGGATCAAACTGGAGACTCTTGCATCTCCTGCATTCGCAGGTGGACTTTTTACCACTGTGGGAGGGCTTCCCTCCTGGCTCAGACAGTAAAGAATCTGCCTGCAATGCAGGAGACCAAATCTATGTGTAAGTATGACTGAATAAAAGGAAGAGTTTGGAAGAGGAGTGTAGGTGTTTATTTAGCTTAATGAAAAAAATAAATAAACCTGGCAACTTTCAACTATGCACTGTGGTGTTAAAAACTATAATAAATTCACATACTGCCTCAAGTTTATCTAAGTTTAAAGGAGTGACTACAAAAATCAAGGCTTCCTTCGTAGTTCAGTCAGTAAAGAATCTGCCTACAATGCAGGAGACCAGGTTTGATTGCTGGGTCAAGAAGAGCCCCTGGAGAAAGAAATGGCAACTGACTCCAGTAGTATTGCCTGGAGAATCCCATGGACAGAGGAGCCTAGTGGGCTACAGTCCATGGGGTTGCAAGAGTCGGACAATCCTGAGTGACTAAGCACACACATACAAAAATCAACTGAAAGAGGTTTTCCATGTCTCCTAAAAAAAAAAAAAAAAAAAAAAAAAAAGGCCAGGCAACATTATTTTATGGACAAAATCCAACAAGCTCTTTGAAAAAGATTAGGCTTGATCCTTCCTGGATGAGACAGAATTCATAATCAAGATTTGAAATCAGGAAAGTTCTAGGTTTTATTTCCTAACACTTGAAAAACTATCTTCAAACTCACTGGGAAAGAGAAAGGAAGTAAACATATGATCAACTGTGAGGAGAGTTTTTCTGTCCCAACAATACTTAGGGTAGCTTGGCCACCAACTTCATACAAACTGTTACTTTCAGCAAAACAAAAGGACCCTTGGTTATAGAGGGCCCAATTTCAATATGATATCCCCAAAATCATCCACACATTTTCCTTAATATAGGCAACCTAATGTATAACTCCAATGTATCTTTTAGAGTTTCATATTTCTATTTACATTGAAAGCATGTATACTGGAGTGGGGAGCCATTCCTTTCTCCAGGGGGTCTTCCAACCCAAAGGATCCAACCAGGATCTCCTGAGTTGTAAGCAGATTCTTTACCCTCTGAGCCACCAGGGAAGCCCCCATTATTAATCATAACAAAATAAAAATATAGCTAAAGTGAAACTAGATTGCCAGGTTCAAAACCCTACCAATGTCATTGTTGTATTATGATTTATAATATTATATAAAGTATATTTATATATAATATAAAGGGGCCAGGGGCAGCGGATGGGAGGAGCTGCCCCACGCCCGAGGCCAGGGGCGGCAGCCAGGAGAAGCAACCCCACGTCCAAGGACTGGTGGCTGCGCAAGCACCAGAGGGCCTAGAGGAGCTATTCCACGTTCAAGGTTGGGAAGGGCAGCGGTGAGGAGATACCCCTTGCCCAAGGTAAGGAGCAGCGGCTGTGCTTTGCTGGAGCAGCCGTGAAGAGATACCCCACATCCAAAGTAAGAGAAACCCAAGTAAGCCGGTCGGTGTTGCAAGAGGGCAGACACACTGAAACCATAATCACAGAAAACTAGTCAGTCTAATCACATTAGGACCACAGCCTTGTCTAACTCAATGAAACTAAGCCATGCCCTGGGAGGCCACCCAAGACAGGCGGGCATGGTGGATAGTTCTGACAGAATGTGGTCCACTGGATAAGGGAATGGCAAACCACTTCAGTATTCTTGCCTTGAGAACCCCATGAACAGTATGAAGAGGCAAAATGATAGGATACTGAAAGGGGAACTCCCCAGGTCAGTAGGTGCCCAATATGCTACTGGAAATCAGTGGAGGAATAACTCCAGAAAGAATGAAGGGATGGAGCCAAAACAAAAACAATACCCAGTTGTGGATGTGACTGGTGGTAGAAGCAAGGTCCGATGCTATAAAGAGCAATATTGCACAGGAACCTGGAATGTGAAGTCCATGAATCAAGACAAATTGGAAGTGGTCAAACAGAAGATGGCAAGAGTGAACGTCGACATTCTAGGAATCAGCAAAATAAAATGTGCTGGAATGGGTGAATTTAACTCAGATGACCATCATATCTACTACTCTGGGCAGGAATCCCTCAGAAGAAATGGAGTAGCCCTCATGGTCAACAAAAGAGTCCAAAATGCAGTACTTGGGTGCAATCTCAAAAACGACAGAATGATCTCTGTTCATTTCCAAGGCAAACCATTCAGTATCACGGTAATCCAAGTTTATGCCCCAACCAGTAATGCTGAAGAAGCTGAAGTTGAACGGTTTTATGAAGACCTACAAGACCTTTAGAACTAACACCCCCAAAAGATGTCCTTTTCATTATAGGGGACTGCAATGCAAAAGTAGGAAGTCAAGAAACACTTGGAGTAACAGGCAAATTTGCCTTGGAATACAGAATGAAGCAGGGCAAAGACCAATAGAGTTTTGCCAAGAAAATGCACTGGTCATAGCAAACACCCTATTCCAACAACACAAGAGAAGACTCTACACATGGACATCACCAGATGGTCAACACCAAAATCAGATTGATTATATTCTTTGCAGCCAAAGATGGAGAAACTCTATACAGTCAACAAAAACAGGACCAGGAGCTGACTGTGGCTCAGCTCATGAACTCCTTATTGCCAAGTTCAGACTTAAATTGAAGAAAGTAGGGAAAACCACTAGACCATTCAGGTATGACCTAAATCAAATCCCTTATGATTATACAGTGGAAGTGAGAAATAGATTTAAGGGACTAGATCTGATAGATAGAGTGCCCGATGAACTATGGAATGAGGGTCATGACATTGGACAGGAGACAGGGATCAAGACCATCCCCATGGAAAAGAAATGCAAAAAAGCAAAATGGCTGTCTGGGGAGGCCTTACAAATAGCTGTGAAAAGAAGAGAAGTGAAAAGCAAAGGAGAAAAGGAAAGATATAAGCATCTGAATGCAGAGTTCCAAAGAACAGCAAGAAGAGGTAAGAAAGCCTTCTTAGGTGATCAATGCAAAGAAACAGAGGAAAACAACAGAATGGGAAAGACTAGAGATCTCTTCAAGAAAATTAGAGACACCAAGGGAACATTTCATGCAAAGATGGGCTCGACAAAGGACAGAAATGGTATGGACCTAACAGAAGCAGAAGATATTAAGAAGAGGTGGCAAGAATACACAGAACTATACAAAAAAAAAAGATCTTTATGATCCAGATAATCAAAATGGTGTGATCACTCACCTAGAGCCAGACATCCTGGAATGTGAAGTCAAGTGGGCCTTAGAAAGCATCACTATGAACAAAGCTAGTGGAGGTGATGGAATTCCAGTGGAGCTATTTCAAATCCTGAAAGATGATCCTATGAAAGTGCTGCACTCAATATGCCAGCAAATTTGGAAAACTTAGCAGTGGCCTCAGGACTGGAAAAGGTCAATTTTCATTCCAATCCCAAAGAAAGGCAATGCCAAAGAATGTTCAAACTACCGCACAATTGCACTCATCTCACACACTAGTAAAGTAATGCTCAAAATTCTCCAAGCCAGGCTTCAGCAATACATGAACCATGAACTTCCAGATGTTCAAGCTGGTTTTAGAAAAGGCAGAGGAACCAGAGATCAAATGACCAATATCTGCTGTATCATGGAAAATGCAAGAGAGATCCAGAAAAACATCTATTTCTGCTTTATTGATTATGTCAAAGCCTTTGACTGTGTGGATCACAATAAACTGTGGAAAATTCTGAAAGAGATGGGAATACCAGACCACCTGACCTGCCTCTTGAGAAACATAGATGCAGGTCAGGAAGCAAGAGTTAGAACTGGAAATACAACAGACTGGTTCCAAATAGGAAAAGGAATATGTCAAGGCTGTATCTTGTCACCCTGCTTATTTAAGTTATATGCAGAAATGCTGGGCTGGAGGTAGCACAAGCTGGAATCAAGATTGCAGGGAGAAATATCAATAACCTCAGATATGCAGTGCTACCACCCTTATGGCAGAAAGTGAAGAGGAACTAAAAAGCCTCTTGATGAAAGTGAAAGAGGAGAGAGTGAAAAAGTTGGCTTAAAGCTCAACATTCAGAAAACGAAGATCATGATACCTGGTCCCATCAGTTCATGGGAAATAGATGGGAAAACAGTGGAAATGGCGTCAGACTTTATTTTTCTGGGCTCTAAAATCACTGCAGATGGTGACTGCAGCCATGAAATTTAAAGACGCTTACTCCTTGAAAGGAAAGTTATGACCAACCTAGGTAGCATATTGAAAAGCAGAGACATTACTTTGCCAACAAAGGTCCATCTAGTCAAGGCTATGGTTTTTCCAGTGGTCATGTATGGATGTGAGAGTTGGACTGTGAAGAAGGCTGAGCGCCGAAGAATTAATGCTTTTGAAGTGTGGTGTTGGAGAAGACTCTTGAGAGTCCCTTGGACTGCAAGGAGATCCAACCAGTCCATTCTGAAGGAGATAAGCCCTAGGATTTCTTTGGAAGGAATGATGCTGAAGCCGAAACTCCAGTACTTTGGCCACCTCATGTGAAGAATTAACTCATTAGAAAAGACTCTGATGCTGGGAGGGATTGGGGGCAGGAGGAGAAGGGGATGACAGAGACTGAGATGGCTGGATGGCATCACTGACTCGATGGACGTGAGTCTGAGTGAACTCCGGAAGTTGGTGATGGACAAGGAGGCCTGGTGTGCTGCGATTCATGGGGTCACAAAGAGTTGGACACGACTGAGCCACTGAACTGAACTGAACTGAATAATATATATTTGGCCTGTCTTCTCATTTATGACACATAGGTCCTAAAACCCCTGCAATATCCTAATATAGTGATAAGAGCTATAGAGACATCTTTTATTATATTTTTTGTCCCTTCCTCCTGAGAGCTCCAGAGACATAAAAGAGAAAGGAATATCTTTTGTTATTCATAACATCTTCCTTTCAGCCTTCTCTGATTTTATGTTAATGAGGTAATGCTTGGAAAGCTCCTAGATATTCCTGGGATGGGAGCTGGGTACCAGGGGAACCAAGCACACGATTAGTCAGTTGGAATTTCTAGCCCCACTTTCAGACCTCTGGGCAGAGCATAGGTGCTGATCATATATTTGCCCTAAAATTTGAGGGCTTAACTATGAAAGCCAATGATGTAATCAACCATGCCTATATAACAAAGCCTACATAGAAATCCCTGAACTGAGGGGTTCAGGGGTTGGCAACCTTTCAGCCCCCTATGCCAGCATTCCAGGATGGAAGTTCTGGGAGGAAGGACCAAGGAGACTCTACACCCCTCCCACACAACTTGCCCTGAATATCTCATCTGACTGCGCCTGGGTTGTAGCCTGGTCATTCAGTAAGTAAACCATTTTCCTGAGTTCTGTGTGTTCCAACAATTTATCAAACCCAAGGAGTCCTGTTCATGGGGTTTCAAGGACTAGATCTGACAGACAGAGTGCCTGATGAACCATGGACGGAGGTTTGTTACATTGTACATGAGGCAGTGTTCAAGACCATCCCCAAGAAAAATAAAATGCAAAAAGGTAAAACTGTTGTCTGAGGAGGCCTTACAAATAGCTTAGATAAGAAGAGAAGCTAAAGGCAAAGGAGAAAAGGAAAGATATACCCACTTGAATGCAGAGTTCCAAAGAATAGCAAGGAGAGATAAGAAAGCCTTCCTTAGTGATCAATGCAAAGAAATAGAGGAAAATAATAGTATGGGAAAGACTGGAGATCTCTTCAAGAAAATTAGAAATACCAAGGGAAATTTTCATGCAAAGATGATCACAATAGACAGAAATGGTATTGACCTGACAATATGAAGATATTAAGAGGTGGAAACAATACACAAAACTATACAGAAAAGATCTTCACGACCCAGAAAACCACCATGGTGTGATCACTCACCCAGAGCCAGACAGCCTGGAATGCGAAGTCAAGCGGGCCTTAGGAAGCATCACTAAGAACAAAGCTAGTGGAGGTGATGGAATTTCAGTTGAGCTATTTCAAATCCTAAAAGATGGTGCTGTGAAAGTGCTGTACTCAATGTGCCAGCAAATTTGGAAAACTCAGCAGTGACCACAGGGCTGGAAAAGGTCAGTTTTCATTCTAATCTCAAAGAAAGGCAATGCCAAAGAATGCTCAAACTACCAACAATTGCACTCATCTCACACGCTAGCAATGGAGAAGGCAATGACACCCCACTCTAGTACTCTTGCCTGGAAAATCCCATGGACAGAGGAGCCTCTAGGGCTGCAGTCCATGGGGTCACTGTGAGTCAGACACAACTGAGCAACTTCACTTTCACTTTTCACTTTCAAGCATTGGAGAAGGAAATGGCAACCCATTCCAGTGTTCTTGCCTGGAGAATTCCAGGGATGGGGGAGCCTGGTGGGCCGCTGTCTATGGGGTTGCACAGAGTCGGACACAACTGAAGCTACTTAGCAGCAGCAGCAGCACATGCTAGCAAAGTAATTCTCAAAATTCTCCAAGCCAGGCTTCAACAGTACGTGAACCATGAACTTCCAGAATTTCAAGCTGGATTTAGAAAAGGCAAAAGAACCAGAGTGCAAATTGCGCAGCATCCGCTGGATCATCAAAAAAGCAAGAGAGTTCTGGAAAAACACCTAATTCTGCTTTATTGACTATACCAAAGCCTTTGACTGTGTGGATCACAACAAACTGTGGAAAATTCTTCAAGAGATGAGAATACTAGACCACCTTACCTGCCTCCTGAGAAATCTGTGTGAAGGTTAAGAAGCAACAGTTAGAATTGCACATAGCACAACAGACTGGTTCCAAATAGGAAAAGGAGTATGTCAAGGCTGTAAATTGTCACCCTGCTTATTTAACCTATATGCAGAGTACATCATGAAAAACGCTGGACTGGATAAAGCACAAGCTGGAGTGAAGATTGCCGGGAGAAATATCAATAACCTTAGATATGCAGATAACACCACCCTTATGGCACAAAGTGAAGAACTAAAGAGCCTCCTGATGAAAGTGAAAGAGGAGAGTGAAAAAGTTGACTTAAAGCTCAACATTCAGAAAACTAAGATCATGGCATCTGGTCCCATCACTTAATGGCAAATAGATGGAGAAACAATGGAAATGGTGAGAGACTTTATTTTTTGGGCTCCAAAATCACTGCAGATGGTGACTGCAGCCGTGAAATTAAAAGATGCTTGCTCTTTGGAAGATAAGTTATGTCAACCTAGACAGCATATTAAAAAGCAGAGACATTACTTTGCCAACAAAGGTCCATCTAGTTGAAGCTATGGTTTTTCCAGTAGTTCCATATGGATGTGAAAGTTGGACTATAAAAAAGCTGAGCACCAAAAAAAATGATGTTTTTGAAATGTGTTGTTGGAGAAGATTCTTGAGAGTCCCTTGGACTACAAGGAGATCCAACCATTCCATCCTAAAGGAAATCAGTCCTGAATACTGATCGGAAGGACAGATGCTGAAACTGAAACTCCAATATTTTGGCCACCCATTGGGAAGAACTGACTCATTTGAAAAGACCCTGATGCTGGGAAATATTGAAAGTGGGAGGAGAAGGGGATGACAGAGGATGAGATGGTTGAATGGCATCACCAACTCAATGGACATGAGTTTGAGTAAACTCTGGGAGTTGGTGATAGACAGGAAGGCCTGGCATGCTGCAGTCCATGGGATCACAAAGAGTCTAACATGACTGAACAACTGAACTGAATGGAAGGAGTCCTGGTAACTTATTTATAGCTGGCCAGAAGTCCAGGTGACAATCTGTTTTTTTGATTGTCATCAGAAGTAGTAGGAAAGAATTCTTACAGAACTTGGGCTTTAATCTGTGGGATCTGATGCTATTTTCAGGTGTGTGCAGTCGTGTCCAAGTCTTGAGACCCTTTGGATGTAGCGAACTAGGCTCCTCTCTCCATGGGTTTTTCCCAGGCAAGAATATAGGAGTGAATTGCCATTCTTCCTCCTCCAGGGGATCTTCCTGACCCAGGGACCAAACCCGCCTCTCCTGTGTCTTCTGCATTACAGCCAGATTCTTTATCGCTAAGGCTTCCCTGGCGGCTCAGTTTGTAAAGACTGCCTACAATGCGGACGACATGGATTTGATCCCTGGGTTGGGAAGATCTGTTGGAGAAAGAAATGGCAACCCACTTCAGAATCCTTGCCTGGAGAATTCCATGGACAGAGGAGCCTGGTGGGCTAAAATCCATGGGGTCACAAAGAGTCTGACAGGACTGAGTGACTAACTTTCGTTTTTCACTTTCACTTTCTTGATCTCTGAGCCACTGGGGATGCCCTATGTCCAGATAGGCAGTGTCAGAATTGGGGGATTCACAGGGGAATCTAGAGGTAAAGAAAGTGAAAGTGAAAGGTGCTCAGTGGTGTCCGACTCTTTGCGACCCCATGGACTATACAGGCCATGGAATTCTCCAGGCCAGAATACTGGAGTCGGCAGCCTTTCCCTTCTCCAGGGGATCTTCCCAACCCAGGGATTGAACCGAGGTTGCCTGCATTGCAGGCGGATTCTTTACCAGCTGAGCTATCAGGGAAGCCCCTAGAGGTAAAGAAACAGCCTCCCAGTGCAGGAGACATAAGAGACTAGGGTTCGATCCCTGGGTCGAGAAGATCCCCTGGAGGAGAGCAAGGCAACCTACTGCAGTACTCTTGCCTGGAGAATCCCATGGACAGAGGAGCCTGGCAGGTAAAGTCCATAAGGTCACAGTCAGACATGACTGAAGTGACTTAGCATGCACAGTATTAGAATTGAGTTAAATTGTAGGACCTGAAGTTGTGTTGGAGAATTGTTGTGGATGAGAGGGGAAGTCCCAAACATTTGGGGACCAGAAGTATTGAGAGTAGAGTGTTGAAAGGAGGGACATGAGGCTTTCTTTCATGGTCAGTGTAGTATTTCTGAAAATATTCTCCCTCAACAGAAGTTGGCAAAGGACCAGAGAGTAATTATATTCATTTTTGCAAGCCACATCCAACCTCTAGCACAACTATGTCATTGACATTGTAGCATCATTGACAATATATTTAAAAAAAAATGGGTGTAAATGTGTTTCAGTAAGACTTTATCTGCACACACACAAAAGGAAACAGAACAGATTTAGTTCATGGACCACTTCTTAACTATTCATTGTTCTAAAATGAAAAATCAAATGTAAAAACGTTAAATTTATAGGGTCACTGCTTTTGGTTTGGTATAGTGTTTACATATGGTTTTCACACAATTCAATCTGTTGAAATGTAGCTGCTGATTTCCTATTATAAAAAAATAAAGAAAATTAGCACATTTACATTTATTCCCAGTCGTTGCTGAAGCTTGGTGTTTGTCAGTTAGATTGTATTAGATATAATATTCTACAAATTTAAGCATTAAAAGCAAGATATCCTTTCCTGTGGTCTATCTTCCTAACCATCAATCAAGACACCCTATAATACTATAAAAATACCTGTACTATATGTAAACAAGTAAATACAAAGACTGCACTGAGCAACTCCCAAGAAAAGTACACCAGGTGTGTCTAATTATTTTATAAACTGATTAGGAAAGAAGTTGAATCCCACTGTTTTTGTGTTTTTCTGGAGCCATAGTTTGCTCATCGCACCAGAATCCACTGCTTTAACTCAGCACCCTGAAATGGACTCCCTGAAATTTCTGTTTCTCACTTCCTCCCATGTGAGGGAAATAGACACGATTTTACTAGATACAAAGAACCAGAAGCTTACAAACAGCATGTCCTCTGAAACTGGACAAGTATGTGTAATGAGTCTGCAAACAGATGAGTAGGTGCATGATAAGAGTAATCATCACATGAGCCTTCTAGGAGGAAGAGGACTGGGTCCTCGCCGGGGCAGAAGCTGCCTGCCCACAGCCCCTCTCTGCTGCCTCAGTGCACTGTGCTCCGCCCAGTCCTCCTTGCCCGAGGGCTTTCTGAGGCCTCTGGATCCCGCCCAGCTACCTCCTTGATAGGCTGTAGCAAGAATTCTTAATAATAAT
Source organism: Capra hircus (assembly GCF_001704415.2). Taxonomy (NCBI): domain Eukaryota; kingdom Metazoa; phylum Chordata; class Mammalia; order Artiodactyla; family Bovidae; genus Capra; species Capra hircus. The sequence continues at coordinate 9,299,264 of NC_030817.1, forward strand.
TCCAGGAACAGCCCTCAAAACAAAGGCTCCCAGAAGCTTCAGACTGCATCTCCCAGCTCCCTCACCCATCTCTTGTGTGATGAAGGTTTAGCTTCCCCTAGTGGTCCCTGGTAGCTCAGAGGGTAAAGAATCTGCCTGCAATGTAGGAGACCCCGGTTCGATTCCCAGGTTGGCAAGATCCCCTGGAGAAGGGATAGGCTACCCACTCCAGTGTTCTTGCCTAGAGAATCCCATGGACAGAGGAGCCTGGTGGGCTATAGTCCATGTGGTGGCAAAGAGTCGTATGCGACTGAGCACAGCACAGTGGTCCTTGTTGATAATCCTCCACTCCTTGGCTGCCTTCCCTTCCATTCCTGGTCTCACTTCTTTGTTTCCTGACAGGATCTTTCACCTCCCATATCCCGAACGTATTACACCCATCTTACAGATAAGGAAACTGAAAACTACAGATTCTAAACAACCATCCATGAACACCGATCTTCCTGGTTATGTTGTCACTGGACACTTTATCTTTTAATTTTTTTTGCAGTTTACTCCTAACAAGCAATAGGACACAGAGAGAAGCGATATTAATAATTGTGCTTATTCCGTGCCAGGCACAGGCATCATTTCATTTAATCTTCACAATAATTCTATGAGGTCAGTACCATTAGTAAACATGTCTGTGTAAGAAAAAGCAAGGGCATGAAAAAGGTAGGTAATTTAGGGTGGTGGTATCAGGACTTGAACCAGTCCCTGTGACTCAAAGAGTACAAGGTTTTACAGCCTCCATCCACTCTGCTACTTCCCAGGAGAGCAGGGCTTCAGTACTCATTTTCCAGACAAGATCATCAGTTGGTACTTTTGTTCTGCTTCTACCCGGTAGCACACAGCAGAAGCATTGCTGGGACATTTTCTAATGAGTTTTGTCTGATGTTGATATCAAAATAATTATAGACTCATCTCTTCCTGCGCTAAGTGCTCCACACGATATCATAACAAATCGTATGATCTAGATAGTGTTACCTCTATTTAACTTAAACCTCAGTTTCTTTATCTGTTCACAGTCACACAAATAATAAGTGGCAGCACCTAGATTTCACTTTCGGTTTGCCTGAGCCTAGCACCAGCACAATTTCCATGATTCCTCACCCTTTCAGCAGCCCACCCACTTACTGATGTCAGAAAAGACGCCTCGCAGGACTGGCTTCAGGGGAGTTTCATTTTTAAGTGAGCCCCATGGACCTTCTTGACATTTGTTGCTGTCTTGTTACCTCCACTTGTGAGGGCCTCAACGACCTCATCTCACCCTCTTTGTAAACTCCAATTTACCATCAAGGCTACCTCCAAAAGTGAGGGTCCTTTCATCCCCCACCAGGTTGGTGAGACAGCGGTGCTGAAGAGGAGGGGTATTTGCACAGCCGACAGTTTCATTTGCCCACAAAATCTTCCTTTTATTCCAAGAAACCCCAGGGGTAAGTGGGATATTTACATATTGGTTGGTTTGTTATGTTTTGAGTGTTATCTAATTTTTAAAAGCAGAATGACATGATGGCACCTGTCTACCAAAAACCTGGGAGGCTCCTGAGAGTCATAATTAGGTCTTGTTTATTTTTTTTCCTCCCAGTAGACCCTTCTTCACCATTCCTCTTTTCTACTGCGGCAACCAGTTTGTCTCTCAGTCTTTCTCAGTCTCTCTAATTCCTCTCTTTCTCCTTTTACTGTCTCATATGATATACACACAAACACAGAAACACCTCCAGTCCATATACACATTTTAAAAATTTGATCTTAGAAGATTAAATTTCATTAAATTCACTCACAGCAAAGTATTAAAATCAAAAGCTTTATCTCCATTGAGCTATTTGCATTTTAAGCCTCAGCTGCAGCTTGCAGAATTAAATGTTTATCTCACTTAAAGGAATTTCCTACATCAATAAGCAGCTATTACAGGGAACAAGGTATTTTTTTTTTAAATCCTACACAAATACACCCCAGCCTGGCTAATGAAGGAAGAAGGTTTGAGGGGCACTGCTAGGCATATCTTAATAGGCATTGGCTGCAGTAATTATTACCTGATGGCTTCTGTTTTAAATATGCACCCCTTGGGACACACTCTGAAATTCAGAAGGGTACCACCAACACTGCCACAAGCAGAAGCCCCACAGTAACCATATCCCTTTCACTTTCTAAACACATTTATCAAAACCTGGCAAGACATCACCCCCAATTGAATAAACAAAACTAAGATCAGTGTCTTTACCTCAGGGGTGTTCTGTTTCTGCCAGCAAGAAAATGTCATGCCTGACACCATTTATTCGCAGCACTGATAACCCAGCAACTTCACTCAGCATCTCTGTGACTCCTGAGGAAATATTCTTTGATATGGGACCTTGCTGGCAGCTCTCTCTTTTTGAGGGGGTGGGGGGTGGCAGGGGTGGGGTCAGGGAATAAACAGGCATCTTGAGAGAACCCAGGCCTGTTTATCTCTCCTTCCCTGTCCTTGGAGAGCTCGTCTCTGTAGGTTTGACTGACAGTTTTCTGAGGGTCCAGGAAAATTGCAAGCCAGCCCCTGTTGATGCTTTTTTTTTTTTTTAATGCAGGATAATTTGCTGCTATAATTGCCTCAGGGAGGAGAAAAGCTCCAAATGGAAAAAGAGGCAGCGCTTTCATTCAAGACAATTCTTCTGAGAAGCTTAAACATAATCTCCTCACTGAGACCTTCATTAGATTTTTACCTGGCTCATTCCCCCAGAAGCTTTAAGACTCCATTGAGATGTCACCTCTCCTGGGAAGAATCCCTGACCCCCCTGTCTTTGGTAGGATGCTCTCCTCAATGGTCCTGAACTCCCTTTCATTGTTGTTCTTATCTCCCTGGGTTTGAATTTTCTGATTGTCTGCCCCACTGGATTGGGGTCTTAGGGGCAAGCCTGTGTCCGAGTACTATATACCTGTAGCTTTATTATCTAAGTCAGTTCATCTAAGCTAGACATTTTATTTAAAGGAAAAAAGAAAAAGGACATTTCTATCTTTCAATAGAATTCTGGGGTTAGAATCCTGGGAGGAGTCAGGTGTGGTTTAGTGAGGGGAGTTCATCCTCCTTTTACTCCGAAAGGCTTTGAAGTTGTGTTGTGGATCCATTTGGCAACCTCAACAAGGCAGCATAAAATTCTAATTGCACCAGATTTATTAAACTTGATCCTGATTGGAGATGTTTTTATTCTACTGCAAAGCCCTAGTGCCTTGCAAGCAATACACTACTTCCAAGTATACCTGTGACCCAGAGACTCAGAAAAGAGAACTACTGTCCAGTGCCCATGCTGCCTCTACTTAATCATCACATCACTGGCTTTGTAAAATTCAGACATTTCTAGATGTGGGTTGACTATAAGAAGGGAAAAGAAAAGCCCACAAAAAGTCCTGGAAACCTTTTCTTTCTTATGGTGAGTATCAGGGAACTGTCGGTCTGATCTTTCCCCACGCTGAGGCAGGCATGCCATCAGAAGAAGAGAGATGTGAACAGACATGATAACACAAGTCACCCTTTCTCCTAAAGTCTGTGTGGACCGTTTCCACCTCCAGTGCTCACTCAGCTGTACCCTGTGTGACGTCACCGGGGCCCTGAAGCAACCAGCCAGCAATAGATGGGTATAAAGCCTAATGTTAGCACTGGATGAGAACTCCTTACAGATCATGGCCCTCGACAGGACGTGGTGATGAACTGGAGACCTGGGCGCTGACTGGGGGTTAATAACCACTCAAGAGCAGAGAGGAAAGCTCTAAATGCAGGCAGAGAAAAGAGCCCTGAGGAAGAACTAGGAGTCAGCACTGTTGGCAATGCAAGATTTTCTTGAGGGCTTGAGCCCTGAGGAAGAACTGGGAATCAACACCATTGAAAATGCAAGCTTTTCCTGAGGGTGTGAAGTCAAAGGAAGAATGAATAAAAGAATAAATGTTAAAGTCTGTGCCTCCCTGCCTCTGGTCTCCTGAAGGTACCAGAGGTTGACCTTCTTCTGGGCCTCGGATGAACAGAGCTGCTAGAATAGGAAAAGTCCACTCTCACTAGCAAATGGAGCCTCCAAATACATGAATCAGATTACTTTTTTTTTTGTTATCTAATATCCACCTTAGATACCAAAAAAAAAAAAAAAATCCAAATATCCAATATACAAAATCTCCAAATATCTAATATCCACCTTGCTTCCCTGGTGGCTCAGAGGTTAAAGCGTCTGCCTCCAATGTGGGAGACCCGGGTTTAATCCCTGGGTTGGGAAGATCCCCTGGAGAAGGAAATGGCAATCCACTCCTGTATTCTTGCTTGGAGAATCCCATGGACAGAGAAGCCTAGTAGGTTACAGTCCATGGGGTCGCAAAGAGTCGGACACGACTGAGCAACTTCACCTCACCTATCCACCTTGGAAATGAAGTTTTTTAAATAAATGTATTGCGTATTAAATAATACATACTCATGATACCAATTATACAAACAATGCAAGATCTTTAAAGATGAAGGAGAAAACATGCCAATGAAAATAATTTATAAGCATTTTAAAACTTTTATAGCTGAAATATTTCCAGTTGCATTTCCATATAAAAAAGGCCAATAGAAATATTTAAAATTAGAAACACCGCATAACATTGTGATTATACTTCTCAAGCTATTATACAATTATTAAATTTAGTTTCAATTTTCAAAGGAAAAAGTTAAAAACTAAAGGAAACATTGGATATCTTATAAATATTTCTGGGGAAAAATAGATATTAATGTGTGACAGTATATAAAATTACAGAAAACTGATTAAGAAAATTACAAGTTTTGGTTGATACATTACATTTTTTTAAAATCACATTTCATATTTAGTATTCAGGTTTCTCTGCTATGCAAATTAAGGAAACTTCTTTCTACCTTAAATATCCCTGAATCTTTAATTTCATTAATTATATTTTATTCATAAACACATAAAGTGATGCCAATATAAAAGTCTACACAAAGACTTAAATTCAATATCCCAAATAATGATTTTTAATACATACATAATATTTTTAACACTGGACTGGAAGAAACACAAGCTGGAATCAAGATTGCCAGAAGAAATATCAATAACCTCAGATATGCAGATGACACCACCCTTATGGCAGAAAGTGAAGAGGAACGCAAAAGCCTCTTGATGAAAATGAAAGAGGAGAGTGAAAAAGTTGGCTTAAAGCTCAACATTCAGAAAATGAAGATCATGGCATCCGGTCCCATCACTTCATGGGAAATAGATGGGGAAACAGTGAAACAGTGTCAGATTTATTTTTCTGGGCTCCAGAATCACTGCAGATGGTGACTGCAGCCATGAAATTAAAAGATACTTACTCCTTGGAAGAAAAGTTATGACCAACCTAGATAGCATATTCAAAAGCAGAGACATTACTTTGCCAACTAAGGTCCGTCTAGTCAAACTATGGTTTTCCCTGTGGTCATGTATGGATGTGAGAGTTGGACTGTGAAGAAGGCTGAGCACCAAAGAATTGATGCTTCTGAACTGTGGTGTTGGAGAAGACTCCTGAGAGTCCCTTGGACTGCAAGGAGATTCAACCAGTCCATTCTGAAGGAGATCTGCCCTGGGATTTCTTTGGAAGGAATGATGCTAAAGCTGAAACTCCAATACTTTGGCCACCTCATGCGAAGAGTTGACTCATTGAAAAAGACTCTGATGCTGGGAGGGATTGGGGGCAGAAGGAGAAGGGGACGACAGAGGCTGAGATGGCTGGATGGCATCACTGACTCGATGTACGTGAGTCTGAATGAACTCCAGGAGTTGGTGATGGACAGGGAGGCCTGGCATGCTGCGATTCATGGGGTCGCAAAGAGTCGGACACGACTGAGCAACTGAATGGAACTGAATATTTTTAACAGAATATTCACAAAATTTTATTTAAGAACTATGTAGCATAATTTTTTTGGTATTCATATTTGCTTCCCACAATTGTTATCTACCTATGCCGTTGTTCATTTTACCCTCTTAGGGTTGCTAGTTAACAACATTAAAACTAGTTAATTTTTTATATGTAATTCTCAGTTCAAATGGGTGGCTCCCATTCCCTGATTGGAAATTCTGATACAGAAATGTATGCAACATATTCCATTTAAACTTCAGAGTAAGTTCTAAAGTTAGCAATGAGATGTCCAAAAAAAAAAAACTGAAAAGCCTGTTTTGTTGGAAAGGGTTAGGGAATCAGCACATCAGAACCCTCTTATGGTCCAGTGTCTGACTCTTTGTGACTCCATGGACTGTGGCACATCAGGCTCCATCTAGCAATGAGTAGCATAGACTTTTTACTCTATCTAACAATCCTTGTTTCTTGCCCCAACCAAACTGCTTGGATTTAAAAAGGGGGTCTATCCCTTCAAAGTTCTGTGAATTTGAGCTCATCACTCAGTTTTAATAAGTAGTATTCCCTTCTGTAAGATGGAGATCAAATAACTTTCCTATTGGGTTATTGTTAAGACAGAATGAAATATGTTATGAATACATAGTACTCTTGAGAGTCCCTTGGACTGCAAGGAGATCCAACCAGTCCATTCTGAAGGAGATCAGCCCTGGGATTTCTTTGGAAGGAATGATGCTAAGGCTGAAACTCCAGTACATTGGCCACCTCATGCGAAGAGTTGACTCATTGGAAAAGACTCAGATGCTGGGAGGGATTGGGGGCAGGAGGAGAAGGGGATGACAGAGGCTGAGATGGCTGGATGGCATCACTGACTCGATGGACATGAGTTTGAGTGAACTCCGGGAATTGGTGATGGACAGGGAGGCCTGGCATGCTGCAAATCATGGGGTCGCAAAGAGTAGGACACGACTGAGCGACTGAACTGACTGAAGTTACTATTGTTAGGTACTAAGTTAAGAAATGATAGAGTGAAGACTAACACTATGTCTTGCCTGCCGTGTGTCACACATGATGGGGCGTTCCTGCAGGACTTTGCTTTAGATGCCTAAGTTCCCCATCCATTAAACCACTGATGTCTCTATCGCAGACTCCGGGTTCTTTCTTTGGTCTTGATGCTAGGCAAACACTGACCTTTCAGGCCTGTGGGATGCAGCCCCAAAAATCGGCAGGGCCAGCCAGGTGACCAAGAAAACTTGCAGGTCCCAAAAGTTTAGGGGTGATACTGAAAGTTGTAAGGGACACCCCAAGGTGGCTGTCCACTTGGATGCATGGGGTCTTGTGGTGACTTTCCTTGATTAATGAGAGCCAACGAAAGATCTAGAGAAAAATGGCCTCTAATGGCTGTGCTATTGTATCAAAATGAGCCTTTTGTAACTGGTTAAGCTAGCTCTCTAGAAGGAATTGGTATTTCTCTTGCGTCTTATGTAAATTACATATTAGATATAAACTTAATGGATATTTATAAGACATTCCATCCATAAGCAGCAGAATACACTTTCTTCTCTAGTGTACATGGAATATTCTCCAGGATAGATCACATCTTGGGTCACAAATTAAGGCTCAGTAAATTGAAGAAAACTGAAATCAAAACAAGCATCTTTTTCCAGCCACAATGCTATGAGGAAATTACAGGAAAAAATATTGTTAAAAAACCCCAAAAATATATGGAGACTACACAATATGTTACTAAACAATGAACGGATCACTGAAAAAAATCCAAGAGGAAATAAAAAAAAATTACCTAGACAAATGACAATGAAAACATCATTCCAAAGTCTATGGAATACAGCAAAAGCAGTTCTAAGAGGAAAGTTTATAGCAATACAATCCTACTTCAGCAAACAAGAGAAATCTCAAACAACTAACTTTATACCCAAGGCAACTAGAGAAAGAAGCGTAAGCAAAATCTAAAGTTAGTAGAAGAAAAGAAATTATAAAGATCAGAGCAGAAATTAATGAAATAGAGATGAAGAAACTAATAGCAAAGATCAATGAAACTAAAAGCTGATACTTTGAGAAGATAATTAAAATTGATAGAACTTTAACAGGATTCATCAAGGAAAAAAGGGAGCAGACGCAAATCAGTAAAATTTGAAATGAAAAAGGAGACGTTATAACAGACACTACAGAAATAGGAAGGATCATAAACGACTACTACAAGCAACTACAGTCCATGGAATTCTCAAGGCCACAATACTGGAGTGGGTAGCTGCTCCCTTCTCCAGGGGATCTTCCCAATCCAGGAATCAAACCAGGGTCTCCTGCATTGCTGGCAGATTCTTTACCAGCTGAGCTATCAGGGAAGCCCTACAAGCAAATATACACCAATAAAATGGACAGTCTGAAAGAAATGGACAAATTCTTAAGTATACTCTTTCAAGACTGAACCGAAAAGAGATAGAAAATATGAACGGACCAATCAAAAGTACTAAAATTGAAACTGTGAGGAATAATCTCCAAACAAACAAAAGTCCAGGCCAGATGGCTTAACAGGTGAATCCTACCACATATTTAGAAAAGAGTTAACACCTATGCTTCTCAAACTACTTCTTAAGATTGCAGAGGAAGGAATACTCCCAAGCTCATTCTATGAGGTGGTGGTTAGCCTGATACAAAAACCGACAAAGATATCACAAAAAAAGAAAATTATAGACCAGTATCACTGATGAACACAGAGGCAAAAATCCTCAACAAAATACTAGCAAACCAAATTCAACAACACGTTAAAAGGATCATAAACCATAGTCAGGTGGAATTTATCTCAGGAATGCAAGTATTTTCCAATATGTGTAAAATCAATGTGATACACCACATTAAGAAACTGAAGAATAAAAACAATATGATCATCTCAATAGATGCATAAAAAACTTTTGATGAAATTCAACACCTATTTATAATTAAAAAAAAAAAAACTCCACAGAATGGGGGCACAGAAGCTACTGACAAGGGATTAATCTCCAAATATACAAACAGCTTGTGCAGCTCAATACCACGAAAAGCCCAGTCAAAATATGAGCTGCTGCTGCTAAGTTGCTTCAGTCGTGTCCAGCTCTGCACAACCCCATAGACAGCAGCCCACCAGGCTCCCCCGTCCCTGAGATTCTCCAGGCAAGAACATGGGAGTGGGTTGCTACTTCCTTCTCCAATGTATGAAAGTGAAAAGTGAAAGTGAAGTCGCTCAGTTGTGTCTGACTCTTTGCGACCCCATGGACTGCAGCCTACCAGGCTCCTCCATCCATGGGATTTTCCAGGCAAGAGTACTGGAGTGGGTTGCCGTTGCCTTCTCTGTAAAATATGGGTAGAAGATCTAAATAGACATTTTTCCAAAGAAGATGTAAAGATAGCCAAAAAGGATATGAAAACATGTTCAACATCACTAATTATCAGAGAAATGTAAAATCAAAACTACAATGAGGTATCAGCTCACACCGATCAGAATAGCCACCATCAAAATATCTACAAACAATATATGCTGGAAAGGGGGTAAAGAAAAGGGAACTCTCCTTCACTGTTGTTAGGAATGTAAATTGGTACAGCCACTATGGAGAACAGTGTGGAGGTCCCTTAAAAAAAAAAAATAGAGCTGTCATATGATCTAGCAATCCTATTCCTGGGCATATAACCAGAGAAAACTGTACTTTAAAAGATCCATGCACCCCAGTGTTCATTGCAGCAGTATTCACAGCAGCCAGGACATAGGAGCAACCTAAATGTTCATCGATAAATGAATGGACAAAGAAGATGTGGTGCATATATACAATGTAATATCACTCAGCCATAAAAAGAACAAAATAAGGCCACTTGCAGTGATATGGATGGAACTAGGCATTGTCATACTGAGTGATGTAAGTCAGACAGAGAAAGACAAATATCATCTGATATCACTTACATGTGGTATCTAAAATATCTAAAAAATAAAATGCAAATGAACCTACTTAGAAAACATAAATAGAGTCACAGATGTAGAAAACCAAATTATGGTTACCAAAGGGAAAAGGGGCAGGGGAGGGATAAATTGGGAGACTGGGATCGATATATACACACTACTATATATAAAATAGACAATAAGAACCTACAGTATAGCCTCCCCGGCTACAGTCCATGGGCTTGCAAAGAGTCAGACACAACTAAGCAACTAACACTCACTTTTCACAGGAAATTATATTCAATATTTTGCAATAACCTGTAAGGGAATATAGTCTGAAAAAATAATTACTTTGCTGTATACCTGAAACAAGCCACGAGGCTTCCCTCATAGCTAAGTTGGTAAAGAATCTGCCTACAATGCAGGAGACCGGGGTTTGATTCCTGGGTCAGAAGGATCCCCTGGAGAAGAAAATAGACACCCACTGCAGTATTTTTGCCTGGAGAATCCCATAGACAGAGGAGTCTGGCAACCTACAACCCATGGGGTCGTAAGAGTTGGACAGGAGTTAGCGACGAAACCACCAGCACCATACCTGAAACTAAAACAACACTGTAAATCAACTATACTTCAATGAAAACACTGAAAAAAAAAATAAAGATAGCTATGCCTGTCATTACCATTTGTGTTATTTTCACTACCATCATCATCTTGTTAGTTACCTACTTCAGTCTAGTTTCATGAGACACCCTTTCTCAATGTTCCTGTAATACTGAAGTTTTTGGATCTCAGAATATCCCATGATCTCCTAAATCTGAATACTTGGCACTGAGAGTTCTTTCTGATTGAATAATCTTACCTAACTGTACAAGGAGTAATAGTCTGTCCACCTGCCAAAGTGCTATTTTTTAAAAGAATCTCTTTGATATACCTTCACCTGCGAGGCATTTATTGATTTCCCTAAGTAACCATAGAGAAGCTTCTCCCAAGCTTCCACTTGATTCTGCAAAGTCTTGTACCTTAGCCTATGACATAGCATCATGATTTCTGGCGTCCATTTTGGTCTTACTTCTAGACAGTGAATTTCATCAAAGAAAAACTTCGTATATACTCAGTCGCTGACATCACCATCATCTTCTTCAGCTCCATGGTTACCAAAGAGTAATGTTTATTTTATCATGGAAGAGACATTCATTCTTCTATGAACCTTATATATATACTATTTGAATAATGGAAACCTCCTTCATGTACACACTGCTATATTCAAAGTGGATAACCAACAAGGACCTATTGTGTAACACATGGGACTCTACTCAATATCATGTGCAAGCCTGATGGAAGGGGGAGTTTAGGGGAGAGTGGATGCATGTGTAAGTATAGCTGAGTCCCTTGGCTGTTCGCCTGAAACTTCTACAACATTATGAATTGTCTATACCCCAATACAAAATGAAAAATGTTTAAAGCTTGAAAAAAAAATAATGGAAACTTCCTACTGGTAAACTATAATCCTTTTAGATCATGTGAAATGGAAACACAGAAACCTTCAGAAACTTGCCTGAGGTCATACAACTAAGGATGACAGTGTCATGATCTGTAACTCCCAGACCAATTCCTTAATGCCATGTTGAATAAACACGCAAGTGTTTTATGAATAATGTCTATACAATCCCTAAGGTAACATTTAGCCCAAAGCCCAGTATATTTTATTAATCAATTAAGCATTTTATAGGTCATCAGTTCAGTTCAGTCGCTCAGCTGTGTCCGACTCTTTGCAAGCCCATGAATCGCAGCACGCCAGGCCTCCCTGTCCATCACCATCTCCCAGAGTTCACTCAAACTCACGTCCATCGAGCCTGTGATGTCATCCAGCCATCTCATCCTCTGTCATCCCCTCTTCCTCCTGCCCCCAATCCTTCCCAGCATCAGGTTGTTTTCCAATGAGTCAGCTCTTTGCATGAGGTGGCCAAAGTACTGGAGTTTCAGCTTCAGCATCATTCCTTCCAATGAACACTCAGGACTGATCTCCTTCAGAATGGACTGGTTGGATCTGCTTGCAGTCCAAGGGACTCTCAAGAGTCTCCTCCAACACCACAGTTCAAAAGCATCAATTCTTCGGCGCTCAGCTTTCTTCACAGTCCAACTCTCACATCCATACGTGACCACTGGAAAAACAATAACCTTGACTAGATGGACCTTTGTTGGCAAAGTAATGTCTCTGCTTTTGAATATGCTATCTAGGTTGGTCATAACTTTCCTTTCAAGGAGTAAGCGTCTTTTAATTTCATGGCTGCAGTCACCATCTGCAGTGATTTGGGACCCCAAAAAAATAAAGTCTGACACTGTTTCCACTGTTTCCCCATCTATTTCCCATGAAGTGATGGGACCAGATGCCATGATCTAAGTTTTCTGAATGTTGAGGTTTAAGCCAACTTTTTCACTCTCCTCTTTCACTTTCCTCAAGAGGCTTTTGAGCTCCTCTTCACTTTCTGCCATAAGGGTGGGGTCATCTGCATATCTGAGGTTATGGATATTTCTCCCAGCAATCTTGATTCCAGCTTGTGCTTCTTCCAGCCCAGCGTTTCTCATGATGTACTCTGCATAGAAATTAAATAAGCAGGGTGACAATATACAGCCTTGATGTACTCCTTTTCCTATTTGGAACCAGTCTGTTGATCCATGTCCAGTTCTAACTGTTGCTTCCTGACCTGCATCTATGTTTCTCAAGAGGCAGGTCAGGTGGTCTGGTATTCCCATCTCTTTCAGAATTTTCCACAGTTTATTATGATCCACACAGTCAAAGGCTTTGGCATAGTCAATAAAGCAGAAATAGATACACTAGGGTAAATGCTATGAAAGATGAGGAAGAATGACTATCCTACTTTCAAATATTTTACAGTTTGGTTGAGGGAAAAGGCATAGCATATATGAAAACAAAAATTAGACAACAAAAACACACTAAAATGGACTGTAGTGAAATTAATAAATGTTAGATTGCAGTGAGGGCCAGAGAATTTGGAGAGGAATGTTATTAAGAGATCATTTTTAAAAGCCACTAATGTATTATACTGTACCTTAAAAATCTTTCCTGATTCTTTTAGTCTAAAAATGTGGTACTCCTTACTTTCGTGAGACTAATAGACAAGCAATTGATTGGAACAGTTATAAAAATCACTGTTACTTCACATAGAAGAATGACAGAGACATTTTGTGTGTTGTTGAGCTTTGAGCACATGGGAGAACAGTGAATTTGTTGTCACTAGTTTTGAAATATTGCCGTACTTACGAGTATATAAAGAAATTTGAACGCTTGCTTTTTGTGATCTGTTGTGTGGTTTGTTACACACTATTTCAGTGTCATAGAGAGAAATTTCAAATTCTAACCATAAATGTTTCACTACGTAAGTATTTGTACTCCAGATACCGCAAAACCCCAGTTACAAAAACACCAAGAGTCACGAGTGAGCAACTCAACTACCACAAAATCATCACAATGATTAACATAACAAAGGAAGTTGAAGATATGAAAACTTCTATCCAAAAGAACAGAAGAGGTTTCTTTCAAAACGTCCCAGGCCAGGTGGTCCAAAATTACCTTGAGGTTAATGATTTAATAGATGTACATTATGCATATCCTTTATGAAAATCACTGTATCAAGGAGATTCTAATAAAGATGTGCTGTTTGAAATAGGCTGGAAATACTAAGATAGGGAAGCCCCCACCTTTCAGAATATTTGCACCATATGCTTTTATTAGAACTGAGAATGTAAATAGTGAATCATAAGTCCCCCAAACATCAAGCTTTTGTTAAATCTAAATCAGAAGTATGACTATTTTTCTCTTAAACTAAAAACTGAATAATTTAAAAGCTCACAGTTCAGAATGGCTGCGATCCAAAAATCTACAAGCAATAAATGCTGGAGAGGGTGTGGAGAAAAGGGAACCCTCCTACACTGTTCGTGGAATGCAACTAGTACAGCCACTATGGAGAACAGTCTGGAGATTCCTTAAAAAATTGCAAATAGAACTACCTTATGACCAGCAATCCCACTTCTGGCATACACACCGAGGAAACCAGAATTGAAAGAGACACATGTACCCAATGTTCATCGCAGCACTGTTTATAATAGCCAGGACATGGAAACAACCTAGATGTCCATCAGCAGATGAATGGATAAGAAAGCTGTGGTACATATACACAATGGAGTATTACTCAGCCATTAAAAAGAATTCATTTGAATCAGTTCTGATGAGATGGATGAAACTGGAGCCAATTATACAGAGTGAAGTAAGCAGAAAGAAAACACCAATACAGTATACTAACACATATATATGGAATTTAGGAAGATGGCAATGACGACCCTGTATGCAAGACAGGAAAAAAGACACAGATGTGTATACCGGACTTTTGGACTCAGAGGGAGAGGGAGAGGGTGGATGATTTGGAGAATGGGAATTCTAACATGTATACTGTCATGTAAGAATTGAATCGCCAGTCCATGTCTGACGTAGGGTGCAGCTTGCTTGGGCTGGTGCATGGGGATGACTAGAGAGATGTTGTGGGGAGGGAGGTGGAAGGGGGTTCATGTTTGGGAACGCATGTAAGAATTAAAGATTTTAAAATTTAAAAAAAATTAAAAATTAAAAAAATAATAATAAAAGCTCACAGTTCTATCTTGGTAAACTAGTATTCATACATAATTTTTTAGTGTATTCCCTAAAACTACTGAACCACCAAAGTATTCTCTATATTAAACTGAAAGTAACTCTATATCATATTCAAGTTAAAGTTTCTGATAATAAGATAGGCCTATGATTTAACATTACCATACTTAGCAAATTCTCTATGTTGTATGTGTTTGAATTGTTTCTACTTTACACTTTATGTTATCTTCACTTGTTCAATTCTTTTAAAAATATATATTCACACAATTATATTTGGTGGACTAGGTACATAGCTTGGAATTTTCAGTGATCATTTGAACCTTTTCTTTAGATTAAATATGTATTCGAATATTGCCCTTTCAGCATTGCTCTTTCATGGATAGACATTCCTCCTTTAAGTTGTTCAATGCATGGAGCAGATCACTCAAAGCTGGTGCTCTGGGACAACTCAGAGGGATGGGGTGGGGAGGGAGGTGGGAGGAGGGGTTCAGGACGGGGGACACATGTACACCTGTGGCTGATCCATGTCGATGTATGGCAAAAACCACCAGAATAATTGTAAAGTCACTACCCTCCAATTAAAATAAATTAATTAAGAAAAATCAATGGTGAATGAAAGATTGAACATGAAAATATAAAAATGCCTACATTTTCATCATTTCTCTATTCAACTTTCTATGGAAAGTTGTGACTGCAGTTGTGAATACAGTTATGACTGCATTTTCTATTTAAGATTAAATTTGATATCATTCTTTCACAGAGATTGGTAGCTAGGAACACAATAAAGATAAAAACTAAGCACTGAAGAAGACCACTCCTAGTTAGGCCAGGATCCAGTACTGAAACTATTTTAATCCGCAAAGATTAATTTTTGTAACAAAGATTTATAAAAATGTGGATGCTCAGAAGCAGCTAGAGAAATAGTCTTCTCTTTGAAAAGAGTGGAAGCAAGTCCCCAGACTCCGTTTAGACCCACTTGAGTGCTTTATTCATACGCTGGCTTTCAAATTCCACAAAGGCTTCTTTTTGTTTTCAGATCTTCAGGGGAGCCTTGTAATTCCCAGTGTCAAGGGCAAAATAGAATCTGTGATCTGCAAACAACTCAGCTCATCAGCATGAATTATTGCTCTGCCAGGCTTGTAAACAAATGTAATCAGAAGCCTTATGCAGAGGCCCTGGGGAGGGTGCCCCTTGCCCCTTGTCTGCTCTTTCCTGGTCCCTTTCCACTCTCCCATGAACTGTTGGCTCCCCACCCTGTTGATTGCTCTTCTTCACCTTCTCCCTGGGTTGCCACATCTGCCTTCCTGGCTCCAGCTAAATTTTCTATTATGAAAACTTCTAATTACACATTTTCAGCATCAGCCTTTTGCAGAAGCTCCACACCTGTATTTCCAACTGCCTACTAAATGCAACTTTAACCACCAAATCCAAAACTGGCTCATGCTTTCCTCCCTCCCTCGAGCCCATATTTGTTTTTCTGTGAGCGCTCCCATCCTGAGCTGATGTCTCTGCTTCATGTTGCCAATGCCGCACAAAAGAAAACCTGACCCCTTCCTCTCCTTTACTCCCACACTCTCCCACAACGGCCATCCAGTCATCAGATCACTTCATTCCATCCTAACTCAGGACCTCTCCAGACTGTTCCTACTTGGGAAATATTACCTGCTATCACTCTCTCCCCATTTCTTAATAGGATGATTTCCAGCCCCCTGTTTGTCTGAATATCTCTTTGTACGCATATCTCTCTCCCACCCAAGCAGCATTATTTCTCAAATGTTAAATATTTTGCTCTTCACTTTAAATTTGTAGTGATGAATATACTTACTTTTCTCATGGCAAAAGACACCTCATAAAGTTTTGGGTGGGCCAAAAATTTCATTTGTTTTTTTCCATACCATCTTATGAACAAACTTTTTGGACAACATCATAAAACTTGATGAAATTGATAAACGTTAGTGCTAATTTCTTTTACTCTTGACAAATTACTTTAAGAGTTTGCTTCACGTTCTCAGTAAACATCAAAACTCACTGGCCAAGTATCCAGACACATGGCCATCACCTATATCCTAGACATGATCTCCCACCATTTTCCCCATAAATATTTTACTTTGGACATTGAAATTTGTGCATTCTTCACTACTGGTGCCTTTAGCAGTTCCTGGAACACAGGAAGCACTGAATAAATGTTTGTTGGACAGATGAAGCCGTTCTCTGCAGTTCCGCTCTGTGAAGCCCTGATGATATTCTCTGTTGTTTCATATTCTACTCCCTCTGCCTGGAAACTTCTTTCTGCTCTTTTGAATCTGGCTAAGAATTGCTACCCTTTCTGCAAAATCTAGCTGACATTTGACCTTTTGACTAATTATCATTAATTCAGCAACTGTTCATTGAGCACATCCAAGAACTTGATGCAAAGGACACAAGAACCACAGTTTCGCCTGTGAAACACAAAGAATTATTAATACAAGACCACTGCATACTTATTTATAGCCATTCCTGTGTATTCCCACATATGTAGTTGCTTCCTCCTGTCCACTCCATTTTTTAAAATCATTCAGAACTACTGTATTAATTTAGGAAAATCTCTCTCCAAGTTAATCTGATATACTTTTAGACTGCATTTTATTACACTATACTTTTATTACAATATACTATATGTTTCCCCTAAAATGAGCACAAATTCTAGCAAATAGTAGGCCATCAATAAATGGGGCTTATTTATGTAATTATGGTGAGCGTACAATATAGTAAAATGAGCCTATGCTTTTGATCAGATTGCCGAGTTGAAGTGCAGACTGACTTATGTAATTAGGATGTGGAGTGGATCAATTCACTTTCCTGGCCTCATTAGCGCCTTGTAAATCAGGTGGGACAACATCTAGTTCATGAAGTTCTCATAAGCATTAAGTAATGAAATAGAATGGGCTATGAAAGTGTCAGTTGTTTGCTTGATTTAGGAATACGAAGTACAAAGTAATGCAAGTTCAACAGGTTGGAAAAGTAGAAGAACATGGGCAAGGAAAGAACAAACAACTGAGTTAGTAGGTCAGGTCTTACTAGATTCAGAAGCTCTCAGAGGGCAGAACAGGAAGAAATATATATATATAGATATATGGAATAGGTAAACTCATGTTTCAGTCAAACTGGGAAAGAAAAGCGAATAATTCCTTACTGAAAAGGAGTAGAAATGTGATACCGCATACTGTACAGGATTCTGTTAAATATAACTTTTTACAGTAAATTGTATGAGATTTTTATTTCTGAGCAAAAGTTTAGTTATTTTAAACAAATACATTTGTTGTTCTTTGATATCTGGATTTTGAACACACTGAAAGACAGAGATGCTTCACCTACAGGGAACACAAAGTCAAAATTTGGGGGGGCTCTGAGAGGGCAAAACCAGGTAGAACCTTCCCCATCTGTCTCCTAAGGGTCTGTCTCAACATTCGTATCTGTTTCTGCACTTACTCTGATGAGCTCTGATTTTAGACTTACTCTGGATTCCTCTGGCAGATATTTAACTAATGACTGATGGAGTGGGTGGGAAGAAAGCCTTCATCAGGTCAAGGCTTAAGAACCTGACAAAGCCAAGATTGAAGGACACTTCACAACAGCCTTTTTATAGACATGCGCAGACCACTCAGCTCTGAGGATATTGCCATCCAAAATAACTTTTGCATCTGCTTTAAGACAAGGCGAATTTACATGGACTCTAAGAACATTGACTGACATCACATTTCTCAATATTTTCCAAAACATAGATTTTTAACTACAGGGTATGTTTAGAGGGAAAAAGTTCAGCTTCGTTTGACTGCTTACAGTTCTCATGGTTTTTATTTGCCATGTCTCCTTTTTCCTTTCTCTCTTAAAGAAACTTGTCTTATTGACCTGATGAAACTAGGAATGATGAGCAAATCCAAAACCAAGCTATTTACTGAAGCAAAGAGCAATTTTAATAAAAGCCTACATAATTTCAATGTAAAAACTACCTTGAGAAACCAGAAGAAACAAAATTTTAAGAGAACTACCTCAAAATAGGAAAGAAAACTGGACCTTTTTGAATAGCTATCAGTTACAAGATACCATGGTCAGTGTTTATAAAGGTGTCCTTATTCAAGTCTTCCACAGTTCCCTTGGGAAAATTATATGGAAGAAGACTAAGTTCAACGTGTTCATGATCAAATATGCTAAAATGAAGATACAGGATTTGAGCAAGTATCCAAATACAGATGATTACTCCTCTACAATATTTTACCATTCACAGAGCATAATACTGTTGAACTTTAGGGTCACCTTAAATTCATAATCAAAAAGATGGGAGTTTTATTTTTATCAAGCACTACTGAGTCAATTTACAATTTTTCTTGGTTTATGATTTTGTAAGTAAACATGGCACTGTTTTTGGCACTGTGTCAGACTGACTTGTTTTCACAGCCGAAACTGAAGTCATGGACTAGCATTTCTGGCCCGGTTATAACAATATAATTTATAGCATATTAGCCTTTTCATATCATATTGATTTTTCATGCTGAAAGGCTTCCAAAGCCACAACAGAAGCTAGTTCTGTGCTGAGGAATAACAGTATCAAATTAAACATTAAGGCATGTGCCAATTCGAATACTGAGTTGATATTTAAAAAATAAACATTTGCTTCTTCTTAAAAACATTGTATTCACCCATGACTACATTCATGTGATAAAAGAATCTTCAAACACAAAGATGAAAACCAAAGATAATTACTTACCAGACCAAGAATAAGAGCCGTCACCACATACTGAACTCTAAGGTCACCAGCCTGAGAAAAAATAATCACTTGAAATAATTCAAAAAGAAATTGATTATATGAAATAAAATAAGGAAAAATGTAAACCAAGTTTCAGGAAGTATTTACAAATCATTTGTTCCTTAGATTGTGAAATACTTTGTTCACAGAATGTTTTCAATGCTGAATCCCATATAAAGAGCCTTATTTATCCCTTTAAACACTATTTGAGAAGTCCTCAATTCCCAAGTGGCTCAGCAGGTTAAAGAGTCCACCCACAATGCAGCAGCCACAGGAGACGTGGGTCAGGAGGATCCCCGGGAGGAGGAAATGGCAATCCTGAAGATTCCATGGACAGAGGAGCCCAGTTACAAAGGGTTGCAAAGAGTCTGACATGACTGAACACATGCAACAAGATTTATTACATTAGGCTTTGGAGTAGAAACTTCTCGGTATCAATCCCTGATTTCCTCAACTTTTTAAGCAAATAATGCTTTGAAGCCAAAACAAACTAAAAAGACTTCACTCTGCTTTATTCTTGTTCCTGAAACCAAATTTAAGTGTTTATATTTGAGCTTCCCTGGTGGTTCAGACTGTAAACAATCCACCTGTGATGTAGAAGACCCAGGGTTCAATCCCTGACTCAGGAAGATCCCCTGGAGAAGGGAATGGTAACCCACTCCAGTATTCTTGCCTGCAGAATCCCGTGGACAGAGGAGCCTGGCGGGCTACAGTCCATGAGGTCGCAAAGAGTCAAGACATGACTGAATGACTAACACTTTCTCTTTTTCATATTTGAGTCAAGAAACAAAAACTAAACTTTAAAATTTTTTTCATTATTTACACAAATAATTGTATTTTGAAATATTTTAAAACATAAAATATTATATTTGCCTCTTCACACAAAATGTTCCAGATACCTTCAGAAAAACAACATTATATAGAACTTCCACATAACCTCCAAATGAGGTCAACGTTGTTTCATTTCTATAATCCAGTCCACTGGTCAGTTCAGTTCAGTCGCTCAGTCGTGTCTGACTCTGCAACCCCATGGACTATAGCATGCCAGGCCTCCCTGCCCATTACCAACTCCCAGAATTTACTCAAACTCATGTCCATTGAGTCAACGATGCCATCTAACCATCTCCTCCTCTGTCATCCCCTTCTCCTCCCACCTTTGATCTTTCCCAGCATCAGGGTCTTTTCCAATGAATGAACTGGTCTTTGCATCAGGTGGCCAAAGTATTGGAGCTTCAGCTTCAACATCAGTCCTTCCAGTGGAATCCAGTCCACAGACTCCTTTAAATTCGGCCAAATGCTCAATGGTCTGGATATTCATTACTGTTCCCCGCCCCTCCCAATCCTGAGACAGTCATCTCCTTTCTTCAACAAAGAGCCCTTCCTCGGACTTGCCATCGTGTTTGTGTCCTTGACAGATTCAGAGTCTAAAGAAGCTCCAGGGCAGGTCTGTCCATTGTTTCTTTTCCTTAGGCAGACTCAGCTGGGACATTCTCAGCAAGAGCATCCCAGCCATGTTCCTCTCAGTGCAGCTCATTAAAAGGGACTAAGAGATAAGACATCTCACCACCACCACTGGTGATGTAACATGATACCCGTAGGCATGGTGGGTGACATTTCTGCCAGGTTTATCCACAGACAGACACATGTTTTTCCTGGGGACTTCCCTTCCCTTCCCGCTTCCCACTGGAAGCAGTCCAGGGGCTCCCGATGCAGGGGACGACACGAGTTTGATTCCTGGTTGGGGAACTAAGATCCCACAAGCCATGCCCTGCAGCCTAAAACAAATGTTATTTCTGTTTGTAACAAATGGAATTTTATAGGGAGATATCCTTAGATTATGTCAATACCCTGTTCCTATTTGATTCCACCAATCAGTCTTGGTATCCTTTGATTCTCACCTAAAATACCCACTACTATGATTGCCAAATGGTGATTTTTTTTTCTGTTTCTATCACATTTAATATTTGGCATTTTAACATAAAGACTGATTTAATATGTTCATGGAAAACTTTGTTTATATGAGCGTGGATGTATATTCTATTTTAGTCAATGACTTTTATCTAATAGTATTTTGAGGTTCAAAGTATTATAGATTTGTCCAGTGGGATCCCCTTCAAGTTGCCTCTTTTTGCCCTTTTAACAGATCCTTTTACCTCCTTCATGATATTGTTGAATACCAGACACTTTAGACAATATATCCTAGCAACTCTGGATCTGATGCCTCCCACCCCTGGAGAGCTGTCATTTGCTCCTGTGGTTGTTCGATTAGTGACTTAGCTGAACTAACTCTGAAATCTATCTCCTGTAAAGCGCAGCTTCTGATGTCCTTCCTAAGATCTCTAATTTACCTTTTAGCCTGCTACCTATGGTTCATCCTTGAATCACTATAACCACTTACTGGTTAGAGATTGTACTAAATCTCTTTTAGCAATCCAAGTGTTACTCATTACCACTGAGATATGTGTGTGGCTTGGAGGCCGCTCTCTCAGTTCCAGGAATTCACATTCTTGACCCACATGTGGACAGAGACTAAGTAGTTTGTATCTTTTCTTATCACTCCTGAGAGGGCTTACTATCTGGCTTGCAGAGTCTTCCAAGCTTCTAGGGTTTCATCTGATCATAGTTTTATGCCCGGCTTAAAGAGGAGGTTCCCCTGGATCACAGGAAATTATCGTTCACTGCATCATCAGACAGACACTGTGCTTTAACTCTAGCGTCAATATGGCCTTCACACTGCTGATGGCTGTGGGGCTCTGAGGACATTCACACGTCTGTTCCATGGCCTACTCTGATTATTCCTGACTGAGTGTAGCCTCGTGTCTGTGCATAGCACTCCCAACCCCCAGGGCTCACAGTGATCTCAGAAGGACTCCCCTTGGCATCCCCTTCCATGATTTTCTTTGTTAAACTTCCGATTGCTCTGCTATTTCACTTTTTGCTGTTGTGTCATGGGCTCCCCTGGTGGCTCAGATGGTAAAGAATCCACCTGCAATGCAGGAGACCTGGGTTCAATCTCTGGGTTGGAGAAATCCCCTGTAGGAGGAAATGGCAACCCACTCCAGTATTCTTGCCTGGAGAATCCCATGGACCAGAGGATCCTGGTGGGCTAGGGTCCACGGGGGTCACAAAGAGCCTGGACATCACCGAGTGCCTAAGCACAGCACATTGCATCATGGAGCTATAAACCTACTCTCTTAATTGTTCTCTACCAACAACTCCATTTTCAGAATTATTTTCCATCATCTATCAGCATGAAATTTCACAGCCCCTGTTCTAAATGAAGCCAGTTTCCTTAGAGCTGAAGAACCCTCCTCCCTCATAAGCAGGACCTTGGCAGTCCCACACAAGACTTGGAGGCAGTGCCAGTCCACACGCCCCCCCAGAATGACATGCCTGCTTTACAAATGGGTGCTGGCAGAGGGCACGTCCTGGTCTTCTTGACTTGGTCCAGGCTTTTTTGGCTTGGCCCTTCTGGGATGGAACTTCTGCCCATAAAGCCTTTATGATATAAAAGTGATACGATATCACCTATAAAGGTGATATCAGGGCTCAATATTCTCAGCCTGCCAGCCTGGAATGAAGCATTTACCGTACAAGTTAGTTCTTGGTGGAGGAAGGTCACTCTATATATCGGTGGACTGCCCACGTGGCACTCAGCGTCTGTGTACCATGAGACTTGAGGCAAGAGAAATATCTGTGGTTTTCCCCTTCTGAGATAAAGTAGCCCTAGCCTGAAAGCTGGACAGGAGGGAGAGGAAGAGTCTCTTTTATTACGGCATCATCTAATTAGAACTCCCAGAGCAGTTTCTGTGGGACAGAGGCAGGAGTAAGAGAATGGTCCTATCTGAAATATTGGAGACTCTCCCTGCTTTTTCTAAGATATAGTCAATTATAGTCACCGATGCACTGGACATGAACTTGGGCAAACTTTGTGAGATGGTGAAGGACAGGGAGGCCTGGCATGCTGCAGTCCATGGGGTTGCAAAGAGTTGGTACGACTGGGTGACTGAATAGCCACAGCAACAGAGCATAGTCAACTGGGGGCTTCCCAGGTGGCTCAGTGTTAAAGAACCCTCCTGCCAATGCAGGAAGACATAAAAGATGAGGGTTTGATCCCCTGGAGGGATCCCCTGGAGGAAAATCCCCTGGAGGAGGGCATGGCAGCCCACACCAGTATTCTTGCCTGAAGAATTACATGGACAAAGGAGCCTGGCGGGCCACAGTCCATTAGTTTGCAAAGAGTCAGATATGACTGGAGCGATTTAGCATGCATTCATGCATAGTCCATTTTGGAAATGAATGGAATGAATACTTTCCCACTTGCTATATATGATTTGAGAACAAATTCTAAAGAATTTAAGTGATTTTTTTAAAATAATTTTTTCAATTAAAAGATTATAGGGGTAAGTATCTACTGCATTTGATACTTTCCCTGATTTAACCTTGGCCAAGCAGAGCTGCTGGCCACTCCAAGCCCACTCCCCACTGGCCTGGAAGCTGACATACACACACAGAATGGAGGAGCAAGCATGAAGGAAATGCATGGCTTTAGTGGAAGACTGATCCAAAGGAGGAAGCCCAGAAGCTAAGGCACGTATGTTTGCTCTCTCTCTGGATCTCAGCAAACAAGTAACAGGACTGGATGGGCCTTTTGCATTTAAAATCTGTGTGTGTGTGTGTGTGTGTGTGTTGGGGATCAAGAGTAAACAATGGCTGGAGGAGCACGCAGTCTGGTGACATTTCCTTCCAATGCCCCGTCCTCTCTAGCAACCCTATGAGTCACTCAGTTTAGTGACTGCCGCCCATTCCTCTGTCTTACTCGGCTTGAACAGTCTTACTTTTAGCACATTAAGTAAAAAATGAGTAACTAATAGAACCTATGTCTAAAGTGCTTTTAAAATGGCCCTCTTTGGTATAGAAATGAAACGGCCTCATTGACCAAAATGAAACACAGTCTCCTTTGACCGTGACTTTCTTTTTTTTTTTTTTTTTTTTTGACCGTGACTTTCTATTGCTGTCCTTTCAGGTTGTTGTATTGTGTAGAATGCAATGTGGATGGTCATATCTTACATTTTTTTCCCCTTGCCTTCTGGCCATTTCCCATATTACTTCAAAAAAATCCACCTGCTGCTGTTATTGTGGCTAGAACACATTTTTGTTGATCTATCCAGCTGCTCAATGGATATTCAGAGCACAGCCATCAGATTCATGGCACTATGAGTGTGAGGTTATGAGTCGATCAACAGACTCTGGTATCTTATACGAGCGTAGTGTTCTGTGTACATCTAAATTAGATCACAGGCTCTTTGGGGCAAGTACTTTGTCTGTTCTGCTTTATGCTTTGCTAAACTCCATCCATACTTACCATACTCAATAAATATTCTCACAGAATATTTATGAGAAGTCTAACAGGGCAAGCAATTTTACCAGGATCACTGTACCCTGGTAGATTTAAAGCTCCATAAATTATATTAGTGACCTACCCTGTAATATTTTATCTAGAAAAATCTAAGTCCCAAAGCAACAATCAGATACTATCCATTTTTCTAGTTTCCTGGAAGAAAAAAAAATCTCAGAGCTGGCATAGTGGCATTTCAAAATCTATGACTGTGAAAGAGCACCATTTTAAGAGTAAATCACTCTGAATTAGAATCCAGATTTGTGGCAGATGTCTCTGAGTTCAAATTTCAGCTCAATCACTTTCTATTTGGCCTCAGATTTTGCTAAACCTTAATTTTCTCATCTGTAAAATGGGTATGCTAATAATAATTATGCCTACCATCTAGGGATGTTTGGAAGATTAGATTAAGCCAGACACCTGGTTTACACTCAGTACTTGTTAGCTGGTAGAAATTGTAATAGGAGTAGTGGTCACACCAAAAACTATAGAAGTAAAATCCAAGCAGATATATCTGGAAAAATTATAAAAGGCATTGTACATAATTATGAGTGGGGAAGTAGAGGAGAATTGGGAATGCCAAAGCTCACTTGATTTCATGAGAATTTGGACTCTGGAAGCAGGCTTGACATATGAGTATATTTTCACCAAAACCTAATCGATTCTATGATCTCAGTTTAAAGAAAGATTCTGTCGTTTCTAAGAGGTCTCAATAAATGAAAACCCATAAATTAAAGATCATTAATATATCTTTAGTATGGATTAGAAGAGGATATTTTGATCTGATAGCAAAATTTGTATCAATTTGGCAAGTATATCCTTACAAAGGAGATGGGTACATCAAGCTGTCTAACAATTGCTTCTCAGGTTATCTCCTTTCTCTGCAGTGAATCAAGTATACACCTGAAGAAATTTTGGCAACCAGCAACCAGTTCCTTTTAGGAAAAGAATATTTGATTTA
Source organism: Capra hircus (assembly GCF_001704415.2). Taxonomy (NCBI): domain Eukaryota; kingdom Metazoa; phylum Chordata; class Mammalia; order Artiodactyla; family Bovidae; genus Capra; species Capra hircus. The sequence goes on from NC_030817.1 coordinate 9,324,850, forward strand.
TGTCTACAGTTCTAATTACCAAGGTGGCAATTTAGCTTATTCACATCAGCCTTTTGTGAATTTAGTTATCAATTCCATGAGCATTAATAAACTCCAGGAGTTCTAAAACAGCATTTCAGAGATGGAGAAACTTAAATCCAGTCCCTGGAATGTCATAATGTTAAAAAGATATGTCTAATCTATAATTTCTTGTCTAGCCAGACATTGGCCTCACTAGATGGTGCCTTTCTAAACTATTTCATTATAACAAACTCCAACTCCATGCTAAGTTCCTTCAAGAGAAAACTGTGTGTTGTAGAACCAGTTTAGCTCTAGTTAAGAACATGTATAATTATCATGCATTTCTTATAGCAAAAATCTCTCACTGATACATTATATTCATGACACAAGGGAAAACATCAGAAAAGAGTTAAAAAAAATGGACATCAGGGGAGAAAATTAATTAAACATAGACTCTATATTGATGCCTGTATCTTTCTTTTTATTCTATATATTAGTTGGAAAAAGAGATAAGAGAGATAATTCCAGGGTTAAAATTAATAGACTAAATAAAAGCTTAGATATAGACTTTTCATTTTAGTTTCTGCTTCTGTGAAACAATATGCTCTGCTCTATCTTTAGACTCAGCCTTTTCTTTGTGACTTGCTTGAAGTGAACTGTGTTTCTAATATATTCAAAAATTTGGCACTCTGTTCAACAGCAGTATTCTCATGAAGGGAAAATACCATGTACTCTCATTTGCCATGCTAATAGGATGATACAAGGACATCCATCACTTTACATTCTTTACAGAGCAGTCTTCATAATTATAGGATCACGATTTCATTTGCAAGCTACATGGAGAAACTCCATTTCCTACTTAAAAAAGGACATTTTATAGATTACCTAAAATTTTGGTTTCTTGTAAAATGCAAACTTTATAACCTGGTTCAGACTGAAATGTGGCATTTCTGAGAAATTAAGTAAAAACATTTTTTATAGTTTCTCATCTCAGGGAATTTCTCCCTTAATATTTAGTTACCACTGAACAAAAGTTCTTAGTTTTTTGTTTTTTTTTTAAACTTGCATGGACTTAAAGGTAAATATTCACTAACATTTTGTTCCTACTCTTCTAAGAAGGGTAAACACCAAGTATAGGATTTTCAAAAAGGTTACGTTCACAACAAAGTTCCTCTCAAGAGTTTTCATAAGATACCTTTGTGATCAGTAGGTCCTATTTTGATGTAAGACTGAATTAAATCACTTCAGGTAGAAGCGGGTAGGGTATGGGGTAGAACAGGCTGATGGCCTTGCTTGATACTTCTTTTGGCCAGAGAATGGCTACATGCCATTGAATCAGAAACCAAACTTACTTTCATTCTCTTCTCAGTGGGTTTCCGCCCAGACCTACTGTCAAGTATCACTCAGAGACAGTGTATGTGTGTGTGTGTGTGTGTGTGTGTGAGTGTAGTGTGTGTGTGTGTGTACACATGTGCATGTGTATCCCATAGGGTAAGGAAATGTCCTTCACCTTGACAAGAACTTTAGGTAGATATTGATGAAATAATGAAAGAAAAAAATAAGCCATTTAAAAACTTGTTTTGGTTATATAGATGCAATGTTACATTTTATGTGTACTGTTGACATTTCTGTATAATTTCCATGCAGAAAAATAATTGGACATATAATTATACATGTGTCAGCTCAATTTATATAAATTTCATTTGATTATATCATCAAAAATCTGTTCATATGGTCATGTAGACACCATTTTTTATAGGTTATTGCTCATGTAGCAAGGCCATCTGCTCTCAAATTTTAAAAATAGGAAGCAGATTCAGTTTATAGTCAGGGAAATTGGTATTCTACAAAAAGAAAAGAAAGAGAAAACAGGAAAATTATTTGAACACAAATGAGGAGTGTAATTTCATCCTAGAAAATATATTCTAATCAAGCAAAGAAGTTATTTATTCTTTATCATTCAGATTTCAACAAGGATGATCACAGCTAATCTGTGAGAAATTATACAATCATTATGAATAAATACTTCAGTGACTGCAAAGAAAATAATGCTTGACTCTTACTTTATCAAAATAGTGGATTGTTTTGATAGGAGAATTATACTGAGTACATAAATGACTGAATTCATTTCAATCAGATTTTTAGGATGTACCCATGGTAATAAGTGGATTGTTACCATTATTAACACATGACATGGGGAAAATTTGTTCATTTTACTTTATTAGTTATTTATTCAACATATGTAGGGTTTTTGTTTTTTCTTTTTTGCCTGATTAGTATTAAGTGCTATTCTAGTTGCTGAAGACACAATGGAGAATCAGACACAAAAGATTTTTGCTTTCAAGGACTTTCTATTCTAGTGGGAAGATTAGAGAATTTATAAACACCTTTTGGGGGATGTAAAGAAGGTGCTCCAGGAATTCAGAAAGGATGAGATCATTCCTGCTTGGCATATGGATGGACAAGAGAGCTTCATTAACAGGAGTTTCATGACTTCATCATATCATCTGCTACGCTGATTCCTTTTTATCTAATCCTGATGTACCCTTTTCTTTCTTTGTTCATATGTTAATTAGTTATATCCCATGAAATTCATTTAATGACCTTCTGCGAGTCGCATTTGAAAAGCGCTGCATGTTATGCTGTGGTCATAAGTGGCTAAGGTAGGTTGGAAGGCCATCATTGGGAGACTGGGTCCAGGAACTGGCAACAGAAATGAAAGGTTCATCCAAGTGAAGAATTATGACAGAAGAAAGGAGAGAGTGCAGATCTTCTGGAAAAATGTTTTTATGTTCACACTAACCCCTCTGTTATCCATCTGTATCTTTGACTATCCTTACTGGGCACATTTGTGAATTCACCTCCTCAATTATCATAGTACATTCAGTATCATTCGGGATTTGGCCTCGAGATCTCACTGTACATTGTCCCCTGGGAAATCTTAAGCACATACATCCGAGACTCCAATTACCATTTGCAGAACAACTTTATTTTACGTGTATGTGTATATATATAAATACACACAGATGCCTATGGGTTAAGACCTGCAGCTCCCATTCTGGCGTCCATCTGAGCTGGGGTCTCAGTCTTTTTCCCATCACATTAATTTCCACATCTCCAAACTCGAGTAACCAGTAAAACTCATCTTTCCTCCTATTAGTGACTGTGTCAGAATGAAAACTCCCATTCTTATGTGAGTTTTGTAAGAATGTATGAAAATAGTATGTAAGAATGAAAACCCCCATTTTCTTTTACTTCTCTTTATTAAAGTCAGAAAGCAAGTCTTCCTGAGTTTATCTCCAAAGCATCATCTAAGAGTGTCTCTTCCCCTCTCAGATGCCACAGCCTCACTCAAGACTAACTTTGCACAGCTGGCGTATCTACGGCAGAGGCCGCGTGTGTCCCCCCTCCCCGTCTCTGTCATTCACTCATTCACGTGCTGCCAGTCTAGTCTGATTTGTTAAGAACTGGGAGGTGCGTAACTGTGAAGACTCACATTCGTCCCTCTGGCTGCCCATTCCCTACTCTCATATGTGCTCTATTTACAACCAAATCACCAAGTTGTTCACAGTTTTGCAAACACACCATTTCATGCCTCAATGGCTTCTGTGTGAAATGACTTCACACTTCTGCTCTTTAAGCATCATTTTCTCTGTGAAAGTTGCCCCTAACTTCATACAGTCCTACTCAGTCCTTCTTTCTGCTCCATCAGTCCCTGGACAGTTCCATTTCCATCACATTACATTTTGATTGTAAAGTATGTCCCATTCTCTCCCCATACTCTGACCTATTTGTAGGAAGGCACAACATTTTCTTTTCATCTTTGTAACCCCAGTACCTAACACACATGATTACCCCAATACATGATTATTAAATCAAAGTGGAAAATGTTATAAGAGCAAAAACGAATCTAAGATCACAGTGAAAGGAGACATCTTTATTGTTCTGTGTATATTAGAGGCATCTTCTGAAAGAAGAGAGCATTTACACTGAACCTGACCTAAGGATGGGGAAGATTTCAGAAGATGAGCATCAGTGGAAAGTCATGCTCAGTATAGGAAAGGATGAGATGAAATTAGGATGCAAGATGGAAAATAAAGAACCAAGAGTTATTACAGAACATTGGAATCTCATGCCTTCTATGGATTCTATAGAAATCTTTAAATTTACCTTATTTAAAAGATGGAATTTTTAAAACTAACTTAAGCTGCATACCAGCTTATGTGCAGACTAAACGACACAGATAGAAAATAGATTATACTGTGTGTAAAGAGGGAATATTGATTAAAGGAGTACTTTATTCTGTATATGACTGTGTTACAAACACTCTATAGGAAAACACTAGTTCTTACTAAGAACTATTATTTATACATTTCTTACCTCATCTCTCAGGGTATACAACACATTGTCAAATTGATTATCTTCATACCTAATACCTTCATATCGTACTTCATGCAAATACCTTCATAACATACTGCATGCAAAAGTAGGAAGTCAAGAAACATCTGGAGTAACAGACAAATTTGGCCTTGGAGTACAGAATGAAGCAGGGAAAAGGAAAATAGAGTTCTGCCAAGAGAACGAACTGGTCATAGCAAACACCCTCTTCCAACAACACAAGAGAGGACTCTATACATGGACTTCACCAGATGGTCGACACTGAAATCAGACTGAGTATATTCTTTGCAGCTAAAGATGGAGAAGCTCTATACAGTCAGCAAAAACAAGACCAGGAGCTGACTGTGGCTCAGATCATGAAATCCTTATTGCCAAATTCAGATATAAATAAAGAAAGTGGAGAAAACCACCAGACCATTCAGGTATGACCTAAATCAAATCCCTTATGATTATACAGTGGAAGTGAGAAATAGATTGAAGGTACTAGATCTGATAGATAGAGTGCCTGATGAACTATGGACAGAGGTTCGTGACATTGTACAGGAGACAGGGATCAAGACGATCCCCAAGAAAAAGAAATGCAAAAAAGCAAAATGCCTGTCTGAGGATGCCTTACAAATAGCTGTGAAAACAAGGGAAGTGAAAAGCAAAGGAGAGAAGGAAAGATATACTCATTTGAATGCCGAGTACCAAAGAATAGCAAGGAGAGATTAAAAAAAAGCCTTCCTCAGCAATCAGTGCAAAGAAATAGAGGAAAACAATAGAATGGGAAAGACTAGAGATCTCTTCAAGAAAATTAGTGATACAAAGGGAACATTTCATGCAAAGATGGGCTCGATAAAGGACAGAAATGGTAGGGACCTAACAGAAGCAGAAGATATTAAGAAGAGGTGGCAAGAATACACAAAAGAACTGTACAAAAAAGATCTTCATGACCCAGATAATCACAATGGTGTGATCACTTACCTAGAGCCAGACATCCTGGAATGTGAAGTCAAGTGGGCTTTAAGAAGTATCACTATGAACAAAGCTAATGGAGGTGATGGAATTCCAGTTGAGCTATTTCAAATCCTGAAAGATGATGCTGTGAAAGTGCTGCACTCAAAATGTCAGCAAATTTGGAAAACTCAGCAGTGGCCACAGGACGGGAAAATGTTGGTTTTCATTCCAATCCCAAAGAAAGGCAATGCCAAAGAATGTTCAAACTAACACACAATTGCGCTCATCTCACACGCTAGTAAACTAATGCTCAAAATCCTCCAAGCCAGGCTTCAGCAATACGTGAACCATGAACTTCCAGATGTTCAAGCTGGTTTTAGAAAAGGCAGAGGAACCAGAGATCAAATTGCCAACATCTGCTGGATCATCAAAAAAGCAAGAGAGTTCCAGAAATACATCTATTTCTGCTTTATTGACTATGCCAAAGCCTTTGACTAGATCACAATAAACTGTGGAAAATTCTGAAAGAGATGGGAATACCAGACCACCTGACCTGCCTCTTGAGAAATCTGTATGCAGGTCAGGAAGCAAGAGTTAGAACTGGACATGGAACAACAGACTGGTTCCAAACAGGAAAAGGAGTACGTCAAGGCTGTATATTGTCACCCTGCTTATTTAACTTATATGCAGAGTACATCATGAGAAACACTGGACTGGAAGAAGCAGAAGCTGGAATCAAGTTGCCAGGAGAAGTATCAATAACCTCAGATATGCAGATGACACCACCCTTATGGCAGAAAGTGAAGAGGAACTGAAAAGCCTCTTGATGAAAGTGAAAGAGGAGAGTGAAAAAGTTGGCTTAAAGCTCAACAATCAGAAAACTAAGATCATGGCATCTGGTCCCATCACTTCATGGGAAATAGATGGGGAAACAGTGGAAACAGTGTCAGACTTTATTTTCGGGGGCTCCAAAATCACTGCATATGGTGATTGCAGCCATGAAACTAAAAGTCACTTACTCCTTGGAAGGAAAGTTATGACCAACCTAGATAGCATATTAAAAAGCAGAGACATTACTTTGCCAACAAAGGTCCATCTAGTCAAGGCTATGCTTTTTCCAGTAGTCATGTGTGGATGTGAGAGTTGGACTATAAAGAAAGCTGAGCACTGAAGAATTGATGCTTTTGAACTGTGGTGTTGGAGAAAACTCTTGAGAGTCCCTTGGACTGCAAGGAGATCCAACCAGTCCATCCTAAAGGAGATCAGTCCTGGGTGTTCATTGGTAGGACTGATGTTGAAGCTGCAAGTCCAATACTTTGGCCACCTGATGCGAAGAGCTGACTCATTTGAAAAGACCCTGATGCTGTGAAAGATTGAGGGCGGGAGGAGAAGGGGACAACAGAGGATGAGATGGCTGGATGGCATCGCTGACTCAGTGGACATGGGATGGGCAAACAACAAACATATTCATAGGTAGAAACACTTAGCAAACAGAGAGCTGACAGAACAGAGGGGCTGAAGGGTAAATTGAGTAAATAGGTGAAGGGGAAAAAGAGGTATAAACTTTCAGCTATAAAATAAGCCATAGGGATGTAGAGCATAGGAAATATTATTAATAATATTGTAGCAACTTTGTGTGGTGAAAGATGTTAACATCTTACGGTGATCATTTTGTGTTGTATAAAATATTTAATCACTATGTTGTATACCTGGAATATAATATTGTAAGTGAAGTCACTCAGTCGTGTCCGACTGTTTGCAACCCTGTAGATTGTAGCCCACCAGGCTTCTCTGTCCATGGGATTCTCCAGGCAAGAATACTGGAGTGGGTTGCCATTTTCTTCTCCAGGGGATTTTCCCAACCCAGGGATTGAACTCAGGTCTCCCGCATTGCGGGCAGCCGCTTTAACCTCTGAGCCACCAGGGAAACCCTGGTATAATATTGTAAGTTAAATTAACTTAACTTAATAATATTGTAAGTTAATTAATTTAATAAATAATAGCTTAAGAATAGGACAGATAAACCACACCAAAACAATGGACTGATGAACACAAATGTTAACATATAAGCCCTGATATAATCTAATACATATTACAGGTTGATAAGGTGTCTGGGGTCCCCAAGGAGGAGAGAGGGGGTCTGGGGCTTTCGAAGAGGCGATAGGGGTCTGGAATTCTCAAGGAGGAGAAAAAGACAAACTTTTTTTTTCTACATTCCTTAGTCTTAGTCACATAAAACATTTTTTTTTCTTTAAGCCCATGAGCCCATGATTATACAAGACAGCTAGCTTAAACTCTGTACCAATGATTATATAATAACAACATATCCTGCTTGAGGACAGGTTTCTCCTTCTAGAGAACCTTCTGACTAATCCTGTCATTTTAAAATGTATACTGTGGGAGTGAGTCTGGTAAGACCTTTATAATCTTGATACATTCTTTGAATTTCCTGTGATAACCAACTAAAGAAAGTACATAACTCCCTTGCTAAGACTAGGGAGTGGGGCACTTTCCATCCCCCTTCTGATGTCAGAAGATTTCTCTGTCCTCTTTGACTTCAATAAAACTCTGCTGCACCAAAGCTCTTGAGTGATCAAGCCTGGTCCCTGGTCCTGAAGCTATATCTTCTTCAGAGATCATGAATCCAATGTCATTCAGCATAAGCTAAGAATACCGTACTTTAACTGAAGTACCTCTGGGCAGAAAGGGGCAGTCAGAGATGGAAAATAAAAAGACTTTCATGTTTCATAGTATATATCTACTTCAAGCATTTATGATTAAAATACATTTATTATGCTATCTGGCTAGTAATAAAAACAGGATTGGAAACATTAAGAAAACATAGATTAACAGACAAAATTATAATTATTGATTTAGGTGGATCATGTCATAGTCATGGGGAAAGATGATATTTATTATTGATGTTGGAGGAGACAGGAGTGAATAGATTTTGGATTTATGTTAGACATTGAGTCGACCAATAGAACTAACAGATGGATTAGTTGTATGAGATAGAAGTGTCTTGAATTACACTTATTTTCCAGGAATTAAAAGAGGTGTTTGGAGATACTGTAAAATAAGACTATAGGGACACTGAACAGGACTGATTTGATGAAAACGATAGTCTACCATTTCTGTAACTGTTACATTTGAGATGCCTCTTTATTCATGCCAGGAGAGGCATCAAAGGGGCAAAAACTCCAGCAGAGGGTCTGTTCAGGTGTTAAGAAAATAAGAAAGTCTGCATTTTGAAAGGCCCTTACCTATATAATCTACTGAGTACATCATATGCTGTTATCACTTGGGCCAAGAAATTTCATCACTATTAACACTTCATTATTAGCTAGTGTCAATAAAAAGAGCATTTCCTTTCTTGTGCTGGGAATATGTGTGTGTGAGAGAGAGAGAAAGAGAGAGAGAGAGAGATTAGCCATCTAGAAATTTCATTAGCTTAACACTAGAAACCATCTGGTTATAAAAAATAATGTAGAGTAATATTGTTTTAATCAAAGAATGACAACAAGAAGGCCAAACACTTTAAGAAAGAAACAGTTGAAATAAAAGCCAACAATTGTGATACATCCATTACTTATATATGTGAAGAGTTTATTCACTCTAACATTAAGTTTTTGTTTGTTTTCCACTTTCTGTATGACCATCCACAGCACTGGTTCCAGAGTATGGTCTCCAGATCAGCAGCATTTATTCACCTGGTAATTTATTTGAAATGCAAATTTTAAACCTCCTCCCTGACTCGGTGAATCAGAAATCTGGGAATGGGGCCCTGCAATGTTCTAACAAGCCCTCCACATGAACCTGATGCACCTTCCCTTAAGTTTGAGAATTACTGGTTTAGACAAAATGTTCCCACATCTGTATTTTGTTTACATAGAGCATTGAGAGTTTTTGTCCACAGTTTGATGATAAAGTCACAGAAGTTGGATTATTTAGTGAGGGAATAAAAGCCAAGAAACTATTTCATTTAAGTTCAGGCAGAAGTTAACTTACATTCTGGACATGAATTTTGATTGACACAGACTCTGACCTTTGGGAAGTGTGAAAGTTCCTAGCACAAATACTTTTAATCTGGTACAGATTTTTGACCTCACCATTGACAGAAGGTTGGCATTTCTGATACGCAGAGACGAGACTGTCTGACCTTTCTGCGTTATGATGATCGTCATGATTGGCAGACCTTGGGCTCTCTTTTGAGGAGCTGTGGCACCTGGCACCCTGAAAGCATATCAAGAACCTTCGTCCTGTCCTCTAGGCCTGAGCGTGACACATTCCCCCATCTGGTGATACGCCGAGATTCTGTTGTTTCAGTGGTTCTGTGGACAACTACCAGCTTCCTGCGATGGCAGCGTATAGGTTGGCAGCTGCCATTCCAGTGTCCTTAGCGTGCACTGATACTGCTTTGACAGCCAAGACCTTTGCTTGAGCAGCAATGTGAGTTGATTTCAACTCAGCAAGGAGATGGCTTTGGAATCCTTCCTCTAGACTGCATGCCTCATGGCACGCTGCTGGGAGAGTAAGACAGGCAGGAGGCAATGCAGGCGATACTACCTTTCTCATTCGTGAAACCCAAATACTCAAAGGTAATGTGTTTATCTGACCTATACCACTTTTTTTCCATAAAAATTAAATGTATTTAATATTTTTTAATGGACTAAGTGGTATAAGTTAGATAAATATATAAACAATCATCTCTTCTTTAGCCAGGCACATTGCAAGGCATGAGAGGAAGTGATAGAAAAATAAGATTCATCCTTGGGTGCTTACAATCTAGTTGGCAAAAAAGATATACATAAATTTGGGGCTTCCCTAGTGGCTCAGATGGTAAAGAATCTGCCTGCAATCCAGGAGGCCCGGGTTCGATCACTGGGTGGGGAAGATCCCCTGGAGAAGAGAATGGCTACCCACTCCAGTATTCTTGCCTGGAGAATTCCATGGAGAGAGGAGCCCGGATTGCTACAGTCCACAGGTCGCAAAGAGTTGGACATGACTGAGCGCCTAGGCACAAGCACAAGCATACATAAATTCACATCTAAAGAGGCAGCAGGCAGTTTATATGTAGCTCCAGGTAATTATGATAATGACCAAATATTCCATTTTATAAACATTTGAAATTTGATATAAAGGAGCAACTGACTCTAACTTTTAATCTTTTCAGCTAATTCAAATCTAAAACCCTGTGCAGGCTTATGTTAGGTGGGGAAATAAGACATGTTTGGGTGTTGCTTGCAGCCCTCCAGCCATTGCTTTCTGACCTTCTAGTAAAGGTTTTGTTCTTGTCCATGTTTCGCTATGTCATCATGTCTACTTATAAAAGTCCTCCTCCTAACACCAATAATCCAAGCATTGATTTGAAATGGAGCAGACGGAAAAATGTAGCTAAAAACTAACTTTTGACTCTAATGTGGAAGTATTTTTGTTTAAGAATCTGATCTGATGACTTTGTTGACACCTAAAACCCACTGAGCAATTGCAAATACCCCATATGTATCAGATATCCATACTGCTACTCGATGTGCACGCGGGCTTATTACCTCACTCATGTCTGACTCTTTGTGACCCTCTGGACTGTAGGGTTCCTCTGTCCATCAGATTTTTCAGGCAAGAGTACTGGAGTGGGTTGCCATTTCCTTCTCCTTGAATCTGCTACTATGGATACAGTTTAACTCAAGCGTATCATCTCTAGAATCCAGGGACATACATTCCATGTAAGGCATATCAAACTTACATAAACCCTTGAAAACATACTTAATTGGTTGAAATGTAAATTGGTACAGTCACTATGGATAATGGTATAGAGGTTCCTTAAGTTTAAAAATAGAGTTACCACTTGATCCAGCAATCCCACTCCTGGGCACATATCTAGCAAAGGTGAAAACTCTAATTTGAAAAGATGCATTCACCACAATGTTTATAGCAGTACTGTTTACAACAGCCAAGACATGGAAGCAATCGAAGTGGATGTATACTGACTGGTGAGTAAAGGAGACGTGGTGCTGAGTAACATTCCACTAGGTGAAAAGAACAACAACAACAACAAAAGAAGTTATGTCATTTGCAACAATGGAGGGCTTCTCTGGTGGCTCAGATGGTAAAGACTCCTTATGCAATGTGGGAGACCCTGGGTGGGAAAGATCCCCTGGAGAGGCGAATGGCAACCCCATTCCAGTATTCTTGCTTGGAGAATGTCATGGGCAGAGGAGCCTGGCAGGCCACAGTCCACAGGGCTGCAAAGAGTCGGACACAAGTGAGCAACTAACACAGCAGCACAGTAGAGATTATCATATTAAATGAAGGAAGAAAAAGGCAAACATGATATCACTCATATGCAGAATCTAAAAATAATACAAATTTACTTATTTACAAAACAGACTCATAGATATAGAAAACAGTCTTATGGTTACCAAAGGACAGGGGGAAAGGATAGAAGTTTGAGATTAATAGACACATACTACTGTATACATCTGGTCCCATCACTAGATGGGAAATAGATGGGGAAACAGTGGAAACAGTGTCAGACTTCATTTTTGGGGGCTCCAAAATCACAGCAGATGGTGATTGCAGCCAGGAAACTAAATGACGCTTACTCCTTGGAAGGAAAGTTATGACCAACCTAGATAGCATATTCAAAAGCAGAGGCATTACTTTGCCAACAAAGGTCCGTCTAGTCAAGGCTATGGTTTTCTCAGTGGTCATGTATGGATGTGAGAGTCGGACTGTGAAGAAAGCTGAGTGCCAAAGAATGGATGCTTTCAAACTGTGGTGCTGGAGAAGACTCTTGAGAGTCCCTTGGACTGCAAGGAGATCCAACCAGTCTATTCTAAAGGAGATCAGTCCTGAGTGTTCATTGGAAGGACTGATGCTGAAGCTGAAACTCCAATACTTTGGCCACCTCATGCGGAGAGTTGACTCATTGGAAAAGACCCTGATGCTGGGAGAGATTGAGGGCAGGAGGAGAAGGGGACGGCAGATGATGAGATGGCTACATGGCATCACCAACTCGATGGACATGAGTTTGAGTGAACTCTGGGAGTTGGTGATGGACAGGGAGGCCTGGCATGCTGCGATTCATGGGATCGCAAAGAGTTGGACACGACTGAGCGACTGAACTGAACTGTATACAAAACAAACAACAAGGACCTACTTGGAGCTATATTCAGTATCTTGTAAAAACAAAATGTATAATGGAAAAGAATCTGAAAAAAATTCATATATATATATATATATATATATATATATATATAACATATGTATATAAACAGAATCACTTTGCTGTATACCTGAAACTTACAATGTAAATCAACTATACTTCAATTATAAATTATACGAACTTTTTATAACAAAGGAAACAATTATCATAACTGTCAGCATAATAGCTAACAGCTAAGCGGAAATGTAAACAGTAGGGTAAATAGGGGCTTAGGAAACTATGTGGTTTGATAAATTTACCAACACAAAAATAGTGTTTGGGACATATATGAACATGGTGGAGGAAAGCAAAGGAAAGGAATGCAAAGCAAGTTACTCCATCACCTCTTGAACTCAATGCACAAGAATTGCCTAGGAAGACTGTACAGCTCCCGCTGCCCAGGTCATTCCCAACATGAAAGAAATAGTATTTCTAGTTCCAGAAGCCAGGGATCAATGGTCTAACATGTAGCTACATTTGAGAACACTGCATACAGCTAAGTGTATCTTTTGCACTACCCAGAGATTTGAGAAGGAAATGGCAACCCACTCCAGTACTCTTGCCTGGAAAATCCCATGGGCATAGGAGCCTGGTAGGCTGCAGTCCATGCAACCCGCTAAGTTGGACATGACTGAAGCAACTTAGCAGCAGCAGCAGAGATTCTGAAATGCACAGTGGTGCAGAGCTCAAAACCCATTATTAAAAGCAACAAGTGGGAGGGGAGAAAGTGGAAACAGATACAATATTTTAATGACTGTAGACCTTACCCCTTATGCAGGGTCATCTCTTTTCCTGTTTTATTCAAACATTCTCTCCTTCAAATTTTCAGCAGAATTGCAATTACCATTTCAACCATGACATTAAATTCCAAACACTTCATTCATTCCTGAACTATTGAAGGTCTTTACCAACCACCTTTCTGTTCTTAATTTCTGTCCATCAGTCATTTCTATATAGATTTTGCTGCCAGCTGTATCTTGCCATAATCCCACCATCACTTTTCATCTCTGCCCTAAATTTTGAATGGCTTCATTATCTCACAGAGTACCTGAGGTCTCCACAATCGCCTCCTTAGTCATGTTGAATAAACATGAATACAGCCTTTAATGTGTGGCAAATATTGTTCTTAGTTCTTCATGATATTAATTTCATCTTCTTGGCCACACTGTGAGTCATTTTTATTATCTCCCATTAAAAAATGAGGAAACGTAAGGCAGAGTGATCCAGAATACATTTCCCTGTGTTAAGAAGGTGGTCAGTGGTCAGTGATACTGGCCAATTTAAATGCTGGAAGTCTGGCTCCAGAGATGACGTTCCATGATCCAAGCGCGTCCCCACCCCTCCACTCCTCTCCGCCACTGTAATTCAATTCCTCAGTCACACTTGCCTGCAGGATTATGAGTTCTTTCTGAGTGTGGTTAAATTCCCCATTCTTCTGCTTTAACCTCCCTTCTTCCTCCCCATATCTTCTTCCTTAGATATTTGTGAATGCATAGTGGGTCCAGCACTGGTGGGAGTTTGTACCACAAAGATAAAGAATAATTATGAAACACTCTTCCTCTCTAAGACCCAACTGAAATCCTACTCTCTCCACGAACCCAGGCCAGAAGAGATGGTCGCATCTCCTCAAACGTAGATTTCACAGAGCTGGTGTGATGTACAATCTGGTAACTATAAGGGTTTCCCTGAGAAGTAAAGCATACATACCCAGACCAACCCATATGTGTACAGACGCACACGCACACACAGAACTTGATTTATTATAGGAATTGGCTCAGATGGTTATCATAGTTGGGAACTCCTACAATCTGCTCCCTGCAAAATGAAGAACCAGAAAAGCTGGTGATATAATTCACTCCAAGTATGAAGGCCGGAGAACCAGAGAAGCTGATGGTGCAACTGTCAGTCCGAGGTTAAAAGCCTGAGAACAGGAGTCCCCTAGGTAAAGTCTCAGATTGCAATGTCTAGAGAACTAGGAGCTCCGATATCTAGGGGCAGGAAAAGATGTGCATCCCAGCATAAGAAGAGAGGAAATTCACCCTTCCTTCTTTTTGTTGTACTGGGGCCTCCAAAGCATTGGTGAGGGTGGTTCTCTTCACTGAATCTACCTCATCAAATGCTACTCTGCTCCAGAAATGCCCTCACAGATACACCCAGAAATAATGATTGAACAGCTCTGTGAGCCTATCTTAGGCCAGTCAAGTGGACATACAAAATTAACCATCACAATAATCAACTCTAAAATTATTCTTACAGTTGAATATTGCATCTCTCCACAAAAAATATTCCTTCCGGACAGGGACTACTGCATTTATCAAATGGAGTCGTACCTAGGCATCAAGCTGTTTTGAATGTGCTAAAAAAAAATGTAATGGTTGAATAAAGTACCTGTTATGTAGTCTACAGATCAATAGCTCATCTTTCCCCCCAGTTCAGTTCACTTCAGCTGCTCAGTCATGTCCAATTCTTTGCAACCCCATGAACTACAGCACGCCAGGCTTCCCTGTCCATAACCAACTCCTGGAGCTTGCTCAAACTCATGCCCATTGAGTCAGTGATGCCATCCAACCATCTCATCCTCTGTTGTCCCTTCTCCCCCTGCCTTCAGTCTTTCCCAGCATCAAGGTCTTTTCCAGTAAGTCAATTCTTCTCATCAGATGGTCAAAGTATCGGAGCTTCAGTATCAGTCCTTCCAATGAATATTTAGTACCAGTACCCATTTCCCGCAGTACCTAGTATCACTCCTTGCAAATCAAAGTTCTAACATGTATACTATCATGTAAGAATTGAATCGCCAGTCTATGTCTGACACAGGATACAGCATGCTTGGGGCTGGTGCATGGGGATGACCCACAGAGATGTTATGGGGAGGGAGGTGGGAGGGGGGTTCATGTTTGGGAACGCATGTAAGAATTAAAGACTTTAAAATTAAAAAAATAAAAAACTAAAAAAAAAAGTTCTATAAACATTTAAAACTATAGTGAAAATGAAGAAAAATTTGAGCAAGACAATGAGAGGAACAGAAACAAGAAAGCAATGATATTGCCAGCTATTTGAATATTGAAAGAATCACTACTCACACAGAAATAAAGCAATCCTTTGAAATAAATTTTCAAAAAACTTTTCACCCTCTTTTACAGTGAAATTATCAAGGTCAGGGAAGTTTTCACATACAAAAATAGATATGTACTGATATTCACTTTTTAGACACTTTTTAGAAAATAAGTGATTACAGCCTGTATCTATGGATGTAGCCCATAATTTCACCTCCATTTAAGGGATATACAAAATTAGCTTTCTAAAATCCTAAAGTGACTTGCTCAGTATTGAGCCTAGTTAATGACAAGGATCTTAAAAGAATGTGGGCCTTTGGCCTGGATTTAAGTTCCTGATCTAAACACTTGGGCATTTTTCTAATTACAAAATGGAATTATAGCCATCTTCAATCCTAAATAATTTGGGCCAAATAGATTTTACATGTGATATTTATGACTCATGTACCCTATTCTGTAAAACTTCCCCGAAAGACTCATTAAATCTATTTTATGTGAATTTTTCCCAGCCTCGTACTTTCATTAACTGGAAGAAAGAGAACACAGCCTGCTCACAATGCAACCAGAGCCGTGCCAAAGCCCTCACTTGATGGATGTCTTCCTAATGAATTAGATATATTGTAAACAAGTAGTATGTGCCAGCCCAAGGTTTTCATTAATTTTTCATTAATGAAATGCACCACTTAGCTTGTTTGACATTTAAGTGAGTCACAAATTTAAACTAGAGGTCACCATAAAGAAGGCATTTTCCAAGTGTCACTGAAGGAACAAGCTAGCAGCTGCTCCACCTCTTAACTCAGATCCTGCCCCAAACAATGCTCTGTTTACCACCAACATGTTAATAGAATTTGCAACGAGTAAACGATACTATAATTACCTGCTAACGATGGAACCAGAGATCAAACTGCCAACATCCATTGGATCATAGAAAAAAACAAGAGAATTCCAGAAGAACATCTACTTCTGCTTCACTGACTATGCTAAAGCCTTTGACTATGTGGATGTAGCTTCTGTCTTTCTCAATGGATCGTGATTGGCTTGGGATTCAAGTAGAGCTGAGTTTACAGGGAAGTTACACATATTTCGAGTTCTTTGAAGCGGAAGAAGGTAGAGGTGAACAGAAAATATTTTTTTTTCCCTCCCCAGGATATACATTGTCCATGTAAAAGAAAAGCAAAACTATAATGAATATCGTTGAGCACACCTTGTGTTGGGCAGGAATTGATGCACATTTTAAATTGCACAAACATTTATTATGCTATGCCTGATATCATGTGAGGTGCAGAGAATACATAGGAGTATATGAATTGCTTCCACATTCACAGAGCTCACTTAGTGACAGACATAGACATGTAATCAGACCAGGTAGTCAATAAGGATACAGGTAGTCAGTATGAATACAGGTTCTTCCTGACCCAGGGATTGAACCTGGGTCTCCTGCATTGCAGGCAGATTCTTTACCAGCTGAGCCATCAGGGAAGCCCAAGAATCAGGTAGGCAATAAGAATACAGTATTCTTAGACTGTTTTCTCCAACCATAAAGTCATCTCAGACACAAGATATTCCAAACTTTGCTTCCAAATGTAGCAGCACATTTCTGAAGGAAAAACTGAGTAACAAATGAAAGGAAATGAGAATGAATAATCCTTGTCTAAAAGGAGCATGCATCTCTTACAATTCTCTTGCAAGCGCTCCAGTAGAACCATGGAGCTTTCTCTTTGGTTATACTCTGATCATCATTTTTCTATTGCCAAGCATGTTTCTCTCTTCTGGTGGTCCTCCTGGGGTTCATTTATCTCCTTCCCTCTTTCAATCTGTCACCATTTACTTTTTCACTTAGAGTTTATTACTTCACATCAGCCAACTCCTCTGCAATACTGCTTCAGAGGGATCACCATTTCCCCATCCTCCAATTTCCTTGCTATTCCTCAGAAGAACAACACAAAAGATTTGTTTTCTTTTAGAGCACCTCTGCTAATAATTTAGTGAGGCAGACTAAGTGACAATAACAATAAACTTGCCTCAGAGTAACCAAGGAGAAAAGAAAACAACCCCAAACAAATCTGCACCGGTGATCCTCACTTTAAAAAAATGGGGAGGAGATTAAAATAGAGCTTCAGTTCAGCTCAGTTCAGTTCAGACGCTCAGTCGTGTCCGACTCTTTGCGACCCAATAAATCGCAGCATGCCAGGCCTCCCTGTCCATCACCAACTCCTGGAGTTCACTCGAACTCATGTCCATCAAGTCGGTGACACCATCCAGCCATCTCATCCTCTGTAGTCCCCTTCTCCTCCTGCCCCCAATCCCTCCCAGCATCAGTCTTTTCCAATGAGTCAGCTCTTCGCATGAGGTGGCCAAAGTATTAGAGCTGCAGCTTAAACAAGGCCTATTAAAACCTCCAATGTCTCTGCATCACCTATTAGTGTTCCCACTCCTTACAGCTCATTATGATGCCTCTCTTTAAATAAGAAAAAAGAAAAGAAAATCTCCAGTGGATTTTCCTGACCCAAGAATCAAACCAGGGTCTCCCATATTTCAGGCAGATTCTTTACCAGTTGAGCCACCAGGGAAGCCCAAGAATACTAGAGTGGGTAGCCTAACCCTTTTCCAGAGGATCTTCCTGATTCAGGAATTGAACTGGAGTCTCCTGCATTGCAGGCAGATTCTTTACCAGCTGAGCCACCAGGGAAGCCCCTTCAAATAAGAAAAACAATAACAACAACAAAAACTCATCTTCTAGACTGTGAGGGTTTTCTTTCCAATCACCTTATCTCTTACCCTAATGATTAAAACAGTATGGAGTTTTTGTATAATTAGACTTCCCCTCTTTTGTTGGTCAAGTCTTTAACACTGAATAACCCAATATCCTTTAGCTTTACATTCCTCGAGGCCAAGTTCACTAAAGATGTACTCTGCTTCAAAAACTTCCCCATGTCGTAAAGACTCCTTCCTCCTAGAAAGTCATTTCTGCCCATTATGCAGCAGACATTATGCAAGTCATGAGGACATGGGGAAGAAATAGTGGAAGAAAGTGAAATGCATCCAATATACATGTTATTTTCATCTGGAGAACTAGGTCAGGTGGAATCCCTCTCCTTTCCCCATAACTCTATCTTCTAATTTATTATGCTCAGGCCCAGTTGCTTAAGTTGTGCTGACCCTGCAACCCCTTGGACTGTAGCCCGTCTCATTCCTCTCGCCATGGGATTTTCCAGGCAAGAATACTGGGGTGGGTTGCCCTTTCCTACTTCAGGGGAATCTTCCTGACCCAGGCATCAAACCCTCATTTCCTGTGTCTCCTGCCTTGGCCTGCAGATTCTGTACCACTGAGCCACGTACGAAGGCCCTAATTAATTCTGGGATTCTTTAATTTGCATAATAGTTAAATAATGAACAAATGTGCTGGTTCCACATATGTATTTAAATTACCTGCTTCTGATGATAGACGTCTAAGGTACCAATGCAGTGGCTGAGGAGATTTCCTTTCTTAATGTTTTCAGCCATTCTGAATAAGAGTTTATAGCAGCAAGAAGATATCCTTGCTCAATTATTTTAAAAATCCCTCCAGAATTTATCAGTGAAGTTTCAAACAAAGAGAAATTGAGGAAGGGTTAACTAAAAGACTGTGACAATGACGGCTTATTGTTGACACAATTAATAGTAGTTTCACCATGCGGCTTCTAGACACAATTGGAAATAAAACAAAAGTTGTGAAATGTGAGGTTCAAAATATTATCTTTATTGCTGATGAGTAGACGTTTTTGGTTTAGTGTTACAGTTGCATTCTGAGTGGCTTGCTGCTTGGATCTCCCACTCAACGAAGAACATATTGCAACCACATAAAATACCTCAAAACTATGAGCAAAATAAAATGACTGTTTTAAGTTACTATGTTTGGAGTTAGTGTGTTACACAGTAAAGAGAACAGGGAGAAGGCCTAACCAATGACAGAGGACTTAAGAATAATATAAAGAGAGAAGAATGGCAGCAATCAACCAGGCTGAATAGAAAAGGTAGAGGAGAAAGACAATCCGTTGGGCTTGGTTTACAAAATCTCAACTCCATGCATCTAAATGCATTTCATTTCTGCTTCTAACTTATTTCTCTGACAAATATATTTTTTCCAGTCATACATATTTATGTGCAAAGCGCTCAGTGTTATAAAGATCAAGATACTTCTTCCCACATGCCAAAATCTCTTCTTATTCTTTATGCTTTGAAGAAGATTCCTGTCATTACAAAAACTAAGAAAACTAGGCAGAGATGATTCACAGGACAGTACATGGTCTGGCATATTTGTACAGAGGAGACTCTCTAACGCCCAACACTTAACTGTTTCCCTCAAGTTAGATAATTCCCATGACTGTTGTCAAAAGACCTGTTGATTCACTACAAACAAAACCATAAAGAATTCCTTTGTTAACCAATCAAACTCAGAAATTTTATTTTTCTAAAAACACATGGAAAAAATAATCGCATAACCGTCTGCTTTTTCTTCTCGACTGCCTATATATCTACTTGGTTTCCCATCTTGATGGCCTGCCTAGACTTGCACCCTCGTACCCAAGGAAAGATGTCAGCCCTCTCTAGCTCCATATCAAGTAAAAGGGAAGGGCAGTTTAATATCCTTCCTTTCCAATCATCAAAGCAAAATAAACAAACAAACAAACCTTAACTACTTCCTAACTATTGAATCCATTCTCTCTATCCTTACCATTCAGATCTTTCTCTCGGCCCTCATCATCTTTTCACAGCTTTATCCAAGTGTCTCTTCAAAGCTTCTGTTCTCAAACTATGAATGGCCGTCCTCTATGCTACCACCTTCTAAAACACAAATACGACCACTTCAGTACCTTACTTGTTCAGTTCAGTTGCTCAGTCATGTCTGACCCTTTGTGACCCCATGGACTACAGCATGCTAGGCCTCTCTGTCCAACACCAACTCCCAGAGTTTACCCAAACTCATGTTCATTGAGTCGCTAATGCCATCCAACCATCTCATCCTCTGTTGTCCCCTTTTCCTCCTGCGTTCAGTCTTTCCCAGCATCAGAATCTCTTTAAATGAGTCAGTTTTTCCCATTTGGTGGCCAAAGTATTGGAGTTTCAGCTTCAGCATCAGTCCTTCCAATGAATATTCAGGACTGATTTCCTTTACGTTAGACTGGTTGGATCTGTATGATTCTCTGTAGAATAACTATAGGATAAATACAAGGTTACTTAATCTTCATGATTCTGCTGTCTGTATTATCCCACCTTTTACCTTTGGTTCAGTTCAGTTCACTCAGTCATGTCCGACTCTTTGCGACCCCGTGGACTGCAGCACGCCAGGCCTCCCTGTCTATCACCAACTCCCAGAGTTTACCCTAACTCATGTCCATTGAGTCGGTGATGCCATCCAACCATCTCACCCTCTGTGGGCCCCTTCTTCTTCCCTCAATCTTTCCTAGCATCAGGGTCTTTTCAAAAGAGTCAGCTCTTCGCCTCAGGTGCCCAAATTATTGGAGCTTCAGCTTCAACACCAGTCCTTCCAGTGAATATTCAGGACTGATTTCCCTTAGGATGGACTGGTTGGATCTTGCAGTCCAAGGGACTCTCTTTTACCTTAGCAGTAGTTATAGTATATACATGTACTTAATGTTCAAGATACACTAAACAGTTTGCTGCTGCTATGTCACTTCAGTCGTGTCAGACTCTGTGAGACCCCATAGACGGCAGCCACCAGGCTCCCCGTCCCTGGATTCTCCAGGCAAGAACACTGGAGTGGCTGCCATTTCCTTTTCCAATGCATGAAAGTGAAAAGTGAAAGTGAAGTCGCTCAGTCATGTCCGACTCTTAGCGACCCCATGGTCTGCAGCCTACCAGCTCCTCTGTCCATGGGATTTCCAGCAAGAGTACTGGAGTGGGTGCCATTGCTTCACTTTAGAATTGTCCAAATAAAGTTCCAAGCCCTCTACACCCCAAATAGAAGTCCCCTACCTGCCTCCCATTATCATTTACCTTGAAACCTTATTTCCCCCCAGGGAGAAGATATTCTCTATAAAGCACTCCGACATTTTAAGATAGATTCAGTTGCACTTCTATGAGTTGCACCCCATTGCTGCTGCTGCTGCTGCTAAGTTGCATCAGTTGTGTCTGACTCTGTGTGACCACATAGACGGCATCCCACCAGGCTCCCCCGTCACTGGATTCTCCTGGCAAGAACACTGGAGTGGGTTGCCACTTCTTTCTCCAAAGCATGAAAGTGAAAAGTGAAAATGAAGTCGATCAGTCGTGTCCGACTCTTAGCGACCTCATAGACTGTAGCCTACCAGGCTCCTCCGTCCATGGGATTCTCTAGGCAAGAGTACTGGATTGGCTTGCCATTGCCTTCTCTGTGCACCCCATTAGTGAATCACAAATTAGGAAAAGAATGTAAGAGTAAGGAAGGATAGGATAGAAAATATAGTTTATCATATATAGTAAAGATAATACCAGCTCTAATAAATTCTTGTAACAGAAGAATGTGTGTGTGTGTGTGTGTGCGTGTGTGTGTGTGTTACATACTGGAAAATATTATAAAGGATCTCTTGCTGAGGGCTATGGTTAAAAACAAACTGAAAATGATTGTATTAAACTATAAACAGAGTGAATCCAGGGACTAATTTTATAGTAATTAAACTTAAACAGTATCATCTGTGTATGAGTATCTGCTTAGAATCAGGTTCTAGTCTTTCTGGTATAAATATAATTGTTAATATTTTGACCACCACCCTGCAAAATAACTACTGTCATCCCCACTTTACAAATGAGGGTGCACATTTATACTTACTTCTGGCTTACAAATTTGGTTCCATTGGTTTGGATGTATATCATTCATTGTACCTATTGTTGATAAATACATTAGTATTTTTTTTTCCAGTCACATATATCATATGCAAATCATTTGACTTGGTAAAGGCCAAAGGATGATTCTATGGAGAAGCAGCAACACTGAAAGTTACACCAAGTCTATTTGACCCCCAAATATATACTCTTTCTACTCCCGTATACTACATCCACTAGGGCATCCTTTGTGGCTCAGATAGTAAAGAATCTGCCTATGATCCAGAGACCCAGGTTCAATCCCTGGGTCAGGAAGAGCCCCTGCAGAAGGGAAAGGCTACCCACTCCAGTATTCTTACTTGGAGAACTCCATGGACAGAGGAGTCTGGCAGGCTACAGTCCATGAGGTCACGAAGAGCTGGACAAGACTGAGTGACTAACACACACGCGGAGTAATAGATGACCCTATTGAATTCCTAACACCTGACACTTAAGAGCTTTTAAAACTACCATGATACATATGGAATTTTAAGGTAATTTCACTGAGCTCTGATTGAATGAGTTGTTATTAAAACACAGTCTTGTTCCCCAAAAGGTCTATACCTAAAAAGGCAATAATACAAATATGTCCAAAAATAGGCATTCTGACCCAAATATGAAAAAATTGCCTTTTTGCAAAGAGGTACAGGGAAAAGCACATGGGCATTCAAAACCATTCTAATAAGCATTATTCTTAAAAGCCTTGCCAAATGAGAAAATGAGCCACTGTCTTTCTTCACCATTATAACTAGTTAATACCAAGTAGAGGCAATGGCACCCCACTCCAGTACTCTTGCCTGGAAAATCCCAGGGATGGAGGAGCCTAGAAGGCTGCAGTCCATGGGGTTGTGAAGAGTCAGAAATGACCAAGCGACTTCCCTTTCACTTTTCACTTTCATGCATTGGAGAAGGAAATGGCAATCCACTCCATTGTTCTTGCCTCGAGAGTCCCAGGGACGGGGGAGCCTGGTGGGCTGCCATCTATGGGGTCGCACAGAGTCGGACACGACTGAAGTGACTTAGCAGCAGCAGCAGCAGCAGAGGGAAGCACATAAATATATGTTCTTGTTTTATGTGACATTCTTATCGCAAGTGTATCTCTAATTTCAAGTTTGTTTTGGCAAAAGCGCTTTCAAAAATATGTTGACATTTCAGTTGGTTGTTAATATTTGACTATTTTACCATATTTGGTACTGTCTGTCATTTTCTTGATATTAATTATATCAATCTAACTGCTGCTGCAAGAATAGGTTTACTTCAGTTCAGTTGCTCAGTTCTGTCTGACTCTTTGTGACCCCCTGAACTGCAGCATGCCAGGCCTGACTGTCCATCACCAACTCCCAGAGTTTACCCAAACCCATGTCCATTGAGTCAGTATTGCCATCCAGCCATCTCATCCTCTGTTGTCCCCTTCTCCTCTCACCCTCAATCTTTCCCAGCATCAGGGTCTTTTCAAAAGAGTCAGCTCTTCGCATCAGGTGGCCAAAGTATTGGAGTTTTAGCTTCAACATCACTCCTTCCAATGAACACTCTTTGGGTTTACTGTTACATTTAAGTTAATATATTAATATATAGGCATGCAAATACATAAATAGATATGACTAGTAAAATAAAGATGTTCAGTTCAATTTCTCAGTCATGTCTGACTCTTTGTGATCCCATGGTCTGCAGCTCACAGGCCTCCCTGTCCATCACCAATTCCCAGAGCTTACTCAAACTCGTGTCCATTGAGTTGGTGATGCCATCCAACAATCTTATCCTCTGCCATCACTTTCTCCTCCTGCCTTCAAACTTGCCCAGCATCAGGGTCTTTTCCATTGAGTTAGTTCTTCACATCAGGTGGCTAAAGTATTGGAGTTTCAGCTTCAGCATCAGTCCTTCTGATGAATATTAAGGACTCATTTCCTTTAGGATGGACTGGTTGGATCTCCTTGCAGTCCAAGGGACTCTCAAGAGTTTTCTCCAACACCACAGTTCAAAAGCATCAGTTCTTCAGCATTCAGCCTTCTTCACAGTCCAACTCTCACATCCATACATGACCACAGGAAAAACCATAGCCTTGACTAGACGGACCTTAGTCAGCAAAGTAATATCTCTGCTTTTGAATATGCTATCTAGGTTGGTCATAACTTTTCTTCCAAGGAGCAAGCATCTTTTAATTTCATGTTTTAATTTCAGTCACCATTGCAGTGATTTTGGAGCCCCCAAATATAAAGTCTCTCACTGTTTACATTGTTTCCCCATCTTTTTGCCATAAAGTGATGGGACTGGATGCCATGATCTTAGTTTTCCAAATGTTGAATTTTAAGCCAAATTTTGTAGATGAAAATTGTTCCCCTTCCTGGAATAAAGGCCCAAACATATAGGCGTCCATTTCTAATTCAGACTAAAGGGAAGAGGAACCAAATTTTCCACTCCTGCAAATACAGTTATCAAGATCAAGCTGCCCTGTAAGACTTACTGTTGAAGTTCCCTCTATCTCCAGTAGCTACATGATTGTTTTACATAATCATGTATGTATTCAGTTGCCTTAATTCTAAGGTAGAGGTGTTAATCTTCTTCCTAAGACTGTTTTGAGGATTAAAGGAAATATGATAATGATTCTAAGAGACCTAGCACATATAAGAACACAATAATATGTAGTGTTAAAGTTTGATGATTTATTAGATAGGGAGAAATTGTTAGGATTTCATTTGCAGAAGGATGTGATGATAAACTCTAAATTCTTTAAGGTTTAAGACCTATGTTCAGCACATTATCCTCGGAAATTGGCAGAATGTCAGCATACAGAAAGTTTAAGAGTTTTGGAATGAATGAAGAGTTGACAAGAATATACTGAAGCTGATTACTGCTCCTGAAGACTAAACCATTTGGAGGAAGTAATAACCATCCTCACAATACCAGCTCCTGCTTCCAGTTAATTCCATTTCCTTATCAATATGTAAAAATTAGATAACCCATTGCACACAGTAAGGCCAACAAGCTTGATTTAAGTGGAGGAGAGAGTGGCAGTGAAGGGCAGAGGTGAATATAGCATAAAGTATATTTTCAGACTCGGTACTCCTCTCTATTCTCCTCCTCCCCATGTGTCCTGTCCCTAATTCTGTCGTTTTGTTTTTCCCAGGTTTCTGGTCCAAGACTCGAAGGAGTCAAAAGAGGAAATCAAACACAAATGCTACTACTGGAGACAAGGCAAGAAAAAGAGAACATGCTACTCCGTTGTGTTGCTCGATATATAATGAGGTTCAACACAGTGGGAAGGCATAGTCACCCGGGACCCCCGACAGGGACTTTTGTCTCCAGGAGTATGAGAGAAATTGATGTGCACCTGCAGGCCAGTGTGAGAGATCTCACAAGGTAACGAGAGGTCTGTTTCCTTCTGAGATCTAATGTCAGAATATGGTCTTATTTTTATTGGTATACTTCCTGTCACCCAGTTCTCTAAGTTAGCGTAGCCTGGAAAAAAAAATAGCATTGATATATGTATCTATTTGCATATACATTGCACAGAAATATAAATTAAAACATTCATATGTAGACGTATAATAAATTTCAGTAAACAGAAATGTACAAAGCAAAACGTCAGTAGTTACTCCCACACTTAGAACAAAAACAAGCTAGACACACCGTAAATTTAGCCCAGAAGAGACAGGATGAAACATTTGCTTATCTGAGGCAAATATTTCCTGGCACTGGAAAGAATTCGGCTAGAATGGCTGAAAAATAGATGGGAGCCCCACAGATACAGAGGGAACATGCCTGCTTCTGAGGCTTCTCCTCTAGACAGCATTTTGTGGGCACTCACAAAGTCTTTGGCAAGAACACTGAGAAAGGATGTCCCTACTAGAGTAAGGAAAGCAATAGGCACTATAGGAGATGCAAGAAACGCCAACCTGGACCCTTTTGCGCCATTTTCACTGTGGAATAAAAGCCTTAATCTGAAGGGAAAAAGGCATTAACAATTTGGTCTAATGAAAACATATTGCAGGGAAGGAAAGGAAACTGACAATATAGAAAAAGGCCAGGAATGCTGACTGCTCCAGGAATCTGGAAATGGGGCAGGAACTCTGAGAAACCCGCAAGCCAAAGACCTAAGCAAGGTCACAGAGCTTACTTAAAACTACAGAAAATGCTTCACCTCAGGCCCCGGTGACTCAGCAGTAAAGAATCTGCCTACAAAGCAGGAGATGTAGCAGGAGCCCTGGGGTTCAGTCCCTGGGTCAGGAAGAGCCCCAGGAGAAGGAAACCCCAGCCACTCCTGTATCCCTGCCTGGGAAACCTTGCCAGAGGAGCCTGGAGGGCTACAATCCATGGGATCGCA
The DNA here is from genome assembly GCF_001704415.2 of Capra hircus. NCBI lineage: Eukaryota > Metazoa > Chordata > Mammalia > Artiodactyla > Bovidae > Capra > Capra hircus. Next base: position 9,351,605 of record NC_030817.1, read on the forward strand.
AAAGAGTCAGACATGACTTAGCAACTACACAACAAGTCCCCAGTACCAGGTTAGTAAATATCAGGTAAAACTGAAATAATGCTGGAAGACGTGTAAGAATATACGAACATACCCTTTCTAAGGTCAAGCACAGAGACAAGACATAAAGCAGAGGATGAAGTAGCCACTGGGTAAAATCCTCTGACAAACCTGCTCCCATAATACACATAAATGATCCTAGAGGAATTTGAAGCCAAGGATGTATTGAACTTATTCATAGCAATCGATTAAGTTCAGTTCAGTTGCTCAGTTGTGTCCACCCGACTCTTTTAAACCCCATGGACTGCAGCATGCCAGGCTTTCCTGTCCATCACCAACTCCTGGAGTTTACTCAAACTCTTTTCCACTGAGTCAGTGATGCCATCCAACCATCCCATCCTCTGTCGTCCCCTTCTCCTCCCACCTTCAATCTTTCCCAGCATCAGGGTCTTTTCTAGTGAGTCAGTTCTTCCCATCATCAGCCAAAGTATTGGAGTTTCAGCTTCATCATCAGTCCTTCCAATGAATATTCAGGACTGATTTCCTTTAGGATTGACTGGTTGGACCTCCTTGCAGTCTAAGGGACTCTAAGAGTCTTCTCCAACACCACAGTTCAAAAGCATCAATTCTTCTGTGTTCAGCTTTATAGTCCAACTCTCACATACATAACTACTGGAAAAACCATAGCTTTGAATATATGGATCTTTGTTGGCAAAAGTAATCAGCCTTAAACCCAGCACAGTTCTAGACTAGATAAATCCCATGGACGGAAGAGCCTGGCAGGCTACAGATGGTGGGGTCAAAAGAGTTGGATACATTTTAACGACTAAACTACCACCAGACCAAATCTTGAAACTAAAAGTCAGGTAGTAGAAAAGGCAAGCTTATTTCTAAGAATAAGAAACTATCTACCTCATTTTCCCCCTAAATTTAGTGAAGGATATTATATATAATTATATATTTAAAATATATGACACAGTGATTTGATATACATATACATTACAAAATGATTAACTTTACATTACTCTATCCATCTACAAAGTATGACCCAATTTCAACACCAACAATAAAATTAATCAATCAGAACGCATGAAAAAATGCACTGCCAATAGACAAAGAAATCAACACGGTTGGATTCAAATACAGTACAGATGTCGAAACAAATCACACAGTATTGAAAATAACTGCAACATAAAGTTCTCTAAACAAGAAAATGAAACTACGTAAGCCACCCGAGAACTTTCAGTAGAAATATAGAAACTATAAGGAAGAATCGAATTAAATTCTGAGAGCAGGGCAGGAGCACAGGAATGGATAAAGAATGCATTCAAAGATTTCATCAGTAATCTTGATACCGTTGAGAAAAGTATTGGCAGACTGGAGGATAGGTCAATATAAATTTCCCAAACTGAAACACAAGGAAAGGGGGTTGCAGGGGAAAAACAGGGCATTCAAAACATGTAGGACAATATCAAAGGTTCTAACATAACATGGATACAATTTGAATCCCAAAGCAAGAGAAAAAGAAGGCAGACTAAATATTTATGGATTTAACGGTTGAGAATTTTCCAAAATTAATGACAGACAAGTAACAGATTCAAGCAACACCAAGCAAGATAAATACCAAGAAAAACAGTCACCTAGTAATCCCATATTCAAACTGCTGAAAACGCTTAGAGGCAGAAAGGAAAAAGAAAACACGTGCATATACATACTCTTTCACACACTTGACATACGGAGTGGGTGACGATTCAGACCCTTCAACAGAAACCATGGAAGCCAAAAGGCAATCAGGCGACATTTCACAGTGAGGAAAGAAGAAGAAAGAGTAAAACTAAGTCCAGAAATTTATAACTTTTTATATATATAATTTAAATGAAGAAACAACTTTTTCAGATAAACAGCACATTTGTGGCCATCAGACCTAAACTATAAGAAACACTGAAGCGGTAAAAGGAATTCTGTAGGCAAAAAGAATATGGAACTAAGCATCAACTTGGATGTACACAAAGGCATGAAGAGCTCTAGCAGGGAGCTAACTAGAAGTATTAAGACTGTAGATTTCTTTCAACAACATCTCCCCCAGGCACATCAGTGCAAAAATTCCTCAAAGTGTTATCATATCAAATCCAACAATATCTAAAAAGGATAATACGTCACAATTGAGTGAGATTTATTCACAAGGTTGATCCAGTATTCAAAAATTTGTGTTCCTACGTGTCTGATAAAATCCATAGACATTTACAGCACAAATAATGAACCTCAAGGAATCTCTGATGTCCTTCAACTGAACAGGTAGACAGGAATCAGTCATACTATGGACTGCTATTCAGGAAATAAAGGAACAGATCATTGGTCTACATGATATGTATGAATCCCAAATGCATTTTGTTAAATGAAAGACTGAAAATTGTATAGGATTTTATTTATATGACATTCCAGGAGACAAAACTTTAGGAAGAGAGGACAGACTGGTGATGGCCAGGAATTGGCCATGTGGGAGTGGGTTGATCACAAAAGGGCAGAAGGACAGTTCTTTGGATTCCAAGGTTTTCTGTCTTTAACTGGTGAATATACAAATCTATGAATCTGTCAAAATCCATGGAATTATATGCCACAAAATGAATTTTAATTGAATGCAAGCTTTTTTGTTTTTGTTAGCACACAGACCTATGATTGGAAAATCCTTGAACTCCTTCACAGATCTTAGAAACCACTACCAAAGAATCTTTTTTTCTTTAATTGAAGAGCATATTTAAAGCAAATTCCATGTTCTCATTTGGTCACAGTGTCCAGTTATACATGGTAAAGGATGAAAGTACTTACAGAGAAATCATTATTTCAGAAAACAGAAGGAATTCAAGGTCAAGATCTGTGACTCGTCTAAGCACAAATTTTAAATGGGCTTGCATTTGTGCGTCTTTCCATGCTGGTCATGACCGTGTTTTGTGCTAGAACTGCACTCTGAGTAAATTCTGAGAATAAGTATGACTTCATTTTCTTTTAGTGCTGTACATGATAGTTCAACTGCCAATTATTTTAGACAAATCTCAGGGTAGAGTATATGTGAGTTGATTATATATGGGAAAATATCATTATCCTAAAAATAGCATTAGTGTTATTCCTGTTGCTTGTTCTTCTTTAATCTGTATTTATAATGATAAATATAATGGCAATGTAACTACAAAAGTTTGTTTACTGTATCCAAACTGTATACAATTTTTGAAAACAATGAAATCAACTTCCTATACCATAACATGTAGTTTAAAAATCCAAGAGTATTTACTAGCACTGTGTGGGAAGGGAGATAATTAGGTGTTCCATTATAGCCAGTGGTTTTTTGGGTGTTTCTTTTTCTTTTTTTTTTTTTTTTTGGCAAATTTTTACCATTATGATGGTAAGATAAGGATCTTTCATTCTTCATATCCAAATAAAAGCAAACATGAAGGTGCAGGGTTATAGTTCGCTTAATTTTAAAAGACTCATTTATGACCTCAATGATTAGAATAATAAAACACAGAAATGAACAAGCATCCTTTTAGAATAAACCCCAGAAATTTAGAAATGCAATTACAAATAGTAAAAATATTGATAAGCCTGATGATAGTAAATCTAACTGTATGAAAATAGTGTCCATTAGAATGGGAATCTGTAAAGTTCTACAATGAATACTTGTAAAAAAAAAAAAAAAAAAGAAATCAAGAGGGCTTCCCTGGTGGCTCAGTGGTAGAGTCCACCTGCTGGTGCAGGAGACGTGGGTTCCAACCCTGGCGTTGGAGGATCCCATGTGCTGCAGAGCAACAGAGCTCATGTACCGCAGCTACTGAGCCTGTGCTCTGGAGCCCAGGGACCTCAGCTACTGAGCCTGTGCTCTGTAGCCCAGGGACATGCAGTTACTGAGCCTGCGCTCTGGGGCCCAGGGACCGCAGCCATTGAGCCATTGGGACTGCAACTACCGAAGCCCAAGTTCCTTAGAGCATGTTCTGGAGCGAGAGAAGCCACTTCAATGAGAAGCCTGCACAAGGTCACTGGAGAGTAGACCCCACCCTCCACAACTAGAGAAAGGCCTGCACAGCAACAAAGACTGAGCACAACCAAAAGTAAATTCATAAATAAATTATTTTTAAAACCCAAGATGAGTGTTTGCACTTTTATACTATACACCTAGTCACATCCACTGACCCATGATCCTCTGACATAGTTCAGGCTACTGTAACAAAATATCATAGACTGGGTGGCTTGAACAATAGGAATTTATCATAGTTCTGGCAGGCTAGGAAAGCCAAGATCAAGACTTCAGCTGATTTATTTTCCCACTGAGGGCTCTTCCTGGCTTACAGAAAGTCAGTTTCACGCTATATCTTTACAAGGTGGTGAGAGACTCTGGTGTCTCTTCATGTTCTTGTAAGGACACTAATATCATCATGGGAGACCTGCCCTCAAGACTTCATCTCAACCTGTTTATAGCACCAAATATCCTACCTACAAATGCCACCACATTATGGGTTAGCACTTCAGTATTTAAATTTTAGAAACACAAATATTCAGTCCATAAAGCACCATAAAGTTCTATAAAGGACCATTCATCAAATATATAGTAATTATGCAAATGGCTGGTGTGGTAGTCGAGGTGGAATACCATTACCTATGATAGTAAGACATGCTACTAATAAGTAAAGGAAGACAATTGACAGACAGAGTTGAGAGTCAAAACTTGCAATATATCTGCTTGTAGAAACAAACCCTTCAGTGAGACATGAAAGGCAGCCTGCTAGGAGTATTTTAATAGAATAAGCTCCTGGAACATAGATTTTAATAACATTCAACTCACTTCTTAATTAGGTCACATCGTAAAAATATATGCAAATTTATGGGTTTTCAATGAATTTGGCAGTAAAAATCTAATCCATCATTTGTAGAAGGAACACATTTGTGCACAAATAATTGCGTATTTATCTCAATCCTATTATTATACAATATTCACATTGCTGTAGAAAGACTTTAACTTCAGATAATGATGATAATGATTTTGCTCTACAGAGGTAATTTAAAGGCAAGTGGGAAAGGAGAAAAGTAATGGGAACTCAGGTCATAAAACAGCATCATTTTGCTATCAAGAGTCGAAGGGACTTGACCCGAGAGGTTGCTGTTTTAACAATTCTTTTTTCTTAAACATGAAAGAAACATCTTTCATGAATTTGTTGGATATTTTTGATGTCCACATGTGAAAAAAAAAATGTTACAATCAAATGTGTAAACTTGTCTTTCTTGATATGTGTGTATCATGAAAGTGAAAGTGTTATTCACTCAGCAGTGTCTGACTCTCTGCAACCCCTTAGACTGTAACCCACCAGGCTCCTCTGTACACAGGATTCTCCAGGCAAGAATACTGTAGTGGGTTGCCATTTCCTTCTCCAGGAGATCTTCCCAACCCAGGGATTGAACCCAGGTCTCCCGTATTGCAGGCAGCTTCTTTACCATCTGAGCCAGCAGGGAAAATGTTTTAATGTGTATAATGATAGTCATAAATGTGGTCATATGATCCCTTCTTTACTTCAAATTCTACCCTCATACTTTTCCTTCCCTCCTGCCTCCTACAGGCAGAGAAAACAATACAGAGTCTCTCAGGCTGATGGAGAAACAGAGCGTCTGCATGGCTAGATCAGAGAGAGCAGGGAAAGAGTTCTTAAAAATTGGGTAGACCACAGTACACACACACACACACACACACACACACACACACACACACACACAGGGAAGGACTTTGGATTTTAAGCATAGCAAAAGTCAAGGCAAACCTTTCAAAGGAAAGGAATAAGACATTTTACATTTTGAACAGTAATTCTAGTTGCTGACTGGTTTATGCTTAATAGATAGGAACAAGGATAAGTAGGTAACCAAGTCAGAAATTTACCACATTAATCCAAACAGGGCTGGGGTCAGTGTGGAATCTGAATATGTGATGAGAGCAGTGAAATTTGAAGGTAGAGTATGTAGAACTTGTGAAAGAACTAAATGTCCCACCATTTCGTCTTTATTCACACTGATGATCTGACTCAAATGCTGCTTCTACAGTGTTTGCCTACATAAATCCAATATACTCATTAGTAGCCAGCTCAAACTCCCTTCCCATGATTCTCAGACTACTCTGTTCTAAAGTAATCATATCTTCTCCATAACTCATATGCTTTATTTTCTAGCATGTCCCAAACTGTTTCTAAATCCCAACAGCCAAAGACCAACAAGAACCAATTGAAAGATGAAAAAAGTTAAGATTGCTAACTTGCTGAACAAAACAGAAGATACCCCCAAAGAAAGCATAAAATATTCCACCAGATAAAAAGAGGACCTAAGGACATAACAGGGTGTTGAAAATGGGACAGTTCCAGTAGAATTTAAATGGTGCAGTGTTTTGTTTGAAACAAAACAAAGCAGCCCTTTTATATATAAAGATTTAGGCTTAGGCTGAGAAGCAGGACTCAGTGTCCCATTTCTTTGGAAACTACTAGTTATGGAAAAGTGGAATTTTGTGTCCAAAAGCCTTTTGTCTTAGACTTTGAAGCTGACTGAAAATCAGAGCTGCTTCTCCATATCAAAGTGACCCAAATAGCTAGGATCTTCCAGACAAAAATGAGATGGTTCCTTTCTCACCAATATGATTTGAAACAGCAAAGTTGATAGCACTTTATGATTTTAGATGTTTTTAAGACTGTATCTCAATAACAAGTAAATGCAGTTTCTAGGGATTTACACTGTGTATTACAGAACTCTGGTGTTTGGTGGGAGGTTATTGGTCATCCTTTTTTGAGAGTGAGAGGGCTGCTGGTTATATTTCTCATAAAATTTTTAGCAAATTTTTTTAAGTATGTGAAACTAGGACTTCCCAGGGAGGAGGGCATGGCAACCCACTCCAATATTCTTGCCTGGAGAATCCCCATGGACAGAGAAGCCTGGCGGGCTACAGTCCATGCGGTCACAAAGAATTGGACATGACTGAGTGACTAAGCACAGCACAGAACAGAGCTTCTCAGGTGGCACTAGTGATAAAGAATCCTCCAGCCAATGCGGAGATGCAGATTCAATCCCTGAGTTGGGAAGAACTCCTGGAGCAGGAAATGGCAATCACTCCAGGATTCTTGCCTGGAAAATTCCATGGACAGTGGAGCTTGGCAGGCTACAGTTCATGGGACCACAAAGATTCGGATGTGACTGAGCAACTGAACAGAAACACACATACGTGAACCTAAAAATAAACACACCTAAGGTGGCAAAAGACCTGCACTCCAAAAGCTGTAGGACACTGATGGAATAAATTGAAAATGACACAAAATAATGGAAATATATCACATTCTTGGGTTGGAAGAATCCATTTGTCTAAACAACTGTATTACCCAAGGCAATCTCAGATTCAATGCAATCCCTGCCAAATTACCAATGGTCTTTTTCATAGAACTAGACAAAAAAAAAAAAAAAAAGTTGCAGGAAACATAGAAGATCCTGAATAGCTAAAGCAATCTTGAGAAAGAAAAATGAAGGTGGAGGAATCAGGCTTCCCACCTTAAGACTATCTTGCAAAACTATAGTCATCAAAAATATCACACTGGCACAAAAGCAGGCATATAGATCAACAGAATAAGACAGAAAACCCAGAGATTAACCACACACCTATGGCCACCTAATCTGTAACAAAGAAGGCAAGAATACACAATGAAGAAAAATCAATCTTTAATAAGTTGTGCTGGGAAACTGGACAGTGCCATGTGAAAGAATGAAGTTAGAACCTTCTCTAACAACAGATAAAAAAAAAATAAACTCAAAATGGATTAAACATCTAAACGTAAGACCAGATATCACAAAACTTCTAAAGGAAAACCTGGGCAGAACACTCTGACATTAAATTGAAGCAATATGTTTTTGGATCTGTCTCCTAGAGCAATGAAAATAAAACCAAAAGTAAATAAATGAGACATAATTAAACTTAAAAGTTTTTGCACAGCAAGGAAACCATAAACAAAATGAAAAGGTAATCTATAATATATAGAAAATATTTGCAAACAGTGTTACCAACAAATGATTGATTTCCAAAATATGTAAATAGCTCATACAGATAAATATATAAAAATAAAAATAAAAAATGGGCCAAAGGTCTATAGAGACATTTCTCCAAAGAAGACATACAAGTGCCAACGGACATAGGAGAAAATGTTCAACATTTCTAATTATTAAAGAAATGCAAATCAAAACTATAATGAAGTATCACCTCACACAGATCAGAAAGGCCATCATTAAAAAGTTTACAAACAATTAATGCTAGAGAGGGTGTGGAGAAAAAGGAACTCTTCCACACCATTGCTGGGCATGTAAATTGGTGTAGCCACTATGGAGAACAGTATGGAGGTTCCTTAAAAAACTAAAAATAGAGTTACCACTTGATTCCAGAGATCCCACTCCTGGCATATATCTGAAGAAAACTATAAACTGGAAAGATACAGGCACTCAAATATTTGTTGCAGCACTAATTGGAACAGCCAGGATATGCAAGCAAATTAAATGTCCATCAACAGGTAAAGGAGTTGTTTTACACACCCATACACACACACAGTGAAATATTAATCAACCATAGAAAAGAATGAAATATGACATTTGCAGCAACATGGATGGCCTTACAGACTATCATACCAAGTGAAGTAAGCCAGACAATGAAAGACAAATATCATGCATTGCTTTATATGTGTAATCTTAAATGATACAAATCAACTTATTTATAAAACAGAAATATACTAACAGACATAGTAAACAAATTCATGGTTTTCAAAGGGGAAAGAAGACAGAAAATAAATTAGGAGTTTGGGGTTAACATATATATATATATACATATATATATACACACACACATATATATACATGCTATATATATATTATAAAATAGATAACCAAGAAGGACCTACTATACAGCACAGGGAAATAGTCTTAATATATTGTAATAACCTATAAAGGAAAATAATCTGAAAAATAATATATATGTATATGTATAACTGAATCACATTGCTGTACATCTGAATCTAACAACATTGTAAACCAACTATACTTTCATGAAAACACTGGGAAAATATGAAATGAAGAAATAAGAGATACACTAAGAAACTGTGCTAAGTCACTGCAGACGTGAACTTGTGATATTTACCCACAAGCTACTAGTCAGAAGGTACCACTAAGCATCTTTAAGTGTGTGCTACCTATTCCATATATTCCCTCCCCCCCAAACATCTTCATATTGATAGTATTTACATCCATTAGAACAACTGCTAAATAGATATTCAAACACAAGTTGCACTGTGGATTTACTAGAACTACATTCTCCAGACATGTATTCTTGAGTGTACATAAAGTTTAGTTTTCTGGAATTTCTGGTTTAGTGATTATTGATCTATTACATATATTAGTTTCATAGAGCTGCTGTCACAAGTTACCATAAACTCCATATCTTAAAACAATGGAAATTTATTGTCTTTCAGGCCAGGAGACCAGAAGTCCAAAACCAGGTTGTCAGCAGGGTCATGCTCCCTTCAGAGGTTCCACAGGGATTCTGCTTTTTCACTCCTCCAGCTTCTGGTGATGAGGCATTCCTTGGCTTGTGGCTGCCTCTGTCTGCCTTATCTTCACATTTATCTCTGCATTTTGAACTGTGGTGTTGGAAAAGACTCTTCAGAGTCCCTTGGACAGCAAGGAGATCCAACCAGTCCATCCTAAAGGAAATCAGTCCTGAATTTTCATTGGAAGGACTGATGCTGAAGCTGAAACTCCAATACTTTGGCCACCTGATGCAAAGAACTGACTCACTGGAAGAGACCCTGATGCTGGTAGAGATTGAAGGTAAGAGGAGAAAGGGACAACAGAGGATGAGATGGTTGGATGGCATCACTGACTCAATGGACATGAGTCTGAGTAAACTTCAGGAGTTAGTGATGGACAGAGAGGCCTGGTGTGCAGTCCATGGGGTCCCAAAGAGTTAGACATGACTGAGTGACTGAACTACACTGAATCTTATTTATTGTGTATCTATTATCCTCAATGGTGAAAAATTGAAAACATTTCCCCTAAAGTCAGGAAAAGACAAGGGTGCCCACTTTCACCACTACTATTCAACATAGTTCTGGAAGTTTTGGCCACAGCAATCAGAGCAGAAAAAGAAATAAAAGGAATCCAAATTGGAAAAGAAGAAGTAAAACTCTCACTGTTTGCAGATAACATGATCCTCTACATAGAAAACCCTAAAGATCCCACCAGAAAATTACTAGAGCTAATCAATGAATATAGTAAAGTTGCAGGATATAAAATCAACACACAGAAATCTCTTGCATTCCTATACACTAATAATGAGAAAGCAGAAAAAGAAATTAAGGAAACAATTCCATTCACCATTGCAACGAAAATAATAAAATACTTAGGAATATATCTACCTAAAGAAACTAAAGACCTATATATAGAAAACTATAAAACACTGATGAAAGAAATCAAAGAGGACACTAATAGATGGAGAAATATACCATGTTCATGGATCCAAAGAATCGATATAGTGAAAATGAGTATACTACCCAAAGCAATTTACAAATTCAATGCAATCCCTATCAAGCTACCAGTGATATTTTTCACAGAACTAGAACAAATAATTTCAAGATTTGTATGGAAATACAAAAAACCTTGAACAGCCAAAGCAATCTTGAGAAAGAAGAATGGAACTGGAGGAATCAACTTGCCTGACTTCAGGCTCTACTACAAAGCCACAGTCATCAAGACAGTATGGTACTGGCACAAAGACAGACATATAGATCAATGGAACAAAATAGAAAGCCCAGAGATAAATCCACGCACATATGGACACCTTATCTTTGACAAAGGAGGCAAGAATATACAATGGAGTAAAGACAATCTCTTTAACAAGTGGTGCTGGGAAAACTGGTCAACCACTTGTAAAAGAATGAAACTAGATCACTTTCTAACACCGCACACAAAAATAAACTCAAAATGGATTAAAGATCTAAATGTAAGACCAGAAACTATAAACCTCCTAGAGGAGAACATAGGCAAAACACTCTCCAACATAAATCACAGCAGGATCCTCTATGATCCACCTCCCAGAATTCTGGAAATAAAAGCAAAAATAAACACATGGGATCTAATTAAAATTAAAAGCTTCTGCACAACAAAGGAAACTATAAGCAAGGTGAAAAGACAGCCTTCTGAATGGGAGAAAATAAGAGCAAATGAAACAACTGACAAACAACTAATCTCAAAAATATACAAACTTATGCAGCTCAATTCCAGAAAAAAAATGACCCAATCAAAAAATGGGCCAAAGAACTAAATAGACATTTCTCCAAAGAAGACATACAGATGGCTAGCAAACACATGAAAAGATGTTCAACATCACCCATTATTAGAGAAATGCAAATCAAAACCACAATGAGGTACCACTTCACACCAGTCAGAATGGCTGCGATCCAAAAATCTGCAAGCAATAAATGCTGGAGAGGGTGTGGAGAAAAGGGAACCCTCCTACACTGTTGGTGGGAATGCAAACTAGTACAACCACTATGGAAAGCAGTGTGGAGATTCCTTAAAAAATTGCAAATAGAACTGCCATATGACCCAGCAATCCCACTTCTGGGCATACACACTGAGGAAACCAGAATTGAAAAAGACACGTGTACCCCAATGTTCATCACAGCACTGTTTACAATAGCCAGGACATGGAAACAACCTAGATGTCCATCAGCAGATGAATGGATAAGAAAGCAGTGGTACATATACACAATGGAGTATTACTCAGCCATTAAAAAGAATACATTTGAATCAGTTCTGATGAGATGGATGAAACTGGAGCTAATTATACAGAGTGAAGTAAGCCAGAAAGAAAAACACCAATACAGTATACTAACACATATATATGGAATTTAGAAAGATGGCAATGATGACCCTGTATGCAAGATAGCAAAAAAGACACAGATGTGTATAGTGGACTTTTGGACTCAGAGGGAGAGAGAGAGGGTGGGATGATTTGGGAGAATGGCATTGAAACGTGTATACTATCATGTAAGAATCGAATCACCAGTCTATGTCTGATGCAGGATACAGCATGCTTGGGGCTGGTGCACGGGGATGACCCAGAGGGATGTTGTGGGGAGGGAGGTGGGAGGGGGGTTCATGTTTGGGATCGCATGTACACCCGTGTTGGATTCATGTCAATGTATGGCAAAACCAATACAGTATTATAAAGTAAAATAAAGTAAAAATAAAAAGTTAAAAAAAAAAAAACTCTAATATAAGGAAACATTTTTGTTTTTGTATTTAGTGTCCAAACTCATAATCCAGCATAAACTCTTTCAAGGTCTTTTAATTAATCCCATTTTTTGACATAAGGTTTACTCTTTCTGCCTTATCAAGCAATAGTTCACAGTTTCCAGGGTTAGGATGTGGAAATATCTTCTTACTCCATGTAGCCCACCACACATAGTTTTCTTGTAAATTAAAAATCCAGGAGAGAGAGGTGGGAGGGCGGTATAGGAGGAGGGTGACAGACGAACATTTCCCTATGGGCGATTCATGACGATGTATGGCAGCATCTATCACGCTATTGTAGGATAATTATCCTCCAACTAAAGTAAAATTTAAAAAAATGCAACCATGGACTATGCTTCTAGTCGTTTCACTATTTTAAATAGTAATTTGATCACATTATCCTTATTAATTTTCCAAGAATATCCTTTGTGCTCACTGTTTCAATTAAAGCATATGTTAGATCTTATAAACCATTACTATTGTTCTGTTAATACAGGTCCCAAATACTTATTTGGTAATGCTAATGGTAACACAACTCACAGTTGGCAATTATTTAATGTGCGGCAATGTGCTTTTGTTCCAGTACACAGCTCTGAACACTGACAGCTGATTGTTTATACATGATGAAGCACCTGTATTATGCACAGTTTATAACAACAGTGATTTCATTATTTCTTGCATGTATATCTAACACAGAGTGAGAGGTTCCTTCCACATCCGCTTTATTCCGGGACCAGAGCTGAAGAAACCACCGCTAACAGGAACATACTGATCTTGCGGCAGAAGAAAGAGAAGCAGACTCAGGGAGAAAGGCTCGAAAGGCTGTTACTTGAGACTGACACACAGTACTTTTGAATTTACAGAAACACGAAACATGGCCAGTTTGGAAGGCGACAGACACAGGGTGTATGAGAGAAGAGTAGAGAGAAGCATGATCGTCTCATATGGAGATACTACACAGAACTTTTTGATTAACTCAACCATGTCTAGCTCCTGCCTCAGAAAACTCACTCATATATTTGTTATTGAATACATCCTTTCTGATGAGGCCTTGGCCCAACTGTCTTGGTCATGGCAGACTTTCTAAATGACAAGAGTAAAGGGAATGTTGAGCATCGTTTTTTAACTACTAAATTAAAGAAAAAATAAGTTGAGAATTTTTAGTAGTAAAATTTTACCTTATCAGAAATAGCACATGTACCCTTGTCTGCTATATTCCAAATCCAATTTATCTACCATTCAAAAATACTAGACTGTTGGGTATGTTTTTCCATCATTCCATCCATAGTCCTTTTATCTTTACCTCATTTAAATTTATGTGAGGCAACAAACACACACCATGGAGGAAAAAAAAAAGAAAAATATTAAAAGGATCGCATAAAAACTAGGTCATTAAGTAAGAAGCACAATCGTGGCAGGTTGCAGTTCTAATGATGGAAGACATGATTTAAAAATTAATTCACGTCTGTAATACACTGGCAAAAATCTATTTCTCTCTGTGACCACCTTACCACCAATCAATAAATATTCACGAGACACCTGTGGATATGTGTTGCAGAAAGGTATTAAACTTCTAAACACTGGAAACATCACAGCTGGCCTGCTTAATATAGTAGCTTTTGCTAAGTCTCTAAAGTGTGGCACAGCAGGTGATGTTAGACCAGGTAAGAATTTAAGCAGAATAAATTACAAGATGAACTATTAATCCCCACTGACCATGAATTCCTGGTTAACAAGAGATAGACAAATTAGACTAAATGTTCTTTAACTCAAGGGTATTATTTCTAGCTTAAATAGCTAACCCCTTTGATCAGACATGACATTAATCCTCTCTGAAGAAAGACACCACGGGCCTTTCAGTGACAGTAAGTAAATAGGATATTTTCCAGGTGCTGTTCTTTGTAGGGTGCCTTTAGGGGAAGAGCAGTAATAGAATTCATCATTTAATGATTTTACACTCAAAAGTGAACGTATCTGTAATGTTTTAATCAATTTCAGACCATTTCCCAAATATTAAATTAGAAAAAAACTACTGTCTACAACATCCGATTACTCATAGATAAGGTCAGAGAGAGGAGACTAAAGAGGAGATTGTAACAGAAGGATACATGAGTTGTTGTGTTTAATTTTAATATGTAGCAACAGTATGTGTTAGTTAAACTTAATGAAATCTTAGGTCATAATAAAATACAAATTCTGTAACAAGTAAATAGATACTTTGTTCTAAAAGGTGTTCAGAAAAAGTCTGGGCAGAATGCTTTACTCTGGGCGTGGTATTTGGAGAGAAACATGAAAATAAAATACTATCTGGAATCCAGAAGAAAGGACAGGATGGCAGAAACTCTAAATCATGCCGTATTTACTCACTCAAAAAGCAAGCACTGAGAACATGTGTTGGAAGAAAGTTAGGAGGAATCACATATATTTATAGCTAGGACAAGGACAGACTTAGAGATAGAATCAAGAGATGATTTCTTAAAATTACTAAAGCCTGCATAGGAAGGACATTATACTTTTTCTGGGTATCTTCAGAAAACAGAATAAGGACAGAGAAATATATTTGGACTTTGTATTAAATCATACATCCAACAGTCAGATTTAATCGAAATAGAAGGGAATGAAATAGTCTTAAACCTCAGGCATGCAAGGATAAAATAAGTCCCTTTTCTTGCATCCTTCAGAAACTGGGAACCTCTTTTTTGGCTGAAATATTAAACGAGATGCCCGAGAATCTTGCCCAATGATTAGATTCACTGAATTTATGCCAAGTTCGGCAATCACTTGTACATCTCACAAAAGAGGAGTCACAGTAACAAAAGATGGGGATTGGAGGGCACTCACGTGGGGGCAGCAGAGTGAAATCAAACACAGTGAAGGCACAGGTTTGAGTTTCCTTTCGCTCAGCTCAGTAATTTACACTTCACACGTGCTACCGCAAGCATGAAATGCTCCCTGTGGGTACACAGCCGGAGTTGGGAAAGGATGATAAGACTCTGTGAGAAGTTTGAGTTCATGCATATAATGATACATCATTGTTTTAATCCTTGCGTGGTTAACACCCTAATTAATTCACGCTGTCACTCACACAAACAGGAGAAGTAGGGCAGAGCAGGTAGACAGTATTTCTCCACTTGCAAGCTTACTTTCAAAAATATAATCTAAAGAAATATAGAACAATGCAATGTTAAAAAGACAATTTGTTATGGAAACAGAATCACACAAAACATTCATCTCTTTGTGTTCCTAACACTGCTGATAGTTTTTTTATCCCAGAGTCACCAAGTTTCTAATACATGTCTTGCTTTTGGTTAATTCTGAGTTTGCTTTTTCTACTTCTAGCTCTTCCAGGCACAATGTCTGGCTCTCTTCTCCTGAATGTGCACTCAATGTTGCCCCCTCTGAGTCATCTATATACATTTTAGTACTATTCCTAAAAAGACAAAAAAAAAAAAAAAAAGACTTCTCACTGTATCTTCCTGGCTTCTGCTTTTAACACTATTTCTGAGACATTTTCCCTGGATTTCAAAATTAGAAAGGCTATTTTCACCTATAGTCCTCCAGTACTTACTTCTGAAAACTTCCTCATCATGTTCATGTTACATGTATATTCTCATTTAAGGCTCACAGTATCCCAAATTCATAAATGGGAAAACAGACTGAGGGGATTTCAGTATCTTGCCTGAGAAAGTACAAAGCTTTCTCTGGGAATCAAGCCCTTGTCTGATACCGTAAACCATGAAGGTCGATATGTATACATATTCAAAGAAAACAAATTGCAAGCCGTCATCACAGATTTCATTATGAATTTAAAAGTTTTTCTTCTGAAAAGTTTTAATGCATTTTTTTTTCCAGAACAGCTTTTATTGCAGCCTTTTCCTGTGTAGGTAGGTTATTTAAAAATATATACAGGAATGAGTTATTAACAGACCTTGATAACGTGTCACTGATAGAGATGGTGAAAGTTCCTTCCACAGCACTGGCAACTTGCTTTATAAAAACTTTTTTGGCAACTTTGGTTTCTAAGCTGCATTATAAGAAGCCACAAGGAAACAAAAGTGGGGAGAAAGTAGATTCACTGAGATATGTTTATTTTACTAATCCCTGGAACTCCACGTGGCCTGGGACCACAAGAGTTACTACTGCATAGATGAACACAGATGTCTAGTTATGGCTAAAACTGTTGCCTGTTACTGAAAATTATGGGATATTATGAGCAGTAAAGGAGATCCTCGGCCACAACCACATACTAGTATTGTTTCTGGATAAAGAACCACTTTTGTTTGAAAATTAAGAATTGCTTAATGGAATAAAGCACTCTTGAAATTCAATGAGACTGTTGCTTCCAGTTCCTATATCCCAGATGTTGCCAGCGTTTGTTTAATCCTTGGTGGTGGGCTGCTCTAGGATGCTAAACATGAATAATGCTGGTTGTTCCCATGGATGTGATCAATCTAATTAGAGAGGCCCTGGGATGTAGGTTTTATTAGTTTAAATTGAGTGAATCCAGTTCTTATGGCCAAGCACAGCTTCCTTGGTGAGTATTGGTATTGAACCACAGAAATCATGGCAGAGGAAAAAAAAAAAGAAAGAAAAACAAAAACCTTCCTTACTCCATGATATCTACCTAGATTATACCCATTCATACCCCTTCATACCTATTACCAATCTCAAAAGCAGAAACAGGAGACACTTATCCCTCCAGTCCTTTTTAACTGTCTCTCCTCAACTTTTACAGTAACACATTTATAAAAACATTTACGGTTGTGTTAGTATTTTGAAACATTTTCAACAATGTGAAAGTGGTGCTCCCTTCACTCAAATAACAGCACGATACACATTTCTAATTCACAGGCTATAAACTCACTCAAGATACAGAACTGCCACGTGGCCCTAAATTTAAGCTCAAATGCAAATTAGAAATTTCCCCAAATTATCACATAATATATAATTGTGAATTTTTCAACAAGAAGTTTCCTGTGGTTTAGCAAGGTTTTCCTTAACTTCCAGGTTGCCAGTAATAATCAGAGGTTTCTAATTAGATTTGAGGCATTTTCAAGAAATGTTTTTGCCTTTAATCTTGGAATCATTTTCCAAGGTTAGTTCACATGGAATAAACACTTATAATCATGTAACATTCACTTGGATTCCTTTATTCTCAAAATATGTATTTCATCCTTCTACATTCTCCTTTTAAAAATGCCATTGTAAATTATTAAACAATATCAGTGAATAACTTTAGACTTTACATCTGATGTCCAAATAAGGGTCTATCAATTTCACTTTCATGAAGAGGTTTTTTAAAAAGTTTTACCATAAACTGAAATCAATGTAGAACTACTTATCAGCATCCTTAGTTAAACTCGTGGTCCCAATCACGTGAGGGAAGCTAATGCATGTTACTGACATGCTTACCTCAGGCCTGTGTTCAGACTTCCCATCCTGGGAGTCACATAAACATGGCCTCAAAGTGAAAAGTAGTCAGTGTTTGAAACAAGTTCCAGTTCTGACCTAGAGATTTTGATCAAAGAAACATTACAAACTGGGGAGACTTCAAAAAGATCTTCAAATGCTTTAAAAAGCAAGCAAACAAACAAAAATCCCTTTTCTGCGAAAATATATTGGTACCTTTCTAGAAGACTATAGATCAGACACCCCACACTGAGCATGCCCCCTTTCACTGGAACAAGGCTGTGTCATTGTTCCCTTTGTAAATAATCACCTACAGAGCATGTCTTATACAAGCAAGCAGTGGCATGTCATATACAAACAGAATGAATGTTAAGGGCTCATCCTGGTTATCTGTAGCTTTCTTCTAGCAAATGAACTGATCTGTACATTAACTTTATGCCTCTGTTCCTAGCCCCTAACATTATGTACTTGTACTCAGGAACAAAATACCTATAGACGAATTCAGGTCTTGTCATTTCAATAACTGAATTATGTAGACTAGATTAGATATAGCTAATAGCTACTAAGCCATGCATGAAAGCTACAGGATTCAACTTTGCTCATTGTCTTCAGATTACATCTAATGCAAAGATCTATGTTTGATTTTTCTTTTCATCCTCCTGACAAGATAATTGTCAGTCTACTTTTATTTGCTCTGGTTTTTAAATACTCCCTCCCAGTATGGTGCTAAATGCTCAGTGTAGCCTCTTTCCAATTTCATCTCCATCCAATTATCTTCACATCGGTTAATACTCACCTCTGAAACTTGACCTGTTTGCCATTATCCAGTGAAAAGGTTGTCAAATTGTAAACAGCCACAGAATATTTTTAGGCTCTGAGAGCCAAACGGTCTCTTTCACAACTACTCAGCCCCTGCAATTATATCACAAAAGCAGTTGTAGATCGTATGCAAACAAATGAATGTTGCTGTATTCCAATAAAACTTAATTTACAAAAATAGGCAGCAGGCCAAGTTTAACCCACACACTGAAGTTTGCTGACTCCTACTCCAGTGAAACACACTGGACCCCAACAAATCACCAAATTGTCTATGAGAAAATCAAGCATTTGGACACTAATTTCTCCAGATAACCCCTGTAATGAAAGATTTCTTGGAATTGGTCTCTTTTCTCATCACTCTCTCTCCAGCTTTTCTTGGAATATTTGAAATCAGGGTAATACTCTTACCATAAAATTAATATCTTTAAGTGACAGGGGAAATACATAATATAATGTTCATCTCATTAGTGAACAGAGTTGATGAAAATACGTGGCACAATTTTAATTAACAGAAGCAAGTCACCTCACTTGAATCGTTGACTATTGGTTTCTTTTTCTAGGCAGATGGAAAATATCTGAAGTTTATTACTTCACTGATTAGCTTTCCATTTCCTTGCATCTTCTGAACAGCAGAAATAGCCAAGGTTAATTTCTATTAGCCTAATGCCCAAGGTCCCTTTTTCTGCAGGCACTGATCCCTACTCTCAGGTTACTTTGCTGCCCTGAGGCTATTTACTATCTTCTGTGAAGTCACAGGCTGAATATTAGTTAATGCTTACCTTGTCTACTCTGCACTAGAACCATCAGTTCAATTCAGTTCAGTCACTCAGTCGTGTCTGACTCTTTACGACCCCATGAATTACAGCACGCCAGGCCTCCCTGTCCATCACCAACTCCTGGAGTTCACTCAGATTCACGTCCATCGAGTCAGTAATGCCATCCAGCCATCTCATCCTCTGTCGTCCTCTTCTCCTCCTGCCCCCCAATCCCTCCGAGCATCAGAGTCTTTTCCAATGAGTCAAATCTTTGCATGAGGTGGCCAAAGTACTGGAGTTTCAGCTTTAGCATCATTCCTTCCAAAGAAATCCCAGGGCTGATCTCCTTCAGAATGGACTGGTTGGATCTCCTTGCAGTCCAAGGGACTCTCAAGTCTTCTCCAACACCACAGTTCAAAAGCATCAATTCTTCGGTGCTCAGCCTTCTTCACAGTCCAACTCTCACATCCATACATGACCACTGGAAAAACCATAGCCTTGACTAGACGGACCTTAGCCGGCAAAGTAATGTCTCTGCTTTTGAATATGCTGTCTAGGTTGGTCATAACTTTTCTTCCAAGGAGTAAGCATCTTTTAATTTCATGGCTGCAGTCACCATCTGCAGTGATTTTGGAGCCCAAAAAATAAAGTCTGACACTGTTTCCACTGTTTCCCCATCTATTTCCCATGAAGTGATGGGACCAGATGCCATGATCTTCGTTTTCTGAATGTTGAGCTTTAAGCCAACTATTTCACTCTCCTCTTCAACTTTCATCAGAAGGCTTTTGAGTTCCTCTTCACTTTCTGCCATAAGGGTGGTGTCATCTGCATATCTGAGGTGATTGATATTTCTCCCGGACATCTTGATTCCAGCTTGTGTTTCTTCCAGTCCAGCGTTTCTCATGATGTACTCTGCATAGACGTACCATAGGCATGCATATAAGATCCATAGGCATGGCCAAATTCGTTCAGCTGCTAAAAAAGGGAGGACATTTTAGTTCTTTTGATTGGCCTGTGCTATCCTTTGTCTTTTTCAATCATATTTTCACTCTTAATCATAAATGTTTCCCTTTCATAATGAATTCTCCAGTGGGCTCTGCAGACCTTGTGTTCCATACAGAGTGCATTTCTGTGCTACTGACGTTAAATTACATACCATTCATATATATGTAGCATTACTTGATTAATTGGAAGTAAGACTAATTAAGGATTGTTCTGTTTGTTTTCAAATGAGGGCTTAGAAATACTTTTATCCATTTTTAAAAAAGGAAACTGTCCTAAGAAACTTAGGACTTTTTTGAAAAAATACAGCGCATAGTGCGTGCATGCATGCTAAGCCACTTCAGTCGTGTCCAACTCTTTGCAACCCTGTGGACTATAGCTTGCCAGGCTCCTCTGTCCATGGGATTCTCCAGGCTAGAATACTGGAGTGGGTTGCTGTGCCCTCCTCCAGGGGATCTTCATAACCGGGGACTGAACCTACCTCTCCCCCATCTCCTGCATTGACAGGTAGGTTCTTTACCACTAGTACCACCTGGGAAGTCCAAAGGACATAGCAACTATACAAAAGCAAAAGAAGTATATGTGAGTTAGGAGAATAACAACAACAAAAAAATCAGAATAAACTGGTAGTTTCCAAGGATGGGAGGGTGGAAGAGAATCGGTGAAGACTGTTAAAAGATACAAACTTCCAGTTATTAAATGAGTACGGTCTGGGGCTATAATGTACAACATGGCAACTATAGTTAATAATACTGTAATGCATGTTCGAGAGTTGCCAAGAGAATAAATTAAACCCTGATCATACACACAAGAAATTGTAATTATGTGAGGTGATGGATGTGTTAACTACTTTATTGTGGTAATCATTTTGCAATATATACATATATAAAATGTCTACATTGTATATATTAAACTGATACAATGATATGTCAATTACATCTCAATAAATCTGGGAAATGGATTTTTTTAAAAAATTACTTTGGAACATTTCCAAAAATTGAAGAGGGACACGAGTGACAAATGTGGAGAATAATTAAAACAAAAACACTTAAAAGGCACAAGTTCTTTGGGAGATCAGTAGTAGAACTCTAGAAACTGAAGAGTGTGATAAAGTCAATCCCGGGCACCTGAGATTAAGAATCCATAAATAAGAACTAAAAATTTAGGAGAAAAACTTGACCAAGTAAAATTATATTTCATTACTGAAAAAGTTTATTAATCAAGTGATATACATTCATTTTCTTGGAAGAAGCTAGAAAGACATTTACCATTAATAATTAAATCAACCAGTTTTTTTTTTCTGTTTATTTGTTTTTTTTTTTGTGCCTGATGGCACATCACTACTAGTTGTTAGTTGAAAGGAACCTACCATTGGGATTGCCTATGAGAAGTGCAATTAAGACCATCAAAGCCATCAAGAGACTGCATGTGTACAGAATGTAAATGAATCACAAAAATTTACAAGGAAATTGTTCCACAGAGGGAGTCTAGTGACATAACCATCAAGGCTCAGTCTTTAAATGACTTCTAATTTCTATAAGAACTCTAGGATGGAATTAATTCCATGTAAGTTACTGCAAAACATCTATTTATGATATAATTTGGAGATCCGACACCACGTGTGAGCTTTTATGTATTAAGACATTTAAAACAACTGAATCATTAATTATTGAAAGAGTCATGTTAGCAATTATTAGAACCATCCCAGGGCCCTGCTGCAGGGCTCTGGATGGTACAACTCTTACTGTGTTAGTCTCCCAGTTGAGTATGACTTCTTGCAGCCCCATGGACTATAGTCCATCAGGCTCCTCTGCGCATGGAATTCTCCAGGCAAGAATACTGGAGTGGGTAGCCATTCCCTTCTCCAGGGGATCTTCCCAACCCAGGGATCAAACCCGGGTCTCCTACATTGCAGGAAGATTCTTTACCATCCGAGCCACCAAGGAAGCCCTTAGTCAGGGCTTAAGTCTCGCAGCTTCCTTAGGAGAGCTTTGCTAGAGTGAAGGCCACAAACATGATCCCACATTCAATGTTCCCCTAACTGAATTTAACTGCAATCAACAACTTCCAGGGAATGGCACGTTAGAGGATCCTTTAAATAACAACTCATCAACTCCCGATATCAAATGCTTTGTCACGATATTCCCCAGTGGTAAGACTGTAGATTTAATTTCAAAAGAACAAGAAAGGAGAGGGGAAAGTATTGGTTGGCTAGGGTTGCCATATCAAAATGTCACAGACTGGGTGATTTAACAGAGATTTGCTTTCTCATGCTTCTGGAGCCTAGAAGTCCAAGATCAAGTGTGGACAGGTCTGGCTCCTCTTGAGGCCTCTCTCCTTGGTTTGCCAGTGGATGTCTTCTCACCGTGTCCTCACATGCATCCCCTCTGTGCACTTGTATCCCTGTTGTTTCTTTGTATGTTCTGATATCATCCTACGATAATAGTCAGATAATCATTAGTTAGTGTTAGTCGCTCAGTCATGACCAACTCTTCGACTCCATGGACTGTAGCCCGCCAGGCTCCTCTGTCCATGGAATTCTCCAGACAAGAATACAGGAGTCATTTGGCCAAACGCACCTGGGGAATAGTAAAAGAAACCGTAGGACTGAATGTCCATGGTGAATTGAGTTACCTACCTGCTTCATGGACATACCGTGCCATGAGAAGAAAGGCCATATTTATAACATAATCTACATGACCCTGCAGAATCCAGATTAACTCTCAGGATCCATTTTTTACTATTTCTGCTTCTCTCTTAAATTCAACCCACACTGGGCTTCTATTCATTCTCTGAAGAGGCCACGCTTCTTTGTGCCTAGGATCTTTGCTAATTCCATTCCCTCCACTTGGATATATTGTCATCCACCCATCCACCATTCTTCTTTTGAATGTCACACCTTTGAACTCTCATTTGCCTCCCTGACCTCATTCAAGTTTCTGTGTTATATATTCTATAGCACAGTGACTTTTTTGTAGTAATTATTAGCTTATACATGTCTCTACATAAATTTCAGTGAGAGCTTAGTTGTTCTAACTCAAGAAAATGGTTGATTATTAATAATACAAGTTATCATTTATAAGTCACTTTAATTCTATAAAAGACAGCATTAGTTTTATACATGTTAATTTAATTAATTCCTGGGTTGGGAAGATGCCCTGGAGAAGGGATAGGCTACCCACTCCAGTATTCTTGGGCTTCTCTGGTGGTTCAAACAGTAAAGACTCTCCCTGCAATGTGGGAAACCTTGGTTCAGTCCCTAGGTTGGGAAGATCTCCTGGAGGAGGGCATGGTAACCCACTCCAGTATTCTTGCCTGAAAAATCCCCGTGGACAGAGGAGCCTGGTGGGCTACAGTCCATGCGGTCACAAAGAGTCGGACACAACTGGGTGGCTAAGGACACATAACAACTAAGACGTATTTAAAACTAGTGTTGTCATATTTTATCAATGGGAAAACAAGGCACAGAAAATGTGTATACACACTGTTTAAGGCCATATACCCAAAAGAGAGCTCGAACTTGAATTCAGGTAGCTATCCCTTTGTAGTCTGCCGCTAATCAATATCCTATTCCATACGGTATACTCATTACGAATTAGGTGCCATACCACTCCTGTTACATTGCACATCTCAAAATGTGTTTGGATATGATGATATAAAAGCCAAAAACATTGTAAAACTGCCTATAGTTAGACTAATCATAGTGGAGTAGAGAAAGTCATGATACATTTATCTCAGTGGAACTGAGAGAAGATTCACCTCTAATTCTAACAAAAAAAGTTGGTAATCAGTAAACACACACAGTTTGGGACTTTGGTAAGACTCTTTTATTTTTTTAAAAAAATTAAGGCCAAATCCTACGCTAAATAACTGCAAGTGGTACATAAAGGAAAAGAACGCACTAATTGGACATGCTAATCATTACAATGTCATATAAAGTACATATAGTACACACAGCACTTCATGGTAAATATTTGCTAATCTGTCTGTTCTTTGGAGAGCATCAGAAATGCTCTTTGGACAGGACAACAAAACTTTAACTGACTCTCTGGGACCTCCACTACTACTTACTCTGAAGGAGTAGTAGGTAACATTTAAGATACTAGCATCTGGAGCCAAATTAGATGGATTCAAATAGAATAACTAGTCGTGTAACCTCAAGAAAGCTAACCTCCTTCACAGTAAAGAATCCACATGCAATGCAGGAGATCTGGGTTTGATCCCTGGGTTGGGAAGATCCCCTAGAGAAGGAAAAGGCAACCCACTCCAATATCCTTGCCTGGAGAATTCCATGTACAGAGGAGCCTGGAAGGCTACAGTCCATGGGGTCCCAAAGAGTTGGACAAGACTGAGCAGCTAACACACACACACATATACATCTTTTGGTGTGGTAATGAAGTTTAAATAAATTACTATACACATTATACTTAGAACAGTACCTAGCACACAGTAAGTGCTCTAGACGTTCAGTATGACTTTATTCTCTGATCAAAAAACTGTAATGTATTGAGTTTATCTATTTCATAACTAAAATCAGCACCATTCCAGATGAGTTCTTTTGAACTTAAGAATATATGAGGTGGTGGAGCCCAACTCTGAAACAGAGGGCAAAGGTCTCAAAGCTTCATGATTTACAGAGATAAATGTGCAAACATCCCAGATGAATTTCAAGGTATAAATATTTTGTTCATCCATTATTTGTTAATTTGCTTGTCTATATCCCTAGTTCTCACTAACCAACCCATAAATGCTGATGCTAACTTGGAAGCAGACATTTCCATAGGGTATAACTGTTGGAATAGGTCTTACATTTATTCACATGGCTCCTGACCTATGAATAGGAAAAGGAGTACATCAAGGCTGTATATTGTCACCCTGCTTATTTAACTTCTATGCAGAGTACATCATGAGAAACGCTGGACTGGAAGAAGCACAAGCTGGAATCAAGATTGCTGAGAGAAATATCAATAACCTCAGATATGCAGATGACACCACCCTAATAGCAGAAAGCGAAGAGGAACTAAAGAGCCTCTTGATGAAAGTGAAAGAGGAGAGTGAAAAAGTTGGCTTAAAGCTCAACATTCAGAAAACGAAGATCAGTCCCATCACTTCATGGGAAATAGATGGGGAAACAGTGGAAACAGTGTCAGACTTTATTTTGGGGGGCTCCAAAATCACTGCAGATGGTGATTGCAGCCATGAAATTAAAAGACGCTTACTTCTTGGAAGAAAAGTTATGACCAACCTAGATGGCATATTCAAAAGCAGAGACATTACTTTGCCGACTAAGGTCCATCTAGTCAAGGCTATGGTTTTTCTTGTGGTCATGTACGGATGTGAGAGTTGGACTGTGAAGAAGGCTGAGCACCGAAGAATTGATGCTTTTGAACTGTGGTGTTGGAGAAGACTTGAGAGTCCCTTGGACTGCAAGGAGATCCAACCAGTCCATTCTGAAGGAGATCAGCCCTGGGATTTCTTCGGAAGGAGTGATGCTAAAGCTGAAACTCCAGTACTTTGGCCACCTCATGCAAAGATTTGACTCATTGAAAAAGACTCTGATGCTGGGAGGGATTGCAGACAGGAAGAGAAGGGGACGACCGAGGATGGGATGGCTGGATGGCATCACTGACTCGATGGATGTGAGTCTGAGTGAACTCTGAGAGTTGGTGATGGACAGGGAGGCCTGGTGTGCTGTGATTCATGGGGTCACAAAGAGTTGGATGCGACTGAGCAACTGAACTGAACTGACCTAAGACAAACTTTATATATAAATATATGCATATATATACATCTGTGTGTATGTGTGTGTGTGTGTATATATATATATATATATATATATGCATGCAAGTCGCTTCAGTTGTGTCCCACTCTTTGCCACCCCACTAACTGCAGCCTGCTAGGTTCCTCTGTCCTTGGGATTCTCCAGGGAAGAATACTGGAGTGGGCTGCCATGCCCTTCTCCAGGGAAAATTCCTGACCATGGATCGAACTTCCATCTCTTACGTCTACCTGCATTGCTAGGCAGGTGCTAGAGCCACTTGGGAAGCCTATTGATCAATCTGTCTATGATAGATACAAAAACCTTTAAGCAATAATTCACCTTGCCCAATCAATAATTTGAGATCTTGAGGTGATTACTTTTATTTCAAGTTTTCAAAATATCTTTCATGATTTTTAGGTAAAGGACATACTTATTTTTAAAACAGAAATAATTTTGAAAGTAAAGAAATAGAGGAAGAATAGATGAGGAAGGAAGGAACTAAAAGATCCAAAGCAAAAATAAGTCCTCAGGAGATAAACAAAAGCATTGCAAGATGAGAAAAGGCCCAACATCAGCAGGAAGAGTGTGAAACCTGTAGACAGATGGTTGGGGTGATCGTTAGCAGTAATGTGACTGAGATAACTAAATCTATGCTGGTTTCAACGAGTGAAGCAAGAAAAAGAACAAAAATCTAGTTAATCTTGAAAGGAAGGAGGCTATAAGAAGTAAGATTAAATGTTCAAATATATTTAAAGTTAATGAATATGTGTTAATGATAAACATATGCAAAATCCAGCACTGAAGGGCACAGTGGAAGAGAGGGTCAAGTACTAGGAGGGTGATTACAGTCTTCTGTCCATTCTTTAGCAACTTCCACTTAGCAGGTAAGATGACAAGACATGCATGTGAGATCAGTCATGTCCAGCTCTTTGTGACCCATGGACTGTAGCCTGCTCAGCTAAAGTTTTCCACAGGATTTCCCAGGTAAGAATATTGGAGCAGGTTGTCATTTCTCCTCCAGGGGATCTTCTCGATCCAGGGATTGAACTCGTGTCTCCTGCATTGGCAGGCAGATTCTTTACCACTGAGTCACATCAGTTCCGTTCAGTTCAGTTCAGTCGCTCAGTCGTGTCCAACTCTTTGTGACCCCATGAATCGCAGCACGCCCGGTCTCCCTGTCCATCACCAACTCCCAGAGTTCACTGACTCACATCCATCGAGTCAGTGATGCCATCCGGCCATCTCATCCTCTGTCATCCCCTTTTCCTCCTGCCCCCAATCCCTCCCAGCATCAGAGTCTTTTCCAATGAGTCAACTCTTCGCATGAGGTGGCCAAAGTATTGGAGTTTCAGCTTTAGCATCATTCCTTCCAAAGAAATCCTAGGGCTGATCTCCTTCAGAATGGACTGGTTGGATCTCCTTGCAGTCCAAGGGACTCTCAAGAGTCTTCTCCAACACCACAGTTCAAAAGCATCAATTCTTTGGCTCTCAGCTTTCTTCACAGTCCAACTCTCACATCCATACATGACCACAGGAAAAACCATAGCCTTGACTATACAGACCTTTGTTGGCAAAGTAATGTCTCTGCTTTTTAATATGCCATCTAGGTTGGTCAATTCTTTTCTTCCAAGGAGTAAGCATCTTTTAATTTCATGTTTTAATTTCAGTCACCATCTGCAGTGATTTTGGAGCCCCCCAAAATAAAGTCTGACACTGTTTCCACTGTTTCCCCATCTATTTCCCATACACATAAAAGTGTTGGTGTGTGACCTAACTTTATTTTCTCTCTTTATTTGGCCTTTGAAGAGTAGAAATATAGCACATAAAAGAAAAACCAACTAAATTTGAAAGCCTAATATCAATACATATAAATGGAAAAGAGTGGCCAATATAAGATAGTAAATATCAGAGTGGATGAGAAAAAATCAGTTTTATGGTATTTACAAAAAGGTATCTAAAATTCAACATTTGAAATATCATTTATGTGCAGAATCTAAATGGATAAAACTAGTGAATATAACAAAACAGAAACAGGCTAACAGATACAGAGAACAAATTAGTGGTTACCTGTGGAGAGGAAAGTGGGGAGGGGCAAGATGGGATAAGGCATTAAGAGGTATAAACTATTATGTGTAAAATAAGTAAGCTAGAATAATATATTTTGCATTATATAGTCAATATATGGGTATAGCCAATATTTCATAACAACTATAAATGGAATGTTATAGGGCTTCCCTTGTGGATCAGCTGGTAAAGAATCCACCTGCATTGCAGGAGACCTGAGTTTGATCCCTGGGTTGGGAAGATCCCCTGGAGAAGGGGACAGCTACCCACTCCAGTATTCTGGCCTGGAGAATTCCATGACTGTATAGTCCATGGGGTCACAAAGAGTTGAACACGACTGAGAGACTTTCACTTTCACTTTCTTTCAGAAAGGAAAAAACACTACTGCAGATGATAAAGATTCCCCCCAAAGCTACAAATTAAGAAAGAGATTAATAAAATAATGATATCACATTAATACCCAAAACCAGTTGCATTTTTGTATATTAGCAACAAAGAAATAAGATCAGCACTGCCACAAAGGTAAAACAAAAGAAACAAGATTTTACAAGATGCTTAGGAATACATCTAATAAAATATATGATATTGATGGAGAAATTCACTTTGAAGATACATGACTAGATAAAGACAGTAACATACTCCAACACTGAAGGAATATAAAAGAAACCTAAACAAACAAATAGTATACCATGTTAATTAGTATAAAACAATACTGGAAAGATGCCAAGCCTCTCCATGTTACCTACAGAGTCAATGTTATTATAAACAAAATTTTAACAAGATTTTCTTTTTAGTGGCTACACAACAACTTACATGAAAATGTATCTGGACATAAAAAACCTAAGAACAAACACTATTGAATTAGTATACAGAGTCTTCCTGTATTAGACATCAGATCTATATTCTTATTAAACTGCAGTAATTTCCACACTCTGAACAATAAAAACACTTACCAATGAAGTGGAATGTGGAATATACAAATAGATTCGTACTATATATCACACTTGAATTACAAAACTGTTATTTCAGATTACTGTAGAAGTTTTAGACCATTCAACAAAGTTACAGCAGAGATAATTACCCACATGGAAAAAATGAAATTTCTATGTTACATTTTAAATCCAACTATGGATGTATTACAAAGCATAGTAACAGCATGATATTGGTGCAAGGCCAAAGAAATAGACCAATGGGATGAAAATTCAGTGCAGACTAATAATGCATATATGGATATTTGCTTTAAGAATAACATGGCATAATAATGGTTCTGGTTCAATTCAGTTCAGTTGCTCAGTCCTGTCTGACTCTTTGCGACCCCATGAACCACAGCATGCCAGGCCTCCCTGTCCATCACCAATTCCTGGAGTCCACCCAAATGCATGTCCATTGAGTCGGTGATGCCATCCAACCATCTCATCCTCTGTCGTCCCCTTTTCCTCTTGCCCTCAATCTTTCCCAGCATCAGGGTCTTTTCCAATAAGTTAGCTCTTCACATCGGGTGGCTAAAGTATTGGCGTTTTCAGTTTTAACATCCAGCTTCAACATTCCAGAACAGTGGTTCTGGAATAAATGGACATCCATATAGGGAAAGATGGAAATTGATGTATTTCACATAATACAAAAAAGAAAGGTCATTTGAAAGTAGATGCAAACTTAAATGTAAAAGTAAAAAAATTATATTTCCTAGAAGATGTTAAGTATGCATGTAATATTTAATACATAATATGCTTCATGATACATTAGACTTCCCTGGTGCCTCAGATGATTAAGTGTCTGTCTACAATGTGGGAGACCCGGGTTCAACCCCTGAGTCGGGAAGATCCCCTGGAGAAGGAAATGGCAATCCACTCCAGTTCTGTTGCCTGGAAAATCCCATGGACAGAGGAGCCTGGAAGGCTACAGCCCATGGGGTCACAAAGAGTCGGACACGAAGGAGTGACTTTACCTTACCTTCATGATACATTATCTGTATAATAACCAACATCATGAATTCTCATTCAGCACAAAAAAGACATTAAGCACAGAACAGATAGATACCTTTGACTGTTGAAATTAAGTTTTATTCATCAAAAAGTACCATTAAGAAACTTAGAATGCAGAAGTGTGGTAGAAAACTTACTTGCAACACAAAGACTCATATAGAACTTGTATCCAAAATGCTTAAAAACAAATCAGAGACAACAGCTAATATAAAAATAGCCAAGGAGTGTAGGCAGTTAAGAGAATACAGAACACTAAAATCTCTTATGAAGTGCTGAATGGAAACTGGGACTAAACTTTGAGAAAGTTTTATTCCTACGTATTTTTCATGAAAAAAAAAACAGGTAACTATGTTCATCAAAACACATGCAATAATACACATACCAGCATTTTCCCTATAGTCCTGTGATGGTTAATTCTGCATGTCAGTTTGGTTAGTATATAATCTTTGGTCAAACACCAGTCTAGACGTTACTGTGACAGTATTTTGGATGTGACTAACATTTAAATCAGCAGACCAAGTAAAGCAGATTACCCTCCATTACATGGGTAGTCCTCATCTAGCCAATTGGAGGTCTTAAAAGAAAATAGTGAGATCCTCAAAAAGGAAGCATTTCTACCTCCAGACCACATTAAGACTCAAGTCTTCAAGGTCAAGTCTTCCCTGGTCTGCCCTGAAGACTTTGGACTTATGAGGCAGTCACAGGAGATAAGTCCTTAAAATCTTATATGCATACATACACACATATATACAGGTGCACATACATGTATATGTACATATGTGTATGCATACACATATGACTATAAACACATCCTATTGGTTCTGTGTCTATGGAGAGCTCTCATATGGGCTCCAAGTTGGAGATGATTATTTAGAAGTCTGTTAATAAAAGATACTTAGTTGTGAGAGAGACACATGGTGGAATGCCGGATCAATGAAAATGAGACGTATCTAGTGAAACATGGATTAATTTCACAAAAGAAATGAACAAAAAAAGTCAATGACAATACCACACAGATAAAGTGGCTCCGTTTCAGCCAAGTTCAAAACAAATAATACCAAGTTTTAGTATCTAGAGATGTGTTTTTAGATGGTTAAATGATAAGCAAAAGAAGAAAGCAGTCACAGTTAATGACATGTAATGGTTATTTTTGGACAGGAAAGGCAAAGAAGAGATTGCAAAGGGGGCCATGAGAAGATAGTCTTCTAAAGTATTAAATCATACTTTATTGACTTGGGTGACTATCATATCCTGGCTTTATTCTGGGACCATTCAGCTACTCATTTTTGTTTGGGTTTCTGATGTGTGTGCCATTTCACAGTAAGAGCGCGTTAGCAAGCAGGCATAAAAAAACAGATTTGGAGGCAAGAGAATGAGAGCTCAAATACAGACATTGTAATAGTCTAGTTTTTAGGTCCATTTAGACATCAATGTGGGTGCTTAATTTACTACTTACCAAGGTCCCATCTTTTGACTTCTGGTTCATTCCACAGAACCAGAAAAGAGATAAGACTGACCTTAGAATGGCCTGCTTTTCCTGAACTGGTGACTGAGGACCCCACAGCAGCAAACATTCTTAAGAAATCAGTTCTGGATGTCATAGTACTTTCAGCCTGCATGCAAGTCTGAGCATCTGGAATGACTGGTCTGTACTGCTTGTAGGCCATGTGGAAGCTGAGCTGAGTTCAATTAATGACCCAAGAATACAATGTCTGGAAATGGTAACATTCTGAATACCTTTTTCAGCTTTCTGCAGCCAGTTGATCACACAACACAGCTGTATCCATGTGGCTTTTCTAGTACTCTTGCTCTTAACTGACTATGATGTTGCTCTATAAGACATTGATAATATTCGAGACATTGGATAAGAAACTTTACCTGATCTAAGGTGGTAGGTTAGAAACATATAGCCTGTGATTTCTGAAATAAACCAAGGATATGGCAAAGAATATACCCTGTCAATTTCCTGTACCTTGGTGGCAAAATGTTTATTCCAATCAGCTCATCCTTATTTTCCCTCAGTTAGAAACATTCTATTTATAACACTCTGAACTGTCAGTCCAGATGAATAATCCTACTGGGACCAAATCAGCTTCTTTCATGATTTAACCCATGCTTATTCCACTCTGCAGTCATGCTTTATATTCACAGTGCATATGCCATTCTTTGGAAATCAGGTAGTTGAATCTCCATGAACAAAAATCACAGTATGTTTTAAAATGAACATGAAAATGGGATACAAGAGGACTCTGGTAAGTAAGGAATACAGTAGCCACTGAGTGGTCCAAACGCTAAGAGGCCCATCTACTGATACTGTTACCCGTGGTTTGGCTTATGAAATCATAGAAACCTAAGCTTTTAGCTAGTGTACAAAACCCATACCACCTGTATGGGTATAACCTGTTGTCTCTGAGTGCTTTTATTGGATAACATATGATTGTTATCGTAAGTAAGGTTCTTTATACCTGCTGTTTAATGCCTTCAAAGTATCACACATGATTTTTGCTAATGGTGGGTCCTTCCTTTGCTTAAGGATTCTAGAGTCTAGATTTACTTCCCCTCTTTATAATAAAAGTCTAAACAGTACCAGGCCTCTTTCACTAAAAACTAATCTCTGATGAAGAGGGACCACGCGGTCCATTGATATCTGCATTAATGATAGTAAAATGAATCATGATATTATTTTAATACAATTTTTAATCCATCTCAGTGTTTTACTTGGAACTCAACAAGATTGGGGCAAACTGAATTTTAAAAATTAAAAGCTATTCAATCCAGTTATAGCACAACCATTTGAGGTATTAATTTGAGTCTATTCCACCTATAATTCTTCTGTTCTCTCCAAACACACACACACACACACACACACACACACACACACACACACACTTATACATCTTTACACACTAGAACATCAATGTTCTAAGCAGGTAGCCAGGCCTATTGCAAAACGGTCTCAAGTTTTAAAAGGCTGGAGCTGAAGCTCCTACAATCTCCTGCTCTGATGGAAGTCTAAATTCAGTAAAGAGGTTACTTTAGGTGTCTTGGACAAGAAATGGATTTTGAAATATAGGAAAGAGAATGGGAAACCTCTGGAATCTAAAAAAGGGATGTACAGCCAGGGATACCTTATTAGCTATTAAGGGAGGAAACGGCTGCAAGGTACCCTGTTAAATATAAAATTCCATGGATATTTATAACTCATATTGAAAAACTGAACATCCAATCTTTCATGTTACTCTTTAACTCAAGAAAACCATTCCTACTCTAAAATTCTAATGATCATCAATAGGGTTCCCAGCTCTTGAAAAGAATTCCATAGGTAAACTGTGACACAGGAACCCAGTAAAATGAAGAATCCGGATATAGTTCTTTAATCTCTTGCATCTGTCAATGATCAGTTTATGTCAGAGACCATAACATATGGCCCCTTCTTCCTACTCTTTAAGGAATACAGAAGGACAATAACCAAGCTCCCAGCATCAGTTCAGTTCAGTCGTTCAGTTGTGTCCAACTCTTTATGACCCCATGGAGTACAGCACGCCAGGCTTCCCTGTCCATCACCAACTCCCAGAGCTTGCTCAAACTCATGTCCATTGAGATGGTGATGCCATCCAACCATCTCATCTTCTGTCGTCCCTTTCTGCTCCTGACCTCAGTCTTTCCCAGCATCAGGGTATTTTCAAATGAGTCAGTTCTTTGCATCAGGTGGCTAAAGTATTAGAGCTTCAGATTCAGCATCAGTCCTTCCAATGAATATTCAGGATGGACTGGTTGGATTTCCTTGCTGTCCAAGGGATTCTCAAGAGTCTTCTCCAAACCACAGTTCAAAAGCATCAATTCTTCGGTGCTCAGCTTTCTTTATAGTCCAACTGTCACATCTATACATGACTATTGGAAAAACCATAGCTTTGACTAGACAAACTTTGTGGGCAAAGTAATGTCTCTGCTTTTTAATATGTTGTCTAGTTTGGTCATAGCTTTTCTTCCAAGGAGCAAATGTATTTTAATTTCATGGCTTCAGTCACCATATCCAGTGATTTTGAAGCCCCCCAAAATAAAGTCTCTCACTGTTTCCATTGTTTCCCCATCTATTTGCCACCAAGTGATGGGACCAGATGCCATGATCTTCGTTTTTTGAATGTTGAGTTTTAAGCCAAGTTTTTCACTCTCCTCTTTCACTTTCATCAAGAGGCTCTTTAGTTCTTCTTTGCTTTCTGCCATAAGGGTGGTGTCATCTGCATATCTGAGGTTATTGATACTTCTCCTGGCAATCTTGATTCCAGCTTG
Organism: Capra hircus; assembly: GCF_001704415.2. Lineage (NCBI taxonomy): Eukaryota > Metazoa > Chordata > Mammalia > Artiodactyla > Bovidae > Capra > Capra hircus. The sequence goes on from NC_030817.1 coordinate 9,386,044, forward strand.
TGCTTCATCCAGCCTGGTATTTCACACGATGGTACTCTACATAGAAGTTAAATAAGAAGGGTGACAATATATAGCCTTGACGTACTCCTTTCCCAATTTGGAACCAGTCAGTTGTTCCATGTCCCAGCATACTCAGTATCAAACGCATGAGCATTTCTCATAGTTGCTAAACCAAACACCATTCCTGCTCTTCCAGATGTTTAACCTCTTATCCTTTCCCCAATCCCTGTAAATTTCTTTTAATTACAGACTGCCCTTGATATCTGTGGATGTGGAACCTGCAGAGAGGGAGGGCCCACTGGACTGTGCCATTTTATATAACAGATTTTAGCATTCACGGATTTTGTTGTCTGCGGGTGCCTTGGAGTGAATCCTCCCAGATACCGAAGGGTGATTGTATCCCCAATTATCATGATGTTGACCTTTGGGGATCCCAGAGTCATGAAACCATTTATTGTGTTTTCCTGGTTTGATCCTAAGAGTTACTCATAGTGAGTTTGAACAGGACCGGAAGTATTTGAGGTTCTTTACATTTCACCACTTCTCAACATGAGCAACTCTCCAAGGGAGTTATTATTGCCAGCTTTTCTCAGATGGGGAAACTGAGGCTCAGCACAGTTTACCAATTCACCCAAGACATAAAACTGAAAAGATGGCCCTAGGATTTGAGGGCTGTTCTGCCTGGCTCTTTCAACCACATCCTCAGTCAGGGAACAAAGTTAACTCATACCTGGATGAGAAGATCCAACTTTTTGTTTTGAATTACATGTAAAAACTGCATGTAAACTGTTACCCAAGGGGATATTTAAGCATCATTTTTATAGTTGAGATTTTAATAAAATCATTCAATTTGAGAGGAAACACTTGCTTTTCAATCAGCATAAAATTATTATACAAAAAGATAGTGCCCAAAGTGCTTTTTGATTGGGGCAATTATCCTAAAAACACAGAAGACTCTTGAGAGTCTTGGACAGCAAGGAGACCAAACCAGCTAACCCTAAAGAAACTCAACGCTGAACATTCACTGGAAGGACTGACGCTGAAGCTCTGATACTTCGGTCACCTGATATGAAGATCTGACTCTTTATATCTTGGAAAGGACCCTGATGCTGGGAAAGATTGAGGGCAGGAGGAGAAGGGGAGAATAGAGGATGAGATGGTTGGCCGGCATCACTGACTCAATGGACATGAGTTTGAGCAACTCCAGGAGATAGTGAAGGACACGAAAGCCTGATATGCTGCATTCCATAGGTCACAGAGACTCAGCCACAACTTAGTGGCTGAACAACAGTGCAAAGGGGCAACTGCTATTGAAGGGTTTAGAAGGGGAAATGATGTAGAGCTACTGAGGCTTAATTCATAAGACAAAATATAGGAACTAATTTTCTAATTCACAGGGGTTCAGGGAAAATTCCATAAATCCTAACTAGACTGAGAAAAGCTATTCATTCAATCTATTTAAACTAATCACACAACACACACACACACACACACACACACACACACACACACACACCCTAAGCTTTTAAGAAAGGGGAAAGACTTGTAGATGCATATAAAATTCTCATCCAGACCCACACTCTCTGATTTATACCTGAAGCCCCTGTCCCAGGTCCTCTTTTCAGATTCTTGGAAACTTTGTCATGTAAGTAGTACCAAAAGAGTATAGAACAAGCTGGGAAACCCTGCCTGTGCGAGAAAACATCCCAAGAATATCAACATCAGACCCAAGTTATCAGGTGACACTTCTCAGCAGTATAAAACAGTAATTTCAGATTCTTTGCTGCCAATCAGTGATCACAGTTACGCCATTTATAGCACTTTTCCCTTGACATAAATGTTGCCCCTGGAGAGCTGTTGTGATGCTGAATACATCAATGAGCTATAAAATAGGTAAGAAAAAGTCAAAACTATGTGCAGACTATCCCCTGTATCCACAAAAACTATGGATGCAAGGTGAAATTAGACGCAAATAGCAATTTAAGGGAATTGAATATTCTTCACCTTTCCCAGAGAATTTTTCGATTTGTAGTGACATTTCCTTTCCTGTGTTTAAGTTTCTATAGCTCTTACATTATATACACTCTATCCTAGACATTTATATCCTACTCTTAAGTATTTCTCTTTACACAAGATTCAAGCTCTTAAACATGATAGACTGAGTTTCATTTACTATCTCCCTTTAACCCAAGTGTGTGCATCCTCAGTGTCTCAGTTGTGTCTAGCTCTCCAGGCTCCTCTATGCATGGGACTATCCCAGCAAGAATACTTGAGTGGCTTGCCATTTCCTCCTCCAGGGGATCTTCCCAGCCCAGGGATGGAACTCAAGGCTCCTGCGGTGCCTGCACTGATGGGTGGATTCTTTACTACTGAGTTGCCTGGGAAGCCCTTCTCCAAGTACAGCAATAGACAATTAGTTAATACTGTTCTATCAACTTACTTCTGGATGGACAGACATGGAAAATGAGAACTATGGTTAGGAATTAATTGCGCAAAGCATTGAGTTGGACAAAAAAGCTTGCTCTGATGTTTCCAAACTATGTTACAGAAATAAAACCTGGTTCTTTCCTTCTAGGAATTCACAATCCTGCGATATAGGAATTAGACTTAGAATGCAGGAGAACTTAATTGAAACAACATGACTTCACAAAGAACCTAGAGGATATGGAAAGCATTTTTTTAATTTACTCTGCAAAACTGACAGTTTTCCCAAAGCATAGTAGGTGAACATAGTAGGTGATCACCATCTCCAAACAGAAGACACATTCTCTGAAGGTTAGAATATATATATACTCACCTCAACAGAAAGGTCGTGTGAAAACAATTCTACTCAGAACTGAGTTGGTAAAATTGCTGCAAAATCCCCCTAATAATTCAATTTTGCTCTGGGTTACTGAGAAGCATCTTGTAACAAACACAATAATTTTATTTACATGTACATTCTTATTGTTTGGAGGAGAAAGAACGATCATTCAAAGCCTACTGAAATGAATAATAGTTTTTGGAAAACGAACCTAAAATCGAGACTCAAAATATATACATTCTTTTTTTCAAAGGCATTATGTAGCTTTCAAGCTTCATCTTTAACCCCAAGCATGTAGACAGTAATGAAAATGTCACACAGGTTGCTAGAGTGTATTATTAAAAAGCTAAAATATAAATCAAAGGAGGTAGGAATATTGCTCTAGAATTTACTGGCTGTAAGCTGTGTCTCATATTACTCATCAAAATTGAAAAAGTCATACTTATTCTCATAGGAAATTAAGGAGACTTGAAATGGCTTAATGCAAGTTATTTTAACTTACAGGGCAGTTGTGTAAAAGTGAACAGATTAAATTCCTACTTTCAGAGGAAGCCACAACAGAAATGCAGGTAGATAAAAGGCAAGAGTGGAGTAATGAGACAGCTTGAGGGCTTGAAACGTAATTCTTTTATAAGACTTTATTCACTAGGTTGTTCAGATTCACAGATGTTGGGGTCAGTACCACTAGGTCAGCAGCAATCAGAGGAGTAGCCTGGCAGGTCACTCTTCTTGAGCTCAAGAGTATAATAGAAACCAACTGGCAAGAGCAGGCACTATTCACCAGCTTATCACTGACACACAGCTTATGAGTATTCAAGAGAAGCCCTTGGACCCGGTTCACCGCTAAAGACCAGATAGAATAAAGTAAATGGCCCGGGCCAAGGGATCTCAAGGCATCACACCAAATTAGTAATAATCTACCATTATCACCCATTCAAAATCCTGAAATACAATCCATACATAATGACTTACAAAGGTATTTTTATTGTAAATTATTCCTTATATGACTTTTAGGTCACAGAATTGATTCAAAAGTATCTTTCCAATATACTAATGATCCTGGCACAACTTCCTAAGAATAAATAATGAAGTAGATAGATCTATATACAAACCAAATTGAATATTAAAGCTATAAAAGCAGACCAATACAGATGCCTGTTTATGTAACCTACAGGGCAGAATAGTCATTAATGCTACTTTTCAAAGTAGTGGAGAAGTCGTCAGACAGTTTTATCCTAAGAAGTGAAAACTATGCACTATATACTTAAGCGTGCACAAAGATATGCCTGAAAAGTTCAGTCTAAAACCACACCATGGCTTTGTTTGCAAGCATATTCGTATGTAGACTAGAATTGGGTGATAGTCTCTACAAGTAGGTCTTGCAAAATACTCCTCTGCAAGTATTCAGATACATTTGTTGCCTAACTACTAAGGCCAATGCATGCATACAAAACCATTTGAGTTGTGTCTGACACTTTGCAACTCTGTACACTGTAGCCTGCTAGGTTCCTCTGTCCATGGGATTCTGCAGACAGGAGTATTGGAGTGGGTTGCCATACCCTCCTCTGGGAGCTTTCCAATCCAGGGACTGAACCCACAACTCACATGTCTCTTGCACTGGCTGGTGGACTCTTTACCACTAGTGCCACCTGGGAAGCCCACTAAAGCCAACAGTGGTCTCCAAACCTTACAACCAACCACAACACACCCACAGATATCGAAATTTGCCTTAGGAAGTAGTACCTTCCCAGCTGAGAACTACCATCTTAGTCTTAGAGGACAAGCTTAGTAGCAGAAGTCCTGACTGTAGGGAACACAAAAGAAAAGATAATTAAGCACCTACATTACATTGTTAGTGTAATACGAACTTCATACAAAACATTTTACTTCTTTTTCTAATGATCATGCAAAAGAGATACGGTTATACCCACTAAAAGATGTAGAAATGAAGTCCCAGAAAGGGCAAATAACAGTTCTCCAATGCATGGATTATAAGGAACTCTAAGGTATTTGGAGCAAATCTGTTAGAGTCCTGGAGAAGGGCATTGCAACCCAATCCAGTATTCTTGTCTGGAGAATCACCATGGACAGAGGAGGCTGGAAGGCTACAGTCCATAGGGTCACAAAGAGTCGGACATGACTGAGCGAATAAGCACACTCACACACACTCCTAGAGATCTATGCATTCCATTCCCCATGCTCTTAATGGTTGACAAGAAATGCAACTTTAATAAGAGAACCTCACTTAAATGAGACTAACGTGACATTACTTTGCAGCAAAGGTCTGTCTAGTCAAAGCTATGGTTTTCCAGTAGTCATGTATGGATGTGAGAGTTGAATCATATAGAAAGTGAGTGCTAAAGAATTCATGCTTTTGAATTGCGGTGTTGGAGAAGAATCTTGAGAGTTCTTGGACTGCAAGGAGATCCAACCAGTCCATCCTTAAAGGATATCAGTCCTGAATATTCATTGGAAGGACTGTTGCTGAAGCTGAAACTCCATTACTTTGGCCACCTGATGTGAAGAACTGACTCACTGGAAATGACCCTTATGCTGGGAGAGACTGAAGGCGGGAAGAGAAGAGGAGACAGAGGATCAGATGGTTGGATGGCATCACCAACTTGATGGACATGAGTCTGAGAAAGCTCCAGGAGTTGGTGATGGACAGGGAAGCCTGGCATGCTGCAGTTCATGGGGTCACAAAGAGTCAGACACAATTGAGCAACTGAACTGAAGAGTGACATTATTGTCAAATGATGTACTGATATCTGTATGAGAAAGCCAAATTTATAAATGTCAGGATTTATGTTGCAATGAGAAAATAACAAATAAGACTGAATTCCACAGATTCCAAATTCTGGAATGAATTAGATAGGCATAAGCATAAAACTGATCAAAATTAGAAGCAGACAGCTAGGCCTAATTTAAAAAGTGATGGAAGAATTTCTGAAGTCACATTTATGCTACAGGACTTTTTTTCTTATTTTTATTTTTCTTCTCACTGTAATTCAAAATCATCTAATAAAATCCCCAGTGTACTCAAATTTCCTACACACAAACTCATGTGCAAACTTTTGGTGTATGAGTTTATGTGCAAAAGAGAGAAGTCATGTGTAGGTACAAAATACACTTTACAAAACACACTGCAATCATGGTTAAAAGCTATTTTTCAAATACAATTTAAGCATCAAGTCTGAGATTTGAATAGTTTCAGAAACAGTTTGAGAATTATCTTTAAATTATTATAATATCCCTGAGAAGATAACTAAATTTTTGAAATAATGTCAGAGAAGAAAAAAAAATTCATATAAAAATTCTATTTTTGTCCCTGGAGCAAGCTACTGTTACCAATACCATTTTCATAAGGAATTTAAATCATTTTTCTAATTATAGTTTTGTAACATACAATTTAATTACCTAGTGGGAAAATTTATTCCATGGTATAGAACTTGCCATTCTCACTTTTAGATTTGCAAAAAACCCTGAAGAATTCCTTTAGAAAAACAAAAGGCAGGTCAATCCAGCTAAATTTCTAGTCAAAATTTTTCTCCCATAATAGGCAGAAAAAGCCAAGTGTCTCATCACGATGCTTCTACCTTCATCTCTTGTCATTCCCTTGACGTACTCTTGGAGTTTGCTCCAGCATAAACGCTCATCATTTACCACCTCAACTACTGCAGAAACTTCCGCCTCCCAAGTCTAGTTTTACCCTATTTTAATATGTCTTTCTTACCGTTACCACTGTTACCAGTGTTATTTCCAGAAATTAAATATGCTCATTCTCCTGCACATTATCATCCAATTTTTCTCCATCATTAAGATGAAGTCTAAATTCTCTCATCATGGCCACTTCTGGTTCAGATCCTCTTTAGTTCTCAACTTTCACCATTCCTTCAAAATATGCTCCACTGTGGAACCATAGTAAAACATCTGCAGTTTCCTAAATGAACCAAGTCTGCCCCACTCCTTGACAATTTCCCCCATATGCTGTTCTTCATTTCCAGTAATACATCCCCTGCAGGATTTGCTTGAAGAGCTTACACTCATCCTTTAGGAGTTAGCAGATGCCTCATGTCCTCCAGGAAAACTGTGACTAGATTCTTCTCCTTGGTACTTTGTCTCCTCCATACATATCCTATTATTTAATAGTATATGATTGGCAACTGGCTTGCTTATCAGACACTTACTAGCATTAGACTGACCACCACGAGGACAAGGGTTTTATATGTGATCTGTGTCCCCAACATACAGCACATTGTGAACATGAATGCATTTTTATTGAATAAGTATGAAAAATATTACCCTTCTTATTCCAGAATAAAGCCATACATACTACTCTAATAATGACTCACTTTGAAGTTTACAAATGTTATTTGTATTTTTAAGACAGTCAGGAAATACTGGAAGTCATAATTCTAAGAGGTTATTTAGGATGATACTAAAGTATGTAATAAGAAGTTATATACATTTATTTTTTTGATTTATGAGATGTGTCTGAAGTGTCTAATAAACCCACAAAATAAAAATGGACATTTGGGAATAAGTCAAAGACATTCTTCTACTGTTATGAAAAAATACAGATTTCCTATTATAAAGGCAAATTCATTTCAGAAGCATGAATGAAGTAGTGCTTTAAAAATAATCCCAACAGTTTAAATTTAGTCAAAAAAGAAGACTTTGTCTATTACCTCTGCATTTGAATCTCATTTGATTAAGATTTTATTAACCCTAAAATCTGCTTCTTATTCCTTTTTGAGATTGTTTGAGAATCAACAGGAATATTGAGTTTGGTAATGTCCCTTTTCCTATTTATAATAAATGATCTGTTTTTACTATATAATATAATATATATATCAGAGAAGGCAATGGCACCCCACTCCAGCACTCTAAATGAATAACAGTGAAAATTGATTAAAAGTCAACACCCATTCATAACAAAACTTCAGAAAATTAGGAATAGAATACAATTTTTTCAACCTGATACAGATATCAGGTTGAAGCAAAAATTTAGAGCTGGTCTCATGGACAATAGTGAAAAACTGCTGTACTGGGAATGAGGCAAGAACTCATACATCCACCATATATTTTCAATAGTGTTACGAGAGGTACTAGCAAGTAAAAGCATATGCCAAAGCACATATATTGAAAAAATCTGTTTGTATATACGTATGTGTCTACAAGTATATATAAAGTTGTAAGGGGTCTACCAAAAAAGCATACTAAGATTATCAGGTGAATTTATGTATCAAGGCCATAAGACACATGGCTAATATAAAACAAAAGAACTTTATTTCTTTATGTATTAGCAATCAGTAACTGGAGAAGGAAATAAAAACACTATTTAAAACAGTATTTTTAAAAATTAAAATAAGGATAACAAAGTATGTGTAAGATCTCTATACAAACATAGTTGAGAAAGAATGAAATAAGGCCTAAATAAAGGAAGAGTTTTGTCATGTTTATTGACTCAAACACTCACTACTGCTAAGCTATTCATTTCCCCCAGACTGACCTACAAAGCTAATTCCATTCCAATAATAACTTCAGCAGAATTTTATAAGAATTTACAAGGTAACTCTAAACTTTATACAGAAATGCAATGATCTAAAATAAGCAAAAATTGTTATAGTTAGCAGAAAAAAGCTCTTAGTAGAAACTAACACAACATTGTAAAGCATGTATATGTTGATTTTAAAAATAGCCAATTTTTTTAAACCTTTCAAAAGCAAAACAAAAAAAGAGCAAAGACTTGGATAACATTTCATAAAAAGATGTATAATTGGCTTATATCCATATGAAAACCTGCTCAACAGCATTAGCCACCAGGAAATACTAAAAGGGAGGGGATATGTATATACCTATGGCTGATTCATGTTGAGGTTTGACAGAAAACAGCAAAATTCCATAAAGCAATTATCTCAATAAAAACATTAATTAAATAAAAAAAAAGTTGTCAGAATTAAAAAAAAAAAAAACCAACATACTAAGATACTACCTCATACCCATTAGAACAACTAGAATGGCTAAAATTTGAAAGACCTATCATATCAAAAGTAGATGAGGATGTGGAACAACTATAATACTGGAAATATAAAATGTCATGACTACTTTAAAAAACATTTTGGCATAGTCCTATGATATTAAACATATATCTTCCATCTTACTCAGCAATCTCACTCCTAAGTATTTATTCAAGGAAAAGAAAAGAGATATTTACTAAAATTATTGTACCTGAATGATTACAACAGCTTTATCCATTAATAATGAAGACCTCAAAGCAAACAAAATTGTTGCTTGTTGCCCATCAACAAGGGAATACAACAAAATTTAGTTTATCCTTACACTGGAGTACTATACAGCTAACAACTAAAATAAAAGCAGAGCCGTGTAAACAACATGAATCATTTAAGAAAATTATGTTGAGCAAAAGAAATTGAACACAAAAAGTACACAGACTCTATGTTTTTATATAAAATTGCAGAGTTTGCAGAAGTAATCTATAAAAATAAAGATCAGATAATTAATCTTCTGTTTGCCTGAAACAGAAGTATATGGAGTAACTACAAAGGTGCACAAGAAAACTTTCCAGGACAGTGTAAGTGTTTACATTTATTTGCATCTTTATCTCCATTTCAATTAGATGGTATAAACATTTACCAAAACAAATTGTGCACTAAGGTAGGTTGAGAAGTGCTTGCAATCGAGACTCTCAACCAGGGCTGAACATTCTTGCAAACGAGATGTTCTGCCCAGTGTAGGGAACAAAGTATAAGGAAGGTTGAGAAGTGCTTGCAAACGAGACTCTCAACCAGGGCTAAACATTCTTGTAAATGAGATATTCAGTCAAGAATCCTATGTTCCCTTGGGAAAAGAACATTTCTTACACACAAGGATGTTTCTGATTCCTCAAAAGGAACAGAACCAAGGACAAAATGGATTCTAAGTTGATAAGGAAGTTCCCAAAAAAGTCTTAGCTGCAGTAAATAAGTTAAGGTAAAGGTTATCTCACCCCAGGCCTGCGCACTGTATAGTCGCTGAATTATGGTGTTTGGCAAATTGCCCTGTAGATTGTTGTGCAAAAGATGTAAAGCAGCTGCAAGAAGCAGCAGTTATAAAGTAAAAAGATTCAAACCACACAAAAAAAAAGTGTTATTTGTAAATTCTATAGAGTATGAAAATGTTAGAATTATTAAATGCTTGTAAGAACAAGTTTGGACTGAGGCTGTTTAATCACCCTTTTCATACCTAGTATCCCAGGGGAAGCTGGAAGTAAATTGCCATCAGAGAGAAGTTACAAAGAAACAGAGAAAATGACTATGGATGGATAGAAGAAAATGTGAAGGCAAAGGGAAAAAGTGGATGAAGAAATGAATTAAAGAATAGGAAAAACCTTGGGGGATTTACAGTACAAATTTTTAAAGCACGTAATCCTCTAGCCCTGGTGTTAATAATGGGAGGGTCCTAGAGTGGCTGGTGAATATGATTTTCAAAAAAATTTTAGGTAGTTAAAAGTCAAACCCTTTTATCTACTTATAGGATGACCTTTGATTTCACTACTTCGCTTCCCTTTTATAACCAAATGTTAATTTAGCAGCTATTCATCCTGTGCATCCTGAAATATAATGCAAAGATGACATTTCATTGCCTTAAAGAAGCCCTTGTTCCAATGGAATAATTAAAACATGACACAAGCTAGGACAGACATGTATGTGACGTTTATTATTGGAGCACAATGGAAAGGCATCTTGGAGAAGACAAAGGTTTCTAAAGGCTTCCTGGGTAAGTCAGCAAAAGGATGGTAGCAGAAAAAGAGAAAGAACATTTCAGCTGGAAAATTAGCATTAAAAAAAGCACAGAATCATTGGGATGCAGAATAACAGATTTGGGATATACACAGATTATAATGGGGAGATTAGAAGGGGCCACATTATGGAGGGCTTCCTGTGTTACATTAAGCACCCTGAACTGTTGTTTTGTTTCTTTGTTCTGACAGATTCTACAGAAGTAGGATGAGCATATGTTTGCTTGGCACAATCATAATTTACACCCACCAGCCAGTGTTCAATATTAATAGTAGTCCCTTTCACTCTCATAAGTATTGCAGTTTAGATAGAAAGATGAATATCTTTCAGATAATTTTAAATCAACTATCAACAGCACTAAATTTCTTTTTCAGGGAAAACATTCTAGGTTGTAGTGTGAAGAATGCATTTGAGAAAATAAGACACTAGAAGTTCACTAATGAACATGATATCTAGTTAAAAGATTGCAAGGCACTAAAATCCTAAGGTGGTAATGTAGTTCGTGAGAAAAGAGTCACTTTAGAAGCTATTTAGGAGGAAAGGACGGAGAAGGCAATGACACCACACTCCAGTACTCCTCCCATGGACGGAGGAGCCTGGTGGGCTGCAGTCCATGGGGTCGCTGAGATTTGGACATGACTCAATGACTTCACTTTCACTTTTCACTTTCATGCATTGGAGAAGGAAATGGCAACCCACTCCAGTGTTCTTGCCTGGAGAATCCCAGGGACGGTGGAGCCTGGTGAGCTGCCGTCTATGGGATTGCACAGAGTCGGACACGACTGAAGTGACTTAGCAGCAGCAGCAGGAGGTAAGGTCAGAATAGCTGTGTAAAATCATAGCAAGAAGGATAAGTCACTATTCTTAGATCAATATTTGCATCTAACAGGGAAACAGAAGGGAATTTTAAGAGGAAAGATAGGGGGGGAAAAGAAAACTTAGCAAAACAATCAGACTGTGATGTTAAGGAAATGAGATGAAGAGCATTAAACGTAGCTGTGACCCAGTCAGGCAAGGTAGATACAGTGTCACAGAGAGAAGATGCAGCATGTTTAGAAAACTGGGCCGGGTGTGGCTGAGTTTTGATGTAAGAAAGGATAGGGTGAACTAAGGAATATTAGACAATGATCCATATCGAAAAAGTTTCCAAAGGCCACTTGTTGGAGTTCAGTTGTGCCCTGGGAAAATAGGGGATCGGCAGAAATTTACAAGGTATGTAGCAAAATGATCAACTGTTTTGCATACTCACAGTGCCTTGGAATAATGAGAAGGCCAGTATTTTATAGGGTAGTGTACTCAAAACACCAAAAATAAAAAGGTGTTCTATTCATTACTGGGGATTGGAATGCAAAAATAGGAAGTCAAGAGATACCTGGAGTTAACAGGCAAGTTTGGCTTTGGAGTACAGAATGAAACAGGGCAAAGGCTAACTGAATTCTGCCAAGAGAACAGACTGGTCATATCAAACACCCTTTTTCAACAACACAAGAGATGACTTTACACATGGACATCACTAAGTGGTAAATACCTAAATCAATTTGATTACATTATTCGTAGCCCAAGATGGAGACACTTTATATAGTCAGCAAAAACAAGACCTGGAGCTGACTGTGGCTCAGATCATCAGATATTTTTGGCAAAATTCAGACTTAAACTAAAGAAAGCAGGGAAGATGGCTAAACTAGCCAAGTACGACTTAAAATCAAACCCCCTATAAATATGCAGTGGAGGTGATGAATAGATTCAAGGGATTAGATCTAGTAAACCATGTGCCTGAAGATCTATGGCCGGAGGTCTGTAATAATGAACAGGAAGCAGTGAACAAAACCATCCCAAAGGAAAAGAAAAGCAATAAGGCAAAGTGGTTATTTGAGGAGGCTTTACAAATAGCTGAAGAAAGAAGTGAAAAGCAAGGGAGAAAGGGGAAGGTACACAGAACTAAATGCAGGAGTCCAAAGAATAAAGTAGAGACAAGTAGGCCTTTTTCAATAAACAGTGGAAATAGAGGGAAACAACAGAAGGGGAAAGACTAGAGGTCTCTTTAGGAAAACTGGAAATATCAAGGAACATTTTGCCCAAAGCTGGGCATAATAAAGGACAGAAATGGTAGATACCTAGAAGGAGCAGAAGCGATCAAGAAGAGAGGGAAAGAATACACTGAAGGACTGTACAAAAAAGAGCTTAATGAACCAGACAACCACAATAACGTGGTCAGTCACCAAGAACCAGACATTCTGGAGAGTGAAGGCAAGTGGGCCTTAGGAAACACTGCCATCACTAAAGTTAGTGGAAGCTGTGGAATTTCAGTAGAGCCATTCAAAACCCTAAAAGATGATGCTATCAAAGTGTTGCACTCAATATGACAGCAAATCTGGAAGACCCAGCAGTGGCCACAGGACTGGAAAAGTCAATCCTCATCCCAATTCCCAAGAAAGGCAGTACTAAAGAACGTTCAAAGCATCAGACGACTGCACCCATCTCCCATTCTAGGAAGGTCATGCTTAAAATCTTGAATGCTAGGATTCAGCATTCCGTGAACCAAGAATTTCCAGACATCCAGGCTGGGTTTAGAAAAGGCAGAGGAACCAGAGGTAAAATTGCCAACATTCACTGGATCATAGAGAAAGCAAGGGAATTCTGGAAAAACATCTACCTCTGTTTGATCAACTATGCTAAAGCCTTTGACTGTGCAGAAACAAATGGTGGAAAGCTCTTAAAGAGATGGGAATACCAGACCACCTTACATGTCTTCTTAGAAACCTATATGTGGGTCAAGAGCAACACTCTGAACACTGTATGGAACAACTGATTGGTTCAGGATTGAGGAAAGAGTATGACAAGGGCTGTCTGTTGCCATCCTATTTGTTTAAACTATACGCTGAGCACATCATGAGAAATGCTAGGCTGGCTAAGTTGTAAGCTGGAATCAAGACAAGCAGGAGAAACTTCAACAACCTCAGATATGCAATACCACTCTAATGGGAGGCCTGGCATGCTACAGTCCATGGGGTGGCAAAGAGTTGGACATGACTAGGCTACTGAATAACAACAACAGCAACACTCAAAACAATCTTTGGAAGGGAAGCCTATATCCTAGCACCACCACATCAATGATGTTTCTGTTCTAAAAAAAATCTGGTCTTTTTATAACATGACACATGTTATTTTATATCTCATATACACATGGTCTAAAGGCCAAAGTGGCCCCAAATATATTCAACTCTTAGAACCTTAAAAAGGCAGAAGTTGGGAGAATATCAACAGTTTCAGGTTTTAAAAGTAAGAGTAGCAAAGAGTTTGAAGAAATAGGTTCAAATATATGCTTACATTGGAACCTGAACAACTTGGGAACATGGAAGGATATGGAAGATGCTGCTACACAAAGAATTTGTCCCAAGTGAGAATGGCCAGCTGTCTTTTTACACAGAAAGGGTCAATATGGCCAAGTATAGAGGGTGGTAAGGAAGACATGTTACTGAAGCTTGGCAACAAGTAAAAAGATTGCAGAAAGACTCCACCAGCTTATGGCTGACCCTCTTCCTCCTAAAAAAGACTGAGATAACCTAGATGAGTTAATAATTCCCAATCTAAAAAATTAAATCTACTTCTGCTTCATTGAATATGCTAAAGCCTTTGCCTATATGGATCACAACAAATTGTGGAAAATTCTTAAAGAGATGGGAATACCATACCACCTTACCTGCTTCCTGAGAAATCTGTATGTAGGTCAGAAAGCAACAATTAGAACCAGACATGGAACAATGGACTGGTTCCAAATTGTGAAAGGAGTACATCAAGGCTGTACACTGTCACCCTGCTTATTTAACTTATATGCAGAGAACATTATGCAAAATGCTGGGCTGGTTGAAACACAAGCTAGAATTAAAATTGCCAGGAGAAACATCGATAACCTCAGATAAGCAGATGACACCACCCTTACAGCAGAAAGTGAAGAAGAACTAAAGAGCCTCTTGATGAAAGTAAAAGAGGAGAGTGAAAAGCTGGCTGAAAACTCAATGTTCAAAAAACTACGATCTGGCATCTGGTCCCATCACTTCATGGCAAATAGATGGGGAAACCAAAACCAGTGACAGACTATTTTCTTGGGCTCCAAAATCACTGCAGATGGTGACTGCAGCCATGAAATTAAAAGACACTTACTCCTTGGAAGGAAAAGTATGAGCAACCTAGACAGCATATTAAAAAGCAGACATTACTTTGCCAACAAAGGTCCATCTAGTCAAAGCTATGGTTTTTCCAGGAGTCATGTTTGGATGTGAAAGTTGGACTAAAAAGAAAGCTGAGCACTGAGGCTGATTCTTTTGAACTGTAGTGTTGGAGAAGACTTTTGAGAGTCCCTTGGACTGCAACGAGATCACACCAGTCAATCCTAAAGGAAATCAGTCCTGAATATTCACTGGAAGGACTGATGCTAAAGCTGAAGGTCCAATAATTTGGCCACCCAATTAGAAGAACTGACTCACTTGAAAAGACCCTGATGCTGGGAAAGACTGAAGGCAGGAGGAGAAGGGGACAACAGAGGATGAGATGGTTAGATGGCATCAGTGACTCAATGGATTTGAGTTTGAGCAAACTCGGTAGTTGGTGATGGACAGGGGAAGCTTGGCATGCTGCAGTCCATGGGGTCGCAAAGATTCAGACCCAATGGAACAACTGAACCGACTGAACCTAAAAATGTGATTTTACTTTACTGATTATATCAGAACTTATGTGTCAAAAGTACGTGTCAACCCTTTATAGAGGTAGGTGGCCAAATCAGATAGGAAACTCCTATAATCAGCAAAGAGGGTATGTTTGTTGTTTTAGAAGAGCTTTCTCCCTTTGATTTTCTCATTACCTATCTACCCAGTTTAGCAGCTACGACAGACATTGCACACATATTGCTCGTACAGTCAGGCGCACATCTGATTATACTTGTAAGTTCAGAGAACAGAATGACATGGAAGGCACCAACAAGTTTGTTCTCCTTTGCATTTAAAAGTTTGCATATTTCATCACCCAAAGCAAACTTTTTATTGTACCATTTATAGGGGAGTCTGAAAGGCATTGTGCATTCTACTATATAGGGTCAGGGGGAAAAATAACAACCAGAATTTAGCAATTTTCTTTCTTCTTAAAAAGAGAATACAGTTAACCTAAAAGTAACAATCAACTTAATATTTAGAGCCACTCTTAACGGTTTGAGCGAATAGCATTGAAACATGTACACTACCGCATGTAGATTGGATGGCCAGGGCGAGTTTGCTGCATGAAGCTGGGCACCCAGGGCCAGTGCTCTGTCACACGTGCTCTGAGGGTCGTGGAGGGGGGTAAGGGGGCAGAGAACACGTGGATACCTGTCGCTGATCCATGCTAGTGCACGGCAAAAGCCATCACAATATTATAAAGTCATTATCCTCCAACTAAAATAAACACAACTTAAGAAAAGAGAATATGAAGTGTTTTTATTTTTAAAGAAAAATAAGAATACTATGCTATTGAATTTACTGTGCAAGGTCATACACCAGTCACTGGCAGCGGCAGACAGCCAGATACACATAATTTTTGCCTTTCTGCATTCAATCCAATTTTAAGATGGACTGCGAGTGAGTCAAGTCACATTCAGCATCTCAAGGAATAAGGCTTTAATCATGTCACAGGGAAGGTAATTTCGACCTAATAGATTTCATTAGACTGTGAATTTTAGGTTAAAGCCATTTCCAGAAGCATTGCTATGGAGTGAAATACAACATAGTTAAAAATGTTCCTTAGTCCCTGCCTTACTTAGTATAGTCTTACCATTTCTAGTTATGCTCCTTTGGACCACCCTAAAGTATTGTGCTCTTATAATATTTACATCCTTCCAGTGACTTGAATTTGTTTAGTAAAATCTACAGGAGGATAAGCCCTTCCTTACTATGTTAGCATATTTAACCTCTGGGGAACGTCTGTTTTCACATAATTATGCACAGATTTCATATTTATACAAATATTTTGTGCCTGCAGGGGGTGTAAAATGGATCTCCCTCATGAATATTCAACACTGCCATTTCTTCTAGGAAGACACAAACATCTTTCTTTGTGGATACTAAACACTAGGCTGTCTATATATTTTTCCCTCCATTCTTTTCTTGCATAAACCTGATGAGATTCGGGGGCTGCCAAAGCAGACATTAATTTTCCCAGGTATCACAATATTCTAATATCTCCATCGAAATGATTCAACAGAATTTTTCAGATTTTCAGTATCATATGGATTTCTCCATATATAATTCTAGATGCACAAAACAGTGATACATTTAAAAAGCTTGGCTTTGAACTGTGACAGAAAGGAGCTAGGGAGGTCAGGGTGCCTATAACAGCAGTCTCTATGAGCATGAGGTCTTACAAGACAGTCTTCTCATGCTCAGATTTCAAATCTAACAGTAATGAAAGACAAGTGAGCAGCCTCTGGAAAGAAATTCGGAAATTCTTAAAAGTGAGCGATTTCTCTTATATAGTTACACTGTTCACATAAAGAAATGTCATTGGTTCCTTCACTCATAATAGATGTTTTGAGCATCCAGTGTGCCAGGATGTGTTCTAGGTTCTGAGAATACAGTAGAGAACAAACGGATAAAGTCCCTATTACGGTGGAGTTTACAGAGGAGGGGAGACAAAACAGATAATAAATGTATAAATAAATGAATGAATGGGAAAAAAGTGGATGAATGAATAAGTAGTGGTGAGCACTATAAAGATGATAATATGAAAATTTAACATGTTACTTGTCACAGATGTGTGTGTAGTATTTTACAGATTACAAGTGCATTGTTTTATTTACAATAATAGCGTAAAATTTAGCATGGGTTGTGTCCCTTTAAAGGTTAGAGACAAGAAAAGATTAACCAAATACATCACTTGCCCATAATCAACACAGCTACTATGGAGCAGAAATGTGGATTCAATGCATTGCAACTCATTCCAGCTACAAGGGTTTCCTTTCTCAGGGACCATGATCTTAGGGGGCTCAGTTGTTCACTCATTTTATCATGATTCTTAAAAATGACCTTCAGAAAGTCAAGATACAAAGGATAAAAGCATGGTTGGGAGTTTCTAGACTAAACATTAACATTCAAAAGGGATTGAACAGCAAGAAAAGCATAGCCAGCTAAATAAAGACTGTGGTAAAAATAGGAACTACATCTTGGGAAGATGTTCCATCACTTCTCAACCAATTTCGAAGGATTGCCTCATACACGTGTGAAAGTGGGAGCTTTGGTGAGAGGCTGAGGGAACATGTAACACTAAGAAATTAATGGAGTGATGGTATGGGGAAGGAGGTGGGAGGGGGGTTCAGGATGGGGAACACATGTATGCCCATGGCGGATTCATGTTGATGTGTGGCAGAACCAATACAATATTGTAAAGTAATTAGCCCCCAATTAAATAAATTTAAATTAAAAAAAAAAAAAAGTGGAAGCCTGGATTTCAGGCCTCCTTCTCGATTAGTCCAACCCAGATGATGCAAACAGAATTGGAGGTCATGCCCAGAAATAAAGATTATACATTTTCCTTGCATTGTGTGTGTGTATATGTATGTTTCCTTCTGGGGTAAGGAGGGATAGGACTCCAAACGGTGAAGTGAAATCTCATCAAGGTGCTCCAAGAAACTATCAAAAAGGGCTAGTACAAAAAGGGTCTTAGAAATGCTCTCCATACCACCTGGAGGAACTTGACTACTTAGGCCCTGTGCTTTTGCAACACTCTCACTGCCTTGGGAATGCCTCCACAGATTTCTTGGGTCCCTTTGCCCTCTGCTGCTAAGTTGCCTCAGTCATGTCCAACTCTGTGCTCTCTAGAGTGAGCCAATTAGAATGGGATTCACAGGCTTTTTGTAGAGATGAATGACTCACTTTCCCTGAGGCCCCTACTTCCACAAAATGGCAGAGAGAGAGAGTGATCATATGCAAATATTGACGTGTGCCCCTTCTCTATAAACCAACAGAATGTCACACTGGTGAAAACTACCTGGGGATAATCTAGAGGAAGCTTTGAGATCAGTGATTAATCCTAACCTGCTGATTGTGGTCTGAGCTGTGACAGTGGTCTCCCAACTTCCCCTATCCAGTTGGAAGCTCTTGCTGGGTAGCCATGACTACAAAGACTGTATTATATTAATCTGTCCGTGATCATAACAGTGAGCTTTTGCCTCTTGACTCAGAGCTCTTTTTCCCCCTCAGACAGCAAAGCCATTATTTAAACAGCCACCTTGAAAAGCACAGAGCTTTCTCTAGTATTTCTGAAAGAGGGGAGTTCTTGAATTTCTTCATGTTAGCATATTCTTTATCCAGTCTCATGAAAAACTCAAGGGATACAGATAGCTTTAAAATAATTCCCTCACAAGGTCTTTGTAGGTATTCAAATCCTTTCAAATCTGAAACCACCCTGAAAAAGCATGCAGAGAAAAATGGACTAGACGGCTCACTGAAATAATCCTTTTCCATCTCTACAAGCAAAGATTTTTATGAGAACAATGAAAATGCTGCAGAGCTGTGACTTAAAAAATAAATAAATAAAATAAAATGGGATGTTGAATCTGTCAGGCTAGCTTTAGTTAACTTTTAAGAAACTCAGAGGGATAAAACAAGAACACAAAGTATTAAATTGAAGGGCTCCCAAATAAAACGTTAGTGCCCAATGATGGGGTCATGAGATTTTTTTTAATTTTTATTTTTACTTTATTTTACTTTACAATACTGTATTGGTTTTGCCATACATTGACATGGATTCATGTCAATGAGATATTTTTAGATTTAAATTTTTTGAGTACTCTGACACTTGAGTGAAATCTTGAAATTCAAAGAAGAGTGAGTAAGCTAGAAATCGGCATTCTGGGAAGTTGGATGATCTAGACTGACAAACTTGATTTAGATTGAACTTTTAAAAATTAAATTTTAAATAGACATCATAAACCATTCAAGAGGTACAATAAAAGCCAGCCATCCCAGCCACTCTTCCTCGGTTCTGGCATTTGAACTCCTTTAAAATATGAGAGGCTAATTCGTAACCCATTCTCTTTAGTCAAGTATATACTTATTCCAGATCAACAATGAAAACACTCAGTAATCAAAAAACCTTCTGGAAACACAAGTCCCACATCAGATTCATTCTGGAATCTATAGTCAGCCAAGGAGTCCAGCCATGTGGACATTTTAAAGGATTGCAGCCAGACCTTGAAACCAATGCTAGGAATCTGAACTGCATTTGATCATGATAGAAAATAAAACTCTTCATCTTAAAGACTGTAGAAAGCTGAACTAAGTAGAGGATGATGACCTAAAAGACCCCTGTACTGAAATGAAGTGTAAGTGGAACTACAGTCAATGCCAGTTAAAGAACCACAAAAAGAAATCACATTTTCAGAAAAGAGAGAAGATAATTGCTTTTAGGTTTCCAGTCACGCTACTGATCTATAACATCATCACGGAGATGTCTTCAGTTCAGTCGCTCAGTCGTGTCCGACTCTTTGTGACCCCATGAATTGCAGCACACCAGGCCTCCCTGTCCATCACCAACTCCCAGAGTTCACTCAGGTTCGCGTCCATCGAGTCCGTCATGCCATCCAGCCATCTCATCCTCTGTCGTCCCCTTCTCCTCCTGCCCCCAGTCCCTCCCAGCATCAGAGTCTTTTCCAATGAGTCAACTCTTTGCATGAGGTGGTCAAAGTACTGGAGCTTCAGCTTTAGCATTAGCTTCAGCTTTAGCATCAAAGAAATCCCAGGGTTGATCTTCTTCAGAATGGACTGGTTGGATCTCCTTGCAGTCCAAGGGACTCTCAAGAGTCTTCTCCAACACCACAGTTCAAACGCATCAATTCTTTGGCGCTCAGCCTTCTTCACAGTCC
This sequence comes from Capra hircus, assembly GCF_001704415.2. Lineage (NCBI taxonomy): Eukaryota > Metazoa > Chordata > Mammalia > Artiodactyla > Bovidae > Capra > Capra hircus. Next base: position 9,406,535 of record NC_030817.1, read on the forward strand.
CACTCTTACATCCATACATGACCACAGGAAAAACCATAGCCTTGACTAGGCAGACCTTGTCGGCAAAGTAATGTCTAGGTTGGTCATAACTTTTCTTCCAAGGAGTAAGCGTCTTTTAATTTCATGGCTGCAGTCACCATCTGCAGTGATTTTGGAGCCCCAAAAAATAAAATCTGACACTGTTTCTACTGTTTCCCCATCTATTTCCCATGAAGTGATGGGACCAGATGCCATGATCTTTGTTTTCTGAATGTTGAGCTTTAAGCCAACTTTTTCACTCTCCTCTTTCACTTTCATCAAGAGGCTTTTTAGCTCCTCTTCACTTTCTGCCATAAGGGTGGTGTCATCTGCATATCTGAGGTTATTGATATTTCTCCCAGCAATCTTGATTCCAGCTTGTGTTTCTTCCAGTCCAGTGTTTCTCATGATTAAGTCTATTCAAGTTGCCATAACAAAATGCTACAGAATAGCTTATCAATATACATTTCATATGGTTCTGGGGACTGGGAAATCCAGGAAGAGGGTTCCAACCTGGCCTGCTCTTCTATGTAGCAGAATTCTCCTGATGCTCTCCCATGACAGGAGAGGGCTAGGGACCTCTCCACATCCTCTTTAATAAGGCTCTAATCTGTTATTTATGAGGGTTCCACCCTTAGACTTCAGTACCTCTCTAAGGCCACAGCTACTCAGACCATCAGCTTTGGAAGTCAGGCTTTCAACATACAAACCTGGGGGCAATGTAAACGTTCAGACCAAAGCAGGAGAAACAGCTGTGAAAGGAAGAAAGTAGGAAAGGTTCCACGTCTGTCACACTTTGGGGTGTGTGTGCTCATTCTGACTCTTTACAACCCCACAGACTGTAATCTGCCATGCTCCTCTGTCAGTGGGATTCTCCAGGCAAGAATACTGGAGAGAATTGCCATGCCCTCCTCCACAGGATCTTCCTGACCCAGGGATCGAACCCACATCTCTTGCATCTCCTGCATTAACAGGCAGATTCTTTGCCACTGCACCACCACTCTTTGGGGGCACTTCAGTGTGCAAAAGGGGATCTCATGTACTCAACTTTTAGTAAGGGCTGCACTTGAATGCAGTAGTGTTAAGTAGTTGGATGGACTGCATTGCGGTTCAGGAGGACTTGGGTTACATCCTTAATTTTCCAGTAGCCATGTAGCCATAAGCGAATTAATTGTATATATCTGAATTTTAGTCTCCTTATGTGTACAATCATGGCAAATATCATCTCAGAGCAATATTAAAGCATCTGTGGTACAAACTGCAATTTTCCTTAGTCGTAGAAGACTTAATTAGTCATACAGGTGGTGCTAATCGTAAAGAATCCATCTGCCAATGCAGGAGACATAAAAGACACAGGTTTGATCCCTGGGTTGGGAAGATCCCCTGGAGGAGGGCATGGCAACCCACTCCAGTATCTTTGCCTGGAGAATCCCATGGACAGAGGAGCCTGGAGGGCTATAGCCCACAGGGTTGCAAAGAACCAAGACATGACTTAAGCAACTTAGCACATACGTATGCACAAGGCCAGGGGAAAGACTTTTGTTTTCCTTCCTGTGATAAAATTTTGTCCACTAGTGTATAAACAATATGTCATGTGAGAATTTGCCTTACAACACACCAGGATACGCTGCTATTTTCTTACTCGCTCCTGCCTCCATTCCGCTGCTTTGGCCTAAAATTTGAGTTCATTGAATTTGTTAATTTGTATTCTGGTGGCATTAAAAAAGGTCAACTTCTTTGTTACCTGAAGCTGAGATAGTTTAAGCAGAATACCTTAAAGAAATACTCTGAACAGAAGACAAGACTGTGGCCCTGAGATTTAAGAATTTTCCATTAAGAATACAACAGAAGCCATCTAAATTATAAAGATCAGATTAAAGAAGTTGCCTTACCAATAATGGAACCCATTATGGCATAAGATGTAACAGTCGTTAACACTGTTTGCCTTAGGTGCACATAGTAGGCTTATACCTCTCCATTCCTTGTGAAGATTGGGTGGTGGCCTGCTTGCTTTGGCCAGTGAAATATTGAGTGGAATGCACATTTTTCTGACATCATCATTAAAGCCGGTTCAGAATCATTCAAGTTCAGAATATTTCCTTCCTTCTTTAACCACCCTGGCAGCATGTGTCAAAAAGCAACTCTGCCAGCCTAGGTCCCTGAGTGACCACTAAGATGAGATTCCTGCCAAACCTTCACTTTTTGAAGCTTCTGAGATTTTCAGATTGTCTTATGCTAATTGATACAGATATCTGCAGGAGCCATTACATGAAGGTGCTGGGGAATGGGTGAAGCTCAAATACTAATAAATCTAAGATCAGAGTAATTTAGTTTAAAAACTGTGTACAGGGATGTTCTGGTTATGGTTAACATAAAACAAACTGAAAGCCTACTAATTGCTTTTTTTTTTTCAAGGAAACTGCAAGTGCGGCCTTATAAAAATCTATAATGTTCCATCCCCAGCACCATCCCTGGGCCCTCTAACCTGCACTAGCAAGACCTGGGATTTGAATCTATGTAGATCTAATAAACCAAATATCTAATGCCCACCCTACTTGGAGTCAGGGAGGATGATGTATAATGAAGGATTCCCAAAAAACAGGGCCTGCTAGAAAATAGGAGGGGAGTCTTCTAGACAGGCCTATAAATCAATTTCCAGAAAAGTGAACACTGTTACTGTGGCCTAATGACCTGGTGACAGCTATGTATAACCTTTTATCCTCTTTTCTAAATGGAACTTGAGTTTGTAATTTTATTCCACTTCCACCATTGGAATGGTGAGTGTGGGATGCAAATCCACCTGTTAGTTTCCAGAGCAATAAGAGCCATATCTAAACAATCTCAAAGGGATTATACATTAGAGGCCTAGACTTTGAGAGAGATGTGAGTGGTATGATTAAGTTGTGGGTGTCCCAAGTGATCCAGGGGTAAAGAATTTGTCGGCCAATGCAGGAGATGCAAGAGTCTTGGGTTTCATCCCTGGGTTGAGAAGATTCCCTAGAGTAGGAAATGGCAAGCCACTCCAGTTCTTGTCTGGAGAATTTCATGGCAGGCCACAGCCCATGGGGTCACAAAGAGTCAGACCCAACTGAGTGCACACGCACACACATGATTAAGGCGTAGGTTTCTTTCGGGAAGGTAATGAGCAGCTCCTTGAGTAGGAAGAAGGGCTTGTATCACTATTTAGGGGGCCAATGGGATGGACTGTGTAAGACTCCAACTTGTCCCGCCAATATCTGTTTTCTTCTGTTGTATTACAAACTTTTCGCTAAGATTATTTATATTAATATATGTGTGAGTGTGTGTATGTATAGAACAGAGACTTAGAATGGAGACTTAGAACAGAGAACCGAGAATAGAGACTTAAACAGTGGAGACTTAAAGACTACAGAATATACATTAGCTTCCCTTATAGCCATGATAAGATTCCAGACAATGGAATATAAGTAAAATTTTCATGCATTAAGATCTGAGAGCATTCATTAAAAAGCAGATGCCCCAATTTCTTTTTTCCTTTCTTTTACCAGTGTGCTTGGATATGGGTAACATGATCTTGAACAATGAACTAAATCCTAGGGATGATACAGTGATAACTTCGGGAGACTGGTTTCTGAACAATATGGAACAGAGTCATCATACCGGCCATGGACTGTTTACTTCTAGGTTTTGTAAATATGAGCAAAAAAGTCAGCTTCTCTCGTTTAAGCTAATATTCTTTAGGATTTTCTGTCTGTTAAACCTTCCATTTAATGGCATTATAATTATAGAAGTCACTGCTATAGAAGTTGTTCAATGTATGTGTTGTTTATATAAAGAAGGAAGCAATGTGTTGTGACTTGTATGTCTCAGACTCACCTTCTCTATAAATGAAAATCTCTGACATGAGTATTCAAACTTCTACCAAATTCTGAATCCTCATCTGCTTGAATAACACTCTTCTAGCCCCCCTTACACACAAATGCCTCAATGTTTCTCCAACAAGAATTCAAGAAGTCCTAGGGTTTGGGAAACATCCTATTAGCTCAGGACCAAGTCTACTATTGTTCTTTCCATCTAATCTCATCCATTAATAGGTCTAGTAACTATCTACTCTCTGAGTCCTACTGAATATACCTAATACACAGAAGAACTATACGAAGAAAGGCCTAAATGACCCAGGTGACCATGATGGTGTGATCATTCACCTAGAGCCAGACATCCTGGAGTGTGAAGTCAAGTGGGCCTTAGGAAGCATCACTACAAACAAAGCTAGTGGAGGAATGGAATTCGAGATAAGCTGAGCTATTTCAGATCCTAAAAGATGTTGTGAAAGTGCTTCACTCATTATGCCAGCAAATTTGGAAAACCCAACAGTGGCCACAGGACTAGGAAAGGTCAGTTTTCATTTTCTGATCCCAAAGAAAGGCAATGCCAAAGAATGTTCAAACTACCACACAATTGCACTCATTTCACATGCTAGCAAGATACTCAAATTCCTTCAAACTAGGCTTCAACAGTATGTCGTAAGTATGTAAACCAGAACTTCTAGATGTACAAGCTAGATTTAGATAAAGCGGAAGAACCAGAGATCAAATTGTCAACATCTGCTGCATCATAGGAAAAATAAAGGAATTCTAGAAAAACATCTAATTCTGCTTCATTGACTATGCTAAAGGCTTTGACTGTGTGGATCACAACAAACTATAGAAAATTCTTAGAGTTGGGAATACTAGACCACCTTACCTGCTTCCTGGGAAGCCTCTTTGAAGATCAAGAAGCGACAGTTAGAACAGGACATGGAACAATGAATTGGTTCAAAATTGAGAAAGGAATATATCAAGGCTGTATATTGTCACCCTCTTTATTTAACTTCTATGCAGAGTATATCATGTGAAATGCCAGGCTGGATGAAGCTCACACTGGAATCAATATTGCCAGGAGAAATATCAATAATCACAGATATGCAGATGACACCACCCTAATAGCAGGAAGCAAAGAGGAACTTAAGAGCCTCTTGAGGAAGGTAAAAGAGGAGAGTGAAAAAGCTGGCTTAAAACTCAACATTCAAAAAAAATGAAGATCATGGCATCTGGTTCCATCATTTCATTGCAAATAGATGGTGAAACAGTGGAAACAGTGAGAGATTTTTTTTTCCCCTTGGGCTGCAAAATCACTGTGAACAGTGACTGTCACCATGAAATTAAAAGACACTTGCTCCTTGGAAAAAAAGCTATGACTAACCAAGATAGCATATGAAAAAGCAGAGACATCACTTTGCCAACAAAAGTTCATATAGTTAAGGGTATGGTTTTCCCAGTAGTCATGTACGGATGTGAAAGTTGAAACATAAAGAAGGCTGAGCGCTGAAGAATTGATTCTTTCAAATTGTGGTGTTGGAGAAGACTTTTGAGTGTCCCTTGGACAACAGGAGATCAAAGAAATCAATCCTAAAAGAAATCAATCCTGAATATTCCTTGGAAGGACTGATGCTAAAGCTGAAGCTCCAATAATTTGCCCACCTAATTCAAAGAGCCGCTTCATTGTAAAAGGCCCTGATGCTGGGAAAGATTGAGGGCAGGAGTAGAAAGGGGTGACAGAGGATGAGATGGTTGGGTGGCATCATCGACTCAATGGACATGAGTTTGAGTAAGCTCCAAGAGATAGTGAAGAACAGGAACGTGCTGCCATCCATGGGGTTGCAAAGCACAGGACATGACTGAGCAACTAAAGAGTAACAACAGCTAGCTCTCTACCTCTCACTTACCCTCTGTCTCATGGTAGCTCAGAAATAGTCTGTTTGTGGTATGCTGCAGTATTTAAGACTGACTGGTATCAAAGAGAAATTTTACTGGGCTAGCTACACAGGCCAAAAAAAACTTTTCTCAAGACTATTGCAGTAAGTGTAAAGACTATTGCAGTAGGGATTCCCTAGGGGCTCAGGGGTAAAGAATCCACCTGCCAATGCAGGAGACATGGGTGCAATCCTTGGTCCAGCAAGATCCCACATACCACAGAGCACCTAAACTCCTGTGCCACAACTATTGAACCTGTGCGCTACAACCTGGCAACCGCAACTACTGAGCCCTCTGACCTCAAGTACTGAAGCCTTCATGCCCTAGAGTTTGTGCTCAACAACGAGAGAAGCCACCACAATGAGAAGCCCATGTACCACAATTAGAGAGTAGCCCACACAGCAACAAAGACCTAGCACAGCCAAGGAAAGGCATTGCAATAGGGGGTTAAGATCAACCTTCAACTTGGCTGAACCAGAAGACATGAGTTTTAAGTGCTGAGGTAAGTTAGTGGAAAAGCACTGAGGGACAATGGTGGGAAATTATCAATATGATTAGGCATCTGCCTGTCAGCTAGTTGGCACCTAAGTTAGGCTCCTACCCTCCAGCAGAGACTGGGAGGTAGAACACCATCCTTCTTAATCATTTCAAAGGGATGGCCTCCACGTCTTTGAGAAAGACACTCCACTCCATAGTTGTTAATACTCGTGAGAGACTGAGGGAAGAATTCTCTCTCAAAGGGGCACAAAAATAAATAAATAAATAAATGTTTCTTAAAAGTAAATGCTCTAAGGAACATTTGGTCAGGGACCCAGAGTCAGAAAGAAACTGGCATGAGCTAAGTGGAATGTAAAGTCCTTTCAGTCACTAGATTGGTTAGAAGAGTCCATATAACTACTTCCATTAAAACTGGTGATGTAGAGGAGCCTGGGTGGGGTGGGGGGGGGGCAGTCCTAAGATGGCAGAGGAATAGGATGGGGAGACCACTTTCTCTCTCACAAATTCATCAAAAGAACATTTCAACGCTGAGTAAACTTCACAAAACAACTTCTAAATGCTGGTAGAGGATATCAGGCACCCATAAAAGCAGATCATTGTCTTCAAAAAAAGATTTTTAATCTTTGCTTTTTGGTATTTGTTATTAATTTTGTACCCTTAAAAACCCAATCTTCAATACCTATTTTTACGTGAGAGTGAGATTACTGGCTTGACCACTCTCTCCTCCTTTGGACTCTCCTTTTTCTCTGCCAGGTTGCCCCTCTATCTCCTCCTTCCCCCTTCTCTTCTCTACCCAACTCCGTGAATCTCTGTGTGTTTCAGATGGTGGAGAACTCTTAGGGAACTGTTTACTGGCTAGATCTGTCTCTCTCCTTTTCATTTCCCTCTTTTACCCTCCTGGCCACCTCTGTCTCCTTCCTCCCTCTCCTCTTCTCTGTATAACCCCGTGAACATCTCTGAGCGGTCCAGACAGTGGAGCGCATATAAGGAAATGATTACTGCCTAGCTTGCTCTCTCCTCTTCTGATCCCACCTATCTCATTCCAGTCACATTTAACTCCCCCCTCCCTCTTCTCTTCTCCATGTAACTCAGTGAGCCTCTCTAGGTGTCCCTCAATGTGGATAAACTTTTCATTTCTAATCTAGATGTTTTATCATTGGTGCTGTATAGATGGTCAAGTCTTGAAGTTACTGTAAAAATAAAACAGAAAACCAGAAGCAGGAGACTTCAGTCCAAATCCTGAGAACATCAGAGAACTCCTGACTCCAGGGAACATTAATTGATAGGAGCTCTTCAAATGCCTCCATACCTACACTGAAACCAAGCACCACCCAAGGGCCAACAAGTTCCAGAGCAAGACATACCACACAAATTCTCTAGCTACACAGGAACACACCCCTGAGCTTCAATATACAGGCAGCTCAAGTTACTCCAAAACCACTGACATCTCATAACTCATTACTGGACACTTCATTGCACTCCAGAGACAAGAAATCCAGCTCCAGCCACCAGAACTCCGACACAAGCTTCCCTAACCAAGAAACCTTGACAAGCCACTAATACAACTCCATCCACAGTGAGGAAACTCCATAATAAAGAGAACTCCACAAACTGCCAGAATACAGAAAGGCCACCCAAAACGCAGTAATATAACCAAGAGGAAGAGACAGAGGATTACCCAGCAGGTAAAGGAACAGGAGAAATGCCCACCAAACCAAACAAAAGAGGAAGAGATAGGGAATCTACCTGAGAAAGAATTCCAAATGATAGTGAAAATGATCCAAAATCTTGAAATCAAAATGGAATCACAGATGAACAGTCTGGAGACAAGGATTGAGAAGATGCAAGAAAGGTTTAACAAGGACCTAGAAGAAATAAAAAAGAGTCAGTATATAATGAATAATGCAATAAATGAGATCAGAAACACTCTGGAGGCAACAAATAGTAGAATAACGGAGGCAGAAGATAAGATTAGTGAAATAGAAGATAGAATGGTAGAAATAAATGAATCAGAGAGGAAAAAAGAAAAATGAATTAAAAGAAATGAGGACAATCTCAGAGACCTCCAGGACAATATGAAATGCTCGAACATCTGAATTATAGGAGTCCCAGAAGAAGAAGGCAAAAAGAAAGACCATGAGAAAATCCTTGAGGAGATAATAGTTGAAAACTTCCCTAAAATGGGGAAGGAAATAATCACCAAGTCCAAGAAACCCAGAGAGTCCCAAACAGGATAAACCCAAGGTGAAACACCCCAAGACATAATAATCAAATTAACAAAGATCAAACATAAAGAACAAATATTAAAAGCAGCAAGGGAAAAACAACAAATAACACACAAGGGGATTCCCATAAGGATAACAGCTGATCTTTAAATAGAAACTCTTCAGGCCAGGAGGGAATGGCAAGACATACTTAGAGTGATAAAAGAAAATAACCTACAGCCCAGGTTACTGTACCCAGCAAGGATCTCATTCAAATATGAAGGAAAAATCAAAAGCTTTACAGACAAGCAAAAGCTGAGAGAATTCAGCACCACCAAACCAGCTCTCCAACAAATGCTAAAGGATATTCTCTAGACAGGAAACACAAAAAGGGTGTATAAACCCAAACCCAAAACAATAAAGTAAATGGCAACGGGATCATACTTATTAATAATTACCTTAAACGTAAATGGGTTGAATGCCCCAACCAAAAGGCAAAGACAGGCTGAATGTATACAAAAACAAGATCCCTATATATATTATCTACAAGAGACTCAATTCAAAACAAGGGACACATACTGACTGAAAGTGAAGGGCTGGAAAAAGATATTCCATGCAAATAGAGACCAAAAGAAAGCAGGAGTAGCTATACTCATATCAGATAAAATAGACTTTAAAACAAAGGCTGTGAAAAGAGACAAAAGAAGGCCACTACATAATGATCAAAGGATCAATCCAATAAGAAGATATAACAATTATAAATATATATGCACCCAACATAGGAGCACCGCAATACGTAAGACAAATGCTAACAAGTATGCAAGGGGAAATTAACAAAAACACAATAATAGTGGGAGATTTTAATAGCCCACTCACACCTATGGACAGATCAACTAAACAGAAAATAAACAAAAAACCACAAACTTTAAATGATACAATAGACCAGTTGGACCTAATTGATATCTATAGGACATTTCACCCCAAAACAATGAATTTCACCTTTTTCTCAAGTGCTCATGGAACATTCTCCAGGATAGATCACATCCTGGACCATAAATCTAGCCTTGATAAATTCAAAAAGTTGAAATCATTCCAAGCATCTTTTCTGACCATAATGCATTAAGATTAGATCTCAATTACAGGAGAAAAACTATTAAAAATTTCAACATATGGAGGCTGAACAACACGCTTCTGAATAACCAAGAAATCACAGAATAAATCAAAAAAGAAACAAAATATGTATAGAAACGAATGAAAATGAAAACACAACAACCCAAAACCTGTGGGACACTATAAAAGCAGTGCTAAGAGGAAAGTTCATAGCAATACAGGCATACCTCAAGAAACAAGAAAAAATCCAAATAAATAACCTAACTCTACACCTAAAGCAACTAGAAAAGGGAGAAATGGAGAACCCCAGGGTTAGTAGAAGGAAAGAAATCTTAAAAATTAGGGCAGAAATAAATGCAAAAGAAACAAAAGAGACCATAGCAAAAATCAACAAAGCCAAAAGCTGGTTCTTTGAAAGGATAAATAAAATTGACAAACCATTAGCCAGACTCATCAAGAAGCAAAGAGAGAAAAATCAAATCAATAAAATTAGAAATGAAAATGGAGAGATCACAACAGACAACACAGAAATACAAAGGATCACGAGACTACTATCAGCAATTATATGCCAATAAAATGGACAACGTGGAAGAAATGGACAAATTCTTAGGAAAGTACAATTTTCCAAAACTGAACCAGGAAGAAATAGAAAATCTTAACAGACCAATCACAAGCACGGAAATTGAAACTGTAATCAGAAATCTTCCAGCAAACAAAAGCCCAGGTCCAGACGGCTTCACAGCTGAATTCTACCAAAAATTTCGAGAAGAGCTAACACTTATCCTACTCAAACTCTTCCAGAAAATTGCAGAGGAAGGTAAACTTCCAGTCTCATTCTATGAGGCCACCATCACCCTAATACCAAAACCTGGCAAAGATGCCACAAAAAAAGAACTACAGGCCATTATCACTGATGAACACAGATGCAAAAATCCTTAACAAAATTCTAGCAATCATCATCCAACAACACATTAAAAAGATCATACACCATGACCAAGTGGGCTTTATCCCAGGGATGCAAGGATTCTTCAATATCCGCAAATCAATCAATGTAATTCACCACGTTAACAAATTGAAAAATAAAAGCCATATGATTATCTCAATAGATGCAGAGAAAGCCTTTGACAAAATTCAACATCGATTTATGATAAAAAACTCTTCAGAAAGCAGGAATAGAAGGAACATACCTCAACATAATAAAAGCTATATATGACAAACCAATAGCAAACATTATCCTCAATGGTGAAAAATTGAAAACATTTCCTCTAAAGTCAGGAACAAGACAAGGGTGCCCACTTTCACCACTACTATTCAACATAGTTCTGGAAGTTTTGGCCACAGCAATCAGAGCAGAAAAAGAAATAAAAGGAATCCAAATTGGAAAAGAAGAAGTAAAACTCTCACTGTTTGCAGATGACATAATCCTCTACATAGAAAACCCTAAAGATCCCACCAGAAAATTACTAGAGCTAATCAATGAATATAGTAAAGTTGCAGGATATAAAATCAACACACAGAAATCTCTTGCATTCCTATACACTAATAATGAGAAAGCAGAAAAAGAAATTAAGGAAACCCATTCACCACTGCAATGAAAATAATAAAATACTTGGGAATATATCTACCTAAAGAAACTAAAGACCTATATATAGAAAACTATAAAACACTGATGAAAGAAATCAAAGAGGACACTAATAGATGGAGAAATATACCCTGTTCATGGATTGGAAGAATCAATATAGTGAACATGAGTATACTACCCAAAGCAATTTACAAATTCAATGCAATCCCTATCAAGCTACCAGCGATATTTTTCACAGAACTAGAACAAATAATTTCAAGATTTGTATGGAAATACAAAAAACCTCGAATAGCCAAAGCAATCTTGAGAAAGAAGAATGGAACTGGAGGAATCAACTTGCCTGACTTCAGGCTCTACTACAAAGCCACAGTCATCAAGACAGTATGGTACTGGCACAAAGACAGACATATAGATCAATGGAACAAAATAGAAAGCCCAGAGATAAATCCACACACATATGGACACCTTATCTTTGACAAAGGAGGCAAAAAAATACAATGGAGGAAAGACAATCTCTTTAACAAGTGGTGCTGGGAAAACTGGTCAACCACTTGTAAAACAATGAAACTAGATCACTTTCTAACACCACACACAAAAATAAACTCAAAATGGATTAAAGATCTAAATGTAAGACCAGAAACTATAAAACTCCTAGAGGAGAACATAGGCAAAACACTCTCAGACATAAATCACAGCAGGATCCTCTATGATCCACCTCCCAGAATTCTGGAAATAAAAGCAAAAATAAACACATGGGATCTAATTAAAATTAAAAGCTTCTGCACAACAAAGGAAACTATAAGCAAGGTGAAAAGACAGCCTTCGGAATGGGAGAAAATAATAGCAAATGAAGCAACTGACAAACAACTAATCTCAAAAATATACAAACAACTTCTGCAGCTCAATTCCAGAAAAATAAACGACCCAATCAAAAAATGGGCCAAAGAACTAAATAGACATAACAAACACATGAAAAGATGCTCAACATCACTCATTATTAGAGAAATGCAAATCAAAACCACAATGAGGTACCACTTCACACCAGTCAGAATGGCTGCGATCCAAAACTCTGCAAGCAATAAATGCTGGAGAGGGTGTGGAGAAAAGGGAACCTTCCTACACTGTTGGTGGGAATGCAAACTAGTACAGCCACTATGGAGAACAGTGTGGAGATTCCTTAAAAAATTGCAAATAGAACTACCTTATGACCCAGCAATCCCACTTCTGGGCATACACACCGAAGAAACCAGAATTGAAAGAGACACATGTACCCCAATGTTCATTGCAGCACTGTTTATAATAGCTAGGACATGGAAACAACCTAGATGTCCATCAGCAGATGAATGGATAAGAAAGCTGTGGTACATATACACAATGGAGTATTACTCAGCCGTAAAAAAGAATTCATTTGAATCAGTTCTGATGAGATGGATGAAACTGGAGCCGATTATACAGAGTGAAGTAAGCCAGAAAGAAAAACACCAATACAATATACTAACACATATATATGGAATTTAGGAAGATGGCAATGACGACCCTGTATGCAAGACAGGGAAAGAGACAAAGATGTGTATAATGGACTTTTGGACTCAGCGGGAGAGGGAGAGGGTGGGATGATTTGGGAGAATGACATTCTAACATGTATACTATCATGTAAGAATTGAATCGCCAGTCTATGTCTGATGCAGGATACAGCATGCTTGGAGCTGGTGCATGGGGATGACCCAGAGAGGTGTTATGGGGAGGGAGGTGGGAGGGGGGTTCATATTTGGGAATGCATGTAAGAATTAAAGATTTTAAAATTTAAAAAAAATAAAAAATAAAAAATAAAACATTTTAAATCTTAAATAAATAAATAAATAAATTGATACAGCCACTATGGAAAAAAAAAAAGAAAACCCTAAAGATCCCACCAGAAAATTACTAGAGCTAATCAATGAATATAGTAAAGTTGCAGGATATAAAATCAACACACAGAAATCTCTTGCATTCCTATACACTAATAATGAGAAAGCAGAAAAAGAAATTAAGGAAACCCATTCACCACTGCAATGAAAATAATAAAATACTTGGGAATATATCTACCTAAAGAAACTAAAGACCTATATATAGAAAACTATAAAACACTGATGAAAGAAATCAAAGAGGACACTAATAGATGGAGAAATATACCATGTTCGTGGATCCAAAGAATCAATATAGTGAAAATGAGTATACTACCCAAAGCAATTTACAAATTCAATGCAATCCCTATCAAGCTACCAGCAACATTTTTCACAGAACTAGAACAAATAATTTCAAGATTTGTATGGAAATACAAAAAACCTCGAATAGCCAAAGCAATCTTGAGAAAGAAGAATGGAACTGGAGGAATCAACTTGCCTGACTTCAGGCTCTACTACAAAGCCACAGTCATCAAGACAGTATGGTACTGGCACAAAGACAGACATATAGATCAATGGAACAAAATAGAAAGCCCAGAGATAAATCCACACACCCATGGATACCTTATCTTCGACAAAGGAGGCAAGAATATACAATGGAGTAAAGACAATCTCTTTAACAAGTGGTGCTGGGAAAACTGGTCAACCACTTGTAAAAGAATGAGACTAGAACACTTTCTAACATCACACACAAAAATAAACTCAAAATGGATTAAAGATCTAAATGTAAGACCAGAAACTACAAAACTCCTAGAGGAGAACATAGGCAAAACACTCTAAGACATAAATCATAGCAGGATCCTCTATGATCCACCTCCCAGAATACTGGAAATAAAAGCAAAAATAAACAAATGGGATCTAATTAAAATTAAAAGCTTCTGCACAACAAAGGAAACTATAAGCAAGGTGAAAAGACAGCCTTCAGAATGGGAGAAAATAAGAGCAAATGAAGCAACTGACAAACAACTAATCTCAAAAATATACAAGCAACTTCAGCAGCTCAATTTCAGAAAAATAAACGACCCAATCAAAAAATGGGCCAAAGAACTAAATGGACATTTCTCCAAAGAAGACATACGGATGGCTAACAAACACATGAAAAGATGCTCAACATCACTCATTATCAGAGAAATGCAAATCAAGACCACAATGAGGTACCATTTCACACCAGTCAGATGGCTGCGATCCAAAAGTCTACAAGCAATAAATACTGGAGAGGGTGTGGAGAAAAGGGAACCCTCTTACACTGTTGGTGGGAATGCAAACTAGTACAGCTGCTATGAAGAACAGTGTGATTCCTTAAAAAACTACAAATAGAAGTGCCTTATAACCCAGCAATCCCACTGCTGGGCATACACACCAATACAGTATTGTAAAGTAAAAAAATAAAATTAAAAAAAAAACTGGTGATGTAATTAGCCAAGGGTACGTAAGTTTTTGGGGCTCCAAAATCACTGCAGATAGTGACTGCATCCATTAAATTAAGATACTTGCTCCTTGGAAGGAAAGTTATGACCAACTAGACAGCATATTAAAAGCAGAGACATTACTTTGCCAACAAAGTTCCATCTAGTCAAAGATATGTTTTTTTTTCCAGTAGTCATGTATGGATGTGAGAGCTGGACTATAAAGAAAGCTGAGCACAGAAGAATTGATGATTTTGAACTGTGGTGTTGGAGAAGACTCTTGAGAATCCCTTGGACTGCAAGGAGATCCAATCAGTCCATCCTAAAGGAAATCAGTCCTGAATATTCATTGGAAGGACTGATGTTGAAGCTGAAACTCCAATATTTTGGCCACCTGATGTGAAGAACTGAGTCATTGGAAAAGACCCTGATACTGGAAAAGATCGAGGGCAGGAGGAGAAGGGGACGATAGAGGATGAGCTGGTTGGATGGCATCACTGACCTAATGGACATGAGTTTGAGTAAACTCCGGTAGTTATTGATGGACAGGGAGGCCTGGCATGATGCAGTCCATGGGGTCACAAAGAGTCTGATGCGACTGAGTCACTGAACTGAACTGAACATAAGTTTAGCGAACCTAAGTGGTCACACAGAGTAGGAACAAGAGCTGCACATTGCATAGGAGTTACTTTTGACTCCTCAGTTCCCTTTGGGGATGGGGGAAAGGCAGTGGCACAGTTAGTGGTGACACTGTTCCTGAACATTAAGATTTTATCAAATCTAAGAGGAACTTTGTGCTAAAGGATACAGACCTTTTGGAAAGTAGCAGCTACATTATTATTCAGGAAGAGTTTATACAGGCAACTTGTGTTTCAGTGTGTGTGTGAATGCTCAGTGGCTACAGTCGTGTCTGGCTCTTTGTGAACCGATGGATTGTAGCCCACCAGGCTCTTCTTTTCATGGGATTTTCCAGGCAAGAATACTGGAGTGGGTTGCTGTGCCTTCCTCCAGGGGATCTTCCTGACCCAGGGATCAAACTTGCATCTCCTGCATTAAAGGCAGAATCTTAACTGCAGAGCCACTGGGGAAGCCCCCTGTGCTTCAGAAAGAGATAGTCATAGACATTTAGAGACATTTAGAGGCTGCTAAGTCTAATCTAGCATCCATAATACTAACATTCTCACCCCTGGGAGGAATGAGCATTGCCAGGGCCCAGCCATCTCAGAATCGCACTGCAGACTCTAGTTTTCAACCCCAGTGAAAAGTCCTTTCCAAACATGCCCTCACATCTTACCTGCCTTGTTCTTTTAACACATCATCAAAATAAATAATTCTCCTTTTAACTGTTGTGTGCTATGTTGCTTCAGTCGTGTTCGACTCTTTGTGACCTCAAGAACTGTAGCCTGCCAGGCTCCTCTGTCCATGGGATTCTCCAGGCAAGAATACTGCAGTGGGTTGCTATGCCTTCCTGAAGGGATCTTTCCAACCCAGGGATCAAATCTGAGTCTGTTACACCTTAGGAGGAGGGTTCTTTACCACTAGCATCGCCAAGAACAATGCAAACCTCTCAACACTGTTGTCAGCCATGTAAACAAATACTTGGAGAGGAAAGGATAACTCTCTCCTTTGCTTCAGGGCTGTAAATACAATCCAGTTAAACTGGTCGCTAAAATATGCTAAGGAATATCAGAGTAGCTGTGGCTTACATACCAGCATTCATGGACTTTGCCTTTGTGAGTGGGATAGTTTTTTGCTGATTTAGTTTGAACTCGATTCCAGGACCTGGGTTCAGTTCAGGTCAGGTCCATAAAACCTCTTGCAAGCCCCTTGGATGAAAGGCCAGCCAAGACATTTTTCATGGAGCGAGGCAGGGACACAAGGAGACAAGCCCAAACTTACAGGAATATTCCAAGCCTCAATTCAATTCCTATTTTCTAAGATCCCATCAAAATAAAGTTACACAGCCAAGGCCAGCATCCAGTGGGGAGGCAAACATACCCTTTCCGCAGAGGTCAGAGAAAAAGAATGGATATTTCTCGACAATAATCCAATTCACAATAGAAACCAAGGACCCCATTGTATCTGAATTTTCTTCAAAGAGATAAATTGAGGTCCAGTTACAGCTTTTCTGTGGCCCCTCAAGTTGTAGATACTGAGTTCCTACATTATCATCCTTTGCCCTACCTGACATGAAGAAGTCACCTGATTGAAGGGAAAAGAGAACCCTAAGAGTTTAGGGATTTTCTTATTATGAGTGTGAAAGACTCAGCCATAAATTCCTTCTTTCCAGGGACCAAAGGGCAGGCTAAGGGGCACTGTTTATGCCTTCCATGACTGAGGGCTGGCTGATATGGAGAAATAACTGCCGATCACACAGGAAGAATTAACCAGCCACCACTCTTGAGCACAGGCCAATTGTCTGGATTAGATTAACAGTCTTTATTGCTACTGCATAGGCCTTTCTCACAAATGCTAATGAAGCAATTTCAGAAGGCAGGAAGGTGACTGTTGGCACAGTGTAGGCAAACCTTATTTAGGGACCTGGTAAACAGAAACTAGATTCAGATTTACAGATTCAATACTTGATAAATTGAAGGCAAAGTGCTTGGCTACTGGTTCTCTTCGGCCCACTTTAAGCAACCCTCTCCTGTCACCTCATTTATTTACTGTGAGAATTCCAGCAAATGTGATTTCTCTTCCGTTCATTTACTCATGCTCTTTGAATTGATGTCTCAGCTGTGTTTCTGTGCCTACTTTCTCCTTTAGCTCAAATCAAACTGTTTATTCCTTAAAAGACAGAAGCTTCCACAGAGAACTAAGCAACCATTTCTAAGCATCTAGAGAATTGTATTTTTATGCTATAAAATTTGAGGAAGGGAGCTTAATAGGAACTGAAAAACTTTCAACTAAAAAAAAATCCTGTTCAGTTAGAACTTATGTTTACTTTTGGACCAGAAGCAATAACACTGAGCCAAACTCACTCTAATTGCAGTGATATCTTTAGTTATGAGAACCCAAATTACCCAAAACTTGGTTAATTGGAGTTTAAGCAAAACTTATATCACACAATATCTGTAAGTGGCAAGATCAGAAGTTTGTACTTTTCTTCAATCCAGTGGGGGCCTTAAGGTTAGTTCAGTTCAGTCACGTCCAACTCTTTGCAACCCCATGAACCACAGCATGCCAGGCCTCCCTGTCCATCACCAACTCCCGGTGTCCACCCAAACTCATGTCTGTTGAGTCGGTGATGCCATCCAACCATCTCATCATCTGTCGTCCTCTTCTCTTCCTGCCCTCAATCTTTCCCAGCATCAGGGTCTTTTCAAATGAGTCAGCTCTTTGCATTAGGTGGCCAAACTATTGGAGTTTCAGTTTCAACATCAGTCTTTCCAATAAACACGCAGGACCATTCTCCTTTAGGATGATCTGGTTGGATCTCCTTGCAGTCCAAGGGACTCTCAAGAGTCTTCTCCAACACCACAGTTCAAAAGTATCAATTCTTCTGTGCTCAGCTTTCTGTATAGTCCAACTCTTACATCCAAACATGACAACTGGATAAAACATGACCTTGACTAGACGGACCTTTGTTGACAAAGTAATGTCTCTGTTTTTTAATATGCTATCTAGGTTGGTCATAACTTTCCTTCCAAGGAGTAAGCATCTTTTAATTTCATGGCTGCAGTTACCATCTGCTGTGATTTTGGAGCCCAAAAAGATAAAGCCTGACACTGTTTCCACTGTTTCCCCATCTATTTCCCATGAAGTGATGGGACCAGATGCCACGATCTTTGTTTTCTGAATGTTGAGCTTTAAGCCAACTTTTTCACTCTCCACTTTCACTTTCATCAAGAGGCTCTTTAGTTCTTCTTCACTTTCTGCCATAAGGTTAAGGCAGATTAAAATCTTACCTTCCTGCCCACAAACAACAGCTTAAATGATTCACCTCTATAACAATGTTATTACATTTATATATAAATGCATTTCCAATAATATGCATTGGCAACATTTTCTTAGATATTCTGAAGTTGGATATATTTCCAGTAATAATTTCTTCTATTTGCTGTGTATCGCACAAGTAACTTTCTTCAAAGATTCACTGATGAGTATGCCTTTCATAATGTTAAAAGATATTTACTCTTAACTGATTGATGGTCTTCACCGTTTATTCCTACCATCAGTTCATTCAAGGTTCTGTCAGCTTCCCAACAAACATACAAATTTCAATATCAAATATGGCAGTCTTCCTTGAAAATTTTTATGCCACTTCAATACAATATAGTCTACAACCCTCCCTCAGTCATTGTGAGTCAGATCTATTGATGAGATAATCAAGTAACTGTCAAATGAATACTAAAGTAGAGCAAAGTAGTGTAATACATCAGCAGTGAAGTCAAATGAAGAAATATACAACATGGTATAACATTAAAAACAATGGCTCCTATTCTCCTGTCTTATAGACTTGGAAAAATACATTATTATAGCTAGACTCTTTCATACTACAATGGGAAATTACATATGTATATATATGCAGGACACCTGGGTTTGATCCCTGGGTTGGGAAGGTCCCCTGGAGAAGGGAAAGGCTAATCACTCCAGTATTCTGGCCTAGAGAATTCCATGAACTGTATAGTCCATGGGGCCTCAGAATCTGACATGACTGAGTGACTTTCACACTGTATGTGTGCATACATATATATCTCTCATATTTACTATTTCCAAATTAATAATTTATAGTGCCAAAGAATCGATGCTTTTGAACTGTGGTGTTGGAGAAGATACTTGAGAGTCCCCTGGACAGCAAGATCAATCCAGTCAATCCTAAAGGAAATCAACCCTGACTATTCATTGGAAGGACTGATGCTGAAGCTGAAACTCCAATACCTTGGCCACCTGATTCAAAGAGCTGACTCTGAAAAGACCCTGATGCATTGAAGGCAGGAGGAGAAGGGGACGACAGAGGATGAGGTGGTTGGATGGCGTCACTGACTCAATGGACGTAAGTTTGAGCAAACTCTGGGAGTTGGTGATGGACAGGAAGGCCTGGTGTGCTGCGGTCCATGGGGTCGCAAAGAGTCAGACGTGATTGAGCAACTGACCAGAACAGAACTTCATAACGTATCTCCAGGGCAGTGGTAATCAACAAAATGTGCTTTCACGAACTCCTTCTGTTCTCCTGAACTGCGAAGGTGGAAAGGTTAAATGCCTCCTACTGCCCAGAGACCAGTTTTATAAAGCTTTCAATCAGCTTTATACAGGCTTTCTAGATGTCTAGATTCTACACCCACAAGATATAACTCCCACTCTGACTTCAAGAGTTGGGAAACTTTGCCAAGTACCTGCTCCACATACATGCGTGTAAGTGAGTCAATTCCTTTGGAGCCACTGTTGACCCAGTGATGATGGAAACATAAGATAAATGTTTGTTTTCCAGGTGGGCAGTTTGAAGTGCCTTTCCTCAGACTCTGCTAGTGTCAGATTCTGCAAGATCTCCTATCACCCACGGCAACAATCACTTCAATCAAAAGCATCCTGGCATTGTCTTCCCTTTCTTCCTTGTTTCACTTTCTCACTGCTATTCCCTCAAGATGACTTCTTAAATGAACTCCCAGCAAAGAATCCTGTGTCTTGGGCTGTGCTCTCAAGAAAAATAGCAGAGGCTAGAGGTAAGCCTTTTGTAAGGAAGCCAAATGTTGAAGACAGATATAATGATATCCACACTGCACTTGTCCAGGCAGAGCAACCATCCTCCTCCTCTCAATACAGACTGACTAGTCCATAGAAGAAGTTGCTCCAGTGGTCCTGGATTAAATCCCTTTTGTTCCTCTTCTGAGCCTGATTTGGAGTAAAAAAAAGTAATACCATATATCAGGGTTTAAGGCTTCCAATACTGTATTTCCTGCCTTTTTATTTTTGACTATAGAAAGATCTCAGTGACAGAGCAAAGTGAGAATTTGATTTTAGGGCAACTGGATGAAATACCAGATATAACCCAATTCCACCCACCTCATTGTTTTCTTTCTATAGCTGAAGACATTTGCCACCGTGGGAGGTGATATAACACATATTCAATTATTCTCCCTGCACCTCATTTAGACTCAGATATTTTCTGTTCACTTTCTTATTAAAAAGAAATAAGATATGTTCATCATAGAACATTTAGAAATCTTTATTATTGAGCAAAGGGAAGAAAATTACAGCCATTCATTATACCAACAGACACAGAAAAACTATTAACTCTGCAATGTATAGGCTTCTGGATCTTTTCTATGCACATATATTAGTACATTAATGAGACTATATCAAACTATTCTTTATAACTAACCCCTTGCCCCCTATTCAAATGTGTCATGCTTTTGTATCTATAATTATCCATCTTTCAAAAGCCCAGAGCCCACCCTCCATCTTTTCAAAGGACAAAATAACTTGTCATATTTCTAAACATGAAAGTTACACACAGATTCACTGTGTTTCAAGGATGTCTCCCTAAAACTATAAGGAGTTTTCCTTGCACATTAGCAAGCGAGGCCTTTGTTCCTATAATGTTCATAGTGTCTCTTATAGCCTTGGAAATTACACAATCTATCCATTTATCTTCCTCAAACACACACTCATAAGCACCATGAGCAAACTATCTTTTTAGATAAATATAAGACATAGTTTTTTTTCAATACCTTTCTCAATGAAGCCTATGAGAAGACATAACTTAAAATATACAAGCAAAGCCCAGCTAGAAAAATAACCTCTTAATTTACTACTAATTTAAAGAGTGCATTGAAAGCTGTTTTCAGAGATAGTTTAGGAGAAGAGATGCCAAGCCTGGAGAAACAGGAAGCTATGGATATAATTGGCACTCAACACTCTGAAATGCTTCTCAAAGAAGAGAAAATAATATGGTTCGAAATCTGTAATTTTGTGAACATTAAGTTCCAAAATATTTTGCATGAACTCACCAAGGGATGATCATTACAGTAAGGAACATTCAGCTAGTGTGAACAATGCCCAGTGAGTAGCTCAGGTTTGCCTTCACTGGACTGCAGTAACAAGCTATACCTATGTGTCCAGACACTAAGCAGAGAGGATTTGGGTAGGATCCCTGAGGTTATCTGAATGTGTTTAGTGAAGAAAGAATTGAGCTTACCCAAGCTGTAGTCTAGCCTACAATATTGAATACTTCTCCCCCCCTATTTTGAAAGATATTAGCATCTATTTCCCTAAATGTCTGTGACTGGTCCAGAGTTTATTCATACGGAACAAGCACTGACTTTTGAATTATGGTTTCACTTTCTTATGTGAACAAGAACACAGACTTCTCTGAAATATGGTCTCTTCATCATCAGAATAGTGCTCTAGTCCACTAACCTTGAATGCAAAGGTATGAGTTAATACATAAAAGTAACAGCATGGGGCATACTAAGAGTGGTTCATTGAACAAAGCCAATTTGCATTTAGATATTGGGGAAAAGTTGTGCTTCCTGAGAAAGCTGTGCATCACCTCTAACATACTTTGTCTCTAACATATTTTTTCAATGTCATCTGATTCTGCGGGAGCTATTTTACATCTCTGAGTTGTAGATAACTGGTATCACTGGGAAGTTATTGAGTATGAATCCAGCGTGGTAGAAGAGCAACTTTTCCCTGCTCCCATTGAAAAAATGGTTTTGACACTTGAGTTGAAACCGGTTAACTCAGCAGAACTGAGGTGCCCAGATCCTTCATGTTCACAAAGACTGGCTCTTGGTCAGTTCCAGGGAGATAACCTCTGGGCCGTTAGAATATTCTTCCTGATAAAAATGTCTTGTTTACTTTTTAAAAATGCTTTGGGCCACTCTGTACTAGGTAACTTTATCCTAATGATGCGATTTATGGTGAAAGCCTTTTTATGTTGTTTTGGGTGGTGCGCTAGAGTCTGAGTCACTGAGATCAATTACATGGACAGTACCCGTTTACATGACTGACTTCCCATAAAAAAAATCCATGGATACCAACAGTCAGGTGTGCTTCACCTCACCCCTGTTACTGGAAGAATTAAACACATCCCTGTGGGACTTCACTGGGAAGAGCCACCTGGAAGTTGACACCTGGTTTCTCCTGGACTTTTTCCTTTTATCTTTGCCAATTTTAAAACATCTCCTTTCACTGTAATAATCCAAAAGTATGGAGTAGGGTCCTGTGTGTCTTCTACCAAGTCACTGAGTCTGAGGGAAATTTGGGGGGCTCCCAGCCTACCTCTATTTGCATATTCTTTTCAATATTTCATATTTATGTACCCATTCTTAGACTCTTCCTTTGAACTAGTTTTAACATCATCTTGATCCCCTCATTAAATAAAATCTTTAACATGTTTTCATTTTAAAATCTAAAAATCATGATTTTACCTTTTTAAAAGATTAAGTAGAGCAAAATTTCTTTAAACATCTACTCTAGAAGAGCCTTCTAATGAGTACAAAAAGAGCCCATCCTCTCACAACCTAAGCAACTAGTATGTTAAATCAAAGCATGTCTAAGACTAAATTCCTCTGTGTCCCACATAAGCACATATTAGCAAGTAAAAATAAATGGGAGTTAGACCATATTTTCAGCAACTGAACTCTCCTATTAGCCTCACAAAAGACTCTCAGAAAGCAGACTCAGTAAGACTCTGGTGGAAGACTCAGTCTTTAGTAAGCCAAGGTGACAACGTTCTCCATTAAATAAATGGTCATAAAACCCAAAATTCACACTGATACTCCACTGTCAAGTTTGCTAAATTCTTACACCTCATTTATGCAATTACCATGGGGAATATACACTCTTCCTAAGCAACTCCCCATGTTTAACACCTTTATTTCACTGATAAAAGTTATTTCTAATGCTCCTGATGCTAATAAACAACCTCTCTCATGTACATTCTCATACCAGGGCTAAGTTGCCACATTCTAAGGTGTTGATTTCTGCTTGGGGTGCTTCATATAATATGCTGTTTAACCACCTCTGAAGTGTAGATTCCTGAATAAGATACTGTGAACATCAAGTCCCCAAGGGTGTAAATTAGAGTTCTTGCATACACAAACATGTGTCACACTGTTAATACTAGAATAGTCTTAAAACAAATTTCACACAAATAAAATAGCAGTGTTAAGAACACAAACTCAGAACAATCATTATCATCTTCCTTTTCATCTTCCTTTAGGCATGCTTTATTTCTTAAACAATTACTAAGAAAAAATCTTTTAGAGCATGTACTACAGATAAATAGGATTTTTTAGGTAATTGAGTTGTTTGAAGCAGAAACAGAAGACATTAAGAAGAGGTCGCAAGAATACACAGAACTATACAAAAAAGATCTTCATGACCCAGATAATCACGATTTTGTGATCACTCATCTAGAGCTAGACATCCTGGAATGTGAAGTCAAGTGGGCTTTAAGAAGCATCACTATGAACAAAGCTAGTGGAGGTGATGGAAATTCAGTACAGCTATTTCAAATCCTAAAAGATGATGCTGTGAAAGTGATGCACTCAATATGCTGGCAAATTTGGAATGCTCATCAGTGGCCACATGGCTGGAAAAGGCCAGTTTTCATTCCAATCCCCAAAAGACACAATGCCAAAAAATGCTCAAACTACCACATAATTGCACTCATCTCACACTCTACTAAAGTAATGTTCACAATTCTCCAAGCCAGGCTTCAACAATACATGAACCTCCAGATGTTCAAGGTGGATTTAGGAAAAAAAAAAAAAAAAGGCCTAGGAATCTGAGATAAAATTGCCAACATGTGTTGGATCATCGAAAAAGCAACAGAGTTCCAGAAAAGCATCTACTTCTGCTTTATTGACTATGCCAAAGCCTTTGACTGTGTAGATCACAACAAACTATGGAAAATTCTTAAAGAGATGGGGATACCAGACCACCTGATCTGCTGCTTCGGAAATCTGTATGCAGGTCAGGGAGCAACAGTTAGAACTGGACATGGAACTGGTTCCAAATTGGGAAAGGAGTACGTCAAGGCTGTATACTGTCACCCTGCTTATTTAACTTATATCCAGAGTACATCATGAGAAACCCTGGGCTGGAAGAAGCACAAGCTGGAATCAAGATTGCTGGCATAAATATTAATAACCTCAGATATGCAAATAACACCATCCTTATGGCAGAAAGCAAAAGAGGAATTAAAGAGCCTCTTGATGAAAGCGAAAGAGGAGAGTGAAAAAGTTGACTTAAAACTCAACATTCAGAAAATTAAGATCATAGCTTCTAGTCCCATCACTTCATGGCAAATAGATGGTGAAACAATGGAAATAGTGAGAGACTTTATTTTGAGGGGGCTCCAAAATCACTGTAGATGGTGACTGCAGCCATGAAATTAAAAGACACTTACTCCTTGGAAGAAAAGTTATGACTAAGACAGCATATTGAAAAGCAGAAACATTACTTTGCCAACAAAGGCTTATTTAGTCAAAGCTATGGTTTTTCCAGTAGTCATGTATAGATGTGAGAGTTGGACTATAAAGAAAGCTGAGCATCAAAGAATTGATGTTTTTGAACTGTGGTGTTGAAGGAGACTCTTGAGAGTCCCTTGGACTGCAAGGAGATCCAACCAGTCCATCCTAAAGGAAATGAGTCTTAAATATTCATTGGTAAGAGTGATGCTAAACCTGAAACTCCAATACTTTGGCCACCTGATGCAAAGAACTGACTCACTGGGAAGGACCCTTATGCTGGGAAAGATTGAAGGTGGGAGCAGAAGGTAGCAATAGAGGATGAGATGATTGGATCACCAACTCAATGGACATGAGTTTGAGTAAACTCTGGGAGTTGGTGATGGACAGGGAGGCCTGGTGAGCTGCAGTCCATGGTTTCACAAAGAGTTGGACATGACTGAGTGACTGAACTGAACTGATTCATCTACTACAGTATTCTTGCTGGGAAAATCCCGTGGAGAGTGGACCCTAGACAGCTACAGTTTATGGAGTTGCAGAGTTGGACACAACTGAGTGAGCAATTGATACATTTGCTGTGTCTCCAGTACCCGGAACTTAATGCTACTCAATGCATAGTTGACTTAAATTTGGAATATTAAATTGATAATCCAAGTACACTTTTAGGAGAATTTTAGGTCCACCATATTACCTGCTATATACATATTATCTGCTATATACATTGGAGGATTTTTAAAGAAGTTTTAGATCTACAAAAAGTTACGTGGTACAGAGAATTCCCATGTGGCCCACATCATTTCCCCTATTATTAACCTCTTACATTAACTTTGTACATTCGTCATAACCAATGACCCAATACTAATACATTATTAATAAAATCTCATAATTTATTCATATTTCACTAGTTTGAACCCAACATCTTTTTATGTTCCAGGATTCCACTCATGGATTACATGTAGTCATGCCTCATTAAGCAACTCTAGACTGTGGGCATTTCTCAGGATTTTCTTATTTTTGATGACAGTTTTGAATAGTCCTGATCAGGTATTTGGTAAAGTGTCTCTCAACTGGGATTTATCTGATGTTTTTCTCATGATTAGACCAAGAGTGTGGGTTTGGGGAAAAGGACCACAAAGTCTACTCATTCTCCTCACATCACACTATCAAAATAATCTGTCACTGCTGAGGTTAACCTTGGCCTCTTGGCTGGGAGTGTTGGTAAGTTTCTGCACTGCAAAGCCAGTCTCTCCACAGGCACTTTCTCTCCACCATTCTGTCCACCCAGACCCCTTTTCCAAATGGCACTCTTTTTTTTTTTTAATTTTTAATTTTTATTTTATTTTACTTTACAATACGGTATTGGTTTTGCCATACATTGACATGAATCCGCCATGGGTGTACATGAGTTCCCATTCTTTGAAAGGAGGTTACTATGTGCAGCCCACATTTTTAAAAATGAGGAATTATGTTCCACCTCCATGATGGGGAAAATGCTATATAAATCATGGGAATTTTTCTGCATGGTAGGGTCTTTTCTCCCAACTTCCATTTGTATTTGATCATTTAGTTCAGTATGGAATCATGGATATTTATTTTATACCTTGGATTATAATCCCATGCTTCTCTATTTTGTTGCACAAATTGTTCCAGCTTTAAGCATTAAAAGCTCTTTCAGTCAGATCCTGTGATCTGGCCATTGGCTTGTGCACACATGTGCATGTTTTAATAACCATGGCCTTACTTTGTGGCACTAACAGTGTCCAGGTTCATTTTGTATATGTCATGTCTGGACCTAGAATCAGCCATTACTTTAAGAACCCATGGTTTCTTTTATCAGATGTTGGTATTAGAAATGAAGATGAAGGCACTGACTATGTTTATTTCCACTGGGGCATAAGAGTTATTTTAGCACTTAGAAATGTTTTGTTTTTTAATTTGAACAGCTGCTTAATAAAGTACTTAAAATTATATTAAATATGTTTACTTTACAAATGCACTTCCAAATGTCTGAAGGAGCTTAACTAAGTTGTAAATAGGACTAAGCATTATTCACACCTCTATAAGTGACTGTTAAGAGTGACTAGACTTAAATGGATTGATGAAATTTTTATACTAACATTAAAGCCCAAAAAGGAACACAGCTCTTTAGCTTTTAATTTTATAAAATTATCAGTTTACAACCCCAAAATACTTCAAAACAGTCTTTTTGTGCAGGAAAAAGGCAAATTGAAAGGCACTTTAAAATGCAGTTCACATAACTGAAATATTCAGAAAACTAAGATCATGGCATCTGGTCCCATCACTTCATGGCAAATAGATGGGGAAACAGTGGCTGACTTTATTTTTCTGGGCTCCAAAATCACTGCACATGGTGACTGCAGCCATGAAATTAAAAGATGCTTACTCCTTGGAAGGAAAGTTATGACCAACCTAGACAGCATATTAAAAAGCAGAGACATTACTTTGCCAACAAAGATCCATCTCGTCAAAGCTATGGTTTTTCCAGTGGTCATGTATGGATGTGAGAGTTGGACTGTGAAGAAAGCTGAGCACTGAAGAATTGATGCTTTTGAACTGTGGCACTGGAGAAGACTCTTGAGAGTCCCTTGGACTGCAAGGAGATCCAACCTGTCCATTCTGAAGGAGAATAGTCCTGGGTGTTCATTGGAAGGACTGATGCTGAAGCTGAAACTTCAAAACTTTGGCCACCTGATGCAGAGAGCTGACTCATTGGAAAAGACTCTGATGCTGGGAAAGATTGAGGGCAGGCGGAGAAGGGGGTGACAGAGGATGAGATGGTCGAATGGCATCAGCGACTCGATGAACGTGAGTCTGAGTGAACTCCGGGGGTTGATGGACAGGGAGGCCTGGCGTGCTGTGGTTAATGGGGTCGCAAAGAGTCAGACACGACTGAGCGACTGAGCGGCTGAACTAACTGAAAAACAGTTTATCTTAAATGTTTCTAAATCCGCTGCATATTTATTTTAAAGAGAAAAACACATTGACAGGGAAATGAAGACTGGAGAAGGACAGTACACTCACACAATGAGAAACCTGAAGGAGAAACAAATACGTGAAAAGAGGTTGACATTTATTAGCACGCTAGTTTTCTATGACTTTACAAAAGTTACTACGAATGTAGTGGCTTAAAATAATGCAAGTTTCTTACTCTAAAGTCCA
This sequence comes from Capra hircus, assembly GCF_001704415.2. Lineage (NCBI taxonomy): Eukaryota > Metazoa > Chordata > Mammalia > Artiodactyla > Bovidae > Capra > Capra hircus. Next base: position 9,434,668 of record NC_030817.1, read on the forward strand.
GTAGAAGGAAGTCCAACAAAGATCTTACTGGGTCAAGGTGGCTGCAGGGTCCCTCCCCTCTCAGCGACTCTCCTAACCTTTTCAAGCTTTTACAGGCCATTTGCTCCCTTGGCTGGGCTCCTCTCATCTTCAAAGCCAGGAGTGCAGGAACTGAACTTCCTGACACAGCCATCTCTCTGTGTCTCTTCTGCCTCCTCCTTTTAAGAAAGCTTATGATTAAATTGGATCCCCCTGGGTAATCCCAGCTAATCTCCTGTTCTCAGTGTCAGCTGATAACTGCAGTAATTTCATCTGCCACCCTGATTCCCCTTCGCTACACAACATATTCACAGGTTCTGGTGATTAGGGCATGAACATCTGGGGAGGGGGTCCATTTTCAGCTCACCACAATTAGCAATCAAAGGAATTACATTAAAACAAGAAATGTTCTCAACCTACCAAACAGAGTGTAAATCAGTTCAGGCACACTGAGTGGTCTTATGTTTGAAAATTCGATGATATTGCTAGATAACCTCAAGCAAAGGGTACAAGGTGTCTATCATCATATCCATCTTTTTGAACAGCAAAAAGTTTTAAAACAAGCTAATTTTCCAAAAAGAAGAGAATGGATAAACTGTGGTGTTTATGATTTAAATGCATAGAACATATATATATCTCAATATGGGCGTGTCACATTTATACCATAGTATAAACATGGTACACATACAGAAAATTACATGATTTATGTAACTGCTTAAATACACCACACATTTATCTGTGTAATTTACTATATAATACGTGGAGCCTTTTAAGGGAAAGAATACAAAATTACACGTGAAAATTGATAACTTACAGACACAAATATTTATTGAGATAGAAAAAAAGAAATTGATTACTAAAGCCACTTTCTTTCTGAGATCCATGTAGGCAATAGATCAGAAATGTTTTCAAATTGCTGCTTGGCTTTCCCTTCTTCTCCAAAGCATTTACAGAGCCAGGTTTGAGGAGAAGAGGACTCTGGTACTTCATGTCATTGCCTTCAAGAAAAATCCATCTCAGCACTTACATGTAATGTGCAAGTACAAACATGTGGATATCTACCAAAGCTATAATATTATCTTTCTTTAAAATAAATGAGTATTTTTTCACTGAATAATGGCTGAATGAATAGGTAAACAAATACTAAAAATATTCAAACAGCCAAATCACACATCTTCCTCATTGCAGAATGGCATCTTAACCTCAACAGTTTCACCCCGTATTCATTATCTCTCCAACACAGCCAGCTCTCTTTACTGAAGCCAGAATCCCTGAATCCCTCTTTACTGACGCTGCTTCCTTCAGAGCACCTGGATTATTGTCTAGCTTCCCAATGGACTTCTCTGCTTCCCTTCTTGCTCCTAGTTTATAATCTGGACAAAGCAGCCCAGATGCTCTTTCAGACTTTAGGTCATCTGGTATCACTTCTGTTGGCCCAGCTCTCCAATGCCATCATCATTCAGTTAGAATAAACTCCATGTTTTTACAGTGACCATGTTGCTGTTCCAGTGTTGACACTTCAAGCTTTGTGGTACCTGCAGCCTCCCCCAGTCAGCTGTGTGGCTCATTGCTTCATTGACTGGGGCCTCACATAAAATGTCAATTATGAGAGAAGCATCTCCAGGCCAAATTACTTTATTCAAAACAGCTCAGCACTGCCCCCACCCTTCAGCCTCCTCCTTTTTCTTTTTCTTATTATTACCTATCACCACCTAATATATATTTTGTTGCTGATTATCTGTCTCTTCCACAAGAATATAAGCCTCAAGAGAGCAGGAATTCCTTGTTCGCGGAAGTAGTCCCATACACATAAACAGTTCTTTTATAAATATTGATTACATGTGAACATATTCAGTGAATAAATGAATAAAATCCAAGTTGATATGAGTGTGTTAAGATTGTTAAAAGAGAAGGGCTCTGAGGAAAGAGAGACTTCCAAATATTTCATAAAAGGGCAAAGGGAAAGGAAAACCAGCAGATATTGTGATTTACTGGTAAGGAAGAGATGAGAAAAAGATGACCATTGAGTAAAGGCAGCAAGAGACACATGGAAGACAAGCAAACAAAGGGAATGTGTGTAGCTTCGTTGCCCTGGGGTGTCAAGTTTGCATAAAGAACCAAACCTCAAAATCCTTTCAGAGTTGACTAAAAATAGGTTGTGCAGCATCCTAAATGCTAAGATAAGAAATACATATTTATTTGATTGTCAAAGGTTGATGTTGATTCTCTTAAAAAGACAACCACAGGGTCACACTTCAGAAGCAATGACATAGTTGTGCGAGAGGGACAGCGAAGCCATGAAAATCAGACTGACTTAGGAAATTATTTGGGGCAAGAAGCATAAGGGTTTCAATTATCTGTAACTTGAAGAAAGACTCAGCTCTGAAGTATATACAACGTCACATTAACCTTGGCTACATGGGAAGGAAAAGACATCAAAACCTGAACTTTGGGGAACATATCATCTATTTTAATGAGAAGATTAGCAGGCCAGTGAGATGAGGAAAACATGTCATTGTTAATGTATTTACCATAATTTTTTTTTTCAATTTTTGTTTTTGCTTTGTTTATTTTTGGCTATGTGGCTTGTGGGATCTTGGTTACCTGACCAGGGATTGAACCCAGGCCCTCGGCAGTTAGAGCAGAGTCCTCACCACTGGACCAGCAGGAAATTCCCACCATGAATTTCGTGTGTATGATCATTATACTGTGGAATATTAGTTAACTATTTAATACATGTAAAAGGTGCAAGTAAGCACTTTGAAGGCAGGACCCGTAGACATCACATTTTCTTTGAAATTGTAATCACTATAAATCCTAGCGTGTCAATATACACCAAAGGTTTAGCCAATTAATTTCCAATTAACCTTCTTCAAGTGAATGACTGAATTAATAGTTTTGAATGAAATGAGGAAGAGAGCTATTTCTTTCATTCAGATCTAGTTTGGAATGAAATACACCTATCCCAGTAGCACGCAATAAATAATACAGGCTGAAATACGGAAAATCACAGCAGCAAGCAGTTTTGTTTCATTGTTTAAAAAAATAGTAACGGGGAGAAGGAAGGTTAATAGCATAATTTTTACTTAGTATGCCATGAAGCAACTAAAATAGCTTAGCAAACAATGATACAGGATATTGGAATAGAGGCTCAGTCCAAAAGGACTTGAGAACACTATAAAACTGCTAAGTTGGAAAAACAAAATTACATAAGAAGTGTTTAATGCTTTATTTCCTGAGTATCCTTGTGTTTTAATGGAAATATTTATTTCCACAGAAATCAATGTATTTGGTGGAATGGGTTTTACTTGAAATTGCAGACGTTGTACTTCTGGCAAGTCAGGCCTCAACTGGCCTTGTGGTAGGTTTTGCTATCATTAAAAAAGGAACCGGTTGTAAAAACAGGTTTTCATCTCAATGCAAGAATTTATTGCTCCAATAAAGGGAAAGGCCCCCAAGGTGCAGACTCCACTTGACTGAAGAAGGAGAAAGTAAGGTTAGGGATTTTTCTGTATCATAGGACTGAGGTCATTGTCGCAACTGTGGGCAGAGGTGGTGAATTGCTGAAGATATTAAAGGAAGTTCAGCCTAAGGGGAAAAATGGAAGCTGGGCATTTAGGTTGTTGAAATAAAAATGAACCTCATTTGGGAAGGGGCAAGCGAGCAGTAATTTGAGTCTATTTTACTCTATAGGATCTTAGCTGGATGTTTCTACTACTCCATTAAATCACTTCTTGAAACTGCCTCTTTGGGCAGCATGTTTCCTGTTGCTGCTGAAACAAATTACCCTGTATTAGTAGCTTAGAACAACACAGATTTATTATCTTCCAGTCCTGGATGTCAGAAGTCCAATCTGGGCTTTAATCCGTGTTGGCCAGGGTGTGGTCCTTCCGAGGCTCTGGGGGAGAATTCATTCCCTTGCCTTTTCTAGTTTCTAGAGGTTTGCATTCCTTGGCTCATGATCCTTCCTCCATCTTCAAAATACAACAATGGCAGTGTTCTCGTCCCCATATCAAAGGGCTAAGAAACTGACTGCCCTGCCTCCTTCTTCCACATATAGATTCTTGTGACTACACTGGCCTAAACTAAATAATATTAAATAGTCTCCCCACCTTAAGATCATGAACTTTAATCACACCTGCAAAGTCCCTTTTGTATGTAGGATACAATATTCACAGTTCCCTTACTTAGAGTGAGGACATAGGGGCTTCCCTCATAGCTCAGTTGGTAAAGAATCTGCCTGCAATGCAGGAGACCCTGGTTTGATTTCTGGGTCAGGAAGATCCCCTGGAGAAGGGATAAGCTACCCACTCAGTATTCTTTGGCTTCCCTGGTGGCTCAGCTGGTAAAGAATCCACCTGCAATGTAGGAGACCTGGGTTCAATTCCTGGGTTGGGAAGATCCCCTAGAGAAAGGAAAGGTTACCCACTCCAGTATTCTGGCCTAGAGAATTCAGTCCATGGAGTCGCAAAGAGTCAGACATGACTGAGCCACTTTCACTTTCATTTAGGGGAGCAGCGTTGTTATGCCTATCACAGGGAGGTGACTTTTTTAAAAAATTTTATTTGAATATGTATGTTCCATAGTAAACAGATTCATAAGGAGTTGAGCCTTGTGGAACTTTCCAGCATGAAAAATTGTTTTAAAGTGTGTCTGTGTTCTTTCTGCTTTGTGTCTCATCAGCAGTAATAAAGATGACCATTATTTATGTAGTGTTAATTTTACTTATTCAAAGGGTAAGGGAGAAACCATTTTAATTCTTTTATGGATTCCAAGGCTACTGAAAAGTCATCAAGACTAAGACCTTAGTATATCTATAAACACAAAGATGCACAAGAAGAGATGTGGAGTGGAAAGGGTAACATTTTACCTGATCTCATTTTTTACTATCATCACTCACCCTGAAAAATGTGGGGAGGATCTCAGAGAAGCAGAACTGCAGGAAGAAAGAGGAGGCCACTCATATTGTTGAAAGGAGACGGAATACTGGTAAAATCACTGAAGCATCATTAACAAGAAGAGAAACTTTGAGCACAATAATTAAACTTGGCAGGGTGCATAGTCTATAGCAGCATGTGTCCAATAGGAAACAGGATAATAAGACTACAGATGGATGCTTAGTTGGGAGGGAGGAAGTAAGTAGGTGGTGTTGAAATAATGGAGGGGAATTTGTGAATGGATCACTTAAAATACCAAGTATGGTTCCAGGCCTTAGCAGGTGTTGAATTGATAGATGAGATAACCAATGATGAATGTCTCTGATGAGTGAAATATCCAGACTCTTGACTTGCAGAGCTCTTAGGTGAGAAACTGGATGTATTAATAAAAGGAACACACATGATGAGAGAAGAGGGTGTGGAAGGAGGAAAAACACACCGAAGGGAGGACAGCATCCATTTTGTTGATCTGGGCAGAGAACAGAATCAGCAAAACAGAAACACAGTTTCAACATGAAAATCAGATTTTTAACAATATCATAAAAAGAAATCAAAGCAGGCAAATTAATGCTTTGAAAGGCAACCTGAGAGTGGTGGCTGAGATCTTCATACAGAGGGCTGTTTCTGAAGTGGTCTCAGTTAAAACGCTCATTGTAGACTACTTGGCAGGGCCAGAGGGGGCTGAGAAAGTAGACCAAAAGCAGCATAAAAGAATGAGACACGAAAGAACACTATCTGACATAAAACCAGAACAAACAAAAAATGTTTTGTTTTATTTAAAAGGCCCATGAGCAGCAAGGGAAAGTGGGATAACAGGAAAAAACAAACGTTCTTGGCCTCTACAAACCTGAAAGGACTTGCCCATGTTTTTGTCTGAGAAGCTATGCTGGTATCATAATATCAGTGTGCTCAGTCTTCATTCCACAAAAGCCAAAGGAGGAGAAAACACTTTTATCCCATTTAGAATCTGGAGGCAGTAAGCAGCTAGATGGGGAAAAGCCAGAGGCCTGGATTCTGGACTGTCACTGTAGCGAACAATCTAGGTGTTTGCATCTCAAAGTTATGGGGGTTTGTTTTGTGCGTGTGTTTGGTTTGTTGGCTTGCTAAATTTTTAACCATGAAATAAGTATTTCTATGTATGTACATTAAACAAAAATTCAAATAAAAGTCTTAAAAACATTTCTTTCCACGTATTTCCAAAACTTCCAATCTATCATCCTCCCCAAAAGTAAACATGGATAAGACTCTAGATTATTTTGACATATACACACTACTATAAAATAGATAATTAAAAAGGCCCTACTGTATAGCACAGGGAACTTTACTCAATACTCCATAATGGCCTATATGGGGAAAAAATTTAAAAAATAAAAGAGGGGATGGATATATGTATAACTGATTCACTTTGCTGTACAGTAGTAACTAACACAATATTATAAATCAGCTATACTCCAATAAAAATGAAAAGAAAAAGAATTGGGGTGTTTCTTTTCAGACATTGCCTGCATAATTATGACTATGAAATATATGTAAATGCAGGCATACCTGGCTTTATTGAACTTTGCTTTATTCACGGTGCTGATACTGTGGTTTTTACAAATTGAAAGTGTGTTGCAGCCCTGCATTGAGTTAAAATTGTGTTTTGGCACAATTTTTCCAATAGCATTTGGTTGCTTCATATCTCTGTGTCACATTTTGGCATTTCATTATTATTATATTTGTTATGGTGATCTGTGATCAGTGATCTTTGATGTTACTACTATGGTTCGCTAAAGATTGAGATGATAATTGGCATTTTTTAGCAATAAAGTATTTTTTAATTAAGATATGTACATGAATTTTTTTGGACATAATACTATTGTACACTCAATAGGCTATAATATAGTACAAACCTAATTTTATATACCCTGGGAAAACAGAAAATCCATGTGACTCACTTTATTGTGACAGTAACTTTATGCTAATGGTCTGGAACCAACTTGCAGTGTCTCCAAGGTGTGTCCATATTTGGGATGGTTTTTAATGAACTTATGCAGAGCTCTACTTTCATTTTATTTGACACTATGCATTAAATACCCTTGCATATAACTTAAATAATTTAGCTATTTCTCTCTTGACAAACACAATTATTAAGATTTTTGTAGTATTTTGCCATTATACAAAATGTGCTTGCTATTAATGTTCCTTTATATGTATACACACACAAACATACACATTTTTTTTCTTTTCAGGGCAAATTGCTAGAAGTAGAGCTGTTATGTCAAAGGCTATTTGCATTTTCTTCTTAAAAAAAATGTTTCTCAAATCACTTTCTGATATAACAGTAGCTGTTTACATTTATGCCAGATAAGAATAAGAGTATCTGTCCACCCAAGTTCTTATGAGCACTGATTATCATCAATAATTTAAAATGTTCAAGTCTGATGGGTAAGACACTGGTATATCATCGGAGTTGTATTTCCATAATTAGTAATGAGGTTTCAAACTTTTCAAATGTTCATTAATAATTTGCATTTGGTTTTCTGAAAATGACTTGCTTCATTTTTTACTGATTCTTTTCAACTATTTATTTATATTTTTAAAATTATTATTAATTGAGAGCTTCTTTCTTCTCATGCTGCCATAGCAAAGTACCATAGACTGGGTGGCTTATAGACATCAGATATTTATTTATCACAGTTCTAGAGGCTGGAATTTGAGGTCAGGGCGCCAGTGTAGTCCGACGAGGACCCTGTTCAGGTCTCAGATATCTCATTGTATCTTTCCACAGGGAAACGGATGAATTAGTGCTCTGGAGCTTCTTTTAAAAGGGCACTAACTCCATTCATGAGGACTCCATTGTCATGACCGAATCAGCTCTGAAGACTCCACATTCTGATATCATCTCCTTGGGCCTCAAATATTCAGATCATGGTAAGGAAGAATCCTAGTTACATCATAAATATGAAATACTGACATTTGTTATAATTATATTGTCTATTCTGTCACATTTTAAAGATCCCTTAGGAAATGGCAACCCAATCCAGTGTTCTTGCCTGGAGAATCCCAAGAACAATGGAGCCTGGTGGGCTGCAGTCTATGGGGTCGCACAGAGTTGGACACGACTGAAGTGACTTTGCAGCAGCAGCAGCAGCAGCAGCAGCAGCAGCAGCAGCAGCAGCAGCAGCTTACTTGCATTTTTTTTAATTGGTGCTACTTATTGTTTTCATCAAATACTTTCTCAGCATCCACCAATGAATGATATAGATTTTCTCATTTAATCTGTTACCATTACACTAATCTTTCTTAGATAAACCCATCTATTCCCATTATGACTGCTGAACAAGAAACAATAGTGGAAAAAAACCAACAAGCATAGTGGAAAAAAACCAAACAAGCATTTTATTATGATCACAAATTCTGTGGCTGAAAATCTGGGCAGAGAGTGGCTGGGCAATTCCTGTGCTCCTTGTGGCATCAGCTGAGTGGTACTCAGCTGGCAGATGTGCTGGTCAGGAGGCTCCAAAATGATGTCACTCCATGTCTAGCAGGATGACAGAAAGGCTGCACTTAGTTGGGATATTCTCTACATGTGGTCTCTCCACCACAACAGTCTCAGAGTTGTTGGTATTTCTTCCATAGCAACTGGCTTTCCACAGAAAAAATATCCCAAGAGAAGTAGGGGCCATGTGCCTTTTATTACTTAGCCCTGAAAGTAATACAGCTTTACTTTTGCCAGTTTGTATTTATCAAAACAATCACAAACTCCTCCCAACTCTTTATGATTTAATTTCAGAAAGGAGACATAAAGCCCAGTTCCTCAGCGGAAGAAGTATCAAAGAATATGCAGACATTTAAACCTTCACATGACCTATTCATGATATAATTTACTCTGCTACTGGAGTCATTTTGCTTATACTTCATAAAACATTTTTACATCAATGTTCCTTTGTAAAAACAGCATTTCAACTGCCTGTCCCATGGTTTTATGACCATAAATGCCAAAATCGTCCAACATTATAAAACCCTGTCTTCCGTAGCAGTTTTCTCATCCCCTGGCACATCAGCTGCCTCCTTTTTTCAAAGAGCAAATGCTGTGTTTGGATATGCCTTCATCTTCCCTCCCTTGGTAGAAGCTGAAGCAGCTCTAGCACTCAACTCTGACCTGGCCACAATCTCAGAAGCTCTGAGAAGCCCAATAACTCCCCCCAAATTGCACATGTAGGGATGACTTACAGCTGAAACAGAAAGGACTTTAACTAATGAGAGACAGGACATGGGGAAGACTGGGAAGATACATGAGTTGCCCTTCCTCCCCCTGAAGGCCTACTCCCAGACACAGTGGCTTCACTCAACCAGTCTAGGAACATTCAGTGTAATCAAGCACACAATCGATAAATTGCAATAATGTGGAGGGTTGGAGAACTCCTAATGTTGTGGCAAGCACTAGTACGCATGGCATCCTTAAAATTATAGACTACTTATGCCCTCTCCACTTCTGCTACACCAGAACATTAGCCATTACCCATGTTATCGCAGCTGTTTATAATAGCCGCATGAAACAACTAGATGTCCATCAGCATGAAGATTTTGGACTTAAAGGCTCTTACTTTTAGAGAATTCGAACTGAGACAGAATTATACTACCAATAGAAAAGTACGTGAGTAGTTTTGCATTTTTTATTTGCTCCGGAACAGTTTACATAAAATAGAAATAGCTTATCTACAATTTAAATTTTTTGAGGGAGTGCAAAAAGTGGTCTTCTTGGGCTTTAAACTTCTTACTGATTCGATTTTTTTGCAATTTATATTTTTCTAGAAAATTGTCCTGTGTGTGTCTATAAGCAACTCATTACCTGTTAAATATGTTCTCTTTGATAAACTTCTGGAGAAAAAGGACTAACATTTATCTAAACTTCATCATGAGTGAGTATGTCAGGTAAAACAAGTCAAATAGCCAATGCGGATCTTAGTTCAGTCACTGTAAGATGAGAAATTTGGACTGCAGTATTGTCCTTTTCCTCCTGGCTCCAAAGTCATTAACGGTGTACAGTGTTGGTTCCACTTTGTGAGAGAAGGAACATTAGAGAGCTGGATGCTTTATGCCAACATTTAACCTCTTCTATGACCTAGCAAAGCTATTTCGTTTGCCAAATGCTTAATGGTCTCAGTAGAAAAGACGGATTATAAACCAGAGGAAACGGTGCACTTCTAAGATGTGGCAACACTTCCCTATGAGAGTCTCTACCTTGGGGAACATTAGGACCATGAGAAGTCACTTTGGAGATGTGTTTTTACACAGAAAAGTTTTTAAAAACCATAATTTATTAATGATAATAATGAAGAAATAGAGGAAGAAGAGGTGAAAGGAAGAATAAACTGTTATTAGTAAGAAGTAATTACCATTAAGTTTGGCTCATAGTATTACTTCTTGCTCTTGTTCAGTCACTAAGCCGTGTCCAACTCTCTGTGACCCCAGGGATTACAGCATGCCAGGCTTCCCTGTCTTGCACTATCTCCTGGAGTTTGTTCAGACTCATGTCCCATTGTGTCGATCACGCTATCCAACCATCTTATCTTCTGTTGCCTCCTTCTCCTTCTGCCCTCAGTCTTTTCCAGCATCAGGCTGTTTTTCAATGAGTAGGAGCCTCACATCAGGTGACCAAAGTATTGGAGCTTCAAGTTCAGTATCAGTCCTTCCAATGAATATTCAGGGCTTATTTCCTTATTTAATTAAAAAACAACTTCATAAAATAGATCATTGGAAAAGACCCTGATGCTGAGAGGGATTGGGGGCAGGAGGAGAAGGGGACGACCGAGGATGAGATGGCTGGATGGCATCACCGACTCGATGGACGTGAGTGTGAGTGAACTCCGGGAGTTGGTGATGGACAGGGAGGCCTGGCACGCTGCGATTCATGGAGTTGCAGAGTCGGACACGACTGAGCTACTGAACTGAACTGAACTGAATACAGATACTTCCTGAGATGATCTTTTTAGGATCCTTTGAAATTTTTTAATTCTAACAATACACATGTCAGGAAGTAGAGAAATAAAAGTAAGCTTTTATTAATAACACCAAATTAAAACAAATGATCATATGTATGAGTGGCTTCCCTTTCACTCTTCACGTTCATGCATTGGAGAAGGAAATGGGCAACCCACTCCAGTGTTCCTGCCTGGAGAATCCCAGGGATGGGGGAGCCTGGTGGGCTGCTGTCTATGGGGTCGCACACAGTTGGACACAACTTAAGTGACTTCGTAGCAGTATATATATATTCTTAATCAATATTAAAGTATGAAATAGTGTTAATCATATAGTAAAACTTTCAATCAAATATGGTGCAGACTGTATTTAGTGAAAAAACTTTAAAAAATCATTAAGATCAGAAATAGGAGTTATCAGAAAGATTTTTAAAACTAAAGGCCTGTGTAAATCAATGCGGGAACCCTGATGGTACAGTGGTAAAGAATCAGCTTGCAATGCAGGAGATACAGGAGACATACGTTCAGTCCCTGGGTTGAGGTGATCCCCTGGAGTAGGAAGTGGCAACCCACTCCCATATACTTGCCTGCAAAATTCCATGTACAGAGGAACCTGGTGCGTGGCAGTCCATGGGGTTGCAAAGTGTGGAATATGACTGAGAACACACACATACAAATTTAATTTTAAAATTATATTAATATCAAAGTAGAGTGAAAATAAAAGCATTTAAAGAAGACAAAGAAGAAACATATTGTAAAAAGCTTCATGCAGAAAAAAAAATCTGTGTAACCTTTATGCATAGCATAAAAAAAAAAACAACACAGAAAGAAAAGCAACTAAACTGTTTAAAATACAAAGGGAATTTGACGAAACTGTAACAGAGAGAGGACCTTGCCTAATAAGTCTTCATACATTACCTTTTAGAAAACAAGTGCATAGATATGAATACTTCAAACAAACTCTATCAAACTGCTAAAAACTAAAGATAAAGAGCAAATTTAAAAGCAGACAGACAAAAAGACACATTATATAGGAAATGTAAAGGGCTAGTTATGAAGTTTGAAGTGTAAAGTAGTACAATATTGACCCTAAATTGACATTAATACTTTTAAAATATGTATTGTTAGAAGGGTTTCTCAGCTTTGATCCGACTGGCATTTTGAGTGGGATGTTTCTTCATTTCAGAGGTTTCTCCAATGTATTGTTGGCTTTTTAGCATCATCCTTGGCTTCTACCAATGAGACACTAATAGCAATCCTCCCAAACTAATTTATAACAACTAGAAATGTCATCAGGCAAGCAGTGAGAGATTTTATTTTCTTAGGCTCCAGAATCACTAAGGACAGAGATTGAAGTCATGAAATTAAAAAAAAAAAAAAAACAAACAAACAACTTGCTCCTTGGAAGGAAAGCTACAACAAACCTAGACAGCATATTGAAAAACAGGGACATCACTTTGCTGACAAAGGTCTGTCTAGTCAAAATCTATTGTTTTTCCAGTAGTCATGTATGGATTTTAGAATTGGACCATAAAGAAGGCTGAATAATTGATGTTTTCAAATTATAGTGCATTCTGAAGGCTGTCTTTTCACCTTGCTTATAGTTTCCTTTGTTGTGCAGAAGCTTTTAATTTTAATTAGGTCCTGTTTATTTTTGCTTTTATTTCCATTATTCTAGGAGGTAGGTCATAGAGGATCCTGCTGTGATTTATGTCGGAGTGTGTTTTGCCTATGTTCTCCTCTAGGAGTTCTATAGTTTCTGGTCTTATGTTTATAATAGCAAATGAAGCAACTGACAAAGAATTAATCTCAAAAATATACAAGCAACTCCTGCAACTCAATTCCAGAAAAGTAAATGACCCGATCAAATAATGGGCCAAAGAACTAAACAGACATTTCTCCGAAGAAGACACACAGATGGCTAACAAACACATGAAAAGATGCTCAACACCACTCATTATCAGAGAAATGCAAATCAAAACCACAATGAGGTACCATTTCACGCCAGTCAGAATGGCTGTGATCCAAAAGTCTACAAGCAATAAATGCTGGAGAGGGTGTGGAGAAAAGGGAACCCTCTTACACTGTTGGTGGGAATGCAAACTAGTACAGCCACTATGGAGAACAGTTGGAGATTCCTTACAAAACTGGAAATAGAACTGCCATATGACCCAGCAATCCCACTGCTGGGCATACACACCGAGGAAACCAGAAGTGAAAGAGACACGTGTACTCCAGTGTTCATTGCAGAACTGTCTGTAATAGCCAGAACGTGGAAGCAACCTAGATGTCCATCAGCAGATGAATGGATAAGAAAGCTGTGGTACATATACACAATGGAGTATTACTCAGCCATTAAAAAGAATACATTTGAATCAGTTCTAATGAGGTGAATGAAACTGAAGCCTATTATACAGAGTGAAGTAAGCCAGAAAGAAAAACACCAATACAGTATACTAACACACATATATGGAATTTGGAAAGATGGTAATGATAACCCTGTATGTGAAACAGCAAAAGAGACACAGATGTATAGAACAGTCTTTTGGACTCTGGGAGAGGGTGAGGATGGGATGATTTGGGAGAATGGCATTGAAACATGTATATTATCATATGTGAAACGAATCGCCAGTACAGGTTCAATACATGATACAGGATGCTTGGGGCTGGTGCACTGGGATGACCAAGAGGGATGGTATGAGGAGGGCGGTAGCAGGTGGGAGGGGCTCAGGATGGGGAACACATGTGCGTCCATGGCGGATTCATGTCAATGTATGGCAAAACCAATCAATATTGTAATTAGCTTCCAATTAAAATAAATACATTTATATAAAAATTAAATAAAAAATAAAAAACAATACAATATTGTACAGTAATTAGCCTCCAATTAAAATAAATAAATTTATATTTTAAAAAATTGTAGTGGAGGAGAAGACTCTTGAGAGTCCCTCAGACAACAAGGAGATCCAACCAGTCAATCCTGAAGAAAATCAACTCTGATTTTCACTGGAAGCACTCAATATTTGACCACCTGATACAAAGAGTCAACTCACTGGAAAAGACCCTGATGCTGGGAAAAAATTGAAGGCCAAAGAAGAGGTGGCAGAGGATGAGATGGTTAGATAGCATTACTGGCTCAATGGATATGAATTTGAGCAAACTCTGGAAGATATTGGACCAGATGCAAGCTTGCCTTACTGCATTCCATGAAATCACAAATAGTCGGACTTGACTTAGCGACTGAACAACAACAACCTGTTTGTTTCAGAGATCTCGCCAATGCATTATTGGTTTCTTAGCATCATCCCTGGCTTCTACCAACCAGATGCTAAAAGCAACCCCTCCCCATACACACTAATTTATAACAACCAGAAATGTCATCAAACATTGACAAATATCCAATCTGGGGGCAGAATCATTAATGACTGAGAACCTCTGCCCTAGAGCTATCATTAATAAAGTAATAGGTCATGCCATGTAGAACCACACAGACAAACAATAAGGCAATTAAAATTACCTAACAACTCCAGCAAAGTCTGGAGGTGGCAACAGGTGGTCAAAATATATTACAAAATATTTGAGAACAAATAGAAAGATATTATGGACTTCCCTGGTGGCTCAGCGGTAAAGAGTTCGCCTGCAATGCCAGAAACGCAGGTTCAGTCACTGGGTGGGGAAGATCCCCTGGAAGAGGGCATGGCAATCCACTCCAATATTCTTGCCTGGAGAATCCCCATGGACAGAGAAGCCCTCGGGCTACAGTCTATTGAAGCTCAAAGAGGTGGACATGACTGTAGCGACTGAGCAAGTGAGTGAGAAAGCTACTTTATTAAAAACATCAGTAATTACATTAATTTTAAGTATAATAACATGCCAATTAAAAGTCAGAACTCATTTACATTATATTACAATAATTTTATAATTATATTGGTAAAAATCAAGACCAGCTGTATGAAATCTCTATATGAAATGCACTTAAAGTATAAAAAAAAATTTGAAAATAAAAGAGATACCTCATGAGAGCAGCAAGCATAAGAGAACTGGAGTGGCTATCTTAACACTAAACAAAGCAGACTTCAATGTAGAGAAAAGTGGATGAAGAAGAATATTGAAAATGATAAAAGGGATAATAGATGATAATAACCCAAATTATATATGCACTGAATACGATAAAACTCTATGATGACAGATATCATAAACCTAATAATACAAAATTCATCAACTGTAAATTTCATAATGACCATTTGTACCTTAGTTGGTACTGTATCCTCTCATTCTGCCTTGCACATAGTAAATGGCCATCAATGTGTCATTAAAATTTAATGTATTAGAATTGATTTAAAATTTCCTTTGGATTTAAGTTGTTTCCAGTTTTAAATGGGTTTACTCCAAATGAGTACAGAGTTTCTGGGGTGTAATTCCTCAAAGCTTTGCTCTTGATAAATAGGCCTTTTTCTCTATCTTATTGGAGAAGGCAATGGCACCTCACTCCAGTACTCTTGCCTGGAAAATCCCATGGAGGGAGGAGCCTGGTAGGCTGCAGTCCACAGGGTCACTAAGAGTTGGACACAACTGAATGACTTCACTTTCACTTTTCACTTTCATGCATTGAGAAGGAAATGGCAACCCACTCCAGTGTTCCTGCCTAGAGAATTCCAGGGATGGGGGAGCCTGGTGGGCTGCCGTCTATGGGGTCACACAGAGTCGGACACGACTGAAGCGACTTAGCAGCAGCTTAGCAGCTCTATCTTATTTGTTGTTCAGTGGCTCAGCCATGTCCAACTCTGCAGCCCCATGAACTGCAGCATGCCAGGCTTCCCTGTCCTTCACCATCTCCCACAGCCTGCTCAAATTCATGTCCACTGAGTCATTGATACCGTCCAACCATCTCATCCTCTGTCACCTCCTTCTCTTCTTGCCCTCAATCTTTCCCAGCATCAGGGTCTTTTCCAATGAGTCGGATCTTCCCATCAGGGACCAAAGTATTGGAGCTTCAGCACCAGTTCTTCCAATGAATATTCAGGGTTGATTTTCTTTAGGATTGACTAGTTGATCTCCTTGCTATCCAACGAACTTACAAGAGTCTTCTCCAGCACCACAGTTTGAAAGCATCAAGTCATCAGTGCTTATAAATATGTTATTTTGGTCACGGGGCCTGTACTGCTTACTTTGGTGCACATCTTTTAAAGAAAAAAAAAACCCAAGGTTCCTAATTTTGGGGAGATTGCTCAGCTGCATTTTTTTTTCCTTATATTCCTTGAACTTATAATGTGCAAGACCACAGAAATATTCCTAAGAACATTACTTATAAGCTAACAAAATAGAATACTATTTTCTTTAATATATTACATAGAAAGGCATTCATAAAGCTGGATAGAACTTTTCATTCCCCATATATTTAAAGAAAAGTATAAATGTATGGATAACCAGCAGGAGAGAGTTAGATGTAAGATTGTTTTCTCTACATCACCATGACATCCTAGGAATGGTAAGAGAATATTATGGCATGCAATAAAGCATTAGAGAAAGCGCACTAGTCTCGGCATAAGAAAATCCAGATTTCTGTTAGTTTGTAAGCTGAGGACTTCCCCAGGTGAAGTTAAAAACCGGCCCCCCATACACAGAGGACAAGAGAAGATTGAAGGAGAGGAAAACCATGCCACACTGGTAGGTGGCAGGTTCAATGAGCAAAGGAATTTACATGAGGCTTGTCAAGGTAGTCCCAAGAGGATCAGATATTCATATACACCTGCCAGAATCTTAAAGCCTCATAGAGAGGACTTAACAGAGCTTAGTCACCTATCTGGTCCAGATAGTCTCAGCAATACAGCGCTCTCTCAAGGATGTAACCTTGGAAGCATTTCCTACTGTGGGAACAGTGGGCAGAGTGCACATTCCAAGACAGAGGGGTGCGAAGCCTCTGAGTGCCTGGATCTACTTCTTAGCAGGCAGTCACATCCTCTCCGTGACCCCCTCCAACAGTTTCAATTCACCCCCGCAATCATTAGCTTTAGAATTTTGAGAAATGTCCTAAATATTACTAATTTTACATTTCCTATTGTAAAAACTGACAGAATAACCTACTTCTGAGGTTTACTGTGAGGACCTAGAATGAGTTTCTGGGTATAAATACACTTTGTGAATTTTTATCAAATTACAAGGTATCTTTATGGGATTTATTTTATTTTGACTTCAAAATAAGAAAAGCATTAGAGTCTATGTTATGTGCACAGAACACTCAATTAGCAAAGGCTTTTTAAAACAATCAGATTTCTGGTAGTAGTTTCTGCCACTGAGTAGGCAGTTGTTGGTATTGTTTCAGGAGCTTTGTGATGTCCTGTCAGACTAAGACGCATCCCCTATACTCCTTTATCCTCCATCAGTGATCAGTGAGAGTCATTCAGTCTTGTCTGGCTCTTTGAGACCCTATATAGTCCACGGAATTCTCTAGGCCAGAATACTGGAGTGGGTAGCCTTTCCCTTCTACAGAGGATCTTCCCAACCCAGGTCTCCTGCATTGCAGGCAGGTTCTTTACCAGCAGAGCCACAAAGGAATCCTCCACAGGCTGTACTTATAGGGGAAGGCTGAAACTCCACTGCCTTGGCTCCAAAGAATCACATCACTGTTCAGGGAGAAAGGGGCAAGGGTGGTGGCAGCCATTTCTAATCCTTCTTTCAGGAAAGCAAAAGCTTTTCCTATAACCCGTCTAGCAGAGACTGAATTACATCCCAGAGAAAACAACAGTGTCACACATCCATCTCCAGACGCATCTCCTGGGAAACTGGGGAAGACCAAGCCTCAGCTAATGGCTGCACCTGGGCCCATTTCCAGCTCATCCAAAACTGAGATGCTGTTAGCAACGATGAAGGGGGAGTGGCTACCGAAGAGGCAATAGTGTCTGAACAGGCCTCCAAGATAAGAAAACGTCTCTCTTCAGACTCTTCCCCATGCTTAAACCAAATATCTCCAGCTATTAAAAATTTATTTTTAACTTGGATAAATTTTGAGCTTCAGCTCAGACAACTCTTTCCAGCTCACCTCTTTATATCATCAGGATCACTGGAAAAAGAAACCTGGATATCATTCAGAATCTTTACATTTTCAGTCAGTTGGTCTCTGAGCAACAATTGGATTCACTATTTTTGGCGTGAATGCACTCATTGGATTTTTCTATAGGAGAGATTCTAATGTAATATTTAGGTAAGAAGCAGAATAAAATTCAAAAACTAAAAATGATGACAACCATACATGGTAATGCCATCCTGTAACATTTCTGCAGAAACAATAAAATAAGCTAAATTTGATTGCATTAGAAACCCGGAGAGCTTCACACTGCATGTCAGGAGGCCTTGAGACCATCCCAGCCACTGCCACACCACTTCCACATCTCCATGTGGCCCAGACTGACCAGTGTCTTTTATTGAGTATAAATGCTATCTTAGGTGGGCTTCCCAGGTGGCACTAGTGATAAAGAACCTGCCTGCCAACACAAGAGACATAAGAGACACAGGTTCGATACCGGGTCGGGAAGATTTCCATCCCAGAGAAGGAAATGTCAACCCACTCCAGTATTCTTGCCTGGAGAGCCCCATGGACAGAGGGGTCTGGTGGGCTACAGTCCATAGTGTAGCAAAGAGTCGGACACAACTGAAGCAACTTAGCAGACACAGTACTATCTTAGGTTCTGATCTAACAGCTTACCTCTCACAACCCTAAGAACATGGAAAACTGCATGATGCTTCTCATTTCAGGCAGAAGGAAACATTTCAAAAAAATGAAGTCATATGAAACATTCAGTTGCTACACACCTAAGGCTAAACTAAGTTCAGGTCATTTTAATCAATAGAAGTCATAAAGCCAAGAATTCTTCCCCACGTCTTTCTGAATCCAAATGGTATTGCCTTGCTACTGTGCATTCATAAGAGGGAGATATATAATGCTTACAGTTCCATCTCCCATTCTCTTTACAGTAATATGTTCTTAAATACTTCAGTAAGGTTACTATTTACAAAAACGGCATTGCATCTAAAGCTGATGACATGAAAAGAAGTTTAAATGTCTTTTACGTAAAAAACACCAAAGCCTTAAATTGTAAAGGCAATACCTGTAAGACTATGAGCACTTACTTACCAAGACTGATATTATCCAAAGTATTTGTTACTGCACAAACCAAGATAATAAGAACCTTGAAGAATATTTGACATTATTAGAGATTTTATGAAGCCTTAAGAAGTATTCTCAAGCATCGATAGCTATGGTTATATTGTGAGAACTGTGTTTTGTGAGTTTAGGTGAATATTTTATCCAGAAAGGCTAGTCAATAGCCAGATTTCTAAAAAGCCAGTATGAAATCCCAAAGATTGAATACCTCCAAAACAGCTACAACTTCATTTTACACTTTTTTGCTCATAGTCTAAAAGCTCTGAACAATAAAAATACATTTTCAAATGTGACAAGTACAAAAAAAAAAAAAGTCCATTTTAAAAAAGGCAGAAGTAAGCAAAGCTGATTTCAGATGTGACTCCAAGGTGACTTGTCTAGCCAGCAAAAGGTTAAAAAAAATTTTTTTAAAAACCTTATTTAATATAAAAATCCAAGACAAGATATATTGTCAACAGCTTCTATTGGAAACTGCCCAGTTGAGCCAACTTGGCCTTCCCATACCTCTTAGTGGCACATCTAGAATTTTCCACGCTCACGTTCCTTCCTCAGTTTACCCCACCCTGACTGTGGCAGGGCAAACGCAGACTGTAGGAGTAGAGTGGAGAGGATGAGGTGCATCTATGAGGTGTTTATATGCTTTATATGCTGAGGGAGACACTAAAGTGGGAGTCAGTGAAGGCAAGAAGCAATCTGGAAATGGAAGTAATTAAAGAATAATGCCGTTTTCACTGAAAACCACACATAGAAATAAAATGGTATAAAAGCTTCCACTTTTTAACTAAGGTGATGTTTGCAAATAGAGAACTGCTAAAATATTTACATCTTTTAAGTGCATGTGAACAGATTTTTTTTTTTTTTCCATTTGCCACGCTCCCCAGAGAAAAAGAGACTGTTCTGGAAGCACACTAATACAGATGATTTCAATTTCTAGAGGCTCCCCTGAAGATAACTCCAGAGGAGGACTGAGGTGGAATAATACGATCAAAAGTCACCCCTCTTTTGTTAGGGGAAATACACAGACTGAAACCGCCCACCCTGGCCAGGCACCAGGCATAGTAACCATTTGCATGAGTTGTTTTACGACAGAAGGTCCTGGTAAGGAACACAGAACACCACCAACCAGAAGAATTCTGGAAAGGTCAGACGGAGACACCACATGTCCTACCACCTGCCAAAATCCTTCTTGCTGGCATCCAGCTTGGCTAAGCAATGTGCGGACCACCAGGAAAGATCCTGAGTCAGAACGATTGGCCAAAGACAACTCAGATGCTAATCCCAATTGTCGTAAAACCTGAGTCCATGAACCAAGCGGCAGAGCAGTTCTCCTGGGTTCCCCTACCCTACTGCCCTCCACCCTGGCACCCCTTCCCAATAAAATCTCTTACTTTGTCAGCACGTGTTCTCTCTTTGGTGATGGTTTAGTTGCTAAACCGTGTCTGACTCTTGAGATCCCATGGACTGCAACCTGCCAGGCTCTCTGTCCATGGGATTTTCCAGGCAAGAATACTGGAGTGGGTTGCCATTTCCTTCTCTAAGGGATCTTCTCGACCCTGGGATCAAACCCAGGTTTCCTGCATTGCAGGCAGATTCTTTACCAAGTGAGTTGCCAAGGAATTCCACTTGTTTTCTTGGACAGTTCATTTTTGAGTGTTACACAAGAGCCACTTTTGGGCCCTAGAAAGGGTCTCCCCTTCCTGCAACACTTCTTGCCTGAACCATGTGAAAAAAGAGACTTGGTAGGCCCTTGAAACAGAAAGATTTCTTTTCTACTGTTTATCACATTAGTGTAATCAGAATGTAATAGCTCATAAATAAAGCCAATTTGCCATGCTTTGGCACTAAAAAATTACTTGGTCTTATAAGCCCTAAATTAAATAGAAAATATATATTGCTTCTTAGAATGAGCTTAAGATGATCAGACTGTTTATCAAGCCTTTTAACAAACAAATTTATTAGCAATTGCTTTAAGTACAATTACTAATAGACTTTTTTTAAGCAATAAAGCATGTGTTAATTCCATGTGTCTACCTCTTACTTTTACATTTATATCCTTAAAAGAAAGATGTTCATTCGCTCCCAAATAGGAGGAGCACTAAGCCCAGAACTCTGCCTCACTTCTCTAGAAAACTGATTCTAGGTCCTCAAGTGACAGTCTGAACAATCCCGGATGAGGAGTGACACGTCCAACGAATCCAATTTGATCCATGTGGGATCGTCAGAGCCGTCCTTATTCTGACCCTCTTTGAAACTGTATCTTCGTATAAAAACTGCCTGTAGACAAGTACAAAGATATCAAGCTTTGCCTTTTCCTGCCTCATGTGAGATATTCAGAAAAGATGGCACAGAAGTCCCTGTCTTGTATTTCCTACCATCATGTTGTAAGTGTTGCTAGGATGCCATCTATTGATGTCCTATTTCAAAAGAAAGACATCAGGAGTAACATATGACCCTACATTCTGCCTCATAAATGACCCCCTTTTTTCTCTTATTTGCCAGACTTTCTCTAATGGTCTTTCCACCTAACGATCTTCCAACAAGCAACAGTATACCAAAACATTTCAAAAGTTTCCAATTGTAAACAATTTTATTCACTCTTGAATGGACATCCTCAAAAGCCCATGGTTGCCATCAGGTATCATGTAGGCTTTGATGATATTTATCATGCAAATAGCATTTTGACATTTATCTTTCTTTACAGTTTTTCTACTCATTTTAAATTGTCTATAATGAAAACTCCCTTCCTCTCCAGCAATCTGTGCCTGCATTTTGTTCTCCTGCAGAAGTACTCCTTAGAGATACTGCTTTGGCTGAAGTCTCTCCAGTAATCTCATCTCTACTATTTGCATATGGACAGCCTCAGGTGTCTATATTCAAGTTCATCCAGTGTTAAGAAAACTATGACTTGTTTAGAGCACATCATTTTTGGCTATCTGATTGTAGCTTTTCAATGTCTTTGAGCTGTTTTACAACTCTATAAAGTGTAGACAAGGAGTAACAATGCAAAGTAATGTTGTCTATAGAGATGCAAATAAATTCTGTCTGTGAGAAGTTCAATTGAAGTCCCTTTTTCAACTTGTGAAAAAAGCTGGTTTTCTTCTATTTGTAAATTTATTTTATCTTTGCTTTATTTCATGTAAATGTGTACATCGTTGACTTTCTGAACATCTGAGTGATCCCCTCATTGAAACAATTAAATCAAATCTTCAACTTGTATTCATTTTATATTGTATGAGACTCAAGATGTTACCTTAAAAAAAAATAATTCTGAAACACTAAGATGCACAGTCCAACCAACACTGTGCAGCTTGAAGCTGCTGTAGGAAAGAAAGTGGAGCCCGGGACAAAGGTCATGTCCCAGGTCTCAGGCAAGCTCCTGGGATGGCAGCTGTGTGTGGGTCTTGGCTTCACACAGGAAGGAATTCAAGAGAAAGCGGTAGTAAAGTGAAAGGTTTATTCAGGGAGAATCACATTTCACAGACACGGGGAAGACCTCATAGACAGAATGCGGGCCATCTCAGAAAGCAAGAAGCCCAGAGTATGGGGTTGTAAGTGTTTATGTTGTTGTTGCTGTTATTCAGTCGCTCAGTCATTACAGTCGTTCAGTCGCGCGACAGGCCTCCCTGTCCATTACCATCTCCTGGAGCTTGCTCAAACTCATGTCCGTTGAGTCAGTGATGCCATACAACCAACTCGTCCTCTGTCTTTCCCCTTCTCCTTCTCCAGTTTTTATAGGGGTGGGTAATTTCATAGGCTAATGAGTGAGAGGATTATTCCAACTATTTTGGGTAAAAGGCTGGAATTTCCGGAAATTGAGCCACTGAGTCAACTTTTTGAACTGTATAGTTGGCCACGGAATTGCCATGCTGCCTGTGGGTAAGCCATTTAGCTTGCTAATGTGTTGAGATGAGCTTATACTGAGGATCAGTCTACTGAAAGTCAACCTGTTGACCATTTTGGAACTCGTTGGTTCTAACCAGTTTATGTCATGCCCTCAATAGCCATGTCATTCTTTCAAAGTTTATGCCCTGACCTCTTCCATCTCAAAGCCATAGACTATGAAGAGACAAAGAGTCAGTCAGTCAGTTCAGTCGCTCAGTCATGTCTGACTCTTTGAGACCCCATGGACTGCAGCACTTCAGGCTTCCCTGTTCTTCACCATTTCCTGGAGCTTGCTGAAACTCATGTCCATTGACTCACTGATGCCATCCAACCATCTTATCCTCTGTCATCCCCTTCTCCTCCTGCCCTCAATCTTTCCCTGCATCAGGGTCTTTTCTAAGGAGTCGGCTCTTCAAATCATGTGGCCAAAGTATTGGAGCTTTAGCTTCAGCATCAGTCCTTCCAATGAATATTCAAGACTGATTTCCTTTAGGATTGACTAGTTGGATCTCCTTGCAGTCCAAGGGATTCTCAAGAGTCTTCTCCAACACCACAGTTCAAAAGCATCAATTCTTCAGCATGCAGCTTTTTCTATAATCCAGCTCTCATCCATACATGACTACCGCATAAACCATAGCTTTGACTAGATGGAACTTAGTTGGCAAAGTAATGTCTCTGCTTTTGAATATGCTGTCTAGGTTGGTCATAACTTTTCTTCCAAGGAGCAAACATCTTTTAATTTCATGGCTGCAGTCACCATCTGCAGTGATTTTGGAGCCCCCCAAAAATAAAGTCTCTCACTGTTTCTGTTGTTTCCCCATCTATTTGCCATGAAGTGATGGGACAAGATGCCATGATCTTACATTTT
Source organism: Capra hircus (assembly GCF_001704415.2). NCBI lineage: Eukaryota > Metazoa > Chordata > Mammalia > Artiodactyla > Bovidae > Capra > Capra hircus. Next base: position 9,458,497 of record NC_030817.1, read on the forward strand.
CAAATGTTGAGTTTTAAGCCAACTTTTTCACTCTCCTCTTTCACTTTCATCAAGAGGCTCTTTAGTTCCTTCTTGCTTTCAGCCATAAGGGTGGTGTCATCTGCATATCTGAGGTTATTGATATTTCTCCCAGCAATCTTGATTCCAGCTTGCAATTAATCCATCCCAGCATTTCTAATGATGTACTTTGGATAAGTTAAATAAGTTAAATAAGCAGGGTGACAATATACAGCCTTGATGTGCTCCTTTCCAGATTTGGAAACAGTCTGTTGTTCCATGTCAGTGTTGTCAAGTCACTTAAATCTTCTGAGCTTTAAGTGTGTGCATGCTAAGTTGCTTCAGTAGTTGTGATCCCATGGACTGTATTTTACAAATACAATATCATAAAATAAGCCACTATGACTGAAAACTCATTAAAATACTCTCATAAACTGAATGTCAGTTGGACATGTAAATTTATCATTATGGTAGACTCCTGTAGCAACTACTCTTATAAGAGATTTCACAGACTTGTATCGTTTCAGGAAATCAGTCTAAATATAACTTCCTTTTCCTAAACTTTTTAATTCAAAAATAGTGTGTACCCTCCACTGAATTTAATCTTCATTACACTTATATAGGACAAAAATCTCTTTCTGTCCTCTCTGTGTGTGTGTATGTGTGTGTGTGTGTGTCTCTTCACTACTGGAAGCAGAACATCTGCCTCTTAGATTATTGACAAAATTCAAGAAATGGCTTAGTTTTTCAGATAGGACACAAGATCTAATTAACAGCATAAGTTGGGATCAGCAATGCACTTGCCCAGTGGTAATAAGAATTCTAAGATGCTCAATTTCTTTTATACAACCATGAAGTCAAGGTAAATGAGACAGAGTATGAAAAAGAAGAAGAAGAAGAAAAACAAAAAACCCACACAATCAATTTGGAAGATAGTGTGCTATATAAATCCAAGCAAGCAGTGCTCTGAAGAACACAATCTTAAGCACTTCAAATGCAGTAACTAGATTGTTGATACAAAGAAAACTCTCTTTTCCCACATGCTCTTTCTTCCTATGCTCTTTCCAGGTGTTGCTGTATAATTTTTCTCATAACCAGGCAATTACACCCAGTGAATTGTGTGGTTAGTCAGCTAACCATCTGCTTTCCAAGAGCAATCATGTGCTGTGTTCACAATTTTCTTGATTCAAAGCATAAAAAGGATGCAGAAATCTCATGTGCAACATTCGATGCTTCTTTATTTTCAAATAATGAACCATACGAACAAAGAATATTGGACCAGCTTTCCTTGACCTGCCTGAAATGAATTCAGGACATTGCAGACCATAGTTCAAGAAGCAAGGAGAGGAGTAATAATGGTCACTTAATATATAAACATAAATAAATATATATGACTATTTTAATTTTTCCTTGATTGCATTTCCTCTCAACACCCAAAACTATGAATAGGCTGTAAATGTATGCCTCCAAACACCCAGACAAAAGCAGCAATCTTAATTAGCCAAATTAAAACAGTAAGACACATCCGATTATCCCTTTTTAGTCTGAACCAGCTTCTAAAGTGACAACTGATGTGCAAATAATTAAAACAAGACAGACTGGAAAAAGAGGAGAAATAATGTATTTAGATTTTGAAGAGAAGTAATTAGTTTTGGCAGGTTATTTATTTATGTAAATTGAAAAATTAGCTCTACTAGTCAGAGGCGATACATTCAAGTGTCTGCATTTCTGGTGCAACATGGGAAAATAAAAGTTATAATGAAAAGCAACACGATGAATTTCAAGCAAGGAAAGACTTTTAAAATTGTTACTTTTTTCTTTTTTTTCCAAGGGAAAACAGATTCTCAAAGAAAACAGAATTCATGAAATATATCTCAATAGTTCAGTGTAACTGTGGAGGGAAAAACAATCTTACTAATTTCTAAGATTGCTTTTCGTCAAAGCAGATATAGATTTTTCCTTTTATTTAAACAGCTGTCTCGCTTATGTCATTCTGTCACATTCATATGTTATTCTTCCTTCAAACTGTCATTTTTATACACTACTTCTTCATTTCAGCTGCTTCATTTCCAGTGGAAATCAAGGCCAGTCTTCCCTTCATCCTGAACCTGTTGCGTTCCATGCATGTGCTTCTCTTGAGTTCACGCATAATTTTAACGATCAAAGATAAATTGAAGAACCCTAAATCCATGAATCAAGCACTGTCATCCATACTTAAATATACACCTCTTGTTGGGTGCTTCCGTGTATCTATCATTCCTACAGAAACCACGCAGCGCTCTGAGAGGAGAACGAGCAGGATACACTGGTGATACAAGAAGAAAATTAATGGCAAATGCTACCTCATTTAGAGTGCAGGTGGGGATGAACCATGGTTAAAGAGAAAGTTTCCTCAAAGCAGCTCTATCCCTCCGCACTCTAATTAACCTCAGCTACCTTAATTAAGGGAAACTGTTTTGGATAAATAAAAAAAAGGAGACTTGCCAGCTTCAATTAACTGTACCAGTGCCATGAGGTCACACACATATACACACATTCATGTACACACATTTAGGTAACTAAGGAGAAATTAGTACAGTTGACCACTGAAAAATGTGGGGTCTGGGGCTCTGACCCACTGTGAGTGAAAGATTCAAGTATAGCTTTGTAGTTGGCCCTCCATCCATGGAATCAAACAACCAGTGGATTGTGTGTTATGACAATACATTGCTTTGCTTTTTTTTTTATCCACACGTAAGTGGACTCGTATAGTTCACACCTATGTTATTCAGAAGTCAACTTTAATTAGAGCCAACCCACTCCTTTCCTAACCAAGACTGTAATTAATTACATGATTTCTCATCTTGGTATATAATATCTACTCAGAAGTTTTTAATATAAATGGTATTACTGAGAATCTTTGACATTCTACTATTTATGTGTGCAAACTAGCATATTCATATACAGTCTCAGCATAATTCAATAAAAGTATTGGTTTCAAAAATTTCATTAAATAGTACCTTCAGAAATCTTGCATTTTCTAAGGTTTTCTTCTGCTCATTGGGGTGGGCTTGAAGAAGATGAACTAAAGCAGTAAGAAAGAGCTGTGGTCTGGTGCTTATGGAGAAACATACAATGTATTTACCATAGTGTCTCCTCTTTCCCTTCACAAAGGAAAGCTATATTTCCCAGTCTTCTTGGAGTTGGATTCATACTGTGGCTCTGTTTAATTAATGGAAATAGGAGCAGAAAGGGCACTTAGGAGTTGGTATGAGTCCTTCAAGCTGTCTGTCTCTGGAAGCAAAGTCCTTCTACTTGGTACAGTTGTAGGAGAGAAGCAGCTCAAACACTGAGCCATAATTTGAGGAGAACACCTGACCTTTAACATAGCTGAGAAATAAACCATTTTTCCCATAAGCCACTGAGATTTAGAAATGCATTTGTTACCACTGCACAACTTAGCCTATCTTGACAAACGTAACGTTATAAGAAACTGTGACCAACCTTTCATCCTAAGTGAAACAAAGATGGAATATGAGAAACTATTCACGTCTTATCAATCGTGTTTGTTGCTCAGTCATGTCCAACTCTGTGATGCATGGACCATAGCCAACCAGGCTCCTCTGACCATGGAATTCTCCAGGCGGCAAAAATACTGGAGTGGGTTGCCATACCTACTCAAGGGGATCTACCTCCTTCAGGGGGTCTTCTCCTAGGGATCAAACCCATGTCTCCTGTACTGTAGGCAGATTCTTTACCATCTGAGCAACTAGGGAAGCTTCTATGGTGGCTAAGTGGTAAAGAATCCTCTTGCAATGCAGGAGACTCAGGAGACGCAGGTTATATCCCTGGGTGGGGAAGATTCCCTGGAGAAGGGCATGTCACCACACTCTAGTATTTTTTTTTTAATTGAAGGATAATTGCTTTACAGAATTCTGTTGGTTTCTGCCAAACATCAACATGAATCAACCACAGGTATACATGTGTCTCCTCCCTCTTGAACCTCCCTCCCACCTTCCTCCCCATTCCACCCCTCTAGGCTGTAACAGAGCCCTAGCTTGAGTTCCCTGAGTCATACAGCAAATTCTCACTGGCTATCTATTTTACATATAGTAATGTAAGTCTCCAGTCTGTGTTCTTACCAGAAGAATCCCATGGACAGAGGACTCTGGCAGGCTATAGTCCACGTGGTTGCAAAGAGTCTTATCAATTGTACACAGTTAATATGAACAAAAATGCTGTATTGAGTTAATATTTAAGAAAGAGGGCTGGAGGACAAATGGCTTGAGTTCAAATTCTGACAGCCTTTTATTAGGCAAATGATCTTGGGCAAATTGTTTAACCTCCCTGTGCTTTAATATCCTTACTTGTAAAATGGGGACATTATCACTGTCTAGTTCATACACTGCCAAAACTAAATAAACTAAATGAAGTAATCCCTGTAAAGAATCTACTATAGTCCTCAGCACATAGTAAGCCCTATTGATGAACATTTCCTATTGTTATGGCTACATTTAGGTGGAATATGTACATAGTTCTGAAAGCTACTGTTCAGACAATTGGCTAAAATGTTTTGGTTGTTAACAACCTCTTTAACGGATAGCTGTTATATAAGCATCTACCAAGAAAGGGATGTTTCTTTTGCTGAGTCATGTATCTTTCTGACAGTGTCTGACCACACAGCTGCAGAGACTTTACCTGGGCGGCCATGTAACGTACTAGATAAAAGGTGAGATCCTTCTAATGACAAAGAAGTGTTATGAACAGTGGCATAGCTGATTTATAACCTCAGTGAAACCAGTTTACAATTCTACTGATGCCTCTTAATTTCTGTATTTATGTCAATGGAATGGCTCACAATGACAGAGAAGGGCAAAGAGAACAATTTAAGTTGCCACAAGGCTAATCTAATAAGAGCTTATGAATATAACATTTTCTTAAATTCTACAATGTAATTATACTCATATGCAAAAGAGACGCATTCTAATTTCCAATTCAAAGAATCTGAGTCTGTATACACAAATGAGCACACTAACATATGCTTTAAAGTGGACAGATATTTAAATGCATGGATTTATGAACAACTACTGCCAAATATTAATAGTTCATCATACCTTTAAGATACTCCTAGGCAAGAGAATCAAGTGTATGTATATTGGAACCTACCTCTGCAGAAAGGAAACTATTTGTTCAAGGCAATGAACTTTGTTTCCCCAATTATTTTCTCTATACATCTAGATGATACCCATTTTCCTAATTTTTGGTTAAAATTATAAGCTCTTATAAGAGCTTACAGTTCTATTAATAAACACAGCATTCATCTCTGAGCTTAGTAAAACTTAATCTAAAATATTTCTATATTAGTGACAGTGATGAGGAGGAAAAGACTGATAATAAATAAAATTGACTGAATGCTTACTATTGCCAGATGATGCTAACCTTTTACATGTGACCTTCGTTTAACACAGCTTCCCTGATAGCTCATTTGATAAAGAATCTGCCTGCAATGCAGGAGACCCTGGTTTGATTCCTGGGTCGGGAAGATCCGCTGGAGAAGGGATAAGCTACCCACTCCAGTATTCTTGGCTTCCCTGGTGGCTCAGCTGGTAAAGAATCCACCTGCAATGAGGGAGACCTGGGTTCGATCCCTGGGTTGGGAAGATCCCTTGGAGAAGGGAAAGACTCCCCACTCCAGTATTCTGGCCTGGAGAATTCCATGGACTGTATAGTCTACGGGGTCACAAAGAGTCGGACATGGCTGAGTAACTTTCACTTTCACTTTCATTTAATACTGACAATAACGCTAAAGTAAAATATTACCATCATCTTATGGAGAAGAGAAATATGGTTTAGAGAGACTCTTAAACATACTGAGGTTGTGTAACTGAAGGTCAGGCATGACAGACGTTAGATTTGAACCAGAGGTCTAGCTCTAATCTCTGCTTACTTAACTATTACAATACACAATCTCCCACTTCCTCTACCTTGCATTTTCCTTCTGTTATACCTCTTGATACCTAATAGTTGCAATATGTCTACATTATACAAAGGGCTCACGAACTGTGCCTTCATGAACATACTATTTCTTAAGTCAAGCAATAGATCTTTTACTATGCTCAGGAAAAAAAGAAAAAAGATCACTCTCACATCCTTACTGCAATCTTCTCATTTGTCAAATGGATAAAGCCTTCGTCACTTATGGGTTTTGTGTTTTATTTTTTTTTATTTTAAAGTAAATATTAATCAAACATTGGATAGAAATAAAATGATTATCAGCATTGAAAACCATATCAAATTAAAAGATAAACCATCATTAACTTAACAAGTATTTGTCCAGTAACATTTGTCCAGTAACAGAGATATAAGGGTAACAAAAGTTGAGATTAGGGTAGTACTAATGGAAAACTGAAAGTGAAGTTGTTCAGTTGTGTCCGACTCTTTGCAACTCCATGGACACCAGGCTCTTCCGTCCATGGGATTTTCTAGGCAAGAGTACTGGAGTGGGTTGCCATTTCCTTCTCCAACTAACGGAAAAGGATAGTAACAAGTAACGACTGAACGACTGGACCTCACTACCCAGGGATCTAATTTCTTAGATGTAGGCATTCTGATCAGACCAGTTCAGAGAAGACTGTTCTAAGTGAGGTCCTAGGCTTCAATATTTGTATTGATTCCAATGATTCGTAGTTGATTCCAGGGGCATGCACTAACCTCTGTGATTCACCAGGTTGTAGGAGTCTATAGGCCCCTTCCAAAATTAACAGTCTATGCATTTTGATTCATCATCGATTTTGATTCTACTGCAGACAGAGAGAAAGGAAAATCTCAGGGTAACCATGGCCTGCCTAGTGACAGGCCATTTTTTCAGTTTTCTCTGAAATTTAATCATGGAGATAGGATCCTGGCATATTTTAATCCAATTTTCCATTTCTGATATTTTATACTTATCTTTTAAAATCCAGCACCTTTACTTTTAATTTCTAGGTTACATCCACAATCTTAACCCTATTCTGATGCTGTTTTAATAACGTTGATTAAGAACCAAGACAGAAAGTCAACAGTGAAGGTTTATGGATAATTTATAGCATTTCTTTTACAATGACCTGTTGAGGAACACTAACAAACACACACAATTTATTACAACTCCCACAACCTCCATTGTCAGCACCACACTTTATATATATATATAGTCATAATAATTATAGACCCCTTTCCTACCAACATGGATCATTACCTACAAACCTGGAATAAATTCAGCTTCATTATCATTGACCTTATCCACGATTGAGGACAATAATGCACAGGAAAGTATTTGGTAAACTGAAAGGCATCGCACGATATGCATTACTGTTACCTTTAATTAGCGTGCATTATAACTTTCTTGCTTGAGCCAGGCTTTACAATTTTGAAGCTTTACACTTTGGAAAATGCAATTTTGAAGATCCCCGTAGAGGTAAGGACTCGTTTTTAAAGGACATGGATACAATGAGCAGTTTTTGAGTGTCTCCCTCCAGGGTAGGGGGCAGGTTTGTTTGCCATCCCGGGTAGTAAAGATGTTTCCCTCCAGGGCAAAAACTGGGCAGATTTGCTCGCAGTCCTTTATCAAATTGAGGGCTCACTAAGCTTAGGGTTCCTCATCTGGGATATGAACCCACTGTGTGTGTACCATCCATCTTGGATCACTTCTTCATTCCCTCTATGGAACCTGGAGCTGGTAGGAAGCAAAATTACCATCAACAAGAAGCCCATGCTCCCTGATGTGCTATGAATAATTAAGCCCTCTGTCTCCAACCCAGGAATCTTGTGTCTTCTTCCAGTATCCATGAGACTGTGACAGGCTAAACTGTTCATCTGTAAGCAGGGTAAAATCTCAGACATTTCAGAGTTCTTGGGTGTGGATGTGTAATCTTTTCATGGAATAGAAATGGATATCTGGTGAAAATAAAAAATAATGCAATCTACCATAAGGACTGACTTCCTAAAAACTATTTTAAAAAAATCAGAATAGTGCTCTCTGCCTTCCCCACTCCCTCCCTCTCATGCTTCCTCATTTTCTCTCTCTCTCTTCCCCTTTCTCTGATCCTCTGTTCTCCCCCTTCTTTGCACTCAATTTCCTATGCTGGTTAAAGTTTGTTCTACATTTCAATATCTGTCTGCATTAGCATGTTCACTGTTCCAGGAACAGCATGTCCCTGAAAATCTCTGCTGGATATAAAACTTTCAAGCATAACTAATACGACAGCAAAATGAATTTTATTTAAATGAACGATACATTTCTTGGCCTTCATGGGTCAAGGGGACAGCAGTGGGAACTGCCTCTGTTTACAATCATTTGTCATCTATCCACGAAAACCTAGTTAGCCTAGAATGCCTGTGTCTACACAGCAATGCATTTCTTTTTAGTAACATATTGTCTTTGGAAAACAAACCAGAAAATCACAAAGAGATGATAAGTTATAGTTCAGATCAACTGCTTTAGTTTGTTATTATAAATAGAAAGCATAGAAAGGTGATTGCTAGATTAATAGTTTTTAACCTTTTACCTAAATCAGAAATATAATGAAGATGAAGAGCAATCCCCCGGTCAAAGGGAATTGAGAATCTTGGTGGGAACTGACCCCAAGTTCTGGGGTTATTGACTAAACCATTGTTGACTGCCTGAGTGGGCACCTGACATATAAATTCACTACACCAGGCTGCCTCCCTGATAAATGCCATTGCATTCTCCATCTCTTGCTCCTGCACAGGAAAGTGTTGTTTGCTTATAAAACTTCCCCCACACCCACGTTTTCTATCAAGGGAAACCAATGCCTTTGGGTATCACATACCAAGCCCATCACCCCATAAATCTGGCAGAGGAGTAGCAAATTGCTACCAATCCCTACATTTCACTATTTCCCATTCATTCACCCATTCAGCACTCAGCCCCATCCTGAGCCTTTAGTGCGCCAGGCACTGTGCTGGCTCAAACAGGTGACCCTGAAAAACCAAGAAATTACGCTTAAAGAAATTTTAAAGTGATGTTATAAAGAAATGCATAGAAGAATAGAAAGAGACAAAACTATCATTTCTGAGGCAGTTTAGCAAGTTTTCATCAATATTTGTCAATTAGTCAGTCTACTGGAGAGCAACTGGACATTTCTCTAGATGAAAAAGCATTTTAGAGAGAACAGCATGCCAAAGTCCTTATATCCCCATGTAAGAAATTGGAATGTAATTCTGCAGGCAACTGGGCATGAAGAGTCAAGAGCGGCTTTCAACCTGGAAAATTACATAATCCTATTAACTTATCTGGGTTTGATCCCTGGGTCAGGAAGATCCCCTGGAGAAGAAAATGGCAACCCACTCCAGTACTCTTGCCTGGAGAATCCCATGGACAGAGGAAATTACAGTCAGCCTACAGTCTCTGGGTTAGCAAGAGTCGGACACGACTTAGTGACTAAACCACCACCATTAACTTAGAAGGTCATTTAAGTGACAGTATGGTGACTGTTGGAGGAGCCAAATAGAGGCCTGTGCAAATTTTCAAAAGTTAGACAAAAAGACTGCCATACTTGAAAGGTACTGTGAATAGAGTTACTCTGATTGGAACTTACTGTGGAGCATAAGAGTAAAGACTCAAAAGCATCTTTGTGTGTGAAGGAGAGTGGAAATACAAGGAGGTCAGAGGTTTTTACGCCTATATTAGTTGAGCATGCTATACTCCAGTAAAAAACACTTACCTGGCAAAGACAATTGGATATGTGAGTATGGGGCTCAAGAGTTAATCTGGGTTGGAGATGTAATGTGGAATTGTGAGTCATACGTAAAGAAGCTGGATCCACTCAGCTGTGGATGGACACAGATGGTTTCCATGTCTTGTCTATTGTGAATGCTTCAATCTACAGAGGAATGCAGATATCTCTTTGAGATGCTGTTTTTATTTTCTTTGGATATACACTCAGAAGTGGGATTTCTGGATCATATGGTAGTTACTTTTTAAAAAATTTTGAGGTACCTTTATGCTATTTGTAAACATCTTTCTAGATTCCATATATATGTGTTGATACATGATATTTGTTTTTCTCTTTCTGACTTACTTCACTCTGTATGACAGCCTCTGGGTCCATCCACATCCCTACAAATGACCCAATTTTGTTCCTTTTTGTGGCTGAGCAATATTCCATTGTATATACGTACCATGTCTTCTTTAGTCATACATTTGTCGAATGACTTCTATGTCTTGGCTATTGTAAATAGCGCTGCAATGAACACTGGGGTACATATGCTTTTTGAATTATGGTTTTCTCAGAGTATATGCCCAGCTGTGGAATTGCTGCAGGGTGAGATGAATTAGGAGGGTGGGACTGACATATACACACCACCATGTATGAAATAGACAGCTCGTAGGAAATGCTGTAGAGCACATGGAGCTCAGCTTGGTGCTCTGTGACGACCTAGAGGGGTGGGATGGGGTGGGAGGGCTGTCCACGAGGGAGGGGCGATATGTACACATATAGCTGATCCACTTTGTTTTACAACAGAAACTAACAGAACATTATAAAGCAATTATGCTCCAATAAAAAACAAATTAAAAAATGAAGATTTTATGGTGTCTTTTTTCTTGGTATAAGCCCTCTTCCAAATGGCTTCTTGAACCCTTGGAATCATGCACCTCTGAGGCCAGTGCTACTCTATCGGCATCATGAATACCCTTTAATCACCCTGTGCAGTTCACTATAATAATCAGAGCAGTTATGATTTATTGACCTCTCACTATGTGCCCAGCACCCCAGAACTAACTGACTTATTCAATTTTCACCAAAAGTCATCAAATATTAATATCTCTATTTTCACAGAGAAACATATTGAGGTTTAGAAAGTCACGTAAGTTTGCCAGCATCACACGCAATCAGGTCTTGCATCAGGGCCCCCATCTGCCGGGCTCCGAAGCCCGAGCTCCCACAACCGTGTCATTTCCTAAGCGCCTTCATGGCAAGCGCTCTGTCAGCATCCCCCTCTATTCCATCTGCAGTTCCTAGAACTGGAAATAATGGCACAGACTGGGTGGGACTGCCAATTAATATTTGTTGAATGAGTGAATAACAGTGGAAAATAAATCTCTCCCTGCAGCGCCATTCATAATTGACCTTGAAATTTGCTTTGGGATGCAAGCTCAGATGTATTTATGAACCTCCAGCCAATCAATTATTTAGCACCTTTTCACTGTTTTATATATATGTGTGTGTGTGTGTATATATATATAGTCTTACTCTGCTGGGCTTTGTGAAAGATAAAAAGGAGAAACACAATCTCTAACTCTTAAGTTCTATTAGTTTGTAGGAAAAACTCACAAACATAGCCTATATGCACAGCCAGAGTTTCACAAACCTCAACCAGAAGCTAGCAGGCAGGGAATCCTGAGATGGAATCAGTAGAGGGAACTTTCCAGGACACAGAAGGAGCAGGGCAGAACTTTGCTGAGAATGGATCTGGGGAGGGAAGGATGTTTAAGAATTAGCCAGGACATGGGTATAAAATATTCACGGCACAATGACTAAAGGGCTCTAGTTCAACACTCCCCCCACCTTTTTTTTTTTACTCTCAAGAATAGCTTACTCAGGCCAAACATCAACTTCTGAAGTTCTGGTGGGTATGTAATGAGCTCATAATTAGCGACCTCCTCAGTCTAGTAATCAAGACACTACCAGTGCTCCTAGCTATGTCGCTAGTGATAACAGAGAGCAAAACACACTCACCCAATGTAGTGAGTATCTTCCATTTGCCCCTTCATCCCCACTCTCTGCCTCCCTCCATCCTGCTCTGTCCTGGGAGGTGAGAGGCTGATTTCTGGGAGCAGCATCAGCAGCCTCACTTATCACTGACTTCTGGTTGCTCCTACAGGGGTAGCACCTGTAAGAGTTGAAGGGCAAAGAGTTAGGAGAGCAAATTCAGGACATCCATTACCCTGGCTCTTTTCTGTGTCTACTTCAGCTGGACTTCTCTGCTTTGCATAGAGTGATACCTTCTCTCTCTATCTCTCAAATGCTCTCTCTTTCAATATCTTTCTCCCTCAGCTTGTCATGACCCCTTCAGGGAGACTGTGTGCATTGCCCTGGTACTCTCTGAGTACTGCCCCACCCTATATCGCTTCCTTATACTGTGTCCATATCTTTGTAAATAGCCCCTTTAGTAAACATTTACCAAAATACCAATTTTGAGGTATATCCATCCATTTCCTGCAAAGATCCTGCCTGCCTGACAAACCAAAATGATGAAGGTATGCTTCACTGAGAAAACATAAAAGAAATGGTCTGCCCATAAGAAATGAAAACAGACTTTTAGAAGTTTGAGAAGCCACTTTTAAGAAGCTGCATAATTTGCATAATTAAGGTCTAAAGCCATAGAAGCTATTAGATTCTAGATACAGTTTTATGAGTAGAGTTGTACCATGTGTAAACTACAAAAGAAATTCAGCATCGTTTTCTTTCCCTGGTCCTGAAATTTTGTGTTTTATGCCGTCTTATTTTCTGAGACAAGGAGGAAACATCTTCACTTTTCTCAATCGCCACTAAAATCATGCATGGATAAGACTGATGAAAGTTTACACACATCATGGTCCACAATCTCTTAAAACTGTTCAGTAGAATCACACGCCATGTGTTACACACAAGCACTCTCTTAAGAGCACTCTGGGGAGTTATTCACAGGAACGTTGTGGCCAGGTGAAGGCTTACAATAGCCAGTTGAGGTGCAAGAATGTGTGAGATGTGCAGCTCAGGGGAGAAGAAAATATGAGGACAAGGGGATTGTCCTAGTAAATCTCCAGAAGTGGAAATAATGCTATAAAAATTACGGCTGAGTCAAGGGATACCCACCGTCCTCCAGGGTGCAGATTTTAAATTTTGCTCTGCAAATTCAGCAATTCTTAATATATTTTGATATGTTATTACATAATCCATATACTTTACATTTAACCAGCTATTTTCTCCAACCAAAGTGACAACTGGGTTCTACCCTTTCCCTTTCATGATGCAATGGAATTCAGCCAAGTAAGCAAGAAAAGGTTTGTACTTTCATCCTTATGCAACTGTGTCCCCTACACCGTGGACAAGAGTTGAACATTTATTATTTCCACATCTTAACTAACACAACTTCTGTCTGGAAAAGTTTTAAGAAAAGTGCATTTAGGTGATACTGTACAAATAATGAGACTGCTTCAAACCAGCAATGGTTTTCATGGCATGGGTGGTGAGGTCAGGAGATGTTTTGTTCCAGTCACAGCAAAGACAATTTAAGGATCATAATCTGTACAGATCACTAGTCGTGGACTAGATGACTGAAGAATTTTCTGAAGCAATTTAATTCAAAACTCTGTTAAAATATCAATAACAAGTCACGATTTAGGAAAATAGAAGCAATACAGCCTCAGATTGGTTGAAGATGGAAAATCAGACTTTATTGAGTTTGATTAAGATCAAATGTGTTTCTTTATGACATTATAACCACAGAGATGACAAAATTCATGATGATTAAAGTCATTTAACTGCATCACATCTTAAGTCCTAAGGTATGAAATTTTATTTTCAATTTAAACATATTTTAAACACTTTATTTAAACCTCATGCAGACAGTGTCCCTATTTGGTCTCCATGTCACTCAGGCTAAGTGACTCGGCTAGGAGCACACAGGCAGAAAGTGGCAGGGACAAAATTCACAGCCAAGCTTTCCAAACCTAAATTGTGTTTCATTTCACCACACAGGCAATTTCTCATTGATGCTGAAGCGCTTATCTTCTTGATCTACACTACGCTTATCTACACTGCCATCAATCTGAATATTAGTCCAGCCCAACTATAGGCAAACAGAACCTCATGAATCTCTCAGATGTGACTGGAATGTACTGTTTGAGTGTGATGTAGAGGGCTACCACTTCACTGTCCGATCGCTCTGCTCACCTGCTCGCACAAGTCAAAAAAATTCTTTTGGCCCAAGTCTACTCTTTCGAAATAAAACAAAATTTGTGTTCTGTGATTTGATCTTGGCTGGGGGAGGGGGCGTGAATAATAAAATAAGAACAGGGACTATAAAGCCCAGATGCATACTATTCACTGTTTCAAAAGTTCAATTGCTCTCTTAGCTGCTGTCCTTATCACTTTGAAATGTCTTCTTCAGAGATGGATGGTTCATCCAGAGGTCATCTATTGCCAGCTATGGCTTGTCATTACGATCCCCCTGGGTGTAAAATGCATTCTCAAAGTGCATCTTTCCTTCTAATCCTTCCTAGCAAATGTGTAAGAAGGTAGTTTCATCTGTCTACCTGCCACTAGAATCTGATCTTATTCTATACTCTCTGAGCCCTGGGAGAACTCTGGAATCCCAACATTACAACAGGCATTGAGCCAAGGCGAAAAAGCAGCCAAGGCATGAGAGAAAGGAAGAGAGAAGGAAGGGCCACTTTATAACGGACAGCTCGAATCCGAAACCTTTAGCTCTCTAGTGAGAACTGAAGTCCAACACTGTTTCTGCTGCTTTCCTTCCAGCAGTGGAAAAGAACAGGGAGGCTCGGGCTTCTCATAGCCAAAGCAAACCAGCATCGAAACTGAACAAGATGGACGTATCCAGAGGGAACACAATTATGTGATCCAAATGTTCAGTCCTACTTTAAGGTTTTAGTAACTCAGATTTGAAGCAGTCTCTAGAGAATGAGTTTACACTTTATTTACAGATGAAAGCCAGACTAAGGATAAAGGATAAGTAAAAAACATAAGGTAAATTTTTAATCAAAAGCCAAGACTCTCACATGACTCTCATATAGGTTCACAAACAAGTAGTGGAAAGGAAAAGTCAATGGCTTCTTTGAAATGAGAACAGATTAAGGTCAGTTCTTGAGTTTTTTCCCTTCCTTCTTGTAGGTACCTTCAGGCAACCACGACATTGTTCTTTAGCCTCCAGTGTTAAGGGTTCTTATTAATTCTCAGGACTTTGGAAAATAAAAATTCAACTCAAATCCTAAAGAAAATGGACAAATGCTCTGACATTTAAAAGCATTTAGGGGGATCCACTGACAAGTCACACTTAAAATATTAATAACTGTCGCTCTCCAGAATATTGGAGGACATCAGAGCTGGCAAATGGCAGTCAGGCTGTGTGTATAAATATACACAGCACAGACATTAAAATTAACAAATACAGATACTATCCAACAAACCATGTGAATATAGACTTTTAGCAGTATCCCTTATTCCTACGGCCTTCCCTGTTGGCTTAGACGGTAAAGTGTCTGCCTACAATGTGGGAGACCTGGGTTCAATCCCTGGCTTGGGAAGCTTTCCTGGAAAAGGAAATGGCAACCCACTCCAGTATTCTTGCCTGGAAAATCCTATAGACAGAGGAGTCTGGTAGGCTACAGTCCATGGGGGCGCAAAGAGTCAGAGGCAACTAAGCAACTTCACTTTCTTTTCTTTCTTTCTTTCTTCTTCTTAAAGCATTTCTGAAATCCTCAGTAGAGGATGATTCAAGAAGCTCCAAAGAGATGTCATTGGTTCCAAGCCACACATCCAGCAGGTATAAATAAACCATAACAATAGCAGAATTCTCTCTCTACTCCAGGGTCTTTTTTTTCTAACCGTGTGCTTCTTAAATATAGCAACCTTAAGGGTTTTCCATTACCATTGTGTTTGCTTTTCAGGCAAATATAGTTTGAGAAGTATAATAGAATTGTTATAAAAATAGAAATAAAAAAGGAATTACGGCAGTATCCAAACTGGAATCCACATATTTCAAGAGATTAATAGAGTTGCTTTCTAGAAAACTATGTTATCAAAGTCAAGCTCAAAGGAAAATTATTTTATAAGTGTTTCTTTTTTTATCCCATTTATAATTATTAAAGGAGCATTTTTTTCCTGTTCTAAAAATAATTCATGTTCACGTCTTTAAACTTGGCAAATATTATATAATCTAATGAAACATATACTATGATCTACAATTATATCACTTATTGGTTGTCATTGTTGATAACTTCCTTCCACTGTATGTTTTTTGCATATATATTGAATCAGTATGCAGTATTGTCTTTCACCAGTTTGGAAGTTTACAATCCTTTTAACGTGACAAAATTACCCAGCCACCCAACCTAGAGACTTGAAACTCACTTTATATCCCCTACACAACTCAAACTCAATACCATACAGCTCAAATTCAATACATCATCAAATACTAGAGGTTCTATTGCCTTTCAATCTATTACATTTCTCTCCCTCTAGCCACAATGCTACCACTTTAACTCAGTCTATATCATCTCTTACTTTGGATATAGTAAAGTAAAGTGAAGTCACTCAGTCGTGTCTGACTCTTAGCGACCCCATGGACTGTAGCCCGCCAGGCTCCTCTGTCCATCGGGTTTTCCAGGCAAGAATAACGGGAGTGGGTTGCCATTTCCTTCCCCAACCTTGAATATAGAACCAGACCTAATTTTTGTATCTCTACTTAGTCTCACATTTCAAATAATCATTTACATTGCTTTCAAAATGACTATTTTCTGTGTATCAAAGTTTGTATGTTTACTGCTTTGAGCTATTTCAATAGTGTTCTATTTTCCTGAAAATGTCGAATTCCTTAAAATGTCAAATACAGCAATCCAGCCTCTAGTCCCCTCCTACACATCTTTACTCCCTTCTCCTTACCTATATGTTCCAATCATTTGGAGCTGCTTCCTTTTATTCA
The DNA here is from genome assembly GCF_001704415.2 of Capra hircus. Taxonomy (NCBI): domain Eukaryota; kingdom Metazoa; phylum Chordata; class Mammalia; order Artiodactyla; family Bovidae; genus Capra; species Capra hircus. The sequence goes on from NC_030817.1 coordinate 9,475,177, forward strand.
AACCACCAGGGTAATCGACGCCTTGCCCACTCTGTTTCTCTCCTGGGGATACTTCATCATCACTTCCTTTCGGAAAACTGCTCTTGCTCTTCCCATCACCTTCAAGCAGAATAATCACACATCCTTTATGTCCTGCACTACTTGATAGCTCAGTTGGTAAAGAATCTTCCAGCAATGGTGGAGACCCCAGTTCAATTCCTGTGTCGAGAAGATCTGCTGGAGAAGGGATAGGCTACCCACTGCAGCATTCTTGGGCTTCCCTTGTGGCTCAGCTGGTAAAGAATCCACCTGCAATGCGGGAGACCTGGGTTCAATCTCTTGGTTGGGAAGGTCCCCTGGAGAAGGGAAAGGTTCCCCACTCCAGTATTCTGTCCTGGAGAATTCCATGGACTGTATAGTCCATGGGGTCACAAAGAGTTGGACATGACTGAGCGGCTTTCACACCATATGATACTTCTGTCCCTACAGGCCCATCCTCACCTCTTATATGTTCTTCTCCTCCTCTTAAAACTCTTCTTCTTGGTACTCCCAGGATCTAGATTTCAAATCCCCATACCAAAACAAAAAATGTTGAAATATGGACAATGATGATTAATAAATAAAAATTAATCATAGGGAAGAGTAGGTCTCTGACTTGTTGGTAAATACCAACCAAAAACTGAAATCAAATATCATTTGAATAACCTTGTTCTTTCCATTCCATGTCATCCTCACTCCACATTTATCCAGTTTTGACTTTGCTGAACAACCACAAATGAAGGGCAAAGTCAGCCTATTTAAACTCCCCTTGGAATGACAATTCATAAAATGCTATGAAGAGATGAAGCTCAGCAAACACCACAAAGCCATTATGAGAAAATTGTCATGCACTAAATCTGCTCAGGACTGCAGGGCGCTTAACTGATAGTCACATTTGTTTTGGGATGTTTGCCTAGAAATGTTCTTTTAATAAATGTACTAAATAAGATGCATAATTTAGCTCCTTCTCTGTAGCCTGCCAGCCAGCTGCCAACTCTGAGCTCCTTCTCTGCCTCTCTCTTTTTCTCCTCCCTTGATCTCTCACCATCCCTCCCTTGGGTTTGACTCGGCACCGAAATTACCTGCTGGCCTGGCAAAAACAATCTCATTAAAAAGCCATCAGAGTTGTGCCTGATGGCTTCATTTGTCCCCCAGTGGCTCAATTTATACCTTCCTTTGGAACAAGCAGAGAGTGAGTACTCTCCAGGATGGCTTTGTCCAGCTGTACTATATGCATCCCAACAGACCACAGGGTAAAAGATTGACGATTCTTGCCTTTATTGGGTTGATGAGAAAAGGGACATCCTTGGTGTTCCTCTACTTATCCTACAGGATTTGTGAAAGTTCTACTTTCCTTTGGAAGCTGTGATGGTCAGTGTTCAAACTTGCTTTTCTCGCTCCCCTGTAGCCTCAAGTAAAAGTTAACAAGCTGAGAATCCGAAGACCTTGTTTTAAGATAGACCGTTGGAAAACTGTTTGCTATCTGGTGAGTAGCATAACCTAGTTAATGTTACTTTCCTCATAGTAATAGCACATTGTTTTATATAATTGAATGTGTACATCAACTCTATGAAGAAAACTATTGTTTTCAGCATCCTGTAACCAATGAGGGTCTTCCCTGGTGGCTCAGTGGTAAAGAATCTGCCAGCAATGCAGGAGCCACAGGAGATGTAGGTTCAATCCCTGGGTTGGGCAGATCCCTTGGAAGAGGGCATAGCAACCCACTCCAGCATTCTTGCCTGGAGAATCCCATGGACAGAGGAGCCTGATGGGCCACCTTCATAGGGTTGCAAAGAGTCAGACACTGATGTGACAGCACGTGTGTAATGGATGAAACTGAATCATAATAGGTGTGAGATTTTACCTACGCTACCTGGTGTCTGCAAGTTCCAGAACTAGAAAACCAAGTCTGGGTTGTCTTCCTCAAAGCCCACTCTCCTAACGACAGAAGCTTCTCTTATCCATATCTAAGCCAGATCTGGCTTTAACAATCAGAAGAACAGGGGTAAAAGTAGATGCTTCCATGAGAAACTGGCTTGTAAGGAACAGTAACACTCAGTGCCTATTAGAGTGCTTGCTTCCCCAGTGTTTCTCCAGAACTGTGCGTCTTCACCTCTATCTCTCCTTGCTGGATTCTGGCACAGCCTTGGCTTGCCAGGATTTCTTTTCCAGCTGCCAACCCTGTACACAGTGGCATTGCACGCTGTCTCGCTGTACCACAGAGCGAAGACTGGAGAGCGTGGCATCTAACAAAGTGCAAGTCGTTTCCCTGAATAAGCATTATTCATTTCTGTTGGTTAAATTCAGAGGCAGCAGCCTGTGTTTCTCCCACTGGGCTGCTAAGAGGAACTGCAGAGCATGAGCAGACATTTTAAAAATCAAAATACTATGCTCAATTCTCCCATGTTGAGAAGGGCATGTCAATTTATCTTAGGAAGAACTCATGGGGAAGAAGTTTTGAAAACACACTCCAGCAGTCCCTGTGTCCTAATTTAAAATATTTCTGTTCTGTTTTATACCAGATACTTTGGTTGCCCCTCCCCGAGCCAAACTCATGGTTTGTATTCAGTAGAGAAGGGAGGGAAAGCAGGCCCATTTTATACTTATTCTTTCTTGAGCAATAATCTCACTCAAAAAGGCTCCTCAAGTTGGAGAAGGGCCAGGGTAAAGAAAAATTTTCCAAGATATATTTGACTATATTTATAAAATATTGTTCTTTTACCCACTAAACTTATTTACATCCTTTGCACTTCTATATGAAATCTAAGATCAGCTTCCCAGTTTCTGGGGGAAAAAAAGAGGATGCATTGAATCTGAAGATCATTTTGAGGAATATCATCCTAAGGATACTATCTTCTAATCTAGGAACATGGGATTTCTTTTTTCCATTTGTTTACTTCTTTTTAAATTTAATTCAACAATATTTTGCATATTTTTGTGTAAAAGCTTTGCAGCCTATTATTTAATGTATTAACACTTGGTTCTCTTGCATGCTACCGTAAATAAAATTGTTCTCTTATTTTCAGAATTTTCATGGCTAGTATACAGAAATGCAATAAACTTTTGTATATTGAATTGTATCCTGAAGCATTGTTGAAATTGTTTATTAATTCTAGTCACTTTTCATGGACTCTTTAGAACTTTCTGCATACAAAAGTATCATCTAAAAATAGAGGTAACTTTACTTCACTGTCATTCTAGAAGACTTTTCTTTCTTAGTCTCATCCAATTGTTATCTGAGAGAAGTTTTAACTCTTCATTTCTAATCTGTATGATTTTTCTTGTCTAGATGCCCCCACTAGAATATCCAGTGCAGTGTTAAATAGAAGTGATGAAAATAGGAATTCTTTTCTTCAAGGAAAAACACTTAGTCTTTCACCATTAAGTATTATGTTATTCTCCAGGCAAGAATACTGGATTCTCCATTAAATATTCTCCAGGCAAGAATACTGGAGTGGGTTGCCATTTCCTTCTCCAAGTATTACGTTAGCTATGGGTTTTTCCAGAAGTTCTTTTCTATTCCAAGTTCACTGAGTGTTTTTTGTTTTCATTTGTATGTGTGCATTTTTCATGAAACAGGGTTTATCAAATTGTTTTTCTACATGTATTGAGATTATTATATGGTTTATGTTCTTTTTCCATTAATATAGTATATTACATTGATTTTCATGATAAAGCAATTGCATTTTAGAAAAATTTCACTTGTTCATTTTATATAATCTTTGGTTATGTTAGTACCATTTTATTAAAGATTTTGTGTTGATATTTATAAAGGATATTTCCTTTAGCTTTCTTTTTTCTATAATGTCTTTGGTTTTGATATCAGAGCAATTATTCACTTTGCTGTTTTCCCAAAGAGTCTGTGAAGGATTGGCATTGCTTATTGTTTAAATATTTGGTAGAAATCTTCAGTGAATTCAAGACTTTTTTTCTAGAAAAGTTTCAATGTACTAATTTTTTAAAAATGTGTTCTGAGCCTGTTCTGATTTTCTATTTCTTCCTGAATTTTAGCAGTCTATATGTGGTTAGGAATCGGTCCCTTTCCTCTAAATTACCTAAGACACTGCATCCAGTTGTCTGTGGTGTCCTCTTATAACTGTGTTTCCATGATTCAGTAGTGACGAATTCCTAATTCCTCTTTTTAATTCACAATTTTAGTAATTTGAGTTTTCTGTAAATTTTCCTTGGTCAGTCCAACTAAAAGATTATCAGTTTTGTTGATCTTTTCAAAGAAGCAAATTTGGGTTTAGTTGACTTTTTTCTATTGATTTTCTCTTCTCTTTCATTTATTTCCCACTCTTTCTATTGTTCAGTCACTTAGTCTTGTCTGATTCTTTGTGACCCCCATGAACTGTAGCATACCAGGTTCCTCTGTCTTTCACCATCTCCCAGAGTTTGCTCAGATTTATGTCCACTGTGTTTGTGATGCTATCTAACCATCTCATCTTCTGCTGCCCCCTTCCTCTTTTGCCTTCAATCTTTCCCAACGTTAGGGCCTTTTCGAATGAGTTGGCTTTTCGCATCAGGTGGCCAAAGTATTGGAGCTTCAGCTATAGCATCAGTCCTTCCAATGAATATTCAGTTTGTCTTTACTATTTCCTTCATTCTTTTTACTTTGGCTTTAGCTTTCTCTTATTTATATTTCTTAAGGTTATGCTATTGATTTGAGGACTTTCTTTTTAATACAATCATTTATTGCTATAAATTTTCCTCTGAGAACCACTTTAGCTGCTTTGCATAAGTTTTAGTACCTTGTATTATCATTTTCCTGTGTCTCAAAGCATTTTTCATTTACTTTTTCCACTTCTTCTTTGACCCATTTAACATTTAGGATATTTATGAAAGTGTTGTTTAATTTCCACATATTTGTGAATGTTCCCAATTTATTTCTGACTTTAACTTCTAAATTTAATTTGTTAAAGAACATATTTTATATGATTTCCAATAAATTTTTATTGATTTTGACTTGTTTTATGACATAGTATATGGCCTACCCTAGTGAATGTCTCATGTGTACTTGAACAGAATTGTGTTTTTAGTTATTGTTGTTGAATGACATATTCTTTACACATTTGTTAGATCTAGATGGCCTATACTGTTTTCACAACTTTTATCTCCTTGTTGGTCTTCTGTCTGGCTGTTCCATTTATTGTTGGAAAAAAAGTATTGAAGTCTATGACTATTTTCACAGAGCTGTCTATTCCCCCTTCAGTTTTATCGGTTTTTGCTTCATGTATTCTGAGGTTTCATTGCCTTATGTTTCTAATACTTCATATTTTCCTCTGAACACTTTTGGCCAATTTCTTATTTGCCTCGATTGCTACAGCCATTCCTGTCAACTACAGTGTTAAACAATTGCCAGTAACATATTTCTTAGCAAATGTCCTGGGGATAGGGCTTTCTTCATTCAGTAAACTCTGAGTAGGGTCAAAGACAGACAGACTCTACAAAAAAAAAAAAAAAAAAAAAAAAGGGTGAAAAGCTGCCAAATAGATTAACTAGTAACAATTCTCTGAGGATGGAATATTTTGAGGCGCTCCAAACCTATTCTGGTCTCTTTAGAGATAATCTGCTGGTTTTCACACCTGTTATGGTTCTGAGGTGGTTCTTTTTCAAGATTATTATGGGGTAACATTTTACTTCCAACTCCCCTCCCCCCTTTTTCTTTCTGAGGAAGACTTGACCAATACTCATCCAGGTCTCCATTTCATGAGACACAATCTACACTCATTAAGCTCTAATTAAGGAATAGTTACCTGAAAAAATGAAGTTCCTGCTTATATAGTATGCTCACTCAAGCTCCCTTGAAATCTTCCTTGCTATCTGCAACCAAATCAGACTTGCTAAATTCAATATTATTTGTAAGCTGTGTAAATTTCCTAAATTCCTGTCCATAGTTTTCCCTTAACATGCACTCTAATCATTATGTGAGTAATGCACTTTAAGACTATAAACTTTTTTCCTGACTTTTCAGTCCTTAAAGTTTAAGAAATAATGCTATATCCTTGAAAAAAGTATATGGTATGTTCTCTCTTTAAAAATGAATAACTATGATTTAGTCTATGTATGAATGTTCATTGTTAAATGACCTATTATCATCTAAAGTTAAGAAGTTGGGAAATGGGGTTATAATGGCCTCTTAAAACGCCACCAGTATGTTAAAATTGGCTCAGCCTTTCTTAAAGTATACTTAAATCTCAAACTTAAAATAAATAGATGCATATTTTTAGTTGATACTTTTACAAGGTACAGCATAACTTTTATAATGAACAGTAATAGGTTAATAGTGCATTTAGCCATCTGAAATAGAGCTACATTGTCTATCTAGCTTTCCTTGCTACTATTCATGTAATTACATGAATAAGGCCTAATCATTAATTTAGAAGTGGAAGTGATATGTTGCAACTTCTGGGTAATAACATTACTGGGATGTGAAAGCATAATCATCCTTACTTCTTCCCACTGAATGGAATATAGTATATATCATGGAGTTCTGACAAATAGATTATGAGATTATCTGGGGAATACAAGTCATAGATGCTTCAGTCACAGAATTCCTGACACCGTGAAGTCACCATAGCCACTCCCACCCAACTGCCAACCTAAAGACTTTTACATGACAGAGAAATTATTGTGGAACTTATTAAGGCCACTGTTCTTTGGGGTTTAAGTACCTCTTAGCTGAATCTAATGTTATGTGATAGTGTGGTTTGCAAGTTTTACAACTTACTTTCCTGAGCATAGTGAAGCTATTACATACATCACAGAAACTCAGTTAAGTTACTCACTGATGAATGGTATTGCTTAGCTGGAACATGCTTGCAGGAATATCTCTGTAATGTGATAAAATGAATATTTTGAGATAGAATTATTTCTTAAACACTAAGGTACACTTACACTTACACCAGTAATTTCTCATAAAATTGAAACTGACCTTCTCTATGACTTCAATCAGTTTTGTAAGGCTGTGAATGTTCATGCATTAAGAATCTATGTCTCTTGTGTGGCAATATTATTTGTCCCTGTTACATATTGCTTTTTTCGTTATAGATGCCAACAATCAGTCTCTGAAAGGTTTCCCCTAATTTCCCTAGGCAGAATTCTCCACCATATATCTGTATTCCTATAGTATTTTATAAACAGCTTCTATCATTTCAAGCAATACATTATAATTATCTTTGGTGTTTATGCATCTGTCTTTTTTACTATGTTCTAAACATCTCAAAAGATGTGACAGTGTTCTATCCATCTTGTGTTTTCCACACTTCACAAAAAGCGTGTAGTAGGCTCTATTAGTTCTCTATTTTTGTGAAACTATTTGTTAAAAAGTTAATGATTTAAAACAATGCCCACTTATTGTCCTGTACCTTTTATGGATCAGAAATATAAAAAGGTCTGACCAAATTCTTTGCCTATGGTCTCACAATCCACAATCAAGTTGTCAATTAGGCTGAGCTCCTACTCTCAGGATCTGGGTGTGCTTCTGCTTTCAAGTTCACTTAGGTTGATGTCAGAATTCATTTCCTTACAGTTATAAAAATGCTAGGTGTCACTGCTTTTCTGGTTATAGGCAGGGGGCCCTGAATTTCTAGAGGCCCCTGAATTTCTTGTCACATAGCCCCTGTATCCACAAGCAGGCTATGGTGTAGCTTTCCTTTTCTATAACCAGCTGGAAACAAACCGTTTCTATTTTAAAGAGCTTATATAAATAGATTACGTCCATCCAGATACCTCGCTTCTGCTGTACACTGTAAAATAATATCTCATCATTTTCACAGGTTTCACCCCTACTCAAAAGGGAAGAGGTTATACAGATGGAAGAGCACTGGGGGTCATTCTTAGAACCAGGTAGACATTAAAATGTATTCAGTGAGATATGACTCTTAATAGGTTGAATTTGCTTAGGAAAGAGAAATTTTAAATGTAAATGTTTTAAACTTTGTGTTAACATTTTATTCTCAAAAACTAATAAACATATAGACACAATTTCCTTTTATAGTATATTATATATTCAATAATCAAAGTTCTAGGGGTTTGAGTGACATGCTGCCATTAATAATCTGATCAATAAATAAAGGGAAAAATAATAAAACATATTATAAATTTTAAAAACAAAGCTAAGAAGGAACAAAGCGACAAATAAAGCATATGGGGTTCTAACAAAACACTTTTAGGGAATTAGATGCTTACTCACTCTACATACAAATAATCAAAGTGCTACTTGACCTTTCTAGGACAAATAAGAGCTTCTCCAAGGAGACCGTCTCTCTCTGCCTCTACGGAAAGCAGCTGGCATCTTTAATACACAGACCACCCAATTGCAAAGGCAAAACTGTATGTAGAGGAAAAATAAAAAAGAGAAAACAGTGGTAGTGAATTATGTAAATGAATTATGATTAGGGAAAGGTAATTTGGATGTAGCAAGATTATATTTGCATCAGAGATCAATGGTATTTTGCAATGCAAGACCACAACTGCTTTGACATGTACATGTGTAAGCAGAGAAAAGAGAACTTAGGCTTCTTTCTGTCAAAGTCTAAATTCTCCTGCCACCCACTTTCATTTTTGTCTAAAGCTCTGCACAGCTGAATCTTTGGCTTTGTTCCATTTTCCTGTCATCCTCACATGACATTTTCATTGGTGTTATTTAACCCACAAGCATCCTCCAACCCAAGGCACTGGAACCCCTAGTCTTTTGTTTTGCCTCTAAATCAAAGCTCCTCTAGATAGTTGGAGATAACATAATGGTTCGTACCCTGGTCAAGATTCCTAAGGACCAGTCATATGTGGAAAGAACTCACTCACATAGTTACCTTCAGCCTGGGTTTTATAGGTTCTGCTTCCCGTATCTACATGCTGCCCACCTTCCAGTATTCCACTGAGACGACTCAGAACGCTGGTACCCACTTAAAATCACCATTATGCCTGTCTTGCTCTCTGAATATTGTGCCCTGCTATGGGTTGACTAACCTCAACCATCAGTTCAGTTCAGTTCAGTTCACTTCAGTCACTCAGTCGTGTCCAAATCTTTGCGACCCCATGAACTGCAGCACGCCAGGCCTCCCTGTCCATCACCAACTCCCGGAGTTCACTCAGATTCACATCCATCGAATCAGTGATGCCATCCAGCCATCTCATCCTCTGTCATCCCCTTCTCCTCCTGCCCCAATCCCTCCCAACATCAAAGTCTTTTCCAATGAGTCAACTCTTTGCATGAGGTGGCCAAAGTCCATAATCTTCTGCTAATTCCAAACTCATTCTTCCTTTTCTTTCCAATCTATTTTCTAACTGCACTCAAGTCTCAGAATATCACACTTGCCTTTCCAGTCCAAAATAGGAATGCAGATAGTGTCACAGTTCACACAATCTTCCAAGAATCTCTCCAAGTAAATTCATTTATGGGCTACTTGTGTGTAGTCTACTCCCTTTTCCAGAAACATAGAACTCTTAAAGTATGGGGGGGGGTGGGGAGGGGGAACTATCTCCAGTAATATTATGAATTTTACCTAAAATATACTAACACACATGTTGTTGCTCAGTTGCTAAGTCATCCCAACTCCTGCAGTCCCATGGACTGCAGCATGGCAGGCTTCCCTGTCTTTCACTATCTCCTGGAGTTTAATCAAACTCATGTCCATTGAGTTGGTGATGCCATCCAACCATCTCATCCTCTGCTGCCCCCTTCTCCTTTTGCCTTCAGTCTTTCCCAGCATTAGGGTCTTTCCCAATGAGTTAGCTCTCTGCATCAGGTGGCAAAAGTATTGGCGCTATACACATGCTGTTATAATAAAACATTAAAATGTGTATTTCACACATCCATAAAATCACTTTACTTTACCCATTAGAGAAACCTGCGTGTGTACAGTTTCCTAACCAGAATCCCATGGCATGTGTCTAGATCAGTCTTATACATTGAATATATCCTCTTCAGAGTAAGTGATTCCCTCCTTTCCCTCACACAAAGGCTACTCAGAATCCTGAAAGCAGTTAGAACACCTCTCTGAAGAATTTTCCCCTCTGTTTATTTTCTGCCAACAGCTCTTTGGCAGTTTGGGCTGCAATCAGATGAGACTGTTACCTCCCAAGGTTCTAGGAGTCTTGCCACCATAAGTTGCAGTTCAATCAGCTTTTTTTTACTCTCTGCCAACTCCACACAGAAAACACTAATTCGTGGTTTAGTAGGGGCCAACATTTTCCCAATCTTCCTGGACTGAACAGAAAGTCACTGCATCGTCCCATTCTGATGGCTAGGTACCAGTCAACCCTCCAGATGATTTTATATTCGCTCTATCCTTCAGTTCCTTTCCTTTTTCTATTGTCTCATACAACTGTCAAGTTCTCTATCTAAAGTATATTTTGATTTTGCTTAACGACTTACAAGAACAACCATACACTGCCACACCCCAAAGAAAAAAAATAGTGGATGACTTAGACATCTTCATTTGGCCAGCAGGTATTGTTTCAAAAGTCACAAGTTTGATTTTTAGCATTAGTTGCTAGTAACTATAATTTATGGTCATTTAAAAATTTTGCCAAAACTCAAATAGGTTGAAGCCATGAACCCTAGTTAAAGGTAAACACACTGTTCCTTGCATGCATATCTGCAATCTTCACTGTAGCATGTTCTAATTATTGTAATGACTCAGGACATAGAAATATTACATAAAATGATCAGATCTCTTAGAGCGTTTTGTCTGGTAGTTGGATGACAACATGCTTCTTGAAATCTTTTTCCTTAAGGTTCCTATTATTTCCCATTGGAGACTGTTGTTTGTAGACTTCTTGATATTCTATCTTTTCCTTAAATTAACATTATTTACTCCTATTATTTAGATCCTTTTGGATAACCCTCAAGCAATTTTTCTACCATATTTCTAATCCATTTGAGAGTTAATGGATAGTTTTCACTTATTTCAGCCACAAGTAATTTCTCCTTGCTCCATTAGTTATTTCTTTGATAATAATGTTTACATTTTAATGTGTAAAAGCTCTCTCTAAGCTAATAAAAATTGCTTGCACTGATTTTCATATTCCAAATACGCTTCCTCTGCTTGGTCTTTAAGGCCAGCAAAGAAAATCTTATTTGAATCATATCCTAATAACTAATGGGAATCCAAAGGGAGAAATGAAGATTCTGCTTCTTTACTTTTCAAATTTAGCCTGATCAGGCAAAATAGAAAATAACTGCCTGAAAAATATAAAGATATGGTTGGTTGAATGGAGATATCAACCTCATCCATTCATATAGATTAGTTTTTAGATAAAACTGAAGTAAAAGCACTTTCCAAATAATGTATTTGTATGCATCAGAGCAAAAGGAACATGTATTTCTTAGGATCAGATGGCAAAGTTCAAAAGTGCATAGCGTATTGGTCAATCTATAAGCTTCAAGTTTAAGCTCATGTGGAAAAAATATAGAAATGTTCTGGAATCAAATATCAATAGAAAACTGGGAATGGAGCAAAGTTTTAATAAGCTATGTGAGCTTGTACTGATTCAAACAATAGACTCAGCACTTCTAGAATATATTATGTAATTCAAGAATTGGTGAAAATAGTTCACTAGCAATAAAACCTATTAAGCCTTTCACTTACAAGGGCATCCTAGGGAGAGGCTTTTAAAAATAAAATAGCAAATGCTTTATTTTATTAAAAATAATGTTGCAAGATCAGCAACATACTCTAAATCCAAAAAACTCACCCTTGCTTATCAATAGTTAGGAATGAATTTTAGTTTTTATCCTACATAATGAGCCTAAACAATATGCTTAAATCATTATGTTGTTTTATAATTAATAATGATAAAACCCATGATGGGTTGCATATATTTTTCTCTCAAGCAGTTGAAAGTTAAAAATTGGCTCAGATTTTAAAAAGCATGTTTGTAAGTATCCATGAGAGTCGAACATGCATAAGAAAAACATTTGCTTGTCAAATTTCATAATTGAGAGCTTATGAGTTCCTAATTTGAAAGATACAGCAAAAATAAAAACCTGGAAGTGATTAAATAAATTGAAAGCAGTCAAACTTTGTTAAACAAAACATATAATTAATGTCATAGTCTTTATAGATAAAGATCTTTTAAGCTATACTCTCTCTATGCATTTTCATATTCCAAATACACTTCCTCTTGCTTGGTCTTTAAGGGCCAGCAAAGAAATCTTATTTGAATCATATCCTAATAACTAATGGGAATCCAAAGGGAGAAATGAAGATTCTGCTTCTTTACTTTTCAAATTTAGCCTGATCAGGCAAAATAGAAAATAACTGGCTTGAAAAATATAAAGATATGGTTGGTTGAATGGAGATATCAACCTCATCCATTCATATAGATTAGTTTTTTAGATAAAACTGAAGTAAAAGCACTTTCCAAATAATGTATTTGTATGCATCAGAGCAAAAGGAACATGTATTTTCTTAGGATCAGATGGCAAAGTTCAAAAGTGCATAGCGTATTGGTCAATCTATAAGCTTCAAGTTTAGCTCAATGTGGAAAAAATATAGAATGTTCTGGAATCAAATATCAATAGGAAAACTGGGAAATGGAGCAAAGTTTTAATAAAGCTATGTGAGCTTGTACTGATTCAAAGAATAGACTCAGCACTCCTAGAATATATTATGTAATTCAAGAATTGGTGAAAATAGTTCACAGCAATAAAACCTATTAAGCCTTTCACTTACAAGGGCATCCTAGGGAGAGCTTTTAAAAAATAAAATAGCAAATGCTTTATTTTATTAAAAATAATGTTGCAAGATCAGCAACATACTCTAAATCAAAAACTCACCCTTGCTTATCAATAGTTAGGAATGAATTTTAGTTTTTATCCTACATAATGAGCCTAAACAATATGCTTAAATCATTATGTTGTTTTATAATTAATAATGATAAACCCATGAGGGGTTGCATATATTTCTCTCAAGCAGTTGAAAGTTAAAAATTGGCTCAGATTTTAAAAAGCATGTTTGTAAGTATCCATGAGAGTCAGAACATGCATAAGAAAAACATTTGGCTTTGTCAAAATTTCATAAATGAGAGCTTATGAGTTCCTAATTTGAAAAGATACAGCAAAAATAAAAACCTGGAAGTGATTAAATAAAATTGAAAGCAGTCAAACTTTGTTAAACAAAACATATAATTAATGTCATAGTCTTTATAGATAAAAGAGTGTTTCTGAGATCACCTACTCTTCATTTGGACCAAATTCTACCATGTCAGGAGATTTAGTTTCTAAGTTCACATTGAATTAGAGGTAATAGACTGAAGTGGCAATGAGGCTGTTAGACACAGGTACACTAAATAATCTAATCACTAAACATCAAAGTTCAAAATCGAGGGAAATAGCAACAAATATATAAAAAGCAAGCACAGAAGACTTCTCTGCATCCAGTAGTGGCTGAATGAAAACTCCACTATAGAACAACTTGAAGATGGCATCTACAAATTCTGGATTTTATACAAACTGGAGATTAAAAAGAAGATGTGTTCTGGTAGAGAGTCTAAAACTAGAGTGGGGGATTCTAAGTTCTAAGAAATGAATTTCTATTTTCACAGCTTTTATCATTAGTCTTAGTCACTAAATATTCAGTCACTAAAATATATCGTAATTGGAACAGTGGGAAACTGTGATCTTTCTGGCGTGGGGAAAATAGAAAACTGAATATGGGAACCCATGGCCACTAGTCACAGAGGGCGTATCCCAGGAAAGAAAAGACAAAGAGACAAGAATCCCAATTCTATCTTCCGACTTTGTTGGCTGGAACTTAAGTCACACATTTGTGGAATAGACTGAAAGACAAAGACTGAATCAGTAAGAAACAGGCAATTTGAACAGAACAATTACTAGCAGGGAAATTTAATTAGTAGTTAAAGCAAAAACTCCCAGCAAAAAAAAGAGGCCAAGACCAAACAGCTTCACAGGAGAATTCTACGAAACATGTAAAGAAGTGATATTATCTATCCTTTTGAAGCTATTCCAAAGAATTGAAGAGGATGAAACACTCCCAAATTCATCTTACAAGGTCACTTATTACCCCGATATCAAAACCAGACAGACACAACAAAAAAGAGAAAAAACAGCTAAAATCTTTAATAAATATAGATGCAAAGATTCTTAACAAAATATTAGCAAACTTAACCCAAATATGTAAAAAGGATAATACATCATGATCAGACTGGATCTAGTCCATTGATATAATGATGGCTCAAAATTTAAAAATCAACGTGACATGCTATATTAACAAAAGGAAGGATACAAATTATATGATCATTGCAATAGATGCAGGAAAAGCATTTCCTAAAATTAAACATTTATTCATGGTAAAACTCATTGAAGTGGGTAAGAAGTGAGCATATTTCAACATAATAGAGACCCTTCATGAAAAACCCACAGCTAATGTCATACTCAGTGGTGAAAACCTGAAGTATTTCCTCTAAATGCAGGAAGAAGACAAAGATGATATATAGAAGTGCTGAGAGCACTTCTATATAACACAGTATTGGAAGCCTTAGTCACAGAAATCAGATAAATATAAGAAAATAAAAGGCATCAAATTGGAAAGAAAGATATAAAACTGTCATTATTTGAAGATGACATGATATTTTATATTGTTTCCACCCCAAAACTATTAGAACTAATAAATGAATTCAATAAAGTATCAGGATATACAATTAACATACAGAAATCTGTTTCTTTTCTGGTAGGTGGTGATTTAGTCGCTAAGTCATGTCCGACTCTTGCAACCCCATGGATTATAGCCCACCAGGCTCCGTCCATAGGATTTCCAGACAAGAATACTGGAGTGGGTTGCCATTTCCTTCTCCAGGGGATCCTTCTGACCCAGGGATCAAACTTGGGTCTCCTGCACTGCAGGCAGATTCTTTGCCAACCGAGATACCAGGGAAACCCCTATATACTAGTAATTAACTATCAGTTGGGAAAGAATTCACCTGCAATGCAGGAGACTTGGGCTTGATCCCTGGGTTGGGAAGATCCCCTGGAGAAGGGAAAGGCTACCCACTCCAGTATTCTGGCCTGGAGAATCCATGGACTGTATAGTCTATGGGCTCACAAAAAGTCAGACATGACTTGCGACTAAATCAACATCTACCAGAAAAGAAACAGATTTCTGCACATTAATTGTATATCCTGCTACTTTATTTAATTCATTTATTAGTTTTAGTAGTTTTGGGGTGGAAACAATATGATGGAGAAAAGAAAGTCTCTTCAACACTTCAACAAGTGGTACTAGGTAAACTGGACAGCTACATATAAAAGTGAAATTAGAAAAAGTTTCTCACACTATATAAAAAAATAAACTCAAAGTATCTTAAAGACCCAATTGTAAGAGCTGAAACCATAAAACCCTAGAAGAAAACAGGTAGAAAATTCTTTGACACAAACCAAAGCAATATATTTTGGATTTGTCTTTTAAGACTAAAGAAATAAAAGCAAAAATTAAAATATGGGACCTAATTAAACTTAAAAGCTTTTGTACAGCAAAGGAAACCATTAACAAAATGAAAAGTCAACCTTTGAAATTATAGAAAATGTTTGTAAATGATATGATAAGCAAGTAGTTAATATCCAAAATACATAAACAACTTATATAACTCAATATCCAAAAAAGCAGCCCAATAAATACATGGGCAGAAGATCTGAATGAAGTTTTTCCCAAAGAATACATACACATGATTAACAGACACAAGAAAAGATGCTTAACACAGGTAATTATTAGAGAAATGCAAATCAAAGCAACAATGAAATATCACCTCGTAACTGTCAGAACGGCTGTCATCAAAATGTCTGCAAACAACAAATGCTGGCAGCTATACGGAGAATAAAAGAATCCTTGCAAACTGTTGGTGGGAATATAAATTAGTACAACGATTAAAAAAACTCTACTGAGGTTCCTCATAAAACTAAAAATAGAACTACCATGTGGTCCAGAAGTTCTATTCCTGGGTATTTATTTGGAAAAAAATAAAAACACTAACTTGAAAAGATATCTGCACCCCAAAGTTCATAGCAGCCCTACTTACAGTAGACTGGATATGAAGGCAACCCACATGTCCATCAACAAATGAATGGATAAACAAGATGTGGTATATATATTACTCAGTCATAAAAAGAGAACAAAATATACCATTTGCAGCAATGTACATAGACCTAGAGATTACTATGCTTAGTGAAATGTCAGACAAAGAAAAATACTATAGGATATCACTTACATGTGGAATCTAAAAAGTAAAAATAAATCAGTGTATATAGTAAATCGGAAACAGATTCACAGATACAGAAAACAAACTAGCAGCTATCAGTAGGGAAAAGAAACGGGGAAGGGGCAAGATGGGGAATGGGATTACGAGATACAAACTACCATGGATAAAACAGATAAGCAACAAGGATATATTGTACAGCACACACAATTGTAGCTGTTATCTTGTAATAATTTTAATGCAATATAATCTTTAAAAATACTGAATCATTACACTGTACACCTGCAACTAATTCAATATTGTAAACTATAATTCAATTAAAAATATATTACATTAATAAAAATCAATAATTTTGAGATAATAAAAAATAAATCTGAGTTTACTTACAGATGGTATTACTGTCTATACAGACTGTCCTAATAAATCTACAAAGATTGAACTTCCCTGCCAGTCCAGTTGTTAGGACTTGGCACTTTCACTGCCTGGGCTCATTCTCTGGTCAGGGAACTAAGATTCCACACTTTCCGTGGCATAGCCAAAGAAAACCAAAAAGCTATGAAGAAGCTACTAGAAATAATACGTGAATTTACCAAGAATAAAATACAGCATGTATGCTAATCTCCACTACTTGACAAAAATTATGTAATATATGCATGTGATTTAAAATTATTTTGTAAAAAAGTGCTTGTAAGCAATGAAATGCTATTCAAATAAAAGATTGACATGGGTTTCCTCCTATAGGCTTCATTGAATGTTAAATTATAGAGCTGTTAATAATTTTGGAGACCTCTATTTTTTCCCCATGAACATTTACTAGAATGTTGAGTTGTTGAAAAATACGTAAACTAGAAAAATAATTTTATTAGCCCAGACAGTACAGTGTTAGCTTACAAGAAGTTTGGAGAGTTGGTACTGTGGTAAAGTGAGATATTTGTTTATTTGATTGAGACACATAGCAGAAAAGGTATGGGGAAATATAACATATATATTGGATTAAGATTTTTAAAAACACAAATAATATTTCAAGAGGAAAATAAACATTAAGGGCTCTTTTTGTTGTATGTAGTTTTCTTTCCATTATGCTCTTTTAAAATGCATTTTATAGATCTTGTAATTTTCCAAGAGTTAAGGATTTGCAGCTTAATTTATGTCGTTATCCAAAAGAAACTAATTCAAAAAGTGGATAACTGTGGAAGTGACTTTATCAAGCTTAGGGAAGGCAAAATTTAAAATGAAAACTAATTTCATCGCAAACATCCTTCAGTCAGCAAAAGCCTTTATTTAAAGTAGTCAGACTTTCTGAAACACTTAGGCAATTAAAATCACTGATTTATTTTCCATAATGGGGAGGATCGCAAACAGTATGATTCCTTTCAACTCATCTAGAATATCCAACTCCTTTTCTATCTTACTAGCTGCTAGCTGGATTGTAGAACCGTAAAACTGTAATTGGTGAGTGAGAAAAACTTTGAAACACCTGACTTTAAGTTCTAGACAAAGCCCTTTCTCATTTTTCAGTTAAGGCACTTGGTGCATTTACATTCTGGGTGGGGTACAGAAAGCCTCTTTTCTGAGGGTTTTCCTCCACCAACATCCATTGCCTAAAAGTGTATTCAGATGGTGATTATCTATATGTAATACATATAACAAGTTGCTGAGAGAAAACCCCACTGTGTGTCAGAAATACATCTGCCCACTCATCTGTCTTCTATCTCCCACTAATCTCTTCTTTCCTCTACCAGCCCATTTTCTGAGGATATTAAGACTGAGATTGAAGAACTCACTCAAAGTCATCAGCCAGCAGCTGTAACAGTAGCCAAGAGAAAGAAGCTTCTTTCCACTCACATAAAATTGACAGGGTCGTTGGACCTTAATGTTAACAATGGGGAACCAAGACCTACCTTGTAGGCAAGGTCTATAGGCCCCACCTATGATTAATGTGGGGCCATAAGGAAAAGAATCAGAAATGTGATCTTTAAGGAAACTCTTACAAGCTAAACAATACACAAAGCATAATCACTTCTTAGGCAAACCATATACTTGTGTGTGGCTATGTATTTGTATGTTTCTATGCTTGTGGAAATAACATGGAAGGACCATACCTCTGAATCACTCGAACTGCTAAAACAATCATAATATAAAAGGAAATTAAGTACTAAAAATAATGTACATCAAAAAAGCCACTTCAAGTCATTTGAGCATATACTTTAAAAAAAAAAAATTGTTTCTAAAGTGAGCATTGTAGAGTGAAAGTAGAGAGCTGTGTAAGTGGACTGGGAGAAGGGAATGGCAAACCACTTCAGTATTCTTGCCTTGAGAACCCATGAACAGTATGAAAAGGCAAAATGATAGGATACTTAAAGAGGAACTCCCCAGGTCAGTAGGTGCCCAATATGCTACTGGAGATCAGTGGAGAAATAACTCCAGAAAGAATGAAGGGATGGAGCCAAAGCAAAAACAATACCCAGCTGTGGATGTGACTGGTGATAGAAGCAAGGTCTGATGCTGTAAAGAGCAATATTGCATAGAACCTGTAATGTCAGGTCCATGAATCAAGGCAAATTGGAAATGGTCAAACAAGAGATGGCAAGAGTGAACATCGACATTCTAAGGAATCAGAGAACTAAAATGGACTGAAATGGGTGAATTTAACTCAGATGACCATTATATCTACTACTGTGGGCAGGAAGCCCTCAGAAGAAATGGAGTAGCCATCATGGTCAACAAGAGAGTCCAAAATGCAGTACTTGGATGCAATCTCAAAAATGACAGAATGATCTCTGTTCGTCTCCAAGGCAAACCATTTAATATCATGGAAATCCAAGTCTATGCCCCAACCAGTAACGCTGAAGAAACTGAAGTTGAACGGTTCTGTGAAGACCTACGAGACCTTTTAGAACTAACACCTAAAAAAGATGTCCTTTTCATTATACGGGATTGGAATGCAAATGTAGGAAGTCAAGAAACATCTGGAGTAACAGGCAAATTTGGCCTTGGAATGTGGAATGAAGCAGGGCAAAGACTAATAGAGTTTTGCCAAGAAAATGCACTGGTCATAGCAAACACCCTCTTCCAACAACACAAGAGAAGACTCTGCACATGGACATCACCAGATAGTCAACACCAAAATCAGATTGATTATATTCTTTGCAGCCAAAGATGGAGAAGCTTTATACAGTCAACAAAAACAAGACCGGGAGCTGACTGTGGCTCAGATCATGACCTCCTTATCACCAAATTCAGACTCAAATTGAAGAAAGTAGGAAAAACCACTAGACCATTCAGGTATGACCTAAATCAAATCCCTTATGATTATACAGTGGAAGTGAGAAATAGATTTAAGGGCTTAGATCTGATAGATAGAGTGCCTGATGAACTATGGAATGAGGTTCATGACATTGTACAGGAGACAGGGATGAAGACCATACCCATGGAAAAGAAATGCAAAAAAGCAAAATGGCTGTCTGGGGAGGCCTTACAAATAGCTGTGAAAAGAAGAGAGGCGAAAAGCAAAGGAGAAAAGGAAAGATGTCGGCATCTAAATGCACAGTTCCAAAGAACAGCAAGAAGAGATAAGAAAGCCTTCTTCAGCAATCAGTGCAAAGAAATAGAGGAAAACAACAGAATGGGAAAGACTAGAGATCTCTTCAAGAAAATTAGAGATACCAAGAGAACGTTTCATGCAAAGATGGGCTCGATAAAGGACAGAAATGGTATGGACCTAACAGAAGCAGAAGATATTAAGAAGAGGTGGCAAGAATACACAGAAGAACTGTACAAAAAAGATCTTCACGATGTGGAAAATCACGACAGTGTAATCACTCATCTAGAGCCAGACATCCTGGAATGTGAAGTCAAGTGGGCCTTAGAAACCATCACTACGAACAAAGCTAGTGGAGGTGATGGAATTCCAGTTGAGCTGTTTCAAATCCTGGAAGATGATGCTGTGAAAGTGCTGCACTCAATATGCCAGCAAATTTGGAAAATTCAGCAGTGGCCACAGGACTGGAAAAGGTCAGTTTTCATTCCATCCCAAAGAAAGGCAATGCCAAAGAATGCTCAAACTACTGTGCAATTGCACTCATCTCACATGCTAGTAAAGTAATGCTGAAAATTCTCCAAGCCAGGCTTCAGCAATACGTGAACCGTGAACTCCCTGATGTTCAAGCTGGTTTTAGAAAAGGCAGAGGAACCAGAGATCAAATTGCCAACATCCGCTGGATCATGGAAAAAGCAAGAGACTTCCAGAAAAACATCTATTTCTGCTTTATTGATTATGCCCAAGCCTTTGACTGTGTGGATCACAATAAACTGTAGAAAATTCTGAAAGAGATGGGAATACCAGACCACCTGATCTGCCTCTTGAGAAATCTGTATGCAGGTCAGGAAGCAACAGTTAGAACTGGACATGGAACAACAGACTGGTTCCAAATAGGAAAAGGAGTACTTCAAGACTGTATATTGTCACACTGCTTATTTAACTTAGATGCGGAGTACATCATGAGAAACGCTGAGCTAGAAGGAACACAAGCTGGAATCAAGATTGCCGGGAGAAATATCAATAACCTCATATATGCAGATGACACCACTCTTATCGCAGAAAGTGAAGAGGAACTAAAAAGCCTCTTGATGAAAGTAAAGGAGGAGAGTGAAAAAGTTGGCTTAAAGCTCAACATTCAGAAAACAAAGATCATGGCATTCTGTCCCATCGCTTCATGGGAAATAGATGGGGAAACAGTGGAGACAGTGTCAGACTTTATTTTGGGTGGCTCCAAAATCACTGCAGATGGTGACTGCAGCCATGAAATTAAAAGACGCTTCCTCCTTGGAAGAATAGTTATGACCAACCTAGACAGTACATTCCAAACCAGAGACATTACTTTGCTGACTAAGGTCCGTCTAGGCAAGGCTATGGTTTTTCCAGTAGTCATGTATGGATGTGAGAGTTGGACTGTGAAGAAGGCTGAGTGCCGAAGAATTGATGCTTTTGAAATGTGGTGTTGGAGAAGACTTTTGAGAGTCCCTTGGACTGCAAGGAGATCCAACCAGTCCATCCTGAAGGAGATTAGCCCTGGGATTTCTTTGGAAGGAATGATGCTAAAGCTGACACTCCAGTACTTTGGCCACCTCATGGAAGAGTTGACTCAGTGGAAAAGACTTTAATGCTGGGAGCGGTTGGGGGCAGGAGCAGAAGGGGACAACCAAGGATGAGATGGCTGGATGGCATCATGGACTCGATGGACGTGAGTCTGAATGAACTCCAGGAGTTGGTGATGGACAGGGAGGCCTGGCGTGCAGCGATTCATGGCATCACAAAGAGTCGGACAAGACTGAGCCTCTGAACTGAACTGAATTACAAGCTGGGTGCACCTGAGTAACTCCTCTCTGAACTTTTCCCATTGTGAATGGTTGGACTGAACCAGGTAACCACTAGACCATTCATGTATGACCTAAATCAAATCCCTTACGATTGTACAGTGGAAGTAACAATAGATTCAAGGGATTAGATCTGTTAGACAGAGTCCCTGAGGAACTATGGATGGAGGTTCCTGACATTGTACAGGAGGCAGGGATTCAGACCATTCCCAAGAAAAGAAAGGCAAAATGGTTGTCTGAGGAGGCCTTACAAATATCTCTGAATAGAAGAGAAGCAAAAGGCAAAGGAGAAAACGAAAGATATACCCATTTGAAAGCAGAGTTACAAAGAATAGCTAGGAGAGATAAGAAAGCCTTCCTCACTGATCAATGCAAAGAAATAGAGGAAAACGACAGAATGCGAAACACTAGAGATCTCTTCAAAGAACATTATAGATACCAAGGGAACATTTCATGCAAAGATGGGCAAAAGAAAAAAGGACAGAAATGGTATGCACCTAACAGAAGCAGAAAATATTAAGAAAAGGTGGGAAGAAAACACAGAGGAACTGTACAAAAAAAAATCTTCACGACCCAGATAATCATGATGGTGTGACACATGCCTAGAGCCAGACATCCTGGAATGTGAAATCAAGCGGCCCTTAGGAAGCATCACTAGATAAAAATTGATGCTGTGAAAGTGCTGCACTCAATAGGCCAGCAAATTTGGAAAACTCAGCAGTGGCCACAGGACTGGAAAAGGTCAGTTTTCATTCCAATCCGTAAGAAAGGAAATGAGAAAGAATGGTCAAACTACCGCACAAGTGCACTCATCTCACACACTAGTAAAGTAACCCTCAAAATTCTTCAAGCCAGGCTTCAGCAATATGTAAACCATGAACTTTCAGATGTTCAATATGGACTTAGAAAAAGCAGAGGAACCAGAGATCAAATTGCCAATATCCATTGGATCATCAAAAAAGCAAGAGAGTTCCAGAAAAACATCTACTTCTGCTTTATTGACTACATCAAAGCCTTTGACTGTGTGGATCACAACAAACTGTGGGAAATTCTGGAAGAAATGGGAATACCAGACCACCTGACCTTCCTTTTGAGAAATCTGTATGAAGATTGGGAAGCAACAGTTAGAACTGAACATGGAACAACAGACTGGTTCCTAATAGGAAAAGGAGTATGTCAAGGCTGTATGTTGTCACACTGCTTATTTAACTTATATGCAGAGTACATCATGAGAAACGCTGGGCTAGAAGCAGCACAAGCTGGAATCAAGATTGCCAGGAGAGATATCAATCACCTCAGATATGCAGATGACACCACCCTTATGGCAGAAAGTGAAGAACTAAAGAACCTCTTGATGAACCTCTTGATGCAAGTGAAAGAGGAGAGTGAAAAAGTTGGCTTAAAGCTCAACATTCAGAAAACTAAGATCATGGCATCTGGTCCCATCACTTCATGGCAAATAGATGGGGAAAAAGTGGCTGACTTTATTTTTGGGGATTCCAAAATCACTGCAGATGGTGACTGAAGCCATGAAATTAAAATATGCTTGTTCCTTGGAAGAAAAGTTATGACCGACCTCAATAGCATATTAAAAAGCAGGGACATTACTTTGCCAACAAAGGTCCATCTAGTCAAAGCTATGGTTTTTCCAGTAGTCATGTATACGTGTGAGAGTTGGACTATAAAGAAAGCTGAGCACCAAAGAATTTGATGCTTTTGAGATGCGGTGTTGGAGAAGACTCTTGAGAGTCCCTTGGACTGCAAGGAGATCCAACCAGTCCATCCTAAAGGAAATGAGTCTTGAATATTCACTGGAGGGACTGATGTTGAAGCTGAAACTCCAATACTTTGGGCACCTGAGGCAAAGAACTGACTCATTTGAAAAGATCCTGGTGCTGGGAAAAATTGAAGGCAGGAAGAGAAGGGGACGACAGAGGATGAGATGGTTGGACGGCACCACCAACTTGATGGACATAAGTTTAAGGAGTTGGTGACGGACAGGGAAGCCTGGCATGCTGCAGGCCATGGGGTCGCAAAGAGTTGGACATGACTGAGTGACTGAACGGACTAACTGACAACTAAGTTCTCTTCTGCTATCAAAACACATCTTGGGTTTACATAAGTAAGACTGGCTTTTTACAGAAATATTTACAGTTCTTTCAGATAGCTGAAAGACTTATCATTTTTAAAACACTGTATTAACTAACTGTATAAAAGTGATCTGCTTTCTTTTGACACAGTAGACCTCAGATTTATACTAATGAAGTCCTAGGTGATAGCAATAACTTTTTAAATATTGTTGGCCTTTGAACCACACACCTAGTGATTTTTGGGAGAAGGGAACTTTTCAAGTGATTGCTATGTCTCTAGCATATGTTGTTGTTTAATCGTTAAGTTCAATTTAACACTTTTGTGACCCCATGCAGAGCAGCCTGCCAGGCTCCTCTGTCCATGGCATTTCCCGGGTAAGAATACTGGAGAGGGTTGTCATTTTCTTCTCTAGGG
The DNA here is from genome assembly GCF_001704415.2 of Capra hircus. Classification (NCBI taxonomy): domain Eukaryota; kingdom Metazoa; phylum Chordata; class Mammalia; order Artiodactyla; family Bovidae; genus Capra; species Capra hircus. The sequence continues at coordinate 9,499,291 of NC_030817.1, forward strand.
TCTTCACAACCCAGAGATTGATCCCATGTCTCCTGCACGGCAGGCAGATTCTTTACCACTGAGACACCGTGGAAGCCCCTAGAGCATGTTCAGTTCAGTTCAGTTCAGTCGCTCAGTCGTGTTGGACTCTGCAACACCATGAATCGCAGCACACCAGGCCTCCCTGTCCATCACCATCTCCCTGAGTTCACTCAGACTCACGTCCATCGAGTCCGTGATGCCATCCAGCCATCTCATCCTCGGTCGTCCCCTTCTCCTCCTTCCCCCAATCCTTCCCAGCATCAGAGTTTTTCCAATGAGTCAACTCTTCTCATGAGGTGGCCAAAGTACTGGAGTTTCAGCTTTAGCATCATTCCTTCCAAAGAAATCCCAGGGCTAATCTCCTTCAGAATGGACTGGTTGGATCTCCTTGCAGTCTAGGGGACTCTCAAGAGCCTTCTCCAACACCACAGTTCAAACGCATCAATTCCTCAGTGCTCAGCCTTCTTCACAGTCCAACTCTCACATCCATACATGACCACAGGAAAACCATAGCCTTGTCAAGACGGACCTTAGTCGGCAAAGTAATGTCTCTGCTTTTGAATATGCTATCTAGGTTGGTCATAACTTTTCTCCCAAGAAGTAAGCGTCTTTTAATTTCATGGCTGCAGTCACCATCTGCAGTGATTCTGGAGCCCCAAAATATAAAGTCTGACACTGTTTACACTGTTTCCCCATCTATTTCCCATGAAGTGATGGGACTGGATGCCATGATCTTTGTTTTCTGAATGTTGAGCTTTAAGCCAACATTTTCACTCTCCTCTTTCACTTTCTTTTTTTTTTTTTTTACTTTTTATTTTTTTAAATTTTAAAATCTTTAATTCTTACATGCATTCCCAAACATGAACCCCCCTCCCACCTCCCTCCCCATAACATCTCTCTGGGTCATCCCCATGCACCAGTTCCAAGCATGCTGTATCCTGCATCAGACATAGACTGGCGATTCAATACTTACATGATAGTATACATGTTAGAATGTCGTTCTCCCAAATCATCCCACCCTCTCCCTCTCCCTCTGAGTCCAAAAGTCCATTATACACATCTGTGTCTCTTTCCCTGTCTTGCATACAGGGTCGTCATTGCCATCTTCCTAAATTCCATATATCATGTGTTAGTATACTGTATTGGTGTTTTTCTTTCTGGCTTACTTCACTCTGTATAATCGGCTCCAGTTTCATCCATCTCATCAGAACTGATTCAAATGAATTCTTTTTTAACGGCTGAGTAATACTCCATTGTGTATATGTACCACAGCTTTCTTATCCATTCATCTGCTGATGGACATCTAGGTTGTTTCCATGTCCTAGCTATTATAAACAGTGCTGCGATGAACATTGGGGTACATGTGTCTCTTTCAATTCTGGTTTCCTCGGTGTGTATGCCCAGAAGTGGGATTGCTGGGTCATAAGGATAGTTCTATTTGCAATTTTTTAAGGAATCTCCACACTGTTCTCCATAGTGGCTGTACTAGTTTGCATTCCCACCAACAGTGTAGGAGGGTTCCCTTTTCTCCACACCCTCTCCAGCACTTATTGCTTGCAGATTTTTGGATCGCAGCCATTCTGACTGGTGTGAAGTGGTACCTCATTGTGGTTTTGATTTGCATTTCTCTAATAATGAGTGATGTTGAGCATCTTTTCATGTGTTTGTTAGCCATCCGTATGTCTTCTTTGGAGAAATGTCTATTTAGTTCTTTGGCCCATTTTTTGATTGGGTCGTTTATTTTTCTGGAATTGAGCTGCATAAGTTGCTTGTATATTTTTGAGATTAGTTGTTTGTCAGTTGCTTCATTTGCTATTATTTTCTCCCATTCTGAAGGCTGTCTTTTCACCTTGCTTATATTTTCCTTTGTTGTGCAGAAGCTTTTAATTTTAATTAGATCCCATTTGTTTATTTTTGCTTTTATTTCCAGAATTCTGGGAGGTGGATCATAGAGGATCCTGCTGTGATTTATGTCGGAGAGTGTTTTGCCTATGTTCTCCTCTAGGAGGTTTATAGTTTCTGGTCTTACATTTAGATCTTTAATCCATTTTGAGTTTATTTTTGTGTGCGGTGTTAGAAAGTGATCTAGTTTCATTCTTTTACAAGTGGTTGACCAGTTTTCCCAGCACCACTTGTTAAAGAGATTGTCTTTACTCCATTGTATATTCTTGCCTCCTTTGTCAAAGATAAGGTGTCCATATGTGTGTGGATTTATCTCTGGGCTTTCTATTTTGTTCCATTGATCTATATATCTGTATTTGTGCCAGTACCATACTGTCTTGATGACTGTGGCTTTGTAGTAGAGCCTGAAGTCAGGCAAGTTGATTCCTCCAGTTCCTTTCTTCTTTCTCAAGATTGCTTTGGCTATTCGAGGTTTTTTGTATTTCCATACAAATCTTGAAATTATTTGTTCTAGTTCTGTGAAAAATGTTGCTGGTAGTTTGATAGGGATTGCATTGAATTTGTAAATTGCTTTGGGTAGTATACTCATGTTCACTATATTGATTCTTCCAATCCATGAACATGCTATATTTCTCCATCTATTAGTGTCCTCTTTGATTTCTTTCATCAGTGTTTTATAGTTTTCTATATATAGGTCTTTAGTTTCTTTAGGTAGATATATTCCTAAGTATTTTATTCTTTTCGTTGCAATGGTGAATGGAATTGTTTCCTTAATTTCTTTTTCTACTTTCTCATTATTCGTGTATAGGAATGCAAGGGATTTCTGTGTGTTGATTTTATATCCTGCAACTTTACTATATTCATTGATTAGCTCTAGTAATTTTCTGGTGGGATCTTTAGGGTTTTCCATGTAGAGGATCATGTCATCTGCAAACAGTGAGAGTTTTACTTCTTCTTTTCCAATTTGGATTCCTTTTATTTCTTTTTCTGCTCTAATTGCTGTGGCCAAAACTTCCAGAACTATGTTGAATAGTAGCGGTGAAAGTGGACACCCTTGTCTTGCTCCTGACTTTAGCGGAAATGCTTTCAATTTTTCACCATTGAGGATAATGTTTGCTGTGGGTTTGTCATAGATAGCTTTTATTATGTTGAGGTATGTTCCTTCTATTCCTGCTTTCTGGAGAGTTTTTATCATAAAAGGATGTTGAATTTTGTCAAAGGCCTTCTCTGCATCTATTGAGATAATCATATGGTTTTTATTTTTCAATTTGTTAATGTGGTGAATTACATTGATTGATTTGCGGATATTGAAGAATCCTTGCATCCCTGGGATAAAGCCCACTTCGTCATGGTGTATGATCTTTTTAATGTGTTGTTGGATTCTGATTGCTAGAATTTTGTTGAGGATTTTTGCATCTATGTTCATCAGTGATATTGGCCTGTAGTTTTCTTTTTTTTTGTGACATCTTTGTCAGGTTTTGGTATTAGGGTGATGGTGGCCTCATAGAATGAGTTTGGAAGTTTACCTTCCTCTGCAATTTTCTGGAAGAGTTTGAGGAGGATAGGTGTTAGCTCCTCTCGAAATTTTTGGTAGAATTCAGCTGTGAAGCCGTCTGGACCTGGGCTTTTGTTTGCTGGAAGATTTCTGATTACAGTTTCAATTTCCGTGCTTGTGATGGGTCTGTTAAGATTTTCTATTTCTTCCTGGTTCAGTTTTGGAAAATTGTACTTTTCTAAGAATTTGTCCATTTCTTCCACGTTGTCCATTTTATTGGCATACAATTGCTGATAGTAGTCTCTTATGATCCTTTGTATTTCTGTGTTGTCTGTTGTGATCTCTCCATTTTCATTTCTAATTTTATTGATTTGATTTTTCTCTCTTTGCTTCTTGATGAGTCTGGCTAATGGTTTGTCAATTTTATTTATCCTTTCAAAGAACCAGCTTTTGGCTTTGTTGATTTTTGCTATGGTCTCTTTGGTTTCTTTTGCATTTATTTCTGCCCTAATTTTTAAGATTTCTTTCCTTCTACTAACTCTGGGGTTCTCCAACTCTTCCTTTTCTAGTTGCTTTAGTTGTAGAGTTAGGTTATTTATTTGACTTTTTTCTTGTTTCTTGAGGTATGCATGTATTGCTATGAACTTTCCTCTTAGCACTGCTTTTATAGTGTCCCACAGGTTTTGGGTTGTTGTGTTTTCATTTTCATTAGTTTCTATGCATATTTTGATTTCTTTTTTGATTTCTTCTGTGATTTGTTGGTTATTCAGAAGTGTGTTGTTCAACCTCCATATGTTGGAATTTCTAATAGTTTTTCTCCTGTAATTGAGATCTAATCTTAATGCATTATGGTCAGAAAAGATGCTTGGAATGATTTTTATTTTTTTGAATTTATCAAGTTTAGATTTATGGCCCAGGATGTGATCTATCCTGGAGAAGGTTCCATGAGCACTTGAAAAAAAGGTGAAATTCATTGTTTTGGGGTGAAATGTCCTATAGATATCAATTAGGTCTAACTGAGCTAATGTATCATTTAAAGTTTGCGTTTCTTTGTTAATTTTCTGTTTAGTTGATCTGTCCATAGGTGTGAGTGGGGTATTAAAGTCTCCCACTATTATTGTGTTATTGTTGATTTCCCCTTTCATACTTGTTAGCATTTGTCTTACATATTGTGGTGCTCCTATATTGGGTGCATATATATTTATAATTGTTATATCTTCTTCTTGGATTGTTCCTTTGATCATTATGTAGTGGCCTTCTTTGTCTCTTTTCACAGCCTTTGTTTTAAAGTCTATTTTATCGGATATGAGTATTGCCACTCCTGCTTTCTTTTGGTCTCTGTTTGCATGGTATATCTTTTTCCAGCCCTTCACTTTCAGTCTGTATGTGTCCCTTGTTTTGACGTGGGTCTCTTGTAAGCAGCATTTAGAGGGGTCTTGTTTTTGTATCCATTCGGCCAGTCTTTGTCTTTTGGTTGGGGCGTTCAACCCATTTACGTTTAAGGTGATTATTGATAAGTATGATCCCGTTACCATTTACTTTATTGTTTTGGGTTCGGGTTTATACACCCTTTTCATGTTTCCTGTCTAGAGGATATCCTTTAGAATTTGTTGGAGAGCTGGTTTGGTGGGGCTGAATTCTCTCAGCTTTTGCTTGTCTGTAAAGCTTTTGATTTCTCCTTCGTATTTGAATGAGATCCTTGCTGGATACAGTAATCTGGGCTGTAGGTTATTGTCTTTCATCACTTTAAGTATGTCTTGCCATTCCCTCCTGGCCTGAAGAGTTTCTATTGAAAGATCAGCTGTTATCCTTATGGGAATCCCCTTGTGTGTTATTTGTTGTTTTTCCCTTGCTGCTTTTAATATTTGTTCTTTGTGTTTGATCTTTGTTAATTTGATTAATATGTGTCTTGGGGTGTTTCGCCTTGGGTTTATCCTATTTGGAACTCTCTGGGTTTCTTGGACTTGGGTGATTATTTCCTTCCCCATTTTAGGGAAGTTTTCAACTATTATCTCCTCAAGGATTTTCTCATGATCTTTCTTTCTGTCTTCTTCTTCTGGGACTCCTATAATTCGAATGTTGGAGCGTTTCATATTGTCCTGGAGGTCTCTGAGATTGTCCTCGTTTCTTTTAATTCGTTTTTCTTGTTTCCTCTCTGATTCATTTATTTCTATCATTCTATCTTCTATTTCACTAATCCTATCTTCTGCCTCCGTTATTCTACTATTTGTTGCCTCCAGAGTGTTTCTGATCTCATTTATTGCGTTATTCATTATATTTTGACTCTTTTTTATTTCTTCTAGGTCCTTGTTAAACCTTTCTTGCATCTTCTCAATCCTTGTCTCTAGGCTATTTATCTGTGTTTCCATTTTGATTTCAAGATTTTGGATCATTTTCACTATCAATATTCGGAATTCCTTCTCCGGTAGATTCCCTACTTCTTCCTCTTTTGTTTGGTTTGGTGGGCAACTCTCCTGTTCCTTTACCTGCTGAGTATTCCTCTGTCTCTTCATCTTGGTTATATTGCTGCATTTGGGGTGGCCTTTTTATATTCTGGTAATTTGTGGAGTTCTCTTTATTATGGAGCTTCCTCACTTTGGGTGGGGTTCTATCAGTGGCTTGTCAAGGTTTCCTGGTTAGGGAGGCTTGTGTTGGAGTTCTGGTGGGTGGAGCTGGGTTTCTTCTCTCTGGAGTGCAGTGGAGTGACCCATAATGGGTTATGAGACATCAAAAGTTTTGGGATAATTTTGAGCTGCCTGTATATTGAAGCTCAGGGGAGTGTTCCTGTGTTGCTGGAGAATTTGCGTGGTATGTCTTGTTTTGGAATTTGTTGGCCCTTGGGTGGAGCTTGGTTTTGGTGTAGGTATGAAGGCATTTGATGAGCTCCTATTGCTTAATGTTCCCTGAATTCAAGAGTTCTCTAATGTTTTCAGGCTTTGGATTTAAGCTTCCTGCTTCTGGTTTTCAGTTTTATTTTTACAGTAGCCTCTAGACTTCTCCATCTATACAGCACCGATGATAAAACATCTAGGTTAAAGATGAAAAGTTTCTCCACATTGAGGGACACTCAGAGAGGTTCACTGAGTTACAAGGAGAAGAGAAGATGGAGGGGGTAGTTAGAGGTAACTGGAATGAGATGCGGTGAGATCAAGAGAGGAGAGAGCAAGCTAGTCAGTAGTCACTTCCTTATGTGCGCTCTATAGTCTGGACCACTCAGAGGTATTTACAGAGTTATACGGGGAAGAGGAGAGGGAGGAAGTAGACAGAGGTGACCAGGAGGATAAGAGAGAGGAATGAGTAGGAGAGAGACAAATCCTGCCAGTAACCAGTTCCTTAGGTGTTCTCTACCGTCTGGAACACACAGAGATTCACAGAGTTGGATAGAGAAGAGATGGGGGAGAAAAGAGACAGAGGCCACCTGGTGGAGAAAAAGGAGAGTCCAGAGGAGGAGAGAGTGGTCAAGCCAGTAATCTCGCTCTCAGGTAAACTTGGGTAGTGAAGTTTGGGTTTTTAAATGTACAAAATTGACAACAAAAACCTAAGAGCAAAGATTAAAAATCTAGAGTAGAGGTTGGATTTTCAAAGATACAATATTAAAGAAAAGCAGAAGGAAAAAGGAAGAAAGAAAAAAAATTATTAAAAAACAAACAAACAAACAAAAGAAAAAAAAAAAAACACACCAACAACCATCCAAAGAGTATATATGGTGTTTGCCTTAAAAAAAAGAAAAAAAAAATAGCAATAATAGGTTATAGAAATAAAAATTAGAGGAGAAATAGAAGACTTAACAATTAAAAAAAAGCTAGAAAAAAAAAAGAAAAACAAAAAAGCAAAAAAAGAAAAAAAAGGAATGATTTTAAAAATATTAAAAATATATCTAGCCCTTCTCTGATGTTATGGGCCGTGTGGGCTCACTTCCAAGGTGGTTCCCTCTGTTCAACTTCTTCTGTTTGCTGGTTTTTTAGGCTCACTAGTTCAGTCACGCTGTGGGGAGGGGGGATGCTGCAAACAAACAGCACTGTCGTGTGCACACCGCATCTCAGCCCCACTTGACCTGTCCTTTCTCGCGGCGCACAAACCGCTCCGGCTCTACGATGCTCAGCCAGGAACCATCTGGGGCCGGCCCTAGGCTGCATGCACTTCCCCGGTCCAAGCCGCTCAGGTACGGCACTCAGGCAGCCCTCAGAGGCACAGATTCAGCTGGGACTGCGCTTTGTGCCCTTCCCAGGTCCGAGTAGCTCAGGAGTTTGGCGAGCGCGATCGCCGAGGCTTGTCACCTTTTCCGCCGCTGCCGCTCAGCTCTCTGGGTGGACCGCTGGTGCACCCCGTGAGGCAGACTGTGACTGTCCAGCACCCCCAGAAGTCTTAGCAAAGGAGCTTGCTTGCAGTTAGGTAAGTAAAGTCTCTCCGGGGCTGCAATTGCCCCTTTCCAGTCCTTACGGCTCTGGCTGCCTGTCCCCGGCGGGGGATGGTCTGCAGCCGGCTTTTTCCGTTCCGTCCTTTGTTCTGTGCTCGGTCCTGGTGGTGTCTTATGTTCGAGCTTTTCGCGTGGTAGCTATCCCACAGTCTGGTTTGCTAGCCCAAGTTAGATCGTTCTGGTTGCGGGTGGGGCGTTCCTGCCCGATTCTTACAAAGCTCTGCAGCCCGCGCCTCCCGCGCGTCCCTGCCCTGCCCCCACTTCCCAGTGGCGGATGCAGGCGTCTGTGCTGCTTTTCCGCTGGGGGAGTTACTGTTGGGCTTGTAATCTGTTGGTTTTAATTATTTATCTATTTTTCCTTCCTGTTATGTTGCCCTCTGTGTTTCCAAGGCTTGCCACAGACTCGGCAGGGAGAGTGTTTCCTGGTGTTTGGAAACCTCTCTTCTTAAAATTCCCTTCCTGGGACGGGCTTCCCTTCCCGGGACGGAGCTCCCTCCCCACCTCCTTTGTCTCCTTTTTCGTCTTTTATATTTTTCCCTACCTGTTTTTGAAGACAATGGTCTGCTTTTCTGGTTGCCTGATGTCCTCTGCCAGCCTACAGAAGTTGTTTTGTGGAGTTTGGTCGGCGTTGAAATGTTCTTTTGAGGAATTTGTGAGGGAGAAAGTGATCTTCCCGTCCTATTCCTCCGCCATCTTTCCCTCTCTCTCTCTTTCACTTTCATCAAGAGCCTTTTCAGCTCCGCTTCACTTTCTGCCATAAGGGTGGTGTCATCTGCATATCTGAGGTGATTGGTATTTCTCCTGGCAATCTTGATTCCAGCTTGTGTTTCTTCCAGCCCAGCATTTCTCATGATGTACTCTGCATATAAGTTAAATAAGCAGGGTGACAACATATAGCCTTGATGTACTCCTTTTCCTATTTGGAACCAATCTTTTGTTCCATGTCCAGTTCTAACTGTTGCTTCCTGACCTGCATACAGATTTCTCAAGAGGCAGGTCAGGTGGTCTGGTATTCCCATCTCTTTCAGAGTTTTCTACAGTTTATTGTGATCCACATAGTCAAAGGCTTTGGCATAGTCAACAAAGCAGAAGTAGATGTTTTTCTGGAAGTCTCTTGCTTTTTCCATGATCCAGTGGATGTTGGCAATTTGATCTCTGGTTCCTCTGCCTTTTCTAAAACCAGCTTGAACATCAGGGAGTTCACTGTTCACATATTGCTGAAGCCTGGCTTGGAGAATTTTCAGCATTACTTTACTAGCATGTGAGATGAGTGCAATTGTGCGGTAGTTTGAGCATTCTTTGGCATTTCCTTTTTTTGGGATGGAATGAAAACTGACCTTTTCCAGTCCTGTGGCCACTGCTGAGTTTTCCAAATTTGCTGGCATATTGAGTATAGCACTTTCACAGCATCATCTTTCAGGATTTGAAATAGCTCAACTGGAATTCCATCACCTCCACTAGCTTTGTTCGTAGTGATGCTTTCTAAGGCCCACTTGACTTCACATTCCAAGATGTTTGGTTCTAGATTAGTGATCACATCATCATGACTATCTGGGTCGTGAAGATCTTTTTTGTACAGTTCTTCTGTGTATTCTTGCCACCTCTTCTTAATATCTTCTCCTTCTGTTAGGTCCAGACCATTTCTGTCCTTTATCGAGCCCATCTTTGCATGAAACGTTCCCTTGGTGTCTCTAACTTTCTTGAAGAGATCTCTAGTCTTTCCCATTCTGTTGTTTTCCTCTATTTCTTTGCATTGATCGCTGAAGAAGGCTTTCTTATCTCTTCTTGCTATTCTTTGGAACTGTGCATTTAGATGCCGACATCTTTCCTTTTCTCCTTTGCTTTTCGTCTCTCTTCTTTTCACAGCTATTTGTAAGGCCTCCCCAGACAGCCATTTTGCTTTTTTGCATTTCTTTCCTATGGGGATGGTCTTGATCCCTGTCTCCTGCACAATGTCATGAACTTCATTCCATAGTTCAACAGGCACTCTATGTATAAAGTACTTATTGAATGACTAAGTAAATAAACTCTTAAATTTAAGTCTTTTTAAACTCAGAAGTCTATTTCATAAGCAGAAATTTCCTGGGGGGAAAATTTAAAAAAAAAAAAAAAAGAAATCTATTTTTCTGAATCTTTGATTTTTTGTTCAGCAGTCTTTCAAGATGTCTGTATTTTCTTGCTTCCAGGTAGGGGAAAAAAAAGATACTCTTTCCACTCTCTTATAAACAATATCTACCCATTTTATAATTGCAACAGGCCAAGGCCACACCAGTTCCTGTGGCAGCACTGATGGATGCATTTCTCATGTGAACTTGAAGCCTGAGATGTATTTACCTGAACTACAGATTAATCAGCACACAGACATGGGCTGTGGTGTCTTCCTGATTAATTATGCTGAATGATGGATGCCGGTTTAATCACTTTACCTGATAGATGTTAGGAGCTTGCAAATGACAGTCACCATATCATTTCTCAATAGATTGTTTTTTAACCAGCTTACTGTTGAAACTCTGGGCAGTTGATGTTCCAGGGAAAAAATAAATAAAGCACAGGATTTTCCATGCATCACTTTATATTTCTACTAATTTATCTTAAAGTTTGTTCTCTGATCAAAAAGCCCGTATTCATATTAAATACAATTGTTATTCATATATTCCACTTTGGGGAAATCTATTTGATCAAGTAGGAAACATAACTTAAAAGGTTAATAAGATTCATAATTATGTTTATAATGTTAAGGAAATGACTATTTTCTTAAGCTAGAAAACCATCAACTCATGGTTAAAATTACTTGTCTGACATGACTGAGCGACTTCACTTTCACTTTTCACTTTCATGCATTGGAGAAGGACATGGAAACCCACTGCAGTGTTCTTGCCTGGAGAATCCCAGGGATGGGGGAGCCTGGTGAGCTGCTGTCTATGGGGTCGCACAGAGTCAGACGTGACTAAAGCAACTTAGCAGCAGCATCAGAGGTTTAAAAAATTGATAGAAACCTTTTCCACTGGTACTAAAGTAAGTCTATCTCTTCGTTTTTATTTCACTGCTATTTGTACTCCTATCATAGCTTATTATTAGCATTTCACTCTGAGATAATTTATTAGAGCTACCTATGTACCTTGCTGCTAAGTCGCTTCAGTTGTGTCCGACTCTGTGCGACCCCACAGACAGCAGCCCACCAGGCTCCCCCGTCCCTGGGATTCTCCAAGCAAGAGCCCTGGAGTGGGTTGCCATTTCCTTCTCTTGCTTCCTCCTTTATTAGAGGCAGTGGTGGACTAGAAAACAGTGGCCATTGTATCTTTATTTAACACTGTCCTTGACAATGCTTAAATCGTTCCTTACAGTCAGTAGGCGCTCAATAAAATATTGAATTAAACTGAATAAATGTATATATTGCTTGTTCATTGTTTAGTCACTACGTCTTCTCCAACCCTTTTGTGACCCCATGGATTGTAGCCTGCCAGGCTCCTCTGTCCATAGGATTTCACAGGCAAGAATTCTAGAGCAGGTTTCCATTTCCATTACACAGATGAAAACGTTAGTTTTTCCATATCGGATCTCCCTAACTCCTTTCAGTGATAGGTAAACTGCCGTGAACCTCAACCCCACTTAGGCCCTAACTGAATTATACCCATAAAGACTGCCCTCTGATTAATGGGCGGGTCTAGCAGTACCTGTGAGTGCCAGGGCGTCTTCCCGGGTGTCCCCTCTCTTGCTCCCTCATTTTGTACAGGTCATTGGTGCTTTCTCTGCTGCACCGTTCCCTCATGAGTACTTCAGTCTCCCTGTGGGGTGTTAGACTGAACCTCATAACCTAGATGGGTGAACTTGAGGGGGCATTGCTAGGGCCCAGCTTCCTGCCGATGCTCCCAGCTGAAATCCAGGCATAGTCATGAACTTTAGTAATGTCACTGTCTAGAAGCTCCAGCAGCTGACATCAGCTCTTATTTTCATACCAAAACTTAAACTCTTTCCACCATTTATCCTGAGTCAAAAGCAGCCCTGGTGGAATTCCCACCAGAGTATCAGGATTAGAACCAAAACAAGGCTGGTTTGAGATTTCAACAGAAGTGTGAGCAGGATTTCTGCGATTTTTCTGAAAGGAAGGAGAGCAGTGGCAGAGTTTCAGGCAGAAAAGGCCCTTTGTTGGGAGCCAAGAACCTTGGGTTCCTGAACGAGTTTCTTCTAAACTTTTCCAAGCTTCAGATTCCTCCTCTGCCTAATAAAGATAAATTTGGCTTTTTGTAAGGTTTAAGTTGTGCAACCTCGACAGCATATTAAAAAGTAGAGACATTACTTTGCCAACAAAGGTCTATCTTATCAAAGCTATGGTTTATCCAGGAGTCATGTATGGATGTGAGAGTTGGACTATAAAGAAAGCTAAGTGCTAAAGAATTGATGCTTTTGAACTGTGGTGTTGGAGAAGACTCTTGAGAGCCCCTTGGACAGCAAGGAGATCCAACCAGTGCATCCTAAAGGAAATTAGTCCTGAATATTCATTGGAAGGACTGATGCTAAAGCTGAAACTCCAATACTTCGGCCGCCTGATGCGGATAACCAATTCATTGGAAAAGTCCCTGATGTTGGGAAAGATTGAAGGCAGGAGGAGAAGGGCATGACGGAGGATGAGATGGTTGGGTGGCATCACTGACTCAATGTATATGAGTTTGAGTAAACTCCAGGAGTTGATGATGGACAGGGAAGCCTGGCATGCTGCAGTCCATGGGGTCGCAAAGAGTCAGACACAACTGAGCGACTGAACTGAACTGAAGCAGTGCAGGGAGAAAGTACATAAATTTCCTAGAACAATAACTGTTTTTTTAGTGCTTAATAAATATTAACTACATTTAATTTTTTCTGGTCATGTAAGAAGAGCAAATAATAGTTAACAAAAAATAAGTCAGAAAAGTGGCCATAGCCAAGGAAGTGGCTGCTGACCTTGGACGCTGACCCTGGGGACCTTGTAGGACCACTCCTCCAGTCCCAGCTGCAAAAAGGCTTGAGTTAGTCCAACCATAAATTGTCCTGTTTCGAGTCATGGAAGAAAAGGAGAGCTCCAGGCCCTCTTCCCAGGGCACTTAACACTGACACACTTTGAGTTTTGCAGTGATAAACCTAGACATGTGTCTTTTGTCAACAGTATAAAGCAAAGGTAGACACTTGGTGACAACAGCAGTTTAAGACAGGCCTAGGCCTAACACTGTGGGGCTCAGGACAAGATTACAAATGGGGGTTCATGCGTTTGATATCTAAATATTTAAATGTTATAAATAAAGATATCAAACCATTAAATATGTTCTATCCTCTGACCTTAAAAATATACCTTCATATAGCCAGAAAAGTCAGGTTTGAGTTTACTATTTTGGGACACACTAGGGAGGCCTGGCATGCTGCAGTCCCTGGGGTTGCAAAGAGTCAGACACAACTGAGCGAGCTAAACTGAAGGACTGGCCTGGTGGTTCAGTGGTTAGGACTCAGTGCTCCCACTGCAGGAGGCACAGGTTCAATCCTTGGTTGGGAAACTAAGATCACACATGTAGTACAGCACAGTCAAAACAATAATAATAATAATAATAATGTTTCCTACTAAAATGTGGTGGTGCAGGGAGAGCTGTCTCCAGACTTCTGTCTGTCCCAGCTTAGATTTTTCACCTGGAGGGTCTTGCTGCATACCTCCTTTTTCAAAACAAGCTTCTTAAAAATCCTCTGGGTAAGTAAATTAGTGGCTTGGTCCACTTTCAAGTGGAAAGACTCAAGGAGAAGGCTTGCACAGGTTCTGGAAACTGACTTAGGACCACGTGCGTGCAGGTGGAATACAGCGTATTCAGAGTCTGGTCTAGAAGAGGGAGGTACCATCATTAGTGAGGACATCGTCTTGGTCGTATACTTCTCCAGTCTCAGCCTCAGAGCTGCTAGAAGGGAACTCTAAAGCCCAAGGTTTGGGAAAGGAATCCATCTTGCCCAAGTCTAAGGGCAAGATGCTTAAGTGATGGGCCTGGTAAAAAAAGGGGTAATCATACTCTGATGCAGGAGCAGCAGAAGTAGGTTACAAATCAGCATGAGTTAGGCCCAAGGATTTAAATCTTACCATCAGTTGCAGATATGCTGTGACAGTGGCTCCAGGGAATTTAGCAATTGGGAATTCTTTCAATCTCTTTTTTTCTTTCTCATTTTCCCCATTCCCTTCTCTCTCCCATCTCCACCTCCAGCTTCTAAGTATGTACACTGTTGTTTTACTGTATGAAACTAGTTGTTGTTGTTGTTGGGTTTTTTCTGTCAGCAGGACAGTATGTTATCCTTGAGTCTTTTTTAATAGAAAAAATTTATATACAGCTTTTATTTGGATAATCGATCAATATCTTTATGTGAAAGATTCTTGAATTGTTCTTGCAAATGATACAACCCACCTAAGACCTTCTGATCAAAGATCCATCTACAGAAGACAATAAAAGATTATATAGCTTTAAAATTAAGGTTTAAAACTTCTAAAACCATTTTATATTCTTTCTATTTTCTACACAGGGGAGTTCTCTAAAGCAAAGCTGAAAAATTAGCTATACATCCAGAAATGCTACATGTGGGAGAGAATCCTGAATGATAGGCAGTTACTTAGAAATGAAGGTTTTCATCTTTCAGATTATTGTGTCACTAAAATTAAGAGGATAGTTCTTTATAATGAGTACAATCACAGCAATTTAAAGTTGATAAAGATTTTAAAAATCATCAAAATCGCTGTAGTGAAAAGTGTATTTGAAAAAGACTAAAAGTTAAGGTAGTTTAGTAAGTTGTTCAAGGTCACAGGAGCAGAGACTGGACGGGGATTCAGGTGTTATTTCTGGCTAAGTGGATGCCTAAGCTTGGGCTGCTATAACAAATTACCACGGAGTGAGTGACTTCAATAGAAACATTCATTTCTCACTGATCTGAAGTCTGGGATGTCCAAGATCAAGGTTCTGGGAGGTCCTGTGCTGGTGAAGGTCCCCTTCCTATTTTTCAGATGGCTGATTTCTTACTGTATTTTCACATGGTGAAGAGGAGAGATCGTTTTTCTCATGTCTTTTCCTATAAGAACATCAATTCCAAAGGGCTCCACCCATATGACCTGGTCACCTCCCAAAGACCCCACTTCTAATACCATCACATCAGGGACTAGGGTTTCAATGCATGAGTTCAGGGAAGATACAAAGGTTCAGAACAACAAGCTTTCCTCTGCAATGAGGTACTGATTATAAGACTATGAACACTAAGTGTGTGTCCAGATTTTCTTAGAAGATTTAAGATAAAGGTAAAAAACAGTGGTAATGAATGAAGGAAAAAAGTAAAAGAATTGGAACCTGCTCTGCTCTTTCTTATTCTCCAGCCACACTGTGTTTAAAAAAAAAAAAAAAAAAGAATCGGAACCTCCAGGTGCCTCAGGGTATCTACAAAGAGTCTCCAGGTCACATACAAACAGGGAGGCTACCATCTCCTCCAGAACACAATGTCTAATCTGAAACTATTAGTACAATTGTCCCCACTTATCTGCAGTTTTGCTTTCACTGGTTTCAGTTACCTGGGGCCAACCATGGTCCAAAAATATCAGACAGAAAGTTTCCTAGAAATAAACAATTCATAAGTTTTACATTGTGTGCCATTCTGAGTATCAGTGATGAAATCTCCTTCCTTCCCACTCTGTCCTGCTGAGAATACAAATCACCCCTTCGTCCAGTACATCCTGCTTGCTGCTGCTGCTAAGTCACTTCAGTCGTGTCTGACTCTGTGCGACCCCATAGACAGCAGCCTATCAGGCTCCACTGTCCCTGGGATTCTCCAGGCAAGAACACGGGAGTGGGGTGCCATTTCCTTCTCCAATGCACGAAAGTGAAAAGTGAAAGTGAAGTCGCTCAGCAACTCTTAGCGACCCCATGGACTGCAGCCTACCAGGCTCTTCTGTCCATGGGATTATCCAGGCAAGAGTACTGGAGTGGGGTGCCATTGCCTTCTCTGGAACATTCGGCTTGCTACTCATTTATTAGCATCTTGGTTGACTATCAACAGTATTGCAGCACTTATGTTGAAAGAAACCTTATTTTACCTAATAATGGCTCCGAAGTAAAAGAATACCAATGCTGGCCATTCAGGTATTTTCTTGTGCCTAGTTTATAAATTTAAACTTTACCACAGGTATGTATGTATAGGCAAAAATGCGGTGTACATAGAGTTCGGTACTGTTCATGGTTTCCAGCATCCACTCTGGAGATCTTGGAACACATTCCCTGGTGGATAAAGTGGGCCTCCTGAGTATCACTTCTCTAAAGAGACTTTCTCATATAAAGACAGAAAGAAAAGAGACAGACTATCACAGCAAAGAGAAGACCATCCAGGAATTTAAAATATTAAACATTGAGCCTAGATTTGGTTTGGATCATAATCTGGCCCACTGACAAGTTTTCACCAAGTACAGAGCTCAAAAGGTGCAAGATGATGATTCAAAGCCTTTTCCTGCACAGAAATCACTTTCTGAGTTGCTCTGTGGGGAGAAGAGCAAGGTGAAGTGAGCCCAAGTGCTTTGCATGCTTGATTCGAAGTGGATCTGACAATGACACACCCAGGAGGCGTCGGCATCAGCAGCCAGAGCGGTGCTGCCGCACAGCAAGCTGGAGGCACGGAATCTATACCGACAGAGAATCAGTCCAAATAGGATTAATTTAAGACTGCCTGTCACTTGTGACTCTTTGAGCTAGCTGTATTCGGAGGACTGACTGGGATTGCAAAATGGCCTTGAACTTGTTTTTTCTTATAACTAGCAGCTGTATGATGCATAGCAGTTGGTGATGGACAGGGAGGCCTGGCGTGCTGCGATTCATGGGGTTGCAAACAGTCTGACACGACTGAGCGACTGAACTGAACTGAACTGGACCGAGCAGCTGTATGAACTCGCCATTCCCCGCCCCCCAAATTTACATGTGTGCTCCCTCACTTTAGCTATGTCTGACTCTTTGCAACCTCATGGGCTGCAGCCTGTCAGGCTGCTCTGTCCATAGGATTCTCCAGGCAAGAATACTGGAGTGGCTTGCCATGTCCTCCTCCAGGGGATGTTTCTGAACCAGGGATCGAACCCGCATCCTTGACATCCCCTGCATTGGCAGCTGGTTTCTTTACCACTGGCACCACCTGGGATTTGCAATATTTAGCACATAGGAGGGTGAAAAATTGAAGGAAAACTAATAGAAGGTAAGTGGACTGTCCACGGAGGTAGACTCCCTCTTACTTAAAGAGGTCCCAAAGGCATGTACTTCAAGCCATATGCTTACAATATTAGTTCGCTTAGGAAAGAAATTTCCATTTTTAGAGTTCATATTGATATGGTAGCTTCTCAACAGCAACTCAGCTGTAATCCCTTGAAAAATGAGAAAGTCAGCTTCATTCCAGGAGTGATGTTGGAAGTGGATTTCTGGCTACTCTTCATGAAAAAAGAAACATATATGTGTTCTATAAGCAATACAGAAAAAAATGAAAACCTATCCCAGAATCACAAAACACTAGAAATAAAAACAATCCTTCAGATTACCTATTTCAGTCTCCTTATTTAGTAAGTGAGGAGCAAAGCTATAGAGACATTAGAGGACAGACCAAGATTACAAAACGAATAGAGGAAGGTATTACGGAGTAGTGGTCTTAGAAGTGTGTTCCAGCGTCAGACATCCTTGGCGGACGTCCTAGCTCCATTCATGACTGGCTGTGTAACTTTGATGGTGCTACTCCAGCTTTCTGCATGTCCGATTTCCTATATATAAAAGAGAGTCATCGTTTCTACTATGCTGAGTAGGAACTATGCATGAAAGGGCTTTCTACTATGAAGCCCCACTGAGGCTCCTATGAAGATTGAATAAAGTACTTGGTATAAAATGGTCTGTACAGTTGCAAGACAGATGGCAATCAGTTACCCCTAAGTATTCACAATAGTCGTAATAATATCACAATGATGATGCCAGCTTCATCATTTTTTTTGTTATGTGATAAAAATAAGAGTTAGTTCAGAGATATACATCTGTGGCCTCTAAAACTCACCAGAAAATTCAGAATCAAAGTTGACCGTAGTCAACTACAACCTAGTGGAAGGCTTTTCTACTGAAAAAGCTAAATGCATTACTGGCAAAATAAACTGCCAAAAGAAAGACTGAAGTACTTTCGGGAGAACTGAAGAGACTGAGGACAATCAAAAGATTAGTAACATGTGGAACAATTAAAAGTAAGTGGACATGGAGTTTTTGACAGATGATAGCCTAACAGAGGGCTCTAGTGAATTGTCACAGAACCCTTTCTTTAGTTTTATTCTAGATAATATATTCATAAATACTTTCAATACAGAAGACAGTGCTTATTAATTAGGACAAGGAAGTTAAATTGATGAGGTCAAGTGTTAGCAGGCTGCTGCCAAAAGATAAGTCTAGAAAGAAAACAAACCCTTAAAAATCAACTGCATTAACAAAAGGAAAAGAAGTTTTAGCAGTAGCACATGTCAGAAACATTTATGGCAGTTTCAGCTACCGTTAAACCTAAAATAATGCAAAACCCAAAAAGCATCAAATTTATAGACAACAAACCCATGCATCTGTTGAAAAGTATGAGTAAATATTTTATGAATTTGAAAAGCTGGATGACTTTTGCCTCTCTAGAATAATATCATAAAGCAGAAATCAGAGTCCCCAGGAAATAAATGTTTAAAAAAGTGGAAGGGATGAAATCAAAGCTGACAGGTCTCAAAGAAGAAAGTAGACAACAAGTAAAACCAACACAGTCTTAACAATGAAAATAAAAGGCACACGAGAGTGGAAAAGAAAAACACTGAAGAAAATATAATGGCAGAGAGGATAAAAATAAATCAAATTTACAAAACGAAATGGAAGAAAGAATAAAAAGAAATCAGCAAGCAAATGACAGAGAATCAGACAAGGGAAATTCACAAGACCAGGGTCTCCAAGAAAGGAAACAACTTACTAGGAAGAAATATAGAGTCATAAGTCAATACATTTTTCCTGAAATAAAAGTGAGTTTGAATTTCCATGGTGAAAATGCATACTGTTGCTGGAGAAACTGACCCATAATAGTGGATAGTAAGACACAACTGGAAGTCAACATACAGAATCCCTTCAGCAGCAGAGAAACAGACTAAAACATGGATGTTAGGGAAATCTACAAGATCATTCAAATTCATAAGATTGTTGATCACCATATAAAATTAACTTATATTAGAAAACAGAAGCCAAGGGAGTTATATTAAGTCAACTGACTATTTAGCTATAAAAGCTACAGGCAAATAGTGTTAAATAAATGAGAGCTGAGTAAAAGTTGTTCCCATGAGTCTTTCTGGGGAAATTATTAGAGGACAAAGTTCAGCCTCCAAAACTGACTAGGGGAAAACCATAGCAACTGGACAAGGGATAGCACTGGATAGTTAACAGCTGGGAGTCAAAGGATATCACTGAAAGCTGACAGATTAAATTATAGAATATAAGAGATTTAACTCTACAATGATAATAATCAAAAAAGACTTTTAAATTGACTAAAATTGAAGGATATAAGGGACAGAGAAGAGAGGAAAGGAAGTGGAAATATGTCAATTAATCATCTCTTTTATAACAGATTGATTTTTTTAAAGAAGTATTTGTTATGAAGCTTTATTTTTAAGGATTGCAATGCTTTCTACATATCAGAGTTACACATGTAATTTTACAGGAAAATGAAGAAAATGGAACACAGAGTAAAACAAACAGAGAAAGCTATGAATACAATGAAAAATCATGAATGATTTTCATAGAACTAATGAAAAAAATCATTATTTCATTAAAATTTTTAAAAGTAGATTACAGAACAAAGTCCAGCGCTTTGCACCACACACATTCATATTTCTATTAATGAAAACAGAAACCTATCAATAACCTGATATCGCTTTTCTTACCCTTCCTTCGCTGACTCTACTAGTGGCCTCCCTGCATTCTGGAAGATGCCAGTTCTCCTATTACCACATCAAGGTCTTCAAACTTGCTGTTTGAGTTGCTTTCTCTGCAATCTTCCCATAATCAGCCACCTCTTATTCATAATCTCCACGTCCTTATGTTCCCTATCCAGAGAAAATATTACTCAGCCAGTGTTCAGAAATAAATGAATAAAGAGAAGAAAATATATTTATTTTTGTGTGTGTGTGTTATATTGGCTTGTATAGAGACATAAAATTTTCCTAGGTTAAAGAAGAACGTAATAATTGTTATGTTCAAGGCAAAACAAAACTAAGAAATTAAGAGGCATTTATGGGTGAAATTCATGTTTTTAAAATCTTTTTATACTGTGGAGATCTGACTCATTTGCCTATATTATCTATTTTTAAAAAAGCATTTTGGCATGATAATGCATTGTGATGAGAACCAAAAGAAGGGCATGGAACCCAAAGCAAAGTTGTTAAGGTTTTCTTGGTGAAAATGTATTCTCATACAAGTTTTAGACTAGAAAAAGGGATTAGCCAGGAGAGATGGAAGTGGTGAATCACCAGGTGGAAGACAGAAATGAAGACAATTTTAAAGTCAAAAGTCAACATTGTATGTGCAAAGGTAAAAGTCATTCGGCATAACTGGAACGGGAAAGAAACAGACTGTGGGAAGATGTGAGCCGGGGGAACAGGTAGGCCAAGGACCCACACTGTGTTAGCAATATCATATCTCATTCTGGGGGCAATAAGAAGCCACTGTTAAGAGTTCTAGGAGAAGGCAATAGCACCCCACTCCAGTACTCTTGCCTGGAGGATCCCATGGACAGAGGAGTCTGGTCGGCTGCAGTCCGTGGGGTCTCTAAGAGTCAGACACAACTGGGCAACTTCACTTTCTCTTTTCACTTACATGCATTGGAGAAGGAATTGGCACCCCACTCCGGTGTTCTTGCCTGGAGGATCCCAGGGACGGGGGAGCCTGGTGGGCTGCCGTCTATGGGGTCGCACAGAGTTGGACACAACTGAAGTGACTTAGCAGTTAGAGTTCTAAGTGAAGCCTTTAAAAATGGGAGGGGGATTCAGGATTGGGAGCTTGTATACATCCGTGGTGGATTCATGTCAATGTATGGTAATACCAATACAGTATAGTAAAGTAAAATAAAGTAAAAATAAAATTTAAAAAAAATGAAAAAAAATAAAAAATAAAAAAAGAAATAAAAGGACTATAAGCTTAAAAAAAATCACCATCTATCAGAAGCTGGCTGATTTTTTATATAATTAATGTCAACTGTTATAACTTTGTTTTAATTCTAATAAATC
Source organism: Capra hircus (assembly GCF_001704415.2). Lineage (NCBI taxonomy): Eukaryota > Metazoa > Chordata > Mammalia > Artiodactyla > Bovidae > Capra > Capra hircus. The sequence continues at coordinate 9,520,408 of NC_030817.1, forward strand.
TTTATTGGAGAATAGTTGCTTTACAGTATTGTGTTACTCTCTGCTTACAGCAAAGTGAATGAGTTATACATATGCACTCTTTTAGAGTCTTTTCTGATATAGGTCATTACAGAGAACTGATGAGAGTTCCCTGCGCTATACAGTAGGTTCTTACTAGTTACCTATTTTATATATAGTACTGTGTATATGTCAGTCCTAATGTCCCAGTTTATCCCTCCCCCACTTTCCTTCTTGGTAACTGTTAAGTTTTTTTTCTACATCTATGACTCTATTTCTGTTTTGTAAATAAGTTCATTTGTGCTCAGTCACTCAGTCATATCTGACTCTTTGTGACCCCACGGACTGTAGCCTGCCGGGCTCCTCTGTTCATGGGGATTCTCCAGGCAAGAATACTGGAGTGGGTTGCCATGCCCTCCTCCAAGGGATCCTCCCAACCCAGGGATTGATCCCAGTTCTCCCACATTGCAGGTGGATTCTTTACCATCTGAGCCACCAGGGAAGGCCAAGTTCATTGGCACACAACTGTTATAATTGATAATACCCATAAGGTCAATTCATCGATTCAGTTAAAACTCTATGACTACTTTGGAGAAATGTATAAACTTAGATCTTCCACCCATTTTTTTATTGGGTTGTTTGCTTGTTTATAGTTTCTTCTGCCATGTAAAAGCTTTTAAATTTAACTAGGTCCCTTGTTTATTTTTGTTTTTACTTTCCATTTCTCTAGGAGATGGATAAAAAAGATCCTGCTAAAATTTATATAAGAGACTATTCTGCCTATATTTTCCTGCAGGAGTTTTATAGTATCTGGCCTTACATTTAGATGTTTAATCCATTTTGAGTTTATTTTTGTGTATGGTGTTAGGGAGTATTCTACTTTCAGTCTTTTACACATAACTGTTCAGTTTTCCCAGCCCCTCTTATTGAAGAAGACTGTCTTTTCTCTATTGAATATTGCTCCTTGTCTTAGGGTTTTCCAAGTGGCTCACTGGTAAAGAATCTTCCTGCCAGTGCAGGAGATGTGAGTTCAATCCCTGGGTCCAAAAGATCCTCTAAAGAAGGATATGGTAACCCACTCCAGTTTTCTTGCCTGGGAAATCCCAAGGACAGAAGAGCTTGGGTGGCTACAGTCCATGGGGTTGCAAAGGATGGGATAAGACTTCAGTTCAGTTCAGTTTAGTTGCTCAGTCATGTCTGACTCTTCGTGACCCCATGAACCACAGTATACCAGGCCTCCCTGTCCATCACCAACTCCCAGAGTCCACCCAAACCTATGTCCATCGAGTCAATGATGCCATCCAACCATCTCATCCTCTGTCATTCCCTTCTCCTCCTGCCCTCAATCTTTCCCAGCATCAGTGTCTTTTCAAATGAGTCACCTCTTCACATCAGTTGGCCAAAGTATTGGAGTTTCAACATCAACATCAGTCCTTCTAATGAAAACCCAGGACTGATCTCCATTAGGATGGACTGATTGGATCTCCTTGTAGTCCAAGGGACTCTCAAGAGTCTTCTCCAACACCACAGTTCAAAAGCATCAATTCTTCGGTACTCAGCTTTCTTCACAGTCCAACTCTCACATCCATACATGACCACTGGAAAAACCATAGCCTTGACTAGATGGACCTTTTTGACAAAGTAATGTCTCTGCTTTTTAATATGCTTTCCTCTTGGTCATACCAAGGAGTGAGCGTCATTTAACTTTATGGCTGCAATCACCATCTGCAGTGATTTTGGAGCCCCCAAAAAATAAAGTCAGCCACTGTTTCCCCATCTATTTCCCATGAAGCGATGGGACTGGATGCCATGATCTTTGTTTTCTGACTGTTGAGCTTTAAGCCAACTTTTTCACTCTCCTCTTTCACTTTCATCAAGAGGCTTTTGAGTTCCTCTTCACTTTCTGCCATAAGGGTGGTGTCATCTGCATATCTGAGGTGATTGATATTTCTCCCAGCAATCTTGATTCCAGCTTGTGCTTCTTCCAGCCCGGCGTTTCTCATGATGTACTCTGCATAAAAGTTAAATAAGCATGATGACAATATACAGCCTTGACGTATTCCTTTTCCTATTTGGAACCAGTCTGTTGTTCCATGTCCAGTTCTAACTGTTGCTTCCTGACCTGCATACAGGTTTCTCAAGAGGCAGGTCAGGAGGTCTGGTATTCCCATCTCTTTCAATTTTCCACAGTTTATTGCGATACACACAGTCAAAGGCTTTGGCATAGTCAATAAAGCACACATAGATGTTTTTCTGGAACTTTCTTTCTCTTTCGATTATCCAGTGGATGTTGGCAATTTGATCTCTGGTTCCTCTGCCTTTTCTAAATCCAGCTTGAACATCTGGAAGTTAACAGTTCACGTATTGCTAAAGCCTGGCTTGGAGAATTTTAAGCATTACTTTACTAGTGTGTGAGATGAGCGCAATTGTATGGTAGTTTGAGCACTCTTTAGCATTGCCTTTCTTTGGGATTGGATTGAAAAGTGACCTTTTCCACTCCGGTGGCCACTGCTGAGTTTTCCAAATTTGCTGGCATATTGAGTGCAGCACTTTCACAGCATCGTCTTTCAGGATTTAAAATAGCTCAGCTGGAATTCCATCACCTCCACTAGCTTTGTTCTCAGTTATGCTTCCTAAGGACCACTTGACTTCACATTCCAGGATGTCTGGCTCTAGGTGAGTTATCACACCATTGTGATTGTCTGGGTTGTGAAGATCTTTTTTGTACAGTTCTTCTGTGTATTCTTGCTACTTCTTCCTAATATCTTCTGCTTCTGTTAGGTCCATATCATTTCTGTCCTTTATCGAGCCCATCTTTGCATGAAATGTTCCCTTGGTATCTCTAATTTTCTTGAAGAGATCTCTAGTCTTTCCCATTCTATTGTTTTCCTCTATTTCTTTGCAATGATCATTGAGGAAGGCTTTCTTATCTCTCCTAGCTATTCTTTGGAACTCTGCATTCAAATAGGTATATCTTTCCTTTTCTCCTTTGTTTTTCACTTCTTTTCTTTTCACAGCTATTTGTAAGGCCTCCTCGGATAGCCATTTTGCTTTTTTGCATTTCTTTTTCTTGGGGATGGTCTTGATTCCTGTCTCCTGTACAGTGTTATGAACCTCCATCCATAGTTCATCAGGCATTTAGTCTATCAGATCTAGCCCTTTAAGTCTATTTCTCACTTCCACTGTATAATCATAAGGGATTTGATTTAGGTCATACCTGAATGGTCTGGTGGTTTTCCCTACTTTCTTCAATTTAAGTCTGAATTTGGCAATAAGGAGTTCATGGTCTGAGCCACAGTCAGCTCCTGGTCTTGTTTTTGCTGACTGTATAGATCTTCTCCAACTTTGGCTGCAAAGAATATAATCAACCTGATTTTGGTGTTGACCTTCTGGTGATGTCCATGTGCAGAGTCTTCTCTTATCTTGTTGGAAGAGAGTGTTTGCTATGACCAGTGCATTCTCTTGGCAGAACTCTATTAGCCTTTGCCATGCTTCATTCTGTACTCCAAGGCCAAATTTGCCTGTTACTCCAGGTGTTTCTTGACTTCCTACTTTTGCATTCCAGTCCCCTATAATGAAAAGGACATCTTTTTGGGGTGTTAGCTCTAGAAGGTCTTGTAGGTCTTCTTAGAACTGTTCAACTTCAGTTTCTTCAGCATTACTGGTCAGGGCATAGACTTGGATTACAGTGATACTGAATGGTTTGCCTTGGAAATGAACAGAGATCATTCTGTCATTTTTGAGGTTGCATCCAATTACTGCATTTTGGACTCTTCTGTTGACTATGATGGCTACTCCATTTCTTCCAAGGGATTCCTGCCCACAGTCATAGATATAATGGTCATCTGATTTAAATTCACCCATTCCAGTCTATCTTAGTTCACTGATGACCATTCTGACAGAATGTGGTCTACTGGAGAAGGGAATGACAAACCACTTCAGTATTCTTGCCTTGAGAACCCTATGAACAGTATGAAAAGGCAAAATGATAGGACACTGAAAGAGGAACTCCCCAGGTCAGTAGGTGCCCAACATGCTCCTAGAGATCAGTGGAGAAATAACTGCAGAAAGAATGAAGGGATGGAGCCAAAGCAAACACAACACTGGGACTGGTGGTAGAAGCAAGGTCCGATGCTGTAAAGAGCAATACTGCATAGGAACCTGGAATGTCAGGTCCATGAATCAAGGCAAACTGGAAGTGGCAAACAGGAGACGACAAGAGTGAACATCAACAGTCTAGGAATCAGTGAACTAAGATGGGCTGGGATAAGACTTAGGGACAAAAAAGGCAACAACAAAAAGTGACCATAGGTGCTTGGGTTTGTCTCTAGACTTTCTCCAAAGAAGACATACAGATGGCCAAGAGGCACATGAAGGATGTTCAGCATCACTAATTATTAGAGAAATGCAACTCAAAACTACAGTGAGGTAGCATCTCAGAATGGTTATAACATAACTAACACAAAAGTGTAAATCAAAGGTACCCCCATAAAAGTTTTAAAAAAAAAAAAACAATCCAGGACTAGTTGTGGCAAGAACGTGGATGAATTCAAACTTTTATACTATTATGCTGTGTAAACTGATCTAGCCACTTTGAATAGCAATTTAACATTATGTATTTGATTTTATTTGAAAATGGAAAGTTCATACATCCACATAATTTTATGTCTAAGTTTATGCCCAAAGAAAGTACTCACATAAAAATAAAAGTAAAATACATATAAAAAAAAGCAAGTAAAATACACGTAACAAAAGCAAGTAAAGGAGGTCATTATAGGATGATTGTAATAGCAGGCTATGGAAAACATCTGTCTCCATGAACAGAGGCATAGATAAATCCACTATAATGAAATATAAGAATTGACACTTTTGAACTGTGTTGTTGGAGAAGAGTCTTGAGAGTCCCTTGGATAGCAAGGAGATCAAACCCGTCAATCCTAATGGAAATCAACCCTGAATATACATTAGAAGGATTGATGCTAAAGCTGAAGCTCCAACACTTTGGCCACCTGATGTAAAGAGCCAACTCATTGGAAAGGACCCTGATGCTGGGAAAGACTGAAGGCAGCAGGAGAAGGGGATGACAGAGGATGAGATGCTTGGATGGCATCACCCACTTCATGTACATGAGTTTGAGCAAGCTCCAGAAGTTGGTGATGGATAGGGAAGCCTGGCGTGCTGCAGTCCATGGAGTTGTGAAGAGTCAGACACGACTGAATGACAGAGCAACAGCAACAAATAATGAAATGCACTGTGGTTGATTTATAAAATATTACTCACAGGTAAAAAGGATAAATGAAAAGTCACCTTAAAGATTGTTCTCTCTCTCCCTCTCGTGTGTGTGTGTACACACACACATATACAATACTTACATCAGTCTAGGTGAGTGGAGTCCAAATATCCTGCATTGCTCTTGTTGCTGTAACAAACTATCACACACTTATTAGCTCAAAATAACAAAAATTTACTGTTCTATAGTTGCAGAGGTCAGAAGTCTAAACATGGTCTCAGTGGGCTAAAATCAAGGTATTGGCAAACTGCCTTTCTTCTGGAAGATCTAGAATAGAATCTGTTCTCTGGCCTCTTCCATTTCTAGGCTGCCCACATTCCTCGGCTTGTGGTCCCTTCTTGTTTTTACAAAGCCAATACCAGCTGGTCAAGTCTTTCTCACATGGCATCACTGACTCTGACTCCTCTGTTTGTCTTTAAAAGATCCATGTGATTACCTAGATAATTCAGAATAATCCCCATACTTTAAGGTTATTTGATTACTAACTTTAGTTCCATCTGCAATGTTAGTTCTACTTTCCATGTATTAATAATATAACATACGGTTCTGGGAGAATAGGATGTAGACATGTTTAAGGGGTCCTATCTGTACCTACCAAATGCTTCTGACAATGAATACTTTATTGCACTATGATTCATCATCATGAGATGAGACATGTTCAGTACAACAGTAGGTAATTGGGAAATGCTCATTTATTTAGATATTACACAAAGTAACTCTGGAAATCAGACAACACAGAGTCAATAGCAACCTCATCATCACTATCCGTTACCTACTTGAAATTCAGGGTTTTGAATCCAAGGTTTATAGCACTTAACTAGGCTCAGCGAAGACCCAAGATGACCTTTTCAGGGACTTGCAACTGAATTGTAGATGTGGTCAAGTAAAGCCAAAATAACATCCACAGACATGAGCAAATTGCATTGATCCGTGCAGATGAGACTGAAAACAGCACAAAACACCTTTCTTTCCTGACTTTTCAGGCAATTGAAATGCAATTGCTAAAATCGAGTAGGCAAAGAAATCAATGCTTGCTGTTGATTTTTCAGGCTCCTAATACTCTGGGAAGATTTGGAGAGTTGCTGTTCTATCAAACCATTCATAAATTAATGACTGTGCACTCATTTCCATTTAGAATGTCTGTTTAAATACTAATTTGACCTCTGAGTGTTTGGGGGGTTGGTTGAGTAATGTACGTAAAATTGTCATTAAAATTGCATATGAAACCAAGTTAAAACGAAGCTCTTATATCTTGTTGGCTGATTTTCTTCGCTGAAATCATGAGAGGAAAGAAAGAAACGGCAGTCAATCATCAATAAGAAGAGACAGAACAAGGAAATTTTAATGTTTGTTATAAAAATATCTGAGCCTTTCAATTCAGCTGAGACAATTACTCCCCTCCTGCTAAAAACCCTTTATGATATATTTTTAAATATCATAGAAAATAACCCTCTTAAAAAAATGAGGCTTCTGACTGCCTTTCTGTTTTTGCACCATGAATTAAGGGTGTGGAGTGTGTAATATAAATGTCTTCAGAGTTTCACAAGAAACACTCAGTAGAGATCCTTTCAAATTTGTTGGGTGGTTTACCTCCCACCCTGAGGGGCTGAAAATCTCAAGCCTAGGAAGCAGTTACTGGTTTACTGGTTAATCCACAGCCTTTAGATTCAGAGAGAGCTCATTTGACCCATTTCATTTCTCAAAATTGTTTTTTAATTTCCTGAGGACAGAAGCATTGTTGTAGTGTGTTGAGAGCATCATACACTTCAAAATGCTGAACCCTCTCATTGTATTCAGTAATTCATCTCTGTTGGAAAGGCAGATCTCCTTTAGAGGGGCATCAGTGGAGGTTTGAAGGGTCAAAAGTCCCAAGTTGAGCCCCTGTTCTGTTGTTTGCCAGTCATGTGACCCTGGAGACCTCAATCCCCATCTCTGGGCCTCAGCTACTAGTACCTATTTAAATAAGAGATTGAACTCTATTTTCAAAGATCCTGTCTGTTACAAACTGCTATACCATTTTTAAGTTATCACTGTGGGTGGTTAACACTAGTAAAAATATGCATTATCATTTATTATACAATGAAAAGGTGGCTTTGCTAATTAGAGGAACATTAGTTCGTTCATTCATGAAAATTTTGAACAAAACAACATGTTTGGTCCTTAACAGCAAATACTCAAGAGGGTTTTACAAAGACATATGGCTTGTCTTTTAACCTGCTTATTGTATAGCACTCTATTCTCAAGAGAAGATTCACTTAGACTAAGATTTTGGGAGGAAGCCTACCCAGATACATGTTATAAAATGCAAAAGCTGAGACCATTGATTTTTCTTTTCCAAACTCCGAAACTTTCTTCAGGCTGTCACACTTCATAAATTTTTCTCCTCTCCCTAGTTATCTTTTCAAACCTTATTCATCCTTGTAGGCCTAGATGGAGTCCAATCTAATCAATAAGACTCTGGATGAATAGCAATGTTTCCTGCATTACTACAGAATTTGATCATAGCAATGCCAATCAAAACCACAGTGGTTATCACTTGTATGGGTACAAATTAGAAGGTGTAGGGGAAACATAAAAGAATAAAACATACACACTGCTTTCAAAGAACATATAATATAATTAACATAAGACATGGGCACATATGACTTAAGTGAATACGTGAGACCTGAAAATCATTTTATGGATACTTATTGTTAATTATAAAATTAACAATAAATGGTTCAGAAATTTTAAAATATTTTTTTATTATTGAAGTAGTTTCCTTTTGCAAATAAAATAGCTTTACCAATAGATATCAAATAAAGTTAGAGAGGTTGAAATGAAAAGGAAAAACCTAAGTTTTCTCTCTAGGTAGTTTGCCAAGCACATCCTTATAAACTGAGCACTCTAAAGAAAATGATTTTAAAACCACAAGGCAACAGGGGTTTGACACTTTAGGAATAAAAAAGGAATACAACTTACATGGTAAACAGAGGAAAAGTCTTCTTAGAAGCAATGATATTGAATTCAGATTTTAAAACATGCATGGATGATGGGTAGATTAAAAGAACTGTGTGGAAGCTTTATTGGTGAATAAAGAGAACATGAAAAAAGCATTGAGGGAGGCAACTCAAGGAGATTTGGAAATAAACAATTATACTGAAAGGAATATTTTGTAAAATACATTATCTTTCTCTTGGCATTTTCATGCCCAAGACTGTCTTTAGTCATTTTGGGGCTACTTTGCTACTTTAAGGGGTAGAATCAATGATAGACGAAAACAGAATTAAAACTGTTCACACATAAATACAAATAAGAAGAGTCTTTCATGTTTTTAAAACAAAAATGTTAGTTGTGAATCAAGATAATAGTCTTTAAAGCTAAACTTTGAGGGGGAAAAGTATTTACATTCCCTTAACCACCATTAGCAGATAAAATATTTAGATCATAGACTTGGGTCTGTGCGTGCGTGTGTTTATGTGTATTTCTCTTGTCTAAGACAAGCTATTCCTTTTCCCCTTGTTAATAATAGATTAGGTCATGGGGTATGCAGTGGTAGGGGGAGTTGCCTGTTGGGTAAAAGCAGTAAATAAGATATCTGTGTGAGTTTTGATAGACCAAAAACAATCAGAGGTCGTGGCTATCCCCTGGGTATAACATGAGAGGTTGAGCACCTAACATCAGCTCACAAAATCGAATAAGAGAAATCGAACAAAAGAATCCAAGCAGATGAGCCTGAAGGTGTTTCTCATACCCTAGAGGTCTACATATAGATGCTCAGAGAACCCAGAAAATCCTGGAGACAAGGATCAGACACGGTGTGTTCAGCAAAGGTCCTTCACTGTGCAGGACTGACCGCTATTGGCCAAGACACAGACTTAAGAGCTGTTTATCCAAAGGAGACATATGGATGGCCAAATAAACACATGAAAAGATGCTCAATGTTGCTCATTATTAGAGAAATGTCAATCAAATCTACCGTGAGATATCACTTCACACAGGTCAGAATGGCCATCATCAAAAAATCTATGAACGATAAATGCTGGAGAGGATGTGGAGAAAAGGGAGCCCTTTTGCACTGTTGGTGGAAACTTAAATTGATACAGCCACTATGATGAACAGTACGGAGATTGCTTAAAAACCTAGGAATAAAACTACCATATGACCCAGCAATTCCACTAGTGGGCATATACCCTGGGAAAACCATAATTCAGAAAGATACATGTACCTCAGTGATTTTTTTTTTTTGGTGGCACTGTTAACAATAGCCAGGATATGGAAGCAACCTAGATGCCCATTGACAGATGAATGGATAAAGAAGCAGCGGCACATATATACAGTGGTATATTACTCAGCCATAAAAAAAAATGAATTTGAGTCAATTTTATTGAGGTTGATGAACCTAGAGCCTGTTATACTGAGTAAAGTAAGTCAGAAAGAGAAAAGCAAATATCATAGATTAATGCATATATATGGAATCTAGAAAAATGGTACTGATAAACCTATTTGTGGGCAGGAATAGAGATGCAGACATAGAGACTGGACTTGTGAACACAGCAGGGAAAGAAGAGTGGGACAAATTGAGAGAATATCATTGAAACATCTACTTTACTATATATAAAATAGAAAGCTAGTAGAAAGTTACTATAGAACACAGGGAGCTCAACCCTGTGCTTTGTTATAAACTAGACGGATGGGTTTGGAGGTGGGTGGGAGGGACGTTCAAGAGGGAGGGGACATGTTATAATTATGGCTGATTCACTTTGGTATGGCAGAAACCAACACAACATTGTAAAGCAACCTGTTGTTGTTCAGTCCCTCAGACATGTACAACTTTGTGACCCCATGGACTGCAGCACGCCAGGCTTCTCTGTCCTTCACCATCTCCCAGAGTTTGTTCAGACTCATGTCCATTGAGCCAATGATGCCATCCAACCATCTCATCCTCTGTCAACCACTCTCCTGTCCTCAATCTTTCCCAGCATTGGAGTCTTTTCCATTGAGTTGGCTCTTTGTGAAGCAATTATCTTCCAATTAAAAATAAATGTTAAGAAAAAGAGCTGTGTGCCAGTATAACACACACAAAAAGCCAGATAGGACCAGTTTAACTTAGGAGGGACCAAATCAGCCTTTGGACAGCAAAGAACAGCAAGATCAGGAGAAACTGTGTAGACACCAATAATTTGTGAATTCACACCTCCTTCTCCAGAACAATAATGCACTTTACGAACCTAGGTGTCACCAAAAGGATACAGAGAGGAAGGAGCAAGCACTTCTCTGAAGCTTCTGAGTCATAAAAAGAACTTGGATTTACTGAATCAAATAAAATTAAACCTAGTCTTCACTAGCAGAAGACTTCCATGTAATTACATGCTCTGATGCCCCCAGAGATGGTACAGGGACTGGGCCAAGGACTGGGGCAAGTATGGGGAAAGGAAGATGAATTATAAAATAATGAAGAATCAATAATTTTAAAAAAAAATAAGCAGTTAGTCACTCAGTCGTGACCAACTTTTTGACTCCATGGACTGTAGCCCGCCAGGCTCCTCTGTCCATGGGATTCTCCAGGCAAGAATACTGGAGTGGGTTGCCACGCCCTCCTCCAGGGATCTTCCCCACCCAGGGATCAAACCCAGGTCTCCTTCATTGCAGGTGGATTCTTTACCATCTGAGCCACCAGAAAAGCTATTGACAGTGAAGACAGGAAAGATGGGCTGAGTTGTGGAAAATCCAAAAGTAGATGTTACCCATTTAAAATGACGTCCATTTTCTGCAGCCCTCTGGTTCTTCCATCTTCTCTATCCTCCGTGTCACAACCTGTCACTTAGAAAGGGTAATTTTTCTATTACTCTGATTATCTTTCCAAGAATCCACCAAGTAATTTTTTGTCCCTTCCCTCATCAGGTAAATAAACAATCAAATGAAGATTTTTTTAAAAAAAAGTGAAAAGGGAAAGATGTAAAAAGCCGTGAAGGATCTGAGTGAACAAGTTACCTGTCCCAGTTTCTTGGGTACAGGTGTAAGACTTGGGACCTCTGGGCCGGTGAACAAGGACTTTATTAATAGCAGCCAGAGGATCAGCATTTTTACTGCTCCTCTTCACCCAAGTTCCAGCAGAGCAAAGAAGAGGGCCAGGTTGACACCTACTCTCATAGATTGCATTACAGGAGAGGAAGCTCCCAAGCTCATGGAACTCAGACCTTTTATACAGGACAATATCATGCCTGCCTTTTGTCCCAAAGGAAGTTAACATGTTTATTATATTACATAGTAAACAAACTTTCATTGTCTCTGAAAGGAGACCCTATCTCTACTGTTCATTGTTCACTTCATAAATATTCTTGGAAAGGTAGTCTGGAACAAAGATAGTCTGCTCTAAAGATGTGTGGAAAAATGAGAGATCTATGGAAAATTGTTTCCCAATGTAAGGCTGTGACCCTCTCCCCGCTAATTATTTATTATATATGATGAAGGTTATCCTCTCCCTGGGCTTTCCAGGTGGCTCTGTGGTAAAGAATCTGCTTGCCAATGCTGGAGATGTTGGTTCAATCCCTGGGTCAGACAGAACCCCTGAAGAAGGAAATGCCCCCCACCCCTCAACAGCATTCTTGCCTGGGAAATCCCACAGGCTTTCCAGATCCCACAGAGGAAACTGGTGGCCTACAGCCGATCGGGCCATGAAAGAGTCGAACACAACCTAGTGATCAAACAACAACAACATCCTTTACCTGCCAGAGGTAGGAGTTGTTAAACAACACTTGAGGAGGAGTTATTTTTTCAAACCACAAAGTGTAACATCACTGGTCTGAGTCAGTTTGGGCAGTTATATCAAGATAACATAGACTGGGTGACTTCACAACACACACTTATTTCTCATAGTTCTGGACATTGAGGAGTCCAAAATCAAGACCCTAGTAGATCCAGTGTCTGGTAAAGATGCTTTTCCTCGTTGCAGACACGATTGCTCTACCGTTACATGGCAAAGAGAGACAGGAAGCAAGAAAGCTTGCTGGTGCTTGCTCTCTCTCACTCATGAGCGGGCACACCACTCTCACCCTCTCTCTCTCTCTCTCTCTCTCTCACTCTCTCTCTCTCACACACACACACACAATCTTTCTCTCTCCCCCACTGTTTCTCTCTTGCTCTCTCTCTCTCTCTCACACACACACACACTCTCACTCACTCTCTCTCTCTCTCTCACTCTCTCACCCACTCTCTCTCTCTCTCACTCTCTTTCTCACACGGGCACACACACACACACACTCTTTCTCTCTCTCTCTCCCACTGTTTCTCTCTCTCACTTGGTCTCACACTCTCTCTCTCTTGCTCTCTCTCTCTCTCTTGCTCTCTCACTCACTCTCTCTCTCACTCACTCTCTCTCTCTCTCACCCTCTCTCTCTCTCTCTCCCTCTCTCTCTCACTCTCTCACACCCCCACACACACACTTTCTCTCTCTCTCCCACTGTTTCTCTCTCACACACACACTCTCTCTCTCTCTTGCTCTCTCACTCTCTCTCTCTCTCACACACGCTCTCTCTCTCATTTCTTCTTATAAGCGGGGGGGGGGGGCCTTAATCCTGTCATGAGGGCTCCAGTCTCATGAGTCAATTACTTAATTACTTTCCAAAGGCTTCACCTGCCAATATTATCCTATTGGGGTTTAGGGTCTCAGCATATGAATTTTAGGGGGACACAAACATACGATCCGTAATATCTCTGAAATTCGACAACTGGTTGAAAAGGAGACTAGGGAAAAAGTGATATTTCATCCATGCGAGAAAAGTGAAAGAAAGTGAAAGCGACGTCTCTGAGTCGCGTCCGACTCCCTGCGGCCCCATGGACTGAAACCCACCAGGCTCCTCCATCCACGGGGTTTTCCAGGCAAGAGTACGGGAGTGGGTTGCCATTTCCTGCTCCAGGGGATCTTCCCAACCTAGGGATTGAACCTGGGTCTCCTGCATTGTAGGCAGACGCTTTACCGTCTGAGCCACCAGAGAAGTGGAAATGATATTTAAACTTTGTTTGTTATATGACATATTTATCTTAACTGCTTAACTGGATTTTTTTGGTTCTCTTTAAATCCAGACTACATATTCAAGTAGCAATTTCCCACATCCCTCTCCCAGGGCTGAGTGCATAGAAGGTAATAAATACCCTTGCTGGTACAGTGACTTAATTTGAGCCTGGTAGGGGCACAGCATTGCTGGGAACCATGGATAGTGCTTTTAATGTCTGGCTGCAGGAGCAGAGTGTAGAAGACCTGAATTTGCACACACTTCTTCATCACTTATCTCATTCCCCAAGAAAAGTAATCATCTCTTTAACTGCACTGTCCTTTTGGGCAATTTTGTTCATATGCAAGTTACATTTATAAAGATCAATATCTAAACTGTTTAGGCACATAATGCTTAAAAGTTAACCTATAAGGGGATTAAGCTTTAAGTGTGCAGCAGCGCTCTCTGCTTTTCAGGAACTTGGAAGCTGTACTTTATTTTTATAACTTGTATTTTTATATCAACAGTAGCTAAACTGCATAGCTGCTTTATAACTGCACACAGTAATTGTTAGAAATTGAATTCCAATACTGATGTTTCCCATTCTTAATGTTAGTCATGTTTTCTTTTAATTAATTAGATAAATAATGTTTGTAACAGGAAAAAGCCTAAAGCAAAATCTGATTTCAGGTACCAATCAAAGGGAGAGACAAAACATTCAATGCTCATTGTGTGCACAATCTTTCTTTTTAAGGTCAAGGCAGCAGATGAAACTACAGTGTTTTTTGTTGTTGCTTTGCTTACTAGAGTCAGCGTTTTCACTTCCAAGCAGGCAGCATCCCTTATTTAACAGAAAAGTTAACCTTTGCCAAATGATGGTAGAAATAACAATATAATCTTAGTTAATTTAACTAATTCTGCTTCTTTATGATCTCCTTTGATTCCTTCAAGGAGTTTGAACTTCAGGAAAAAAGGAATATCAGGGACTGACATTGCATAGCAAAGTTAAGGTGAAGGACTGAATAACTCCAGTAGAATAAGTTCTGTGTATTTCATGGTGACTTATTACTTTATTTGTTATGATACCCAGTACTTTATGAATATAATCAACTCTTCAGCACTGAACTGATGCTGTGGCAAGTGGGATTTGTTTTTGTTTTTCTCTGACATTCCCCCTTCTGAAATTAGCTATTCATATTCTAGCTCTCATTCAGCTTTATCTCATTAAATTATTTAGCAAGTCATTACTTTTAAGGTTTCACCTCCTCCTTACATAACAAGCCATTATGATTTCTCTAAGCCCTGTTTTTACTAAAACACACTGGCCCTTTTGTGGTAAACACAGCAGAGTGAAGACTGAATTATTACAACTCAGACATTTATTTAAAACTCCATTTCCTTGACAATGTATCATTCTTTACCAACAAAGACAATGAAAATAAATTCTAAAAGGTTGTAAAATCCCAGTCCTGGAAAGCCATTCTGCTAGAAATGGATAAGCCTTTCCCATGTCATCAGGATACTGTGCAAATATATGTGTATGTTTGTGTGTAATTTCTATAACTTGGCACATAAGAAACAATAAAACTTTGTGCAAATGAATTTACTCATAATGAGATCTTATATAATGTGCTTTCTGCAGTACTGTTTTTTTTTCTCCATATCAATGTCACTATGAATTCTTGAAGCTCTGCTCTATTCTGAATGTTATTATGTTCTGACTATCACTGCTCCATTTTTCCCTGGTGAGAGAGGCAAGAGGTCCAAGAAGGAGTGTCCCCTTCCTTCTCTTGCTCTCAGCGCATGAAATGCTTGCCATTGTCAACTCAATCCGGTGCCCCAGCCACTGTCATATTCACAGGCATTGCGGTGTGCGATTTACGAGGTTTACATAAAGGTTATGTGGAATAAATCACTGGCCTTTATCTTTGCCTGGTACCCTCTTTGCATTATTTATGAGCAAAGAACAATGCATCACGCTGGACTCCATGTTAGGCTGCTATAAATCACCTCGTAAAACATCCTTTTCCTGGAGATCCTGACATTAGAGTGAAGAGGCAACTCCCTCTTTTTGAGAAGAGCCATGCGGCATGTTTCAGATAATACATCAGAAAGACACTGATGGTACCTATTAATAATCATCAATCTTAGGAAGCAGTACAACCCACAGAGAAATAAATGCTCTTAATTCTGCATCCTACAAGGACTGGCACATGTCCATCCTCTAGACACCATTCAGTCATTTACTCAATAGCCTTTTGTTGAATGCTTACGACATTCCAGGCTGCACCGTTTCAAATGTTTGGAACTCTTCAGTGAGCAGAGAAACAAAACGTATGGTTTGGGCCTCGGTTCCTCCACAAAACGTCCCAAGGTAATAGCTTAAAGGTATGAAGTTTAATTTCACAAATGAACCTACAATAACTGGCATAGGGAACTGGAGGAGAAACACAGATCAGGAGGAAAGTTAATTCTAAATTGCATCATTGAACTGATTTCCCCCCATCATTGAACTGTACCCAGTGAACAACTGGAACACAATTCCCCCAGGCATCTTCTGAGGAGCCCTGTGTGGGCACCTCAGAACTGTTCACCTGAGACAGAGACGAGCAGTTCTCATCCCTAATCTCTGAGGGTTATGCATGCCATGGAAATTTAATTCACTTCTGTGGTGTCACATGGCTGAGCAGATTCCCATAGGAAGCCCATTTGGAAGCAATAGAGAAAATCCAGAGCCAAAAGCAAGAGATTGAGAGTGTTGGTAAGGCAAGGTGCCATCATGTTATACCTGCAAGCACCCGTGTGCTATAGTACTGGCTGGAGCGAAAATATGAATCAAAGAGGTGGGATGCAAGAGGTGGCTGATGCAGTCCATGCCCTTGGGGAGCCTGTATTCAAGTCATTTGCATTTTATCCAATCCAGGTGCTTTATTCGGGGCTTTCCAAAGCAAATAATGGAAATTTAAAAAAAAAAAAAACCATGGCTGCACTCATACAATAGATCTAGACCAATATATATTAAGTCTTGTTAATTTAACTTAAATTCTGTTCATTTAAGAATTGCCATGTGGGAAAAACTACAAATATAAAAAAGTTCATGCTATTTATTACAAAGTTTTATCACAGAGAAAGATTGAAGATTTTAGAATAGATATATGTCTAAGAAAGCCATCTATGGTGTGTTCATGTCTGAATAGCTCTTGTTTTATTTTATAGGTTCTACAGGATCTGAGAACAGGCTTACTTAAAAACAATCTCAACTGAGATCCTAGGTCATAGGTACTAATTGCTACCAAATTCTAAAATGCAAGCCTTCAAGTAACAGAGTAAAAAGCGAATTTTAACCCTTTCCTGAACATTTACATCTATCTACCCTTTAGAGTCTGAAAAAGCAAGAGATAACCTTAAGGAAAGAATTTTTTTGGAGAGAGTTGTCAGAGTGTTAGGACTCCTTCCCTGCTGTGGGAGGGAAATCAGAAAAGACTTTAATTTTTCAAAACCAAGGAAAGAGGCTTCATTGGTATGCCTTAGAGAACTTTAACTGTTCTCTGTGGATCTTGGAGACACAGTAGACCCTAACATTCCTGAGAAACCTAAGGAGATAGAGACCATGGTTGCCTACCTTCCCTGATTATGAAGATAAAGACAGTGGGGAAAAAAGTTGGAGATCTGGGTACAGGCTCTAGTCCCAGAATTTTCAGGTATAGTCAGAGACCTGGTAAAGGTTTTATTTTGATTCTACCCAAGAGGGTTGCCTGAATTGGGAAGGTGTCCTCAATCAAAATAATGTCTTGAGTCTCAGGAGAAGTAAAATTTTAGACCAAAAACAAAAAAGCATTTACCACACCAAGGAAAATACATTTAAAACATCCCCATCAATGGGAACAGAAAAAAGAGTCTTTAGAAACTCTACAAAATCACTTTGAGGAAGAAAAAGCGTTTTAAATATTTACCAAATGTATAGGTTCTCCATGTGGAAGACCCTTAAAGACCTAAAGTCTAAAAAGTATGTGGCCACTGTAATCATTTACAAATGGAACCAAGATGGGTTATCTTCCATAGCTGGATCATGTGGTACTAGCAGGATGAATCATGGACCCTACAGACAATGAAGGGGAGAAGGAAGAGAAAGAAAGAAAGAAAGACAGAAAAGAAAAACTAAAAGTTGGAAGCATGTTCATGGACTGACAGTATACCTGGAATGGAAGGCAAGCACTAATCAGAGAACTTCTCTTCTGTTCCTGACATTAATATCATGAACTTTTCATAATAAATGTCTCATAATAAACTATACTTGCAAACCTTCCAGATATCATAGAACATGACATCAAGATCACACATAATGAAAAGCAAAGATGGAAGATGAAGATAAACAAGCATAACGATGCTTAAAGCTGGAGGAGGCTGACAGGCTACCTGACTATATCATCCTAGGACCAGCCACCCAAGAAAGGGAGACCTCAGATTATGGACCTAGGTACATGTTCTCTAGCAAACAGTCAACTTACCTTTGTACTCAAGGATGAGTAAAGTGATCAAATATAAGCCCTTAAATGCTATTTTATATCAATCTTTCTGCAGAGTTTCTAAATTCTTAATGGATGAAATGTAGTAAGATTGAACTATCTTCCTAAACATGAAAATTGTGGGAGGAGGCAGCAATTTCAACTGACTTCAGTTGTTTCAAGTGAGTTTATATCACCTCCCTCATTTGCTGTCTGATCATAACTCTTTAATACCATGAAAAACTGGTGACCCAAGTGGATGACACACCATATTATCGATAAATGAAACCAAAGCAACCAGCTGAAAAATGAGAACTTAGGAAATCAACAATTTGCTTTTGCTTTGTGACATCAAGTGACTAATTTGAATGATTTTCTCTTAAAGAGCAGAGTAGAAACTGTGAGGGTGAGAGTGCTATACTGAAAACACACAAGGCCAACAAGGGTCAACTGCAACCTGTTGTACAAAGACAATCAAATGACCAGATAGTCTGTCTTTGGAGAGAGAATTAGCTTCTGTTTTATCCTTGAAAATTTACTCAGACTTTGCAGATATATCAGACACTCCCAAGTGCCAGATTAATCATGCTAAGAGATTTTGCTAAAATAAACAATCTCTGTAAAGAAAACATTAGCAAAGTTTAGGAAGGAGAGAATTTCCGTTCGCTCTGAGAAGTCTCTGTTCTGGTGTTCAGACTGTGATGGATGATGACCAGCCCCTTAAGTGAGCAGAGCCCAACCAACTTTGTGATTTGTCTTCCTTTTTCTAGAAAGGACTTAGCAAAGAGAAACTGATGGAAGTTGTGCTTTTACCTGGATTTAGAGTAGGAACTAGATTGGATTTTTCTTTTAGGATCAAAAAAAAAAATTCCAGAAACCACAGATTAGGACTTTGTTTATATTTGTTTATTTGAATTCTAACCTACTACTATACTCAGTAAATAGCTTTCTTTAAATTGATGGAGTCCCGCAGCAGTTTAACATTCTAGGTAAATATGATGTATAACAGAGTCAATTAATTACTACAGTTTCATTTTACCTTAATTACCAAATCTCTGGTGTGAAATATCAACAATTTATGATCAGCATAGACTAAACTTAGGTCATTGTAACTATTACCAACCCCTAAATTTAATTTTACAGACGAGAAAGAGATCATTAAAGTTTGTGCCTTAATTTTAATATCTTATTATGTGATGTGTATAGTGTTTTATCATTTTGCTTTCTTCTCAGTTAATGTTTTCCCTAATATGATTAACTCATTTTATAGACTTTTAGAATTAAAATCTATGTGGCCAACATCATGAGCCATTGTTCACAGCATCTGGGCTTCTGGCCCTTGTTTTCTATTATATTTCAGTAAAGATGAAGTTAGTCCTGAAAAGCTACAATTTTTTAAGGCACAGACAATTGGACTCTCATCCTCCTACCATCCTTTCAAAAGTATAAGATTACAGTTTCAGAAGTCATGTCCTTTAAAAAAGCAATTCCTGATAGAAAGGGAGAAGAAAAAATCATTTGTAGTATCTTTCCAAGGTTCTAAACAGGGATGGGGGGAGCATCCTAATGATGTAAGTCACAAAGAGCAGTAAACAAGAACCACATCTAATGTGTATTTTTTATCTCCAGCACTGACATAATGATTGAAACAAGCCAGACCACAAGGGTGGCAAAAATGATGACTTTGATTCAAAGAGGCTATTTTCACTTCAGTTTACTGTAAATCAGAAAGCAAGCAGTGTAAGAAGTATAACTAGATAAAGACACAGATGAGTAGAGAGCTCATTCGGTCTTCCCAAAATCTTCAACTGCGTAGAACATCGGTGTCCAATGCAGTCCTGATAGAGGGAAAAAAAAGAAATCCCCGTTCAAAGCCATGGGCTTTCGCCTTTTATGTGGTGGAGATGAGCAAAGGGCTCCAACTTCTGCTTCTCCAAAGCAGTTCCAACTTTTCATTCAATGTCTTTCCACCAGGAAATTCTTGCTGTGACCCAAGTACATACTCCAAAACCTGCAGCAGGCCTAGTCAGGGTGCACTACACCAGCCCTTTCATATGCCTTTTTTAAAAAAAATATAAACTTATTTATTTTATTTTCTTTTTTTTTATTTTTTAAATTTTAAAATCTTTAATTCTTACATGCGTTCCCAAACATGAACCCCCCTCCCACCTCCCTCCCCACAACATCTCTCTGGGTCATCCCCATGCACCAGCCCCAAGCATGCTGCACCCTACATCAGACATGGACTGGCGATTCAATTCTTACATGACAGTATACATGTTAGAATTCCCATTCTCCCAAATCATCCCACCCTCTCCCTCTCCCTCTGAGTCCAAAAGTCTGTTATACACATCTGTGTCTTTTTTCCTGTCTTGCATACAGGGTCGTCATTGCCATCTTCCTAAATTCCATATATATGTGTTAGTATACTGTATTGGTGTTTTTCTTTCTGGCTTACTTCACTCTGTATAATTGGCTCGTTTCATCCATCTCATCAGAACTGATTCAAATGACTTCTTTTTAACAGCTGAGTAATACTCCATTGTGTCTATGTACCACAGCTTTCTTATCCATTCATCTGCTGATGGACATCTAGGTTGTTTCCATGTCCTGGCTATTATAAACAGTGCTGCGATGAACATTGGGGTACATGTGTCTCTTTCAATTCTGGTTTCCTTAGTGTGTATGCCCAGCAATGGGATTGCTGGGTCATAAGGTAGTTCTATTTGCAATATTTTAAGGAATCTCCAGACTGTTCTCCATAGTGGCTGTACTAGTTTGCATTCCCACCAACAGTGTAGGAGGGTTCCCTTTTCTCCACACCCTCTCCAGCATTTATTGCTTGCAGATTTTTGGATCGCAGCCATTCTGACTGGTGTGAAGTGGTACCTCATTGCGGTTTTGATTTGCATTTCTCTAATAATGAGTGATGTTGAGCATCTTTTCATGTGTTTGTTAGCCATCCGTATGTCTTCTTTGGAGAAATGTCTATTTAGTTCTTTGGCCCATTTTTTGATTGGGTCGTTTATTTTTCTGGAATTGAGCTGCATAAGTTGCTTGTATATTTTTGAGATTAGTTGTTTGTCAGTTGCTTCATTAGCTATTATTTTCTCCCATTCAGAAGGCTGTCTTTTCACCTTGCTTATATTTTCCTTTGTTGTGCAGAAGCTTTTAATTTTAATTAGATCCCATTTGTTTATTTTTGCTTTTATTTCCAGAATTCTGGGAGGTGGATCATAGAGGATCCTGCTGTGATTTATGTCGGAGAGTGTTTTGCCTATGTTCTCCTCTAGGAGTTTTATAGTTTCTGGTCTTACATTTAGATCTTTAATCCATTTTGAGTTTATTTTTGTGTACGGTGTTAGAAAGTGATCTAGTTTCATTCTTTTACAAGTGGTTGACCAGTTTTCCCAGCACCACTTGTTAAAGAGATTGTCTTTACTCCATTGTATATTCTTGCCTCACTTTCACCGCTACTATTCAACATAGTTCTGGAAGTTTTGGCCACAGCAATTAGAGCAGAAAAAGAAATAAAAGGAATCCAAATTGGAAAAGAAGAAGTAAAACTCTCACTGTTTGCAGATGACATGATCCTCTACATGGAAAACCCTAAAGACTCCAACAGAAAATTACTAGAGCTAATCAATGAATATAGTAAAGTTGCAGGATATAAAATCAACACACAGAAATCCCTTGCATTCCTATACACGAATAATGAGAAAGTAGAAAAAGAAATTAAGGAAACAATTCCATTCACCATTGCAACGAAAAGAATAAAATACTTAGGAATATATCTACCTAAAGAAACTAAAGACCTATATATAGAAAACTATAAAACACTGATGAAAGAAATCAAAGAGGACACTAATAGATGGAGAAATATACCATGTTCATGGATCGGAAGAATCAATATAGTGAAAATGAGTATACTACCCAAAGCAATTTACAAATTCAATGCAATCCCGGTCAAGCTACCAGCCACATTTTTCACAGAACTAGAACAAATAATTTCAAGATTTGTATGGAAATACAAAAAACCTCGAATAGCCAAAGCAATCTTGAGAAAGAAGAATGGAACTGGAGGAATCAACTTGCCTGACTTCAGGCTCTACTACAAAGCCACAGTCATCAAGACAGTATGGTACTGGCACAAAGACAGACATATAGATCAATGGAACAAAACAGAAAGCCCAGAGATAAATCCACACACATATCGACACCTTATCTTAAACTTATTTATTTTAATTGAAGGTTAATTACTTTACAATATTGTATTGGTTTTTCCATACATCAACATGAATCCACCACAGGTGTACACGTGTTCCCCATCCTGAACCCCCCTCCCTCCTCCCTCCCCGTACCATCCCTCTGCGTTTTGAATTCAGTTTATAACTCGCTATTCTCAGCAGACACAGAGTTTTTACGTCTCCACCCTTGCTCATACTGCTCTAATGCTGTTATAAAACTCCTGCTCATTTTAATTTACATTTCTCACCATTCAACACACAGTTTATTCACCCCTATTTCTAATCGAAACAATTGTTCCTTCCTCTCTCTTGCAGCTTCAAATGAAGCTTGCATTTCCTTGGCATCAATTTAATCTACCTTATAAAACACATATTAAATTAACATTAAAATGCATTCCAGTATACACTGCTGCTGCTGCGTCGCTTCAGTCGTGTCCGACTCTGTGCGACCCCAGAGATGGCAGCCCGCCAGGCTCCCCATCCCTGGGATTCTCCAGGCAAGAACACTGGAGTTGGCTGCCATTTCCTTCTCCAATGCATGAAAGTGAGAAGGGAAAGTGAAATCGCTCATTCATGTCCGACTCTCAGCAACTCCATGCACTGCAGCCCACCAGGCTTCTCCATCCATGGGATTTTCCAGGCAAGAGTACTGGAGTGGGGTGCCATTGCCTTCTCCACCAGTATACACTAGATAAAGACAAATACTGTTTGATTCTAATTATACGAGGTACCTAGAATAGTCGAATTCATAGAGTCAGAAGATACATCAGTAGATGCCAGGGTCTGGGGTGGGGGGGAGGGGAAATGGGGAGTTGATATTTAAAGGGGACAGAGTTTCAGTTTGTTCTGTGTTGAGTCGCTCACTCGTGTCTGACTCTTTGTGACCCCATGGACTGCAGCACACCAGGTTTCTCTGTTCATGGGGATTCTCCAGGCAAGAATACTGTAGTGGGTTGCCATGCCCTCCTCCAGGGCATCTTCCCAACCCAGGGATCGAACCCAGGTCTCCCTCATTGCAGGCAAATTCTTTACTGTTTGAGCCACCAGGGAAGCCTCAGAGTTTCAGTTTAGGCAGGTGAAAAATTCAGGCGATGGATTATGGTGAGCATTTCACAACAATGTGAACGTACTTAGTGCCACTGAACTGTATAGTTAAATATGGTTAAAATATAATATTTTATATTATGGGACTTTTACCCCAATAAAAACATTTAAAAATAAAAATAAATAAAGCATTTATATGATTATATCTTTCCTTCTATGTACACAATAGAAGATCCCTAACAGCACTAATCTCTGTAAACAAGACTGTGCCTACATAAAAGAGATGTTCTTAAATACAAATAAATTAATGAGTTCATTCACCCCTTACCATCAGAAAGGTTTGGAATAGGGTCTGATGGAAGCAGCAGGAGCAATAAAGGAACTTAATAGCATCTTAACCTTTCTTCATGGTGAATCTAGGTTCCAGTCCTGGGAACCAGGCCTCAGACACTATCTTTAAAGCTCCACGCTTCTTTGAGTACTTGTTCCTCCACATTTCTGTCAATGACACACTGAAAATGTAAGTATGGGTAGTAATGCTTAACAAAGACCTCCAATTGATGTGTATGTGTTCGTTTTCCCCCACTTTTAAAAAAAATTTTTTTATTGAAATATAGTTGATTTACAGTATTGTTAGTTTCCAAAGTATAGGAAAGTGGTTCGGTTATACACATATATTTTTACATTCTCTTCCATTACTGGTTATGACAAGATATGGGGTACAGCTCCCTGTGCTTATACAGCAGGTCCTGGTTGGCTATCTGTTTGTTTTTGTTTTGTTTTGTTTTGTTTTATGTTGTAGTACATATATTTTAATTCTAAACTCCTAAGTTATCGCTCCCCCTTTTCCTTTTGGTAACCATAAGTTTGCTTTCTAAGTCTGTGAGTCTGATTTATAAATAAGTTCATCTACATCAATTCTTTTAGATTTCACATATAAGTGATATCATATGGTGTTTGTCTTTGTCTGACTTATTTCACTAAGTCTGATAATCTCCAAGTCCATCCATGTTGCTCCAAATGGCATTCTTTGTTTTGATAAATTTCTAACATAGAGAAAAGTTAAAAGAAAACCACAGTGATTGCGCTATATTTTCAGAGACCAGATTTACCATATATTAACATTGTGCTATACTTTTCTTTCTGGAGAAGGAAATGGCAACCCACTCCAGTACTCTTGCCTGGAAAATCCCATGGATGAAGGAGGCTGGTGGGCTACAGTCCATGGCATAAGAAACAGTCAGACACGACTGAGCAGCTTCACTTTCACTTTTCATATTTTTCCTTTCTTCCCTCCTTCTTTCCTTCCTTTCCCGATTTCTTCCTTTCCTTCATTACTTCAATTTATCTCTCTACCTTTCTTTTTGAACACATTTTAAAGTAAATTGCATATATCATACTTCACTCCTAAATGATTCAATATGTCCTAAAAACAGGTTTATTATTCTCAATAACTACAATAATCTGTCATATGCAAAACAATGTATAACATACTGAAATGTGTACATTTTCCTCATTGTATTTTCCCCAAAATGTACTTTACGGCTTCTAGCTTTCTTTTATTATTTTTTTTAATCCAGGATTCAAACATGAATTGTGCATAGCATTAAACTGCCATGTTTCTTTAGCCTTCTTTAACCTAGAACACTCCCTAATCTTTTTTCCTAATTTAACATTAATATTGAGGAGTTCAGGTCCATTTTCCTATAGAATTCTACAATCTAGATTTATCCAGGTTTTCCACACGAGGAAATTGAAGTTAAAGAGTTTGCATGAGAATAGTTCAAAAGTATTTCCATCACTGTCATGAGATATTTGATGTCAGACTGAACAGTCATTTGATTGACTCTGAGTTTGATCACTGGAATGACGTTTGCCAGAATTCTGTATTGTAGAGTTACTTATCTCTATCTTGGATGAATTACAAATTTGTTGTTTGGTACATTGAGACCATGTGAATATTCTGTCCCACAATTACTTTTACACAGTAGTTTCAGATCTGTTTAGGATCCTTGCCTGAAACAATTATTAGAGTGCTGTTTTTAAAATGGTGGTTTTTAAATTCTATCATTTCTTCTACCTTCATTAGCTGTTATTCTTCTTTGAAGAAGAGATATTGTCTCCTCTTTTTTAGCATCACTATGACTCCTGGATTCTTTTTCTCTGATTGTTTTTATTGTTGTTGCTGCTTGGTTTATTTTACTGAAGTATAGTTGATTTACAATGTTGTGTTAATTTTTGCTGTATACCAAAGTGACTCAGTTATACATATATATACATTCTTTTCCATTACGGTTTATCATAGAATATTGAATATCATTCCCCGTGCTATACAATGAGGTGAAGTTGCTCAGTCGTGTCCGACTCTTTGCAACCCCGTGGGCTGTAGCCTACCAGGCTCCTCCATCCATGGGATTCTCCAGGCAAGAATACTGAGTGGGTTGCCATTTCCTTCTCCAGGGGATCTTCCCGACCCAGGGATCGGACCCAGGTCTCCCGCATTGGAGGCAGATGCTTTAACGTCTGAGCCACCAGGGAAGCCATGTCCTACAATAGGACTATATTGTTTATCCATCTGGATTCATTTTTTATTTAATAAGTTATAATCTATTTACAATCTATTGCCATCATTATACTTCTCAATGCTCAAATTATTCTAAATTCGATCAGTGATTTCCCCTTCAAGTTGGATGTTATGTGTGTATTTTTTTTCACTAGTCCTTGAGCATTTCCTTGATATTCATGTTTATTATATAATGAGCTTATACCAATTTTACCAGTTCAAATTCAAGACCACAGAGTTCTTTCACTCTTTCTCCTATTTTATATTTGTAACTTTCTTTACCAAATGAGACACCTAATTCCAAAGAATATCAACATATTTCCTTATTTGTTCTATCCAATACAAACAAAACGTTTTCATAATTAAACATCAATCTCATCATAAAAACTAAGACGAATAAAGAGGTTTCAAGAGCTGTTTGTAATTCTTTATATCTTCAGGCACTAATTATCAGAGGTAAAAATACTATGATCAAAAGTTACTTGCATTATTTTTGCTAAGTGGTTATATATCAATCAGATATAGTTAGATTTATTTGTTTTTTTTTAATATTCACTTTCAGGTACTTTTTTCACTTTTTAGTTTAATTATTAAGTATATATTTACATGTTTCAAGTGTCAAAACTATCTAAAAACATATGATCAAGGACATCTCACCACCATCCTTATCCCTTTTATCCTAGTCCTACCCACTCCCCATAGATGCCATTTTCAACAGTTTACCTTTACTAAGTTTTTCTTTTCTAAATAAGCAATATTGGTGTTTCACCTTTCACATGCAAAAAGTAACATGGACTCTTGAATTCTGATTTTTTTAAACTTAACAATGGATTTGAGAAATCAAAATCACTCCATATTAGTTTATACAGAATGTCTAATATTTTTCAGCGGAGAAGTTCTCCATTGTATAGCTCTAACTTAGATTATTATTCAGTGAATAATGTATGTCTCCTCTGCTTGAACAGTTGTTTCCAATATTTTGCTATCACAAATAATACAAATACTGCCAAATGAGCAATATTGCGCATAACTATGGGAGAGCATCTTCAAGGAACATTCCTAGATCTGGCATTCGGAGTCACAAAATAAATTCATTTATAATTTTTGGTAGATGTTTCCAAATTCTCTTCTATAGATGCTGTACCATTTTACATTCTTATCAGCAATATACAAGTATCATTCTCCAAAGACTCACCAGTAGACTATGTTATTGAACATTTGAATTTTTGCCATGAGAAATGAGAAATAATTATTTCAGTATAGCTTTAATTCGTGTTTCACTTATTATGAGTGAAGTTGAGCATCTTCTCAAATTTTTCAAAGACCATTTTTATTGACTTTTTGTGTGACCTAAAATAGTTTGTTTTCCATAGTTCCTGAAATTAATAAAAATGTGGGGTATTTTTACTATATCTACTCTGGATTTCTTAACATGGCTTCAGAGAAGTTCCAATTTCCCTAGTAATATTGTATGTGTTGAAGCATTGTTTCAGAAATTCTCATGATGTCTCAGAGAAAAATTATATTCACTGGAACCATATGGAGAAGTTTCCACTAGACCTTATGGCACACTGATTCTTTTGCTCACATAGAAATCATTCTTTTAAGTACACTGATAAAGGTGCTGTGGGAAGCATTTGGAGAACTGGATCGATGCAGAGAGGATGTTCAGTTCAGTTCAGTTCAGTTCAGTCTTCAGTCGTGTCCGACTCTTTGCGACCCCATGAATCGCAGCACGCCAGGCCTCCCTGTCCATCACCAACTCCCGGAGTTCACTCAGACCCACGTCCATCAAGTCGGTGATGCCATCTAGCCATCTCATCCTCTGTCGTCCCCTTCTCCTCCTGCCCCCAATCCCTCCCAGCATCAGAGTCTTTTCCAATGAGTCAACTTTTCGCATGAGGTGGCCAAAGTACTGGTGTTTCAGCTTTAGCATCATTCCTTCCAAAGAAATCCCAGGGCTGATCTTAGTGTCCCCTTTATCAGCTGATTCTTTGAAGCCAGCTTCATATCACCACTGCCAGTTTGATCATAATGAGCTCTCTCTCTCCCTACATGATCTGATGGAAAATCACATATACATTAACCTCAGTCCATTTCCTTATTTATTCAAATAGGTGTTGAATCTTTATAGAGTGTGTGTCACTAGCTCTTAAAATATCATTATTCTATATTATATATTGTGATCACCTACATTTGAGATTGCCTCTCTAGTCTGCCAAGGGTGAGTACAGACGTCAGTCTTGTGAAAGGTCTGCAGTATGTCAGTTTCCCCTCCACTTCCTGCTCCACCTCATTAGTTTGAATCATTTAAAGGTCATTGACTTGTCACTGAAGGTCACATAAGCGTACACCATTAGTTAGACTCTAGCACAATTATTCTGCTTTTATCACAACCCATCAAGGGACAAGAAGTCTGAAGATTTTATCTTTATGAAAACCATCCTGCCAGGCAACAAGAACCAGACAAGCTTATGAGGTCACTTAGAACAGCTTGGAGACCAGTGAGGAGTAATGATATTAAGATATAACACTTGAATTATTTATTGAAGCAAATTTTATGTGCAAAGTATTCCTCTCCTTAAAGCAAATGCTCTGACTACTGAAGAATCTTCTTAAACCAAATGTCCTAACAACTGAAATGCCATTTTCTCAGGTTACAAAAAGAGCAAGAAATGTTGCTATGTTAGATAACTATTGTTTAGGTTGTCAATTCCATTCTCCACTTCCTTCTACCTGCCCTGTGTCCCGCATGCTTGTGTTTATGCCCTCTTCCCCACAGGATCTTGGCTGGAATCAGTAA
Organism: Capra hircus; assembly: GCF_001704415.2. NCBI lineage: Eukaryota > Metazoa > Chordata > Mammalia > Artiodactyla > Bovidae > Capra > Capra hircus. Next base: position 9,548,830 of record NC_030817.1, read on the forward strand.
AAGCAGATGATTGGCAGGAGCTCTGGGTGGGAGGCAGAGAATGTGGTAGGGATCGTGATTCCCCTGGACCTAACCCTAGAAGCTCACAAGGGGCCAGGTAGGGCCCTGGAACAAGGTCATAGCCCTATCAGTGGGCCCTCTATGCCCAGTAACTGCTTTTTCCACTTAGGTTTCAGATGTAGAAGTAGCAATAATTCCTGCTGTTATCAGCTCCAGGGTGAGTTCACCATTCCTGTAGGTGACCCTCGTTTGGTGAAAACTCCCTGCATTTCGCTCCCTGCAAATTAATCAGCTGGAGGGTACCACCTGTTTCCTAGAAGGACCCTGACTATCCTTGTTACCTGTGTCATTCTGCTATTCTTTTCATACCCAACAGGACGTTAACCGAAAGCCACATTAACCCTGACCTTGCATTACTTGAAGCAGAGTAATTTGTGATTAATGTTTTCTCTTAAAAAGAATTAAGTTTTCCAGTGAAAACATATCAGGGCTTTTGTGTCATTAAGCTGGATGCTTTTCAGTGACAGGAGACCTATATGGATGTACAGAAATGTGATGCATTGTGATTGCAGCATCCCAGTCTGCTTTCTCAATAAGAATTCTCTGAATATAAGTCCATACACCGACTTTCTGAAAATGAAGTATCTCTCTCCATTGGTTGACTTTCAGGATTTTAGTTCCCCAACCAGGGACTGAACCAGGGCCCTTGGCGATGAAAGCATGGAGGGAATGCTGCCAGGGAATTCCCTCTCCATGCGTCTTCAAGGACTCTTCTCAAAACCTGTTTGTGTTCTCTCTACCATATAAATAAAGTCAAATGTGTAGTTGAAAATGGATTTTTTAAAAGTCAGGTAATCATTCCTATATCTTGTTAAACTTAACATCAGGACATGAGAGAACACCATCGCTGAAAAGAGTATACAGAATAATATTTCACATTACACTGCTGTTTCAGGTCATCATTATAAGTGCTAATTATTATATGCTGTTGTACTGAATAAAAACTACTGCAATGAACAGATTTTTCTCTACATTAAATGACCCAGCATACATGAACCATGTTCCATCACTTCTCATGTCTTTTTTTTTTAAGTGTGTAATGTCCTTTCATTGTCAGTATTATGGTTTTCTCCCAACACTACACTAATGTCTCTTTTGAAAAGCAGTCATGTGGTTTAGAAGAAGGGGCTGACTTTGACCTTTCCTGCAGTTTCAGGGGGATGTCTAGTCAGGGTAATTCCACAGCCCTTGTTTCGGCATGACAGAGTCAGGACTTGCCAATACAGGTGTTCAGTCAGTCGTGTCCAACTCTTTGTGACCCCATGAATGTAGCCTGCCAGGGTCCTCTGTCCATGGGATTGTCCAGGCAAGAATACTGGAGTGAGTTGCCATTTCCTTCTCCAAGGACTTGCCAATATCCTGACCAAAACCACTGACTGATTCAGATGTAGCAAAATCAGAAACAAGTTCCTCATAGGCACTGAATGTGAATGAAGAAACACACCATTGACACCAAATTTCTGAACTCTGAAAAGCAAAGCTGAGGATGAAACCAAATACAGTATCATGGCACTAGTAGGGCTATAGAATTGACATCTGATTGAACGTGACTGAAGACTACCCTACCAGAGGGTCTCTCCAATTACACAATTCAGTAAATTGTTTTATCTGGTTTGAGTTGGCTTTTTGGTGTTTACTTTCAAAATCACTGAAAGACCTTTCTCTCAATTAACTGCAGCTCTTTCCACTGTCTTGCTTGTCATTGTGTTAGACTCTAGCATCATTTTCTCACTGCATTTCATTCTCCAATTGGCCTTCTTTTTGCTGTGAATTATAAAGTGGGACCATAAAGAAAGCTGAATGCCAAAGAATTGATGCTTTTGAACTGTGGTGTTGGAAAAGACCCTTGAGAGTCCCTTGGACTGCAAGAAGATCCAACCAGTCCATTCTAAAGGAGATCAGTCCTGGAAGCACTTGGAAGGACTGATGCTGAAGCTGAAACTCCAATACTTTGGCACCCGATGGGGAGAACTGACTCCTTAGAAAAGAGCCTGATGCTGGAAAGATTGAAGGCAGGAGAAGGGGACGACAGAGGATGAGATGGTTAGCTGGCATCTCTGATTCAATGGACATGGGTTTGAGCAAGCTCTGGTGATGGACAGGGAGACCTGGCATGCTGCAGTCCATGGATTCGTAAAGCATTGGACATAACTTAGTGAGTGAACTGAACTGTAGAAAGGACTAGTCAAACTTGAAAATGAAAGTTTACTTTATATGTAGCTTCCAAGATTATAGGAGAAACTCCAGGACTTACTCTACAGAGCACCATGGAATAGTATGTGAGCTTGTGATAACTAATACCTAAGATAACTAATGACCTCACCACTTGGAGGTCATTTCTACACACTTCATACATATGCTCAAGACTGCTGAACCACTGGACACTTAATTCCTAGCTACATGGGAAGTAACTGTACTTATTGACTCTTTCAAGAGCACATGTATGTGTGTGGTCTGTGGAGAAATTTCTCCCTGCCACATTCAGAAAACTGGAATAAATATAATGGATTATTCCTTAAATGGTAGGCACTTTTCTTTCTTAGCATTTATTTGTTATTCATTGGATTCATTAAGAAGTCTAATGCTAAAGCATTTGTAATAGCAAAAATTGCAAATTCACAGCATACTGCTTGAATGTTGATGCAGTGATACATCTTTCAGGGTTCATGCATTTTGTCAGAACATTGTTTTAATAAATTAACAACACCAGAAAAAATAATAAGAGAAAAAAATCTTGTCATCTTGGGCATTGTAATTCTTGATTCCCTCAAAGCCTGACATCTTAAGCATTAACAATAGGGAAAGTTTGAATTTTAATGTCACCAATTCAGAGATGACCCAAGAAAAGAATTTTTCTTTCTTATGAGTTGAGAGGTCAGAGTTCATCAATATCAGCTTTGCTCATGAACCAAAAGTGCCAACCTCATTGATACAGTTCAATTTTCCAAAAAAATATTCTATTCAATTTCTTCTGTGATTTCTCCTGTAATATATATTCACTCTGTACTTTATTCTTTTTCTTGTTGTTTTTGTAATCCTCAACTGCTAACTTTGGTAGTATCCATTTTGGTGTACGTATTCTCTTAGGTAGATATCTTGAGAGTGGGAACAACAACCCCTTTTGTTTCTAGCAACACTTTTTAGGACTTCTAATGTATAATATATCAGCTATTCTCTTTTCTGGGAACGCTGGAGGGTTACAGTTCCATAAACCTTTGCAGTTGTGGCTGCTCATGTGAATATTTATAACTAATAAAATGTGATCAGAAGTGATACTGTCACTTCTTGGCTGAGACAATGAAGACCATCTATGTGCAATTCTCCAGTTCCTCTTTCCTCACTGCCCTGAGCCAGGAAGCTGTGTGTCCAGCTGATGTTGTAACTGAAAGATAACAGAGTTGCCATACCCTGGGATCTCTGACTAAGCCTCTTTATCTGGTATAGTATGAATGTGAAGTAAATCTCTCCCATCAAACCATGTTCAGAGTTACCTTCACAGCATAAGAATAAATTATCCTTATGAATACAACCGTGCATATGAGAAATCATTACCAATTTATAGTTGAATTGACTTTTAATTAAGTCAGTCCTATCTACTATATTTCATTTTGAGCAAAGTAATCAGGCCAGCATATTTGATTTTCCCCTTTTCTTTAGTACAGGCATAGCTGTTTGTCCTGGGTGAAAGAATTCTTTGAAAAGCTCTATCAGAAGCTCTCAACCTGGAATCAAATAACATTTCAGAAACCTTGAGACCTAAGCCTGTTGTTGTCTATGGGCTTCTTCATCTATTCTTCCTAATACAGTAGCAGACCATGCTTTCATCATGTTTCTAAGAGTCCAGAACCATAAACAGAGGAGAACTTCTAGGTCAGGTGAAACCTAAAATTTCTACAGAAAAGGACCTTAAAATCTTAACTTATGTAGAACAACAGAAAATTTGAAACTGCTTTTAGTCTAACACTCTACTATAAATACATTAAATAGTTAATTAAACTAATCAAACATTTGCTTACTTCTCAAAATTTTGTTTGAAGTAGGTATATATGAATGATTACTTCTAAAACGTTTCAAAAACATGTTTTGACCTCATTGATAAAAGAAAAAATATCAACATATTGATACAAGAAAACATACAGATCCTAAGAAAAATCCTTAAATCATTCATTTTGAAATAACCAAAAACTCACTCTACCTTGTCAGATAGGTATAGCATTGAACCTGTTTTTGTATTCATTCATACAGTCTTGATGGACTAGCTTATCATGTTAATGCATAATCATTAGGAGATTGATACCCACCTTCAACCTCCTAAATTTTTACACCAATAGGAGTCCCCTGGTAATCCATTTCAACTCTTTCTAATCAGCATTCAATGGCAGATAAGTTGTTGATTCACATAACTCAATGAATTTAGTCCTTAGCACAACTTCCAAAGATATTTGAAAATAATAATTCTGCTACAAGACACTCAAAGGCAGTGGTACTGAAGCTACTCTCTTTCACCTGAAAATTTCAAGGAATAAATATATCAGACTAAGTCACTTTCTCTTTTTGTTTCCTACTTTTAATCTCTACTAAGGGCATGGTTTATAAACAAAAACAATAACAAAAATCTGTTTCCTGGTTATCTGGCTCCAGTATATACGCCCTTGCCTAATTTCATAATGAATATTTTGAATAGTGCTATGACTTTAACTTTGCCTATTTCCACCCACTTCTGTGGATTCAAACTGGTCTCACGTCCATGATGGTCAGCCTAGAATCATACCCTTTTCCAAACGAGCTCTGAGACCAGCAACACTTTTGAGGTCCTCTACTGTGTACTTCCTATCCAGTTTTTCCTTTCTTTAGACTTTATAAACTAGATGAGCAATTACTTAGTCAAAAACGTTGTGCTATGCAAAGTATGTACTTTTTTTCTTTTCATATCAATGAATTCATTTATTGACCCACACAGTGAATTAATATATCAAGATTTGCGATAATGTTACTCATATGTGTCTGCTTTTGATTAGATGCAGTTGCAAAGTCATTAAGAATAAACATCTTGTTATACTTATATCTGTCCCTTACAAGCTCTAGTACATTACCTTGCATTCAGCATATCTTTGATAAACATGCCCTGAATTTTAGTTACAGATTGGATGGCTAGATACATAAATGTTACCAAATCAATGGAAGTAAGAATACAGTGTGTGATTACTGAAAGGATGTTTGAATTTAGGAAGTTTGCTTCAGATTTGCCACTAACTAGCATTAATGGCACCCCACTCCAGTACTCTTGCCTGGAGAATCCCAGGGACAGGGGAGCCTGGTGGGCTGCCATCTGTGGGGTGGCACAGAGTGGGACACGACTGAAGCAACACAGCAGAAGCAGCAGCAGCAGCAGCATTAACTAGCCCAGAAATCTTATTTAAGTTTGTTTCTCCCTCTGGACTTCAGATTCATCATTTATAAAACAAGGTGCTAAGGTTACATGATCTTTCGTTACCCTTCTGGTATTAAAATCAGTGATGTATAATTATTCATTATATTTAGTACTATAATATTTCAATTACCTCTCTTTCTTTTCATTGTTTGCCTTAAATGTCTTTAAGTAACTGATAATTTTTCTTTCACCAATAACCCTACTCAGGCTGAAACAGAAACTCTACAGAGGAAGATCAAGGAACAGTCCATAACTTTGATCTTTAGTCTCTAGGTATAACACAGCCCAAGGATAAGAAGCAAAGAAAGGCAATGTCAGACTAGGCAGCCTTGAGAAAATGGATGATCTGCAGGGGGTAGAATCTGGAGTTAGCTACTTTGCAGAGAGTTTCTGAACAAAAAGTTGGGCCTTTGAAGTGAAGAAAGTTGTAAGGAAGAGGAAGTAGATGATTCACCAAATGACAGAAATGTGGTGAGGAAATGGATTAGATGGGTCTGTATGTTGGAGAATCTATCACTGGAATGAGACATTCTGAAAGGCCATGAGTAGAATACATTAAATTGTCTTCATTCTTATTTAGAATGAAGGAGTTTTATTTTCTGATACTACAGTCATGATGGAGGCAGTAATGAGTGGTAGTTAACAGCACAGGTTTGGGATTCAGTTTAATCTGAATCCGAGTCTTGACTCTGACACATACCACTTAGATGACTTTCTAGCAAGTATCCCAGGCATCATTTTCCTCATCAGTAGTAAACACGGTCACCTCATGGGACAGTGACAGGAATTAAATGAAGTAAAACTAGTATAGTTCTTAGCTCCGTGTCTGGCACATTAAGTGCTCAATCATTATTAACTACTACTAGACATGACGAAGAAATTAATGATTCCTGTAGTTTAAGGGCCTTTTGTACCTAGGTGACTATAGCCAAGTCAGATTGAGTCTGGATACAAATGTACCAAAACCAGCCCAGGAGAGCTAGCTTCAAGGTCTAAGGAGCAAGACTGCAGATGTTCCTTGGGCTGAATTTGCATTAAAACTAGGAATGAAGCCCTCATGGTTCAGTGGAAAACAATCTGCCTACAATGCAGGAGACGTGGGTTCGATCCTTGGGTCGGTTGGGAAGACCCCCTGGAAAAGGGAATGACAACTAACATTTTCACACTTAGGAATTAAAAGCAGCTTAACTAGTGAATGACACCTGGGTCTAAACTGGGGAATTTGCTATAAGAAACCTCCCTTTTGTGTTAGCTCATTATTCTTCTATTAAGCAATAAGTAATACATTGCTCTATTCAACCCAGTTTTAGATACGGTAGACAAAGTCATCAATAGCTTGTGTTAGTTTTTATAGGTTAAGCATGGAGAACATTTGGTCCCATCTCTCAGTTCTCTTTTTTAGCTGTCAGAGGATTAAGAAAGAAAGGGTGTGTGTGTGTGTGCGCGTGTGTGCGTGTGAGAGAGAGAGAGACAGAAACAGAGACAGACACAGAGAGAAAGAGAAAGGGTTGGGGTGAGGGCAAGGTGGCAGTTTTGAAAGCCACTAGAAACGGAAACACAAATCTAGTTGATGATTTTATTATCCTTTCCCCTCCCCCCACCAAAATATTTTTAAGAGTGTATTGAAAAATATTTCATTATATTCTAACTAAGGCAGTGATTTACATGTTAATGACCAGGTGGATATCCAGAAATTTAAAAACTCCTGTGGTACATTTTAAATGCTTTAAAGCTATATATATTTAAATTTGCAACATTAGGTAATGTAATTTAATTCCACTTAGAATGTGGTGAGGGAAGAGACAAAGTAAATATATAAGCAATAACACATCTAATTAAGATATCTTTTCTCCACAAATGGCACATTTTTAGACATAGATGTGATATTAGATTTGAAGATGTTCCTTTATGTGTCTATAGGAGGAAAATTATACATTTTTAAGATCTGTGGAGAAGTCCCTAAAGAGTGAGTTGGTTTCTAAAGTACATTTATATCTCATTTACTTTTTTTCCTACTATAGCCTTATGCTTCAAAATGCACGCCTGACTCCAAATCATGTCACTCAAGTGCCAGATTCAAAAAGGAACAATGAATCATTCAACATATAAGAAAACTTGAAGAATGATGTTCTATTTTCAGGATGCTAAATCCTGGTTTCACTACAGATAATGCAGAAAAACTCAGAAATGAAATGTCTTCATTTTTATTTTTTAAATCTTTCTTCGGTTCAGTTCAGTCACAAGATTGTGTCCTACTCTTTGTGACCCCACGGACTGCAGTATGCCAGGCCTCCCTGTCCATCACCAACTCCCAGAGTTTACTCAAACTCATGTCCATTGACTCAGAGATGCCATCCAATCATCTCATCCTCTGCCGTCCCCTTCTCCTGCCTTCAATCTTTCCCAGCATCAGGGTCTTTTCAAATGAGTCAGCTCTCTGCATCAGATGGCCAAAGTATTGGAGTTTCAACTTAAACATTAGTCCTTCCAAAGAACACTCAGGACTGATCTTCTTTAGGATGGACTGGTTGGATCTCCTTGCAGTCCAAGAGACTCTCAAGAGTCTTCTCCAACATCACAGTTCAAAAGCATCCATTCTTTGGTGCTCAGCTTTCTTTATTATTCAACTCGCACATCCACATATGACTACTGGAAAAATCACAGCCTTGAATAGATGGACTTTTGTTGGCAAAGTAATGTCTCTTCTTTTTAATATACTGTCTAGGTTGGTCATAACTTTCCTTCCAAGGAGTAAGTGTCTTAATTTCATGGCTGCAGTAACCATATGCAGTGATTTTGGAGCCCCACAAAATAAAGTCTGTCACTATTTCCACTGTTTCCCCATCTATTTGCCATCAAGTGATGGGACCGGATGCCATGATCTTAGTTTTCTGAATGTTGAGCCAACTTTTTCACTCTCTTCTTTCACTTTCATCAAGAGGCTCTTTAGTTCTTCTTCACTTTTTGCCATAAGGGTGGTGTCATCTGCATATCTGAGGTTATTGATATTTCTCCTGGCAATCTTGATTCCAGCTTGTGATTCCTCCAGCCCAGCGTTTTTCATGATGTATTCTGCATATAAGTTAAATAAGCAGGGTGACAATATACAGACTTGACGTACTCCTTTTCTTCTGTGGAACCAGTCTGTTGTTCCATATCCAGTTCTAACTGTTGCTTCCTGACCTGCATGCAGGTTTCTCAGGAGGCAGGTCAGGTGGCCTGGTATTCCCATCTCTCTCAAAATTTTCCACAGTTTATTGTGATCCACACAGTCAAAGGCTTTGGTATAGTCAATAAAGCAGAAGTAGATGTTTTTCTGGAACTCTCATGCTTTTTCAATGATCCAGCAGATGTTGGCAATTTGATCTCTGGTTCCTCTGCCTTTTCTAAATCCAGCTTGAACATCTGGAAATTCACAGTTCACATATTGCTGAAGCCTGGCTTGGAGAATTTTAAGCGTTATTTTACTAGCATGTGAGATGAGTGCAATTGTGCGGTAGTTTGAGCATTTTTTGGCATTGCCTTTCTTAGGGATTCAGATGAAAACTGACCTTTTCCAGTTCTGTGGCCATTGCTAAGTTTTCCACATTTGCTGACATTTTGAGTGTAGCACTTTCACAGCATCATCTTTTAGGATTTGAAATACCTCAGCTGGAATTCCATCACCTCCACTAGCTTTGTTTGTAGTGGTGCTTCCTAAAGCCCACTTGACTTCACATTCCAGGACGTCTAGACATTCCAGACATCGTAGGTGAGTGATCACACCATCGTGATTATCTGGGTCATGAAGATGTTTTTGGTACAGTTCTTCTGTATATTCTTGCCACCTCTTCTCAATATCTTCTGCTTCTGTTAGGTCCATATCATTCCTGTCCTTTATTTTTATTTATTTATTTATTTATTTATTTTGCCTCATAGAATATGTTTTATTGAAACTGTGCTTGTGATTTGCATACTAGCTCAAAAATCCAACCCGGGAACACTAATAATCTTTGCATCCAATAATTATTATAACCTACATAGGGAAACAGTATCTCCAGCTGCTCAGTAATTGGTCAGAATGAAATTTAACATTGGATGTCAATCTACTTTTTAAAACACGTTTATTTGAAATAAATGAGCTTTGTTCACAGCTCTTCTGTTCCTTTTCTCATAAAGGCTGTCACTTCTGTTTCCTTTACATTCTGTCCTGTTTTCTTCATGATAGGTTATTTTAGAGGGATGACCATTTCCCCCCCACCACCCACAGAAATCCCCACATCCACCTCACACAAATGCAGGTGACCAAATTCTAAAGAAGAGGGACTGCAGATCGGATTTCCAACCTCTTAGTCGAGACAGCACAGTCTGAAACAGAGGATATGACAGAAAAATGTCTCCAAAGATGAAGAAGGGCACTGTTGGTTTCCAGAACAGAGCAGACTTGTTCAGGAGGCCCCCAAGCCTCGGCCGATCACCAGGATCCACTTGAGCTTCCTGCTTGGGAGGACTGTCGCCCCGTCTAGGACATCAATTCCTGTCCTTTATTGAGCCCATCTTTGCATGAAATGTTCCCTTGGTATCTCTAATTTTCTTGAAGAGATCTCTAGTCTTTCCCATTCTGTTCTTTTCCTCTATTTCTTTGCATTTATTGCTGAGGAAGGCTTTCTTATCTCTCCTTGCTCTTCTTTGGAACTCTGCATTCAGATGCTTATATATTTCCTTTTCTGCTTTGCTTTTTACTTCTCTTCTTTTCCCAGCTGTTTGTAAGGCCTCCTCAGATAGCCATTTTGCTTCTTTGCATTTCTTTTCCATGGAGATGGTCTTGATCCTTGTCTCTTTTACAATGTCATGAACCTCCATCCATAGTTCATTAGGCACTCTGTCTATCAGATCTAGTCCCTTAAATCTATTTCTCACTTCCACTATATAATCATAAGGGATTTGATTTAGGTCATACCTGAATGGTCTAGTGGTTTTCCCTACTTTCTACAATTTAAGTCTGAATTTGTAAATAAGGAGTTCATGATCTGAGCCACAGTCAGCTCCTGGTATTGTTTTTGCTGACTGTATAGAGCTTCTCCATTTTTGAATACAAAGAATATAATCAATCTGATTTCAGTATTGACTTTCTGGTGATGTCCATGTGTAGAGTTTTCTCTCGAGTCGTTGGATAAGGGTGTTTGCTATGATAAGTGCATTTTCTTGGCAAAACTCTATTAGCCTTTGCCCTGCTTCATTCTCTACTACCAAGGCTAAATGTGCCTGTTATTCCAGGTGTTTCTTGACTTCCTACTTTTGTATTCCTGTCCCCTATAATGAAAAAGACATCTTTTTTGGGTGTTAGTTCTAAAAGGTCTTGTAGGTCTTCACAGAACTGTTCAACTTCAGCTTCTTCAGCGTTACTGGTTGGGGCACAGACTTGGATCACCATGATACTGAATGGCTTGCCTTGGAAATGGACAGAGATCAATCTGTCGTTTTAGAGACTGCATTCAAGCACTGCATTTTGGACTCTTTTGTTGACTATGATGGCTTCTCCATTTCTTCTAAGGGATTCCTGCCCGCAGTAGTAAATATGCTGGTCATCTCAGTTAGATTCACCCATTCACGTCCATTTTAGTTTGGTGAGTCCTAGAGTTACTTGTGCTTTATCACATACTGCTTGTAAGAAAACTTCATCCATATTCAAAACAAATCTTCATATTTAATATGTTGATGGAGAATTCCGTTTTCCTAAAACTACTTTTATGACTTTTTTAAAAAATTAAGCCCTGAGCAAATATGCTAACTGACAATGTAAATTGTTTTTTTTTGTTGTTTTCAGAATTTTTGTTTCTTGTGTGTAACAAACAAAAAGTTTAACCAAATGGATCTTATTTTTATTAATACCTGTAGATGATTTAGATGAATTGTCTTTTTCAAATTTCCAGATTTAGGAACAGTTGGAGCAATATATTTATAATGTTGGAGGAAATCATTGGCTCTGGCTTTAGAAAAACAAGGAAAGATGAAAACTTGAAACAATAAACTCAAGTTTCACAGAATTGTAAAATTTTTCATCAATAACGTTGCCACCCAGGAAGCACTAATTAAAGATCATTATAAGGACAGACAACAAATGCACAAAATTATGCTAAAAAAAGATGCATAGGAACACTACTGAGAAAGCAATCTCAGAAACAAATTAATTAGAACTATGGAAAGTGATAGGGATTTTATTAATAATAACATTATTGTCAGATAATGTTATAATTAAAGTCATTCATTATATTTTTTTCATAAAACATTCTGCACTTCAGCTTACCTTATCTGTTTGAGTTAATATAAAAATAAAATGTTGCAGAAGAAAAAATAACAGATTGGAAGGTATAATTTTTTAAAAGAATTTTCTTAAGAGGAGATTGTTTTTCTTACTTTATGCTGAGTTTTTTATTACATTACAATTTTGCCAGGTAAAAAATAATTTAAATACTATTTTCATATTCATTTGCCTCTTTCTATTCCCATTGATCATTCTCTTTCTCTTTTCCTTCTCTGTCTCTCTCCAGGCACTTTCTGCTTCATTTCAGAATTTTTTTAATAAATTGAACTAGTCATTGACATGACCAAATATATAAAAGTAAATTTTTAATGGTTTTAATGGTCAACAATAATGCCCAACTGGGAAATATTGGCAAAATTGCAAGGTTTGATCACCCTACATGATTTTTTAGCCAGCATTTGCATTATTCTGAAATTTAACCATTATAGAAGACATCTTGCATATTAATTTTTCTCTCTGCTACTAAGAAGATGGTAAGAACAGATGATTCTGAAGGATGATACTTTTACACTATGCAAGTTACTTAATTTTATAAATAGAATTTGTCTCAGTGGCCACTTAAGGCAGTAATATGAGACATTTCTGTTGTTTTCTTCATCTTCTTTTTTAATCTTTAATGACTTTTGTTAATTCATATGTTTCTTTGGCTGAAATTTCTGTCTTAAGTATCTTAATGCCCTTTGTGTAAGTAATTTGTTCCTAAGGACCCCTCGGTTTTAATTTGCTTTGTGTCTTACTGAATAATAAGTATTTTGTAATACTGAATAGAAAATGTTTCAGAGACTCAGAATCTTCAGAAACAAAATCTTCTTAAAGTTTGGCTACACAAGTAACAATGTCTTAAAATTCAGCACAACTTCATTCTCAGGAATAGGACATCATATTCAAAAGAGGTTAATTAAGTTCCACTTCATAAATTATATAGAGTTGGCCAAAGAGCAGGACTATAAAATAACAGAAAATTTCACTAGAATTTTTGTCACTGATGTATCAACAAATAACTTTTGGCAACACCCACTTTAGTAAACATTTTGAGGATATTTGATCAGTTGCTTTCTCCTTATTAAAAAATCCAAGGCTTTTTTGATGGCAGCATTCCATTACTTATCTCCAAAATAGCAGTGTTATACCTTTGTTCCTTATCTGAAAGTTGTCTGTTTTTAACCATATAGCCATATTCAGTGCTTCCTGTTAAAATTAAAGGCGTTACCATTAATTAAAACCCTGCTACCTGGGAGGCTACAGTCGATGGGTCACAAAGTGTTGGCCATGACTAAGCAACTAAGTGTACATATGCCCAGCACTGACTAGCTCCTTTTAAAATGGTATAATATTAAATAGCAAAATGAGAACTCTCCTTCCAGCAATGAAATCATGAAAGAATCAGCTCATTCCTTTCAGCAGAAAACAAGTATAAAATGGATTGAAATTATTCAAAATAATCACTTCAAGAACTAAAAATGACCAAAGGCAGGCCACAAATGGAGAGGTGTTTATTCATGAAAAATGACTATTTCATTGGTTAAGAAAGGTGAATTTATGATCTTTCCATGCTAGATTGTTCCCATCTCCAACTCAGAGGACGAAAGCTATAGCCTCACTTGCCCAGAGGTAGCAATTTGGTTTAAGGCTAAAGCACAGCAACCAGAAACCAAAGAGGAGTTTGGGATCAAGATAATCATAGGAAAGCTGAGATAAGCTCTACACATACCCCTGGGTGACTTCTAAACTATGCATGCAAGCCTTGGAGAAATGTGAAAATTTGCTGTGTCTTAAATGTATTCCTCACTCCACAGCTCATGAGGGCACAGGATAAAAGATGTATTGGCTTTTGGTGTCTGAGAATAGTCTCTGTCTAAATCACTGGCTAACTGCTGAACTACACAGACACAGATTAGACCTGTATGGACAAAAGCTAAAGAAAATTGAGCAAAGACCACAGTGTAAATCCATCATAGAGGTAAAGGATTTTACATTTGGAGACCAGGAAATTTAATCGACTACTGAAACATGCATTCATTGAAAGGACCGATGCTGAAGTTGAAGCTCCAATAATTTGGACACCAGATGGGAAGAGCTGACTCACTGGAAAAGACCCTGATGCTGGGAAAGACAGTAGGTTTGAGGAGAAGGGGATGACAGAGAATGAGATGGTTGGACATCATCGACTCAATGGACATGAGTTTGAGCAAACTCCAAGAGACAGTGAAGGACAGGGAAGAGTGGTGCACTGTAATCATGGGGTCGCAAAGAGTTGGATACGACTGAGTGACTGAACAACAGCAGCAAAAACAAGCATAAAAACAGCAACTCTCAGAAGAATAAGACAGAAGTAAGAGTCACCACAATGTATCATCTAATCTCAAGCTTTCAACCAAAAATCACTAGATGTGTGGATAAATTAATAATTGTGATACACAGTCAGAAAAAATCACATGTGCTAGCTAAAACAAATATTTCAAAGCAGTCACTATAAATATGTTCCAGAATTTTTCTTAAAATGTCCAAGGAATTGAAGAAAATGAACTAATAATAAGAAACAAATAGGGATCTCAAGAGAAAATTTAAAAAGAGCCAAGGAGAAAAAAAAAAAAAAAAAAAGAGCCAAGTAGGAATTGTAAAGCTGAAAATACAATAACAAAAGGTAAAAATTCACTAGATAAATTTAATAGCAGAATTCAGATGACCAAAAAAAAAAAAAAAGTGAACTTGAAGTATGGAAAAGAAAGGATTAAAGATAAAATAAGTCATTTAAAGTGGAAGCTAAATCTTTCAGAAGATCACTAACACTGAGAAATCTTTAGCTAGAATAAATATTTATCTAGCTAAAGTTTAGCTAGAAGAAGAAGAAATGAATTAAATACACATTACAAATATTAGGAATGAAAAAGAGGATATCAGTATAGAGATTCCAGATATTAAAAAGAAAGGGAATATTATAAACACTTCATGCCAAAAAAAAAAGTTTTACTTTATGGGAAAATAAGTTCTTTTCAATACACTATTACAAATATTAACTCAAAAGGAAAAAAAAGAAAAAAGTTGAATCCTACTCTATCAATTAAATGAATAGCATTGGCTATTTAAAATCTTCTCCCCCCAAAATAAAGGTTCAGAGACCTTCACTGGTGAAGTCTTTTACTTAAAGAAGAAACTCTGCCAATCCTGACAAAGCTTCTATAGAAACTAATTTGTGATATTTATGTTATGAAGCCAGTATTACACTGATAACCAGGCCAGGCAAAGACAACATACGAAGACTACAGACTGATATTCTTCATAAATATAGATGCAAAAATTCTTAACAAAATAATAGCAAATAAAATCCAGCCATATATAAAAAGAATAATGCATTATGATCTAAAAGGTTTATCCTAGGAATACAAGTTCACGTCAAATTAAGAATCAATCAATGTCATCTATCACATCAAAAGATAGTTATCTATGAATTACTTTCTCCCCTGGCACATACTTTAGTTTGTTTTCAATCACCTATGTAATTCTGTTTATTCTTATTTTATATTTGAGGAATCAGAGATCAAGAAGAGTTCAGTAACTGGTAAAATTTCACATATCATATAAAAGGCATCAAGAATTGTAGCATGGGTCTGCCTCATCTTAAATTCTTCTTTCTATCGTGAATCTTCCACTGAAGACCTTCAATAGTATGAAAAAGGAATCTTTTTAATGAATTGCTTGTGTTCCCTCAGGTAGTAACTTTGCCAGTATCTTTTATATTCTGGATAATAAGCATTTTATACAAAGCAGTATGTTCCATGCTGTTGGACACATAATAACTGTTCTACTTCCCTTCAGTTGAGTTGAGTTCAGTTCAGTTGCTCAGTCGTGTCTGACTTTTTGCAACCCCACGAATCGCAGGACGCCAGGCCTTCCTGTCCATCACCAACTCCTGGAGTTCACCCACACTCATGTGCATCGAGTCGGTGATGCCATCTAGCCATTTCATCCTCTGTTGTCCCCTTCTCCTCCTGCCCCAAATCCCTCCCAGCATCAAGGTCTTATCCAATGAGTCAACTCTTTGCATGAGGTGGCCAAAGTATTGGAGTTTCAGCTTTAGCATCAGACCTTCCAAGGAACACCCAGGACTGATCTCCTTTAGGATGGACTGGTTGGATCTCCTTGCAGTCCAAGGGACTCTCAAGAGTCTTCTCCAGCACCACAGTTCAAAAGCATCAATTCTTCAGTGCTCAGTTTTTTTCACAGTCCAAATCTCACATCCATACATGACCACTGGAAAAACCATAGCCTTGACTAGACGGACCTTTGTTGACAAAGTAATATCTCTGATTTTTAATATGCTGTCTAGGTTGGTCATAATGTTCCTTCCAAGGAATAAGAGTGTTTTAATTTCATGGCTGCAATCACCATTTGCAGTGATATTGGAGCCCCAAAAATAAAGTCTGACACTGTCTCCACTGTTTCCCCATCTATTTCCCATGAAGTGATGGGACCAGATGCCATGATCTTCGTTTTCTGAATGTTGAGCTTTAAGCCAACTTTTTCAGTCTCCTCTTTCACTTTCATCAAGAGGCTTTTTAGTTCCTCTTCACTTTCTGCCATAAGAGTGGTGTCATCTGCATATCTGAGGTTATTGATATTTCTCCCAGCAATCTTAATTCCAGCTTGTGCTTCTTCCAGCCCAGTGTTTCTCATGATGTACTTTGCATAGCACCAAATGCCCAGAATCCAGTCTCAAAAATAGTTCTGAAACCTATGAATTTGAATCATTAGATGCGCAAAAGTTTCCCATGTTCCATTTGGTTAAAAAAAAGTCTGCTACCCTATGTGAGGTCCAAGGGAAAAATGAAAATGCAAAGGGCTTGAGTCCTGCTTCAGAGGATGCCTTCTTTATCCCCAAAATAATTATGGCAGTTCATGTGAGTATGTACGTGTAATTAAAATCCATCACATGAGAAAAAAAAAATAATCTTTTATACATAAAAACCCATGAATGCTCTTGCATTAGATCTATTGTATAAGATCTTTTGAAGGATTAAATAAAAGTATCATGAAGCAAAAAAAAATTCTCAACACGAGCACATTTGGGACATAGGAGTAAACCTTGCAGAAAATTCAGATTAAGTATATTGTTTAGAAATGTTTTCAAAAGCCCTTTTTAAAAAATACCAATATGCAAATGCATGAAAGTATTCTTTAATATTTAAAAAAATATATTAACACCAAACCTTCAGATTTAGACATCCATACCCTAAATCAGCTTCCCTGGTGGCTCAGAGGCTAAAGCGCCTGCCTGCAATGTGGAAGACCTGGGTTCGATCTCTGGGTCGGGAAGATCCCCTGGAGAAGGAAATGGCAACACACTCCAGTACTCTTGCCTGGAGAATGTCATGGAGGGAAGAGCCTGGTAGGCTACAGTCCACGGGGTCGCAAAGAGTCGGACACGACTGAGTGACTAAACTAAACTAAACTACCCTAAATCATCCCCTAGAGGAGGAAATGGCAGCTGACTCCAGTATTCTTGCCTGGATAATCTCATGAACGGAGGAGCCTGGCAGGCTGCAGTCCGTGGAGTCGCAAAAGAGTCTATCACGACTGAGCAACTAAGCCATGAGCACACTAAACCAGACGGCTCCTTTCTCTAGCACCCATTTCAATCTTGTTCTTGCTTCCCAGATTCCACATGGGCTGTAAATCTCATCATGTAGTTAATATCTGGAAATGCAGAAGAATATAACTACCATAGCTGTCTGTTCAGAAGATCAAACCCATGTATTTATACACTATTGATGTTAGCACACACCCATATATGTATATGTGTGTGTGTATATATATGCAATTTCATTATTTCCTTTATGGGTATTTTCTATTGTTGAATATTTCTGTTCCTGGGTTTCTGCACAGACTTTCTGCAACTTCTTTACTCCTCCTTAACAAATACCACATTATTATACCTAGGAAGGAGCCCATGTAGTGATGAAAGCTGTGTAAAGAGTTTCTGTAGGTAATGATGTCTCAGATCTAAGAATTAATCTCTAAATTGTGGCTGGAAATACAGTTGGATTCTTAAGAACCATGGACTTCTTGCTAAAAATATGAGTTATCTGTCTCTATCAATGAATGGATTCCTAGAGGAATCTACATTTTTAACAAGAATACCTGATGATTTAAATACATAGATTATGACATTCTTTGGCACTGAACTATAATATGGAGAAGGATTCAGACTTTTATAGGGGTTAGACTTTTCTTAGGTGTTTTTAGAGAGACTATAATTGCTGGTCATGAAGCAGTGACTCTATAAAAGATATGGTCTTGTGGAAGGCAACTGTCAGGATATAGGAATTTCCAAAAAGAAATCTCAGAAGGACAGTTTAGTATTATTTAGATTACACATTACCAAAATACAACTATTGGAACTCTCTCTCCAGGCATGGCTTCCCTAGAGGAAAAAAAACATCTTCCTTGCTTATACACATTTCCTTCAACCAACAATGATACCCTGCAGCAACTCCACCCTCAGAAAACTTCTCAGAAAGTTAAATACATTTGTATAATTATTTTAAATCCCAGCTCAAGAGTTACCTATCATAAAAAGTCTTCTTTAAACAGAGTACATTGGTGGATTCCTGTATTACAATGCCTTAAAATGGAAGTTACGGAAGTCCCAACTCGAATGGTTCAAACAATGAAAAGAAAACAGGCACCAAGCAAATCAAAATAAAAGACAAGGAGTAAAAGAAAACGGTATTAATCTGGCTTCCTTGACTTTGTATTTTCTATGGCCAAACAGAGGAAGGGAAAAAAACTGGTTATTCTTTGTATTTATAATACATTCACAGAAATGTGGAACTGAATGTTTGCACTTAATTACCCCAGCTTCTATCATTTCTTTCTTTAGTCATCATGTTCTGTCTAGTATTACTCTCATCTCACACCAATGATTCCCCTGCATTCATTTTTGTTAGCTAATGTTAACGTGTGGCTTGAGATGATACTAACCAAGTTCCCTCTATACTGTATGGCTTCAAATCTGTTGTGAATAAAGAGAGGATGGAAGTACATGGGCCAACTGTATGAGTCAGACAGGCTCATCTCAAGAGTCAAGTGGTTTCCCATTCAGTTAATGGTCACATTGAGTCTAGCAGTTACCAGATCCTCAGGTGCCATATCACATCAATGCAGAAAACCTCCCTCTGGTCTGAAGCATGTTGTCATATTTCATGTAAGCCATTCCTTTCTAGTTTGCTAATATTCCAATATAGGTGTCAGACTCAGTTATGGAAATCAAGCATAAGCATATATCATCAATGCAAATATAAAACCAAATCAGTGTTAGGTCTTCACTACAGTAATCCCCTGTCGAGTCTAATTACAGCTCCCTCAAACATCCTTTCATTGGAGAACACTTTGGGTTGTTGGAAAGGCAACAGGGATCTTGCATTAGACAATGTAATTCTGAAGGGCAAAGAGCAGGTATTTTTGACAATGGTGTATGTAATGGTAGCATCTGCTTCTTAAGCAAGTCCATTCAGTTAATTAAGACCTTTCTTAATATTTAGACCCATTTAATTCTTCAAATGGAGAAGGCAATGGCAACCCACTCCAGTACCTTTGCCTGGAAAATCCCACAGATGGAGGAGCCTGGTAGGCTGCAGTCCATGGGGTCGTGAAGAGTCGGACACGACTGAGCGACTTCACTTCACTAATGCTTCGAAACTATTAGTGCTAAGCATTTTAATATGACTTAAGCAGAACAATAGAAATGACTGTCCAAATAACTGCTGCTGCTGCTACTACTAAGTCGCTTCAGTCGTGTCCAACTCTGTGTGACCCCATAGATGGCCTCCTACCAAGCTCCTCTGTCCCTGGGATTATCCAGGCAAGAACAATGGAGTGGGTTGCCATTTCCTTCTCCACCAAATTACTACTTTGCTTCTACTGGTCTGCCCTTCAAATATATCAAAGCCAAGGACTAAAATTCAGTTTAATTACTTTTGAAAGACTTCCTGGTGATATCATCCTATCCTTAATCATTTGGAGTCCTAAACTTCTTATACTCAGTTTGACTGATTCCAATATTGGCATAGAGACATAGTGTCCATTGCTCAGTCACAGCTGACTCTTTGTGATCCCATGGGCTGTAACTCACCAGGCTCCTCTGTCCATGGGATTATCCAGGCAAGAATATTAGAGTGAGTCGCCATTTCCTGCTCCAGAGGATCTTCCCAACCTAAGGACTGAACTTGTGTCTCTTACATCTCCTGCATTGGCAGGCATGTTCTTTATCACTAGTGCCACCTGGGAAGTCTTACCTTGGCATAAGTGGTATTTAATTTCCCTTCTCACTCTCTTTTATTTTCCTTTTTTTCTTTCAAACCAACCTACTGATTTATCACAGGTTCTTATATTGGTGACAAGTTGATGCTGGAAACTTCTGGCTTACAAGAGCTCATTGTTAAAAATTTAGGATTTTTTAAGCCAGAGACCTGGGTTCAATCCCTGGGTTGGGAAGATTCCCTGGAGAAGAGAAAAGCTACCCACTCCAGTATTCTGGCCTGGAGAATTCTATGGACTGTACAGTCCATGGAGTTGCAAGTAGTCGGACACGACTGAGCAACTTTCACTTTCAAGCCAGTTTTAAAACTAGAGGAAGTTGACATTAGCTAAGGTGAGAGTATTTACACATGGAAATTGGCAAGCACTACAAATTAGAATTCTTTCTTTTCCCAGAGAGTGGGTCTATCAGCACATTCATAACTGTAATCAAGAAATGTCATGCTAGCCAAAACCATGTTACCTTCTAATCTTTAGGAAGCTTCTAATTCACAGTTTCTACTGTCAGATCTTGTAGGCTCTTCTTTAAAACCTGGAGGACAAATTCTGTTTTACATGACATTATCGATGGGCTCAATAAAGGACAGAAATGGCAGGGACCTAACAGAAGCAGAAGATATTAAGAAGAGGTGGCAAGAATACACGGAAGAACTGTACAAAAAAGATCTTCACGACCCAGATAATCATGATGGTGTGATCACTCACCTAGAGCCAGACATCCTGGAATGTGAAGTCAAGTGCTCCTTAGGAAGCATCACTACGAACAAACCTAGTGGAGGTGATGGAATTCCAGTTGAGCTATTTCAAATCCTGAAAGATGATGCTGTGAAAGTGCTATACTCAATATGCCAGCAAATTTGGAAAACGCAGCAGTGGCCACTGGAGTGGAAAAGGTCACTTTTCATTCCAATCCCAAAGAAAAGCAATGCCAAAGAATGCTCAAACTACCACACAATTGCACTCATCTCACACACTAGTAAAGTAATGCTTAAAATTCTCCAAGCCAGGCTTCAGCAATACGTGAACTGTGAACTTCCAGATATTCAAGCTGGTTTTAGAAAAGCCAAAGGAACCAGAGATCAAATTGCCAACATCCGCTGGATTATCGAAAAAGCAAGAGAGTTCCAGAAAAACATCTATTTCTGCTTTATTGACTATGCCAAAGCCTTTGACTGTGTGGATCACAATAAACTGCAGAAAATTCTGAAAGAGATGGGAATACCAGACCACCTGACCTGCCTCTTGAGAAACCTGTATGCAGGTCAGGAAGCAACAGTTAGAACTGGACATGGAACAACAGACTGGTTCCAAATTGGGAAAGGAGTACGTCAAGACTGTATATTGTCACCCTGCTTATTTAACTTATATGCAGAGTACATCATGAGAAATGCTGGGCTAGAAGAAGCACAAGATGGAATCAAGATTGCCTGGAGAAATATCAGTAACCCCAGATATGAAGATGACACCACCCTTATGGCAGAAAGTGAAGAGGAACTAAAAAGCCTCTTGATGAAAGTGAAAGAGGAGAGTGAAAAGGTTGGCTTAAAGCTCAACATTCAGAAAACGAAGATCATGGCATCTGGTCCCATCACTTCATGGCAGATAGATGGGGAAACAGTGGCTGACTCTATTTTTCTGGGCTCCAAAATCACTGCAGATGGTGATCGTAGCCATGAAATTAAAACACTCTTACTCCTTGGAAGGAAAGTTATGGCCAACCTAGACAGCATATTTAAAAGCAGAGACATTACTTTGCCGACAAAGGTCCATCTAGTCAAGGCTATGGTTTTTCCAGTGGTCATGTATGGATGTGAGAGTTGGACTGTGAAGAAAGCTGAGTGCTGAAGAATTGATGCTTTTGAACTGTGGTGTTGGAGAAGACTCTTGAGAGTCCCTTGGACTGCAAGGAGATCCAACCAGTCCATCCTAAAGGAGATCAGTCCTGGGTGTTCATTGGAAGGTCTGATATTGAAGCTGAAACTCCAATACTTTGGCCACCTAATGCGAAGAGCTGACTCATTTGAAAAGACCCTGATGTTGGGAAAGATTGAGGGTAGTAGGAAAAAGGAATGACAGAGGATGAGATGGTTGGATGGCATCATCGACTCGATGGACATGGGTTTGGGTGGATTCGGAGTTCATCATGGACAGGGAAGCCTGGTGTGCTATGGTTCATGGGGTCGCAAAGAGTCGGACACAACTGAGTGACTGAACTGAACTGATCGCCTTCTCTCCAAAGTTTCAGATATTTGTACTACCACAGTACCACCTATTCAACTACAATCAAAATTTAAACAGCACAACAACCTTTGTGATGGTTTAGTATGAAAAAATGTCCAGAGTCTACAACTATAAACAACTAGATGGACCAAATGCTCTTTTGCTTAACAAAGGCAGAACTATCGCATTAGTAGAAGGAAGAGAATTTGACTGAAGTTGAGCCAAACAGACAAATGGAGGATAAAGGAGTGACATCATGATGTACTACAGCTTAAGAGAGACAGGAAAAAAAAAATGCTTTATTTCTAAACAGAAGCACTATAATTTGCATTTCAGCTGCCTCGAATTCAGAACAAATTTCTAACACATGACACCACAAGACCCGCTGTCATCTCTGAGATTTCAGCCTCCATTAAGGCCATCTATATCCTTACTGTCAATCCTCAGAACTTTCATTCCCTTTCATGAGGATTTATTCTTCAACTCTCAGAACTTTCATTCTCTTTTATGAGTATTTCTTCCTTGCAAGCGAAAGGCCCAATTAACAATAATAACAGCAAAACTCTATTCATAGTCTATAATCCATACTGAATAACAGAGCATAAATTACTCAATAAGGGTAACAGATTACAGACTTTTTTTTTTAATATATAATTCCAGAATCTGCATGGGCTTCCCTAGTGTTCAGTTGGTAAAGAATCTGCCTGCAATGCTGAGACCTGGGTTTGATCCTTGGGTAGGGAAGATCCCTTGGAGAAGGAAATGGCAACCCACTCCAGTATTCTTGCCTGGAGAATTCCATGGACAGAGGAGCCTGGTGGACCACAGTCCATGGGGTTGCAAACAGCTGGACATGACTGGGTGACTAACTTTCACTTTCAGAATCTGGATACTGATCCTGTAGGTCTCCCAACTCTACCACCAGTGGTCGGGCATCCTGCCTGATAACTAAATTCCATGGAAGCTGGTTACCCCAGAACTTCATCTCTCAATGGTAAAAATCTCTAATACATAGTCTGAAACATCCTATGCTAGTTGGCTTTTCCCTATGACCCCTAGTGATCATTTGCTCCACGGCTGAACTTTAAGATTCTTTAGAATAGTTAAATATCTTTAACATCCAGGCATGTACTTTATAAGTTTCAGGAAATTATTTGCAAAAATGCTACATGAATATTGAATGGAAGCACTTTAAGGAAAAAGTTTTCATAACTTTCAAAAGGTTCTTAGGATTCATGACTCTATAAAGTTTACGAATGAGTTCATTCTTATTCTATATTGTTCCTAGACTCTGTTTTCATCAAGGTAAAGCTAACACCCTTAACAAATAGTGTCAGCCAATAGGATATTATTTATTGTTCATGTGAAAATATGGGGCAAGTAAATAGGTTGTCAGAAAAATTTTTATTAATGACATCATCCAAAGATACAAGTTGATGGAAGTTTTGCCATCTTCAACATGTCTTCCAAAGTTTTCCTATAGTTTTTCTCTATTCCAGTCAGTCATAATGAAAATAAGTAAGGAGGCGTTCATATGGATGATTATAAATCAAGACTGTTAATGGTGCAGGGTATTTACATACCACAGTCTAGAACTCAGTCATATGCCATCTGGGTTTTGATGGACACTTAATTCCTAACTCAGCTTGAAGAATGCTATTTGTGCTTTCTCTGAACTTTTACATTTTGATGGTTTAACTAGTTTCATGTCTTCTTTAAGGGATCAATTCACTGTATCCCGTACAATAAAAGATTTCTTGGTCTTGGATGATGTTTCTTTCTTCAGACTTTGTCAAATTATGCTGACACGCTTCAATTCCTAATGTAGACATTCCTCAAATCCCTTCTTACCATTGCATGGATTCTTCTAAGAGATAAATTAGCACCTCACTTTGGGCAACTAGTTCTACTTGACTCAAAACATAGTTAATGTTGATTTTAGACCCATAAAACAATAATTACAGCCCTCCTAAATTTGAATTCTATACATTCATAAATAAGATGATTAGATAAGTATGAAGTCCAAATCAGTGAACTCTGGACAAGACATGCTTCAACCCCACACATGATTCACCGGTATTTCATATAGACAACAATAGAAACAACAACAACAGCATTCTCTTTACACTGCTCAAGAAAGCATGCAACAATCCTTTTATCTCCATTGAGACCCATTAGATGACTTATAACTCTTGGCCTGTCAGTCAGGTACAAGAGTTCAGAAAAAGAGCAGAATTACAAAGTCCTAGACACAGGCCACTGAACTATGCCTTACATAGAAAAGAGCAATGTTATGAACGAATATCTGGGACATAATTATTCTGAGGACTGGAACACACAAAATAGTCTTGTGGAAAACTGTGTAAAATAACATGTATTTAAGGTTCACTAATTTTCATGCATTTTATTAATGTATATGTTGCATATTAACTGGGTGTATTGAAGTGAAGAGTAGATAAATAATAATATATCTGGAAAAATACTCTGGCAATATTTTTAAACCTAATGTATGTTTCTGTAAGAAAGATGCAGTAGTAACATGATAATCCTTTTAAAAATACCTCCTAACTCAGACTTTTCACAAATTCAGATTACCTCCTTTCAGCACAGTTACAAACAATAGGTTGATTTGAAGCATTTCTCTATGAAGTGGCTGACATCTGACTTGAACAATATTCTGTGATTCATCAATAAATTTCATCACTAAGCATGCTCAGTTAGTGACTGAAGCTTGCATCCATTAAATTAAAAGACACTTGTTTCTTGGAATAAAGACGATGACAAATATAGCCAGTGTATTCAAAAACAGAGACATCGCTTTGCTGACAAATGTCCATATAGTCAAACTATGGTTTTTCCAGTTGTCAAGTATGGATATGAGAGGAGGACTATAAGGAAGGCTGAGTGCTGAGGAAATGATGCTTTTGAATTGTGATGCTGGAGAATACTCTTGAAAGTCCCTTGGACAGCAAAGAGATCAAACCAATCAATCCTAAAGGAAATTAGTCCTGAATATTCAATGGAACGACTGATGCTGAAGCTGAAGCTCCTATACTTTGGCCACCTGATGCGAAGAGCTGACTCCCTGGAAAAGACCCTAATGCTGGACAGATTGATGATAGGAAGAGAAGGGGGCAACAGAGGATGAGATGGTTAAAGGGTATCATCGACTCAATAGATATGAGTTTGAGCAAACTCTGGGAGATAGTGAGGGACCAGGAAGCCTAGTGTGCTATAGTCCATAGGGTCACAAAGAGTCAGACATGACTGAAACAACTGAACAACAACAACAACAATGTTCATTTGCTATTAACTGAAATTAGTCCCACCTTTTCATGGCTAATGACAACATCAGACTCAGAATATTAAAACTGAAAAATTGTATAAATTCATCTCTTGAAGTGAGGTTAAGAGAATGGTCCAAGTTCAAGGAGCAAATTTACCGGTGGCATCGGGATGGTAACCCAGCAGTCTTTCCACCTTGTCACTTTGAACTCTCATTTGGAACACTATACTGTCCATGGAATTCTTCAGGCCAGAATACTAAAGTGGGTAGCCTTTCCCTTCTCCAGGGGATCTTCCCAACCCAGGGATCAAACCCAAGTCTCCCACATTGCAGGCAGATTCTCTACCAACTGAGCTATCAGGGAAGCCCTATACTTGTTTAATTTCAGGCTCTATGCAATTGTGTGGACCACAGATTGGAGTGTACTATAAAGTGTGCATTATTCTTTGCACGATAAGATGATGCCAGCATCAGGAGGGTTTGCCAGAAAAGAACCAATGTTTGACTAAGAATAAAAATGCACTACATAAACCATAAGGACAGTTGTTTTAGCCTGCAAACATGTTTTTAAATTTTTATCATATTTTTAAGTCTCCCGAAAGAAAAAAAAAAAAGAATCCTGTATTAACTTTTTCATTTCCTTTTCCTTTTAAGAGAACAAGGTGAGCAAAGGGCACAATATGGCTCCTTTTCCGGAACCTGAAAGTCCCCTTTGAATTCAACAGAATATAAGTGGCATTATTTACTGAAATTTCTTTGAGGCTAAAAGTTGGCATTTCTTCCAAATATAGTTTTATATGGCTATAAAAATGAGCACAAACAGCATCTATATTCATTAGCTGCCCAGAGTATGAGCACCTATGATGAGTTTAAGGCCATCTCACCACAGAAGTCAGAAAATGGAATTAAAGAGAAAAAAAAATAACGAGTGTGGGGTTCAAAAGGTTCTCTCTAATGTGCATCAAGCAGTTTTGCGTAATGCAAGTAACGGCAGGAATTTGCCATTTAGCGGTGATGGGTCATGCACGAACCGGGTTTCTCCCGGTCCCCTGTTGGGCTGGCAGCATGTGCTCTGCACCAGTCATCTGCCAACATGTAAAGGATGCTAACAGATTTCCCTGTAATGAGCTCGGTGGACTGGAGCGCTAGTTAAAGGAGAAGGTCAAAGATTCATGTTTCTTTAGTTTCATCCAGCAGGTCCATGTCTTCCTCAGATATGCACAAGTTAGCTTTATCTTGCTTGCTTACTGTTCCATGCTAAATTAGCCAACCTGTCAGATGGGATCAAGGTAAAAAGATTGGAGAAGATAAAAAATTACCAAAAAATTAGAACAACATACAGAAAAGTCTATCACCTACATACATTAGCACACATCTTCATTTTTCAGTCTTTAATGAAGTTTGGGTAAGCCTTAAAGATACAGAATTCTGAGAAAGTGAACTATATATATATATATATTCCCCAAAGGCATAACACTAGTGTTCAGCCTAAAAGCACATCAAACTCTTAAGCACATCATTATTTTTCACTAGTAAATACATGTGAGGTGAGCTCATGAACATGTCCAAAGTGGCAACATTTTTGTTGAACTGAAAGATTCGAAAATGAAAAGACACAAAAGTAAAAGTCCAAATGACTATGCCATGTCAGGTTGAATTCTGTTAAGTCTTCATCTAACATACTCTAATTCCAGTTATTAATGACCTACCTCAAATAATCTTTCTCAGCAGCCCTAACCCCATCATTGCATATACAAAAAAAAAAAAATCTTTCTAAAAATGTCAGTGCAGAATTCCACTTTCCTGATAATCCTCCATTTTTCTGCTATATTATATAAGGTTCTCCTATAATAGTCAGAGTCTCAGCAGACACAGACTGGTACTCAAATGGCTCAAGGGACCTAACAATACATTTGCAAAGATGTGGGAAGGGTTAATGAAACCAGAAATAGATAATGAGGACACAGAGATTAGTCACAGGGAAACATCACCAGCACCCAAAGACACGAAAGAGCAAGGAAGGCAGAGACCTTTACTGTAGGATGGAGAGCTGGGCAGTGGAAAGGGGTTGTGCTAGAAGAGCTGTAGTTATGGAGGAAACACACATTACCAGAAAGCATAGGCCAGATCTGGAGGGAGTAGAAATGAGAAGGCCTGACCTCTCTCTCCCCACCTTCCAGTCTTCTACTGCTGTCTCACTTTGGCCAAGCCCAATCCTGAGACAAAAGGCCAGATGACTCAGGGAGCCCAGGGAGAACCTGTGAGTGAGGAAGTAGGGCAGACATAGCAAGGTAAATAACCACATGGCCTATCTCCTTTGTGGCTCCCTGAGATCAAACTGTGTTTTCTTTTCTTTGATGCTCAGCATTTAGCTCTAATGCACAGTATTTGCTCAAGAACCACTGAACAGCCAGCTGAGCCTGAAAGGATAAAGATTTTGATTCCAATGACAATTATGCTATCCCACTATGTCACTGTGACCCAGGCTTACTTGTTCAACTTCTCAGTCCATCTGTTAGAAAAGATGATATGGGGAGAGAGGTGGGAGGGGGGGTCAAGATTGGGAACTCATGTACACCCGTGGCGGATTCATGTCAAAGTATGGCAAAACCAATACAGTATTGTAAAGTAAAATAAAATATACCAAAAAAAAAAAAAAAAAAGATGGACCGTTTATGAAACCTTGAGCCTTAGGTTCATGTTATCTTACAAACTAGCCCAGAGCTGATCTACTTCATCTTCAAGGCATCTCCCTGATCGTACAAGCAAGACCAGGCTCAGTTCAGTTCAGTCGCTCAGTCGTGTCTGACTCTTTGCGACCCCATGAATCGCAGCATGCCAGGCCTCCCTGTCCATTACCAACTCCCAGAGTTCACTCAGATTCACATCCATCGAGTCAGTGATGCCATCCAGCCATCTCATCCTCTAGCTGGGTATTGTTTTTGCTTTGGCTCCATCCCTTCATTATTTCTAGAGTTATTTCTCCACTGATCTCCAGTAGCATATTGGGCACCTACTGACCTGGGGAGTTCCTCTTTCAGTATCCTATCATTTTGCCTTTTCATACTGTTCATGGGGTTCTCAAGGCAAGGATACTGAGGTGGTTTGCCATTCCCTTCTCCAGTGGACCACATTCTGTCAGACCTCTCCACCATAACCTGCCCATCTTGGGTTGCCCCGCAGGCATGGCTTAGTTTCATTGAGTAAGACAAGGCTGTGGTCCTAGTGTGATTAGATTGACTAGTTTTCTGTGATTATGGTTTCAGTGTGTCTGCCCTCTGATGCTCTCTTGCAACACCTACCATCTTACTTGGGTTTTTCTTACCTTGGGCGTGGGGTATCTCTTCACGGCTGCTCCAGCAAAGTGCAGCCACTGCTCCTTACCTGGGATGAGGGGTATCTCTTCACCGCCACCCTCCCTGACCTTCAAGGTGGGATGACTCCTGTAGGCCCTCCTGCGCCCGCGCAGCCACCGCTCCTTGGACATGGTGTTGCTCCTCCCGGCCACCACCCCTGGCCTCGGGCGTGGGGTAGCTCCTCCCGGCCACCGACCCAGACCTCGGACACGGGGTAGCTCCTCTCAGCTATTCCTGTGCCATCGCAGCCTGGCACTCTCGGCCACTGCCCCTGACCTCGGACGTGGGGTAACTCCTTTTGGCCGCTGCCCTTCAAGCATGGGGTCCTCCCAGCTTCTGCCGCTGACCTCAGACATGGGGTAGCTCCTCTCGGCCACGCTTAGTGCTCTGGTCACAGCCTCATGCATTTAAAGACCAGGCTACCTTCATGTAATTCTCAGTGTTCTGTATGATACCTGAGATAGAAAGAATAGAATATCAGTGATACATCATCATTCACTGAAAACTGTTCTCCAAATCAGGGGTCCCCAACCTCCAGGATCTAATGCCTGATGATCTGAGGTAGAGCTGATGTAATAATAGTAGAAATAAAGATCACAACAAATATAATGTGCTTGAATTATCCAAAACCATCCCCCTCTCAGGGTCTATGGAAAATTTTTCTTCCACAAAACCAGTCCCTAGTGCCACAAAGGTTGGGGACCTCTGCTCTATACAATATCTGATATTGTTTATATCATATAGAATGAGTCATCACTTCTCTTGCCCTAAACAAGAGATCCCTACTGTATCAGTCAGTAAGTCAGTTCAGTGGCTCAGTCGTGTCCAACTATTTGTGACCCCAGGGATTGCAGCACTCCAGGCCTCCCCGTCCTTCACCAACTCCTGGAGTTTACTCAGACTCATGTCCATTGAGTCAGTGATGCCATCCACCATCTCATCCTCTGTCATCCCCTTCTCCTCCCACCTTCAATCTTTCCTAGCACCAGGATCTTTTCAAATGATTCAGTTCTCCACATCAGGTGGCCAAAATCTGGAGTGTCAACTTCAACATCAGTCTATTGTATAGTTACTCTGTAAGTATGTGATAGGTAAGCTATCACAAAACTCTTTTTTCATCTCTTCCTTCTTTCTTCAACAGTGTCATGATTCTTGTAATTTAATCAATTGTCTTTTAGAGGCTGAACTACAGACTGGTTCAATTTTTCAAATTGTAAGCCATTAGCAGATAGTGAAATCAATTAAGTTGACCATGACTAGAAATCTTTAATGAGAAAGTATAGACTAGGACAAAAACAAATAGAATAAAACAAAGTGGACAAAACAGAATGTATTACAGATAATAAAGTAGCTGTGGTTGTTCTGAGCTATATGTTTGTGTTTGTGTATGTACATATGTATTGCATTGTGGTATAAAATGTATTTATTATTATATGCAATCATAAAAAGATGTTTGAAAGTCACTGTACTACATAGCTCAACTGGAATTTCATCACCTCCACTAGCTTTGTTCATAGTGATGCTTTCTAAGGCCCACTTGATTTCACATTCCAAGATGTCTGGCTCTAGATTAGTGATCACATCATCATGATTATCTGGGCCGTGAAGATATTTTGTGTACAGTTCTTCCGTGTATTCTTGCCACCTCTTCTTAATATCTTCTGCTTCTGTTAGGTCCAGACCATTTCTGTCCTTTATCGAGCCCATCTTTGCATGAAATGTTCCCTTGGGATCTCTAATTTTCTTGAAGAGACCTCTAGTCTTTCCCATTCTGTTCTTTTCCTCTGTTTCTTTGCACTGATCACTGAAGAAGGCATTCTTATCTCTTCTTGCTATTCTTTGGAACTCTGCATTCAGATGCTTATATCTTTCCTTTCCTCCTTTGCTTTCGCCTCTCTTCTTTTCACAGCTAATTGTAAGGCCTCTCCAGACAGCCATTTTGCTTTTTTGCATTTCTTTTCCATGGGGAAGGTCTTGATCCCTGTCTCCTGTACAATGTCACAAACCTCATTCCATAGTTCAACAGGCACTCTATCTATCAGATCTAGACCCTTAAATCTATTTCTCACTTTCACTGTATAATCATAAGGGAATTGATTTAGGTCATACCTGAATGGTCTAGCAGTTTTCCCTACTTTCTTCAATTTAAGTCTGAATTTGGCAATAAGGAGTTCATGATCTGAGCCACACTCAGCTCCTGGTCTTGTTTTTGTTGACTGTATAGAGCTTCTCCATCTTTGGCTGCAAAGAATGTAATCAATCTGATTTCGGTGTTGACCATCTGGTGATGTCCACGTGTAGAGTCTTCTCTTAAATCCTGAAAGATGATGCTGTGAAAGTGCTACACTCAATATGCCAGCAAATTTGGAAAACTCAGCAGTGGCCACAGGACTGGAAAAGGTCAGTTTTCAGTCCAATTCCAAAGAAAGGCAATGCAAAAGAATGCTCAAACTACCACACAATTGCAGTCATCTCACATGCTAGTAAAGGAATGCTCAAAATTCTCCAAGCCAGGCTTCAGCAATACGTGAACTACGAACTCCCTGATGTTCAAGCTGGTTTCAGAAAAGGCAGAGGAACCAGAGATCAAATAGTCAACATCTGCTGGATCATCGAAAAAGCAAGAGAGTTCCAGAAAAAACATCTATGTCTGCTTTATTGACTATGCCCAAGCCTTTGACTGTGTGGATCACAATAAACTGCGGAAAATTCTGAAAGAGATGGGAATGCCAGACCACCTGACCTGCCTCTTGAGAAATCTGTATGCAGGTCAGGAAGCAACAGTTAGAACTGGACATGGAACAACAGACTGGTTCCAAATAGGAAAAGAAGTACGTCAAGGCTGTATGTTGTCACCCTGCTTATTTAACTTCTATGCAGAGTACATCATGAGAAACGCTGGGCTGGAAGAAACACAGCTAGAATCAAGATTGCCGGGAGAAATACCAATCACCTCAGATATGCAGATGCCACCACCCTTATGGCAGAAACTGAAGAGGAGCTAAAAAGCCTCTTGATGAAAGTGAAAGAGGAGACTGAAAAAGTTGGCTTAAAGCTCAACATTCAGAAAACGAAGATCATGGCATCCGGTCCCATCACTTCATGGGAAATAGATGGGGAAACAGTAGAAACAGTGTCAGACTTCATTTTTGGGGGCTCCAAAATCACTGCAGATGGTGACTGCAGCCATGAAATTAAAAGACACTTACTCCTTGGAAGAAAGGTTATGACCAACCTAGATAGTATATTCAAAAGCAGAGACGTTACTTTGCCGACTGAGGTCCATCTAGGCAAGGCTATGGTTTTTCCTGTGGTCATGTATGGATGTGAGAGTTGGACTATGAAGAAGGCTGAGCGCTGAAGAATTGATGCCTTTGAACTGTGGTGTTGGAGAAGACTCTTGAGAGTCCCTTGGACTGCAAGGAAATCCAACCAGTCCATTCTGAAGGAGATCAGCCCTGGGATTTCTTTGGAAGGAATGATGCTAAAGCTGAAGCTCCAGTACTTTGGCCACCTCATGGGAAGAGCTGACTCATTGGAAAAGACCCTGATGCTGGGAGGGATTGGGGGCAGGAGGAGAAGGGGACGACCGAGGATATGATGGCTGGATGGCACCTTGGACTCGATGGACGTGAGTCTGAGTGAACTCCAGGAGATGGTGATGGACAGGGAGACCTGGTGTGCTGCGATTCATGGGGTCGCAAAGAGTCAGACACGACTGAGCGACTGAACTGAACTGAAGTGTACCACATAGACATTCTTTGAAAAGTATCTGTACTACAAAGGGGTTATTTCTGACCCATCCTTCTGAAATGGAAGTATCAATAACATATCTTGCTTGTATCTTCCTTCTCATTTTACACATTTACATTCAGGATATACATAATTCATTTGATTAATAAGCATGAAAAGGAGTTCTTCCTTATAATTAACCTAAGCCTTCCTGCTGAAAATAAACTCTGTTCTTATGATACCATCATCAATATACAATTTTCCATATAATTCCCTTTTATGTTGAAGATACATTTTAAGTCTTTGGTTTTGTCACCTTATTTTCCTTAAATGTTAGGTTGAGTTTTGTTTCCTACCTCGTTTTACGTACTGCTTTGTCTCATTCAAGTACACTTCTGGAAAGCAAGATGGAAAGAAACAGAAATAATTTCTCACAGACCAGGAAAGAGGACTTTGTCACAAAGAGACTAACCTTTTTCTCAAATTCCATATTTTCTTCTCCAAAAGCATTGCGGGGCTTCCTGGGTGGTGCTAGTGGTAAAGAACCCCATTGTCAATGCTGTAAGAGAGGTGAGTTTAACACCTGAGCCGGGAAGATCCCTAGAGGAGGAAATGGCAGCCCATTCCAATATTAGAGAATCCCATGGACAGAGCAGCTTGGTGGGCTACAGTCCATGGCGCCCCAGAGTCTGACCCAACTGACATGACTCAGCAGGCACACACAGGTATTGTGATCTCAAAGTCATTGATTGAGACACTGGTAATGTTGAGATTCATATGAAGAAACTCATCCTTAAAAATTAAAAAAAAGCATTAAAAGTTATATTTGTGTTTCTAGATAAATGGGCAAGTTACTCAGTTTTTGAAACTATGAAGTTGAATATCATAATACTTTGCTGTGAATTAATTAATGTGAATTGCTTGGTGCCATATCTAGCTTCGAGTAGGTACTAACAAAGAGACGTTATCCAAACATTGACAGACTCCTCAGGACATCGAGATTTGGACTCCTTTCAGTACTTACACCTGGGCTCTGGCTCATTTTAAGTCATTATCTTCAGATTAAATCAGAGGCATTGATTTGCTAATCACCTTGTAAGAATCAGGTGTCTGATTATAACGGCCACTTTCCCTTAAGCCAGGATTTCATCCTGGGGTCCACAACTGCGAGGGCTACGAGAATGTATCTCTCTAAACTGCAGCTGCAGCTGAAACTCCAGTACTTTGGCCACCTCATGCGAAGAGTTGACTCATTGGAAAAGACTTTGATGCTGGGAGGGATTGGGGGAATAGAAGGGGACGACCGAGGATGAGATGGCTGGATGGCATCACTGACTCAGTGGACGCGAGTCTGAGTGAACTCCAGGAGTTGGTGATGGACAGGGAGGCCTGGCGTGCTGCAATTCATGGGGTCACAAAGAGCCGGACACGACTGAGCGACTGAAATGAACTGAACTGAACTGATAGCACCAGCTGCTACCCTGTGACATCCATTCTTTTCTTGCTGAGGATAAAGAGTGATTGATCAAGATGGCAAAATAGGACTTGGAACTCCTCTACCCCCACAAATGCATCGAAAAAATATATCTACATGTGGAAGAATTTTCACTAAAAACTAACTGGGGACTGGCTGAAGGACTCCCATACAATGAAAACCTTATGAAATATGCAGACAGAATCGGGTAGGGAGGGAAGAGGTGTGATCAGGTCAGAACCTGTGTCCCTCGGAGGCGACTCGGGGAAAAGGGAGCGTGCCCGGGTGATGACCTGCTCTGGGGAGTGAGCGGATTAAGCCACACATTGGATGCCCTCGTCCTGGGTTCTGACAAAGGGGAAATGGGGCCTCCTGGCCGGTTGGAGGGCCAATAGGACCCACAGGAGAACTGCAGAAAGCCTGGACTTCACCATCTGCTGGCTTGCTCCCGAAGCCGGGCAGAGTGGGCGGATGGAAAACTGTTGGGGCGGCTGCCTGCTTTCCAGCTCCTGTCCCAGCACGTGGCCCAGTCACTGCTCCAAAGCCAAAAGGATCAGCATAAATTATACTATATGTCTAAGTGCTCATTTGACATCATTTTTATATTTTAGGGTTCTATCTTTATTGGCAACACAAAATTAGGTTGAATTAATTTATTTATACTATTGATATCTGCTTTTGCTTTGGTTTCCTATGCCCAGAACATCCAAAGCTTTTGTGTCCTGTTAATCTAGAATCATTTGATTATCTTGTTACTCTGAACTTAACTTTGCTTCTCTCAGTTGAAATCCACTAATTTGGTACTTGTGCAGTTAACCTTCTGAATCTCTCAAGGTGGCATTTAGAAAACATTCACTTTCCTTAATAAAAACAAAAACATATATATATATATGTTTTTGTTATATATATATTATATATAATTATATATATTATATGCTATATATAATATATATATCACTCTAGGGTCCCTTCCTTTGATTCATTGGATTACATTGGAAAAATCATTAAAATTTGAAGGCAAATAAAATTAATTTTTTACAAGTTAAAGCATACACAAAAGCATTCAAAACTTAAAATTGTAAAAACTTTTAAGTGCATATTTTGCATTCTTAATGCTACTAGAATCTCAAAGGTTTGGAACTTACAAAATCAGGACTTGCAGTCAATTATACTGTATTTTCTATTTCAAATCACAAATAGAATATTTACCAGAATGAAGGGCTGCCTTCAAAACTATCCCTCTCTCTTCATTTCTTACACTTGCAATTTATTTTTCCAGCTTTATTGGAATGTAATTGGCATACAACAGTTATAAATTAAAGGTTTACAACCTATGGATTTGAATCACTAAGATCACCCAGTTTTAGCTAACACTACCATCATGTTACAGAATTACCATTTCTTCTGTGTGGTGAGAACATTCAGATCTAGAGGGGTGGGATGGAGGGTGGGAGGGAGACCCAAGAGGAAGGTCATATATGTATACATATAGCTGATTCGCTTCACTATGAAGAAGAAACTAACACAGCATTGTAAGGTAATTACACTGTAGTTTAAAAAAAAAAAGTCTACTCTGTTAGCAGCATTCAAGTATATAGCACAGACTCTTTTTTAACTTATTTAAACTAAAAGTATAATGCCCTTGATTCCATCCTTGTTGTCACATGGATGTTTTTGTTAAATGGCTACATCGTGGCCCAGTCTTCTGTAAATCCAAGAACGGTAGCCTGCCAGGCTCTTCTGTCCATGGGACTTCCCAGGCAAGAATACTGGATTGGGTTGCCATTTTCTGCTCCAGGGATCACCCCTATTCAGGGATCAAAGCTGCATCTGCTGTACTGGCAGATACTTTACCACTGAGTGGCATGCGAAGCCCAGCACACACACATACATACAAACACACAGATCACATTTTCTTTATCCATTCATCTATCAGTGCATGTTTAGGTTGTTTCCATATCTTGGTAATTGTAAATAATGCTGTGCTAAACATAAGGGTGCATGTATCTTTTTGAGTTAGTGGTTTTGCTTTCTTTGAATAAATACCTAGAAGTGGGATTGCTGGATCATATTTAATTCTGTTTTTAATTTTGAAGGGAAAATTCATTTTGTTTCCCATAGCGGCTGCACCAATTTACATTCCCATCAACAAAGCACAAGCTTTCCCTTTCCTGCATATGCTGCTAATGCTTGCTGTTTCTCAGTTTTTAATACTAGCCATGCTAACAAGTGTGTGGGTGACATCTCACAGTGGTTTTGATTCCCATTTTCCTATTGATTAGTGATGTTGAACATATTTTCATGTACCGGTTAGTCATCTGCATGTCTTTTCTGGAAAAAAAAAAAATCTCTATTCAGAACGTCTTTCCTTTTTTTTAAATCAGACTGTTTGGTTTTTTGCTGTTGGATTGTATGAGTTATTTATATATTTTGGATATTAGTCCTTTATCAGATATATGATTTGCAAATATGTTAGGATGCCTTTTCATTTTGTTGATAGTTTCCTTTGCTATGTAGAAGTTTTTTCAGTTTCCTGTAGCCCTATAATATAGCATCATTGGCAATAATCATCACACTTACATTAGGTCCCCAGATCTTGTTAATCTGAAGTTTGCACCCTTTGACCAATATTGGTGATTTATATTGTAATGCATTTTCTTAAACAGAGAGTCTTTGATCCTCCCCTTTGAATAAAATAGGTACCTTTTCATCTCTTCCTGTTCACAGTACTTAAGCACAGTTTGGGCTCTTCTGATTGTTTGTAAACCCAATCAATATCTGGCTCCTTAAGATTCTGTGATCAAAGCCTTGAGATTCCACATTAATCTCTTTTACCTACAAACAGACCCTGGTAATTCTGTCTCTCTAATTGCTATGAGAACTTTACTTGTATGGTATTATACTTTCTATCAGGCCTGGTTTGGGGCCCCCATCTCCCAAATTAATCACACAACTAACACTCATTTAACCTGGTACAATTGTTTTTTTTCTTTAAGTTCTGTCTCATTTTCTAGGGAAACTCGCTTTTAGCTTCCCACTATGCTTCTAGCCTTGATATAGGGCCTTGACTCCAGGTAAATGGTAAAAAGCTATTTCAATCCCTTAGGTCAAATGAATATTTGCATAGAGCTTTCTGGAGGTGTTCCCCCTGCAAGTCTGTCTCCACCAGTCCTTAGTTCTAACATATAGAATGTGCAATTTAGGTAATAGAAATGAACTTTCAGTTCAAGAAAGTAGTCTAAACAACAAGTACTAAACTCTCATCTTGATTGCTATGTTCAGTTCAGTTCAGTTGCTCAGTCGTGTCCGACTCTTTGCGACCCCATGGACTGCAGCACACCAGAGCTCCCTGTCCAACACCAACTCCCGGAGCCTATGCAAACTCATGTCCATTGAGTGCGTGATGCCATTCAACCATCTCATCCTCCGTGGTCCCCTTCTTCTCCTGCCCCCAATCCCCTCCAGCATCAGGGTCTTTTCCAATGAGTCAACTCTTCCCATGAGGTGGCCAAAGTACTGGAGTTTCAGCTTTAGCATCATTCCTTCCAAAGAAATCCCAGGGCTGATCTCCTTCAGAATGGACTGGTTGGGTCTTCTTGCAGTCCAAGGGACTCTCAAGAGTCTTCTTCAACACCACAGTTCAAAAGCATCAGTTCTTCAGTGCTCAGCTATCTTTATAGTCCAACTTTCCCATCCATAAATGACTACTGGAAAAACCATAGCCTTGACTAGACGGACCTTTGTCGGCAAAGTAATGTCTCTGCTTTTGAATATGCTATCTAGGTTGGTCATAACTTTTCTTCCAAGGAGTAAGCATCTTTTAATTTCATGGCTTCAATCACCATCTGCAGTAATTTTGGAGCCCAAAAAAATAAAGTCTGACACTGCTTCCACTGTTTCCCCATCTATTTCCCATGAAGTGATGGGACCGGACGCCATGATCTTAGTTGTCTGAATGTTGAGCTTTAAGCCAACTTTTTCACTCTTCAGTTCTTCTTCACTTTCTGCCATAAGGGTGGTGTCATCTGCATATCTGAGGTTATTGATATTTCTCCCAGCAATCTTAATTCCAGCTTGTGCTTCCTCCAGCCCAGCGTTTCTCATGATGTACTCTGCATATAAGTTAAATAAGCAGGGTGACAATATACAGCCTTGACGTACTCCTTTTCCTATTTGGAACCAGTCTGTCGTTCCATGTCCAGTTCTAACCGTTGCTTCTTGACCTGCATACAGGTTTCTCAAGAGGCAGGTCAGGTGGTCTGATATTCCCATCTCTTTTTATTCCTATGTTATGCCTACTTATTTCACCCATCTGGCCTCTACATTGTGTTATGAAGGGGGAACAAAGCAGTCTTATAATTCATGGTTATAAGTTTATTTTCTTAAAGTTAAATACAAAAGAGTAGTGAGTTACTACCAGCAAATGCCCAAAGGTTGAGGAGACCAGTCAAGAAAAAAGTGGTACTTACTATAGGCAACAGTGAGCTCAAATGTGACAGCAACAGTAAGCCCAGCTTCTATCTCTGCTGAAAGAACAAGAGACCCAGAAGAAAGAACTACCAAATGATCGTGCTCCAGAAATGCTGACGACTTAGGTTTATTTCCATGTCAGGGTATAGCACAAATGTTTAGGAAAGCTTAGCTTACTTCCTCTGTGATGGGCTGTGCCTAAAATGTGAAATGGGGTGGCAAACATCAGAGAGCTAACATTGCTTCATACATCACAGTTATTCATACAATATTAGATTATCTTTCCTTATTTTTTCCCTTTCTTCTGTCTTCATGCTAAGTTGCTTCAGTCGTGTCTGACTCTTTGCAATCCTATGGACTGTAGCCTACCAGGCCCCTCTGTCCATGAGATTCTCCAGGCAAGAATACTGGAGCAGGTTGCCATTTTCTCCTATCCTTTCTGAAATAACTTCAAGGTTACAAACCCCATAAGGGAAGGGACTTTGTCTGATCTCCTTCATCAATGTGTCTCCAAAGCAAAGGTTAATTCACCACATCTATGGTTAATAGTTAAAGAAAGGGTTCTGGCTGATCATCTTTATAGAGTGTCTACTCTGGTGGTGAGCCTGAATGAGGTAACAGCTATGATAAATTAGATAGCATTCTGGACTATGAAGAGTATGTAACATAGTGGCTGAAATAGATACCACTTCATTGCAAATAGATGGGGAAAAAATGGAAACAGTGAGACTTTATTTTGGGGGGCTCCAAAATCACTGAAGATGGTGACTGCAGCCATGAAATTAAAAGATGCTTGCTTCTTGGAAAAAAAGCTATGACAAACCTAGACAATATGAAAAAGCAGAGCCATCGTTTTGTCGACTAATGTCTTGTATAGTCAAAGCTATGGTTTTTCAATAGTCATGTATGTATGTCAGAATTGGACCATAAAGAAGGCTGAGAGCCAAAGAATTGATGCTTTTGAACTGTGGTGTTGGAGAAGACTCTTGAGAGTCCCTCGGACAGCAAGGAGATCCAACCAGTCAATCCCAAAGGAAACTGACCCTGAATATTCATTGGAAGGACTGATGCTAGAGCTGAAGCTCTAATACTTCAGTCATCTGATGTGAAGAACTAGTTCACTGGAAAAGACTCTAATGCTATGAAAGATTGAGGCCAGGAGGAGGAGGTGACAGAGGACTCGATGGTTGAATGGCATCAGCAACTCAATGGACATGAGTTTGAACAAACTCTGGGAGATAGTGAAGGAAAGGGAAGCCTGCCATACTGCAGTTCATAGGGTCACAGACAGTTGGACGTGACTGAATGACTGAACAATAGCAACAGAACTAGATATACAGTATAACAGGGCGATATGACTACTGTAATAGAGGGAAGGCGTGTGGCACCCTAAAAACTGAGATCATGCTGTTGACATAAGATACTGAATCCAGAAAACCCTCTGAAATATGAGAAGATTTTATGTGAACTTAAAGACCAGGTGTAAAACACTAACTGTTTTGTTATTCTTGTTGCCCATTTGTGTATGAGAGACAAAAAAGAGGAGTACAACCATTCTGATGATTGTGTTTTCTTATCTGAGAGTAGAAGAATGTTTCTGGACATCAATCCAAAGAATATCAAGCCCAAGAAACTAAAATGAGAGGAGTCACTGAAGAGAGCAAGACAGTGAGAAAAATGGGTGCAGAGGAGCTGCACAGCCCCTTGTAAAATGCTGGCCTTGGTGGGCAAAAGCAGGGGCCTTGTGTTTTGGGTGCTCATTACCAGGTGACAAGGGATATTGGCTTGGCTTAAATCAATATACGAAATAAAACATTGTTGAGTAAGTGATGCTAAAAAGGACCATAATGATATTTAACACCAATTTTCAGTTTGTGAAAAAAACAAACAAACAAACAATAAAAACCCTGAAGAGAGAGAACACTGTGTCTTGTATGAGTCTCTAATAACCTGCATATAACAGTCCCTCAATAAATGGTTGTTAAGTACAATGGACACAAGATGATGAAACATGATAAAAATGATAATTAATGTGAGGACATGGCTTTCCCACAGAAACTGAAGGATGATAATACAGATTCATCGGGTAAGCATGGGATTTTGAAACAATGCAAGTCTGGGTTTGAAACTTGATTTCACCTTTTGCCACAAGTATAACCTTGGAAAATTTCTTGCAAGCTTCTGAGACGTTGATTTCTCATCTGTAAAATATGGATGGTAGAGTAATTAACTCACAGGATTGTTACAAGGATTAAATGTTTTACACATATTCATTTCACTGAATATTGA
This sequence comes from Capra hircus, assembly GCF_001704415.2. Lineage (NCBI taxonomy): Eukaryota > Metazoa > Chordata > Mammalia > Artiodactyla > Bovidae > Capra > Capra hircus. Next base: position 9,589,768 of record NC_030817.1, read on the forward strand.
ATATTTTTGCATGCTATAATTTTCCAATTTATTTTAGTGGTCTCAAAACTTCCAGTTTTGGAGATAAAATTTTAAGGACAAATAATAAAGTGGGAGCACCTGGAAAATGATTTGGAAATAGTTTAGAATGAGATTATTTATTGTTAAACAAATAGAAAGTTTTTCATATGGTAATTAAGAGTAAGGGGCAAGATTTCAATGTAACATGCTTCCCTGCAATTTGATGGAATTCATTTTATATTATGTAGATGCCAACTGAAGTGCCTTAATTAAACCATCCCAAACAGAGTAGCTATGAGCTGACTTTCCTGTCATCCAAACTGGTCTTCTGGGGCCCTTCCAACCAAATTAACTGACTCAAAAGCTATTTCTGCCTTTTTTTTTTTTTTTCCAGAACTCACAAAGATAAGAGTCAACACACAATCAGCAATAGAGTGTGGCCTTTGGGAGATCACATGGCTCCACGTTTAGAATCCCCAGCTGCTTATCAAGGTCAAGCACGCCTTACCTGAATGAGATATTTGTTCCTGACAACAGTCCTGAAATTTTCTTGAAGACCTAAGGAGAGCATTTCCCTTGAGGACATTTTCACTAGGAGGACTTTATGGTTGCCCGTGTAGGCTGTCAAAAAAAATCACCTGAAGATGGGTTTAATTTACCTTATTACTGAAAGGAAAATGTGCCGGGACAAAATTACTGCAGAGTAAGTAGGCTTTAGGTACCTTCGTGTATATAATATCAAAACACTGTAGCATGCTTTTCTGAAGGGATTGGTAAGAAGATGTGGAGAGGACATTTTAATTAAGAACAGCACATTTTAAAAAGCAAAGTTTTCTCTTTGAATCTGAGAAGAGTCCCTTGATAAATATTATACTTCAATAGAATTTTCCACTGAGTTTCTATAAGTGTTGTTACATCTATATGTTTGCATCTATCATTTTAATAATATTTACATTGCTTTTATTTGTATCTTATTTCACTTTACTTCTCTTAATGAAATTTCAAATCCATGTATGGTTTGATTCTTCATAGTTCACACAACAAACATTTATTAAGTACCTACTATTAAGATGTGCAGGAAGTACCTATACTATTTTGTAAGACAGCATGATATAATACTAGGAAGTATTCACTTTATAAAGGTCAGTGATCTTGAATTTAAACTCAGTTTTCACAATTACAGTTTTATGACCTATGACTATTTTACTCAGTTCTCTGAACCTCAGGTTACTCACATATGCAAAAGAACCAATGACACCTTATGGACAAAATCACTTTGAGAGTTCAATAAAATAATTTTCAGAAACCAAAAATTTCCCAATATATAACATGTATGTCATAAAGGTAAGCCCCTCCTCAAGGCCCTAATGCCAGGTTCTCAAGAGCTACATGAGATATATATATATATATATATATATATATATATCCCAAGGCAGGGATAACTGTTATATATGATATCTATAACTCAAATCCATGCTAACATATTAATCATTCTACGGGCAATCCTACTTTACACAGACTCCTTGGTTATACGAAGCAGCAAGCATTTAATGAGTCCTGATATTTCCAGAGTTGCATTATACCTCATTTGGGATGTTTCCTAAAGAATGATAAGCAATCTTGGCACTCGCAAAACTTACATATATTCATAGATTTGTCTTCAGCTTGTCACATGCATTCTCTTAAATACAAGGCATTTCATAAACGAGCACAGTTGATTCACATGCCCTGGGGTGGTTGTGCTTCGCTTGCATTTGTAAAGGAACACTCCATCAAATGGTGGGGTTTATCCATTTAATCATTAGGAGGAGTTCTATTAAATTCCACAAAGGCCATTCTTTCAACTTTCAGGCTGTACTCTCTATTCAGAAGAAAAAGAATTTAATTACCTCCTTAACCCCTCTCAATTCCACTCTGATTTATAACTGATTGTAATTTGCCTCCTTCTGCGCCATTCTTGGCCAGGCATACACAGCTGTGCGTGCTCTCTCCTGTCTTAACTGCCTTCACAAAACGGAAACTTCGTTACCACCTTACTCACAACTCATTTCTCAGAGTCCTCCTGGAGAAAGGAACAGCCATTGGACACCCTGAAAGATTCAGGAGGACAGTGCCAATTTGCATGACAGCTTGCACAGTTTTTGTTGCATTCACTGAAGGATGAGAAATAAGAAATGACGTGTCTTGAACTTCCCTGGTGGTCCAGTGGTTAAGACTCAGTGCTTCCAGTGCAAGGGGCATGGGTTCAGTCACTGGTCTGGGAACTAAGATCCCATATGCTTTGTGGTATATCCAAAAACTTTTTAAAGAATCTCTAGAAGTGATGTGTCTTCCCTTATACAGTTCACAAGTGTGAACATAACTCTTAGAACACTCTGGATAGAGCTTGACCAAGAACTAAATGGAGAAAAGAGGAGATAGAAGAGAGAAAGTATCAAAGCTAAAGCTGTGGTTTCATTATCTAGAAAATGACTCCTGGGAAGTCACTGATACCCAGTGTCTCAGTGCTACGTGGGTCCATCTGGCTCCATGTTCACTCCTGGTGTTCAGTTCAGTTCAGTTCAATTCAGTCGCTCAGTCGTGTCCGACTCTTTGCGACCCCATGAATCGCAGCACACCAGGCCTCCCTGTCTATCACCAACTCCTGGAGTTTACTCAGACTCACGTCCATAGAATCAGGGATGCCATCCAGCCATCTCATCCTCTGTCGTCCCCTTCTCCTCCTGCCCTCAAACCCTCCCAGCATCAGAGTCTTTTCCAATGAGTCAACTCTTCGCATGAAGTGGCCAAAGTACTGGAGTTTCAGCTTTAGCATCATTCCTTCCAAAGAAATCCCAGGGCTGATCTCCTTCAGAATGGACTGGTTGGATCTCCTTGCAGTCCAAGGGACCCTCAAGAGACTTCTCCAACACTACAGTTCAAAAGCATCAATTCTGTGGCACTCAGCCATCTTCACAGTCTACCTCTCACATCCATACATGACCACGGGAAAAACCATAGCTTTGACTAGACGGACCTTAGTCGGCAAAGTAATGTCTCTGCTTTTGAATATGCTATCTAGGTTGGTCATAACTTTTCTTCCAAGGAGTAAGCGTCTTTTAATTTCATGGCTGCAGTCACCATCTGCAGTGATTTTGGAGCCCCCAAAAATGAAGTCTGACACTGTTTCCACTATTTCCCCATCTATTTCCCATGAAGTGATGGGACCAGATGCCATGATCTTCATTTTCTGAATGTTGAGCTTTAAGCCAACTTTTTCACTCTCCACTTCCATCAAGAGGCTTTTTAGTTCCTCTTCACTTTCTGCCATAAGGGTGGTATCGTCTGCATATCTGAGGTTATTGATATTTCTCCTGGTGTTACTCATCCCGAAATTCGGAAATGCCTTCGTCAATTCCTTTACTGACTTTCTATTGTCCTTGTCTCTGGCTGTTAATTCTTTAGGAAATTTAGCTTAGCTCTTCTGATTTTTTTTTTCCTGAGATAGATGAAACCACATTATCCTTTCTTTCTAGTTTTCAAAACAATAATGAACTTGTAAGCCCCCAGGAGGATACTATTCTTCTACAGGGCAATAACAATGACTAAAATAAATAATTATAATAATATTAATAAATGATAAAACATTGCACACAGGACTCCCAGTGAGTAGTGCAGCAGAGAAACTGGGAATCGGATTCTGAAGTCAGACTCCCTGAGAACAAATCCCAGGTTCACTACTTTTTAGCTGTGTAACCATGAGAGAGCTACTTAAAAATCTCTGAGCTTACTTCTCACATGCAACAAATGGATAATAACAATGTGTACCTCACAAGGGTTACCTGATGATTGAAATAAATAACCTTGTAATCCATTGGTAAGTATAGTAAGGGCCAATAGACATTAACAAGCTATTATTATAGAAAGATACATTGGTTTCATTTTGACTGGATTATAACAGAAACCAGATCACCTATGGAATAGAACCCACAGTGAAAAATCTCATGAGAAATGGGTCTGTGAAAAACCAAAGGCCATCAATGATTTTTAACATGTCTCATTAAAAAAAAAAAAAGGCATTTTCTCTTTATTTCAAGAAATGCACTTCGGTCTATTAGGATTAAAGGAAAAGAAAGAAGGAAGAACAAAACAGCACAGCTCCAACAGGACCCCTCACGGCAGAGGCAGCCTTGGATGCAGCCATCACGCTGCAATCAAAAGGCTAAATGAGCAGTATTGTTGGGAGGAAAGAGAAGAGATGAGAACTCACGAAGGACAACTCCCGCTACGGGCTCTTGAAAATTCATCTCTTAGAAAATGAAGAAAAAAAAAAAAAGACTGCCAAGTCTTTTTAATTGATGAATAATTTATGGATGATCAGCAGGAGCATCCATCCAGACAGCCGATTAAATGCAAAGTATTTTGATAAGCAGAAAGTCACCACTGCAGGGCTCAAAGGGGAAGGAAAGCATCTGTAGCAATCAATGCCAGTCTATATATATTGATACGTGTTACCGTCTCTTCTTTCCCCATCCCACCCTGCTTTATCATGGGCAGGAAAAGTTACCTCCTCTGTGAGTTTCCTTCTCCTGTCAAAATGACAGAGATTAGATGTGGATATAAGAAAGGCAATTAAAATAGATCTGTCACAAGTGTGCTATCCCAGCGTGCCTTCCCTGATTTCCTTCTCTAGTGTGAACTGCTACCGAAGGATGGTAATTGAAATTTGTCAGTGTTGACAGCTGATGACTAATATGGAGATTTTCATTATATATCCCTCCTGGAATGGAAAAGAGATGAGTGCATATTAAACTCCAGATGGAAGCAGGTGTAGGACAGGGAAATGCAGGCACTCCTTAAGCCAGCCAAGCAAGAACCGTTGGGGAGAAGTGTAATACCCTCTGGAATTAATCTGTATGGAAATAGAGATGGCACTGGTTTTCTTCAGTTTTCACTATGTAGCCTCATAGCGTGCAATGTTATCATTTATCCTCACAGCCATTTATGTTAATATCAGCTGGAAGCCCCTCCATTAACCTCCCTAAATTTGGCAGAATCAGTTTGAAAAAGATATGAATAACTACTTCCTTAAGCTTGAAAATGTTGTAACTTTATAACCTAGAAACCTGGAAGTCGTTTCTAGCATTCATCTGTGTTATTTTCTACTGTGTATGTGGTGCTTCTGTTCATCCGAACAGCTAAAAGAAATTTGATTAATCATATTGTCCAAGCGGAATTCTGTCGAAAGATAAAAGGAAATCGACTTTAGTCAAAATTTTGCTGACTTTTGGCATTGGTCAAGAATGACTACTCATTCTAACGGATTTCTGATGATTGGGACAGAAAGTGAAACTGCTCTAAAGTTGTGGTGCAGGGCTCTCCCTGGTGGTCCAGTGGCTAAGACTTTGCGTTCCCAATGCAACGGACCTGGATTCAATCCCTGGTCTGGGTACTAGACCCACATGCCATAACTAAGACCACATGCAGCCAAATTAAATACTTAAAAAATAAAAAAGTTGTGGTGCAATATCCCAGTTAGTTAACATAGCAAACCATCCCAGACTCAGCAGATGAAAAGAACAACATTTTTACAGTACCCTGTAAATGGGCAGGTCAGGAATTGAGACACACTTCAGCTGGGTGTTTCTTGAGGTACGTATGGCACTGATGGAGTTCTCTCAACAGTATTCAGATGGCAGACAGGCGTGTCTGGAGGGTCTAAGATGGGTTCACTCACATTTCTGGTTGTATTAATACAAGTTCTTATTTTCTATATTCTTGATGCTTTGGCATCTGTGCTTTTGCTGACCAGGGAGAGACTGCCTCTCTCAGGGCTAGCCAAATTCCTAGAGATAGCACGAGTACCTTTCATATACTAACCAACCAATCCAAAATCTTTAGCCCCTAGTGGTGGCTCAGACAGTAAAGTGTCTGTCTGCAAGAGAGAGACCTGGGTTCTGTGGGAGACCTGGGTTCAATCCCTGGGCTGGGAAGATCCCCTGGAGAAGGAAATGGAAACCCAGTCAAGTACTCTTGCCTGGAGAATTCCATGGACGGGGGATCCTGGTGGGCTACAGACCATGGGGTTGGAGAGTCGGACACGACTGAGCGATTTCACTCACTCCCTCTTTATGGGGTTCTCATAGAGCGTGTACACTCAGAGTTAATATTGCTCTGTTTTAATCACCCCACAGTCAGGTACCAGACAAGGAGGGTCTGATCCATCCATGGAAGGCTGCTGAAATTATTCAAATTAGTCAGTTTCCCTGTCCCTAGCCCATGCTTGCGCCTTACTCCTCTGCCTTCTTATCAACTCCAGTGCTTCCTCAGGTGGCCCTGTATGGGAAGGCATGCCCTTTCTTATCAGAAATTATGAGTCAAATTATGATTCATCAGAAATTATGAACAAAGGGTCTTTGGTGCTGCATGCTGGCCTTCCCTAGCTGCAGCGAGCAGAGGCTACTCCTTGTCGTGGTGGCTTCTCTTGTTTCAGAGCACGGGTCTAGGGTGCACAGCCTTCAATAATTGCAGCGCATGAACTCAGTAGTTGTGGCTCACAGGCTCAGGTAGCAGTAGCGCTCAGGCTTGGATGCCCCACGACATATGGAATCTTCTCAGATCAGGGATGGAACCTACACCCCCTGAATTGATAGGTGGATTCTTAACCACTGGACCACCAGGGAAGTCCCAAACTATACCTGAACAACAATAAAACCTACATTGAAATGAAAATGAAGCAAAAAACTCGTGCAGTGACAGGAATGGCGGGAAGGTTGGGGTCTGCTGGAAGTCTCATGGGGAGACCAACATGTGATCTCAGAGTAGCCAGATTTCTTTAAAAAAAATTTTATTTATTTTAATTGAAGGTTAATTATTTTACAGTATTGTAGTAGTTCTCACCATACATCGACATGAATCAGCCATGTGTGTACATGCGTCCCCCATCCTGAACCCCCCTCCCACCTCCCTCCCACCTCCTTCCCTATCCCCTCCCTCAGGGCTGTCCCAGTGCACCAGCCCTGAGCACCCTGTCATACAGACTTCTTAAATCACAATTCAAGGCACTTAGAAAGACTGTCCCGAGAGATGAGGGCAGAAGCTGCAAGACTTCTTATGATATTGCCTTGAGAGTCCCAGAGTGGCATTTTCTCTGAATTGGTCAGGTAAATCACCAGGTGAACAGAGATTCCAGGGAGATAATGTAGCTTCCACCTCTCAATGGTCAGGGTAATAGAGAATTTGCAACCATTTTTAATCTATTGCAAACAAGTTCACTTTAGTCATGCCTTTAAGGATCCCTCATTGAAGATCAGTGCAGGTGCAATTCTAAAGGAATCCTAAGGGAGGTTGTTTCCTAATTTTGAGATCTTCTGGTTCTCTCCGGGAATGTTACCTAGAATTTCTGCATGATTTCAGGCACAATTGTATCTGATTATATAGTCACTGGCGCAGGAAGCAAGAAGTCAAAAAATAGGGATGAGAAAGCCCCACTTCTTGCCTGTGGGAAGAACAACAAAAATAAATATATCTCCTGATTCCATGGAGGGAGGCATGATATTATGATGATTATAAAGAGCTAAAAGATAGAAACAGAGGTGTGTGCAAATGCTCCTAATGAGGCATTAGTGTTGGGATTGTATCACATTTGTCTTCCAAACCACATGCTTTCTAAACATGTATTTGCATTTCAATATAATGAGTGTAATTTTCTCTTACTGACCAAAATTACTTTAAATGTGAAAATGATGAAGCTTAAAAGTGAGTAACTCAGTTGATCAAACACCAGCATGCTAATGGCTCCAGATTTAACCAGGAGTACTTTCTCCATTCCCCACCCTGGGACCAGCTAACTAAGAGCTAAATTCCATGCCAAGAGCGTATTTAGTGTTCTTGGGTTCCCTCAACCTCTGATGAAGACGTCATGCAAGAAAAGGGCTGAAAAAGACAAAAATCCTGTTTTACTCTTCTTTAGCCTCAATGACAAAGGACATTTAGATGTGCAAGTAAGCATTTTTCAAAATACTGTGCCTATTTATTTTTCTATCAACATGTGGTAAAATATGAATCCCCCCTGAATCTATCTAATTACATAAAGAATATTGAAGAAGCAAGTTGCTTACATTTCACTGGAAAGGAGCAGTCACACTGCTGGACTGCATTCAAGAAGTCACTGCTTTCCTATCACCAGACAATTGTGCTACTTTACATAATCAGTATTCAGGGGATGCTATTTTGCTAATAGGCAAAATCCTACAATGACAATTTAAATGGTTTGAAACATGTGCAAGATAATTTGGAGTCACAGCTCTGCCAATTGCTAAACAAGTGCAGCAGGAATGGAGACTCTGAGCATCAGGAGTGCTGCTGGGAGAACAGCCTGTCCTGTTTGATCAAGGAAACTTTGCTCACATCAAGTCAGGAGCTCAAGCCAGCTAATATCATCATCTCAGACTCTTACTAGGGGAGATTAACTGTCTTCACTGGATAACTCCATCGCTCACCATGGTGGAAACAAAGAATAGGCAGACAGTTTTCAGTGGATAGAAGTGCAAACTCAGGCTAAAATACAAAAAGATCTTGGTTTGAGCCCTGGCTATGCTACTAAGTAGCTCTGTGAGCTTGAGTAAGTCAATCAGTCTCTTCACCTAAATTGATTCTTCACCTGTTTGAAAAGTAAAAACAGGACTTACCTCCTAGAGCTGTGAGGATTAATTGCAATACTTCATGCTCAACAGCTCAAAGTCTGGAATTATCATAATTTGGAAATGATGAACCCCACATGAACGGGCTTTAGGGAGTCAATGAATCTCCAGAAAATGTGACAAAATTCTGAATTTTTCTGGGAAGAAGATTCATTGTTGTTGTTGTTGTTGTTTAGTCGCTAAGTCATGTCTGACTCTTGTAACCCCTGGACTGTAGCCTGCCAGGCTCCTCTGTTCCCAGATTGTCATTTCGTTCTCCAGGGGATCTTCCACATCTCCTGGCAGGTGGATTCTTTGCCCGTGAGACACCAGGGAAGTCCAGAAGTTTCATAGCTTTCATTCAAGTCTCAAGTAGGTGCATAGCAACAACAAAAATGTGATTATCACTACCTTATGTATTTTCCACTATAGAAAAGATATGTTTATGAACCTTCAACAAATATTCAAGTTTCACTAAGTACAGGCACCACACTAAATTCTGAGGATGTAACAGTGAGTTTTAAGTACCTTTTCTCAGAGAGGTGTGTACAGGAGAGTGGAGAATGGACACCAATGCTTAATCCATAAATAAATGTAATAAATATTATGAACATGAAAAGCAAGATACATATGGCAGGAGAAAACAATCTAGATCATTTTTTAGACACTTGCACCTAATGCTAACCCAAGTCTGGATTTGAGTAGCTTTGGCTTCCTGGGTTAGGGCGGATGAGGGTCAGTCTCCTTGCACCCGGTTGGGGTAGATCAGAGCTGATGGCTCCACCCCTAGGCCATGTGGTTGGGACTGTGTATACAGGAGTCCTGCTCAGTGCACACTTCCTCCCCAAAGCAATCCCGCGCTCCTACTAATCTGGCTGAAGTCTAGACGCACCAGACAGCTGGCTCTTTCTTCTGCTTAGAACGGATTTATTGCAAAATCTCAAAATACCAGGACCATAACACATTTACTTTTTCCTAACAACAGGTTTCTACAATATTACTTCAAACCTTCTTTCCTGCTTGAAAGCCATTACCTAAACAACAACATCAACAAATTTCTATCTGCTTATCGTAACAGACATTTGATAGAATTACTGTGATAATCATTTCACAATATATACAGATATCAAATCATTATGTTGTACACCTGAAGCTAATACAATGTTATATGTCAATTATACCTTGATAAAAAAGCATTTTGTATGTATCCTCTTAAATGGCTATATATAAATATAAATTTATATGAATTCAGTAACTAATGATAGCATATTTGCCTTTGTGGTCTTTTACTTTCTTTTGATTTATTTCATTCCTCCTCTACCTCCCAATTACATCACTGCTCCTATAACACTGTCCTTATTAATAATTCAGGTGATCTTATATATGTATCTATATAAGATTTTATTATCCATACTCAGAGTCATCCATGTGGGCATATATATATATAGATAGATAGATAAAGAATCTTATAACAAACACTCTTCCTCATCTTGCTCACCTTGCTCACCTAGTTAGCAATATCTCACAACTAGTCTTCCAAGTCAATTATTATATCTCTATTTAAACTTTTAATGGCTACATATTATCCCATAGTATGGATATGCCATGATTGCTTCAGTCATTTTTCTAATATTATGTATTTACTTATTTCAGGGTTTTATACCATGAACTTGGAAAAGGAAATGGCAACCCACTCCCACGTTCTTGCCTGGAGAATTCCAGGGACAAGAGAGCCTGGTAGGCTGCCGCCTATGGGGTCGCACAGAGCCGGACATGACTGAAGCGACTTAGCAGCAGCAGCAGCAGCATACGATGAACAATCTTGCAGTAAGCGCCCTGTTCATATATTCTTATACCCTGTTAATTCCCAAGAAGGGGTCTGCTCAATCAAAAGTTACATATGTTTGTAATTTTAATTACAATTTTAGCTATAGGCAATTCATTTGCCCAGATGACTAAGAAGTTCACATTTTGTTTCCACCTGTCTTCACAGGTACATGTAAGATACACAGGGTTAACTGCTTGTGTCCCATTCCCAACCCCCACCCTGCCCGAAAGAATTTTACCCTACCAGTTGCATGAGTCACAACCCAACTTTCACCACCCTAATGACTCTAGTCTTGAATCCCAATCATCCACTTAACAAATATTTACTGAGCCCTACTATGTGCCATTTATTTTGCTGGGCACCTTGGGATACACAGGTAACAAGACATTTGAAAGAGACAATGGATGAACATTACCAAATAAATCTGAGGTGCTGGGGAGTATGTGTCAGGGAAAGGTCACGTAGTCTGCGGAGACTTTATTGAAGGAAGAAATGTTCAACTTTTTTCCTGTTTTAAACTCATAGTTTCTTATGGCGGCTTTAACACATTACTACAAATGTAGAGCCTTAAAACAATGTGTTCCCCTTTTAACTGAGTGTACCAGTTTTCTGATGTGGTGCTGATAAATTGCCATGAACATGCTGCTTTAAAACACTGACATTCAATCAAAACTACAATGAAGTACCATCTCACAGCAGTCAGAGTGGCTATCATTAAGAAGTCTACAAATAACAAGTGCTGGAGAAGGCAATGGCACCCCACTCCAGTACTATTGCCTGGAAAATCCCATGGATGGAGGAGCCTGGTGGGCTGCAGTCCATTGAATCACGAAGAGTCGGACACAACTGAGTGACTTCACTTTCACTTTTCACTTTTATGCATTGGAGAAGGAAATGGCAACCCACTCCAGTGTTCTTGCCTGGAGAATCCCAGGGACGGAGGAGCCTGGTGGGCTGCCTCTATGGGGTCACACAGAGTCAGACATGACTGAACTGACACAGCAGCAGCAGCAGCAGGAGAGGATGTAGGGAGGAGGGAGTCCTCCTGCACTGTTGGTGGGGGTGTAAGTTGGTACACCACTATAGAACACAGTATGGAGGTTCCTCAGAAAACTGAAAACAGAATTATCGTGTGATCCCGCAATCCCATTCCCGGGCGCATACCCAGACAAAGCTATGATTCAGAAAGATGCAAGCGCCCCTGTGTTCATAGCAGCACTATCTCAGGAGCCAAGACCTGGAAGCCACCTAAATGTCCATCGACAGACGACTGGATAAAGAAGAGACAGTGCACGTATACAGTGGAATACTACTCGGCCCTAATTCTGGCATGAATTCATACAGAGAAATTTTTTTTTTGGATGTTAAAAATGAAGCATACACCTTACTCATGATTTTGGAAAGATAATATGAATAATAACATGCATTTAAATAATCTACATTTATATTATTATAAGATATATAAATATAAGACAAATATATACAGAGAATTATCATCTACCATAATTAAATTTTCCCAGAAAACATAACAGATTAAAAAGCAGTTCTATCTATTAATCCTATATTCCTAATTTGTCCTTTCCCCTATTCCATCTCCCCTTCAGAAGCTATCATCATATTGTAAATAAACTATCAGTTCAGTTCAGTTCAGTTGCTCAGTCGTGTCCGACTCTTTGTGACCCCATGAATCGAAGCACGCCAGGCCTCCCTGTCAATCATCAACTTCTGGAGTTCACCCAGACTCATGTCCATTAAGTCAGTGATGCCATCCAGCCATCTCATCCTCTGTCGTCCCCTTCTTCTCCTGCCCCCAATCCCTCCCAGCATCAGAGTCTTTTCCAATGAGTCAACTCTTCGCATGAAGTGGCCAAAGTACTGGAGCTTCAGCTTTAGCATCATTCCTTCCAAGGAAATCCCGGGGCTGATCTCCTTCAGAATGGACTGGTTGGATCTCCTTGCAGTCCAAGGGACTCTCAAGAGTCTTCTCCAACACCACAGTTCAAAAGCATCAATTCTTCAGCACTCAGCCTTCTTCACAGTCCAACTCTCACATCCATACATGACCACGGGAAAAACCATAGCCTTGACTAGATGGACCTTAGTCGGCAAAGTAATGTCTCTGCTTTTCAATATACTATCTAGGTTGGTCATAACCTTTCTTCCAAGGAGTAAGTGTCTTTTAATTTCATGCAGTGATTTGGGAGCCCTAAAAAATAAAGTCTGACACTGTTTCCACTGTTTCCCCATCTATTTGCCATGAAGTGATGGGACCGGATGCCATGATCTTCATTTTCTGAATGTTGAGCTTTAAGCCAACTTTTTCACTCTCCTCTTTCACTTTCATCAAGAGGCTTTTGAGTTCCTCTTCACTTTCTGCCATAAGGGTGGTGTCATCTGCATATCTGAGGTTATTGATATTTCTCCAGGCAAACTTGATTCCAGCTTGTGTTTCTTCCAGTCCAGCGTTTCTCATAATAAAAAATAAATTTAAAAAGACGCAGTTATTTATCTGTATCTCTCGTCCACTCTGAGCAGTGAATGACTAAAGTGAAGTGAAGTCGCTCAGTCGGGTCCGACTCTTTGTGACCCTGTGGGCTACAGCCCACCAGGCTTCTCTGTCCATGGGATTCTCCAGGCAAGAATACTGGAGTGGGTTGCCGTTTCGTTAATGACTGGATGCTCCTAATTAAGTCATTTTGTCCTGCAATAGTTTGAGCTCTAAAGTTCAGCATATACTACTCTCCTCCTCACAGTTTAGAAAACAAAGTTCTGTTGTTTGTATCTCTTTTTGGGTTCCATCCTTTCCAGTTTTTCTTTTTCTCCAATTTATCCATTATTATGTTCCCAGCTTTGCCACAAGAATTGCACAAACAAGTCTCCAGTTTGCTTTGCACCCAAGCTCTGTTGAATGAGGTTGCTAATTGTTTCCTAGTTTATTTGTTTATAAATTTGCTTCTCTATCAACTGCTATAAAATTTCAGTAAGTTAAACCAATTATTTAGAACCCAAGAGTGACCAGAATTTATGTTTCTACTTTTAATACTAAGGAGAAGGACAAGTTCTTTTCCAACTTATTCTTTAAAAAGTATTTGGCAAAAAAGAAGTTTGAAATAATTTATTAAACATTGCCTATGCATCTGCCTTTGAGCTGGCAGTGTTAGTTACTAAGTCATATCCAACTCTTTGCGAGCCCATGGAAATGTAACCCACCAGTATCTGTTCACAGCATTCTCCAGGCAGGAATACTGGAGTGAGTAGCCATTCCCTTCTCCAGGGGATCTTCCCTACCCAGGGATCAAACCAGGGTCTCCTGCATTGCAGGCAGATTCTTTACTGTCTGAGCCACCAGAGACTTACCCACTCTCTTATAACACCCAGCTTATCGTTGACTTTCGCATGTGACATGAAACATTCCATCATTTAGCCTTGACAGATATTGCTGGCCAATCTTGAGGCATTCTCTTTAGCTGAGACTTGGTTTCAGAATCCATTTGAATGGGACACTTGGCCAATCACCCGCTTGTCAGAGAGAACACCAGAAGGGAAACATTTTAACCATTCTTAGATAGACTCTCATTTTTAGACTTTACCCTGCATTTTAAACTATGGTCATAAATTTACTCCAGCAAACTCTGTGGGCATCATATTCTCACCCACCAATAATCTTGGGAACTCATGATTCGGAGCAAGTGTTTATTGGAAATATTATCCTATGTGCTACTTCATTCAACCAGTTACTTCTCTTGACTAACTTTTAAGGATAATCATCGGAAGGGAAAAAATTCTGTCCTACTTTCTCTTTAATATACACGTTTTTTTCTCTTTCACTCTGGCATTTTCCGTTTTTCTCTTTCTTCCTGAACATAATAATAATAGTAATAGATATCCACTGTTTTGAAACAATATGTAACATTTAAAATTCTTTGCTCAATACTTTGAAATGTTCTAAGTCTAACAAAAAGTGAAAATGCTTTTTGAACTGCTGTATAGTCATGAATTAATGATATTGTTTATCCCATCACTACCAGAAATCCAATAGATCTGGAGGTGAAAGACAAAACTCTCCTACGGGAAGGCAGATGACTGACACCTCAGAGGAGTACAGGAAATTAAAAACTTCACAGGCAAAATTGACAACTTGTTTTAAAACTTAAATGTTAATTCTCTTACAAGTGAGTCAGAAGAAATTGACTGAGGACTGAAAGTGACAAAGACTGAAATATTCTCATAAACACAAGCCAAAAATCACTTTCGGTGACTCACCCTCCTAAATAATAGTAATTTACTTCAGTCCTCACTCAAACAATGATGCAGGCTCTGGTTGGAGGAGGTCATGGAAAGTACCTGACTGACGGTTGATCTCAGTTAGACCCAGGGGATCAAAGGCTCTTAGCCCCCTCCTTTGTCTTTGGAACGTACATTCTGCTCACTTCTCACAGTGGGAGCAGATTTCAAGGACAAAGGCTTGAGAGAGTAATATGTTGTTGAGACCATGTGGATGTTGTACGTGACTGTGCCCTCTTAAGGCCTCTATATAAACTTTTTTTCAAGATTCTGGCAAATGGGTGTAGACTTTCCAGGTGGTTCAGTGGTAAAGGATCCACCCACCAATGCAGGAGATGCAAGAGATGCAGGTTCAATCCGTGGGCCAGGAAGATCCCCTGGAGAATGAAATGGCAACCCACTCCAAGTATTCTTGCTGGAAAATTCCATGGACAGAGGAGTCGAGCAGGCTACAATCCATGAGGTCACAGAGCAGACACGACTGAGCGACTGAGTTACACACTCAGGTGGGTGTAGAGATCTACTTGTCTCACAGCCAACCAAGACAAGCCTCGTTGTGTGCGAGTTCCCTTGCTTGTTAAACCTGCCACCTCCCAGTGTGAAGTGGCTGCTTCTCCCTTGCCCTCCATGTATGGGGGGCCAGTTTCTAACCAACAATTTTGCAGTCAAACAAGCCTGAACTCAAATTCTGTCCCCAGGCCCAATCAAATGGCAACCTTAAAGGAGTCGCTTTGCCACTCTAAGCCTCCAGTTTTCGTTAAGAGAGAGAATATGACATTATGTAAAGCACCCCACCTGTGCCTGGTGTCGTAATACTCAATCCAAGCTCAAGAAACCATAGCTTCCTTCCACCTCAGGGATGACTTGCCTTGAGCTGGGGACAGTCACGGAGACTCTCTTTGAAATTCAAATACTCTTTAATTCTTGCAGTGGCAAGGACTGATTTCCTAACAAAGATGACTAGGAGGCGCTCATTTTAAAAATGTAAAATTCAAAATGATTTGAATTTACTCTGATCAATGCAAACACAAAGTGCTAAGTTGATTTTCTGCAGTTCAAATTATTTTAATTGGAGAGATGAAATTTTAGAAGCCTCCCATGCCTAGCCAGTGAATTTTTAGAACTGAGGCTTTGAAAAAGAACATTAAACCATAATAAATTATTTCTCCTCCCCAGGTATCAATTTCCAGGGAACATTCTAATACCTCACAGCATCTAGTTCCATTGAGGGTGGCTACAAAAGGGGATGAAAACTATCGAGCAGGCAGAGGGTCCTGGACCTTCAAAATACCCCACATCCCCACCCTCAAGCAGAGCAGCCCCACATCCCCACCCACAAGCAGAGCAGCCCCACATCCCCACCCTCAAGCAGAGTGGCTTCAACCGTACATGTTGTGTGCTGTAAGCTTCTGTGTAAGATGGTTTGAAAATTGTTTTATAAGTGAAAATTTTAAATCACTGCTTGGAGTGAGCATACGCTGTCTGGTCTCCCCCTGCCTACCTCTGGGATCCCGTTCCAAGCCATTCTCTTCTTTACTCACTGTAGCCACACTAACATTATTTTCATGCCTTATATATGCCAAGCTCTTTCCTACCTTAGGGATTTTGCACATACTATTTCTTTGGCTTAGCAATCTCTTTCCACCATTTTTCAACTGGTCAATAGATGGATCCTTTGTTCTTCGAGTCTCTGTTTATCCATCACATCTCCAGTGAGGCCTTTCTTGTATCACCAGCCCCACGTAAATCAGTGCTTTCCCTGGAACTGCCAGATAAAATACAGGACAGCTAGTTAAATTTGAATTCTAGATGAAGATCAAATAGTTTTTAATGCTTCATACTTATGCTAAAAGATTTCTTAGTGTTTATCTGAAATTCATGGTTACCTGGGCATCCTGTATTTTTATTTGTTAATCTAGTAACACTATTTTTCCTTATTATTGTTCTTCTCAGCAACCCACAGTTTTCCTTCACAGCAACTACATTTCCATTTTGAGTACTTACTTAATGTTTTATTTTACTGTTCCACTGGATTATAAAGCTCCAGTGGGCAGAATCTAGTTTGTTTATTCTCTGCTACATACCTACCAATAAGTACAATTCTCAGCCAACACCTCCCAGAGAGCTGAAAGGTCTCTGCTTTAACCTATGTCTCTTCTTGTTCCAAAATACCTGATGCTTGTCAAAGATGTTTTTCAGTTACACCTCAAAGGAAACATGACAGTCAACCACCCTGAACCAGTTTCAATCTAACTGCAGGAGCAGCACCTACATTGAAGAAATCAAGAAGGGTCTGAAAGTTGCCTTAGCTTCATTACCGCACTAAGATCTCAGTCCAAAGAGGGGATATGTATCTTGTTAGGCACAATCAGTGCTGTGTCCAAGGGAACCAAGGGGGCTGCACACATGTTAGCTATTCCTGGAAATCACCACCCTTTTCCCCAGAGACATATTTTCCCTTTACTTCTCAAAAAACCCCCACTTTCCTCCCTTTGGGGAGAAGGTGTCTTTACAGCACTCTCTCATTCCCATTCTTCAATCAGCAAATACAGCTTCTGCTCCTCTCTGCCCACTCATTCAACTGGCATTTGCAGCTCCAGGCAAGGCTGGAGTCCACCCAACTGGAGAGGATCAGTGACACCATGTCTGGCACAATAAGCAGTAAAAACAGTCTGGAGTTGTAGACTTGATGATGTGGAAACACACAACTGCAGGGAGGGCATCTTCCATGATGGTCTAGTGGTTCAGACTTTGCTTTCCAGTGCAAGAGGCGTGGGTTCAATCCCTGGTCAAGGAGCTAAAATCTCACATGCCTTGTGGCCAGAAAACCAAAACATAAAAACAATACTGTAACAAATTCAATAAAGACTTTAAAAATGGTCCACATCCAAAAAAAAAAATTTTTTTTAGTAACTAAATGGAGGGAGGCATGAGGTGGAATCCCAATGTTTATAAATTGTAATGTTACTATTATTTATCTCTAAAATTAGTGCTTGGGCTTTATGATCCCCACTATCTTGAAGTGCAAATTTTTGGATTACAAGCTTTAAGATAAAGCAACTGCTTATTAAGACTTTCAGTGAAATGATTCCTAAAGTTCTGAAATAGTTACACATAGCCATAATAATAGATATAGTTATCTGGCCAATTGTAATACACTAGATATTTTAATTGCATGATTTCTATCCTTTGGATACCCTTCATTTTAAGTATGAGGTCCATTTTGTAGAAGAGAAAAGTAAATTTCAAACACTTCTTCTCCCAGGTCACACAGAGGGAGGGAAATGGCTAGATTGTTTCAGTTAACTCCCACTTGACCAGGGCAAACCTCAAGCTAGAGCTCAGATGTGAATTAGCTTCTATCCGTTACAAACATTCACGTGAGATTTGGAGCGATGGAAGAGAGGCAGAAACTGACTTCTTGTGACTCTTGGCTGTGCTCCTGGCAAGCAACACCATGCGAGGTTTCAGGGCAGAAGCAGTCCAGTGTCATCGCCCAGGCTCTTGGATGATGGAGACAGTTGCAAAGGCCGTGCTCAGAGAAGCTGCTTACTTCCAGGATAGTACTGCTGCTACAGTAGGGGGCAGGTACAGTACTGTAGTACTGTAGCAGCAGAGAGAATAGTACTTTCAAGGGGAGCAGTTCTGTATACTTCGTGGAGTCACTCCAGGGATCCAGCCTAAAACCTGTTTCTCCAGCTTCTCCGACAATTGTATGCGTATTGAACCCCTGACATTAAACTCCCTCATGCTTTCAATACCTACAGTGGATTCTATTTACTGCATGGAATCCTGATAGACATAGCAAGCAACCAGCAGTTACTTTTTCCACCAGACCATGCTGTATGTAATTTTTATTTTTAAAAGAAATTAAGGGAATTCCCTGATGATCCAGTGGTTAGGACTTGGCGCTTTTACCTCTAGCGTTCAATCTCTGGTCAAGGGACTAGGATTGCACATATCACATGGCGCAGACAAAACACATATCTATATATACACCTCCCAGAAGAAGATAAATACATAAAAGAAGTTAAAAATTGCTCTGTATAGCTAGGTTCTCCAAAGATTGTTAGAAACAGTCTGACTTCATATTTTGATGTTTGACTGCTGTTAGCTTTCTTCTCTGGAGAAGGCAATGGCACCCCACTCCAGTATTCTTGCCTGGAGAATCCCAGGGACGGGGCAGCCTGGTGGGCTGCCATCTATGGGGTCGCACAGAGTCAGACACGACTGAAGCGACTTAGCAGCAGCAGCAGCTTTCTTTCTTTGTGGGGGAGGGGGCAGGTATAGTTGCTTTTCAATGTTGTGTTAGTTTCCGCTGTACAACAAAGTGAATTAACCCTATGTATACGTATACTCCCTCCCCCTGAACTTCACTCACACCCCAACCTCAACCTACCCACCCAGGTTATCTCGGAGCCCTGAGCTGAGCTCTCTGCTCTCTATACAGCGGCTTCCCTGCAGCTGCCTATTGTACATGGGGCAGGGCGGCTTTTAAGCCTCACCCCTCGCCTCATTCTTCCCCCAGCTGGTGAAGCCGACACTAAAGCCTCCAGTACTCCCTCCTTTGACTCTAGTGGGAAGTTCAGCCTCTAGCAGGAGCCCTCACTCAGGTTCTATACCTCTAATTACCGCAGAAACCCAAGCCAGCCTCCTTTCCTTGTTCACCTAAGCCATTTTTGGACCAGCTTGGGGTCTGGCCCTGAACTCCCCAGAGAGTCCCTTTATGCCAGTAATAAACCTTTTCATACCCTCCTGTTGCACGTGTGGCATCACCATCTTGACATCCAAACAAAATTTTGGCTAGAGGTTCAGACTGCCTTTACAGAGTGACCACAGCAATGGCTGTAGGTACTTATCTTAGTCCAGACTGCTATAACAAAACACCGTAGACTGTGGGGCTCAAACAACAGAAATCTATTTCTCACTGTTCTGGAGGCTGAGAGGTCCAAGACCTTTCATCTTCTGAAGGCCCTCTTCCTGGTTTTTGGATGGACACCTACTTTCTGTGTCATCACATGATAGACAGAGATTGCATCTCTCTTGTGTCTCTTCTTTTAAGTGCAAAATTCCATTCACTAGAGCTCTACTACCATGACCTAATCACCAAAGTCCCCAGCTCATCAGGAGCCCATGAGCTGGGGATTCCAGGGTCTACGAGTATGTTCTGGTCAGTGGCGGAGGAAACAGAGATTAAGAGAAGACCCGCCGGGCCGCCCCACAGCCCAGGGGGAAGTACCAGGATTCAAGTTCGGACCTGCCTCCATCTAGCGCCCTGTCCTCCCACCTCATCACACTGGGGATTAAGACTTCAACATGTGAATCTGAAGTGGGCAGGGGGATACAAACTTTGTCCATAGCACTATTATAACTTACCTGGAAATAAGTAGCAAATTACAAGAAAAAAAAAAAAAGGGAAGAAAAGGAAAAAGCATGAGTATCTGATCTAACTAGAGGCAAAGCTGATTCACAGATAAAATTTCTTGAGGGTAAAACAGCTTTATTTGAAGAACCCTTGCATAGGAACATATGTGAAATATCTATGCATTATAAACATTTCTGTAAAATCCAACTGTGATTCATTCTAATAGTTCCAATAGAAATGCAGTTATTTACCACATCCAAGCATTTTCAAAAACAACCATTGCTTTAAAGAGCAGTTTTAATGCACCACCAGTATGAGGTCGTTAAATATTTTAACTACTGAGTGACTAAGAATTAATATTTCAGGATTAAAATTCATTGATTATTGGATTCCTACTATCTAGTCATTACAAATGAATGATTAATGTGATTTCCATGGAACATCTTTTATTTAAGAAACTGATAAACCTAACACCCTAAGCAGGTACACAAATAACACCTACAGAGTTGCCAGGGTATTTCAACATGGCTTTGAAAGAAGACAACATCTCTCATTGTAGAACCATGTATGTTTCAACAAAATGAATCAAATCACAAAATTCTAGACGTAGGTAAACCACTTGAAACCTTGATCTGTAAGCACTTGGTGACAGAACAGAAAATAAGTCCCAGAAGTTAGGAGTTCAACAGCCCACAGGTGAATGGGCAGGTGCTATTTGGGCACCATTAAGGTGAAGGTATGAGTCACTCAGTCGTGTCTGACTCTTTGCGACCACATGAACTATAGCCCACCAGGCTCCTCTGTCCATGGAATTCTCCAGGCAAGAATATTGGCATGGGTTGGCATTCCCTTCTCCAGGGGATCTTCCCAGCCCTGGGATTGAACCTGGGTCTCGTGCATTGCAGGCGGATTCTTTACCATCTGAGCCACCAGGAAAGCCCCTTCTTATAACAATTAGTCAATGCTTGTATCCCTTAAGTACTTCCTTCAGAATTCTGATGGGAAGCAAACAGTCCCAATGCTAGAAAATATATTTTCTGGAAGCTTTTAATATACTACCTATTAGATAAATCAATTTCTCTAGTCCAAAAAAATGTGCTCATATATACTCAACAGCTTGCAAACACGGTTGCTGCTGGCCTATATGGCATCTTTGTGCAAGTGAGAAAAGATATCCGTTCTGAGCTGATGAAGCAGGATGCAAATGAGCTACATTTTTAGCCCCCAGTCAGTCAGTCAGTCAGTCAGTTCAGTCGCTCAGTCGTGTCTGACTCTTTGTGACCCCATGAATTGCAGCACGCCAGGCCTCCCTGTCCATCACCAACTCCTGGAGTTCACTCAAACTCACGTCCATCCAGCCATCTCATCCTCTGTTGTCCCCTTCTCCTCCTGCCCCCATTCCCCCCCAGCATCAGAGTGTTTTTCAATGAGTCAACTCTTCGCACGAGGTGGCCAAAGTATTGGAGTTTCAGCTTCACCATCAGTCCTTCCAAAGAACACCCAGGACTGATCTCCCTTAGAATGGACTGATTGGATCTCCTCGCAGTCCAAGGGACTCTCAAGAGTCTTCTCCAACACCACAGTTCAAAGCATTAATTCTTCGGCGCTCAGCTTTCTTCACAGCCCAACTCTCACCCTCAGGGACTACTTAATGGGTGCCTTTGTGCAATATACAAAGTGCCTCTTACCCAGTGTCCCAGATTATGAAATCTCCCTCCTTCTCTCTCTCCTTCCTGCTCCCTCCCTCCTGTGCATGCTCACTCTTCCCTAAAATACCCCCCTAACTCCCCCTCCTACTCTCCATCTCTTCAGCATCAGCAGCAGCATCTTTAGTTTAGTATAGTGGTATTTGTGTTTTTAATTTAAGCTTTAGTTACATGAACTGTGAAAGGCAATACGCTGTGTGGTAATGTACAGCATGTACTCCAGAGCCAGACAGAACAGGTTTGAATCTCTACTCTGTTGTTCACTCGGTAGAGTTTGTCAATTTCCTTAATCGCATTCATCCACAATTTTCTTAAATGCAAAATGGCAATAATAATAGTACTCTCCTCATAGAAGCGTTGTGAAGATTAAATGAGTTAATACACCTAAAACATTTTAAACAGTCCCTAATATACAGGGCTTCTCAGGTGGCTCAAGTGGTAAAGGATCTGCTGGGCAATGCAGGAGAGACAGGAGACATGGGTCCGATCCTTAGGTAGGGAAGATACCCTGGAGGAGGAAATGGCAACCCACTCCAGTATTGTTGCCTAGAAAAGTCCATGGACAGAGGGGCCTGGTGGCTGCAGTCCATGGGGTCGCATTAGAGTCGGACATGACTGAGCACACACAATACGCAGTACTCATTATGAAAATGTTTACTCATCATTTTTCTCATGCTTCCTAAACCTGAAAATCACCGTCTAAGAATCAAGCAAGATACCTAATCTATAGGGTGTGAGTGTAGCAAACACAGTGGCTCCTGGGGACTCAGTGACCAAGAACCTGTTCCTGCCCTGGACAGAATGAAGGGAATTGGTTGCCTTTGGAACATGAACCCTAATGCGGAAAGGACCCCAGAAGGCTGGAGGCAGGACGGCGCTCTAGAGAGTGGGATGAAGGAAAGCTAATGTCCTGTCCAGGTTTTAAAGTTGGTGACCTTGTCAGGGATCCTCAGGGTCTCCCTGGGGAAGAAACACCCCCTTGCAGCCTCCTACACCTTCCAGAAGTTCCAAAGAGCAAGTTTAATCAGAGAAGTGAGAAAATGCAGAAACAAAGGAAAGCATTCAAGCAAGGCAAAATAAGAACAGCCGTAAAACAAAGTCAAGAAACCTTAGTTCCTCCTCAAGGGCTATAGATAACATTCGGAGCCCTATTCTTGAGTGGTTTTGCAGATACTAAAACTCCCACCAGATGGAAGACATTAGCTGCATGCTGACCACCAGCACACAGATCCCAGAGTGGTTGGAAGAAAAAGGTGATGATTGAGATTCCTAAAATGTCACTGCCAACCAACCGGAAAACCATCCATGGGCTGATCAGGCACTCTGCAACCCCCATCACTAATGGTGCCTGGGCATCAGCAGATTGGCTTTGCAGTACATTGGGCAAGGGGACCCAAGTTCAGTTTGGTAACAAGTGTAGTATTCCAGGGTCAGATGGACAGTCAGTTGCTGTGGCCAGCTGAATAGCATCCCCCTCAAATATCCTACTTCCATACCTATAAATTACTTTATAGGCAAAAAGTAGGTTACTTGAACCAGAAAAAAAAAAGTTACTTTACATGGCAAAAAGGATGTTAAAGATTGAGTTAAAGATTTTGAGATGGGTCAGTTACTTTCAATTATTTGATTGGCTCAAATGTAAACACGAGGATCCTTATAAGCAAAAGAAGGAAGAAGAAAGATTTAAAGATGCTATGCTTCTGGCTTTGAAGATGGAGCCAAAGAGCCACATGCCAAGGAAAGTGGGTCATCTCTATAAACTGGAAAAAGTAAGAAAACCATTCACCTCTAGAGCCTGCACAGAAAGAATGCAGTCCCTGGCAGCACCTTGATTTTTAGCCCATGAGGCATGCATTGGACTTTTGATGTACTCATTTGTAAAATAATAAATTTTTATTGTTTTAAGTTAGCAATTTATTAAAGCATTAGTAAGAAATTACTACAGTTACCCAGTGCTTCCATGTCCTGAGAATTTTTGTTGTTGTTCCACTAAGAAACATAATTAAGTACCATTACTGTATATGACTAGTATATAGCTGCTGAGAAACCAAGATGTCAGGCCATGTGAGAGTTGTCAATATTTGCTCAGCCAGAACTTCTGCAACATAATATATCTAATACTTTTTAGTCTCCTCTCCTAAACAATCCAAGAAAAGATTGGCTCTCATTTTCAAGATTTGCTTGAAACTTACTTAATGTTTTCTGTGAGGTATTTGAATTCTTATTTTTCTCAGATTATAGAAAGATCTGCCCTCCTGCTAGTAGAAGAAGAGGAAATATTTAAAATCAAGGGAATTCTTCTCTCAGGTCTAGTCTAGTGTCTTTCAAGGGCAAGTCTATCCAGAAAATCAGTTGCTTTTATCCTACACTAGGTATCAATGATGATTGGTTCAGATGGTATAAAGGGTTCTAAATCATCAGATATCTTCCCATGCCTATTTTGATGTTGACTCAACAGTTTGGAGAACCAAATTAATCTCTTAGCTCACTTCTCATCCCAACAAAGCAAGATGCTTAGCACTGAGGATTCATTTACATTGTTCCCCTTTCCTTCATGTTCAGCTCTATCTTTGACCCAATTTCTTGATCTCTGAGCTATGCAGCAGATAAGAAATCAATAGCTACCACCTTTGCTCCAGCTAAGCATTTCCTAAGCAGCATTTCATTAAGTCCTGAAATTCAAGGTTCTTTCAAGAGGAGAGTAAGGAGACTAACCATATGAAGTCCAGGATAGTACTGAACCTTAAGAAATGAACATAGACACCCTCACCACTGAAGATCAAATCCAAGTTGTCTGCCTTATAACACAGCAAATGTTAGCTGCTGTGTGATCATTTCATTCAATTCAATCCAACAATATTGACTGAGACCTCACTCTGGGCAAAGAATAATGATAATTAAGTCACACATGGCATTAGGGAAGCTGCTGACATTTGTGTTGATGATAGATACTAAAGAATTAACAAAATTAGAAGGGAAAACCTAAAAAGAATGACTGTGATGGTATAAAAGCAATACTAATTACAGTAATTTATGGGAACTGCTTATCACTAATGCCTAATTATGCAGCACAATCATGGTTATGCATGCCATTAAATGTGTATATGCGGTACTTTGGTATGTGTTGCATTAGATTAGACAAAAACTGTGAAATATACACATGCATGCTCAGTTCTCATAATGTATTACCTGTGCATTAATGTGTCATCTGCTCACAATTTTTAAAAATTAGTGAAGAATACTTAACCCATGAATTAGATACTTGGGATCTCATATACCAGGGAAGCTATAAACTGATTAGGCACTTCTTTTTTTAAATGAATTCCTTATCATTGCCATCAAGAACTGCCTGTGTACTTTTCTCCCATTCTCCCAGGCTTCCTTATAAATAATTTTAATTTCCCCTCTCCAGCATTCTATTCTCAAATAAATACAACTCTGAGAGGCTCATTATCTTGACAGTCTACAGAGGGAATAAGATAGACAGAATGACTGTAACCAACCCAATGCAGCCATACCAATCCACTGCTGTTTGCAGATTACTTGTCAATCAGACAAGAAGACCAGGTCCCAAGTACTTCAGGTTCAGATAAAATGACAAGAGTAAGACAGTCTTCGTGTTGATGTGATTGAAGCATGCACATGGCGACTTTTATGTTCCATCCCAAAAATTCAATGAGAACTTCTGACATAAAGGGATTTAATGGTACAGAGCAGCTTCGAATTCTACAAGACTGCATTCAGACTCAAGCTATTACTTTTTCAACCAAAAAGTATTAGAGATCTATTACATGTCAGGTTCTGCGCTACACACTGGGAATGCAGAGATTCATCAGACTTAATCCCCTGCCAGGAAATTCATGGTCTACTAGTAGGAGTTTCTGTGGAGCTCTATAGGTATGCAGCGACAAAGCCGCTGGTACTTCTTTTGCATACATGACCCTACTAGTATAAACAAGAAAAAAAGTATGAATCACTAACTTCTCAAGGCTGAAAAAGAAAATGAACCTGTATACCTTAAACACACACACGTGTGCACATGCATGTACCCACACACAACACATATGTGTGCGTTTGTGCGCCTATGTGCTCAGTCGCTCAGTCATATCTGACTCTTTGCTACCCTATGGACTATAGCCTGCCAGGCTCCTCTGTTTCGGGGATTCTCCAGTCAAGAATACTGGAGGGATTGTCATTGCCTCCTCCAGGGGCTCTTCAGTGGGTTGACCCAGGGATCCAACCCTTATATCCCGCCTCTCCTGCACTGGAGGTGGATTCTTTACCACTGAGGCACCGGGTAACCCATATGTATATGCATATGTATATGTATATACACATGTATACGATAGCTTGCATCTGCTAATCCCAAACTCCCAATCCCTCCTCCTCAGCTCACTCTCCCCCTTGGCAACCACAAGTCTGTTTCCCATGTCTGCGAGTCTGTTTCTGCCTTTGTTCATTTGTGTCCTATTTTCTGAGCCCACACTCCTATTCTCCTGATATTTCTCACTGGAATCTCAATTCTAGAAACTCCAGCCTATTCCTGCTCTTTCTACCCAGGTCCTTCCATCAGCCGGCCCTAAATATAGTACTGCAGTAAACCTTATCCTTTCCTTTAAACTCGGCTCCAATTTCCCTTCTAAGTGAAACCTGCCTTTCACTTTCGGGGAGAGTATATACCATTTCTTGCAAACCACTGCAGTAAAAGCTATTTATCCCACTGAAACTAAGATCGTGGCATCTAGTCCCATCCCTTCATGGCAAATAGATGGAGAAACAGTGGAAACAGTGTCAGACTTTATTTTGGGGGGCTCCAAAATTATTGCAGATGGTGATTGCAGCCATGAAATTAAAAGATGCTTACTTCTTGGAAGGAAAGTTATGACCAACCTAGATAGCATATTGAAAAGCAGAGACATTACTTTGCCAACAAAGGTCCATCTAGTCAAGGCTACAGTTTTTCCAGTGGTCATGTATGGATGTGAGAGTTGGACTGTGAAGAAAGCTGAGCACCAAAGAATTGATGCTTCTGAAGTGTGGTGTTGGAAAAGACTCTTGAGAGTCCCTTGGACTGCAAGGAGATCCAACCAGTCCATTCTAAAGGAGACCAGTCCTGGGTGTTCGTTGGAAGGACTGATGCTAAAGCTGAAACTCCAATACTTTGGCCACCTCATGCAACGAGCTGACTCATTGGAAAAGACTCTGATGCTGGGAGGGATTGAGGGCAGGAGGAGAAGGGGACGACAGAGGATGAGATGGCTGGATGGCATCACTGACTCAATGGAAATGGGTTTGAGCAAACTCCTCCGGGAGTTGGTGATGGACAGTGAGGCCTGGCGTGCTGCAGTTCATGGGGTCGCAAAGAGTCAGACACGACTGAGCAACTGAACTGAACTGAACTGAAGGATGGGAGAATGTATACACATGATCTGATATATTGTAAGACTCTGTGGGATGTGATTCCGCATCTGAAAAGATTTGGCTGACCATTAATATTCTACAACCTCTCAAGACTTTTTCTCATGTAGAGTTCATATCATCCATCAGTGTGGCTATAATTGTGCAGGTTGTGCCATGTTCAAAAGATGCCCATAGGGAGGAGCTTAAATCTAAAGTACCACTATCTAAAATCTGAGCTCTCACCCAGGGCAGCATCAAGATTTTCCAATCTAGGAAGGTGACATATGAGTTGTTGTCATCCTGTTTTTTAAATCACCCACTTCTCAATCTTATCACAATCCTGTGAACTCCTCTGACTTACCCAGCTATGCACGAGCTTCCAGTCCGTCACTTCCTCTATGACCACTAGTGGTAATTTACCTCCATGTCAGTGACCCCTAAAATGGCAACCTCACTGACCCCTGACTTCCTGAACTCCAGCAAGCATCAAGTTCATTTCTTTTGGTCTGCCATACCTTGAGGCTGACTTTATTTGAAATTTCTCCACCTCCAAGTTCTAAAACTCCGAATTTCCCCACCTTGACCATGCCTTTCATCTCTCCAGTTCCTCTACTCATTTGCTCTGTTGTACATATTTTTTATACCTTCTATTACGTCTAGTCCTTCCATCTCTAACTCCACATTGCATGTTCCTCTTTTCCAGAGTCACTTGCCTCTCTGCCTGGTCTTGGTCAGTTACTCTGCTCATTGTCACAATACTCACTTGAATGGTCACATCATTTACTCATATTGGTTCATTATATCCTAACCCTGAATAGACTGCACAAAGTCACATTCTTCACTCATGTTCACAAGCTGTTCAAGTATTAGTGGGAAAATGTCACAGTCATTCTTATTGAAACTTCCTCCATCAATTATCAATCAGGCCTTTAGTTCTGTTGCTCAGCAAAACATTGTTCACTGCATTTTACTAAGAAGACATCTTTACAATGTGTATCTCTATTTTCTTAACCGTAAACTGAGGATGTACACATGTACATATGTACACATGAAATACATAATCAACTAATATAAGTTAATCCAGCCAGTACTTTACACCTGTTTGAGTGTTAAAATGTTAAGTATCGATTTCTTTCTTATGCTGTAAGAATGAGCCCCAGACAAACCTAAAATTTGACCTACTGGAAGCTGCTCCAAATATATTGGTCTTTGACTCATCAAATATCATTGAAATACTCAGAAAATATCTGTGTTTTTCACCAGTAGGCAGACAAGTAGGCATGTGGACTCAGACTGGAAGAGTTAGGAGAATCTACAGGGGTATAAAAATAGGCAATTTTTACAACTGTGCACTTGTGCAAATGTTCATATTGTGAATATCTATATTCTTTTCCATTAAATGACACTTTACAAACTTGCTACCTATTTGAATCTTTTCACCATCACATTACACTGCTATGATAAAGAGCACTCTGCCATCTCTCCCTCAAAATGGCATTCCATCTGCAAATATATACTTTTCTTACTCTCAACTCTTTTTTTTACATGAGATATTTCAACACTTTATTCTTTTTTTTTAACTTTCTCTTGAATGAAGATAATCTGTTTTCAACTCTGAAACTGTGACTTATTTTTACCTCAGCTTACTTTCCAGAATGTTATTAAAAAGTGCCTTGTGTCTTCATTCTTTTCATCAATGCTGGATCTTTTCCATGAGGCAACAGATTTTTCATCACCATTTAATGTTCTAAAAACTTTACATTTGTGATTCAGTCCCCTATTGGAGATTTCCAGACTACAAATAAAAGCCACTTCCTCTGTGAAGATATTTTTTTAAATTCCCAAGTTGACCATAATTATTCCATCCCTTGAAATATTAATAATGCATTAACTCTCTCAAAATTCTGAACAGCTCTTCAACCACAGATAACTATAAAACGGACTATAACATGAAACGTCCATAGTAGCTATTGTTCCTTTAAAAAAGTATCTGTGGTTATTGACTTTGATAATGGCAAACAGTGGACATTAAATAAAATTTCTGTGTGAATCAAATTCCAATCAAGTTCACTAGAATAGAGAGAGTAGGTTGTTTTGGTTAGGTAATGACAACTGCTCCAAAGGTTTTTTCCTCCCTCTCTACTGAACTGATCCACTGTTTTGGGTCCTGAGAAAAGACAAAGACAAACCTATTTTCATTTGAAGGAAGAAATTATTTCTTTTTTGTACTATACTGTAAATATTTGAATTCTGACACATAATATGTGGATATTTTTCCCCACACTGACCAATTCTCCAACTCCAGCTGAGGGCCCTACAAGTCAAATTTGATAGTGTCTATGTGGAGTTAACTGAAGATCCTGCAGGCTAAGGGCTAACTCCCAAGGACTTCCCCCACTTCAGATGGCCATTGCAAGCCCAGACCACCCAACTTCTAACTGAGTGGATACAAATCAGAGGTTCCTACAACCGTCTCCTTGGGTTGGATAATTTACTGGAACATCTCAGAGACCTTAGGGAAACAAGCATACCAGTTTATTATATAATAAGGGATATAGATGAACATTCAGATGAAGAGGTATATAGGGCAAATTCTAGAAGGGTTCTCAGTACAGGAGCTTCTGTTCCTGTGAAGTTTGGGTCCACCACTCTCCCAGGACATGGATGTATTCAGCGTCCGGAAGTTCTCTCAACCCATGCTTCAGGGATATTGATGGAGGCTTCATCAAACAGGCATGCTGTTGTTCAGTCGCTCAGTCATGTCTGACTCTTTGCGAGCCCATGGACTACAGCATGCCAGGCTTGCCTATCCATCACCATCTCCCAGAGCTTGCTAAAACTCAAGCCCATTGAGTAGGTGAGACTATCCAACCATCTCATCCAAATAAGCATGATCACTTTTTAACTCAATCTTCAGTCCATTTCCCCTCCCCTGAGGATAGATTGTGGGACTGAAAATTAGAAGTTTCTAGTCATGGTTTGCCTTGGAAAAGAATTGAAATAATTTTTTTTTTGTTTTTGAGATGCACCCAAAAATGGCATTTTGGACTCTTGTTGACTATGAGGGCTACTCCATTTCTTCCAAGGGATTCTTGCCCACAGTAGTAGATAATAATGGTCATCTGAATTAAATTCACCCATTCTGGTCCATTTTAGTTCACTGATTCCTAAAATGTCGATGTTCACTCTTGCCATCTCCTGTTTGACCACTTAAAATTTACCTTGATCCATGGAATTAACTTTCCAGATTCCTAGGCTATACTGTTCTTTTCAGGATCGGACTTTACTTTCACAGACAGACACATCCACAACTGGGTGTTGAATCCGCTTTGGCTCAGACTTTCATTCTTCTAGAGCTCTCTCTCTCTCTCTCTCTGCTCTTATTCAGTAGCATATTGGGCATCTACTGACCTGCAGAGTTCATCTTTCAGTGTCCTATCTTTTTGCCTTTTCATTCTGTTCATAGGGTTCTCAAGGCAAGAATGCTAAAGTGATCTGCAATTCCCTTCTCCAGTAGACCACGTTTTGTCAGAACTCTCCACCATGTCCCATCAGTCTTGGGTGACCCTACATGGCATGGCTTACAGTTTCATTGAGCTAGGCAAGGTTATGATCCATGTGATCAGTTTGGTTAGTTTTCTGTGATTGTGGTTTTCATTCTGTCTGCCCTCTGATGGATGAGGATATGAGGCTTGTGGAAGCTTCCTGACGGGAGGATCTGACTGTGGGCAAAACTGAGCCAAGGCCATGCTCAGTAAATCTTTAATCCAATTTTCTGCTGATAGGTGGGGCTGTGTTCCCTCCCTGTAGTTTGGCCTGAAGCAAAACTATGGTAGGAATAATAGAGACTTTCTTCAAAATGACCCATCTCCCAGGACTGTTGTAATCAGTGCTCCTGACCCAGCAGCCTGGACACTCACAGGCAAGTCTGGCTCAGACTCTTCTGGGGTCACTGCTCCTTTCTTCTGGGTCCTGGTGTGCGTAAGATTTTGTTTCAGCCCTCCAAGAGTCTCCATTTCCCCAATCCCATGGAAGTTCTGTAATCAAATCCCACTGGTCTTCAAAGTCAAATTCCCTGGAGGTGATCAGTCCCTTTGACTCATCTCATCCCCAGGTTGGAAAATATTAAAAATGACAGAATGATCTTGGTTCATTTCCAAGGCAAATCATTCAGTATCACAGTAATCCAAGTCTATGCCCCAACCACTAATGCTGAAGAAGCTAAAGTTGAATGGTTCTATGAAGACCTACAAGACCTTATAGAACTAACAATAAAAAAAAGAAAAGAAAAAGAAAAAGATGTCCTTTTCACCATAGGGGACTGGAATGCAGAAGTAGGCAGTTAAGAGATACCAGGGGTAACAGGCAAGTTTGGCCTTGGAGTACAAAATCAAGCAGGGCACTGCTTTTATAGTGTCCCACAGGTTTTGGGTTGTTGTGTTTTCATTTTCATTAGTTTCTATGCATATTTTGATTTCTTTTTTGATTTCTTCTGTGATTTGTTGGTTATTCAGAAGTGTGTTGTTCAACCTCCATATGTTGGAATTTTTAATAGTTTTTCTCCTGTAATTGAGATCTAATCTTAATGCATTATGGTCAGAAAAGATGCTTGGAATGATTTCGATTTTTTTGAATTTATCAAGTTTAGATTTATGGCCCAGGATGTGATCTATCCTGGAGAAGGTTCCATGAGCACTTAAAAAAAAAGTGAAATTCATTGTTTTGGGGTGAAATGTCCTATAGATATCAATTAGGTCTAACTGATCTAATGTATCATTTAAAGTTTGCGTTTCTTTGTTAATTTTCTGTTTAGTTGATCTGTCCATAGGTGTGAGTGGGGTATTAAAGTCTCCCACTCAACATCACTCATTATTAGAGAAATGCAAATCAAAACCACAATGAGGTACCACTTCACACCAGTCAGAATGGCTGCGATCCAAAAATCTGCAAGCAATAAGTGCTGGAGAGGGTGTGGAGAAAAGGGAACCCTCCTACACTGTTGGTGGGAATGCAAACTAGTACAGCCACTATGGAGAACAGTGTGGAGATTCCTTAAAAAATTGCAAATAGAACTACCTTATGACCCAGCAATCCCACTTCTGGGCATACACACCGAGGAAACCAGAATTGAAAGAGACACATGTACCCCAATGTTCATCGCAGCGCTGTTTATAATAGCCAGGACATGGAAACAACCTAGATGTCCATCAGCAGATGAATGGATAAGAAAGCTGTGGTACATATACACAATGGAGTATTACTCAGCCGTTAAAAAGAATTCATTTGAATCAGTTCTGATGAGATGGGTGAAACTGGAGCCAATTATACAGAGTGAAGTAAGCCAGAAAGAAAAACACCAATACAGTATACTAACACATATATATGGAATTTAGGAAGTTGGCAATGACGACCCTGTATGCAAGACAGGAAAAAAGACACAGATGTGTATACCAGACTTTTGGACTCAGAGGGAGAGGGAGAGGGTGGGATGATTTGGGAGAATGGGAATTCTAACATGTATACTGTCATGTAAGAATTGAATCGCCAGTCCATGTCTGACGTAGGGTGCAGCTTGCTTAGGGCTGGTGCATGGGGATGACCCAGAGAGATGTTGTGGGGAGGGAGGTGGGAGGGGGGTTCATGTTTGGGAACGCATGTAAGAATTAAAGATTTTAAAATTTAAAAAAAATAAAAAAATTAAAAAAAAAAATCAAGCAGGGCAAAGGCAAACAGAGTTTTGCCAAGAGAACTCAATGATCATAGCAAACACCCTCTCCCAACAACACAAGAGACAACTCTACCCATGGACATCACCAGATGGTTAATACTGAAATCAGATTGATTATATTTGTTGCTGCCAAAGATGGAGAAGCTCTATACAGTCCACAGAAACAAGACCAGGAGCTGACTGTGGCTCAGATCATGAACTCCTTATTGCAAAATTCAGACTTAAACTGAAGAAAATAGGAAAAACCACTAGGCCATTCAAGTACGAATTAAATCAAACTCCCTACAATTATACAGTGGAAGTGACAAATAGGTTCATGGGATTAGATCTGATAGGCAGGAGTGCTTGAAGAACTATGGACAGAGGTTTATAACATTGTACAGAAGGCAGTGATCAAAACCATCCCCATGAAAAAGAAATGGAAAAAGGCAAAATGGTTGTCTGAGGAGGCCTCACAAATAGCTGAGAAAAGAAGAGAAGCTAAAGACAACGGAGAAAAGGAAAGATATTCCCACTAAATGCAGAATTCCAAATAGGAAGGAGAGATAAGAAAGCCTTTGTAAGTGAACCATGCATAGAAATAGAGGAAAACAGTAGACTGGGGAAGACTATAGATCTCTGGAAGAAAGTAAGAGATACCAAGGGAACATTTCATGCCAAGATGGATACAGCAAAGGACAGAAACAGTAAGGACATAACAGAAGCAGAAGATATTAAAACAGATGGCAAGAATACATAAAAGAACTGTACAAAACATATCTTAATGAAAGATCTTAATGACCCAGATAATCACAATGGTGCGATCACTCACCTACAGCCAGACATCTTGGAGCGCAAAGTCAAGTAGGCCTTAGGAAGTATTACTATGAACAGGTGGAGGTATTGAATTCCAGCTAAGCTATTTCAAACCCTAAAAGATGATGTTGTTAAACTTCTGCACTCAGTGTGTGAGCAAATTTGAAAAACTCAGCAGTGGCCACAGGACTGGAAAAGGTGAGTATTCCAATCCCAAAGAAGGGCAAGACCAAAGAATATTCAAACTACCACACAATTGCATTCATCTCACTCGCTAGCAAAGTAATGCTCAAAATCCTCCAGGCTAGGCATCAACAGTACATGAACTGAGAACTTCCAGGTGCACAAGTTGAATTTAGAAAAGGCAGAGAAACCAGACATCAAATTGCCAACATCCATTAGTTCATAGGAAAAGCAAGAGATTTCCAAAAAACATGTACATTTGCTTCATTGACTATGCCAAAGCCTTTGACTGTGTGGATCACCAATAACTGTGGAAAATTCCTAAAGAGATGGGAATACCATACCACCTTACCTGCCTGCCTCCTGAGAAACCTGTAAGCAGGTCAAGAAGCAACAGTTAGAACAAGATACGGAATAACAGACTGGTTCCAAATAGGAAAAGGAGTATGTCAAGGCTGTTTATTGTTACTCTGCTTATTTAACTTTTATGCAGAGTACATCATGCAAAATGCTGGGCTGGATAAAGCCCAAGCTGGAATCAAGATTGCCAGGAGAAATATCAATAACCTCACATATGCAGATGATACCACCCTTATCACAGAAAGAGAAGAGAAACTAAAGAGGCTCTTGATGAAGGTGAAATAGTAGAGTGAAAAAGCTGGCTTAAAACTTAACATTCAAAAAATTAAGATCAGGGAATCTGGTCCCATCACTTCATGGCAAATAGATGGGGAAACAATGGAAACAATGACAGACTTTATTTTCTTTGTCCCCAAAATCACTGCAGGTGGTGAATGCAGCCATGAAATTTAAGACGTTTGCTCCTTGGAAGAAAAGTTATGACCAACCTAGACAGGATATTAAAAAGAAGAGACATTATTTTGCCAACAACAGTCTGTACTGTTAAAGCTATGCTTTTTCCAGTAGTCATGTATGGATGTGAGAGCTGAACCATAAAAAGGGCTGAGCACCAAAGAATTTATGCTTTTAAACTGTGCTGTTGGAGAAGACTCTTAGGAGTTCCTTGGACAGCAAAGCGATAAAACCAGTCAATCCTAAAGGAAATCAATCCTGAATATTCATTGAAAAGACTGATGCTGAAGCTGAAGTTCCAATATTTTGGCCACCTGATACAAAGACCCGATTCATTAGAAAAGACCCTGATGCTGGGAAAGACTGAAGGCAGGAGGAGAAGGGAATGACAGAGGATGAGATGTTCAGATGGCATCACTGACTCAGTGGACATGAGTTTGAACAAGCTCCGGGAGATGGTGAAGGACAGGGAAGGCTGGTGTGCTGCAGTCCATAGAGCCACAAAGAGTCGGACATGACTGAACAACTGAACAACAGCAAAGTCACGGTTTTGTCTTTCTGGTGAGCAGCCCTCATCCAGGAACTATCCATGCATCCACCAAAAGTCACCTCATTAGAACCAAAGCTGCTGCTATAACCCAGGAAATTTCCTGAAATTTAGGATGCCTATGTAAATTACTCAGATCATTCCCATCCCTCTCAAATTAGAAGGAATTTAGGAGCTCTGGGTAAAAAAAAAAAAGATGATGAGACCCAGCACACATTTCTCAGTATGTAACAGTCCAAGCTTTGGTTTCTGACTGTGGACAGCTTAAGCAGAACAATATACAATTCAAAAGCCACTGGCACATTACTAGAATGCTACTCAGTCTTTATAGTCTAGTTCATCATCATAAGAAAACATCTTTTAGGGTGATGTCACTCAGGTTTGTAACCTTGCATTTCATTTTGTCAACTTCCAAATGTTAAAGTGGCCTCAGTAATATACGGATTTCCTCCTCTCAGGCATCAGGTGCAACTGAGGTAAAAAATGAGATTATCTCTTGCTCTTAGCTTCTTCCATGTACTTTTGAATTTCCCATGTTTACCTAACCCATTTAGTCATTCCTTCATCCTCTGCTATTATTCCTCATTCTCTCCATGTTAATCAAACGTTTCTATCTTTGGAAGGAGTATTAAGGACAGCCACTGATTCCAGCTGCAAGACTCATTTACCATACCATTCTCTTAATTTTAAATATAAACAGGTTAAGAGGTAAAGCATCAAAGTGAAAGTGAAAGTGAAGTCACTCAGTCTTGTCCAACTCTTTGCAACCCTATGGACTGTAGCCCACCAGGCTCCTCCATCCATGGGATTCTCCAGGCAAGAATCCTGGAGCGGGTTGCCATTTCCTTCTCCAGGGGATCTTCCTGACCCAGGGATCGAACCAGGGAAGCCCTACGGCATCAAAGATGAAGCCAAAATAGGGCAAGTTTGACAAATGCCTAAATTCATGCCAAATTATTAAGCAAAGCAGAATCTGGGTAGGAAGGATATTTTCCAAGGCCATGGTGTGTATCTTTGAAGTGTTGTACCTTTCAACATCTGAACAATACTGGCTTTATGGAATTAACTGTAACAGTAATAACTGTCTTCAAAATAGTTCATTAAAGAATTACAAACCTATGTGTAGAGCCACATTCTGAAGTCTAAGCACTGGAGTTGTATGCCACCAAGCCACAAAAGGAAACTAGAGACTGACCTCAATCCTATATAACTGATAACTTTTCTCTATCAACTTTTCATGCTTAAAAACTGAAAGTTCATGCTTTTATTCAAATTCCTTTAACTTTTAATCTAAATATAGTGGAAGGCTAAGCCTGACAAGATTTAGCTATACATATTTTTAATTTGCTTTTATTTCTTCTAAAGAAAGAAATGTTTAAACACGACAGTCTAATAGCATACTGAGCAAGGGAAATAGATGCCAGCCAGGAAAAGATGGGCTCTTCAGTAATACTTCTGATAAGCTTCCATGCCTATGAATCTCCTGGGCCTGTTGAATGACTTTAGGATTTACAGAAAAGCAAAGTATCTAAATGATAATGTGGTGTTACCATTCACTTTGAGATACAAAATCCAAGAAAAATGTAAATGACCTAGAATATGTCAGCGGAATTTTATAAGTGAAAATTTTGAATAAATTATAACAAAAACTATATATAGATATTAGAATATTGACATAAAACCATGCACATTTTTCAGATATGACTCTCCAAGTAATCCAGAGGGGGGAAAATATTTAAATCTGAGAACTCACGTCATTATAAGCACATTTATACTTATAATTTCAGAATGTATCATTTCATAGTTTCAGAGCTTATCTTTGAAAAGAGAAAGGTAATTTTCAGGTCAAACAGTACTTTAATGCAAATATTTATCCACTAAATCAGAACTCACCCAAAATAAACAGAAGAATATAAAGTGCTGAAAATTTAAGGAGTGCGATCTTTGTGCCATAAAATTTGAATTGGGGGCCAGATATTAGTACCAAAGGGACTTGCTATTGTCTGAATGAGTATCACCCTCAGAATTCACATGTTGAAACCCTAATGCCCAGTGTGACAGTATTGGGAGGTAGAGCACTAGGGAGACGCTTAGGTCATGTGGGTGGGGCCTCATGAATGGGATTAGAGCCCTTATAAAAGAGACTCCACACCCAAGAGAGCTCTCTATGCTCTTCCTCTGTGTGTGATCACAGCAAGAAGGCATTTATGACCTAGGAAACATGCCCTCACTAAACACAGAATCTGCCCATGCAGGTACCCTCTATGTAAGGCCCAGTTCAGTTCAGTTCAGCTTAGTCGCTCAGTCATGTCAGACTCTTTGCAACCCCATGAATCGCAGCACGCCAGGCCTCCCTGTCCATCACCAAATCCCGGAGTTCACTCAGACTCACGTCCATCCAGTCTGTGATGCGATCCAGCCATCTCATCCTCTGTCGTCCCCTTCTCCTCCTGCCCCCAATCCCTCCCAGCATCAGAGTCTTTTCCAATGAGTTAACTCTTCACATGAGGTGGCCAAAGTACTAGAGTTTCAGCTTCAGCATCATTCCTTCCAAAGAAATCCCAGGGCTGATCTCCTTCAGAATGGACTGGTTGGATCTCCTTGCAGTCCAAGGGACTCTCAAGAGTCTTCTCCGACACCACAGTTCAAAAGCATCAATTCTTCAGTGTTCAGCTTTCTTCACAGTCCAACTTTCACATCCATACATGACCACAAGAAAAACCATAGCCTTAACTAGACGGACCTTTGTTGGCGAAGTAATGTCTCTGCTTTTCAATATGCTATCTAGGTTGGTCATAACTTTCCTTCCAAGGAGTAAGCATCTTTTAATTTCATGGCTGCAATCACCATCTGCAGTGATTTTGGAGCCCAGAAAAATAAAGTCTGACACTGTTTCCACATCTATTTGCCATGAAGTCATGGGTCCACATGCCATGATCTTCGTTTTCTGAATGTTGAGCTTTAAGTCAACTTTTTCAGTCTCCACTTTCACTTTCATCAAGAGGCTTTTTAGCTCCTCTTCACTTTCTACCATAAGGGTGGTATCATCCGCATATCTGAGGTTATTGAGATTTCTCCCAGAAATCTTGATTCCAGCTTGTGCTTCTTCCAGCCCAACGTTTCTCATGATGTACTCTGCATATAAGTTAAATAAGCTGGGTGACAACATACAGCCTTGACGTACTTCTTTTCCTATTTGGAACCAGTCTATTGTTCCATGTCCAGTTCTAACTGTTGCTTCCTGACCTGCATATAAGTTTCTCAAGAGGCAGGTCAGGTGCTCTGGTATTCCCAAGGCCCAGAGACTCCTGAATTAATAAAGTAGCACCATAAAGTTAGGGCTTCCCTGGTGGCTCAGCAGTAAATCCACCTAGAGACTTGAGTGTGACCTCTGGGTCAGGAAGATCCCCCAGAGGAGGGCATAACAGTCCACTCCAGTATTCTTGCCTGGAGAATCTCATGGACAGAGAAGTCTGGTGGGCTATAACCAACAGGGTTGCACAGAGTCAGACATGACTGCAGTCACTGAGCATGACCATAAACTCAGCTTATTTAGTTATCGGATTCTAAATTAAAGATAAATGAATAAAAATAAATATATGAAAAATGACAAGCATTGCTGACAGGCAAGTACCCTTTGTTTCCTTCTGCAAAGTCACTACTCCATAGCCCTCTCTGACTCCACCTTCCCAAGGCAAACCATTGACTTAACTGACAGGTGAGTTTTTTAAGAATAAACTGAGTGTACGAAACACAGATTTTTTTCCTTTATGCTCTTGAAAGTGACAGTGAGATGACCACAAGAAGCATAAGTTTCCCTCTTCTCCTTCAAACAGCAATGTGCAAATTGCATTCTCTCACTACAAAGCAATAAATCTAGAAAATAACATTTAGAGGGGAAATGGGTGGAGTGTACATTGAATGTGTTCATTTTGGGAAAATTCTTCTACCTGAGCAGTCATGATTTGTGTACTTTTCAAATAAACTTTTATCAAAGTATTCAAGTACCAAAGTATCAAGTTATACATCATAATCCAAAATTTAGGACATGAATTATCAAAACAACAAATGTGACCTTGACTGTACTTAGTGGCAAATGCGCAACTGTAAATGCTTTTAAGGAAGAAAGAATATACTAGGCACTTAATGCAAGAGAATATAAACAGAATGCCAAACATACAATTTAGCAAAAATAGAAGGTAGGAAGTAATAAAATATTGGCATATAAATAAATGAATTAGGAAGTTACAAACAGAATAGCCAAAGCATTTATTTCAAAGTCCGTTCCTTGAAAAAAACAAAACCCTCTGATCAGATAAGCCACAAGCTAAGCTAATCAAATAAAAAGGGTAGAAACACAAAAACAGTAATAACAAGAAATTAGAAATTAGGAAGGGTTTTAAAAGATAAGGTTATTGTTTTAAATCACAGAAAATAGACATGTGTATTTATTAGAGAATTATTTACAATGGTGGAAACATGGAAACAATCTAAATCTCCAGTAGGAAGGAATTAACTATTTAATATTGGTATCTATAACAGAATACAACTATTGAACTAATGTAAGTCATAGTTTTATTTGTCCACAAGAATTTTATATGTGTCATGAAATAAAATGCTAGCTTTAGGACTCCCCTGGTAGTCCAGGGATTAAGATTCCACACTTCCAGTGCAAGGGACATGGGTTCAATCCCTGGTTAGGGAACTAAGATCCCATATACCGCTCAGCATGGCAAAAAAAAAAAAAAATCAATGAAAATGACAAAATGTTAGCTTTATCTCTGGTTGTTGGTATTTTCTGTGAATACTCACTACCTGCTGATTGGATTACTGAGGTTATCAAATGAAATAACATATGTTTATCTTTACATTCAAAAATTTTATTCCAACACTTTCTACATATTAGTCACAGTGCCAGGTAATAAGGGGTCAGAGGTTAAAAGAATCTGCCTGCAATTCAGGAGATGCAGGAGATGAGGGTTCGATCCCTGGGTCAGGAAGATACCCTGGAGATGGAATTGGCAGCTCACTCCACTGTTCTTGCCTGGAAAATCCCATGGACATAGGGGCCTGGTGGTCTACAGTCCATGGGGTCAAAGAGAGTCAGATACACCTGAGCACATACACACACATCCCCCAGGTAGTAAGTTAAAGAAAAAATAAAAACCTCTGCTTTCATTTTAATATCTACCTGTTGAATTAGACATTAACCAAATTACCACATAAACTAACTTCAATGAGTGTAAAAGACATCTACAGTGTACTTTGGAAGCACCTAGCAAGCTAGCACACAGTAGATGTTCAATCCATATTGTGATGGCTTTTCTTCCCTTCTTCCCAACACTTATTTCTCTTTCCCGGAACTGTATTACTTCTCAAAGGAATCCAGAATTGACGCTACAATTTCTAAAGTGATTACCAAAAGATAAAGTAAAATGGAGGAATAATAAAGAGTTTCAAGCCAAAATATTGGAGCAATGTTGTCTATGGTGTGCCAATTACATCCAGTTTCTGAATCTCAACCATTTAGTCTTACAATTAGTGCTCAGGTGAAGGACTAATAAAGTATCTGCCGCTGGCACATTATCAGTAAGGAATAGGTCAAAGTGCCAAGTTAATGAATATGCAAATACAGCTTAGAAAACTGTGTGAAAGCCTGTTTAGACTGACTACTCACAGGCCAGTAATCCATTTGAATCAGTATCATCAGTCACAGGTGAGGACAACTGGCATTCTTCACCATGCTTCATTAGTCCCTTCATAATACTTGCCATCATTTATATTTATATATGCCTTGGATTTGCTCCTGTTATTATTTGATCATATCCCTGGTGCCTCAGATGGTAAAGAATCTGCCTGTGGTGTGGGAAACCCAGGTTTGATCCTTAAGTTGGGAAGAGTCCCTGGAGAAGGAAATGGCAACCCACTCCACTATTCTCGCCTGGAGAATTTCATGGACAGAGGAGCCTGGTGGGCTACAGTCTGTGGGGTCACAAAGAATTGGACACGACTGAGCAACTAACACTTTTAATTTACTTGTTTTGATTTTTTGCATAGCCCGTTTCAAAAGTTGATTTTTTTTTTCTTTTGTCCCTCAAGGCTGAAGGGAAGAAAGAAAAGGTAAGACAAGAAGTGGGTGGGGTTCCATCAAGGAATTTTTTCCCTTCCCATGAAGTCCTGGAAAAGTGAAAAGACCCCAAGAGTGAGGAGGCTGCCAGTCCACTTTTGATTGTGAGTTCAGCAAGCCTAACAAATGCCATTTAAGCTAAATAATTGTTAGAAGGCATCCATACAAAGATTAAGAAAGCCAATTCCTGGCAGTGGAAATAGATTACAGAGAGACCCTATGGTAATGGCTAGGGAAAGGGGGAAATTGGTATTAAGTGAGTTGAAAGAAATAGGTAGTAGAAAGATTTTGTAGGGTTTTCTAAAGCTGGAAAAAAGATTCATTAGTTTGCTTTGTACTAAAATGCAATGAGAAGCCCTGAACTATTTGTCATCAAAGGAATGTTATTTATATTTTGCAAAAATCATTTTTCCTGTTGTGTAGAGAGCAATTTATAGAAGGCTTCAAGCAGAAGCAGGGGTGCCAATCAGAATATTCTTAACATTTGTCAAGACCAGTCTAGACAGGATGTGGACTAAAGCAGATGGTTTGGAACATGTTTTGGAGGAAGGGTGAGCAGGATGTACTGAGACCTTTGAGATGAAAGATGTGAACAGAAATACATTTTTTTTTTAATCACACCTAGATTTTGGTATCTGAGCCTGGATGCTACTGGAGCTTTTTATAGAAAGGCAGAAAAACAAGGGAAGGAGGAGCTGGTTTGGATGGGCAAACTATGAGTTCACTCTCACTTTGAAATGTCTGGCAGACATCCAAGTGAAGATTTTACGACACCAGTTGAGTTGAAATATATGGAATTAAGACTATAGTCGGCACTTAAGAGGCCTAAGAAATGTTTTCGCTCTGAAAAAATTTTACCCATCTTTGCCCTGATTAATTATACTTGTGTTTTAATG
Organism: Capra hircus; assembly: GCF_001704415.2. Taxonomy (NCBI): domain Eukaryota; kingdom Metazoa; phylum Chordata; class Mammalia; order Artiodactyla; family Bovidae; genus Capra; species Capra hircus. The sequence continues at coordinate 9,632,100 of NC_030817.1, forward strand.
CTTAACCTCAGAAAACAGACATATCTCATTTCATGGTTTCAGGAGATCCATCCTTTTAGCCTCATAGACACATGGCACTATAAGCTTGACAATAATGACACATGATGAACTTTAAACATCTAGTCTTGACTGATGTGTTTCTGAAAGGCAAAATACCTAAACAGTGACCACCAGTGAGACAATGGACGGATACACACACTTCCTTTTTTGAATGGCATATTTAAAGGACTCATTCATGGTGACAGTGTCTCCTACTGAGAATTGTATTCTCTCACCAACAACTGCTTTAAATATAGGAACATGGCTCTTTTAGTCCAGCTTAAAATAAACATATGCTGGGAACTTGTATTCATGGTTGGCCTCCATCTGTAGTTATCTGCATGATCACAGTCAAGTTATAACATTCCAGTTTTGTCTACCATAAAATGAAAGTTCCCAACAAGATAATCTCTGGGTTGCTTCCATTTGCAAAATTAAATGTAAAAGAAATCCACAATTCTCCCAGCACCAGGCACCCTTAACAGTGCCTCATAAATAATAATAAACATGTTTCGCAGAGTGTATGGTACAAAGTCAGGATTGTTTGCAAAATGCAATTTAAACAGATCGCTCTTTATGGCTTGCCATTTACCGTAGTAGTAAATAGCAAATGGGCAGTTGTGCCTATGTATATTTGCTGATCTGTCATACACTGGAAATAAGGCCAGTGCATTATCCCTTTATAAACCAGGGCACGTGTTCATTCTCTGGGAGAGGCATTAAGTTTTTATTGAAAATGAGAAGCCACTGCATCTGGGGTGAACCACAGAGAGGGCTCCTTCCATTACCATTTAACATATGCATACACAATTTTCAGGGTGAGTGCCAGGGTTTTCATCGCCTTGTTCTGCCATGTGTTACAGTCAGCATTCCCCTCTATTTCAATGGTCTTAAAGACTACCACTTTCTCATCAACTTTTATCTACCCATGTTGGGCTCAGCTTCATTCACCAGCTCTAATTATGTGACTTTCTTCCTCCTGATTCTTTACCTCAATGTCTCCAACATGATTTGGTTCTACAGCATTCTCAACATTCTTTTCAGGCCCCAGTGGCTATTCCTGCACAGTTGAAATCTGCTAATGCTCTTAAGATAATGTCGTTCACCCTTGGAAACAGAAAGAGAATAGCAATAATCACTGATTCTCAGTATGAGACCTCTAAACGTTGTATGCCTTCCTTCTTTAAAATGTCTTACATCTTTTTTTTTTTTTAATGAAGTAAAAAGAACCCGGCTCTCACAGCATTAGCTCTCTCATATATGTATGAAATGATCAACATGTATGTGATTTATGTAGTTAAATATTTATGGTTTGGGAATGCATCTACTCTAACCTCATCTCTTTTATTCCTATAAAGAATTAACAATTGGTACACTACACTGTAACCCAACTGCTGGGTTACACACTGCCTGCAATTTGGAAACACTGTTCTGAACTACATTATAAAAATCAGAGAAAATTTCATTCAGGTATTCATACAGGTCAAAAAAAATAGGACTTATGGAGTAAGTCTGATTTGGTACAGGGTCTTCACAATTTATGGGAAACTAAGCTGATAACTGAATTTTGTATTGAAATTTTAATCTGTACCTTAAAAGCAGCATTTTGAGTGAAAAGGATACAACTGGCTAATTCTGCTCAATCTCCAGAACAGTGTAGAACTTAATGCGGAATTCAACTGAATTTTCATATATCCTGTAGGATGGAGCATGTGATATTTAGGTCCAGGGGAACTGATAGAGAATTCTGATTGGTAGATGGTCTGTTTGTGTTTGAATAAAAACGATAAGGCACCTTCTCTTCATATATGCCTATATTTGTAGATTAGTACAGGTGCAAAACTCTCCCAAGGTCACCTTGAAGTTTAATCCACAGTCTAATATATTTAACAAGATTATGTTATATAACTTACTGTCTTACTATAAAATAACAGTGACAGTAGTTTTTTGAAGGGAAAAGAAAGTCTCACGTAACAGAAATTAAATCCAGAAGCCAGTTCTACAAACACAGTATGTAATCTCATAAATTCAGTTTGGGGTTATTCAGAGTAACATCTAAATAGAATTAACAGTTCATCCTCTGAATGGAGAGGTTTACCTAGTATTATTAACACATTACAGTAAACATGGCTAACATATAACTCAAAGCAAACATTAAACCTTGATTACAATTTATGGAAACAACATAAGCAAGAGTAGGTGGGCCACTTCTTCCTCTCCTCTCCTTACAAAGCCACTCACTTCAGTTCACTTGACAAGTCCAATTCAGAGCCTGTGGACTCTACCATTCAAGTCCTAAGAGTTACCCTCCTCCTTTTTTATCACAAGTTAAGCACAAGGTTACACTTCCACTGTGATTTTCCCAAATAATAGGAAGTGAGGTACTAATTGGTCATCTTTATGAGTAGCCCCAACCTCAACGCTCACATGGAGAAAGTCCTATATTTTAATAAACAGTGCATTCTTGAGATGATACTTAATAACTAAATGTTTACAATCACTAAGTTCACAGATTTTAAATTAAGGTTTCATTAAAAAAAAAACTTGAACTTTTTATAAATCCCTTATTGAAAATATACAAGCATAAATATATACAATGGGATATTACTCAGCTATAGAAAAGAATGAAATAATGCCATTTGTAGCAACATGGATGGAGCAAGAGATTATCAAACCTTGTGAAGTCAGAAAGATAAATACATACGGTATCACTTATATGTGCAATCTAAAATAGGGCACAGATGAATTTAAGGACAAAATAGTAACGGACTCACAGTCATAGAGAACAAACTTAGGTTCTCTATGTAGCCAAAGGGGAATGGGAAGGGATGGATTAGGAATTTGGGATTAGCAGATGCAAACTATTGTATATTATTACATATAGAATGAATAAAAAATAAGGTCCTAATGCAGGGATAGGGAACTATACATAGGGAACTATGTAGCATAGGGAACTATATTCAATATCCTATAAAAAACCGTAGTAGGAAAGAATATGTATATAGACAGATACACAGATACATATGTATATCTGTGTATATATAAATATATGCATACATATACAGAACTGAAACACTTTTCTGTACAGAATAAATTAGCACAACATTGTAAATCAACTATACTTCAATAAACTAATAAAAACTATCTTTGTTTATTAAAAAAAGATAATATATAGGCTTATCGATGGTGCTATTGCTTTTCTTTAGGTTATCCAATATCTAGAATTATTTCAAATGTTAACAGTATGGATTTCCATATGCTACAGCCCATGCACCCAATATGCCAGCAAATTTGGAAAACTCAGCAGTGGCCACAGGACTGGAAAAGGTCAGTTTTCATTCCAATTCCAAACAAAGGCAATGCCAAAGAATGCTCAAACTACCGCACAATTGCACTCATCTCACATGCTAGTAAAGGAATGCTCAAAATTCTCCAAGCCAAGCTTCAGCACTACATGAACCACGAACTTCCAGATGTTCAAGCTGGTTTTAGAAAAGGCAGAGGAACCAGAGATCAAACTGCCAACACGTGCTGGATCATCGAAAAAGCAAGACAGTTCCAGAAAAATATCTATTTCTGCTTTATTGACTATGCCAAAGCCTTTGACTGTGCGGATCACAATAAACTGCGGAAAATTCTAAAAGAGATGGAAATACCAGACCAGTCGACCTGCCTCTTGAGAAACCTATATGCAGGTCAGGAAGCAACAGTTAGAACTGAACATGGAACAACAGACTGGTTCCAAATCGGGAAAGGAATACGTTAAGGCTGTATATTGTCACCCTGCTTATTTAACTTATATGCAGAGTACATCATGAACAACTCTGGGCTGGAATCAAGATTGCTGGGGGAAATATCAATAACCTCAGATACGCAGATGACACCACCCTTATGGCAGAAAGTGAAGAAGAACTAAAAAGCCTCTTGATGAAAGTGAAAGAGGAGAGTGAAAAAGTTGGCTTAAAGCTCAACATTCAGAAAACGAAGATCATGGCATCTCGTCCCATCACTTCATGGCAAATAGATGGGGAAACAGTGGAAACAGTGTCAGACTTTATTTTTTGGGTGCTCCAAAATCACTGCAAATGGTGATTGCAGCCATGAAATTAAAAGACGCTTACTCCTTGGAAGAAAAGTTATGACCAACCTAGATAGCATATTCAAAAGCAGAGACATTACTTTGCCAACAAAGGTCTGTCTAGTCAAGGCTATGGTTTTTCCAGTGGTCATGTATGGATGTGAGAGTTGGACTGTGAAGAAAGCTGAGCGCTGAAGAATTGATGCTTTGAACTGTGGTGTTGGAGAAGATTCTTGAGAGTCCTTTGGACTGCAAGGAGATCCAACCAGTCCATTCTAAAGGAGATCAGTCCTGGGTGTTGAAGAGTTGACTCATTGGAAAAGACCAGGATGCTGGGTGGGATTGGGGGCAGAAGGAGAAGAGGACGACAGAGGTTAAGGTGGCTGGTTGGCATCACCAACTCAATGGACATGAGTTTGAGTGAACTCTGGGAGTTGATGATGGACAGGGAGGCCTGACATGCTGTGATTTATGGGGTTGTAAAGAGTCGGACACGACTTAGCGACTGAACTGAACTGATACAATTCAATTTTACATATTTTAGAAAGTTAATTTTTAAGAGATAATCTGAAGTGACTGAATACAAAGAAGGAATTTGTTCTAATACTGCAAAAAAAGATTACAATTGAAAAAATTGCAAGACATTGAGCTTGGATTAAGTCTGGAGCTCTGAGACAGGGGTTTTTCTGCTGTTGTTTTGCATAGTCCACAGATAATAAAATGTTATCACAGAAATATGAATGGCAGGCTTCTCTAAACAAAGGATTCTCTGGTGAATTCTCATCCTGTCATTAGCTACATAGAATTATGAGCTTCCCTTTGCATTTAGACCACTAGAATGATGTTCTGATACAAATTTGTGTGACTTTAATAGGTTACCTGAAATTTCAAAACTTCACTTTCTTAAACTAGGAATAACAAAATTTATACTGTTGGGAGACAATTTCCCATGTTGTTGTTGTCTAATTATTAAGTCATGTCCAACTCTTTTGTGACCCTGTGGAGTGTAGCCCACCAGGCTCCTCTGTAAATGGAAATCTCCAGGCAGGAATACTGGAGTGGGATGCCATGTCCTACTCCAGGGGATCTTTCCAACCCAGGGATCTAACCTGCTTCTCCAGCATTGGCAGGCAAGTTCTTTACCACTGAGCCACTAGGGAAGCCCAATTTCCCATGAGTCTTCCATATTTCTGCTTATCTTGTGAATCAAGATCCTCCTAACACTTTTTTCCAGACTACCTTTTCAAAAATATTTGCACAACAAACAACCCTGAAAGATATATGCCAGGCTAGAAGCACTACCTTTTGCTGTCCATAATAATAATTATCATAATAGCTCCTTCCTGAGCAAAAACTGGGCCAGTTTGCTTATAGTCCCTTTAAAAGATTGAAGCTTCCTAAAATTTGGGCTTCCTCTCCTATAATACAACCCAGGAGTCGCCCAGCTCTCACTGCATTGCCCTATAGGAATCTGGATGTGGAGACTGGGATAAATGCTGATAGTCTGGTTTCTGCCATTTCTGTAACACACAGATCTTCATTTCTGTTTGTACACCAGTTTGTATCCTCTACCTGCCTCGGTGAATTTATGTCAACTTGCAGGCATGTAGAATAAAATCTCAGCCCCATCACAGTTCCTGACATACATTTCATATTGTTGTTGTGGAAATCAAATTATACAACACTCTTATAAACCTTAGCTCTGTGCTAGGGCAAAGAAGCATTCAAAAATTTTAGCTGTAACATTATCACTCAATCCAATGTTTAATAATATCCATAAATTTATCATTAAGCCTCACCTTTCAAAAGCTGTACTTAATTACAGATTTTTAGGATTTTATACCATTTTGCTTCTCTATTTTGTTTCATAATTGAATTAAATTTAGTGAAATTCAAATGAATTAAAAGTTATACTTTTAATACACTTAATACTTCCACCATTTTAGCATTTTCAATTTTCTACTCATTTCAAAACACATTATGACATAAAATAGTCTAATAATTGAACAAACACTATTATACAAAGATATTAATATTTCTAAAATCAAACAGTTGGGAGATGGAATATTCCAAGTATGACATAGTGGCAAATATTTGCTAACTGGTGTATGAAAGCAGATTCAGTATGTATAAGAAGAAAGAAAGTTGAGGGGTGGGATTAATTATTTTAAGGATATGTACCACCTGTGGACATTATATAAATTTAAAAACTTAAAATTTCATAAATTTTTACTTATTTTAAAACTATAACTCTATCTCTCTCATTTTATAAGCTTTTCCATTACTATGCCTGCCTGTGGTCAAACTACCAAGAAGGAAAGTCAAAGAACTTACTCAAGCTTTCAATAACAACAAAAAAATAATAATCAATCAAACAATTAACATTAAATATAAAGCTATTAATGACATCAATTTTCTGAAGATTGGTTTTTTTTAAATATACACAAAATGTCTTTTTCTTTTCTCTTTATACTATAATAAATGCCTCATAGATAAGTAAAACAAAATTATTTTCCTGAGTAAATATTCAACCCAATTACTGAGCTGAATTTAGAGACTGTAAATCTTCTCAACAAAAGGAAAGGTCATGAATTAAGAAATAAACTTTTGTAATCTGGTACCTTTATTCCAATTAATGAGCAGGTAATAAGTAAATATTGAAAGAATAAATTAAAAATTATGAAGAACTAAACAGCCTCTTGATGAAAGTGAAAGAGGAGAGTGAAAAAGTTGGCTTAAAACTCAACATTCAGAAAACTAATATCATAGCATCTGGTCCCATCATTTCATGGTAAATAGATGGGGAAACAATGGAAACAGTGACAGACTATTTTTGGGACTCCAAAATCACTGCAGCTGGTGATTGCAGCCATGAAATTAAAAGACGCTTGCTCCTTGGAAGAAAAGTTATGACCAACCTAGACAGCATATTAAAAAGCAGAGACATTACTTTGCCAACAAAGGTCCATCTAGTCAAAGCTATGGTTTTTCCAGTAGCCATGTATGGATGTGAGAGTTGGACTATAAAGAAAGCTGAGAACTGAAGAATTGAAGCTTTTGAACTGTGGTGCAGGAGAAGACTCTTGAGAGTCCCTTGGACTGCAAGGAGATCCAACCAGTCCATCCCAAAGGAGATCAGTTCTGAATATTCATTGGAAGGACTGATGCTGAAGCTGAAACTCCAATACTTAGGCCACCTGCTGCAAAGAAGTGACTCATCTGAAAAGACCCTGATGCTGGGAATGACTGAAGGCAGGAGGAGAAGGGATGACAAAGGATAAGATGGTTGGATACCATCACCAACTCAATGGACATGAGTTTGAGTAAATTCCAGGAGGGGTGATGGACAGGAAGGCCTGGTGTGCTGCAGTCCATGGGGTCACAAAGAGTTGGACATGACTGAGCAACTGAACTGAACTGAACTAAACTGAACTGGTGGCTTGGATGGCAAAGAATTTGCCTTCAATGCAAGATACTTTGGTTCAGTCCCTGGGTTGGGAAGATCCTCTGGAGAAGGGAATGGCAACCCACTCTAGTATTCTTGCCTTAAGAATTCCATAGACAGAGGAGACTGGCGGGCTACAGTCCATGGTGTTGCAAAGGACTGGACTGAGCAACTACATTTTCACTTTTTCTTTTAACTTTCTTTTCTTTTTCTGACCCTTTATGTTTATGGAGTCTGTCTTTCAATGAAAGAAAGCATTTTGTTAATTACAAAGAAATGTAATAAATATAGGTATTCTTCAGTATAATATAAAAGTAAAAGCATCATAAAATGAATAATGAACACAAAGTCTTATTGGAGATGCTGCTGTTGTTAAGTGGCTAAGTTATGTCTGGCTCTTTGTGACCCCACGGACTGCAGCAAACCAGGCTTCCCTGTCCTTCATTATCTCCCTGAGTTTTCTCAAACTCATATCCATTGAGTTGGTGATGCCATCCAACCATCTCATCCTCTGTTGTCGCCTTCTCCTCCAGCCTTCAATCCTTCCCAGCATCAGGGTCTTTTCCAAGGGGTCAACTCTTCACATCAGGTGGCCAAAGCACTGGAGTTTCAGCTTCAGCATCAGTCCTTCCAATGAATATTAAGGGTGCTTTCCTTCAGGATTGACTGGTGTATTCTCCTTGCTATCCAAGGGACTCTCAAGAGTCTTCTCCAGTACCACAGTTTGAAAGCATCAGTTCTTTGGCACTAAGCCTTCTTTATGGTCCAACTATCACATCCATATATCCTGGGAAAAACATAACTTTGACTATATGGACTTTTGTCAGCAAAGTGATGTCTCTGCTTTTTTTTTTTTTTTTTTAACATTGCCAAAGTAGTTATTTCACATCAACATTATGGAATTTAAAGAGAACAATCAAGGTGTCTCATAGACTGGAAATTGACTTATTAATTCCCTTTCACTTCCAAACTTCATCAAGCATTCACTACAGTTATGAGGTAAAACAGCTGAATGTTTGTGATCCAGATGAATTTTAAAATCTTCAGTCTCTCCTGTTGAATATTCAGAGTATTGACATAAGCAAATCCCTTCAGATAAATGTGATTTAAGTGTTTGCAATATTCTAGTGTACTTGAGAAGCCCTTCCCACAGTCATCACAAACGTGGAAAAAATGTAACATGTTCAATAGCAATGTATCTGTTAACATTTGTATGAAGTCTACTCTGAAACCCACATACTTGACTAACAAAGATGTTTTTACATTTGTCAGGTGTGATTTTGTTTAAGAGGCTCTATTGTCCATGTTCTCCACTGTTATACTTATTACTTTATTAATTAACTGCATGCTCATTTAACACATGGCTATGCAAGCCTTCTGGATCATTCGCTTCATGTTCACAGAACAGTCACAAGTACTTTTTATCACAGCTATGCTCCTGGAAATGTAGGGAGAGTTCCCGGCTCTAGGAGAATTGTATGTCACACTTCTCACACCCATAAAAGTGATCACTAAAATGGGTGTCTGCAATGTGCCAGCTGAGGGTCTCAAAAATTAGTCTTTTTAAAAAATTAATTATTTTATTTTAACCACTCAATATTATAGTGGGTTTTGCCATATATTGACATGAATCAGCCATGGGTGTACATGTGTCCCCCATCCTGAACCCCCCTCCTACCTTTCTTCCCATCCTATCCCTCAGGGTCATCCCAGTGCACCAGCCCTGAGTGCCCTGCCTCATGCATCGAACCTGAACTGACAATCAAATCATCCCACCCTCACCTTCTCCCACAGAGTCCAAAAGTCTGTTCTTTACATTTGTGTCTCTTTTGCTGTCTCGCATATAGGGTCATCATTACTATCTTTCTAAATTTCATATATATGCATTAATATGCTGTATTGATATTTTTCTTTCTGATTTACTTCACTCTGTATGATAGGCTGCAGTTTTATCTACCTCATTAGAACTGATTCAAATGCACTCTTTTTAACAGCTGACTAGTATTCCATTGTGTACATATACCAGAGCTTTCTGTCTTATAATCACAGTATTTACAAATGTCGGGATCCTCTTCATGCAGTTTGGATGTTTGATCAGAAGCTGGTAGCGAAGCTTTGTCTGCAGACTCAGCACACCTTTGAATCAGTATGCTTCAAGATCATATGCTGCTTTGAATCAGAAAAATATCTCCTGTTGGACTCACAAAGTTCACATTTATAGGGGTCACTGCTATTAGCTCTCAATAAGGTCGTTTCTGCTGGGCAGAAACTATTGCTACTAGCAGTAGCAGCTGCAAGGTCATTTCTGCTGGACAGTCACATTCATAGCTTGGCTCTTGCCAACAATTTTGCAAGGTTTAGCTGGTGACTCTTCATCAGTTTAGTCTCGGAGAGTCTCAGAGGATTTGTTTTCTGTCTCCATATCATAATCTTCAGAAATTTCATGTACTCTGCGGCAACTGGAACATCTTCAGTAGTGTGAACTTCAGTGGGGCTCTCTCCTTGAGTTTGCTGGTGGGCTGATTCAGGAGAGTCAAATTCTTCATCACAGGTTTCAATATCAGCAGATTTTTCTGTAGGAAAGGCAGTGTGGTCTAGAATTCTAAGAATAGGACCAGGAACCAGGTTGTATTGATTTCTGTTTCTGACCTTGATTCCATCTGTAAATTCTGGCAAGTCATTTGATGTCTCTGTACCTGAATCATCATCTTTGTTGTCAAAATATTTTGTCTGGTTGTCTCATAGAACACTGTAACAATGATCAGAAAAAAATTCCACTGAATCCATCTGCAATTCTGCTTATTCCAGAGGAATCTGAATAAGTAGAAAGATATAAAGTCTTTTTCTTTTTGTAGGATATTCATTCATATCTTTTAAATTTGCTGTAATCTTTAATACTTGAGTGAGGAAAAAATAAATTACACAGAAGTTTTCACAGATGGTAAAATATGCACCCCACATCTGTGCCACAAGCCGTAGGGGCCTGCCAAGATGGCGGGGAGGTGAGGAGTTGAGGAGGTGAGAATCGGGGCCTAGGAGGGACCATAGGCCTCCAGCCCCGGGGGTGGCCTGGTGGCCCATGACCCCTACAGGCACCTCTGTACCAACAAGGATTCCCTCAGGGCATGTCTCTGCTTTTCACCACACTATCTACATTAGTTGTCATAGTCTTTCTTTCAAGGAGCGAGCGTCTTTTAATATCATGGCTGCAGCCACCATCACAGTGATTTTGAGGCCCAAGAAAATAACGTGTGACACTGTTTCCATTTTCTCCATCTATTTGCCATGAAGTGATGGGACCCAAAGCCATGATCTTAATTTTTGGAGTGTTAGTGTTAAGCCAGCTTTTTCATCCTCCTCTTTCACTTTCATCAAGAGACTATCTAGTTTCTCTTGCTTTCTGCCACTAGAGTGGTATCATCGGCCTATCTGAGGCTGTTAAAATTTCTCCTGGCAATCTTGATTTCAGCCTGTGATTCATCTAGGCCGGCATTTCACATGATGTATCCTGCCTATAAGTTATATAAGCAGGGTGACAATATACAGCCTTGATGTACTCCTTTCCCAATTTGGATCCAGTCCATTTTTCCATGTCCAGTTCTAATTGTTGACTCTTGTCCTGCACATGGGCTTCTCAGGAGACAGGAAAGGTGATCTGGTATGCCCATCCATTTAAGGAATTTCTACAGTTTGTTGTGCTCCACACAGTCAAAGGCTTACTGGAAGTAGATGCTTTTTCTGGAAACCCTTGCTTTTTCTATGATCCTGGATTATCTCTATTGAAGATAAAACTCATTATCAGATTAAAAGTTTGTTTCATACCAACAAAAGATTTCCCAATAACTGATACAAACATATTCAAGGATTTTAGAATGAAGGAAATAAGGAATTTCACATCCCTAACTTTAATAATCTCAAGTCTACTTTAGCTTTCAAAATAAGGCAATGCATAGACTAAGAAGAGGAAGGATAATTAAAATATATAATAAAAGGTAATAATAGTAAAAATAATTTTTAAACTTCAAATAAAGTTTACCAAAATGTTACATTAAATTTTATTTCAAATAATTATGTACATCCTTCTAGGTTAGATTATAATAATGACCCAAAAGTACAATTAAAATGTATCCACATTTGTGTGGTTCTTAAAAAAAAAAATCACAATTTCAAAATCAATAGCAGTTTGAAGACAAGAAGGGAAATATACAGTGGGAAATTTCAGACTGTTAGGATTAAGGAAGACGGACCAGTTTCATACTATACATGATCTCATGCTTAATGACCCCAATAATGATACTAGTCTTTATATAACACTTCATTTCTAGAGTGTTTTCCCAACCTTCTCTAGTTAATCAGTCAGTCAGTTCAGTCATTCAGTCATGTCCAACACCTTGCGACCCCATGGACTGCAGCATGCCAGGCCTCCCTGTCCATCATCAACTCCCGGAGTTTATTCAAACTCATGTCCATCGAGTCAGTGATGCCATCCAACCATCTCATCCTCTGTCGTCCCCTTCTCCTCCCACCTTCAATCTTTCCCAGCATCAGGGTCTTTTCAAATGAGTCAGTTATTTGCATTAGGTGGCCAAAGTATTGGAATTTCAGCTTTATCATCAGCCCTTCCAATGAATATTCAGAACTGATCTCCTTTAGGATGGACTGGTTAGGTCTCCTTGCAATCCAAGGGACTCTCAAGAGTCTTCTCCAAAACCACAGTTCAAAAGCATCAATTCTTCAGCTCTCAGCTTTCTTTATAGTCCAACTCTCACATCCATACATCACCACTGGAAAAACCATATCCTTGAATAGATGGGCTTTGTTGGCAAAGTAGTGTCTCTGCTTTTTAATATGCTGTCTAGATCGGTCATAACTATCCTTCCAAGGTCATAACTTTTCTTTTCTAGTTAATAAGGATAGACAAATCCTGCTGGGCCCTTCGAGGATTTCCAATAACATTTCTGTCATATGGAGCCTCCCTAAAATTCAAAATGCATTTGCTTCTTTAAGAATTTAGCAATGATTAATTTAACCACATAAAACTTTAAGGGGCATATCCTCTGACCAACTTTCATTCCCACAAAATTCTAAGGTTTGTTTCCTAAGACTACTCTCTGTTCCTTCTCATAAGTTTTAGTAACCAACTGGTTTTGCCTTTACAGTTTATAGTCTAAACTAAGATGGGAATACCAGAACACCAGACCTACCTCTTGAGAAATCTGCATGCAGGTCAGGAAGCAACAGTTAGAACTGGACATGGAACAATAGACTGGTTCCAAATAGGAAAAGGAGTATGTCAAGGCTGTATGTTGTCACCCTTATTATTTAACTTATATGCAGAGTACATCATGAGAAACACAAGCTGGAATCAAGATTTCCCGGAGAAATATCAATCACCTCAGATATGCAGATGACACCACCCTTAGGGCAGAAAGTTAAGAGGAACTAAAAAGCCTCTTGATGAAAGTGAAAGAGGAGAGTGAAAAAGTTAGCCTAAAGCTCAACATTCAGAAAATGAAGATCATGGCATCTGGTCCCATCACTTCATGGGAAATAGATGAGGAAACAGTGTCAAACTTTATTTTGGGGGGCTCCAAAATCACTGCAGATGGTGACTGCAGCCATGAAATTAAAAGATGCTTACTCCTTGAAAGAAAAGTTATGACCAACCTAGATAGTATATTCAAAAGCAGAGACATTACTTTGCTGACTAAGGTCCGTCTAGTCAAGGCTATGGTTTTTCCAGTGGTCATGTATGGATGCGAGAGCTCGACTGTGAAGAAGGCTGAGCGCCGAAGAATTGATGCGTTTGAACTGTGGTGTTGGAGAAGACTCTTGAGAGTCCCTTGGACTGCAAGGAGATCCAACCAGTCCATTCTGAAGGAGATCAGCCCTGGGATTTCTTTGGAAAGAACGATGCTGAAGCTGAAACTCCAGTACTTTGGCCACCTCATGCAAGAGTTGACTCACTGGAAAAGACCGTGATTCTGGGAGGGATTGGGGGCAAGAGGAAAAGGGGACGACAGAGGATGAGATGGCTGGATGGCATCACTGACTCGATAGACATGAGTCTGAATGAACTCTGGGAGTTGGTGATGGACAGGGAGGCCTGATGTGCTGCGAATCCTGTGGTCACAAAGAGTTGGACAAGGCTGAGTGATTGAGCTGAACTGAAAAGGAAGGATACACAGATTATAGCTATAAATCACACACAGATTTCAAGCTATAAAAAAAATTAAAAATGTAACCTGATTTTTAAAAATTTTAGTACAAGATATTCAATGGCTATTTTATCTCCCAAATAATGATCTTGCTCAAACAGTCAAGAAATGACATTCTTGAGGGGAAAAAAATAGTTTACTTAGTTTATGTGTCCTCTTTTTTTTCCTTTAGGGAGAGTACTCATGTTTTCCCAGCCTTCTTTATTTATTTGCTTTTTTTGAATGTTATTCAGTCTCTCTCTAAGCTCTTGTTTTCTCAGTCAACAATCTGATTAGAGCCAGACGATGTCTGTCCCAGAAAGATAAGAAATCTGCCTAGCAGAAAATTAAGGAATTTTAGTTCCAAGTGAGGCTGCCTCACTCATTGACGTAGTGAATTAGAGGAAACAAATTGGAAGTGAGAGGACAAATAGAGATTTCTAAATGTGTTTTCCCATCACTATGGCTATTAATAGAACCCTTGCTTTTCCCAAAAAATTATTGGGTAATATTTGTGCTGTGATATATATCCATAATGACCAAAGGCATTGTAGAGGTAGAAAAACAGAAGCTTATAACAATCAGAAAAAATTATAAAAAAATTTATCAAAGAAGTCATTCAAAGATGTCTTTCCTCAATGTTCTAAACAAAGAAAAACATTTTGCAGATAAAGGAAAGTGAAGTCACTCAGTCGTGTCCGACTCTTTGCCACACCATGGACCATAATCTACCAGGCTCCTCTGTCCATGGGATTTTCCAGGCAAGAGTACTGGGGTTGGTTGCCATTTCCTTCTCCAGGGGATCTTCCCAACCCAGCGATTAAACCGGGTCTCCCGCATTTCAGGCAGACGTTTTACCCTCAGAGCCACCAGGGAAGCCAAAATAAGTATGCTAGAATAAGTATGCTAAATATACTCTACTGCTTCTGCTAGCTAAAAATACTATGAGACCAGAAGTCACACTATTTTGGTGGAATAAATAGCAGAATTGTTCTATAATCTCTTCCCTAATTTCTTTGGGAATGAAAGCCTATGGAGAGAACAGAGCTTGTACTACCTAGCCACTGGCAAACTTTTCTAAAGAAAGGATAAGCCTTTTGTAAGCTCCTTTGTCTTCCCCTGGTGGCTCTGATGGTAAAGTGTCTGTCTGCAATGCAGGAGATCCAGGTTAGATCCCTGGGTTGGGAAGATCCCCTGGAAAAGGAAATGGCAGCCCACTCCATTATTCTTGCCTGGAAAATACCATGGACAGCAGAGCCTGGTAGGCTACTGTCCATGGGGTCGCAAAGAGTCAGACACGATTGAAAAACTTCACTTTATTCTAGCTTCAGTAAACAAAACTCTATAGCCCATGCTTTGACAGAGTTTTCTCCAAGTGAAATGGAGCATGATGGTGTAGAGAAGCCTCTCTGTGTTCCCTGTTTCTGGTTTGTAGGAAACAGACTTCAGCCTCCTTGACCTTCCCTGATTTCAAGGAAAGGGATACAAGGGAGGAGCAGTCAAGAAACAACAGAGCAGGTTTGGGCTGAGTCCTGGTTCTGCTTCAAGAGGTCCACATAACAACATCTTTTAGCCCTTCTGCAGAACTAAAATCCCCAACAAATGCAAGATATTAGATACTTGATGAAGCATTCTTAATTCCCGAGAATTAATTATTAATTCCAGAGAAAGTCACAGTTTCATAATCTTGAGAGCCAGAGAAGCTCACCTGAGATCAGATTAAAGGAGTGCAGGCCCTAACACACCCTAGTTCATTTCAGTTCAGTCGCTCAGTCATGTCCGACTCCTTGCGACCCCATGAATCGCAGCACGACAGGCCTCCCTGTTCATCACCAACTCCCGGAGTTCACTCAGACTCACGTCCATCAAGTCCGTGATGCCATCCAGCCATCTCATCCTCTGTCATCCCCTTCTTCTCCTGCCCCCAATCCCTCCCAGCATCAAAGTTTTTTCCAATGAGTCAACTCTTTGCATGAAGTGGCCAAAGTACTGGAGCTTCAGCTTTAGCATCTCTCCTTCCAAAGAAATCCCAGGGCTGATCTCCTTCAGAATGGACTGGTTGGATCTCCTTGCAGTCCAAGGGACTCTCAAGAGTCTTCTCCAACATCACAGTTCAAAAGCATCAATTCTTCGGCACTCAGCCTTCTTCACAGTCCACCTCTCACATCCATACATGACCACAGGAAAAACCATAGCCTTGACTAGACGAACCTTAGTCGGCAAAGTAATGTCTCTGCTTTTGAATATACTATCTAGGTTGGTGATAACTTTTCTTCCAAGAAGTAAGCGTCTTTTAATTTCATGGCCGCAGTCACCATCTGCAGTGATTTTGGAGCCCAGAAAAATAAAGTCTGACACTGTTTCCACTGTTTCCCCTTCTATTTCCCATGAAGTGATGGGACCAGATGCCATGATCTTCGTTTTCTGAATGTTGAGCTTTAAGCCAACTTTTTCACTCTCCTCTTTCACTTTCATCAAGAGGCTTTTTAGTTCCTCTTCACTCTCTGCCATAAGAGTGGTGTCATCTGCATATCTGAGGTTATTGAGATTTCTCCCAGCAATCTTGATTCCAGCTTGTGTTTCTTCCAGGCCAGCGTTTCTCATGATGTACTCTGCATATAAATTAAATAAGCAGGGTGACAATATACAGCCTTGACATACTCCTTTTCCTATTTGGAACCAGTCTGTTGTTCCATGTCCAGTTCTAATTGTTGCTTCCTGACCTGCAGACAGATTTCTCAAGAGGCAGGTCAGGTGGTCTGGTATTCCCATCTCTTTCAGAATTTTCCACAGTTTATTGTGATCCACACAGTCAAAGGCTTTGGCATACTCAATAAAGCAGAAATAGATGTTTTTCTGGAACTCTCTTGCTTTTTCCATGATCCAGCAGATGTTGGCAATTTGATCTCTGGTTCCTCTGCCTTTTCTAAAACCAGCTTGAACATCAGGGAGTTTGCGGTTCACGTATTGCTGAAACCTGGCTTGGAGAATTTTCAGCGTTAGTTTACTAGGATGTGAGATGAGTGCAATTGTGCGGTAGTTTGAGCATTCTTTGGCATTGCCTTTCTTTGGAATTGGAATGAAAATGGACCTTTTCCAATCCTGTGGCCACTGCTGAGTTTTCCAAATTTGCTGGCATATTGAGTGCAGCGCTTTCACAGCATCATCTTTCAGGATTTGAAACAGCTCAACTGGAATTCCATCACCTCCACTAGCTTTGTTCGTAGTGATGCTTTCTAAGGCCCACCTGACTTCACATTCCAAGATGTCTGGCTCTAGATTAGTGATCACATCAACATGATTATCTGGGTCGTGAAGATCTTTTTTGTACAGTTCTTCTGTGTATTCTTGCCACCTCTTCTTAATATCTTCTGCTTCTGTTAGGTCCAGACCATCCAGACCATTTCTGTCCTTTATTGAGCCCATTAAGGGGCAGGAGCCCAGTGAGTTCACCTTTGCCTGGCAAAGCAATAAAGCTACTCTTTTCTTCTTGTTCAGTCACTCAGTCATGTCTGACTCTTGGCGACCCCATGACTGCAGCACACCAGGCTTCCCTGTCCTTCACTATCTCCTGGAGCTTGCTCAGACTCATGTCCATTGAGTCAGTGATGCCATCCAACCATCTCATCCTCTGTCATCCCCTTCTCCTGCCTTTAATCTTTCCCTGCATCAGGGTCTTTTCAAATGAGTTACCTCTTTGCATCAAGTGGCCAAAGTATTAGAGCTTCAGCTTCAGCATCAGTCCTTCCAATGAATATTCAGGATGGATCTCCTTTAGGATGGACTAGTTGGATCTCCTTTCAGTCCAAAGGCCTTTCAAGAGCCTTCTGCAACACTACAGTTCAAAAGCATCAATCTTTTGGTGCTTAGCCTTCTTTATGCTCCAACTCTCATATAGTGCACAGATGCTGAGTTTTCAGCTTCACAAGGACCACCTTACCCTTTTCTATCTTTGGTCACAGAACTTTATAATGTTTGCTTGATTCGGGGAAATTTCATGTCATAGCGCAACTAGTAAGGGTCTCTAACATGACTCCAATATCAGTTCTTTACCTCACAGTAATTAACTTTTTTTTTTTTTTTTTGCTGCGTGTGCATTTTTCCCTTCTTCTTTTCTTTTTTTTTTTTTTTGAGATAGGAATTTAGTTATTCTAAGGAAGCTTTGGAAATATTTTAATCTGTTTCCTTATCAAGACTAGTGTTTCCTTCTGTAAGGCTGGATTTCAAAAACTCATTTCAAATTTTCCTTTTTGGTAGAGCTGTATTGTCTGCTGAAATAGATACCAAAGCAAATATTGTACAATATATAAACTGAAAAGGGTTTTCTGTTTGTTAGTTTTCCAACAGAATTAGGTTTTAAGTTCAGCTCTACTAAATATTATTTGCGGTATCTTGGTAAAGCTATTTAACACCTATCTATAAGCCTTTATTTTCTCATGTGTCAAATGAAATAATAAAGACTAGCTTGCAGTGACTCTGAAGATTAAAAAATAAAAGACATGGTGCTTATCACATATCCTGGTCATAATGAGTGCTCCTAAGAAATCATAGTGGATTTCATTGTTTTCTGTGGTTGTGGTACTGTGGACAACCTGATTCTTGTTTTCCAACAGATAGCAATCTACTTATAAATACAACAGAAATAATTAAAAGTTAGTATTAATTTAGTCAAAATTAATTTCTCAGGATATATATTTAGAGCAATTTAAATATAGTGATCCAAAGATGTTTGGAGTGATAGACCAGACTGAACTTTGAAAGGAGAACAGTCCATATATTTTGACAACCAGATGAGCTTATAGAAATAAAACATGAGCAAAGCCTTAAAAAATAAGATTGGGATATACTGAAGGAATTTGAATCTTTTTAAAGATAAATGAAACTTATGGAAAACTTGAATACCATGGTGTTTAGTAAGAATTTGATCCTGACATAAGGAATATTCATTTGAGTTTTTTTTTTTTCTTAGCCTTAAAGCAATAGTATAGGATTAGCATTTTAAAAAGTTAATTTTCAAGGCCATGTGTAAAATGAATTAAAGGTGAGAGGGAATGAACACAGGGAGAATTACGTGAATTGAAAAATATTTGGAAGGAGGGAAGTTGTGGGAATAGAAACAGAGAACCAGACACAGAAGATATTTCAAAGGGTGGATCAGTAGAAATTAATGGACTAAACATCTGAAATTAATGGGTTTAATGTTTCCATTGAGGCATCCTTTTTATTTCCATTCATACAATTCTTGCTTCTAGCTCTTGCTTGATCTGTCTCTTTGGAGAAAGAAGAGAATAATAAACAACCTCATCATTTATATCTCAGGCCTTACATCCACATCCTTGGCTCTCAAAATATAAAGGCCAGGTTTATAAATCAAGTGAGAGAGAAAACATATTAGATTGTGGGAATAAGTGCTTTTCAACTTGAGTTGAACTAGTGACAAGATATAGTGGCTCTGTCATAGGCAGTTATAAAAACAGAAGGCTTTAAGGTAAGACTAGTTCATTGTTCAAACACCATATCTTGGATAACATCCCAATGGCATTCTAGTCATATAAAACAACTAATGCATTTAATATAACTCTTCCAATAAACAGACTTGATATATATTCTCTAGTTTGTAAGACACAGTACCAGTGAATTTATTAGAATCTTGAACTTCCGTTCATAATTTTGATTTATAGAAAAAATTTGTTAGCAGGAAAAAACATTTCTTCAAGCATAATTTTACATGAGAACTTAATTAAAACAAGCAAAAGTGTTCTCATGAAGTCAGGAGGGTGGTCTCAGAGTCCTGACAGTACTGTTCCCCTCCCCAAACAACTGCAGGATACACATATTTTCAGACCTCACCATCTCCACAGAACACAGTTTGAAAACCACTGCCTCAATGGATCTGAGGTTTTGTTGAGCCAATATTTATGACAAGGTTGGGTATGAGGGCCCACAATGGAATTGTTCTCTCTGTCAAATTAATTTTAGGGTTAAAATATGACCTTGGATTAATTTTAATTTTAAAATGTGATCTTGGACTACTCTGAGCTCACTAAGCCTAGAGCACCAAAAGACCCGGTGCAAGACAGACAAGCCCACACACACACATCACTCACCCTCTCAGTCCAACTGACTTAAGGTGCAAACGGTCAGTTCAGATCATTTTTAACACTTCTTTTGGCTGGGTTCATATATATGCAACTTGCTATTAACCACCAGTTCAGTTAAAGAATTATTTATTCATGTACATGATGAGTGGCAAATATGTCTCCTATATTCAAGACTAGGTAACAGAAAATGGTGAGGAAGATAAGGAAAAAGAAAATAACACAGAAACTTACAGTTTAAATGGTGATTTTCAACGCATAGTCTTACATAACCCTTTCAGTTCAGTTCAGTCGCTCAGTCATGTCCGACTCTTTGCAACCTCATGAATCACAGCACGCCAGGCCTCCCTGTCCATCACCAACTCCCAGAGTTCACTCAGACTTACGTCCATCAAGTCCGTGATGCCATCCAGCCATCTCATCCTCTGTCGTCCCCTTCTCCTCCTGCCCCCAATCCCTCCCAGCATCAGAGTCTTTTCCAATGAGTTAACTCTTCACAAGAGGTGGCCAAAGTACTGGAGTTTCAGCTTTAGCATCATTCCTTCCAGAGAAATCCCAGGGCTGATCTCCTTCAGAATGGACTGGTTGAATCTCCTTGCAGTCCAAGGGACTCTCAAGAGTCTTCTCCAACACCACAGTTCAAAAGCATCAATTCCTCGGTGCTCAGCCTTCTTCACAGTCCAACTCTCACATCCATACATGACCACTGGAAAAACCATAGCCTTGACTAGATGGACCATAGTTGGCAAAGTAATGTCTCTGCTTTTGAATATGCTATCTAGGTTGGTCATAACTTTTCTTCCAAGGATTAACCCTCTAAACACACTCAGGAAGAACACATTATTATTTCCATGTTATAGACAAAGAACTTGGAAACTGAGAGGAAATGAAATTTGTTCAAGATCATGTGACTAGAAAATGGCAAGGCCACAGGTCACACAGAACTGCATTTTGAGTTCTCAGAAATGGAGAAAAAGGCAAAATAAGATGCAAAAAGACACCTAAAGCATAATTTTTGAAATGAAAAATAATTCTAAATAGGACTTCATTAAAATTATTCTGTAATGTAGAAGACTATTAAGATAATATAGAGAAAAACCAGTGATTGGGAGGATATATTTGCAAAATATATCCAAAATATTTAAAGAGCTTTTTTAAAGTCAACAGAAAAAAAGAAAACAACTCAATTTAAAAATGAGCCAAATATCTGAACAGATATCTCACTAAAGAAGATACATGATGGTAAATAAGCATATGACAAGATCCTCAACAACATCTTACGTTGTTAGAAAATTGCAAATTAAAACAATGAAATACCACTACATAGCTGTTATATAGGTTAAAACCTAAAACACTGACAACACCAAATGCTGGTGAGGATATGGAGCAACAAGAACTCTGATTCTTTGCTGGTAGGAATGCAAAATGGTAGTTTCACTCTGAAAGACAGTTTGACAGTTTCTTGCAAAGTTAACCATTGTCCTACCATAAAATCCAGTAATCACACTCCTTGGTATATACCCACTTTATGTTGAAAACATATGTCCATATAAAATTCTACACTTGGATAATTATAAAAGATTTATCCAAATGTGCCAAATCAATCAAGATGTTCTTCACTAGGTAATAGATAAACAAATTGTATACATCCATACAGAGTGGCAGTATTCAGTGATAGAAAGAAATGAGCTATCAAACTACAAAAAGATATAAAGGAACAACAAATGCGCATTGCTAAGTGAAAAAAAGCCAGTCTGAAAAGGCTTTACACTGTATTCTTCCAGCTACATGACATTCTGGAAAAGACAAAACTACAGGGACTGTAAAATAATCAGTGGTAGCCAGAAGTTCTGGGGGCAGGGGTCTGGGAGGAAAAACAGGTGGAGCAACAGGGGATTTTCAGGGCAATGAAAGTATGCTATGTGATACTGTGATGATGAGTTTATGGGTATATTATACATTGAAATGGCAACCCACTCCAGTATTCTTGCCTAGGAAATCCCATGGACAGAGAAGCCTGGTGGGCTACCAGTCTGCGGCGTTGCAAAGAGTCAGACATGACTGAGCACACACACACACACACATACATTTGCTATAACCCACCGCACATACAACATCAAGGGTGAACACTAGTATAAACTATATACTTTAGTTAATAAAAGTAAAAAGAAAGAAAAAAAAGAGAGAAAGAAGAATACAGAGAGAATAAGTAGAAAAAGGCAAGTCAGAACAAAGTCAAGAAGGCAATGGCTAGACATATCAATACTGATCACATAAATTTCTTGGCATTAACATGTGACTGTCATTACATTTGTTTAATTAATTATTGTCAAGTCATACATTTCTTTTTTTAAAATTTTCCCTTTCCTGTTTATGAATCTTCACATTGAGTCTTTTGCAAACTAATCATAACCTACCTCTGAATCAATCCTTGTCTCCACATATCAGACAATGAGGCAGACCATTCTTTGTTACAAGGGCTTAATGACCTCCCACTTCATTAACTTATACTTTTCATAAGTAACGATTTATCCATCGGCTTCCTTAGAAAGAAAAATGCACAGACAGTCTCAAGAGGCACACACACATACACACAGGTAAACTCAAAGGCACTGACAGACATTTGACAAGAACAAGTCTTCTGCTTTTACTGTAACACCCTGACTAAACCTGACAGCAACATCTGTAGAGAACTCTTCCTAAGGAGCAGGAAAAGTACAAAACTCCAAAAATTTTAAAATATAAAAATAAAAAAAGGGACAGGTGACGATTCGCTCATCATGACATAATTAGCACAACCATGCTAAAAAAAAAAAATGAGTTGAAAGTCTGAGTAGGGTAA
Source organism: Capra hircus (assembly GCF_001704415.2). Taxonomy (NCBI): domain Eukaryota; kingdom Metazoa; phylum Chordata; class Mammalia; order Artiodactyla; family Bovidae; genus Capra; species Capra hircus. Next base: position 9,654,799 of record NC_030817.1, read on the forward strand.
TACTGCATTCTGCAGAGTTTTCAAGTAGGCAACTAGCCCTTGAACTTAATTCTCAGTTTAATGAACCTCCAAATAACTGAATAAACGATAAACGGCCCAGGAGTACCGGGGATGGGAGAATTGAGGGAGAGCCATGATTTTCCACAATCTATCTAGAGAACAGAGGAGGGGGAAGAGGAGTTAAGAATGAAGGTGAAAGGATTAATATTCAGTGTTATTTTTATTGCAAACATCGACATGAAGATAATGAATTCTGGGCCCGACTCCTGAGATGCAAGTTACCTCCGTCCAGGCAAAGGAGGCATGAATAATTAATAATCCACTTCAAAGTTCACAACCCCCATCTCCTCCCCAAGGTAGTCATCAAGAGAGGCAACAGCCAGTTAATGGGAGGTATGCTTCGCACAGCTCATGCAAATTGAAGCACCTCTGCCTCAAGGATTTCTCTTCTTTGGCAGCTTAGGAAGCAGCGGGTTCCCTGAACTCCTGGAGAGAATGTTTAGCCCTCTTCAACCACAAATCAACCACCCAGTCTTAGCTTCTTTAAAAGTTCAAAACATCATAGGGGTCTGGCCATGAATCAGTGGTTGTATTTTTCATTCAGCTCCACAGAAGCTGGAAAGTTACTTCTGCTAGTGATCCAAGTTTGTTATCAAAAATCCAGTGCACAATATATACACAGACCTAACTTACCTGTTCACCTAAATCCAAGAAAGACAGCCACTGCATTTGGGGAAAACATTTAAAAAGCCAGCTTTCATCAATAATGAACAAACAAATATCAGGCTGAATGCACTTAGCAACTTTGATGTATATTCCTCTTCCTAGCATCACAGTTTCAAACATGTGTGTACATAAAAGTTGTTTTAGAAAATGTATTAAAAATAAGGATCCTGGACCCCGCTCTGAGAAACTCTGATTAAGTAGGTCTTAGATGAGGCTGAAGAATTTGTATTATTACTAAAAAGAATCCAAGTGACTGTGATACAGGAAGTCCTGGAACTAGATTTTGAGGAACAGACATCAGGTACTGACACACACAGCTTAGCATCCATGGACTAAATGTTCTCAGGTCTGACTCTTTTTATCAAACCTCAATTTCAGTGTCATATGGAACATATCTGAGGCACTAAATTGAAACCCATGCACACTATAAACAGAGTTGATTTGAGGGGCAAGTCAGTAAACTAATATGTTGCACATCTCAAGATAGCTTTGTTTTATCTGCTGATTTTTTGCAATGATCCTCACAAGATGGCTTCCCCTTCCTTTCCCACCAAAAGGAAAAAAAAAGGAAATACCTTCCCTGGAAAACAGTCATCAAATAATTCAGAAAGCTTTGCAAGACACTGAAAAAGGTAGAGATAAATAACAATTTGCTGGGAAAACAATACAGAGTAATTGAAATGAACTCATGAAGTCACTTCTGTAAGATTCTCAGCTACTGATCAGAGACAAATAAGAGAATAAGAGAATCTGCATGTATACACACACACACACATATACATAGACATTCATACACACTCATTCATATTCTGCCACTAAAAAACAGGGCTACTGAGAAAATCAGTTTCTTCCTGGAAGGTCTAAGTTTTTCACCTAGAAAATAAGGTTATCAAACTAATTTTCTCTGTGACACTAACATTTATGATCTGCCAAAACTTTGCTGAACTCACTTATAGTGCCTATAATAGTTATTCACTTTACCGTCATACTGAGTAGCAAAATTTTGTTTTTGTTATTTTTGAGTTATTTATCCTTCATACATTTCTATTTGTGTTTCCAAACTACCCATCGCTATATACTTAAAGTATATGTAAGAATACTTACATATTTAAGGTCTTTTATACTAGGCTTCCAAAAGCAAACTGTTGGTACACTCAAAGGAGGTATCTTGAGGAGAGTTTAATAAACTATTTTATAAGTGAGGACGTTTGTAAGGCAATCTCGATGAGCCGTGCAGTAACCAGGAGTTAGTGACTGCAGGAGAGCTGTCGTCACCGTTAGGAATGAAGGGACCGTGGGACAGTGGACAACACCTCCTGCCAAGACCTGTGCTCTTCGGTAGAGGGAGGCAAGCAACCAATGCAACTCTGCAGAAAGGAGATCAAGGAACTAAACCCCCCAACTCCTTCTTCTCCCTCCTCTTTCCTGCCTGCTAGTGCTTCCCATTGTTCAAACCAAATCAGAGGTCAGAGGGCGAGAGAGCCCTTGGATAGAATCCAGGAAGGCTGGCTTCTTGGAGCACAGAGCATGGTGAAAATGTGTGAAGAGTGATGCTTGAGAGAAGAAAAATGGAAAATTATTCTTATTTCTTCTATAGAAGCCAACCTGAAGTTTCCGCAAATTCCTACCTGCTTAATGGTTCGCTGAGTCACCACTGGATTCAGTATCTTTAGCGGATGGTTCATGTTGCCTTATGAAGGTTATTCTATCTCTATTTCGTATCACCTCAGGCTTGGAACTTGGCTGCTTTCCCTTAATTCCTGCAAAGCAACCACTTGCACGAGGCCTGTGTGCGCAGGGCAGACTTTACCTGGTTAGGGAAGTAGGGAGATTTAGACACAACCAGGCAGTGAAAGTTTGATGTCCTATTCTCCAACACTCAATCACTCCCTCCAGTTCCAGCTGGGGTTCCAGTTTCTGGCCATGTTTTGGACCCCTGTCCTACCCACCATCAAATCCTGAAGAAGGATTCATCTTAAAAAGCAGTTGAGGGAAACTTAGAAACCTTGTAGTCCTCAAGCTCTCCTTCTCACAGAATTCAGTACATTTCACTTGCCCCTTATCATAACTACCATCCTGCTGCACCACTAGACTTCAGAAGCATTTTTTAAAGGTTTTTAATTTTATTTTTTCTGCCTCTGTCAGGACTTGCCACCCAACACATGTGCGATCTTAGTCCCCCAACCCCCAGGGGTCAAACCCACATTCCTTGCACAGGAAGACGAATTCTTAGCCACTGGACCAAAAGGCAAGTACTAGGGCTGTCATCAGCACATCCACATATCCAGGCTTCACTGTCATACTTTAATTAAGTAGACACCAGACTAATGCCTTCTTAATAAATGTGTGCTCTTCCAGGATAGGACAACCCCTCTGTGCATACATAACACATACATACACCCCTTGCACCATGCACAAATTTACTGAGGCTGTGTGAAGAGCAATAACACAGCTCAGAATCCAGGGATCCTACCTCTTGAAACTGATATTCTCCATAATACTCTGCTACTCCAGTTATTTACATATAAATGTGTTCAATGAATTTTCTTGTCTTACTTCTGCTATAAAACATCTTTACAGGTTATATTTAAGAGGAACAAGTTATACAAAGAAATTTTCTTCTGATGAAAAAATTTCCTGCATCAAGTTTTGTTGGTCCGGCTCTCATATACTACATGACTACTGGAAAAACCATAGCTTGGACCATATGGACCTTTGTGCAAAGCATTATTTCTGCTTTTTAATGCACTATGTTTGTCATAGCAAACTTGCAACAATGTCCTAGCATTTTAATTAACATGTAGACATTTGTTGTGTTTACAATATTAATATTGAAATTGTCATTAAACTGATAAAAACAGAGGGCATGAATTAATACTTGGTGATGGAGATTTTGGCCTCAAAAAACGTTTTTATTTTTAGCATGCAGCCTAACACTCTGTACCCAAAGCTTTTCTCTGGGTGACACAGCAAAAAACAGTTCTTGCAAATGGTATATTTTGGTTTCCTAATGAAAATCCATGAAGGAAATGTTAAAAATATTTCAAAATATCTCATTGCAAACCTGCTAACTTCCTTTTAAGAGATTTTTTGTTCCATCAGAGATTGTTGCTTATAATTTCATTATCACTCATCATCCTTTCATGACTCATTAATTAGTTTTACATCCAAAATGAACTGAATAATTTTATTCAACTGTCCATACAGTCTAAAACCTGACCAAGTGAAAACACAGTATCATCTTCTAGAAGTCTCTGTGCCTCCAGAGTGATCAATTTCCCAGGTTATTTCCTAGATGCTATCAACAGTGGAAACAATAGCTTCCGCTCCGTGCTACATTCTGCAAACCTTTCCTCCCTGTACCATATTCTACAAATCCTTCCTCTGCCCATAGCTTTCTGTTATCTATTTTCATGAATACTATAAATAAAACAAAGGTAATGTTTTTGTTAAATATGATAAAGCCACTCCAGATATGTGTTTTTCAGATACTCACCTAATTTATTTGTATTACTAGTTCTCTAGTGATTTATGTTCAACAATGTAAAATAGCCTTCAATTTCTTTTTTTTTCTTTTTTCTTTTTTATTTTTTGCATTCCCAAACATGAACCCCCCTCCCACCTCCCTCCCCATAACATCTCTCTGGGTCATCACCGTGCACCAGCCCCAAGCATGCTGTATCCTGCTTCAGACATAGACTGGCGATTCGATTTTTACATGATAGTATACATGTTACAATGCCACTCCCCCAAATCATCCCACCCTCTCCCTCCCCCCCGAGTCCAAAAGTCCGCTATACACATCTGTGTCTCTTTTGCTGTCTTGCATACAGGGTCGTCATTGCCATCTTTCTAAATTCCATATATATGTGTTAGTATACTGTATTGGTGTTTTTCTTTCTGGCTTACTTCACTCTGTATAATCGGCTCTAGTTTCATCCATCTCCTCAGAACTGATTCAAATGTATTCTTTTTAACGGCTGAGTAATACTCCATTGTGTATATGTACCACAGCTTTCTTATCCATTCATCTGCTGATGGACATCTTGGTTGTTTCCATGTCCTGGCTATTATAAACAGTGCTGCGATGAACATTGGGGTACATGTGTCTCTTTCAATTCTGGTTTCCTCAGTGTGTATGCCCAGCAGTGGGATTGCTGGGTCATAAGGTAGTTCTATTTGCAATTTTTTAAGGAATCTCCACACTGTTCTCCACAGTGGCTGTACTAGGTTGCATTCCCACCAGCAGTGTAGGAGGGTTCCCTTTTCTCCACACCCTCTCCAGCATTTATTGCTTGCAGATTTTTGGATCACATTCTGACTGGTGTGAAGTGGTACCTCATTGTGGTTTTGATTTGCATTTCTCTAATAATGAGTGATGTTGAGCATCTTTTCATGTGTTTGTTAGCCATCCATATGTCTTCTTTGGAGAAATGTCTATTTAGTTCTTTGGCTCATTTTTTGATTGGGTCATTTATTTTTCTGGAATTGAGCTGCATAAGTTGCTTGCATATTTTTGAGATTAGTTGTTTGTCAGTTGCTTCATTTGCTATTATTTTCTCCCATTCAGAAGGCTGTCTTTTCACCTTGCTTATATTTTCCTTTGTTGTGCAGAAGCTTTTAATTTTAATTAGATCCCATTTGTTTATTTTTGCTTTTATTTCCAGAATTCTGGGAGGTGGATCACAGAGGATCCTGCTGTGATTTATGTCGGAGAGTGTTTTGCCTATATTCTCCTCTAGGAGTTTTATAGTTTCTGGTCTTACATTTAGATCTTTAATCCATTTTGAGTTTATTTTTGTGTGCGGTGTTAGAAAGTGATCTAGTTTCATTCTTTTACAAGTGGTTGACCAGTTTTCCCAGCACCACTTGTTAAAGAGATTGTCTTTACTCCATTGTATATTCTTGCCTCCTTTGTCAAAGATAAGGTGTCCATATGTGTGTGGATTTATCTCTGGGCTTTCTATTTTGTTCCATTGATCTATATTTCTGTTCAATTTCTTTTCTTGTCATTGTCTGTTGACTTTTTCTCTCTTTGATGTCATCTCATATGTAAGGAAATGATTCAAGTGTATGAAGCTTCTTCCCAAACTTACTAATCAGAATCCGCTAGAGTAAAGGCAGGCAATCCATCCATTTTAAAGGACCTCCAATAACTGTGATGAATAGCTAGCATTGAGAAAATTGCACCAAATTCAAGAATGTATCCAACACTAAAATTAATTGTGGAATACTTAGGTACGTATGTCAGTATATTTTTTTTTTCTGGGAAGAGGATGCCTTTTCTTTTTGAAATTTTCAAAGGTATCTTTAAGAATGAGACAGACACATGATGAAAATAACTCACATACTCAAAGAATGGTAATATTTTTAAGATCTCAAGTTTTTTGACTTGAGGTCAAAATAGAATCATCTTTCCTAAATTCTGTTCTCTGCTTATTAAAAAGGCTTCAAGTCCCAGGGTACATGGGTGTAAAGAGCCATAACAGGATTATTCATACTTCTACGCCAAAAAAAAGTCCTTCTAAATATTCCTGCTGGCTTATATACCTTCCTCTACTGAACCTCCCAACAAACGTCTCCAGTGTCACTTATTGGTTCTCTATCAGGGTCTGCTTTGCCTCTACTGAACCTCCCAACAAACGTCTCCAGTGTCACTTATTGGTTCTCTATCAGGGTCTGCTTTGGACCCTTGCACAGCCACCCTGCTCTCATCATGTGCCCTGGATTATGATGCACAGACAGGCTGCTCGTGTGCAAGGGCACTGAGCAAATGGAGCAAATGGCTTCGTGCATCCATCCAGTGCTGTATCTATCTGTGCGGGAGAAAGGGAGGGTAGGGAGGAGGGCCTTTTTCTATCTCATTTATGTGCTAGCAGTGGCCCTTCTTTACGCTGCGCTTTTTTTTTCTTCCTATTGGAAGGAGTCACACATGCATATCCAAAGGCAAGACTTTATGCATAATCTGCCCCTTTCATCCCATAGTTTTGATCCCTCTTGGGCCTTCTATAGAAATGTTTATGTATTAACCACAATAAAGGAAAGTCAGAGTTAACAATGACAGAAAAAAAACAACAATAAACAATAGCAACATTCTATGATCATACATTCTATGGTATGTCAAGACTTTTAATAAGCAACTTAAATTTTTATTTTATTACACTTCCTTATCTATAAAATTAAATACTTCACTCACTGGGCAGCTGAAAGTTAGGAGGGCCTAAAATGATAATGTTCAAGGAAATGTTTTATAAAATCCTACAAACAACAAAAGTATAAAATGGCACTAATATTATCAATATAGTTACAATTTAAAGTTATTGTAGACAAAGAGAAAAATGTTTATCACTATGAGAATACCACAGAATAAGTCTTGTCTCTGATTTCAAACAGCTGACAACTCAGTGAAGGACCTTAGAAGACCTATACAAATAATCTGCCATAGATTAGAGTGGAATACTAAATTGGAATTGAGTCAAGTGATCAGTATGAGCAAAAATATAATCATTAAACTGATATAGTCCAACAAAACTTGTGGAGGGTACAGAACTTAATTTATACTTTAAAAGATGATTAGGATTTTAATAGAAGCAATGGTTAGGAAAGCCTGAGAAATGTTACCTTTAATTAATACTATTTTTTTTTCCAACTTCTTCCTCTAAGGAGTATTCCAAACATTAAATAAATTTTGATCCTCCCAGGCAAAGTCATTAGAAGCATGGCATAATGGTACAATCAATAATAGATAGATCAGGATTAATAAGAGAAAAGCAATTAAGAGAGATGAAAGGTCATGTTGCTTGGTGCTCAGCCATGTAAGAATGGTGGTTGCTTTGTCAGTTCCACCTTGCTCATGGTAAAGGGTTCATTCAGAAGTCTGGCATAAAAATAGTCAAGTTGATAAAGTAGGTATTTTCTAAGTACAACATGTTCCTTTGGGCATGACTTTAAAAGATCTGTCTCCAAATAGTAATTTATCTTTTAGGAGTCTCAGAACAACTTAGAGGGACTCTCCTTAGGGAACTACTCGGTGGAGAACAGGCTCTTTTCCCTGTTTTACACCCCATTCCCTGATAGTTCAGTTGGTAAAAATCTGCCTGCAATGCAGGAGACCCCAGTTCAGCTCCTGGGTTGGGAAGATGCCCTGGAGAAGGGAAAGGCTACCCACTCCAGTATTCTGGCCAGGAGAATTCCAAGGGTTGCAAAGAGTCAGACCTGACTGAGTGACTTTTGCTTTCACTTTGAGACACGCTTTTGTGGTCCAACTCTAAAGCTGGCTCTTTAAAAACAAACTTAGGCTTCCATTCACATGATTTGGGCCAAAATAAAGTGAAACAGCTTTCTACTCATGTAGACACAGAGAATCATGAAGAATTAGAAAAATTCTTAATAATCCCTCAAATTCAGATCACACAAGTTATACTGTTAGCGTTTCCATCTGCCTTGTATCTTTGGGGGCATGTAATGGATTGTGGCAGGTGAACTTTTGATCAAACAGTGATTACTCATCAAAGAAAAGCAGAAAGGGAGTGCAAGAATACCCTTAGTCCTTTTCACCTTAGCCGTTCTTGTTCTCTTTCTGATGATTTCTTTTGCAATTGGTCACATGGGACCTCATGAAAGAGTTTAACTACTAAAAACATTTGTTGAATGAATGAATGGATGAGTTGATCAAGCAGAGGCAAAAAACAAAAAAACAAAAAACCCTCATTAGCTTTGAAAACAATGGCAGTGGACTCATCTTTTATTAAGTGCTTACTGTATGTCAGGCATGGTGCTTAGATTTTTATACTCAGTGATGAATATTCATCACAAAAGCCCCTTAAAGTGAGTTCTATTATTAGGTGAGTTTTATAGATGAGAAATTGAGGCTCAAAGTTCACCTCAGAAATAGAGTAGAATTCAGAAATAGACTAGAATTCAGAACCAAACCTATTGAATTCCAAAGCTAAGCTGTTAACCTCTGTAGGGTTTCCATCCCTATTATATTCTACTCAGGTTTGATTATTAGAAGAGACCTAGAGACGGAGGAAAAAAGGAGAGTAGAGGAGAACTTGGTATTACTTAGTAGCCTGGGTTAACCCTACTCTGCACAGTGGTGACATTTTTTGTGACATAAAAGTAACTATTTCTGGTACTAACTCAATCCTGCATCTTGGCACTATCCTACAGGTCTGTGTCCTAGAAGCTTCAGTCTAATTCTTTCATCCATTGCCTACTTTCTTGATCCACTTACTTTATCTACAAATAATTGAACCAGGTATTTTTCCAGTGAAAGGAAACTCCTATCTAAAGTTCAATTAAGTTGACTTGGAAAACAATCTAACAAAATGAACTTCTGTTGCCTCAGCTATAAAACAAAACAAACTATAACAACTTAGAAAGGGAAAGGGGTATAACAATAATATCTGTACAATTGTCTTTACTTTGTATTGAAGCAATTGCATCAAGTACTATAGGAAGACAATATGAAAATGTTCGCTATTGTGATTAGGAGACAGATACTCAGATGAAGGAAGATCTCCATTAATTAAATCTTTTCTAGGAATTCTAGAGGATTAGGTAACAAAACTCTCCTGCTTTTCCCCAAAATCATTGTCCTTCATTCCCTATGCCAAGCAACATCAAATACTGACTTAGCTCACTACCAGGTGATTTAATATAAGCCCTTGGAATAATGCCTGCAGTTTTCCATTATACTAAAATCCATCTTCTCCCGATTCTTAAATTGTAAAAAAAAAAAAAAAAAAAAAAAAGGGCTTCCTTATTGTAGGCATCAGGTACAATACAGTATATCTATTATCACTGAATTCACAACCTTTAATAAACATGTCTACAGAGACCAGGCTACAGAATAAGATAGGCATAGGGGAAAAGACTATTTAAAGCTGATAAACTTCAAAACTGGGGGGAAAAAATGGTTATGTATTTTTCTACAAAAGTGTTTTTTCTCCTCCCATAAATCATGGTCAATTTTCTAGTCCTAGGCCTCCCTGGGGGCTCTGTGGTAAAGAATGCGCCTGCCGATGCAGGAGACGCAGGTTCCATGAAAGAAGAGAAACCGCTGCAGTGAGGAACCCACACACGGCGACTAGAGAGCAGCCCCCGCTCGCCACAGCTGGAGCAGGCCCGCACGCAGCAGCCAAGACCCAGCGCAGCCGTAAATACATCAATCCTAAAAACTGGTGCTTTGTCCTGTACATTACATTCTGTATCATCAACAAGAAAACGCAGTTGTTATTCTCACTATTATTAACCAACACTTATTTATGAACCAGATTATCTGCCTACATGATTTTATCAACTTCATTTTAGTGATCAAGATTTTGGTGCCAAGCCAGTACTTAAACCATATCCGTTTGGTTGAAATCTGAGTCATTTCTTTCTGCTACATTGTATTCTAAGCATAGTATTGTATGTAACAATTTATCAGACTGTTTTACTAGGAAATTATTAGTATCTGGTTAATTATATAATGTTTAGCTTGCTACATTCTTGAGGATGAATAGTTTCATTCTCTAGCACTGAATTTTGATGGGAATATATTTCAGGAATTGTAATATAGAGAGAGAAAAGATGGCTATTATATAAAATCTGATGTATAAGCCTTTGAATGAAATACATGTATCATTTAATTTTATTTTTTCTACACTACATCAATATGCAAAATGAAAACATTGTCTTTTCAAGATGTGTTTGCCTACTGAGAATTTCATAAGTCTCTGTAATAATGAAATCTTGTCCTAGCCTGAAAGTATCTCTACAGTTAGATCAGAGTGGGAAAAAAAAAAAAAAGATTTCTTTCATGAACAATATATGTCTCATCAAAAGAACAAAGAAACAGAGCTCTAAATCCTGGGTTTTCTGCTTCCCTGAGATGTTTAAGACTGTCAGAGGATAACAGGTTCTGATGTTCTCATTCTGAATTTTAACCCCCCAACATATCCTTACACCATACTACACTCCAGACATTCGGGGAACACAACATGAGGAATGACATTTATTGATTGCCTTCTCTATAGAGCAGAGCTGAGCCCTCTTTATACATTACCTTGTACAATCCCCATAAGATCTGTTATCAGTTTATGGGAAAATGCTGAAGCAAATCTCTCCACCACAACTTGATAGAAAATAAGATTGTCCATTTTATTATCATACCAACACATAATGAGGTATGCAACTCTACTTTAAAGAAACTATATGGGTTCTATGCCAGCAAAACTCGATACTGGCTAGAATGAAGCTCCACACATTCCCCCAAAATAGGTGGAAGGATGGATACCCTCGTGAGAAAAAATTACAGTGGCTATTAATTTTTTATTGACCATCCAGATATGGCCTAGGAGAGAGGGAATCTTACAAAACAAGCACACCTATCCTGGTTCTGCAGCAAGGTGTGCCTTACAACGGAGACGGATAGTAAGATTCTAGCCAAAAGAGTCCAAGTGCTTCATTCTCCAAGTCTGCTGCCATTCAGCAAGTAATTAATCTAACTGCCCTTGTTCAGAGTTAATGTTCCACAAACAACCTTCAGCTATGATTTGTCTTTCCAGATTTGTCTGCTGGAGAGTGGAAAATGGATGAAATGCTTGTGAAAATGTTGTGAAACACTGTGAAAATGTTAAGATTCTCATCTAGGTGGCATTTTTTATTTTCAATTATAAATCACTATCCTGGCATCCTGAATAGACTGAATTCCCAAGCCTGACTGTTTACAGTGAGAAAACAGACTGGTCAGTTTGACACGTCTTTCAGCCAACAGGAGAGTGAGCTCTCTCATGGGAAAGGGATGAGTTGTCACTGTGATTTTACGCATCAGCCTCGTATCTTGGTTCACATGAATGCATCGTGAAAAAGGATATGGTAGCTGAGGATTGCATTCTGAGACTGCAATTTACAAGCTAAGTCCTGTACCTTGGGAGATTCATTGAGGGTTTCCTATGGCTGCAGTAACAGTTTACCACAAACTAGGTGGATTAAAAAGACAGATTTATTCTACAGTTCTGGAGATCAGAAGTCCAAAACTCAGTTTCACTGGGCCAACTTCAAGGTGTTGTCAGAGTCATGCTCTTGCCAGAGGCTTGAGGGAAGACCGTTTCGTCACCCTTTCCAGCTCCAAGAGCTGCATTCTAGGCATGTGTTGATTCTTGGTCCCTTCCTCCATTTGAAAGCTAGGAGTGAGCATCCTGATTCAGTGGTCACCTTGTGTTACTTTTCTGGGTCAAATTTATCTCTGCCTCTCTCTTATAAAGACATTTGTGATGGCATTTAGAGCCTAACCAGATGATCTAAAATTAATCTCTTCATCTGAAGACCTTTAATTCAATAACATCTATCAATCTCTTTTGTCATATAGAATAAGATACACAGGTTCCAGGTATTAGGACCTGGACATCTTTGGGAGCCATTATTCAACCTACCACACCATCTTTGGAGGACTTGTCAAGAAGTGAATACATATCCATTTCTGTATTTGTTGGGAGGATACTTTAACATTTTATTTGAAATTCAACAACCATTATGTATCAGTGAGGGATGCATCAGAACACAGGATTCCCCACAGGTGGTTCAAGTCAGTGGGGGTGGACATGATTAAGAGAACAAACAACAAATGTGAGACACTGAATGATTAGCAACAATGGGCGACTGATACCTGATTTCTCTAGGTCGATAGGCACAATGAGAAAACATTATTGGAGCCCAGTAATATATAAGAACCATACAGGAACCATGCAGAGGGTCCACTTGGTAAGAGACCTGGTCATGACAAGACAAAAGACAAAACTGCTCCCAGAGACCTGGTGCAAAGGTAGGGAGAAAGTGGGAAACACCTGGATGCAGCTTTCAGCCTGCTAGTATCTCCCACTGGTCAGTCCCAACCCAAACTCACCTGGGAGGGGAGCCCAGCGGGGACGCAAACACAGAGGTAAGTGTCTGCAGCACAGAATATGTCAGAAAAGGGTAGAAAATTAATAAATACCTGGAAGGTAGGGGGGAAGCATACCAGCACACATATTATCCCCACATTACCTATAAAACAATGAGTTTCAGAAAAACATCGAATTCAACTAAAAGTAACATGACAAGTGGTTGACCTAAAATTTGAACGTATATCTGTCTGAGACTTGAAAATCCTTTTTTTATTTCTCTCACAGCTTGCTGCTTTATAGCCTTTGGAGTTTAAGCTTGCCTCATTTTATATTTCTGCCTCAGAATTGCTTAACAGCAGTCAAGCACTAAAGAATATTTTTGATTTTCATAACCATTCAATATACAAAATTATATTATCTTCTCATTTATAATCTCAAATTGGTTTGAATCTCCCCCCTACTGTGTCTTGCCCCCAGCATTATTTCTCTAGCTTGGAGAGAAATTTTTTTTTCTTTGATTCAATTATTCATCCTTATAGCAAACTCTAAATCAAGAATAATTAAATTCTGCATTTCCCACCCCCAGTCCTATGTTCAAAATAATTTTCTTCCATGATAGATCTCGGTTTCTAAGGGTATTTCTGCCTGCTCACCAATATCTACACAGAGATAATTAATTTAGAAGCAGAGTTTACTAATAGGCCCATTATACTCTTAGCCCCTGCCAGATTTCCAGATTTTACATTTCTCCGGACAGATGATTTCAGCCAGCAACTCTCTCCCATTTCTTCCAGGCAGAGCTAATGCACTCAGCATGACCTCTTCCCCAGCCCGACCATCTTCATGTCTAAACTGAATCCACTTCTTATCCACTCACTGAATCACTCTCCCTACCCTTCCATGGGCATCCCTGGCTCTCCACTCCTTTCCCATATGCCCCGACTCACCATTCTAAAAAATCTGCATTGAGTGGCACTGTGTCCGCTGCTTTGGAAATTAGAGCTGGGCTCCAAATTCTATGCGCCGCTCACAAACCACCCTTCCCCTTGCTCCTCTCTGGACACCACCATGAGGCCAGAAACTCTCCCAGAAGAGAAGGGGAGAGGAGCAATCAACAGTGTCCCTAAACAGAAGATGCCATTGGCAGCCCACCACAGGTAGCCAAAGGCCTCTGATTAAGACGCTGCCCTGAGCATGACTGATATGCCTGTCCGTGATGCATGCAAACCGGCCGCCTATGCCCATTCTCCCCGCTGTTTCACTCCCCTCAAAGAACCAGGAGCGCCTGAAGAGAAAGTGGTGCCGGGGTCTGCTGAGGGCTTAAAGGGAATTACTGACAGGTAACTGTTCTTTCTCCTTGAATTGTGCTATACTTAGTTGCTCAGTTCAACTCAGTTCAGTCGCTCAGTCGTGTCTGACTCTTTGGGACCCCATGAACGCCAGACCTCCCTGTTCATCACCAACTCCCAGAGTTTACCCAAACTCATGTCCATTGAGTTGGTGACACCATCCAACCATCTCATCCTCCGCCATCCCCTTCTCCTCCTGCCTTCAATCCTTCCCAGCATGAGTCATGTCCAACTTTTTGTGACCCCGTAGACTGTAGCCTGCCAGGCTCCTCTGTCTGTGGGATTCTCCAAATAAGAATACTGGAGTGGGTTGCCATGCCCTCCTCCAGGGGATCTTCTCAACCCAGGAATCAATCGAACTCAGGTCTCCCACACTGCAGGCGGATTCTTTATTGTCTGAGCCACCAGGGACGCCCTCTCCTTGAATTAGGATTCTGTCATCAATTAGGAGAGATTTCATAGAAATGGCAATTGAAAATGAAAGATCCTCATTAGGTCACACCAACCGAGCTCCACGGTGACTTTCCCCATTAAAGATAGCTAGCTCCCAACTGTCTGTTTGTGCAACTTGATCCAGTTCAGCTTCCAACCCTCCTGATGCTCTCTTGACACCTTGGACTTGTAAGTGAAGAGAAAGTATTACTGACTCGGTTGCATCCGACTCTTAACGACCCCATGGACTATAACCCACCAGGCTCCTTTGTCCATGGGATTCTCCAGGCAAGAATACTGGAGTGGGTGGCCATTTCCTTCTCCAGGGGATCTTCCCGACACAGGGATCTAATCCAGGTCTCCTGTACTGCAAGAAGATTCTTTACTGCCTAAGCCACCAGAAACACCCCCTTGGACTTGTGGGTTGCAGTTAAATGAGGCTCACAGTACTTTTATACAACCAAATCCTGGAACATGAGGCTGATTGTAGGTCTGCTGAATTTACTTAAGACCTCTCTAAAATTGGAAACTTTCAAAATAATCCCATTTTCTGAGGCTCTTGGTGTATATTAAATACATACATAGGCATGTAATACCGAATATATACACAATGGATACATGCATAAATAGCAAAACAAAGCTTACTAAGTTGTACCAAGTTGTAAAAGCTTACAATATGTGAATAAGCTATATGTTTTTACTTTAGCTATATACTGTAAATTCATGTATAGAGAATACTTAGACTATAATTTATATACAATACTATATATTGTACCAATCTGTACTACAACAGGGCAATATTATACTTATTATATGTCAGGCAATGAGATCAGCCACTGTAAGAGGGAAAGCTAACAGTTGTCATTTGCCTCTTACATAGCATACCCAAGAATTTTATATACCATTAAACTTCCTTAAAATTCTAATGAATATCATTAGCCTCATTTTGCATGAGTTAAATTCAAGCTTAGTCAAGGAACCTACCCTTCTTTGCACCATTAGTGAATAGCAGAGCGGGGATTGGAACCATTTGCTTTGTTCATTGACAGAAACACCAAGCAGGACAGCTGTGGTCCCTGCCATCCAGTAACTTATGATTATACTGTGGAAATTAGACGTCCACAGGTACGAGGTCAGGTGACAATACAAAACCACATAGGAAATATCCTGGGTGACAAAAATGACTACTTCCAAAACTAACTGCATAAATATTAAGCACTTGGAATTCAGCAGAGAGAGAGCTTGCTTATTTTCTATTGCTTGTAGCCATGTTCCCTGCAATCTCCCTGCATGTTTCCTCTTCTTCCTAGGCATTCACGGCCATCACAAACCTTTGGGCAATTAGTCTCCTTCATCATCGTGTCAGCTATTGAAGTTTATCACATACTTGGCCCCTGACAGTTCCTAAAAACTCAATACTTCCAACCTGCCATGACTATATTTTCTTTCGATTCACTGAACTCTTTCCAGTAGTATTTTATCTTTCTGGAACTGTGCTACTTTACCAAGCAAAGGAAGTATACCCGTTCAAACAAAACCAGGCTCCTGAAATAACCTCACACCCACTCGCCAAGTTCTGCTTCTCCTTTTTCTACATCACGAGTGGGATATTTCGTCACAGATATTTAGATATTTATCAGGGACAGCAGAGCTCAGAGAGTGCAAGCTACTTGCCAATCTGTGCCAGAGATTCATGTCATGGTGGGAAGGTGACAGCTTTAGTGGAAGAGTCGCTGAAATTTGGCAAGAAACTATATTTAAAAATTTAGGGAACTCTTCAGTTATTTAAATCATGAGTATTTTCTAAACTATTTCAGTTGGCAGCTCGCATCCTTCTAGAAGAATGTCTAGCTCCTACACAGGTTAGCCCTGCAACACAGATGCTCCAGAGTAGCAGCCTGTGTGCTGTGTGCTCAGTAGCGCCTGACTCTTTGCAATCCCATGGACCGTAGCCCTGCCAGGCTCCTCTATCCATGGAATTTTCCAGGCAAGAATACTGGAACAAACTGCCATTTCCTTCTCCAGGAATTAAACCAGTGTCTCCTGCACTGGTGGATTCTTTACCACTAGCGCCACCTGGGAAGGCCTGGTCGCAGAAGCAGTCCTATTAGTCTTAAAAAGAAAAGGAAGGAAGGAAGGGAGAAAAAAATGTATAATAACAAAAATTGACCTATTTTAATCTACTATTAAAGATTATTTTTACCCTTCCATCTTTCAAAAGAGGGTTTCAGCATTTTATATTACATATATATGTAAACTATAAATTTACATTGTATTTACATTGCTCTTCAATGTAAATATGAGCAGGTGGCTCAGTAGTAAAGATTCTGTCTGCAATGCAGGAGCCCCAGGAGACGTCAGTTCAATCTCTGGGTCAGGAAGATCCCATGCAGGAGGAAATGGTAGCCCACTCTAGTATTCTTGCCTGGAGAATCCCATGCAATCCCATGGGGTCGTAAAGAGTCGGACACAACTGAAGTGACTGAGCATGCGTGCAGCTCTGAGTTTCCTAGTAGACACAGTAAAGGGAAGAAAGAGCACAAAGGTTGTACAGTTCCATTATTTCATGATAAAAGAATCAATACCTTCATGAATGGCCAACATTTCGCTGCTTCTATATTATAAGGTACTTACCAGGTAAAAGATTCTCTACAATCATCATCTAATTTCATCATAATAATAGCCATCACTAACTAATTTAGTATTTTAGTCCATGCCAGGCACTGTTTTAAAGGCTTCACATATATTAACCAATTTAATTTTCACAGTAACTTTGGATATAGATTCTATTGTTTTCCCTCTTTTAAGAGATGAGGAAATCAAAGTACAGAGGGTTCAGTGATTTGCCCAAAGCCACATGACGAGTAAGTACTAATGCTTGTGTGCATGCTAAGTCACTCTGGTCCTGGCCGACTCTTTGCAACTCCCTGGACTCTAGCCTGCCAGACTCCTCTGTCCATGGGATTCTCCAGGCAAGAATACTGGAGTGGGTTGCCACACCCTCCTCCAGGGGATCTTCCCAATCCAGGGATCCAACCTGTGGCTCTTACATGTCCTGCATTGCAGGTGGGTTCTTTGCCATGATCACCACCTGGGAAGCCCAGTAAGTACTAGTACTGCAACTCAAACTTCAGCCTGGTTTCAGGATTCAAACTCTTACACAAGACTCTACTGGACCTCAATTAATCCTCTAGAGTGGCATACTAAGAAAGAATGGGATAAAGTTATTGACCCACAGTCACTAAGATCAGACTAGACTCAGGGGTTCAGATCAAATATTAACCAGTTCCAAAGCCCACATCTATCCCACGTGTGTGAGTGAAAGTCACTCAGTCGTGTCTGACTCGTGTGACCACATGGACTATACAGTCCGTGGAATTCTCCAGGCCAGAATACTGGAGTGGGTAGTCTTTCCTTTATCCAGGAGATCTTCACAACCCAGGGATCGAACTCAGGTCTCCTGCATTGCAGGCGGATTCTTTACCAGCTGAGTCACAAGAGAAGCCCATATCTATTCCATAGTGATCCATATAAAATGGTATCCCATGGGTCTTTATACAAAGGATATTCAAAAATTTAGAGCTGTGATATACAGGAGTTTTTATATTGACTCGTGATGAACATTCAATCTAGGTCTGAGCTTCCTCGTAGCCAAAGCAATGGGGGAAAGAGTACAAAGGTTTCAGTTCAGTTCAGTCGCTCAGTCGTGTCCGACTCTCTGCTACCCCATGAATCGCAGCACGCCAGGCCTCCCTGTCCATCACCAACTCCCAGCGTTCACTCAGACTCACATCCATGGAGTCCGTGATGCCATCCAGCCATCTCATCCTCTGTCATTCCCTTCTTCTCCTGCCCCCAATCCCTCCCAGCATCAGGGTCTTTTCCAATGAGTCAACTCTTCGCATGAGGTGGCCAAAGTATTGGAGTTTCAGCTTCAGCATCATTCCTTCCAAAGAAATCCCAGGGCTGATCTCCTTCAGAATGGACTGGTTGGATCTCCTTGCAGTCCAAGGGACTCTCAAGAGTCTTCTCCAACACCACAGTTCAAAGCATCTATTCTTCAGCACTCAGCCTTCTTCACAGTCCAAATCTCACATCCATACATGACCAATGGAAAAACCATAGTCTTGACCAGACGGACCTTAGTCGGCAAAGTAATGTCTCTGCTCCTGAATATGCTATCTAGGTTGGTCATAACTTTTCTTCCAAGGAGTAAGTGCCTTTTAATTTCATGGCTGCAGTCACCATCTGCAGTGATTTTGGAGCCCAAAAAAATAAAGTCTGACACTGTTTCCACTGTTTCCCCATCTACTTCCCATGAAGTGATGGGACCGGATGCCATGATCTTCGTTTTCTGAATGTTGAGCTTTAAGCCAACTTTTTCACTCTCCTCTTTTACTTTCATCAAGAGGCTTTTTAGTTCCTCTTCACTTTCTGCCATAAGGGTGGTGTCATCTGCATATCTGAGGTTATTGAGATTTCTCCCGGCAAACTTGATTCCAGCTTGTGTTTCTTCCATTCCAGCGTTTCTCATGATGTACTCTGCATATAAATTAAATAAGCAGGGTGACAATATACAGCCTTGACGTACTTCTTTTCCTATTTGGAACCAGTCTGTTGTTCCATGTCCAGTTCTAACTGTTGCTTCCTGACCTGCATACAGATTTCTCAAGAGGCAGGTTAGGTGGTCTGGTATTCCCTTCTCTTTCAGAATTTTTCACAGTTTATTGTGATCCACATAGTCAAAGGCTTTGGCATAATCAATAAAGCAGAAATAGATGTTTTTCTGGAACTCTCTTGCTTTTTCAATGATCCAGCGGATGTTGGCAATTTGATCTCTGGTTCCTCTGCCTTTTCGAAAACCAGCTTGAACATCAGGAAGTTCACTGCCATTATTTTAAGATAAAAGAGCCAAAACCTTCAGGAATGACTAACTTTTTTGCTGCTTCTATATTATATTAAAATTTAACTCACTAAAGATATTTCTATACAAGGTTACACTAAAGGGGCCTAGGAATGGTACTAATACTTTCTGGTGGTCTAGTTCAATTCTAATAATTTACTTAGTCCTGAAGAAATAATTGAAAAGAAAATATCTTATAAGCACTTGAAGCAACATTTTTTTTCTCTTAATGTTTTGGTAAAAGCTGGGTATCAGTTGTAGAATGAAGACTTACATGCTGAAGCTATCCAAGAAGATAGAGACAATATCCTATTCTATTAGAGTCTACTAGGAGAGTTGAGGATTCTGAACCGAAGTCCCATCAGGCTATCAGAATACAGATTTGAGGTGATGCCGAAGGAAATAAAATTAATTAGAACAAATAGGTG
This sequence comes from Capra hircus, assembly GCF_001704415.2. NCBI lineage: Eukaryota > Metazoa > Chordata > Mammalia > Artiodactyla > Bovidae > Capra > Capra hircus. The sequence continues at coordinate 9,674,507 of NC_030817.1, forward strand.
CTTTGGGCATAGATATTTGCTGCTCACCAAAAATCCATGTGTTACCCTCATAGATCCAAGTTTCTCACAGTTAAGCGAGGCCATATGGAAAGTTCTGGCCAAGAGGCCATGAAGGGTGATGTGTATAACTTCTAGACCAGAACACAGGGCAACCAATGTATGTTCTCTTCCCTAACTTTGGTAATGCTGAGTTCTATGGTTCAGATGGTAAGACTACAAACTGTCAGAACATCTCTTCAGCCTGAGGTTTGAGGTTTGAGCAGCTGAAAACCTATGGCTAATAGCATACTTAATGATGAAACACTGAATGCTTTCCCCCCGAAGACTGGGGTAGGAAAGATCCCATGGGGAAGGGAATGGCAACCCACTCCAGTATTCCTGCCTAGAGAATTCCATGGACAGAGGAGCCTGTCTGGCTACAGTCCTTGGGGTTGCAAACAGCTGGACATGACTGAGTGACTAACATAACACAGCAAGCTGCACTGGACATGAGGAGCAAGACAGAAATTAACCTTTTCCAAAAACAGTTACTTATTTTTTGCTCGTGCTTGGTCTTCGTTGTGGCGTGCAGGTTCTTTAGTTGTGGCATGGGGGATTTAGTCCCCTGACCAGGGATCAAACTCAGGGCCCTGCACTGGGATCACAGTTTCTCAGGCACGGAACCACCAAAGAAGTTCCCAGAATTAACCTTTGTGGTCGTCACTGCTAGGTCATTGATATTTCAAGGTTAATTTGCTTTTGCAGCAAAGCCTATTCTATCCCAACTAACAGAGCACTTCAGTACTTCCCAGTAGAGACTGCATCAAAAAGATTCAAACTGTCTTGGAATTTCTAACAAATATATACTTCATAATTAGTGTAAAGAAATATTTAACTTTCTCTCAATATTATGTTATTTCTACACATGATATTACATCCATAAAATGGAACATCGTTTTCAAAACCAATCAATGAACCAATTTTCTTTTTGTTGTTCTGGGCTTTTATTTACTGCTCTTTGCTACTTGTCCTTCAGTCATGTTTTATTTTGCGTATTGAACACCTGCATCTGTGATAAATTTTTCTTTCAAATCAAGTGGCTGGGCTTTTCTCCCCCTGAATTTAGTCATTTGTTTTTCTGCCATTTTAAAAGTGTTAAAAATCTCAGTTCCAATCTACAGCTTGTCATAACATTAACTAACTCCACAGGCATGCCTTTGGAGTAGGTACAGTTAAAATATTCAATAATAGCCTGCATAATTATACCCTTGGGAACTGTCCCATATCTCAGCCACCAGGTGGCAATTTCATCACATTATATGTCCCATTAGGTAAGCAATGGTCTAAATGGTGTGAAAGATGATTTTTTCCTCTGCAAGCTTGTGCTGTAAGGAAAGGGAGAGAGACACCGGAACAGAGCTCAGGAGTGTCGGTGAAGAGAGACTGAAGCCCTCCATTGTCTGGAAGGTGGGAAGTCCTTGCTTTCTACATGAGTGTGGTTGTAACTAGTGTACTGCAATGGTTTCCAAACTCTGCACCAAAGAAATCACTCAGCAGTCAGTTGAGATGACATAAAGGAGAAAAATAAGTTTGGGGTACCTATAGGTAGTCCCCATCACTCTAATATTAGAAGTCAGATCATTTCTTGGGAAACCACAGACCTAGACTACACCTTCTCCCTTAACTAAAACTTCCAATTTGAAGTTCGGTATTGTCACTGTTTTCCTACACTTCATGAGTGCCCACTCAATGACCCTCAAATTTTAGTGGAACCTGAATCACCTGGAGAGCTGGAGTCTACCCAAGAGTTTCTGTTCCGTATGTACAGAGTCAGGCCTGATAATTTACATTGCTAATGAGACCCCAGGTTATACTAATGTTGCTTATTCAGGAAACATACTTTAAGAACCATGGCACTACTATGTGCCAAGTCCTGGGATAAGTCCTGGAGATGCCACAGTGAAGACATCATAGTGGTTGCCTAACAGAATCCCTTTTTAATTGTAAGACAATATTTCAGCTTTCTAAGGTTCACTTTTCTTATCTGTAAATGAGGATAATACTGTCTATACCATAGGTTTTTTTTAAGATTAGATAAAATACATTCAAAGGTTTTGTCCTATAGTTAGAAAATATAAAACTCTCAATATATGGTAGCTCATAAGAACTGAGCATCCTGATGACGAAGCAGGCAACTATAACCCACTATGAGAAGGGCCAGGGTCAACTCTAACTCAAGCGGAAGTAATCACTCATCAGGAAGCCCTTTCCAACAGTCCTTTTACTCCTTCCTACCAAAGGCAGATAAATGAAAGGAATTAGCATCTGTTAGTAGTTGTGTTATTCAGGATTCTTATAGATAAAAATGATAAAACAAATCAACTTACACAAGCTTACACAAAGGCAAAATAAACAAACAAACAAAAAACACATTAGCTCGTGGAACAGAGAAGTCCAGAGATGAAAATGATTTAAGGCTCTCCTGGATCCACCTGTTCCCCAGAGATACTGATATCGGTCTATCTCTCGCTGCCTCTCTCTCTTTCCCTCTTTTTCCCCCATTCCTGCATCATTTGGTCCTGCTTTTCTCCACATTGTCTTAATTTTTATAGAGGTTCTCTCTACAAAAAGAGTATGATGACCAGGAATGAAGCCTGCCTGGATCAGGTGGCCATCTATAATGGGCTGAAGACAATGGCACCCCACTCCAGTACTCTTGCCTGGAAAATCCCATGGATGGAGGAGCCTGAAAGGCTAGTCCATGGGGTCGCTGAGAGTCAGACATGACTGAGCGACTTCACTTTCACTTTTACTTTTCACTTTCATGCATTGGAGAAGGAAATGGCAACCCATTCCAGTGTTCTTGCCTGGAGAACCCCAGGGACAGGGGAGCCTGGTAGGCTGCCATCTATGGGGTCACACAGAGTCGGACACGACTGAAGTGACTTAGCAGAAGACACATATACTCAGAACCTGTAAGTGTGAACTTATTCGGAAAAGAATCTTTGCAGATGTAATTAAGTTATCAATCTCTACCTGAGATCACCTTGGATCAACTGGGTGGGTCTCAATTTCAATGACATGTCTTCTTATGAGATACAAAACGGAAGAAGACGTGGAGGAGAAGTTGATGTGGAGATGGAAGCAGAAATTAGAGTGATATGTTTACAAGCTAAGGAGCACCAGATTGTCAGAACCACCAGAAGTTAGGAGAAAGGCATAGAATAGATTCTCCTTCAGATCCTCCAGAAAGAACTAACCTTGCTAACACCTTGACGTTGGATTTCCGGCCTTCAAAAACCTAGGTGTATCTATCTGCCTGTCTTGACTCTTTGGTAAGGCAATGGAATAGCTCCTGTGGGCTTCCAAGTCTGGCAGGGAGCAGTGTTCAGAATAATAAACTCACTTTTAATACAATTACTTGAATCCAATTTAGCATTATCTCCCTTAGTGATATCCCAAGCCCCAGGAAGGATGTTAAAATAACTGGCTTTTCTCAAGGACTTTTATTTTGATCAGGTCCTGGCTAAGCTGCCTGGGGTCCAGCACCCTTCCTGGAGCAGCCTTGGGTTCTAAGCGCATGTTCGCTTTACAACATCATAACACCACAAGGGAAACACAGGATCCCACTTTACTTCTTTTTCTTAAAGCATTTTTCTTTTGACTTAACATTTAGCTGCCCTGTGTGGCACATGGGCTCTTAGTTCCCCAGTCAGAGATTGAACTCACACCCTCTGTTCTATTTTCTCTTTCTTTCAAGCCATTCTGACACTGATACTTGCTTTTATCCACTGTTGATCTATTTCCATGATTTTCTACATAAACAATAACAGTTTATTTCAGTATCAAATTATTGGAAAATTCTGAAGACATTTTAATCAGCAAAATGTTAATATGTCACTAATGTCCATAACTAAATAAAGTAGCAACATTATAGGTAGCTAAGACCAATTTGATGCATACAAAAGCAATGATGATTATGTTCATTTCTGCCACCAGACTGGATAACAATTGCAAGAATTCAGGTGTTAAAATCTGAAAAACTGTGCCTCTGAGCCAACAAAACATAATATATACAAGCACATTAATCGTAGCACTGTCTATAATGACAAAAACTTGAAAGGAAAAAAGAATCCTAGAATCCTAAATATCCTTCCACAATGGGCAAATTAGTAAATTAGTGAACCTTCACACAATGGAATACTATGCTTCCTTCAGAGGATAAGATGACATTATGTGAACTGATATGGAAGTGTGTCCACGGAATACTGTATAAAGCAAAAAATTGAAGAATAAAAAAGCCAGAATAAAACTGGTAAAAACAAAGAAAGAAAGGCGATAGAATCAAGCAACCTGTCTAAGTGCAGATGCAGACCACGTCTTAAATTTGCGATGCTGGGCAAGTGATTTAACCTCCTATGTTCAGTTTCTCATTTGCAAAATGAGGAAAACAACAGTAACAATGCGTAAGCTGTTATGAGAATTAAAGGATTAGCCTATTTAAAGTGCATAAAACTGGTCCTGGTTCATGATACTTACTATTACACATGGTTGTAAAATAAAATTAAATAGATGATGCATACTCATTTCAAACCAGGGATGCGTCTTCCTATCACAACGGGAAACAGTAAAGGCAGCTTCAAAATGACTGAAGAGATTTAAGCCAAGGTAATGCTTCAGTGCTGCCAGTGACCTGGATTGAACAGATTCAATTATGCTCTTTCCTTTCTCATGAAATTTAGCAAAGAATGTGACTTGGACTCTTGGCACCTGTGCAGGATATTTTCCATTCTTCCATCAGATAGACTCTCTACCCTAATAGGGATCTGAGTTGAGTTAACAGGCTCCCTGGAACCTCTGGCTTCCGATTTGGTGGACCCATCTTAAGGAGATTATAAAGCAGGAGGAAAGTATGACCAGGCTTTCATCACCTGGCTTGCATTCTCCCTTGTTGGACTGAATCCCAAAAGACACAGATCTCAGATGCTCTCACCACAGCTACTCTTTTCAAATGTGATACTCTTTTCTTTTCAGACCATGAACACTAGTCCTAGGACATTTTACTATTTTTTACTGGCTTCCCTGCCCACACCTTATAAATGGTCTATTTATAAATCCTTCGTCACTCATCCAGTTGGAGTGTGCCATCTATTTTCTTCCAGGACCTCAAGTAAGACAGCACTCCAAGGGAGGTGCCCTCTCATTATTCACTCTTCCTAATTAAATTCTACAATGAAAAGATTACTCTTAAGTAGAGTTACTTAAATTCCAGCTCAACTAGCTCAAATGAAGCAACTGCAAAGTCAAAATGGACTTTCTTAGCTTCATCAACTAGAAAACAGGCAATGAAACGGCTATTCTTCTTTTCATGGGGGGGTGTCCGTGGTTTTATAATATTGCCAGAAATACAGAAATTGTGAAGCTCTGTTTACCAATCACGTGTCCCTTCAGTTCAGTCACTCAATCGTGTCCGACTCTCTGTGACCCCATGAATCACAGCACACCAGGCCTCCCTGTCCATCACCAACTCCCGGAATTCACTCAGACTGACGTCCATCAAGTCAGTGATGCCATCCAGCCATCTCATCATCTGTCGTCCCCTTCTCTTCCTGCCGCCAATCCCTCCCAGCATCAAAGTCTTCTCCAAGGAGTCAACTCTTCGCATCAGGTGGCCAAAGTACTGGAGTTTCAGCTTTAGCATCATTCCTTCCAAAGAAATCCCAGGACTGATCTCCTTCAGAATGGACTGGTTGGATCTCCTTGCAGTCCAAGGGACTCTCAAGAGTCTTCTCCAACACCACAGTTCAAAAGCATCAATTCTTCAGTGCTCAGCCTTCTTCACAGTCCAACTCTCACATCCATACATGACCACAGGAAAAACCACAGCCTTGACTAGACGGACCATAGTTGGCAGAGTAATGTCTCTGCTTTTGAATATGCTATCTAGGTTGCTCATAACTGTTCTTCCAAGGAGTAAGCGTCTTTTAATTTCATGGCTGAGGTCACCATCTGCAGTGATTTTGGAGCCCCCCAAAATAAAGTCTGACACTGTTTCCACTGTTTCCCCATCTATTTCCCATGGAGTGATGGGACCGGATGCCATGATCTTCGTTTTCTGAATGTTGAGCTTTAAGCCAACTTTTTCACTCTCCTCTTTTACTTTCATCAGGAGCCTTTTTAGTTCCTCTTCACTTTCTTCCATAAGGGTGGTGTCATCTGCATATCTGAGGTTATTGATATTTCTCCCAGCAATCTTCATTCCAGCTTGTGTTTCTTCCATTCCAGCGTTTCTCATGATGTACTCTGCATATAAGTTAAATAAGCAGGGTGACAATATACAGCCTTGATGTACTGCTTTTCCTATTTGGACCCAGTCTGTTGTTCCATGTCCAGTTCTAACTGTTGCTTCCTGACCTGCATACAGATTTCTCAAGAGGCAGGTTAGGTGGCCTGGTATTCCCATCTCTTTCAGAATTTTTGGTCCTGCTCAATTCTAAAGAGTAAACAATGCTGCTGCTGCTAAGTCACTTCAGTTGTGTCTAACTCTGTGTGACCCCATAGACAGCCGCCCATCAAGCTCCCCTGCCCCTGGGATTCTCCAGGAAAAGAACACTGGAGTGGGTTGCCATTTCCTTCTCCAATGCATGAAAGTAAAAAGTGAAAGTGAAGTCACTCAGTCATGTCCGACTCTTTGCGACCCCATGGACTGCAGCCTACCAGGCTCCTCCGTCTATGGGATTTTCCAGGCAAGAGTACTGGAGCAGGGTGCCATCGTCTTCTCCAAAGAGTAACCAATACAACCAATACACCTAAACAATAACAGAATGAAAATACAAATGCCACATTATTTTTAGCTATCAATCCAGCACGCACTCCCAATGTAGGGCTTATTGGTAAAAGGCTATATTATCCTTCAATTAAAAAATACATTAAAATTTTTAAAGGCTATGTTTAAGTTCAATACTATAAATTTTTGAAACACTTAAAGAAAAAACGATTATTCCAAGGACAAAGAGAGCATGGACTAATACCTTTATGGTATGTAACGTTCCCCAATAGTAAATGGTGGACCCATGCAAATCATATGATCAAATTAACTCCCTTTCCCTTGAATAAAAAAAGAGAAGAGAACTTAAAACACTGATATTTGAAGTACAGGGAAGAACAGCATAGTTTGTTGTTGTTGAGTCACTAAGTCATGTCTGACTCGGAGAAGGCAATGGCGACCCACTCCAGTTCTCTTGCCTGGAAACTCCCATGGACAGAGGAGTCTGGTAGGTTGCAGTCCATGGGGTCGCGAACAGTCAGACCCAACTGAGTGAATTCACTTTAACTTTTCACTTTAATGCATTGGAGAAGGAACTGGCAACCCACTCCAGTGTTCTTGCCTGGAGAATCCCAGGGATGAGGGAGCCTCGTGGGCTGCTGTCCATGGGGTCGCACAGAGTCGGACACGACTGCAGTGATGGAGCAGCAGCAGCATGTCTAACTCTTTGCAACCCCAGGGACTGTAGCCTTCCAGGCTCCTTTGTCTTTGGAATTTGCCAGGCAAGAATACTGTTGCCATTTCCTTCTCCAGGGGAATCTTCCTGACCCAGGGACTGAACACACATCTCTTGCACTGGTCGTATGATTATTTACCGCTTAGCCACCTGGGAAGCTCCAGAACAGAATACTAGGGACACCAGTATATCATACTATGGAATAATTATCACTCATTGAACTCTGGTGTGAGGAGGGAATTGGATATCTCTACTCCAGAATCCAACCCACTGTTTTATGTGCAGAAAACCAACGGTTGGCAATATTTCAATTCATTATTTTCAGAAAAGAGTTGGAGCCAAACAAACAAATCTGAGAAACAATGGACCTAGCATAGAAATATCAGGTTATCTTTCCTATATATCTCCAGTTCTCACAGGCTCCAGAAAAGGCATTTCCTGTCTCTTGGCTCCTCCAGAACTAAGGGATTGCAATGGCTTTCTCAATTACAAATTGGCACTTACCACAACTGACTGTGCCTCAGATCATGAACTCCTTGCAAAATTCAGACTTAAACTGAAGAAAGTAGGGAAAAACACTACCATTCAGGTATGACCTAAATCAAATCCTTTACAATTATACAGTGGAAGGGACAAATAGATTCAAGGGATTAGAGCATAGATAGATAGAGTGCCTGAAGAACTAAGGATGGAGGTTCATAACACTGTATAGAAGGCAGTGATCAAGACCATCCACAATAAGAAGAAATGCAAAAAGGTAAAATGATTATCTGAGGTGGCCTTAAAAATAGCTGAGAAAAGAAGAGAAGTGAAAGGCAAAGGAGAAAAGGTATGCAGAGTTCTAAAGAATAGCAAGGAGAGATAAGAAAGCCTTCCTCAGTGATCAGTGCAAAGAAACAGAGGAAAACAATAGAATGGGAAAGACTAGAGATCTCTTCAAGAAAATTAGAGATACCAAGGGAACATTTCATACAAAGATGGGCACAATAAAGGACAGAAATGGTATGGACCTAACAGAAGCAGAAGATACTAAGAAGAGGTGGCAAGAATACACAGAAGAACTATACAGAAAAGATCTTCACGACCGAGATAATCATGATGGTGTGATCACTCACCTAGTGCCAGGCGTCCTGGAATGTGAAGTCAAATGGGCCTTAGAAAGCATCACTACAACAAAGCTAGTGGAAGTGATGGAATTCCAGCTAAGCAATTTCAAATCCTCAAAGATGATGCTGTGAAAGTGCTGCACTCAATATGCCAGCAAATTTGGAAAACTCAGCAGTGGCCACAGGACTGGAAAAGGTCAGTTTTCATTCCAGTCCCAAAGAAAGGCAATGACAAATGTAAGGTCAGGGCGAGGTCAGGATGAGAGGTCAGGGCAAGGTCAGACATGCCCGGACATGTCCCAGCAGAGGGCGCTGCAGACACACCCCGGAGACGGCCCGGCACCCAAGCCGACCAATCAGGAGCCGACACGAAGCCCTCGCCATCCAATCAGGAGCTGACACGGAGCCCTTGGACACCAATCACCGCTGAGCCCGCATTTTCTTCCTTATATGGGAGGCCCAGCCCGGGCTATAAAACCCTTCCCTGCCCTCACAGACTCCACAGACTCCTTTTCCCCCGCAGACTCCCCCGCAGACTCCCTTTGCTTCACAGACCCGCCTCGCTCCCTTGCTTACCCGCCCCCGGGAGTTCTGCCCGAGAGCGACCGCCCAATAAAAGGCCCTGAACAACGGTCCATAGGGATGGTTCCTTCTTCCCACGGCATTTCTTACAACAAAGAATGTTCAAACTCCCACAAAATTTGCATTCATCTCACACACTAGCAAAGTAATGCTCAAAATTCTCCAAGCTAGGCTTCAACAGTACATGAATGGAGAACTTCCAGATGTTCAAGCTGGATTTAGGAAAGGCAGAGGAATCAGAGATCAAATTGCCAACATCCACTGGATCACATGAAAAGCAAGAGAATTCCAGAAAAACATCTACTTTTGCTTCAATGACTATGTTAAAGACTTTGACTATGTAGATCAAAACAAATTGTGGAAAATTCTTAAAGAAATGGGAATACCAGACCACCTTACTTGCCTCCTGAGAAATCTCTGTGCAGGTCAAGAAGCAACAGTTAGAACCAGACATGGAACAACAGACTGGTTCCAAATTGGGAAAGGAGTATGTCAAGGCTATATACTGCCACCCTACTTATTTAACTTATATGCAGAGTACATCATGCAAAATGTTGGGCTGGATGAAGCACAAGCTGGAACCAAGAATGCTGGGAAAAATATCAATAACCTCAGATATGCAGATGCACCACCCTTATCACAGAAACCAAAGAACTAAAGAGCCTCTTGTTGAAAGTGAAAGAGGAGAGTGAAAAAGTGGGCTTAAAACTCAACATTCAAAAAACTAAGATTGCCGGGAGCCAGCATGAGGAATCCTGCCCGTGGCAAAGGTCATGAGGAAGGAAGCCTGACATATGCAAAGGCGTGATCTGGCTTCAGGGGTTCCCCCTGGGTTTTCCTGAACATCCACCCCCAAAAACCAGAGTCTGCTTGCATTATTGTACTGTGCTTTCCACTCTTCTGACATAACAGGGGGCCATCCCCGATCACCTTCCTCTAAAAGGAATTAACTTAGGGCTCCAGTTAACAGTCTCCTGCATATGAAAGGAGTGTTTCAGCTCAAACGCCTCTGATGGCTCTCTAACTTGCCTTACCCAGACTTTCACAACTACGCATGTGATTGTTTACAGCGCCCCCGCCCCCCAACTGTGAGAGGCACAGGAAGCCTAAAACATAAAGCCTTTCAAAGAGTTAAAAGTTATTAGAGTAGCGCTGGTGTAAGATTTCACTGTTGAGCCAATGCTTGTTGCTAAGTTCCCATATCTCTTATCCACTGTGCACCTGGGAGCACATTCCTTAACGTAGTTAGAATGTAAGAAAAAACAAGTGTAGCCTTGAAACTGACCACATCAGACTTTTGAGCTAATTGGTTCTTTCTTTGCTGTAACTTACTGCACCTTTGCTTCCTGAAAATGTAACTTTGTTTGATACTTTCTGAGGCTGACATAGGTTAGAAATATAAAGAAAAAACACTTCAAGGAAAAATAAGTTTTCTGGTTGAGCAGCCTTTATCAAAAGAGGGTCTTAAAATGTTTCACAGGCCTCCAAGGCCAGAAGATAATGTACACAACATCATTTGTGGGAAAGGTATAAAAGTCCTTTTAAAAAATAAAGTTACTGGGGCCTCGCTCACCAAAGCAGCTTGGTCACCCCGTGTCTTCTTTACTCTGTTTTCTGGCTGAATTCCCATCTGGGGCGTGGAGGCTCGCCATGTCTACTTACTTGCCCTGGCTTCTAAGACCCACGCGAGAGGGAGCCCAAGGCGGGGCACCCTCTACTATTCAAATGGGCGCCGGTGGCCTAACGTAGATGGTGCAAACCTCTCATCTCCAGGTTTTATTAGTTCTCCACATAAACCAAGTTATTCAGCCTCTTTTCTCCACTAATTTTCCTACTACACTATTCTTTCCTAATCTAATCTTATATTTCTAATTAAATAAATCTCTCCTTGCCGACTCTGTCCACCCTTCTAATTCCCTGGATCCACCGGGGCTGGACCCCGGCATAAGATCATGCATCCAATCCAATCAGTTCATGGCAAATAGATGGGGAAACAATACAAACAGTGACAGATTTTACTTTCTTGCACTCCAAAATCACTGCAGCTGGTGACTGCAGCCATGAAATTAAAAGACACTTGCTCCTTGGAAGAAAAGCTATGACCAACCTAGACAACATATTAAAAAGCACAGACATTACTTTACCAAGAAAGTTTCATCTAGTCAAAGCTATGGTTTTTCCAGTCTCGTATGGATGTAAGTATTAGACCATATAAAGAAAACTGAGCACTGAAGAACTGATGCTTTTGAACTGTGGTGTTGGAGAAGACTCAAGAGTCCCTTGGACTGCAAGGAGATCCAACCAGTCCATCCTAAAGGAAATCAGTCCTGAATATTCATTGGCAGGACTGATGCTGAAGCTGAAAGTCCAATACTTTGGCCACCTGATGTGAAGAACTGACTCATTGGAAGAGATCCTGATGCTTGGAAAGAAAATTGAAGGCAGGAGAAGTGGGTGACAGAGGATGAGATGATTGGATGACATCACTGACTCGATAGACATGAATTGAGCAAGCTCCCAGAGTTGGTGTTGGATAGTGAAGCCTGGCATGTTGTATTCCATGGGGTCACAAAGAGTCAGACACAACTGAGCAACTGAAGTGAACTTATCTGGCACTTAGTGTCTCACTCTGCAAGGATTGAGCCATGTGCTGCTGCAGCTGCTGAATTTCAACACCTCCAGAAAGGAGTTCAGAGAGGAGAGCAAAAATGAGGCACTCTATGCCCAGGGAAAAACTGGCAGAACAGATCTTCAGATATTTTCAGGAGCCAATTTTATGAGCCCAAGTCTTGTATCTCCTCGTATCTATAAAAGCACTAAAATCCTTCACGGTGATGACTGCTCCTCGTGACAAGTAGAATCATTCTCAAAAAAAAGTGCTTGATTGCATGTATTGCCTCCTCACCAAAACCACATGTATACTGACCTTCCTCTCTACTTCTTTGGAGCAGTTTCTTGGAGCTAACTGAGGCACTGTCTCCCAGGCTATAGTCCACATTTTGCCCCAAATAAAACTTAACTCACAACTCTCACATTGTGCATTTTTTTTAAGGCAACAGCTTTCTTCAGCTGTGATCTCTGAGTACCTTGCTATTGCCATTCCATGCCCTGTACCATACCCACAGCTCTATATGCAGGCTGTCATTAAATTCTCTTCATCTAACCATCTGGGAAGAAACATTTGAAGTCTGTAGAGGAGTTACAGTAGGAATTGCTCTTTTGAATCCCATCCGAGACCAAAGAAGGTCGAGTTTTGAGATTTAATTAATATTTAATAAGACCCCATTATACATTCTAGACACTCCATTCTGCTGGCAAATACACACATAGAGACGACACAATGTCACCTTTATTTTACAGATATGGAAACTGAGGCAAGGGAATGGCATATGACTTACCCACAGTCACTTACTGATAAATAGTTTTCTCAGAATTTGAACCTCAAGTCTCTTACTAAAAAGAGCAGAGAAGACTAAAGATTAGGAGTCAACTTGAAGCGGAAGATGTTGACATGTAAAGGTCTTGATCAATCAATCTCTTGTGATATAAATGCCGACCCCTACTTCCTTTTAAGCACATGTAAATAAGATGTGGGTCACAGTCTATTTGCAGGGTTTCATTCCAGAATGAACCCATGAATATACAGCTTATCTCCCAGGGCAATGCCACATGGGGACTCATATTCAGGATACCTTAAAGTTCCCAAAATTACAAATACCAGTGTGAAAGTGTCTCTGCCCAGACAACAGAAGAATTTTACAGAAAATGAAAAAACAATAGGAAGAGAAATCTCAGAAGTTCTTGACAGCCTAAAAAAGAGAACTAGATCAAAAAGAGGGCAAAGGTCATTGCTCAGCACAAAGTAAAATAATAACAATGATGATGACAGCTAACATTTATTGAATGCTTATTATTTTCCAAGCATTGTCATAAGTGCTTTGTTTGCTACCTCATTAAATTTCACAACCATCATATGAGGTATACATTATTATTATCCCCATTTTGGATATGAGAAGCTGAGGCTCAGTGAGATTAATTAACTGGTTTAATTAACACTTAGAAAAGAATATTTCATTTGATCTGCATTTTCAGCCACATTTCATGAGAAGGAGTCTGTGTTTCATGCTGCCAAGACAATTGGATAGGGCTGGCAGTTCTAAAAGACATTTTCTAAAAGACCTGCTGGGCTGGAAATAATTGAAGCCAGACCCTGCACCCTAGTTCTTTTTCTTAGCTACATTTCATTTAGCTAGCTGGAGAACAATTATCTTAATCCCTGTCTTTCCTGCTCTAAAATGTCACATTAAAGAGTAACCATCCATCAGTTAGCCTTATGGCATTTAATTAGTAACTCGGTTTCATTCATGTGAAAGTCCTAAGAAAGTCTGCTAACCTGGGGACAATTCTATGCTGAACTTGAAAGATGGCTGGGCTGTCTGTGCTAATGATCAAAGAACGAAGCCAGGTTAATAGGAGTTCATTCCCATTCTCCAGTTCACATCTAAACTCAGCACCTCTGCGATAACCTTCTGACTGCTGAAAGTGGAACTGAGAGGGCCTAGTTCAGCAGCTATGTAGCCATGATAGTAAAATCCATGGTCGCTACTAAGATTCTTCCGTCTAAAATGAAAGTCAACATGATACATAAGAAAGAACAAGGGCCTGGAAGACACAGAACGTGGGCTCCAGTCTGGATATGACTACAGTTCAGTTCAGTTCAGTCGCTCAGTCATGTCCGACTCTTTGCAACCCCATGAATTGCAGCACGCCAGGCCACCCTGTCCATCACCAACTCCCGAATTCACCCAAACTCATGTCCATCGAGTCGGTGATGCCATCCAGGATATGACTCCAAGTACTAGTTAATTTCCAGGTACTCTGAACCCATAATATTCTCCATTTTCCTCTGACCTGCTCTGTGTCCTGGAGGCCGACACTGGCAGATCCCATAACTGCCAGCATCCAGCTGGGTTCAACCAACGGGAGGCCCCTGCAGGAAGTATGATGGCAGGAAGTGACAGGGATTGAGTATCTTTTCCTTTTTTTATGTCAAGCTCTGATAATAGCTGCAAGACTCTACAACATTAGAGTTCCCACAAGATTATGCCTCCTCTATAATTCCAGTTCTCACTGGGCTCTGAAAATACAATCTCCTCACTTGCTACCTCTAGAACTAAGGGGGGTTATAGTGGCTTCCTTAAGTGTTTCATCAACCCTTTTTTACTCCACTTACCCATACCTCTATATGTAGGCTGTCATTAAATCCTCTTTATTTAGACCATCTGGAAATAACTGTTTCTTGCTAATCTCCTAACCGATAACCACGTAATCCCAATCCTTTACATTTCTTTAGTCCCTATTTGCTCAACTGAAGAAAAAGGAGATAGTAATATTTACTTTGCAGTGTTCCTGTAGATAACCTGTATGTTCTCTGAGGTCATGTATGTTGAATTCTTGACTTAGATTAGGCACTTGGTATAGGACAATGGAAGATCCAAAACTGCAAACTCTAACATGTAACTATACAACATGCTACATTTAAATTCTCAATAGCGCACTATGCTAATGATTATAGATTTCTTATTTTGTCTTCCTGCTTATTTTTTATAACTTTGATCATGATCTACTCATCTGCATTAGATCAGCACAAATGAAAAAGGAATACGCAAAATTAAATTTAATTCAACAAAAATTTACTGAACATGTATCCTATGTCATGCACTGTATTCAGCACAAGGGATACAATGATGGGAAATGAGCTGAGTCTTTTTCCTCAGAGTATTTAAAGTCTGTGAGAATAAACTGCAATTTTTAGCTTAGTTTTTTTTTCTTTTAATGTAAAATTTATGTTTACACATAATGAGATTAGATACACTAATCTTAAGTGGATATTTGCTGCTATAATAAAAGTACACGCCTGTGTGACCCAAATCTCTATCATGATATCAACCCCCAAAAGTTTTCTCATGTCTATTTCCAGGTAGTTCCTGTCCCCTTTCCCCCACTGTTCTGATTTCTTTCATCATAGGTTTTCCTTGTACTTCTCACATAAAATAGCATTATTCTCTAGTTGCTTCAAAATTTCCTCTTTATCCTTGGCTTTCAGCAGTCTGATTATGCTGTCCTTTTGTTTTTGCTATTTTGTTATTGCCCACAAGTCCCCAAGGTTCTGCTCAGTTTTTTTCAATCTTATTTTCTCTGTCTTCAGAATAGTCTCGTATTGAGTCATCCTTAAATTCACTGATGACTTCCCCTCTCATTTCTATTTTGATGATAAGCCTATCTGGGGAATTTTAATTTTGGCTATTTTTTCAGCTCTAGAATTTCCATTTAGTTCTATTTCTCTACTGAGATTTCATGGGTTTCTGTATATTATTAGCTTTTTTTTTAAAAAAAAAAAAAAACAACTTCTCTGAGAATCAATATAATAACTGCTTTAAAATCTGAGATCATTCCAACATCTGAATCATCTCATGGTTGACGTCAGGTGAATTCCTTTTCTTTTGAGACTGATTCACCTTATGCTGAGTAATCCTGCATCCTAAACGCTGTAAATACTATGTCATAGAGATGCTGCATCTTGTCATGCTCCTCAAAAGAGCACTGATGCTTTTGTCTTTATAGGCAATTAACTTGGTTGCACCTAGTAGGCCAACTCTCCTTTGTGCAGCGGCTTACTTTCAGTTCATCCTTTCAACATTAGCTGTGAAGACTTGAGACTTCTTCAGCCTTGTAGGACCAAGAAGTCAGTCAGTCAGAGACTCAACCAGTATTTCATTTTTTGATAGAATCTGGGGCTCCCTCTCTCTGGTTTTCTCCACCCCAGGAGTTGTCCTTCTCTCCTTCATAGCTAATGTCTTCCAAATATATACTCTGTTCTTCAGACCACAAAAACTTTCGATTTCTATTGTACACAGTACACACCCTGTACTTGGTAACACTGGTCTACCCTCAGCATTAAAACCATAAAGACAAGAAACTCAACGGGCTCTAGTCCATTCTTACAAGTTTCAATTCTCCCACCAGATTATGCCTGTTTTAACTCTCCAGTGCTTTCAGATCGTTGTTTTCTTGTATCTTGTCTAAAGCTTAGGTTTTTACCTATAGGAGAATTGGAATCAGAAGAAATCCTAGAGATAAAATGTGAACCTGAAAACCACGTGTACAACGGATATATGTTTTGTTGCGAAAAGGGTAAGTGTAAGAAATACAAATACTAAGGATGTTAATAGCCATAACACAGATTAGAAGGTGCGAAAGGACCTCCTGTAAGAAGCATTAGTTAAGGAGAATTGGAAAGAGATACAGGATTTAGCTAAGCCAACAAAAGCTTGGAGTCAGAAAGAATGCTTCAAAATTTAAAAATAAAAATAAAATATCTCTGTGTTCGTCTCACTGGTGTGGGAGATAGTACTAAATCTTTGTAACAGAAGATTCATGGCTCACTGAAATATAAAGTTTGAGGTTTAGAGTATAAATTCAACTACCTTGGTTTAAGAGACTTGTATCTATGAAATTTTCAAACCTCGTCTTATTTAGGAAAAATTACAAAGCAACAGTATCTTTATATATAGCTCATTCTCAGAGAAATGCTAATTAAAAGACAGTTTGATAAGCAAATTAGGCTTTTTGTGTGTTGTTAAAAATAGACTCATCCCTTTTTCTCACTTGTTGCATAAACACTTTGAAAAACAAAAAGTTTCAATGCCATTCTCCCAAATCATCCCACCCTCTCCTTCTCCCACAGAGTCCAAAAGTCTGTTCTATACATCTGTGTCTCTTTTGCTGTCTAGCATACAGGGTTATCATTACCATCTTTCTAAATTCCATATATATGTGTTAGTATACTGTACTAGTGTTGGAGAAGACTCTTGAGAGTCCCTTGGACTGCAAGGAGATCCAACCAGTCCATTCTGAAGGAGATCAGCCCTGGGATTTCTTTGGAAGGAATGATGCTGAAGCTGAAACTCCAGTACTTTGGCCACCTCATGAGAAGAGTTGACTCAATGGAAAAGACTCTGATGCTGGGAGGGATTGGGGGCAGGAGAAGGGGACGACAGAGGATGAGATGGCTGGATGGCATCACAGACTCGATGAACGTGAGTCTGAGTGAACTCCAAGAGATGGTGATGGACAAGGAGGCGTGGCGTGCTGTGATTCATGGGGTCGCAAAGAGTCAGACACAACTGAGTGACTGAACTGAACTGAACTGATACTGTACTGGTGTTTTTCTTTCTGGCTTACTTCACTCCATTTAATCGGCTCCAATTTCATCCACCTCATTAGAACTGATTCAAATGTATTCTTTTTAATGGCTGAGTAATACTTCATTGTGTATATGTACCACAGCTTTCTTATCCATTCATCTGCTGATGGACAGCTAGGTTGCTTCCATGTCCTGGCTATTATAAACAGTGCTGCGATGAACATTGGGGTACACATGTCTCTTTCAATTCTGGTTTCCTCGGGAGGGATGTGGGAGGGGGCTTCAGGATTGGGAACTCATATACACCCGTGGTGGATTCATGTTGATATATGGCAAAACCAATACAGTATTGTAAAGTAAAATAATGTAAAATTAAAAAATAAAATAAAACACTAAACTAATTGTCACAAAAAAATATAAAACAAAAAGTTATAAAAATTCAAGATCCTACCACCTGCTTATTTATATCTTTATAATTCACGTAAACATAAATGTCAAAGTTAATATTACAAAAGCTGTTGACATGATAGAAGATACTCAGGGTTAGGACAAGAAAACAGAGCTGTCATTTTCTGACTAGACAAGAATGAAAGTGTCTCAGCTCTGTTGTGCTATCAACAAAAATAGTACAAAATCAGCCACAAGTGAATATTTGTTACCTGGTGATTTATTTCTGGCTTAGTGCTTTCAGATTTTCTCTGCTCTGCATGACTTATTAATAACAAAATTCTTAACAAACTAAATCTAATTCTAGTTGCAACAGGTTTGGCCAAGCACGGAATACATCAGTGTTCACTTCTTTCTCTCCTTCAAATGTTCAGCCTCCCAGAAGCTCATCAGTCAAAACTGTTTTTACAATAGATGCCAAAGAATTTACTAAAAAATTTTCTCTACAAACACTAATAGCTATCAACTATTTGAGCCCTGAAAAGAGAATAAGAAGCTCAACTATGACTCAAAGGGGAGTGAGTAGTTTGATGTACTATTGTGTCGCTTAGCACTAAACTTAGAGAAAAAATGACCTTTGATCAGTTATTACTGAAAAAAATTATACTTAAAAATGTCATCCTAAGTCACAGAAGCTAACATCTACCAGAACTGAAGGAGAGTCAAGTGATTATGCATACTTACGTGGAATAAAATAACGGTGTCTTCTGTCAAACTTATAAATGTATCATATGCTATGTCCCAGGTACGGGTCCATTCAGATACTAAACACTGTGCAACAGGTGTCTGTACTTTTGCAGGGGAAATGGACAGGCTATCCAAGAAAACATTCATTTTAAGAAAAGACAAAACTGGCAGGTAAGCTGAAGCAAAACTGAGGATAGAATGCTACCCTTCACTCAAATTTGTCTTATACAGACAAATCTGTATCTGTCCCACGGACGGATTCTTCCAGTTCTAAAGAGAGCAAGCAATGATTACTATAATCTGAAAGCTCTGCATCTACTTGCAAAATGCTAAGAGATGAAGCACCTGACATGCTGCCAGCACACTGGGCTCCAGAATGGAGCTCAGCCTTGTAGGAAGGGCATGGTGTCCCATCAGTAAAGCAGTTCAGTTCCGTTCAGTTCAGTCACTCAGTCTTTGTGACCCCATGGACCGCAGCACACCAGGCCTCCCTGTCCATCACCAACTCCCGGAGTTTACTCAACCCCATGTCCATTGAGTCAGTGATGCCACCCAACCATCTCATTCTCTGTTGTCCCCTTCTCCTCCTGCCTTCAATCTTTCCCAGCATCAGGGTCTTTTCCAATGAGTCAGTTCTTCACATCAGGTGGCGAAAACACTGGAGCTTCAGCTTCAGCATCAGTCCTGCCAATGAATATTCAGGGCTGATCTCCTTTAGGATGGACTGGCTGGATCTCCTTGCAGTCCAAGGGACTCTCAAGAGTCTTCCCCAACACCACAGTTCAAAAGCATCAATTCTTCGGCACTTGGCTTTCTTTATAGTCCGACTTTCACATCCATACATGACTACTGGAAAAACCACAGCTTTGATTAGATGGACCTTTGTTAGCAAAGTAACGTCTCTGCTTTTTAATATGCTGTCTAGGCTGGTCATAGCTTTTCTTCCAAGGAGCAAGCGTCTTTTAATTTCATGGCTGCAGTCACCATCTGCAGTGATTTTGGAGCACCCAAAAATAAAGTCTGTCACTGTTTCCATTGTTTCCCCACGTATTTGCCATGAAGTGATGGGACTGGATGCCATGATCTTAGTTTTTTGAATGTTGAGCTTTAAGCCAACTTTTTCATTCTCCTCTTTCATCAGGAGGCTCTTTAGTTCTTCTTTCTGCCATAAGGGTGATGACATCTGCTTATCTGAGGTTATTGATATTTCTGCCGGCAATCTTGATTCCAGCTTGTGCTTCATCCAGCCCAGCATTTCTCATAATGTACTCTGCATATAGTTTAAATAAGATGCATACACAATACTTAATACAGTCAGCCTTCTGTACCCACAGATTCAACCAGCCACAAACGAAAAATATCTGAAAAAAATTCCAGATATTTCCAGGAAAGCAAAACCTGAATTTGCTCTGCACAGGCAACTATTTGCATAGTGTTTACATTGTATTTATATTTATTTACCTAGCATTTACATTGCATTAAGTATTATAAGTAATCTAGAGATGATTTATAAAGTATGTTGGAGGATATGCAAAGGTTATGAGCAAATACTATGCCACTTTATGTAAGGTTCTTGAGCAACTGTACATTTTGGTTATCTGTGGGGGTTATGAAATCAACTCCTTGCAGATACTAAGGGATGGCTGTATATTCTTCCCCTCTTTAATACTGAATGTATTCTTTGACCTAAGGCAATTCTGTCATTAGATTAGGCATTCTGTGTTCCTTCTGGAACGGTGCTTGAAGAGGGAGTGGGGTAATGAAAGCAAATGCAAATATTACACCTTTGTAGAGGAGGGACTTCTGCCATCTCCAAGAAACATAAAAACAAAGAAATATGGAAAATATATCCACCTACCTCTCCCATCAGGTGTGTTAACTCCTCCATGCTTCTGAGCTGGGCACTGAACTGCACATGTACATATAGAGGAGAAAACTCCAGAGAGGAGATGAGAGGTCTGCAGCACAATCTGCCAGAAGCATGGCCATGTTGGTCCTGCATGTGCTGGTGAGCGTCCACAGATTGCTGGTTGCCTCAGTAACAGCTACAATAAGACAAGGGTGAGGGCAAGATGATCTCAGGTGGCGCATAATATAAGGCTTTCTTTTTAAACAGTGCTTTAATTTATAAAATTACAGTTATTATTACACAGTTATGGGCTTCACTGGTGGCTCAGTGGTAAAGAATCTGCCTGCCAATGCACAGATGCAGGTTCGATCCATGGGTGGGAAAGATCCCCTGGAGGAGGAAACGGCCACCCACTGCAGCATTGTCGCCTGGGAAATCCCATGGACAGAGGAGTCCGGCAGGCCACAGTCCATGAGGCCTCAAAGAGTCAGGCAACGACTTAGGAACTAAGCAGCATGGGGTTGATCCCCTGGAAGTGAATACAACACTTGACCCATGCTGCTATCACTCTTGATATGCTGGGGATCTGTTAAATCACCAGGTAAATGCCTCCCCAATAAAATGAAAAGATCAAAAATACAGCTTTGTGGCTTACACTCAGCTGATGAAAATGTTAAGCGTCACTAGGAAGTAAGTGAAAATAAAGACGTAATTTTTCAATTCTAATGAATCAGTCCTCTGACTCCTCTGATAGGCACTTTGCAAAATCACGGAACCCCTGGAGAGGAGGAGGAAGATGGAAACATGGAGTGGAGGGGTCTGCTTCTGAAGACACACCTGCAACAGCTCTATGATTCTCCATTAGCCTGTTGGATGCCCCGCTGGGTAAACAGGGGTGAACAGACAGTGGTTCCTGCCCTCATATAATTCCAATTAAGTGTCTGTGTGTATCTGTGTGTGTCTGTGCGTTTGTATGTGTTGAGAAGAGAATAGACAAGAGATTAGAAACAGATTAAGATTTCCCTGGTGGATCAGACAGTAAAGAATCCACCTGCAATTCAGGAGACTTGGGGGGAGGAAGATCCCTGGAGAAGCAAATGACAACCCACTCCAATACTCTCGTCTGGAGAATTCCATGGACACAGGAGTCTGGCAGGCTACAATCCATGGGGTCGCAAAGAGTCAGACACAACTAAGCGACTAACACTTTCACAAAACAGATATACATAAGTGTTATATTGGACTTTGACATTCAGTAATTTCTTAGGACAAAGTATGCCACTAAGGAGCATCCCTTTGTTACTATATATGAAAGAGAAAGTGAAGTTGCTCAGTTGTTTCTGGCTCTTTGCGACCCTATGGACTGTAGCCCACCAGGCTCCTCTGTCCATGGGATTATCCAGGCAAGAGTACTGGAGTGTCAGTACACAATATTTACCCTTCTCTTTCTGACTTTCTTCACTATGTACAATAGGCTCCAGGTTCATCCACCTCATTAGAACTGACTCAAATCTGTTCCTTTTTATGGCTGAGTAATATCCCATTGTATATATGTACCATAACTTCTCAGTTACTCACACTGAGGGAATAGAGGATGAGATGTATGGAGAGAGTAACATGGAAACTTACATTACAATATGGAAAATAGTTAGCCAATGGGAATTTGTTCTATGTTTCAGGGAACTCAAACAGTGGCTCTGTATCAACCTAGAGGAGTGGGATGGAGAGAGAGATGGGAGAAAGTTTCAAGAGGGAGGGGACATATGTATACCTATGGCTGTTGAGGTTTGACAGAAAACAACAAAATTCTGTAAAGCAAGTATCCTTCAACTAAAAAATAAATAAATTTTAAAATAAAATAAAGAAACAATAAGTATTTCTATCAAAAAAAAAAATACTGGAGTAGGTCACCATTTCCTTTTCCAGGGGATTACTATATATACTGTTATATAAATAATGCTGGTAGTTAGGTACTCCTTAAATCAGCTTAGCAGAAAATTTGATAAAGGGTTTCCTCAAATAAATTTTTATTTCTTTTACCTTTAATTCCTTTGTGCAACTTACAGTACAATAAGAGGAGTTTTAAAAAAAATTAAAATACATTTCTTCCAAGAACCAAAAAGAGAGCAGAAAGGGGTGGGAATGTTCAAAGAATCAGATACTAATGTTAAATTAGTGCATTTCAAAGGTGTTTTTGAATTGTTAAAACAGATATACTCATATTCACCCATAAAAAGAGAAACAGGATTCAAAGATGAACCTGAAATACATTTGTATTAGCTGCCATTTGAAGAATACCAAGCCTTCCTCCCTTGGCGTGAGTAACTGAGAGAGGAGTTGACATAGAATACAGAATATGAATCAGAAATCTCAATCCTGAATGCTAAACAGTTCATCTAAACAATCAGTAATTTATGGCAGTTGCACAAAACCCTGATTTTATATTTGGTGCTTGAAACCTTGACATTGCTAGCAACTGATAATGATTACCATAATTAGAAAGTAACAGATTAATTATCATTGTAATGGCTAGCATAAAATTAAGTTATAAAAGACTTCAATAAATCAAAGAGAAATGAGAAAAGTCTTAAACATATTGTGAAATGATGTTTTCATTAAGTTACCTGAGCATCCAGCCTACCAATAAGAGATTACCAGAGGACTATTATCAGAGGTCATTCCTATGCCAAGGAGACAGTAGGAAGTTTCTGTGACATACAACCTTCCAAGAACTGTAGTTTATTCTCAGAACAGGATCCTGTATTGAAGAGTATTGCCTGACACCATACTAGTCACTTCTGACAAGACCCAGAGCTAAACAGCTAAGAGATTCACAGGTATTCAAAACTACCAAAGCGCTGCCAGATTTATTTTTCTAATTGAAAGTCTACTATATGACAAGCACAATGCTAATTCTGGGGCTCGATGGTTGAGCAATTAGACACTATCCCAGATTTCTTGGACATAAGGTATTGGACAAGAAATCACTATAAATTGAGATGTGCTGATTATGATGGAGAAAGTCCAATTTACTGTGAAAACACAAAGAAGAGATAGTTAATCCAGTGTAGAGTGTTCAGGAGATGGAAGGGACAGGTGAGAACTGGAGGGAAGGTGGTGGAAGCAGAGAGAGTGTCCCCCAGGGAGAGGGCACGCGCTTGTCAGCACAGGATTCAAGAGGACATGATGATTCCAAAAACATGAAAGAAGTCAGGAGTTGCTGGAGAGGAGAGTGGGGAGAGGCAGATGACGAAGGTGAGACTGGAGAAGTACACAGGGCCACAGGCAGTTGACCTCCTAAGCCACCACTATGTTGGATTGTGTCCCCTCCCCCCAAAAAAGACTCGTTGACATTCTAACCAACACCACCTGTGAACAGGACCTCATTTGAAAACGGATCTAGCAGTTGTAATCCATTTAAGACAAGGTGGCGCCAGTGGTAAAGAACCCACCCACCAACGTAGGAGACGTAAGAGACTCAGCTTCAGTTCCTAGGTTGGGAAGATCCTTTGGAGGAGGGCACGGCAACCCACTCCAGTATTCCTGCCTGGAGAGTCTCATGGACAGAGCCTGGCAGGCTCCAGTCCACAGCATCACAAAGAGTCAGACATGACTGAAGCCACTTAGCATGCACCCATGCATAATGGGGCTTCCTCATAGCTCAGTCAGGAAGCAATCTGCCTGCAAGGGCAGAAGACCCAGGTTCAATCCCTGGGTCGGGAATATCCCCTGGAGAAGGAAATGGCAACCCACTCCAGTATTCTTGTCTGGAGAACCCCATGGACAGAGGAGTTGGGCAGGGTACAGGCCATGGGGTCATAAGAGTCAGACACGACTTAGTCACTAAAGCATCAGCCATGCATAATGAATTGGGAGGGTCCTAATCTGATGTGACTGATTTTCTTATAAAGAGAGAAGAGGGACTTCCGTGGCAATCTAAGGGTTACAACTTCACCTTCCCAGGCTTCTCTGGTGGCTCAGTGGTTAAGAATCCACCTGCCAACACAGGAGACAGGAAGATCCCTGATCCAGGAAAATCCCACGTGCCATAGAGCAGACTATGCCCACGAACCACAACTACAGAAGCTCACACACCCTAGAGCCTAAACTCTGCAACAAGAGAGCAGCCCCCACTCACCACAGAGAAAGGCCGACGCAGCAGCAAAGACCCAACACAGCCAAAAATAAATAAACAAATTTAATTTAAAAGAAAAAGACTTCGCCTTCCAATGCAGAAGATGTGGGCTCAACCCCTGGTCAGTGAGGTAAGACCCCACATACCTTGAGGCTAAAGAATCAAAACATAAAACAGAAGCAGTATTGTAACAAATTCAATAAAGACTTTAAAAACATTAAAAATATCTTTAAAAAAAAAAGAAAAAGAAGAAGAAGGGGAGAAAGCCATGCAAAAAAAGAGTACAGAGAGGGCCGTCATGCGGCCACAAACCAAGCAAAGCCTGGGGCTATCAGAGCCTAGCAGAAAGCAAGGAAGGACCCTCCCTTAGAGACTGGAGACAGCACTGGCCTAGCTTCCGTGACAAGTTGACTTTAGATCTTTTGTGTCTGGAACCTTATGAGAATACTTTTACTTTGTTTTAAGCCACCCAAGTGTGTAGGAATTTGCTACGGCATCGCTAAAAAACTAATACCTTAGGAGTTTTGAAACTATTCCTCAGGCCAAGAAAATGCCCACTGGTGAGATCTGATTAGGGGAGCGACATTACCAGTTTTCCGCTTAAAAGGATGAATGGCTACACTGGAAAATACAGACTGGCAGGAGAGGAAGACTAGTTGATGAGAAGCTGGAGGGGATAGCAGAGAAACTGGAAGTTTTGCAGCCAGGATTCAGACTCAAGTTGTGTCCCGTTAGAGCTGTTCCAGCAAAACAACGCTGTGGCTTCCACTTCTGAGAAGCAATACTGTGGCTCAAAGGAAGACGCTCCAAAGCAGAAGGCAAAATCTCTAGAATCTTCCACAATGCTAACTCGAAGACTGAATTTATACATGCTGTTTCCTCATGCTACTCCTTTTGGGGAAAAACAAGTATCTCCTATTAGTGTTCTATTAATGCAGAGTAACAATAAAAGGAGCTGTGAAAATAAATTCCAGCTTCCAATTTGGTCTGAAAATATTGTCACATAAAATTTTTTCAGGCCCAAGAAGGGAATTAAAAAGATGTTGAATGGCCAAACATGACAAATGCCAACAATTTCCAATAAATGAAATTATCAAATCACTAGCTTTTAAATCACAAATATGAGATTCATATTTACTTTCTTCCTTCTCTTATATCTATATACAATTAATCTTCAAATTACGTTGATTTTACAAAATGTCTAAGATTTTTTTGTCTCCTCTGTCTCCCTTTTTTAAGATATCTTGGCATTACTCTTTGCTGCATAACTTATGAAACTGGATATCTTGCAATTATCATAGTCTGTGAGCTAACTAAATCCCTTTAACTAATATCCTCTTAAACCAGTCTGAGAAGGTTCTGTTCTTTACAACCAAGAATTATGACCCCCATACCAAGATAAAAAACTGAAAGAAAACCAGGTTTAGTGTAAATAAACAGTTAAAGCAGTCAAAATAGGTCATGTCCATAGACAAAGAGAACTCCTATTTCCCTATGTTGTAGGGAATGGACCCAAGAAAGTGGAATATCCTGGTAGCATTTTAATATAACCAAACTAAAACACTATCTGGCTCATTTTCTTATCCACATCAGCCTTGGCGGTAAGTTTATCACCAAAAATGAATGAAATGTATACTACTTTGTACGCTTATTTGTATGGATGAACCAGTAAGAGTGAAAGTTGGCAATTTATAGGTACGAGGTTAAAAAAATACTACTACCTTAACATATGCCATCAGAATTCCTCATGGGAAAGGACCTATCGTTGTTTTATAAAGTTATTTTTCTAGTTAAGTCATTTGAGGTGGAAGGTGAAACCCTGCGTAAGTTAGTTAACAGAAAGAACAGATTATTCAACTAATCTTCATTCAAAATGAACAAGAACTAGATATGCGCTAGTTAGAAAGGATAAGAGATAATGAATATTAAAAGAAGGCAGGAGAAGACTATGGGAGGAAAGGAAAAAAAGAGAGAAGCAAACTTTTGGGATGCTGGAGTCCACAACAGCAGATATGACTGCAAGATATTTTTTGAAGATTGATGCCTAGTATTTAATTTGTTTATGTGGATGCCCCATAACTTTGTTGGCATCTTCAGTAATGAAGTCTACTGCACACACAACACCCTGGGTGAGCTTTGTTTTCAAAGAAGCAGCCAAATGTCCTATCTGACTTGTTATGGTAGAGAACACAGATAGCATCCATGCTGTGATCAATATAAATAATCAACTCTTAGTACCAGGTCAAGGCTGTATATTGTCACCCTGCTTATTCAACTTATATGCAGAGTACATCATGAACAACTCTGGGCTGGAAGAAGCACAAGCTGGAATCAAGATTGTTGGGAGAAATATCAATAACCTCAGATATGCAGATGACACTACCCTTAGGGCAGAAAGTGAAGAGGAACTCAAAAGCCTCTTGATGCAAATGAAAGAGGAGAGTGAAAAAGTTGGCTTAAAGCTCAACATTCAGAAAACAAAGATCATGGCATCTGGTCCCATCACTTCATGGGAAATAGACGGGGAAACAGTGGAAACAGTGTCAGACTTTATTTTTGGGGGCTCCAAAATCACTGCAGATGGTGATTGCAGCCATGAAATTAAAAGACGCTTACTCCTTGGAAGGAAAGTTATGACCAACCTAGAGAGCATATTCAAAAGCAGAGACATTACTTTGCCAACTAAGGTCCGTCTAGTAAAGGCTATGGTATTTCCAGTGGTCATGCATGGATGTTAGAGTTGGATTGTAACGAAAGCTGAGCGCTGAACAATTGATGCTTTTGAAGTGCGGTGTTGGAGAAGACTCTTCAGAGTCCCTTGGACTGCAAGAAGATACAACCAGTCCATCCTAAAGGCAATCAGTCCTGAGTGTTCATTGGAAGGAATGATGTTGAAGCTGAAACTCCAATACTTTGGCCACCTGATGCAAAGAGTTGACTCATTGGAAAAGACCCTGATGCTGGGAAAGATTGAGGGCAGGAGGAGAAGGGGACGACAGAGGATTAGATGGTTGGATGGCAATACTGACTCAATGGACATGGGTTTGGGTAAACTCTGGGTGTTGGTGATGGACAGGGAGGCCTGGCATGCTGTGGTTCATCGGGTCGCAAAGAGTCAGACATGACTGAGCAACTGAACTACCAGGAGCATGCTTTTCTCTGTTCTTGCAGTAGATCCTCATCAAATTTTTGCTTCTAGGCTTATTCTTTAATAAAACATTTAGAATTGTTTCTCCCCACTATAGTCATAAAAGTGAAAGTGAAAGTGTCAGTCGCTCAGTCATGTCCGACTCTTTGTGACCCCATGGACTATAGCCCACCATGCTTCTCTGTCCATGGGATTCTCCAGGCAAGAGTACTGGAGTGGGGTTGTCATTTCCTCCTCCAGGGGATCTTGAACCTGGGTCTCTTGCATGTCCTGTGTTACAGGCAGATTCTTGACTGTCTGAGCCCCCAGAGAAGCCATAGTCACCAAGACGATGTATATTTTCCTTCACGTTACTGTCCTTGTAGGGTCATTTTCGAAGCTTAAGGGAGATAGCTCTAGAAGGTTTCTACTACACAACAGACCCTCATAATTTGGTAACCATTATTATTAACATCATAACCAAAACGGATCTCACTTTTTGCTGTTGGTTTCAACCCTTCTAAGGAGAAGCAAGCCAGATGGCACGCAGATGTAGTTCAAAATGCCACCTTTTTAAATCCCCAAACAGTTCCTCCTCTCACAAGCTGTGAGGGTCAACAACTGAGATAAGAGAGATGCAGTGTTGAAAGGATTTGGGCATTGAAAGACTGTTTTATTTCAGACAAAGAATCAAACGTATCCAAGATTGGTTAGTCTAACCAGGGTGTTTCTACAAAATTCTTTGATAATGGAAATTTGGAAACATACATCCTGTCTTTTAGAAATGGGGCCCAGCAGTCCTTGGGGATTTAAAAGAGTCTAATCTTTAATGATCTATGCTAAACTTAGGAAAGTGAGAAGAAAAGGGTACATTCACACTGACAGGGCCATTGCTTAGCAAAAACTGAATGCTAACTATAAATTTTCAGATTTAGTAAATTCTTTCTCAAAATATTTATGCTAACGCTGCCTTAAAGAGGGAGTCCCACTGCCAGTTATTCTCTCCATTGCCAGTTATTTAGCATAAAGAAGACACATTTTAACATAATGGTTTATTCCCATTATTTCACAAGACAATAGGAAAGAAAAAAGAAGAGTCACCCCATTTTGCTATCAGCAGTTTGGTATCTGGCAAAAGGTTAAATGTGAATATGCAACTGTTGTTCCCAATTAATATAGGGACGTAAAGCTCTCTGAAACCCATTTGGGAGTTCCTCAAATGTATCTCTAAATGTTTCTCTTCTCTAAGGGAAAAAACAATGAAGAGAAGCTTAGCTGATGGTTGGGGTCTCTCATATGGGAAAGCTCAGAGAACAATAAAAGGTTTTTCTGACTGTTCGCTCGTCCACTCAGTCTCAGAGCAGAAACACTCCTCATCAGCCTGTCAACTGGACAGACTCTGAACATAAGGCATAGAGAAAGGGTGTGGAAGGGAAAACGTATTCCAGATTGCCCACTTAGAATCTCAAGCAACCATCACATCTGCTGTTCATACTGAGGAAAAGATGAAAGAACATGCACTTCTTTGAAGATTATATATCATAGTCACTACTGTTGGACACAATCAGAGGTAAGAACAGTTTTTTAAGAAAAATATTTATCAGCATCAATCACTGTATGAAGCATTCCGAAATGCTTCCCCCTGTTCACAACCTTTGGGAAAAGCACCTTTACATAAAGGGGAAGAAAGCAAGCCTTGAAATGTCTTCTGGCCTCATTCCAATGCACCATCTTTTCCTACTGATCTTCCAGTGTTCAGGGACACCACGGTGACATCCTACATTTCTGAATCTAGACACATGTACTCTAGAAAGTGTCACTGACCTGAGGAATGGAGTTACTTACTCTGGGCGCAATGTTAGAGCTTCCCATGAAACCACGGTTTGCCACAAACTGTCATCATTAGACGGGCATCCCACGTGGCTCAGTGGTAAAGAATCTGTCTGCCAATGCAGGAGACGCAGGTTCCATCTATGGGTCAGGAAGATCCCCTGGAGGAGGAAATGGCAACCAACTCCAGGTATTCTTGCCTGGAAATCCCCATGGACAGAGGAGCCAGGTGGCTACAGTCCACGGAGTCAAAAAGAGTGAGAAGCAACTGAGCGTGCATGTCATCATTACATAGCTTGCTTCTGAGATTCAGCGCTGATGATGATTTGATAGGATTACCTATTTGTTTATTGCTGAAAGAGTCAAGCAATCCTATAAAAAGACTCGATTCTGCAAGGAAAATGTCATATTGGTTGCTATACCCTTTGTACAGTTTTAATCACTGTCCCTTGCTGGTTCCAGCAAGGTTCCACTAGATCACCGTGTCCAGCTCTCCTGTGCATCCTGCGTCTCTCCTTTTCCCTGCTGGTCCATGGTGCTCAGGCCCCCGGATGTCTCCTCCCCAAAATGACATCAGCGGGAAGCAGCAATAAAATGTAGTATAAATTCCCCAGGACCGAGATCAGGCAATCTGAAATGCAGTTATGGTTTGGCCCCACACTGTCTGTGTGACCATGGGTGAATCACTTAACCTCTCTGGGTCCCAGCTTTGTCATCTGTAAAATGAAGGGACTGAACTAAATGAAACTCTGAGATCTCTCCCTGTTCTAAAACTTCAAAATGAAAAGCAAAGCTTTACGCAGGTTTGACCACAGTCATTTATTTTCACAGTGGGAGTCTTTAAAAAGTTTGCCTTTTGCTGGAAGTTTCTTCAATTTCTCTGATTATCTTTTCCTTCTGGGTAACTCTGATTCTCCTCCTAAAGGTTATTCTCTATTTCTATGATAATGATTGAAAATGTTGTGCTTTATGAAACATGTAGGCTTATCAATACAAGCTGTAACGGTCCCATTCCTTAGACAGTTTTCTCATCTTTCTTCCCTCTTTTGAAATAAACATGATGAAAAATTTAAGAGCGACTCAGCAGAAAACCAAAGAAATACCATTCCCAGGCCCTGACTAAAGAGAGTGTCATCATAGATTAATTGCCTCTGAGACTTTCCGGATTAGTCCATCCTACTATGATTCTTCAATTTTTAGTTCATTTATTACATTCTAATCTGTATCAAACAATCTAGCCATGGTATTTTTCCTCTAGCCTTTTTTATGCTTAATACAGATGCATATATCACTGCTTCAAAACCTTTGTGGAATTGAGATGATAGACAGGAAAATTAAAATCAACCAGCCAATAGAATAATGACTTTAGTGTTGACAACATAAAAAAAGCATATACCCCCAAAATAATCTAGATCTAAATGTTCTTCTCTTTAAAGATGCTGGGTGGGAAGAGGTGGGTGGAGGGGAGGAGGTGGTGTAATTCTAAGATTTTCCAGCACTAATGACTCAGCTCTGGCACTCAAAAGAAAAAGGCCACCCCTGTAGCTGCCTCTGAAATGCACCCACAGAACTCTTCCTGAGAATGTATGTGCAAAAGAGGAGGGTGGGTGTTCAGCTTCAACAGCTCTGAGGTCCAATACGCAGTCAACTCCTACAATTTGAGTTTGTGATAAAGATCAGGTAAGATGAAGTAGGAAACACAGCTTTTATTAATAAGTCATTTTACTCCATAACTTGGTTCTTCTCTCTCTAATCAAATACTGAACAACAACAAATTATTTAATAAATATATATTTAACATCTAATCTATATAAGGCAATGCTTTATGTCCTTTGAGGAATATATCGTGCTCAGAGATATAGTTCTTGACTTTATGAAGTGGTTTAAGATATCACACATCCTTAGAAAAGACACATAGTCTCATATGCAGCTTGTGCTAAGGGTTGAATAAGGGATGGGAGTGTTGATGATTGCGTGTTCATCTGTGTGTTTGTTTTCTTTGTTTAACTCCTACATTCTTACCCACGGCCTCACTCACCCACCTATCTGGAGACAGGACTCATTCTCCTGCCCCTTTGGGGGCCATGACAAGGACAAAAAAAAGTAAGCTATGAAAACCTGTCCAAAGTGGCAGAGTCTACATCAGGATGAAAATACACAGGAGTTAAGTTAAAGGCAGGAATAACTGTAGCGGAAGGAAATCTGTGCTTGGCTTAGAGATCACTCATGCTAGGACTGAACCAGAGGCAAAGACCTTCTCTCACCTCCTTTGCCTCAAGGACTTCAGGAACTTGAAGTGTTTCTTCCAATTTTCAGTCAGTTACGTCACTCAGTTGTGTCCAACTCTTTGTGACCCCATGGACTGCAGCACGCCAGGCCTCCCTGTCCATCACCAACTCCCGAAGTTTACTCAAACTCATGTTCATCAAGTCAGTGATGCCATCCAACCAGCTTATCCTCAGTCGTCCCCTTCTCCTCCTGCCTTCAATCTTTCCCAGCATCAGGGTCTTTTCCAATGAGTCACTTAGCATCAGGTGGTCAAAGTACTGGGATTTCAGCTTCAGCATCAGTTCTTCCAATGAATATTCAGGACTGGATGGACTGGTTGGATCTCCTTGCTCTCCAATGGACTCTCAAGAGTCTTCTCCAACACCACAGTTCAAAAGCATCATTTATTCAGCATTTTCAGTTTTACTCAGGAGAAAATTTAGTGAGACCTAATGACCAGTGGGGAGCTTCCCTGGTGGCTCAGACAGTAAAGAATCCCCCTGCAATGCAGGAGACCCGAGTTCAATTCCTGAGTTGGAAAGATCCCCTGGAAAAGGGTGCGGCAACCCACTCCAGTATTCTTGCCTGGAGAATCCCCATGGACAGAGGAGCCTGGTGGGCTACAGTCCATGGGGTCGCAAAGAGTGGGACACAAGTGAGTGGATAAACATGGAAAGCACAGAATGACCAACAGAGTGAATCAGGGGGCCTTATGATGGGGCAGAGCACCTTAAAGTCAGCTGTAGGACATCCCTGGTAGCCCAGCGGCTTAGACTCCACACTCCCAGTGCAGGGGGCCTGGGTTTCCTCCCTGATCAGGGAACTAAATCCCACATGCCACAGCTAAGACCTGGTACAGCCAAATAAATCAATAAATCTTTAAAAGTCAGCTCCATCCACTCGTCTTCTCTAGCTGTTGCTCTTCAGTCGCCAAGTCGTGTCTGACTCTGTGTGTTGCTGGGTGAACCTACACCTAAACAAGTGAAAAAAATCAATGATAGTTTTGTGCCAACCTTGAAACTTCTAGTCAGTGCCTGCTAACTCTTATTTTATTTTATTAATTTTATTTGCTTACTTGTTTGTTTAGCTGTGCTAGGTCTTTTTTTCTGTGCAGGCTTTCCTCTTGTTACGACAAGCACAAGCTACTCCTCTTCGTTGCAGTGTGTGGGCTTCTCATTACAGTGGCTACTCTCACTGGAGAGTGAGGGCTCTAGAACACGCTCAACTGTTGCAGTGCACAGATTTAGTTGCTCCACGGCATGAGGGATCTTTCCAGATCAGGGATCAAACCCATGTCTCCTGCACTAGCAGGTAGATTGTTTACCACTGACCCATCAGGGAAGCCTCTGAAAATAGTCAGAATTTTTTTTTTAATTTATTTATCTTAGTTGGAGGCTAATTACTTTACAATATTGTAGTGGCTTCTGCCATACATTGACATGAATCAGCCATGGGTTTACATGTGTTCCCCATCCTGAGACCCCCCCACCCAGCTCCCTCCACATCCCGTCCCTCAGGATCATCCCAGTGCACTGGCCCTGAGCACCCTGTCTCATGCATCGAACCTGGACTGGCGATCTGTTTCATATATGATAATATACATGCTTCAATGCTATTCTCTCAGATCATCCCACCCTCACCCTCTCCCACAGAGTCCAAAGGACTGTTCTATACATATGTGTCTCTTTTGCTGTCTCATACATAGGGTTATCATTACCATCTTTCTAAATTCCATATATATGTGTTAGTATACTGTATTGGTGTTTTTCTTTCTGGCTTACTTCACTCTGTATAATAGGCTCCAGTTTCATCCACCTCATTAGAACTGATCCAAATATATTCCTTTTAATGGCTGAGTAATATTCCATCATGTATATGTACCACAGCTTTCTTATCCATTCGTCTGCTGATGGATGTCTAGGTTGCTTCCATGTCCTTGCTATTATAAGTGGTGCTGTGATGAACATTGGGGTACATGTGTCTCTTTCAATTCTGGTTTCCTTGGTGTGTATGCCCAGCAGTGGGATTGCTGGGTCATATGGCAGTTCTATTTGCAATTTTTTAAGGAATCTCCACACTGTTCTCCATAGTGGCTGTACTAGTTTGCATTCCCACTAACAGTGTAAGAGGGTTCCCTTTTCTCCACACCCTCTCCAGCATTTACTGCTTGTAGATTTTTGGATAGCAGCCATTCTGACTGGCGTGAAATGGTACCTCATTGTGGTTTTGATTTGCATTTCTCTGATAATGAGTGATGTTGAGCATCTTTTCATGTGTTTGTTAGCCATCCGTATGTCTTCTTTGGAGAACTGTCTGTTTAGTTCTTTGGTCCATTTTTTGATTGGGTCATTTATTTTTCTGGAATTGAGCTGCATAAGTTTGCTTTTTTATTTTTGAGATTAATTCTTTGTCAGTTGTTTCATTTGCTATTATTTTCTCCTATTCTGAAGGCTGTCTTTTCACCTTGCTTATAGTTTCCTTTGTTGTGCAAAAGCTTTTAAGTTTAATTAGGTCCCATTTGTTTATTTTTGCTTTTATTTCCAATACAGTGGGAGGTGGGACATAGAGGATCCTGCTTTATGTCAGAGAGTGTTTTGCCTATGTTTTCCTCTAGGAGTTTTATAGTTTCTGGTCTTACATTTAGATCTCTAATTCATTTTGAACTTATTTTTGTGTGTGGTGTTACAAAGTGTTCTAGTTTCATTCTTTTACAAGTGGTTGACCAGTTTTCCCAGCACCACTTGTTAAAGAGATCGTCTTTTCTGCATTTTATATACTTGCCTCCTTTGTCAAAGATAAGGTGTCCAGAGGTGCATGGATTTATCTCTGGGCTTTCTATTTTGTTCCATTGATATATATTTCTGCCTTTGTGCCAGTACCATACTGTCTTGATGACTGTGGCTTTGTAGTAGAGCCTGAAGTTAGGTAGGTTGATTCCTCCAGTTCCATTCTTCTTTCTCAAGATTGCTTTGGCTATTCGAGGTTTTTTGTATTTCCATACAAACTGTGAAATTATTTGTTCTACTTCTGTGAAAAATACCATTGGTAGCTTGATAGGGATTGCATTGACTTGTAAGAACTTTTATCAATGGACTATACCGAAGCTGAAACGCCAATACTCTGGCATGTGCAAAGATAGTAAGAACCGATGCAAAGAACCGACTCATTGGAAAAGACCCTGATGGTGGGAAAGATTGAAGGCAGGAGGAGAAGGGGAAGACAGTGGATGAGATGGTTGGATGGCATCACTGACTCAATGGACATGAGTTTGGGTAAACTCCAGGAGCTGGCAATGGACAGGGAGGCCTGGCGTGCTGCAGTCCATGGGGTCGCAAAGAGTCAGACACGACTGAGCGACTGAACTGTTGCCTTCCCACCATCAAAGACTGTAAGTGAAAGGAATAATCTGTGTAACCACTGCAGGTGACCCTGGTGCTGATTCACTGTGCCACTTACGTAATCAAGCCATGTCCTCCCTAAACCTGAATTGAATTAGGGCGACATCTGAGATAGCATAAAGGATTGAAATGTCTGTAAAATCAGGCTCCTAAGAACCAGAGGTATCACCCAATAGCGAGCTATATTAATAATTTAAGTAATCAGAAGGTACCTGCAAGAAGGGGAGAATCTAAGGCCATAAATGCACATAAAGACACTCTGCAGCTCACATTTAATGTGTGATCTCCAAGTGATGCTTGCAAGAACACAACATATAAAAAAACGGGGGCTTGTTGATCCTAATGTATTTCCATTCTTTTTCTAATTGCTACAGAGCTCAGATGACATTTTCCAGCCAGCCATTCTCCATGAATCACGAGATTCTAGGTTCGTTTATCATAGTTGGTTTGGATACATCCTTAAAGGACTCTCTAGCTGAGAAGACACCTGCTGGTGAATGTCAATCATGTCTGCTTGCATACAAAAGGGTATGACCAAATAGTCATCCTTTCTTCCTGGGGAATCACACTGTGAAGGGAGGAAAAAAGGCCTGCTAGGATTTCGCAGGCCGCCCGGTGGAGGGGGCCTGGGTTTGATCTCTGGTCAGGGAACTAGATCCCACATGCCACAACTAAGACTCGGCATAGCCAAATAAATAAATATTCAGAGAAAGAAACCAGGGCTGCTGCTAGATCTTTTCTTCACTGTTATTTATTCGCCAAATTGTATCCAACTCTTTTGGAACCCTGTGAACTGTAGCTTGCCAGGCTCCTCTGTGCATGGGATTTCCCTATTAGAATACTGAAGTGGGTTGCCATTTCCCTCTCCAGGGGATCTTCCCTACCCAGGGATCGAAACTATGTCTCCTGGTCTCCTGAATGGGCACGCATATTCTTTACCACTGAGCCACCAGGGAACCCAGATCTTTCCTTTTTAGCAATTAAATGTTAAACTATGTAATACATAGTATGGAATGATCATTAAAAGGTTAATAGATAAACTGACTCACTTTGAAGAGACTACCCAGACTTTGAAAGTATCTGCTCTTAACTCCTAGGTTTCCCAGGTGGCTCAGTGGTAAAGAACCCACCTGCATTGCAGGAGACACAGGTTCAATCCCTGGGTCAGGAATATTCCCTGGAGAAAAAAATGGCAACCCACTCCAGTATTCTTGCCTGGGAAATCCCATGGACAGAGAAACCTGGAGGGATTACAGTCCATGGGGTCTCAAAAGAGTTGGACATGACTTAGCAACTAAATAACAACAATCACACAGGTAACATTTGGTAAATATTAGCTATGAATGCCATTATTTTTAATGTAATTTTGAAAGAAATTTCTGTAATTGGTCAACAAAACCTAGGCTTCCTTATGCAATCTTTTGAAAAATACAAATCAAGAGGTTCTGGAAATGGCATCTTAATAAGAATAACAAAGATGAGGCCCCAGTGACTGTCTGGTGGATAATCATTACCTGGAGTTTGCTCAAGATGCACACAACTCAAGGATAAGAGACTATTCATCTGACAGAAGTCCTCATCTGTTTTTTAACCAGAGGTTGGCAGTTAATGAGAAGTACATCATGCTGTACCTAACTCCCCTCTCTTTCAGGGGAGGAAGGGAGGAAGAAGGCTGAAAAGAGGAATAAAATTCTTTAATCATTTAGGCTGACAAAGTTTTTCTGAAATACTCAATTTTAGCACAGTTTCTGAAGGTAAGAACTTCTCATTCTTCATTTATTTTAAAGCAGAGAGAAAAACACAGAGACAATAGAAAAAAGAATTCGACCAAAGAATATATTAGGTAACTTTCTGCTTCTCCAACCATGTGTTCTTCTTTATTGCATGGATTTGGGGCTCAAAAATTTAAAAACATCCCTTCTGCTTCCAACTGTAGCTATTTTATTTAAATGAGGCCAGGACTGGGACTAAATTGGAGCTGGATACATAGAATTCTGTTTCCTCATCTTCATCTACCCACAAAATAGCAGGTTACAATCCAGAAAGCAGAAGCTACCAACACCTACTCCATTAATCCACAGGCTAACTTTAATCTCAAGATCAAGGACAGGATGTGCCCAGTGTTTATCACTGGAGAAAGGACTTCTCTCTAGTTCTTTGTGAAGCTTAGTATAAGAAACAAAAAAGGTTCTGAGTCGTAGGTCACAGTTAAAGAGAGAAAAAAATAAAGCTACAGGAGTTTTCAAATGAGACAGTAAGGCATAGAAAGAATTATGAAAAATGGAAAGTTTATCTGCAGCATTTATACAAAGTTCATTTGCATATTCTTTCTTCTCTCTTTCCTCCACCACTTTAGGTTTCCTGGAATTTCCACACTTTTACACACACTTCCAAACCCCCAACATAAGAAGAACTTAGATCTATTTATCTTAAAGAGGAATGAAGAATATTTTCCTTCCCCTTTGGGTAAATCTGTAATTTTAAGTTTCCTTTCAAATTATAAACTGAAAACTTGTGTCGACTATTTTGTCAGAACAAAATACATTTTTATTGCAGAAAAAATGCAAAATATAAAACAGAATATAAAGTGAGCATGAATATTAGGTGATTCTACATTTTTACAATGAAAAGATAGAAGGTTTGATGCTGTTACTGTTTTTAGCCAAGTGAGCTATTTGCTTACTAGTAATATAAGTCAATTGGTCAAATGTATACCTATAATATTTAATATCTTAATTTAATCATATATGCATATTTAAATTACATATAGAACATAGAAAAATCGATTTTTTCTATCTCACATTCTTTGAACTAATATTCACTGATCTGTTCACACAATCATTTCTCAAGAGAGGAGAAAGGATATGCAAATAAAGCTTCTGTGAATGCTGGATATAAACATTCCATTTTTCATAATTCTTTTTATGCCTTGTTGTCTCATTGAAAGCTGGTATAACACAATGTCCTGGTACACACCATCTTCAACGTCCACTAAGCTACTTCATGTAAAATATTTTGAATGTGATGCTCCCTAGATATTTTATCCTAAGCTACAACTATTCATTCACATAAACTGGTATATTTTATTTTCTCATTCCTCCTGTATTTAATATAGTCACAATGTCAGTAAACAAAATTCCAAATCTTACTTTATTCTTTTTTAAAGTGTGCTCTACAGTGTGTACTGTATAAAATGTCCTATAAGGTTGACCAAGAATAATTACTAAACCTGAAGCCAATTTCTTTGTCTTCATTTCTACCCATTTTGTCAAGTGACTTCTACAGGTGTCTGAAACTAACTTTGATTGAGGTCGTTTCAGGGTAATGTGCTTACCCAACATTAATTCTTTATTAAAATTTTTTAAAAAGTGAAAGAACATGTGTAATATGAGAAACTTTATAAAGATTTCAAAATGAGGCAATTAACTCTTTATTGAGGACAATTTTGACAGTGATAACTCTGAATCCCAAGAAAATCACTGTTAATATTGGTACACATTTCCTCCTAACAATAAATTTTATACTTTAGTTCCACATTATAACCAATTTTGGATCCTGCTTTTTCTTACCCATCTAAGCATTATTCCAAGTCATTAAATATTCATCTTAAATGTTATTTTAATGACTGCACAATATTCCATATATAGATACACCAGAATTTACTCATCATTTCCCCTCTTGATGGATATTTAGATTATCTTCAATGCCATATTATGAACAATGTTTCAAAGAAAATCACTGTGTATAAATCTTTGTCAGCATTGCTATTTCATTATAGATTCCCAGAAGAGGAATTACTATGTAAAATAATATGTACAATATCAAAGCTTTTGAAACAGATTAATACCTTGCTTTTACAAGAGTTATACTTATTATCTTCTCTTGCCAGTGGTAAGAGAGAGTGAAATTGCCATATCTTTACCAATATGAGCATTTTATATCTTAATTTATTAATTTGATACTCAAAAGCATTACTATTATTTATTTTTCAATTACAAATGGAAGATAAACATGTGCTGTGCTTAGTCGCCCAGTCTGACTCTTTGCACCCCATGACTGTCTCCACCAGGCTCCTCTGTCCATGGAATTCCCAGGCAAGAATACTGGAGTGAGTTTCCATGCCCTCCTTCAGGGGATCTTCCCAACCCAGGGGTCGAACCCAGGTCTCCCACATTGCAGGCAGATTCTTTGCTGTCTGAGCCACCAGGGAAGCACATGAATACTGAAATAGGTAGTCTATCCCTTCTCCAGGGGATCTTCCTGTCTCAGGAATCAAACTGGGTTCTCCTGCATTGCAGGTGGATTCTTTAGCAGCTGAGCACATTTACCAGTCATTTGTATTTTCTTTGTTATGACTTCCTCCATGTTCCCCCTCCATTTGTTTATTGACTATCTACTGCTTTCCTTATCAATCTATGTGAGCTTTATATATATTCATGATGTTAACATTTTGTTAACCACTGTTATTGAAATCACATTTCAATATTTCTAAACAATTTTAACTTTTATGACCAGAATTTTTTTCAATTTTTAAAATCTATTTTTTAATTAACTTTTTTCATTGCCTTATATTTTAAACATCATTCACTATGCAAGTCAGAAAAATACTCATCAATATTTTGCCTAATTTTTCTTAATGATTTAATTATTTCTTTATTTACTTTCATGTATAATTCTTTAACCATCCATGGCAGATAAACTTTGGGATGGTCCCATGACCTTTGTCTCCAGATAAGAATCCTGCCCTAGCTGACAATTGGTTGCAGCCTCGTAGGAAACCCAGCTAAGCCATGCTCGTAATTCCAACCTATAGAAAAACTGATACAGCAAAGGTTTATACAACATGTTCAAGGGCATATGGCATAAAGATATAATTCAAGAGATGCCAAATCTTCTCTGACTCTAAGGAAATAAGTGTTCTCTTTTATCTGTCTGGTAAAGGAAGGCTTCGTGGAGGAGGTGAGTCATGTCCTGTAAGGTAGATGCAGGAAAGTGGGTTAAATATCAACGTAGAGCCCAGAGGAAATAGGACATATTTGGACCACATGGATGCGTGCTAAGTAGCTTCAGTCCTGTTCAACTCTTTGTGATCCTATGGACTGTAGCCCACCAGGCTCCTCTGCCCATGGGGTTCTCCAGGCAAGAATGCTGGAGTATTCTTCTGGATACTACTTCTACTGGAGCCATGCCCTCCTCCAGAGGATCTTCTCAACCCAGGGACTGAACCCATGTCTCTTATGTCTCTTGCCCTGGCATACAGGTTCTTTACCACCAGCGCCTCCTGGGAAGCCCAAGGACCACAGCACAAGGTAAAGTTTAACTGAGATAAAGTATTTCTGTAGATAAGTACTATAGGATAGAGTGGGAAAGCGTGAAGACAGGCAATGAAGTGTTCTTGAAACCTGATTAACAGAGGAGTTAAGAGTGTAAAATTCCATATCAGATTTTGTATTTAGTCACAACCAGTTAACCCCCTCTCAGGTCAGTTAAAATTTGAAACTGAGAACATAATGTTACTTGTAGTAGGAAAAATGATAACCATGATTTGCAGCATCATGGATGGACTTAGAGACTCTCATACTGAGGGAAGTAAGTCAGACAGAGAAGGAGAAATACCGTATGACATCTCTTACATGTGGAATCTAAAAAGAAAAGATATAAATTAATTTAAACAGATAGAGACTCACAGACTTAGAGAACAAACTTATGGTTGGCAAAGGGGAAGGATGGGGGAAGGGATAGTTAGGGAGTTTGGGATCAACATGTACACACCGCTGTATTTAAAAATGAATAACCAACTAGAACCTACTGTATAGCACAGGGAACTCTGCTCAATGTTATGTGGCAGGCTGGATGGGAGGGGAATCTGGGCAAGAATGGTTAGATGTGTGTGTGTGTATATATATATATATATATATGGCTGGGTCCCCTTGCTGCCCACCTGAAACTATTACAACATTGCTAATTGGCTCTACTCTAAAATACAATAAAAGGTTTCAAAAAATAACAGCCATGTGTTTTCTCCCCTTCCTTAAATTTGTAATAACATTTCTGACCAATGAAGTTAATGTGGCTAAAGGTAGACATTCGTTCGCATTCGGGCAGGAGACCTGCGTCAGGCACTGAAAGTGCCCCTCGCCACCTGGCGGCACTGGTCAAAATCGCCTCGTCTTCCTGAGGCTGCATGATGCTACCCATCAATCAGTGACGGCAGCAGTGTTTCCTACAGACCTCACAGTGTTGTAAACAATAATTTGCCAACATCCTAACTTTTCAGGGACTCAGTTCATCAAAAGGAGAATTTCTTTGATGGAATAAAGAATGAGTTGAGTTTAACTGACAACAAAAGATAAAATGGGTTAAGTCATGAAGTCAAAGAAATATGTGCACCTCAGCAAGTACCTTACGCAGAAGCAAAGAAAGAGAAAATCATGGAATGTTGGCTCTCTGGCTCCCAAGGAAGGACAGAGAGGTAGTAACCTGGTTGGAGCTTGACCTCATCGAGCAGAGGTCTGACAGACTAAACTGTGGTCTGAGTAAGCATAGGCCACTGTATTAATAATAAACAATGAGAAAGGAGACATGCAAATGAGCCAAAGGGTAATTAGAGGTGGGACAACAAGTGGGCCGGTTTCCGCCTCCTGGAGATAGAACAGGCCAGTAATGCAAGGAAGCAAAACCCCCAGGGATCAGCATGGGTGCATCAACCTGAAAGTGGCAAAGCAATTACTGGCACAGCCCCAAAATCGAATACCATAAAATGCCATGGCAGATATGAAGTTAGTGATATTTATTGATATATTATTAAAGGAACATTGTAAACAGTATCATCACATAAATATAAACAGAATGGCGGCATGGGGAGAGAAAGAAAATGTACAACATCACTGATGAAAGTTATCTCTGGGTGATGAAATTTGGAGGCTGTTTCCATTAGTTTATATGCAATTCACTTGTGATTCTTTTAAATTGAAAAATTATAACAAAGTTATAATTTTTAATCAGATGCTACAATGCATATCAATTTTCTATGTAAATGGTAAAGTGCTATTCAGATTGGAGTTACTATTCATCACCCCTCTAATTTTTTCTATCCAACTGCTTCTATGATTTCAACATAACTCATATCAGTGGGAGGCAGATTATATGACCTTCGGAATAACACAGACCTGGTGGGGGGGGGGGTGCGTCAAATCTTAGCTTCCTCTCTTGGTAGCTCTATGACCTTGGGCAAGTTAATCAACCTTGGTCTAACTGATAAAGGTAAAAATGGATATGATGACAACTACATCAAAGGATTGCTGTGAACACTAAATAAATTGATGAAAGCAAGCAGTTTACTCTCAATGAAAACAGTCATTCAATACAGGTTAGCCACACTTATTACCACTGCTCTGCATTCACCGAACATTTGCTGAGTTAACGCTCAAGGCCAGGGAAGACCTCCCCACCTTGAGGAGTTCAAAGACCTGTGGAGAAAATTATTGAGTAAGTTCTGTAGTACCTCTATGCCTAATTCAGTAAATACAGCACAGCAGCAACTGAATGAGTAGTTCTGCTAAGTGTGATGATACAGCATATGTGAAGTCCTCCGAGAGGAGGAAAGAGTAACACATACCTATGACAAGGGGGGTGTGGTGAGGTTTCAGAGGGGAGATGACACTCAGTCTCAAAGGACGAGTGGCTGCTTACCAAGCAAGGGAAGGAGTGTTACAGGGAGGGGAAACAGCAGACTCAAAGCCAGACACATAAGAAGTCTTGTCATGTTGGGGGGACTGAAAGTGGCATCATAGGGCTAGAGACTGCAAAAGAACGCATCCATAGTCAAAGGTCAGCATCCCCGAGCTGTGCAGCAAACACACGTGAAATTCTGAAAGGCAACCGGAAGCTTCAAATGAGACTCAGTGGAGTTAGTACACAATGGTACACAAAGAAGTATCATTTCACAATTAAATTCATAAATTAAGCAGCAAGATTTTAGGAGGGAATCAGGGGTTTTAAAATGTACTTCACATATAAAATTAAGGAAAATAATTTGACCTTGGGATCAGACCAAATATTATTTCCTCTGCTTTCATTATCATTATATA
Organism: Capra hircus; assembly: GCF_001704415.2. Classification (NCBI taxonomy): domain Eukaryota; kingdom Metazoa; phylum Chordata; class Mammalia; order Artiodactyla; family Bovidae; genus Capra; species Capra hircus. Next base: position 9,717,713 of record NC_030817.1, read on the forward strand.
TTTTTATAATTATACTGTCAAACAATATCAGCACTGATGATACATTCAACCATTCAGCCCACCCTTTTGGCCCCCAGAAGAACACACAAGGTAGACATGAAAATGTTCAGAATCAGTACTTACTTTGCCTTTCAGTTCAGTTCAGTCGCTCAGTCGTGTCCGACTCTTTGCGACCCCATGAATTGCAGCATGCCAGGCCTCCCTGTTACAAAGAAAAAAAAAATCAACACCTTGGGTGGCACTGGAATATTTCCACTAACTCTATGTTTTTATAACAAAGGGGAAATTTTGGACACAAAGGATACATTAAGTGATACATAAAGAGCTTCTGTAAGTAAAGCATAACTATTCTACCAGAGAAACTAAACCAGTAGGCTGAAGATAGACCACCATCTCAGCTGCCATCACTTAATCAAGTGTGATATACAAGCTCCCCACAAAGGGAGTAAGGGGGCAAGTGGGCTTCATTTGCTTTGGATAGTGAATATCCTGCATTTAAAGTAATCTACCCAGTTAAGATTCATCAGTGTTTAGCAGACAGTAGAAATTAACACAGCCTTTGGAAACGGTATTCACTGTCTCCTTGTACTTAGGCAAAGCAAGAGAAAAACCTTGACGACAACAGCAGCAAATAGCTCATTCCTCTTTTAAGTCACTAGAGATCCTTTTTTGGACAAATCATTGGAATTTAAGATTTAGCATATAATACAGATGCACTCAACAGCTCCCTAAAGCAAATATATCAACAGTTGCAGAATGATGACACGTAGGTAGGAGGATGCTGACTGAATTGATATGTATAACACTTAGAGAATGAGACACAGAGATGAACAAGGAACTCAGAAACCAGCTGGCCCAGATCTTACAATCTTTCAGTATGACTCTGGAACACTGTCTGTACTAGCCCGATTCCCCAGTCTTAACTCTGATACTTGTTCTAACCTATCCTGCTGCTGTGGCATCTGCACATGTGCTTCTTCTTTCTGGAATATTCTTTATTTCAATGTGCCTGATGAACAGAAGTTTATTTCAATATTCACCTTCAAACTACATTTTGTGTGTGTGTGTGTGAAAACCTAGTCAGACCTTTACCAAAGCCTTTAACACTTCCCCCAATATCTGTGTCACACTGCCTGCCATATTATAGGATCTCATTTGTACCGCCTACTTCTCCTTTATAACACGTGTCACAGTGTCATATTTGTGTTTGAAAACTGCCTGTCTTCCCCTAGAGATGCTGATCATGTGTGGAGCAGCCATATCTATTTTGTTTAGCTTGTGTCTCCCAGTGTGTGGAGGCAGACAATATGCCTTTTAAAATTAATGGATGCAACCTTTACTTCCAACAAAACAGAATATTTAAATGTCCCAGGTGTTTTCACTGTTTTATACAACTGTATATATTATGCCTTCTGCCTCAAATATCTTCCCTGTTTTCTCTAGCTAATTTCTCCCCATCCTTCAGGATAAATCAGAATGCTTCTTTGGAAGTACTTTCTCATCTCTAGCCTAACAGGGATTAGTAACTGAAGTCCTTTGTACCCAGATTCCCTGCACATTTCTGTCTCATAGCACAGATACTTTCTTTTTGGAACAGTATGATTTCTTGAAAACAACACCAAATAAAGCAATCAACGAGATCAACTAACCCTTTCAATTCTTCTAAAAACTCACTCTTGCCTAACTGGCTGCTCTCCAACAGTCCTGCAAACTTGTAGTCATCATCATCAATGTTCACCCAAGCTGGGAATTCTCTAGTGGTCCAGTGCTTAGGACTCTATACTTCTACTGCAGGAGGCTCTGGTTTGACCTCTGGTCAGAAAACTGAGATCCTATAAACCACATTGTGCAGTCAAAAAGAGATAAATAAAATAAAATAGATCTCTAAAAGAATGTTCACCGAGAGCCAACTGTTTGTTCCCATACCTTTTTAGGTCAGGTGCACTTGTTATTCTAACTGTACAATTTAATTAAACTGTATGTAAATGATAAAATGTGGTTATGCAAGAGTATTTTTCCTAGAAGTTAAATATTTTGAGAAGAATAGATAAGTTGCTAAAAAAAATGAGTCTATCATATTCAGTATGGTCAACACTAATTTAAAAGACTGTGAAAAAAAAATCTAGAATTTTTTGAAAGCAATCCAAATAAATTTCCATCAGTGGGTGAATGGAGAAACATGTGGTATATACATACAACAGACTATTACTGAGTCTTAGCAAGAAAGGAAATTCTGACAGAGGCTACAACCTGGATGAACCTTGAAGACACCATAAGTGAAATAATTCAGTCACAAAAGAACCAATACTGTATCAGCTGAGTTGCTCAGTTGTGACCGACTCTTTGCAACCTCATGGACTGCAGCACACCAGGCCTCCCTGTCCATCACCAACTCCTGGAGCTTGCTCAAACTCATGTCCATCGACTTAATGATGCCATCCGACCATCTCATCCTCTGTCGTCCCCTTCTCCTCCCGAATTCAATGTTTCCCAGCATCAGTGTCTTTTCCAATGAGTCAGTTCTTCCCATCAGGTGGCCAAAGTATTGGAGTTTCCTTCCAAAGAATATTCAGGACTTATTTCCTTTAGGATTGACTGGTTTGATCTCCTTGTGATCCAAGGGACTATATAAGCAGGGTGACAATATATAGCCTTGATGTACTCCTTTTCTGATTTGGAACCAGTCCATTGTTCCATGTCCAGTTCTAACTGTTGCTTCTTGACCTGTATACCGATTTCTCAGGAGGCAGGTAAGGTGGAATGTTAGGTCCATGAATCAAGGTAAATTGGAAATGGTCAAACAGGAGATGACAAGAATGAACATCAACATTTTAGGAATCAGTGAATTTAAATGGACTGGCATTTAATTCAGATAACCATTATATCTACTACTGTGGGCAAGAATCCCTTAGAAGAAATGGAGTATTCATCACAGTCAACAGAAGAGTCCAAAATGCATAACTTGGGTGCAATCTCAAAAATGACAGAATGATTTCTTTTTGTTTCCAAGACAAACCATTCAATATCACAGTAATCCAAGTCTATGCCCCTACCAGTAATGCTGAAGAAGCTGAAGTTGAATGGTTCTATGAAGACCTACAAGACCTTTGAGAACTAACACCAAAAAAAAAGATGTCCTTTTTCATCATAGGGGACTGGAATGCAAAAGTAGGAAGTCAAGAGATACCTGGAGCAACAGGCAAGTTTGGCCTTGGAGCTCAAAATGAAGCACATCAAAGGCTAACAGAGCTTTGTCAAGAGAACACACTCGTCATAGCAAACACCCTCTTCCAACAACACAAGAGATGACTCTACACATGGACATCACCAGATGGTCAACACTATGTGATTCCACTTATATCATGCACCTGGGGAAGTTCACACAGAGACATAGAATGGTGGTTGCAAGCTGAGCCAAGAGGGGGATTTGGAATTACAATCAATAGATGCAGTTTCAGACTGAAAAGATGAAAAATTCTAGAGAAGGATGATGGTGATATGCAACAATGTGAATATACCTAATGCTACTGAACTGCATGGGGCTTCCCTGGTGGCTCAGACAGTAAAGAATCCACCTGCAATTCAGGAGGACTGTGTTCAATTCCTGGGTTGTGAAGATCCCCTAGAGAAGATAATGGCTACCCACCCAGTATTCCTGCCTGGAAAATTCCATGAACAGAGGAATCTGGGGGCGGCAGGTGGGCTACAGTCCATGGGGTTGCAGAGAGTCAGCCATGACTGAGCAATTAACACTTTCACTTAACTATATGGTTTAAAATGGTCAAAATGGTGAGCTTTATGTTATGAATATTTTACAGTTTTAAAAATAAATGTTTAATTCATGGAGGAGGTTTTTATAATTCCTCACTTTAACTGACTTAAAAATTAATCAAATGATTATTGATCTCCATCATGATTGATGAATAGGCTTCTATTACATCAGTTTTTTAACTATCTTTCGTCTCCAGCAGACAAGCAGCCACAATGAGTGGGGACTATTTCTTTCATCACTTCTCACAGACTCTCCAGAACATATCACATTTCCTGGAATACACTGAGTGATCAATAAACATTTGTTGAATGAATGAATGCTACCATTTTACTGCTAAGGAAACAGAAGTTTATAAAAGCCCATACTAGACAAGCTAGATAGTGGCAATGATGGGAAAAGATTTCAAACTAACCAAAACTATATCTGATTTTTTTTCAAGAAATAAATTAATATGAATTAAAATTCTATTACATTCCAAGACTGTGGTTGAAGTTGACAATACAAAGATGAGTTATATCCAGTTCCTGCTATCAACATGATTTTGTGCTTCAAGACAAGGATATTAAACACCCACAGCAAGAAATGTCTCATGTAAACCTCAAGGAACAAGGCTGGCAGGTGGGTTGCTTAAGAAATTACTGCAAACTTAAATATAGTCTCTGAAAAGGAAAGAGTCCAGCCTGGGTGCAAAACGGAATAATTGCGGGTCCAGGCAGCTCAGTCAGTAACTCATCATCTCGCTTTGGCAGCTTCTAACTTCACTTCTCTGCATTTCAGTTCCACATCTGTAAACAATCTCCTGAGTTAAATCTCTCTATTTAGCATCTACAGACTCTCAGAAACCTTAACAGTCCTTGAGAGCCTGACTTGTATTCTCAAAGTCTCAGAGAGGAGCATTTTGGGAAAGGGAACAAAAAAAAACCATCTGAGGTCTCCATTATCCCAATGGAAACAGCCCCAAACCATAAGCCCCACAGTCCAGCGACATCCAGCACCGTGTTTCCTGCTTAAGTCAGTACCTGCTAATCTTATGGCTAAGCTGTCACAGCAAGTGATGCATGCGGAAAAGAGCCTTCTGGGGAAAGGGCCAAAAATCCTCTCTTCCCAGCCAAAGAAATCAAAAGAAGTGACTGCCTCATTCAACTCTCAGGGTCCTAGTGAGAAGGAATTGTTTCAAGCTAGGGAAATAAGTCTATCTTCATCTTTGCATGTTCTCAAGGATGTTCTGTGCCTTATGAAAACAGTCCAGAAAAATCAAGGGACACCATGAGCACTTGCTTAATTCATCACTGCTCTTCATGATTGAATTCAAGTCAAACATTCTCCTGATCCTGCTCCATCCTCATTTGTATCAAATACCCTTAATCTGTGCTCTCAGAATCCAGATATAAAGCTTTATCACAATCCTAACTATTCACAAATTTCTTTAGTGTCATATCCTAGCTACCCAGTGAGCACCTTGAGTACAGGCACACACTATGCCTGGCATGTTTTTATTGTATTCTCCACGTTAACTAGGACTTCCCAGGTGGCTCAGTGGTAAAGGATCCGCCTACCAGTGCAGGAGATGCAGATTCGATCCCTGGGTCTGGAAGATGCCCTGGAGCAGGAAATGACCGTCTGTTCCAGTATTCTTGTGAGAAAAATCCCATGGACAGAGGAGCCTGGAGGGCTACAGTCCACAGGGTCCCAAAGAGTCAGACACAGCTTAGCAACTGCGCATGCACACACACATACCATGATAACTAGCGTGGCACAAAATTTATAAAAAATACATTGAATAAAGGAATTGCCTATTTGCCTATCTGTCTACTCCACTGGATTATAAACTTTTTGAAGACAGAGTATTATCTTGCTCGTTGTTTACATTTTTTCAAAAGCATACATGTATTCCATTTTAAATAAAGTTCAATAATGGACAAAAAGAATGTATGGTGATAGAAGTCAAAATAGTGGGGCTATGGGAGCAGAATCTAAAGAGAGCACAGCGGAACTTTCTGGGATGATGGGTATATACTTCATCTTGATCCAGATTGATGATACATAGGTGCACATATACAAGTGTATACATTCATCAAACTGTGCACTTAACACATTACATTTCACCATAGGTAAATCACGCTTCTAAAAGTTAAAGGAAGAAAAGAAAAAAAACTACAGCATTTTAGTAAAAATGCCTAGAACCAGGTACTGGGGAGAAAGTAGTAAATAAAACAATGTGTGATAAAGAGTAAAATCAATAACATACTTCAATTTCAAGCTTCTTTTGACCAAAGTAAAATAGTGACACAATTTGAACAGCAACCTTGCAGAAACACTCCTTGTTGACTTCCAGTTTTTATCACAGCTTAATATCTTTATTAATACATGTGCAGTAAGAGTTCATTGTAACAAATACAGAAACTCAAAATATCATTTTTATATTTAGTTCAGTTCAGTTGCTCAGTCGTGTCCGACTCTCTGCGACCCCATGAATTGCAGCACGCCAGGCCTCCCTGTCCATCACCAACTCCTGGAGTTCACTCAGACTCACGTCCATTGAGTCAGTGATGCCATCCAGCCATCTCATCGTCTGTCGTCCCCTTCTCCTCCTGCCCCCAATCCCTCCCAGCATCAGAGTCTTTTCCAATGAGTCAACTCTTCACATGAGGTGGACAAAGTACTGGAGTTTCCGCTTCAGCATCATTCCTTCCAAAGAAATCCCAGGGCTGATCTCCATCAGAATGGACTGGTTGGATCTCCCTGCAGTCCAAGGGACTCTCAAGAGTCTTCTCTAACACCACAGATCAAAAGCATCAATTCTGCTTTTGGCAGGGTAGATTCAAACAGAAGTTATTGCAGACGTGTCCTGTGTGAACATAAGTCATGGTACTTCATTCAGTAGATTATGAGTCTCCAGTGCTTGGAACAGCACCGGTTCACAGGAGGCACTTGGAAATATTTACTGCATAAGTGAAGGCATAGGGTATGTGCCTTATAAACAGTGACCAGGTTACAACTGTGTGAGCTAATAAGGAGGGACCAAGGCAATGAAGAAACTTCATGGTGTGGCTTCTCTCCAAAGGCTCCATCTTCACAGGAACACTCAGAGCCTCCTGCCCTCACTGCACAGCCCTCTCTGCATCACTGAGAGGGAGAATCACAGAGCTATGATTAATGATCTTGGATAAGGCATCAGACCGCACCACTGAGAGGAGATATGCCAGGCCTGGGGACAGCACATCGAGAAGGGCAGAGAGTAAGGTTTCAGTGCCTGGAGCCATGAGAAGCGATCTTAGGAGTCCTTCTGCCAGCCCCCTGGACTCTGTCTGGAAAGTCTCCAAAAGTACTGTGTGGCCCTACGTCTGTTGTGAGATTAGGTATCTAAGGCCCCAGAGGGTGATATGACTTCCTAAATCCACATGGTCAGTGACAGCCAAGCCAAGAACTGGAAGTTGGTTCTTCTGATGCTCGATCTGATGAGAAAATGGAGGCCAGAGAGAGATTACCGCGTGCATACTATTCTCTGGGTAAATGGGAAAACGGAGACTTACCCAGACATCACTGAAGGGAGGCCATGGATGAGACTGTATCCTGAGTGTAAGAAGAAGAGGAATGTTGGAAATCCCAAAGGCATTCTGATCTGACTTGTCAATTCCATCTGAAACTCACCTGGAGTGCCTCATTGCTGTGGTAGTTTCCGGAGCCTGGCTGAAGAACTAGAAATTCACTATGTAAAATGGGTGAAAGAGTCAAGGACCAGTTAGGGCAACGTTGGCACGAGGGGCCATAGCCCAGCTGCCTGTCATCCTCTCACTCTGCACAGCCAGGTCAGAACCTCTGGAAAGCTGTGGTCTAGAGCCAGCCTCCATCTTCTATGGGAGCAGGAACTGAAGCCAAGAGAGGGACTCGGTGATGGTCACACAGTGTTAGTGACAGGGCCAGGACTGGAACCAAACATTCTGGCTCCCTGTGAAGGACTCTGCTTTTATTTATTTATTGCTGCTGCTGCTAAGTCGCTTCAGTTGTGTCCGACTCTGTGCGACCCCGTAGATGGCAGCCCACCAGGCTCCGCCGTCCCTGGGATTCTCCAGGCAAGAACACTGGAGTGGGTTGCCATTTCCTTCTCCAATGCATGAAAGTGAAAAGTGAAAGGGAAGTTGCTCAGTCGTGTCTGACTCTTAGCGACCCCATGGACTGCAGCCTACCATGCTCCTCCATCCATGGGATTTTCCAGGCAAGAGTACTGGAGTGGGGTGCCATTGCCTTCTCCATTTATTTATTTATTAGTTTGTTTGTTTTTATTTTTGACTGTGCTGGGCTTTCTCTAGTTGCGGTGCATGAGTTTCTCATTGCGGTGGCTTCTCTGCTTGTGGAGCACAGGCTAATTCAGTTCAAGGACTCAGTAGTTATGGTGCATGGGCTTAGTTGCCCTGTGGCATGTGGAATCTTCCCAGACCAGAGATGGAATGTATGGACCCTGTAGTGGCAGGATTCCTAACCACTGGACCACCAGGGAAGTTCTGTTTTTTTTTAAGGAAAAATATTGCAAGTGATATGTACTTACGATTATAAATTCAAACACTAAAGAAAAAATAGAGTAAAAAATGAAAGTTAAAAAAAAAAAAGCATCAATTCTTCGGCACTCAACTTTCTTCACAGTCCAACTCTCACATCCATACATGACCACTGGGAAAACCATAGCCTTGACTAGATGGACCTTTGTTGGCAAAGTTATGTCTCTGCTTTTGAATATACTATCTAGGTTGGTCATAACTTTCCTTCCAAGGAGTAAGCATCTTTTAATTTCATGGCTGCAATCACCATCTGCAGTGATTTTGGAGCCCAAAAAAATAAAGTCTGACACTGTTTCCACTGTTTCCCCATCTATTTCCCATAAAGTGATGGGACCGGATGCCATGATCTTCGTTTTCTGAATGTTGAGCTTTAAGCCAACTTTTTCACTCTCCACTTTCACTTTCATCAAGAGGCTTTTTCAGTTCATCTTCACTTTCTGCCCTAAGGGTGGTGTCATCTGCATATCTGAGGTTATTGATATTTCTCCCGGCAATCTTGATTCCAGCTTATATTACTGCTACTTAACTCAGACACTGGCTTACAGTCAAGACAGGCTTGTGGAACAAATTCACATTAAAATAAACAAATTCCCACACTTTACCTCCCATCTCCCTTGTGCAAATTCGCTTTGAAGATGTCCATTAATATCTCTTTGAATAGAAGCCTTTTACGCACACATATACCAGGCTGAAGAAATTCAGGACCTGCATGGCATGGCACTGATTGCTAGGCAAGTGGGCGTCTGCAGTTGGGACAACTGGACATAAGTTCTTATAATCTGGGGGTTTGTTTTAAATCCCATGGCTTAACTTTCTCCTGTATTCTATACCCTTCTATAACATTCTTTCTTCTCATGTAGCAGAAAGTTCAATGCCCTGTAATTCAAGACTATGGAGTTCTAGTCCTAATTCTGCTAGGAACTCTGTGAACTGGGCATGTCATTCAGACAATCTTAAAATAAAAGGATTAACTAGCATACCTCTGAGGCTTCTTCCAGGAAATTTAACATGTTATGAAGCTGTAACACAGGTCAAGCCCATGAACATGTGAATAACATTAAACAACTCTTCTGGATTATTCATCCCTTCTCACTTTTTCTCCATAGGGTCAACTACTCAGAGGCAAAGAGATGCATATTTGGAGTTATTACTAGAGACATGTACTCAGAAAATGTATTGAGGTGCTTTCCTATTTCTTGAAGAACCCCCTTCCTATATTATAGACTGATCAGAACAGTTGGTGGTATTATAAATGAGGTCCTCAAACTCGCAGAGTATACAGTCTCAGCTAAGACATTCCCAGCTCTGAAAAGCAGAAAACCTGAGGTCCACTGACTTCTGCTGTCGTCTAATTCAAATATTGCCCTGATGACTAGAGAACATTTCCTACTTCTTGCCAATAAGATTCCCTTTGGCACTGTGTGGTTTCGGGTCTGCTCCCATGGAAGTCCAAGGTACGGCTGCATGCATTCTTTTGAGATTCTCTAGTTATTTTTCTCTAAGAAAAGCATCCAAGTGATACATTGAAAGTACAACTAATCTCCCAGAGCCACATAACAGATCTCAAGTGAAATGAGAAACTCAATAGCTCATTCAAGGTAGCTCATTTTTACCTTCTATGGTAAAATCACCTATTCAGTTCCAAGCCCTAATAACTGGGAAAGAAATATCCATCCAAGACAATCACTTTTGAGTCCACTGTACTATGGCCCTATACATAGACCAATAATAAATATATTTTTAAGTTAACAGAGGCCTGTATCCATCTGCCACCTTTCCTGTACACACACACAGACGCACATGCACACACCTTTTGTATTCAACGTATGCACAAGAGGAGTAAATTTATTCCGAATATTACTTTAAATACACATGGATTGACAAGCTGTTTATCCAGTCAGTCTACAGCCTTCAGATGAGAAATTGAGGTGACTTTTTTTTTCCAGCCTGGGCATTTCTTCAAGCAGGCTCATCTCAGCAAGCAGAAATGTGTATTGCACTTTTAAATATTGAACAGTAACTACCAACCATGAAATGGGTCACTGGTTCCACTCTTGATTTGCAGGAACACCACGTCTTACATTTACAGTATTTTGTAAGTGATTCTAAAGACAAACCTCAAGGTATAGGGCAAGAGCAAGCAGTGTGCTGCATGTGAGTCTCTTGCAAACACTGTTCCCTCTCTTTGAGGTTGGAATGGGCAATCTGCTGAACAACACCCTGCATTAGCCACTCATCTGAAATAGAGTGTCTGAAATTTGACCTTGGTTCACCTGGTACTCTGGTTACAATGAAGATACTGACTCAAGGTCTGGGATAGGGCCTTCCCACAAGCTCCCAAGTGTTGCTGCTGTTTCTCAGACCACATTCGAGTAGGAAGGACCTCAAACAAACCCATCAACCCTCTCGTTCCAACAATGACTGTGTTTCCTTGTTACAGTGAGAAGAAGTAGGAAGGATCTGGTAAATATATAAAGGCTTTTTGCTTTCTCAAAATAGACTTCAAATAAAGTCTCTCCTATCATTATGTTCTAGTTTCTTCTGTTATAAACATCAAAACATTATTGGGAAATAAATCATAAGTCCCTGAAGTGATACAGTCAAAATACACAGAGGAAATATAAAGGATTGATATGTATTTAGAATCACCGACCTCAGAACAGGGAAGGACTTCAGTGTAAACCTGGTCAAATCCAAGTATCCCAAGCAGGGTTCTCAGAGTAGAGGAGGGTGAATAGAGTCCTCACTTGAGTTGGAGGCAGAGCTAAAAATAGAGCCCAATTATCCTCACACCTACAAAGAAGTACTTGGCTTATTTTGAGTTCACAGTATTTTTATTATTATATTATTAAAAAGAGAGGGTACAATATAATTCAATTATTTCAATTATTTTATCTCTTTTCACTGTATTCCTTGAGATAAGGCTACAATAAGCAAACATACCCCCATTTTAAAAACTGAGGAATCGAGATTGTAACAAAGGGACTCCCTGCTGTTCCAATGGCTCAGACTCTATGACCCCAGAGCAGGGGGCCTGGGTTCGATCCCTGGGATCCCACAGACTGCATGTGCAATGTAGACTGAAGATCCTACATGCAGCAACCAAGACCTGGTACAGCCAAATAAACAGTAACAAAAAAAAAAAAAAAAAAACCTATACCAAGAGTATATAATTTATATATACACTTGAGAACACACACACACACACTTGCCTGGACAAAGCTACAATTAGTTTCTTCCAAACAGAACTCTGATCTGTCATTAAGCCAAACTCACTCCTAGTTTCATGTTTTATATAAACAAAATGTGACAGAGAAAACAATGTGCTGTGGTTTTGTTATTCTTCCCTTTGTTTCCTTTCTTTCCAAGTTCGCCCAGCGTGCAGGCATTGATCTTCTTCTCATATAGTGTTATAGTGTGCTTTTTTTTCTTTTCATCAAAACAATTAGTTGCAGCTCAGAAGATATAATTCTACCAGCACATCACAGAGAATCCTGTTTCCTGCCTGCTTTAATGAAGTCAGGCATCGTGGGAAGCTGAGACACTAGGGAAAAGAACATGCTGTAAAGTATAATTGCTTTCGAGAAGAAAGACCTTCCCTTGTGAATCCATTTTGGATTAAACAGTGTAATTTTTCTTTCTTTCTCTTTTTATTTTCTGGCCCTTCTTTAAGGATATTTTATGCAATGCCCTACACTTGGGTACAAGATTTTCCAGCTTTCAGGGGTGTTAACGCAGAAGATGGGCTAAAATCAAAGATTAATTTTCAGCTGTTTGCCCTCCATCCCAAGACTGCTTTTCAAATACCTTTTTTTTTTTTTTTTGCTAATGTCTTCATGTTGAATCATTACTATGACCGTTAGGCTATCCCCATCTCATCTTGACCACACCTACCGCCTCCAACGCCTACTCAGTGCTTCCGCGTCTGTTCATGTGCTCCAGCCCCACTGGCCTTCTTCGAGTGTGTCAGTCATGTTTCTGCCAGGAGATGCTTGCCTTCACTGATCCTTCTGCCCGGGATGCTCTTCCCTTCCACGCCCCTGCATCACTAGTCAACGCTACCTCCTTAGAGAAGCCTTCAAACTGAAGGCAGGCCTGTCACGTTCACTCACAGTGCTCTGCTCTCATCCTTACACAGCATGGACCACTATTGAGTACTTCTGTGATTCATTTAATTTTCTGTCTGTCACAAAATGTAACCTCCAGGAGATCAGGGACCATTTCAACTGTGATCATCACTGTATTCTGAACATCACTTGGCACACAGAAAGTGCATAATAAATGCCTGCCAAATGATTGATATGCAAGTAAATCAATCATAGGGTACATATCTAGAATCACAGAATCTTAGAAAAAGAATTAAAAATTAATATAATCTATTCATTTAATCTATACAAGTATAAAATAAACTCCAGAAGTTGAGAAGGTCTCAGAACCCACTGCAAAGGAGAGATTATTCATTAATTTTTCTTCAGCAAACTGTTGTCAGGTACCAGGCACTGTACAAGACTCCTCTGAGTCAAATCATGGGAAAGACAGATGTGGTCTTTGCCATGATGGCCCTCAGACTAAGAGGCACGGAAAAGGGAGAGTGGGGACCAATACTAGGATAGCTGGGGGAAGCATTATTCTCCCTACCCGGAACACAGTATAAAACTTTAGAGTCTCAGAGGTAAAGAAAATTGTACAGCTATCTAAAACAAGACAGAATATAAAAATGAAGGCAATAGGTGGTGTCAATCACAGAACATCTATCAGCGTTCCATTGTTCTGTGGCTTAGAGAAGCACAAAGCCATCAGAACAGATACTAAAATAAAACTGAACTGTCAGTGCCATCTCTTGGAGAAGTGTCCCGCTACCACGGTTGAGCAGGACCCTTCCTGCTTAGGGACTCACAATAATCATGATTGCCCCAGAATTCACAAGGGCCAGATGAGCAAAGCTATATGCAAGATAAACAACCTAGACTATGGTTTTATTCTTCCTAAAATGATTATTAAGGAGTTCCCAGGGAGAAGAAGATAAACCGAACTGTGTGAAAGAAAGTTTTATCATTAAGAAGGTGCTGCAAACCCTCAGTCAGCACTACTGAAGTGGCAAATTTCTAGGGACCCATGTATAAAAAGGATTATGCAATAGATAATTACACTCTAGTGGGTATAACTTAATCATAACATAATTAGTGGCAGGAAAATAAAAAATATTTCACATAAGCATTAAAATCTGCCAACTTAAACAAATCTTGCTCATTGGCACATATCATAAGCAGAGGCTTAATCATAGTACAGTCTTGATTTCTGGTCCTCCTTAGAAGCCATAAGTACAGCCTCTTAATTATTATCAATGACCCGGGGGATCAAACGGGTAGACTTTGCTGAAAACCTACTGAATATCATATATTTATAATAAATTTAGAGCCTGATGGTTAATCTAGGTTATTCTGGACAAATGTGCTTGACTTTTCTGAGGCTAAAGGGAGAAAAAGAAGACTATTACTATGTTTCAGTTACTCAAGTCTCAAGAGAATTTATTTTCCTTATTGAAGTGTTGAAAATGTTTCATCCACCCTATAAATCCAAAAGGCATGGGCCTTGGTTTAAGGAGCTACCAATCCAAAATAAACAAGCAACAACAAAAAAAAAAGTTTCTCCTCTCTAGCTGTGTCTGTATAACAAACTACCAACCTCAAAAATAATCAGTGAATTATATGAACAAGGCAAGCTTGTTCTACAGGCACAAGAAGTGAAGTTGAGCAAATCTGTGTGTTTTTCCATTAGCATTGGGACAAGTGTACACTTTCCATAAAATTCCTATCAATTTCAAAGGCCTAAATCGTAATGCCACAGATCAACCCAGGATAGACTATTCAATTCTTTACATGCAGAGCAGTCTTCCTTACATAACACAGTATAAGTTCATCGGTTTCCCCACTACGTAGGCTAGAAGATGCCAAATTTTCTATCAAGGCCCAGAAAGTAAATATTTAAGACTTGAGGATCACATATGATCTCTGTCACACCTTCTTCTTTTTTGTTTGGTTTGGTTTTTACAACTGTCTAAAAAATTAAAAATGATCAGTCTGTCCACTGTACAAAAACACCAACTACCAGGGCTTACGAACCCCCAGACTTACCCCCACACCCAAGTATAATAGGAATGTACAGTCCAAACAAAGCATGTAAGAAATGACTTTTCTTTCATTTTGAAGATGTTCTGTTCCCTTTACAGAAATTTTACTTTGTTATTGCAGAAAGAATAACTTTTAGAAATATATTATGTCTTTTCACTCCTGCTGGATTGGTTGAAGTAGCACTAGTTGATAAAAGTAATAAACCAAAAAATATCAAGTAGTTACTCAAAAGACAAGCTTATTTTTGAACCAACAAGAGGATGGGCAAGGATTATCTGCTCCATATGGTCATGCAGGAACCCAAGCTGACAGAATAGTAGCTGACAGTAGTAGTATTGACACAATACTCTCAAGGTCACCACTGATGTTGACTTCCAGCTGGTGGGCAGGAGACAGGAGAGAGCACAGAGAAAGCATGTCCATAATAAACAGTGTCAACCTAGAACGGACATGCAAAGCTCCCTTCACATTTCATTGGTTAGAACCAGTCACATGGCCACAGATGCAGAGATAACCAAGAAATATGGCTGTGAATCCAACATGAACTTTCCAGAAAAAACTCGGCACTACCGAAGGCAAGTGCAAATGTTGGTGGAGACAGTTCTCTGCCCCACTTGAGACTCCTAATTGCTTCCAACTCCCCCAAGGAGCTCTGCCCTTCAACAAATTATAGCCAAAGCATTTGCAATGCTTCTAGGAGTAGGCAGACAGGCCAAGAATAAGGAACCCATTGCTTAATTTTTGTTTAATCAAAGTAGACATCAATGGATGACCCATAATTAAACAATATTCCTGAAAGCAAGGCTTCAAAGAAAAGAATTTCTAAGAACTCTGAAAGCTGGGTTTTTCCATAATACAAAGCAAAGCATCAAGATGTGACTGAAGAATAGATAAAGAGCAGGAAGGTGAGAGGCTCTGACATAAAGACCGTTTTCTGCCACAGGTAAAGGAAAAGTCTTTCCCAGCCTGGGAGATGGGGGTGGGAATGGGCTGGAGGAACCAAGAGAACTTTAGAGAGAATAAGAGAAGGGTTAAAATGCTGCTTCTGTAATCAACTTGGCTTCGAACCTCCTGGTTGTTGGCCTAGAGCGGGGAAGCAAGCCAATCTGAGGCACTCATAGAGGATCTGATTAAAAAAAAAAAAAAATGGAATAAGCAGACAGAGGGACTGTCTTCCATTTCTTTGGCAGCAAACTGCTTGTGACTTAGGAGATTTAGTAGCTCCCACATATTCCAGTGAGGGAAAAATAAGGACTAAATATCTATCAGATATCAGAACAAAGAAGATGC
The DNA here is from genome assembly GCF_001704415.2 of Capra hircus. NCBI lineage: Eukaryota > Metazoa > Chordata > Mammalia > Artiodactyla > Bovidae > Capra > Capra hircus. The sequence continues at coordinate 9,733,462 of NC_030817.1, forward strand.
AGAGTTCATGAAATCTGATCGTCTGTAGCAGCTATCAGAATGTGACAGAAAACGAGGAGGAGCAGATTCATTCCCATCAGTGGTCAGCAAGAATCCAGGAGCAGCTGTGCTAACTAGAGGTACCTCTCCCCACCGGGATACTGGGCCATAGCTTTCCCTAGCACCCAATGGCATCAAGAGAAGGATAAAAGTCAAGTAGGGAAGAAGAATAGAAGCTTGAAGTTCTGAGCCACACCTCAAGAGGCAAGAAGCTTCAAACTGGGCAGTGGCTGAAATAACAAGCTGACATCAGACTACAAGTTCGGCTAGATTGGACTGAATGTACCAGAACACCATAAAATAAGTCGGCAGCTTGAAGGAACGTTGAGAGTGAAACGGAGTTGAGTTATAGAAAACTACGAAGTTATAGTTCTGTGCCCCGAGCGGTAATGTGTAAATTTATATCTGATCTACCATGTTTATTTTCATTCACCTGTCTTATTCCCACTAGAGCTGAAGGCAATATGTCAAAACACTTTTACCTACTCCAGGGAAGAGTACTTGAAGTGCAATCTCAGGATATTAGATGTGGAAGAGATCTTCATAATAATGTTAAGATTTTATGTGGTTGTTATAAAGACACGCTTCACCATCAGACAGACCAGGGTGCAAATCCTGTCTGTGCTGGGTGGTGGCCGCAGGACCCTGGACTCCTTGCTGAGGCACTCATCGGTTCTTTCCTTTATAAAACAGGACTAACATGTGCTCCACAAGACTGCTGTCAGCTGAGTGAGGATGTGTATGAAATACACTTGCCTCAGGACCTGGCATGGGATGAAGGCTCAAAATATGACAGCCGAAGGCCATCCAGCCCCACACTGTCAGACAGGGAAACACGGAGTCAACAGTGTCAGTGGGTCATCAGGAAACAGAAACCAATATTAAAAGCAATAAGTGTATTTTTCTCAGGTTGAAACAGAGTATTCCTTTTCAGTAAACAAGTCAGAGGGCTGTCTTATAATCATTTTATTTTCCCCATCAGGATCATCTCCAGGGGCAGGAAATCCAATTCATAACCAATAACTGGCAAAAAGAAGCAATTATATTAAACATAGACCATGAATGTGTTTTAGGTTTAATGCCAAGATAAAGCTATAACATTGTACTTGCTAGTCACGGATTTTTTTTTTTTTTTTAGTACTTTGGTTGAAACTTTGCAAGGCTTACTATTAAGTACGCCAAGCATGAACAAGCTGAACATTCGAGACAGAGTTAGCCTTCAGCCCTCGACAAGAACCGCACCTTTTCACAGGCACACTTTAAAGAGGAGCAATGGTAACCAGCAGCAGGTGGCGGCAATGCTAACAGCTAACCTGCTTTATCAAGCACCTGCTATGTGGCAGCGCCACAGTAAGCATTTCAGCAGGCATTAGCTCTTTTTATACTTAATATAACTCTGTGAAGGATGTACTGGTATCATTTCCATTCTCAGACAAGGAATCTCTGAGAAGTGGCCAGCTTACATGGTTCATTAGAAGCCAGGGTTTTAACTAGGAACCAACTCAAAGCTGGTCTTGATTTCCTTCTTCAGATCCTGGGTAATTTTCTCTGTATTCTCAAGTGAAAGTTGACAGTGCCTTTCCTGTTTCCCTCCAAATCTTTGCTTACTAAAAGCATTTTGTTTCCTCTCCTTTGAGGTGTCATTTATTCCATTTTTTATTAATGTTTACTGTTGGATGAGCAAAGAGGAACTATCACCATCTCTGAGGAGTGGAAACACAACTATCCTTTTCCACCGTGACTATAAAGCCAGTCTTCTGCAACAAGCAGTGTGGCCACAGTCAGACAGCCTGGAAATAGCAATGGAGATTAGAACCCATGCCTTTAAAGACCTCATTGCTGTGGTTATTCAGTCGCTCAGTCACGTACGATTCTTTGCAACCCCATGGACTGCAGCACGCCAGGCTTCCCTGTCATTCACCATCTCCTGGACTTGCTCAAACTCTTGTCCATTGAGTCAGTGATGCCATCCAACCATCTCATCTTCTGTCATCCCCTTCTCCCGCCTTCAATCTTTCCCAGCATCAGGGTCTTTTCTAATGAGTCAGTTATTCGCATCTGTTGGCCAAAGTATTGGAACTTCAGCTTCAGATTCAGTCCTTCCAATGAATATTCAGGTCTGATTTCCTTTAGGACTGACTGGTTGGGACTCTCAAGAATCTTCTCCAGCACCACAATGGGAAAGCATCCGTTCTTTGGTGTTTGGTCCAATTCTCACATTCATACATGACTACTGGGAACACCATAGCTTTGACTATACAGATCTCTGTCAGCAAAGCAATGTCTCTGATTTTTAATATACTGTCTAGGCTTGGATTGGATGTCCAAGGATGCACTGTCCCAAAATGCCATAAAAATACAAACCTGTTAAGATGGGTTACCAACTGGGTGTAGGTCAGGGATGACATTATTTCCTGATGCAGGACTGAATGCCAAAATCCGTGGCAAAATTAAAATAAGAGACTCTTGGATGAGAGTTTCTGTACTAGTAATTGACCTAGTTCTTGAAGTGCTCTTAAAGCATCATTTCCTTTGTTTCCATGTCCTGGAAAACACTCTCCATGGTGATCACATGCAGGTAATATGACAGTACCCTTTTTATCCCATCAGTACCTTTGCTTTTCATTTTGCCCTCTTCCTAATGACATCATTTTTCTTCCTTTTTTCCCATTAGTTCTCAATGTTGGTTGATGAGCTTTTGTCCAAGATAAACTGTAGCCACCTCTCAATAGTAAAAGTATGATCACTTTTCTCCACAGTAAGTCAACCTCTCAGCCTCTAGAACACTTTCATCTCAGCATCTGTCAAGTGCCTCTTCCCTTCTTAGGATAGATACCTGTAACACTCAGGTTGAGGGTGAATGAAAAGAAACTAATCAGAGTTACAGGCACTGAAAAACTAGAAGGAGTCTTAACTATCAATAGCTTTTATCCTCTCAACCCACATTCAGCTGACAGTGAATTTTTAATATGTACTGAGCTAGTGGGTTAATGACATTACCTCATTTAATTTCATATAATCCTCACCAAAATCCTGTGAGATACTTTCATTCCCATTAGAGAGAAAGGAAACAAAACTTGGAGATGCTAATTGCTTGTCAAATAGCTAAGCAGTAACAACACTATGTCAGTACTGAAGGCCATTCTCTCCCAGGTCATGGAATCAATTTGTTTCAAGTGCAGATCAATCATACTACATTGTCCATAAAACCCACAGCACATTACCCAGCAAAATGAATCAACAACAGGCTGAAAACTGAATGAATACTAAGATAAAATGCTAAATGCCCAGGGTAATATGCTTCGAAAAGTCTAACTGAAAGAAAAACAACCAAAAAGAAAACCCTTTTGGTATATATGGTTTCCATAATGGTTGTGCTTCATTTCTGACAGCGAAGGGTGGTGAGAAACGCTTCTCCCCAGATATTCTTTAAACAGAAAACCCTAAAGTTGGATTTTGCTTGTTGCAATGGTGCAAATGACGTGATAGAGAAAAGACACTGATAAATAATTCACAAACAAGAATGCTTCACTGATCAGATTGGGATGAAAATGTATTTGAAAGCCCACAAAGACCATTCTTAACAGAAATTATTTGCACTTCTGGGTCGCTGTCGTCTTCTTTTCCGCCTGCTATTAGTTTGATTTTGGCTTGACAGTCACCACGGCACAGAAATGTAGCAGCAAACACAATGAAAAGCCTTTCCATGTGATTATTTTCGAAAGTAATAAGACATGTGCGACCTGGAAAACTAGCCCTTCCAACATGTCAGGAAAGGAGCGTGGATGATTGTGTTTTAAAAAGCAGCCTCCAGCTTCACACAGCGTGGAAGTCCAGAGGCAACATTCCAGGCATCTACGGTGGACGTCTGCTGCCATCTACTGCTGTGTGGTGGGAGAGGAACATGTGTTTCTGGATAGCCTCAAATAAAGGTAAGAAAATTGAGAGTTGGCAGGTGCGGGGGGAAACATTCTTTTTATTAAGTAAGAAAATCCCTGTTGAGAGGAATTTCTGCAGCCAGTAACAGAACCATCCACATGTAAGTTGTGTTGCTGTTCAGTCGCTCAGTCGTGTCCAACTCTTTGCGACCCCACGGACTGCAGCACGCCAGGCCTCCCTGTCTATCACCAACTCCCGGAGTTCACCCAAATTCATGTCCACTGAGTCGGTGATGCCATCCAACCATCTTGTCCTCTGTCGTTCCCTTCTCCTCCTGCCTTCAATCTTTCCCAGCATCAGTAGCTTTTGCAATGAGCTGGCTCTTTGCATCAGGTGGTCAAAGCATTGGAGCTTCAGCATTAGTTCTTACAATGAATATTCAGAGTTCATTTAGGATTGACCGGTTTGATCTCCTTACAGTCCAAGGGACTCTCAATATTTAATAATATTAATTTTTTAAAAAATGTTTAATAGCAACCCTTGTCCATAAGCTAGGAATTCCATCCATAAATAGAGATGCCACTCTCCTGTCGCTTCTTCAACCATAGTATGTCTGAATACAACCAAATTCACATCGCCCTTTTGAAGCTTAAAACTGAGGAGGAATAGCATAACAGTTTGGTTACTCATATGAACTTCTGATGTCAGAACCACCTCCGAACATTAGCTGCCTGGAAATTTAGGCAAGTTAAGAAATCCTTCAAACATTATTTTTCTTATATGGAAAATGAGAAGCAATCATATGCCCTTCATAGTGTCACTAAATCTTTTATTTAATGTTCATTTACTGAGACTCTGGCATGAGGATTCAATGTGATAATATAGATAAAGAAAGTTCCTTGGAAAATACAGCATTGGCCAAAAAGTTCATTCAGGTTTTTTCATACAATCTTACTGACCCAGATAAGCTCTCAATAAAGGCCAAGTGTCATCCCTTCTTAAGGCTTCCCTGGCAGCTCAGTGGTAAAGAATACACCTGCCAATACAGGAGACCTGGGTTCGATCCCTGGGTCAGGACGATCCCCTGGAGAAGGAAATGGCAACCCACTCCAGTATCCTTGCCTGGAAAACTCCATGGAGAGAGGAACCTGGTGGGCTACAGTCCATGGGGTTGCAAAGAGTTGGACACGACTTAGGGACTAAACGACAGCAACATCCCTTCTTAATACTATCATTGCTTACTTGCCTTCACGTGGCAGTCGTGAATGACTCCAAATTGTGGTAATGGTGGGGGGAGGGGTGAACCACCCAGAACAATCTTACAGGTCGTAAGTTTCTCTAAGAAATCCAGAATTAAAAATCACCTTTTTTGTGCCTCGGGGAAGACCATAACAAGAAGGAAGGATGGCAAGGCCAAAAGAGAAAGACAGCTACATGAATCAGGAAACCTCTGCACTGCTTTGCTCGAGATGAATGGTAGAAAATATTCCAACTCTCGCCCAGTAATCACGGCAGTCTGAAAGATGATGAAATGATTCTCTAAGACTGAGAAATCCGAAGGAGTAAATGCATGTGGGGATTTTGAATGATTATGTTCAGATTATTTCATTTGGTCACGTAGTTGTTTTACGAGCAACAATTGTGATTTTGACAGATACACAGATCCAGGGAAAATTGAAACTTATGTTCTTGGAAAGGAGAGGGGAAATAGAAAAAGGACCACTTTCCGCTGAATGTCAACAGATGATCTATGTAGATGTGTGATATTTTTAAGCGCTTACTTTCTTAGCCTTATAATCATCACTATTAAGAGGATTTGGGGAAATTATCATGCCACATTCATAAGTCTTCCAACATGTTCAGGATAAATGTTTTAATAAGCTTCAGGAATCTCTTGAAAAAAGTAATAATTGTGCAGGATGCTATGTTGAATGGTCACAAAATTTAATCCTAAATCCTTAGCAAGCCCTTACCTCTCTTAAGCACCTCATTTGAACCAAAGACCACATCACTGCTTTAAAAATACATGTTAAGGGGTAAAGAAACAGTATAACATAGAATGGTATTTAGCAGAGGACCACAGAACAAAGTAGATTAAAGGATGAATTCGGAAACCATCCCAGCTCTGCCGTGAACTGGATGTGCCCCTTGTCAAGCTATATAATCCCCTGGCCCCCCCATTTCCTTCCCTTGCAAAATGGGGGTAAAACAGTACTTTGCTTACAGAGATGGTTTAATGATGAAATGAATTTAATGTATGCAAATCACTTAGAACAGAGCCTGATACGGAGTAAGCACCGTGTGTCAGTTATTATCATAGAAGCAAAGAACACTTGGAATGGAAAGTTTTACTTAAAAACAAAGCTGGTCCTTTAGAATCTTTCTTTATGCTGATGACTTCCAAAGTCATTTGTTTTCATTTTCTGTTTTTAGCAACAGAATTTAAAATAAAATAAAATCATACCCGATTCTAGTGGTAAAGAACTTGCCTGCCAATGCAGAAGACATAAGAGACACACGTTTGATCCCTGGGTCAGGAAGGTCCCCTGGAGAAGGAAATGGCAACCTACTCCAGTATTCTTGCCTGGGAAATCCCATGGACAGAGAAATCTGGCGGGCTACCGTCTGTGGGGTCGCCAAGTTGGACACGACTGAGCACGCATAGGCAAGTCCCAATATACAAAGGGTAAAAGCAGAAAAGAATTCACTGACAGCTGAGTGGCAGCCAGACCACCCCAAGATCCCCTGAGCAGCTCCTGCTGCACCACAGATGAGCCCAGGGGCCCCTCAGAAAACAAGAGCAGCAAGAAAACCATTGATTTTTGTCACCTGCATTTTCCAGCTCAAACTCTTGATCTGAGCAAATGGAACCAGAAATGCCCTTAGAAAGACCTGTGACCGCTTCTCACGCCCAGGCAAGCATCTCACAGTGTCAGGAATCTCTTCCTAGACCCTGGGTGATGAACAGAGTCAACACAGACAGACTGTGCTTGTGAGCGCCTGCGCCAGCAGCAACGCTGGGCTCACCAACTCCAGTGCTTGGTTTAGTGGTCCGCTGCTCGTCTCGTGGATCCACACACCACCAGAGGGAGATGAGATATCGATGAGGTTATCGAATGGTGGAAAATGGGCAAAACTATGCAACTCAGCACGGGCGGTGCAGTCATGGGGGCACTTTCCATAAGTCTTGGTGTGCAGTGGTACAGCCCTAGGTGAGTCAGGTCTGATGGCCTATCAATATTGTGTCTCAGGACGACAGACTCAGTCCCCATTCAGCAGCCTATTCTTACACCGACTACAGTCTTTCACTTTGCAAAGTTATGACGTGGATGATGCTACTCTCTGTGAAGTTGATGGTGGTGGTGGTGCCCTCTAAAAAGTATGGCTTTGAATTTAAGTACAAGCATCGATACTGCCTCCTGAACATGCTTATCCCAACAGGTATTTCTTCTAAATGACACTATTTCAGCATTTGCAAAGAATTACTCTAGCGTGGAGGGAGTAGCTCCCTTTAAATGTTAACAGTGATATATGAAACGGGTTGTCACGTAAGCTTGGTTCCTTAAGTTTAATGATCAAAAATCCATTTCATAGAATCTGTGGAAGATCAATCCCCACCTCAGGTGTTGATTTTCATGGTTTGTTCAACATAGGGAGTGCATCGAAGTTTTAGAATATATCCCAAAGTATCTGTTTTCATCGGGACATCAATGAGCTTTTCCAGTTCTATACATTCCATTATACTACTTGACACGGTGATGCTTCACTAGAAATTTTAAAATTACTCTTCTTTTAAATATGATCCTGAAGGTTGAATGGTAATGTTATTTTGGTTAGAATATATTGAGCTTTTAGGACAAGAGACTCTGCTGTCCTCAGCCAAAATGTTTTCAATTAATAATTATGCAGCTCCTCAAAAACTATTATTTTTCCAGTGACAACATACCAATATACTACCTAAAAAGGGAAAATGACATAGGAAACAATCTGAGAGCCTCTCACAAAAGAAAATGAGGTAGAAAGATAAAACTTGGATGGTTGACTGGATAAGTTTAACCTTATTTTAAAAAAGACCAAGTAATATGAAGTCTAAAATCTCTCCATCATACCCAGCACATGTAGATACAGATCAATAAGTCTGGAAGTTAAATATTTAGATTCTTATAAGAGTAATCCATCACTTATTTTGGCTACTCGGCATATGAACCCCTTTCCATGTTTTGAGAATTCCAAGTTGATTCGTTTTGGTGGACAGCAAAGACCATGCTGGGAAAGACTGAAGGCAGGAGGAGAAGGGGATGACAGAGGATGAGATGGCTAGATGGCATCACCGACTCAATGGACACGCGTTTGAGTAAACTCCGGGAGTTGGTGATGGACAGGGAGGCCTGGCGTGCGCAGTCCATGGGGTCGCAGAGTCGGACATGACTGAGCTACTGAACTAACTGAACTGAACTGAAATGAAAGACCATGTTTAGAAACAGAAGTGCCAGCTGATTGCTTTTCTAACATCCCGTCTCCTAAGACTCAGACATGAAACAGGACTCTTCCACTCAAACACACTCAAGCTTGACTTTGACCCAGTAACTAGAGACACAGAAGAGGGCGTGACAGCTCTCTCTCTGCTCTTGGCAGCATGCTTGCGATGGGTGCAGGGCTGAGAGGCTGGCCCGTACGAGCAGTCACATGAACTCCAGCATCTGGTGTTCAACAGAGAGGACAGAAGTTTGTTCAGCAGATGTATTCTAGGTCGTGCCTGGATCAGAAAGCTTGTCCTAGCTTTCTAAGTCTGTTCTTCTGCTTCCCGGTAGTTCTGTGAGCCACATGATATACTTCAGTTCCACTTTGCTCTGTCTACCAGATTCAGCTTTCCTTGCTTACAGTGAAGAACTATGAATTAATTCCTCAAGTCCTTTGAACCACGGGTTAGCACTCACTTATAAACTCACCAGAATTTTTCAAATTAACCTAAGTTCACTGAGTCAACCACACCTAGCTCCTTAGCTATTAGACTCAGTCTCCCTTTTTAAAGCACCCAACAGCATAGCACCATGTCACCTGGGTATGACGTGCACTAAATCAAAACTGGCCGATTTGTCAAAGGCAATAAGAGAACAACAATTCTCTGTCCTCTCTTTCTCATGTCATTCATGGGAAAATCTCAAGTTCTCTATTCTGAGGCTCCAAATGTGAGAATAAAAGCATGTGTGTTTAGTTGCGTCTGACTCTTTGTGACCCCATAGACTGTAGCCCGCCAGGCTCCTCTGACCATGGAATTTTCCAGGCAAGAATACTAGAGTGGGTTTCCATTTCCCTCTCCAGGGACTCTTCCCAAACCAGGGGTTGAACCTGTGTCTCCTGCATTTCCTGCATGGGCAGGCGGATTCTTTAAGACCACAAGCACCACCTGGAAAGTTCTGAAAGCAGGAGATAATCAACGATCACAGCAGCCTGCAAAACAAGAAAAGCGGAAGCCGCAGAAGCCACAAAGCTTAATAAAATTTAACTTAGCAAAATGATTGTTCTGATAATTTTTTCAAATTATTTGTTCACATTAATCCATCAAATCTGGAATCAAGAATTGGGGAGTGTGAAAGGATCCAGTGGAAGGTACTCAACAAATATTTGATAAACAAATTACGTTTCAAAGCACTTCCATAAAAAATAGCCGAATATAGATCAACAATACCTGCACCCTCCCTTTGAAACTCCATCAGCCATCGTGTTCCTTCCCAGCAGACATTCACATGCTTTCTCCCCTCTTTCCATCCTGAATTATTTAGTAAAGTATGACGATGCAGTCCACATGCAAATCCCAAGCTGCAATGGTCATTATCCACTGACTTTGGTACAGGTTGCAGCTTATAAAGGGTAGATTCTCCATCCTATTTGTATTTGTATTTTTAGAAGTTTCTCCAAGCATTGCCCTGCCTTTCAAAACTGTGTGAATGTCTCTCCTGGGCTGGGGTTATCACACCCTAGGCTCAGGCAGCTGTGAAGGCTAGGCTATGTGAACTAACTGGTCACAGTGAAGAGAGTAAGTGCTACCTTACATCGCCAACCAAACAATGACAAATATTGCATTTTATTTTCCAAAGCATCATCTTTCAAGAAAGCAGTCAAACAAGTAAAAATTGGATATCTCCGCATAAACAATACTTTACCTCCACTTGTCACTGATACTTGCTGCTAACAAATTGGTATAAATGTTTGAGATGCTAAAAAAAAAAAAAAAAACTGGAGTCAGTATGCTGAAACCAGTGAATACATTTTTGAAGAGATGAAATGGGGTTGGTCTTAACATGAGGAAAGACATTCTTAATACAGAGATGGGGGTTTCTCATTATGGTTCCAAATTTTTTTGGAGGTGGATGTGGAGGAAAAACAGGTAACAATAGAACTGAGGTTAGAATTCAAAAGAAACATAAGGCATGGATGTCTTCACCCTCTCCCTGGGGCAAATTTCTTCTATATTACTCATTTGGACACTGCTATAATTTAAGCAACTCAAAAGCAGTTTTAATTATGATTTAGTAGATTAAATTCTGATTTGTTGTTTTCCAGTCACTAAGTCATGTCCGACTCTCTGCGATCCCATAAACTCCAGCACACCAGGCTTCCTTGTCCTTCACTATGTGTCTGAGTTTGCTCAAATTCAAGTCCATTGAGGCTGTGATGTCATCCAATCATCTCATCTTCTGCTGCCCCCTTCTCCTCTTGCCCTCAGTCTTGCCCAGTATCAGGGTCATTTCAAATGAGTCAGCTCTTCACATCAAGTGGCCTAAGTATTCAAGCTTTAGCATCAGTCCTTCAAATGAATATTAAGGGTTGATTTTCTTTAGGATTGACTGGTTTGATCTCCTTGCTGTCCAAGGGATTTAGTCTAGCCATAAAAGGTGTTACATTAAATGTTTATTAAGGAATAAACCCACATTGCTTTGTAAATAATGCTTTAAAGAATACTATTTTAAATTTAAATTGCTTTAAATAATGCTTTTGGTATTTCTAAGTTGGTAAATATGAAGAACAAATCCAAGAATGGTAAGAACAAAAATTAAGATTATAGAGAGGCAAGTGACCATACAGCTTCCTTGTTCTTTTGAATCCAAGATCTTCGATTTGACTCCCTAGGGAAAGTATCTCATTTGCAAAATTATAATAAAATTATCTGAGAAGGAGCTCTTAGTAAATTAAAGATGCTCTGTAGTCAGAAAGACCTGGTGTCCCAGCCCTTCCTCTTATACAATGTACTTGTTCCGTGCCTCAGTTGTCTTATCTGACAAATGGGGGGAAAATGATCTAATCTTAAAGGCTAGCTTTAAAGAATAAATGGGATAAAGTCATTAAAAAGTACATAGTAAAGCCCTCAATAAATATTCTCTATTACTAATATTACTGTAAAACTAATATTACTAATATTTTATCCCTACAAAATCTATGCCAGGGTTTGCAGTTGTCTGAAGCTTTGCGATCTGAGTCATATAAGATTTGATTCTAATTCAGCTATATTTCCTAAATTAACCACCTTATGTGATTAGCATCTCCTAGTTTGTGTGTCTGGGGGTTTTTTTTTGTGTTTTTTCCCCCATAATTATCTTTTCTTTTCCCTCTTGAACAATATTGCCACCCACATAGTTTTTCAAATTACAGCTTTCATAGCCTTAGCTTATAAAACTACTCAAATGACCATCTTTTTTTTTTTTAATCACATAACATGAAAAAAATCCTTGGGGAGGGCAACTCTTTTCCTCCATCAGGTATGAAGGTCCGTCCCAGAACAAAAAGGGAAAGCAACCAGTTTGACACATGCTTTGCCCCATCCTCCTCTTCTCATTCCCAGCTACTTCCTCAATTACTCTCAATCAGGGCTGTGTGGCTGATGAAATGACTAATTTCAAAAGTCATGCTAATCTCTGAATTCAATAAAAGTGAATCAGATATGCTTCCAACCCACTCACTCTCCAGCCACGAACACTGAGGTCAAGCAGGTGCCCCAGTAGATGTAGAGACCAATTTGGGTTGTAGAATATATGAGACACTGAAAACTCAGAAATGAATACAGGTCATTCTCCCATAACCATATGGGTTCCTGCCAGATTCATCCTGGCAGGTAGAGCATAAAAGAGAAAGGCAAAAGGACACTTTCTTCATATCAAAATTTATAATTATAACTAATCAGAGAGCAGAGCACAGCACACCCAAAATAGTGCTATTTGTTTACACTCCATCACTCCCTTCACCCTGTCCCTTCTCTGCTTCAATTCAACTTTTTAAAGAAGATAAAATCTTAAGGCTGGAATTTACCAAGAAAATATATTTCACTCCAAATGAAAATCAGTGAGATTGCTGGTTCTTTCATCAATTGTATAGATATCCCACTGAGTAACAAGTTTAATGGATGACACAAAAATGGTTTAGGAGATAGATTATTCTAAAACATTACCATCATCTAGAGCACATTAACATAACTTACTCAAGCTGTGGAATTAATGAAGAGCTGGAGAGTTTACTTTTTTTTTTTTTAAGATGGCCTTAAAAGAAGATTCTACATACAGTGAGTTCTTTTCTCTTGTGTGGGAGTAAGGCCTTACACTTTAGAAGCTGTTATTTTTCCCTAGCAAAAAATTAAATAAAATTAAAAACCGCTGCCTCAGTTTCCTGGACTCTGAGCGACCATCCACTTTGATGAAATCAGTCACCAGGAATGTCACAGTCTCTTCCTATATACCTCTATGTATAAATGACAAGACAAAATTCTTCCTGAAACTGTAAATGTTTAAGCGTTTCTGTTATAAAAAATGGAAATGTCTTCATAAAACGTTTCCGGAGCTTCTAGCATATTATCTGGGACTGAGTAATTATGTTATAGTAATTATCTCATTTAATGAACCCATGATCCTTTGGGAGGGGCCCTGTGATTTTCTCCATTTTCTCAACTGAAGCATTTGAGCCTTGGGAGGTATCTCCCAATGTTAACTAGCATGTCCCAAAAATGAAAAAGGAAAGCTGTAATCAGGTCTGATTCTAAAGCGCATGTACTTAACAACTAAGCTAAATTTGCTGAAAGGAGAAAAATAAAAATAATTACAGGCATATTTGGGAGACATTGCAGGTTCTGCTTCAGACTACCACAAAAAAGTAAATGCCGCAAAAAAGAGTGTCAGGCAAAATGTTTGGGTTCCCAGCCCATCCACGTAACAGTTACGTTTGGGACCTCCCTGGCAGTCCAGCGGTTAAGAAGCCACCTGCCAATGCAAGGGACATGGATTCAAAGCCCGGTCTGGGAAGATCCCACATGCCGCGGAGTGGCTGAGCCCTTGCGCCACAAGTACCGAAGCCCGAGCTCTGGAGCCTGGGAACCGCAGCCCCTGAAGCCTGCCTTCCTGCGCCCCGTGATCCACAGCAAGAGAAGCCACTGCAATGAGAAGTCCATGCACGGTGTCAAAGAGTAGCCCCACTCTGTGCAACTAGAAAGGAAAAAAGACCGAACAAAAACACAAAGACCCAGAGCAGTCAAAAATTAAATAAAATACGTATTTTTAAAGTTATGTTTACACTATACCCTAGTCCACTGTGGGTGGTAGAGCAGTATGTCTAAATAAACAGCGCACAAAGCTTAATTTATTTTTTTAATTTAGATTTATTTATTTTAATTGGAGGCTAATTACTTTACAATATTGTATTGGTTTTGCAATACATCAACATGAATCCGCCAAAAATACTTTATTGCTAGAAAACACTAACCTTCATTTGCGCCTTTAGTGAGTCATAAGTAAATCAAAGATCACTGATCACAGGTCACCATTACAACTATAAGAATAATGAAAAAGCTTGAAACAGTTTGAGAATTATCAAAATGTGACAAAGATATAAGAACTGAGCAAACGACATTGGAAAAATGGCACCTAAAGACTTGCTCATTGCAGGGTTGCCGCAAAACTTCAACTTGTTTAATTAAAAAAAAAAAAAAGCAATATTTGCCAAGTACAATAAAGCAAAGTGCAATAAATCAAGGTGTGTCTGTCGATATGCAGAGTTTGGCTCATTATCAGTTCAAAGACTGTATTAATAAAAATCACCTACAAATATTTTCTAAGGTATGAACACTAAAGGGAGAGAGTTAATGTGAAAAAAAAGGAATAAGGGAGACATGATGAAGTGACATCAGACAAGGATGAAGTCTATCTGTATCAAGTACCCCATCCCTTCCTGTGTGAAAAATAGCCATGCTGTGAAGAGAATAAAGGACTCTTTGTCTCCAAATGCAAAAGACAAAGCATCAAGCATCTGAAGCTGGGTGTTGTAGCTGCCACTTTGCTTCCTGTTTCCCTGCTTGAGGGTCCAATTAAAATAGAAAAAGGCTGGAGTTTGTGTTTTTCCATTACAAACAGCTATCTATTATTCACATTGAATTCTCCAGGCACACAGACAGTTGGGCTTATGGGAAGGAACAGGCAAGGAGACCAGTGACTGCCATCTGCTCAGATCATAAGAGCAGCTTGTCAACAGAGCTTAATAAAGTTGCTTCTTCCCATCAATACTTATCAACTGTTGGAACTGCAGGCCTCTGAACCCAGTGCAGAGTCAGGTTGGCCAGAGCTTGATGGAGTTCCTTTATAATCCCTTCTCTCTGTAAATATCAGTGTCCCAGCTCTTAGTGTGGTCCAGTAGACACCAAACACCCCTGTTACTGTGTTGGAATTGTATGGAAAGCATATAATTCCATCAATAGCTGGAGACATCGAAGTGTCCAAGTGCTAAGTAGCCAAGTAAGTCAGTATTTGTGTGTTTTGACTGACTGTAAAGTGCTAATCAAATGTAAGGTAGCATTCAGATACAGACTGTATTCCTATCGTAACATCTTCTCAACAACTGGATGACAGTTATTGACATAGTAACAGTTTTGTATTGACGACTGCATTGATAGCATGTCAGCAGGACGGCTTTCAGGTAACACTATGGTGCCCCAAGTATTTTCTCAAAGATCTCAAGTCTATGAAGTGCTATAGCCTGGAGTCAGAAGTCTTTCCCCATCCCAGCAGCTTTTTCACTGTATCATGGCTCTCTCATCTTGTTGTTTTTTGTTGTCCTATAGATATCCTTAAACAAAATTTTGCTTGGTAAAGGGTGGCAGAATATGCTACCCCCAAATCTGCCACTTTAGTATAAGAATTATTTTGAGTGAAAGGCAGTTGACAAGCAGCAGATATTAATACAAGTTCTTTGTCTTCCCATTTGCCTAAGAATAGAACGTAAATTTTTAAAGGGTCTCCCTCTCTCTTCTCTACCAAAAAAGGGAGGAGTTACTGGAGAAAACTCTAGACACATATCATCTGAGAAACAGAACCAGAGGAAACTATATAACGAATTCTACGACCTAGTCCTTCATGTCCATGAGTTTCCCTGTACGTTTATCTTTCCATTGTTCACTGCCTTTGGAAGCCTCAAACCCTGCCCTTTGTCTTATCAATTCTCTATGAATTTGTGATTCTTTGTTAAGATGCTATATAAGCCCAAGTTCTAACCACCTCTTTAAATTACTTGCCACTGAAGTTTTCCTATGAGGATGTACACTGCATACATTAACAAACTATTTGCTGTTCTTTGTCACTCTGCCTTTGTGAGTCTATCTTGCATGACCCCAGCCAATGAACCTAAAATGGGAAGAGGAAGAAAACATTTCCTCCCCAACAGTTACATAGGCTATCTCAGTAATATTAAACATCTCCTGGATATATTGCCTGATGCTGGTTTATTAATTAAATAAGAACAACAAAAGCTTTAAGTATTCCAGGTTTTTTCAGTTCAGTTCAGTTGCTCAGTCGTGTCTGACTCTTTGTGACCCCATGAATTGCAGCACACCAGGCCTCCCTGTCCATCACCAACTCCCAGAGTCCACTCAAACTCACATCCATCGAGTCCGTGATGCCATCCAGCTATCTCATCCTCTGTCATCCCCTTCTCCTCCTGCCCCCAATCCCTCCCAGCATCAGAGTCTTTTCCAATGAGTCAACTCTTCACATGGGGTGGCCAAAGTACTGGAGTTTCAGCTTTAGCATCATTCCTTCCAAAGAAATCCTAGGGTTGATCTCCTTCAGAATGGTCTGGTTGGATCTCCTTGCAATCCAAGTCCTCTCAAGAGTCTTCTTCAACACCACAGTTCAAAAGCCATCAATTCTTTGGCGCTCAGCTTTCTTCACAGTCCAACTCTCACACCCATACATGACCACTGGAAAAACAACAGTCTTGACTAAACAGACCTTTGTTGGCAAAGTAATGTCTCTGCTTTTTAATATGCTATCTAGGTTGATCATAACTCTTCTTCCAAGGAGTGTCTTTTTACCAGCCTGCTATTTTGGATTTGGCCCATGCATGCTTATAAATCTTATACTCACTTGTTTTCATGTCATATTTTTCATACCACACAGTCAAGAATTTCTTAATATTTACCTAAAACCAATTAATTCAATTCCCCCATTCTCTCAAAACCTGAAGAAGCTAATGAAAAGCTAATATCTCAAAGGGGAACAATATATTCACTTTCTCTGAAAGCCACTGCCTAACTTTCTTTCCCTATGTTCCAATATCTCGGAATACGTTGGTTTATGGGCCTATTTTAACCTGATCATATTAAAAACTATCTGCAGTCTGTGTACTTTATTAAAACCAAGCCCCTCTTGTCTAACTTTTCTGTCCAGGTGAGAACTGACAGTCTTAAAACTGGAATAACCCAAATATCTGAGCCAGAATTCCCTTTCTTTAAAAATTACTCACATGTGTCCCAAACTGTTGGTGAGCTAGTGTTGAGTGGCTCTTGGATTTCTTCATAGAGTTAGTCCCTACACTCCAAGCAACTGACTTATGGGTAATGTGGTGTAAAGCTTGCTTTCCAATCAGAGTGCTCATTTCAATTCCAACCTTAGTCAGTGGTGATTGAATGTCATCACCTATAGATTGATTTTTGATCCTACAATGCCACAAACCATTCATCTCAGAATGGTTCCAAGGAGGTGACCATCAGCATCTCAAAAACCACAACCAACAGCATATTTCATCAATCAATACATGCAATATTTTCTTTAAAAACCTGAAGTGAATCCAAGTCCTCCCAAACCTCAAGCCAAGTCCAGATGCATGGAAAATGTCAGCAATTTTTCCTCATAATTGGCTCTGATTCATGCATACTTTGCAAAGATGTAGGTTTTCAGGTAAATAATGTATATGGTGGTTCCATCTCGTGGCAACCAAAAAGCCAGGTGAAAACAAGAAAGCTGTGGATGAATTTTCTTTTCTATTCACAGATCTGTTCAAATCCAGATGACTCTGGGGTGTGATTTAGGGGGAACGAAAAAAAAAAAAATGTTCAGATAATCAGAAGCACTCGGCATTCCTGAAACTTAGTCAACAGCTGTGAAGAAAGAAAAAAATGAAGATCTGCACTGAGAAATGTCTTCCTGTTGTTAGTAGCTCAGTCGTGTCTGACTCTGTGTGACCTGTCAGGCCTCTATATAGCCTGTCAGGCTCCTCTGTCCATGGAATTTTCCAGGCAAGAATACCGGCGTGGATAGCCATTTCTTTCTCCAGAGGATCTTCCAATCCAGGGATTGAATGCAGGTCTCCTGCACTGCAAGCAGATTCTTCACCACTGAGCCACTAGGGAAGCCCTTTGAGGTTATTAACCAAACTGAAAGTCTATAAACCAGAACAGGATGGAAATGTGAAAAGAGGAACAGCAGCTGTAAAGGAAAGTTTATTCTTCACATATTCACTGTGAAACAGGCTATTCTAATATTGCTGCTGCTGCTGCTAAGTCGCTTCAGTCGTGTCCAACTCTGTGTGACCCCACAGACAGCAGCCCACCAGGCTTCCCCGTCCCTGGGATTCTCCAGGCAAGAACACTGGAGTGGGTTGCCATTTCCTTCTCCAATGCATGAAAGTGAAAAGTGAAAGTGAAGTCGCTCAGTCGTGTCCGACTAGTAGCGACCTCATGGACTGCAGCCTACCAGGCTCCTCCGTCCATGGGATTTTCCAGGCAAAAGTACTGGAGTAGGGTGCCACTGACTTCTCCGTCTAATAATATATACTAAAACTTTATAATATTTATGAAGGACGGAAGGAAAAGAATTTTTAGTGCACTATGCCATTTATGGTATGCTCAATAAAAAGATATTGAGATGATTTTTGCTCAGGCAATCAAAAAAACTGGTTTAAAAGATCATAAAAATGTGTGCAAACACAGATTGAGCATTTTGTTTTATCTTGAACACATAAATAAATATTCATTCAGCTATCTTTTGCTAAAGTTCAAGACTCTGACTTTGAGACTGTCTCTGAGACTTCTTCAGTAATTAAAATTTTAGCTCACCTTTCTCGTATAAAACCACATGTACTACATCAACAAAAATTCCCAGTTCTAATTTCACTAAAGAGAAAATGAGAACTCAAGCAACTCAAGAGAAATCTGAATTTGACATCTTCCTCGATATTTATTTTTCTCCAGTCTTTTAAAAAGCTCTTACCAACCCCTAATTTGACTTCAATTATTTTAAACAATTTGCCTTTATCAAGTCTTTAAAAAAGCTTTCACCTGTGCTTTATAGAAATAAGTTCTCTAACGTTCATTGGTTACTATCATATAAAGTAATTTGCATAATCGCAATAATGGACAAAACTGACACACAAATATGGAAACAAAGACAACTGACTCTTTGTACATATATGACCCAACTGGTGGGAGCCACTGGTGAGTTCAGCTTCCAGAAATACTGAGGCATCAATCATATGCTCTTATCTATCACCTATTGCCATCATACTGCTTCAATAATAACACATAACTCTTTGTTTTACACGAACAAATATTTATATTTCTCACTCACAAGTTTCTGGGTCCTTTTGGGTTCAGCTGAACTGGACTCCAGGCTGCAAGACAGGATCAAGGCACGCTCTGTGTGTCTCACTCTGCGTCCCAAACTGAAAGGGCAGTAACTACCTGGGCCTGTCCTTTTTGTGGTGATAGAAGGACAAAAGGGTCAAGATACTCCATACAAATGCCTTTCAAGCCTCTTGTTATGTTAAATCTACTAATATCACACTGACCAAAATAAGTCATATGTCTAAGTTCAAAGTCATGAGGCAGGCAAGTATATGCCATCCACCATGAGGCCATGTCAAGAGAACGGGTGCATAATTCTACATAATTCTCCACTCATTCATTCACCAACCCATACAATCAATACAAATATATTGTTTCATCTATGTGCTAGGTATAGGTACTCTTGAGAGATAGGAAACAAGTAAGTAAAGAATTACTTTTGCCCTTAAGGACCTGATGAATTTTCTAGGCTGAGAGATATAGTTCAGACTAGACCGTGAAAGAGAAAAATCTGGTTCTTTGACATTTAATGCCTTTAAAAAAACAATGGACTTACCTTCCCAAGTATGGTTCTATAAGAACTAGTAATAAGATCACCTAACAGGTTCTGACTATTGTTAACAGCAAATAATTACACATTGCTTTTTTTTTTTTTTTTTTTTTTTTTTTTTGCGTTTTTTATTTTTTTATTTTTTTTTTTTATTTTTTTTTTATTTTTTTTTTTACGTTTATTTTATGTTTATTTATTTATTTATTTTTTTTCTTACATGCGTTCCCAAACATGAACCCCCCTCCCACCTCCCTCCCCACAACATCTCTCTGGGTCATCCCCATGCACCTGCCCCAAGCAAGCTGCACCCTACGTCAGACATGGACTGGCGATTCAATTCTTACATGACAGTATACATGTTAGAATTCCCATTCTCCCAAATCGTCCCACCCTCTCCCTCTCCCTCTGAGTCCAAAAGTCCGTTATACACATCTGTGTCTTTTTTCCTGTCTTGCATACAGGGTCGTCATTGCCATCTTCCTAAATTCCATATATATGTGTTAGTATACTGTATTGGTGTTTTTCTTTCTGGCTTACTTCACTCTGTATAATTGGCTCCAGTTTCATCCATCTCATCAGAACTGATTCAAATGAATTCTTTTTAACGGCTGAGTAATACTCCATTGTGTATATGTACCACAGCTTTCTTATCCATTCATCTGCTGATGGACATCTAGGTTGTTTCCATGTCCTGGCTATTATAAACAGTGCTGCGATGAACATTGGGGTACATGTGTCTCTTTCAATTCTGGTTTCCTCCGTGTGTATGCCCAGAAGTGGGATTGCTGGGTCATAAGGTAGTTCTATTTGCAATTTTTTAAGGAATCTCCACACTGTTCTCCATAGTGGCTGTACTAGTTTGCATTCCCACCAACAGTGTAGGAGGGTTCCCTTTTCTCCACACCCTCTCCAGCATTTATTGCTTGCAGATTTTTGGATCGCAGCCATTCTGACTGGTGTGAAGTGGTACCTCATTGTGGTTTTGATTTGCATTTCTCTAATAATGAGTGATGTTGAGCATCTTTTCATGTGTTTGTTAGCCATCCGTATGTCTTCTTTGGAGAAATGTCTATTTAGTTCTTTGGCCCATTTTTTGATTGGGTCGTTTATTTTTCTGGAATTGAGCTGCAGAAGTTGCTTGTATATTTTTGAGATTAGTTGTTTGTCAGTTGCTTCATTTGCTATTATTTTCTCCCATTCAGAAGGCTGTCTTTTCACCTTGCTTATATTTTCCTTTGTTGTACAGAAGCTTTTAATTTTAATTAGATCCCATTTGTTTATTTTTGCTTTTATTTCCAGAATTCTGGGAGGTGGATCCCAAAACCTGTGGGACACTATAAAAGCAGTGCTAAGAGGAAAGTTCATAGCAATACAGGCATACCTCAAGAAACAAGAAAAAAGTCAAATGAATAACCTAACTCTGCAACTAAAGCAACTAGAAAAGGAAGAGTTGGAGAACCCCAGAGTTAATAGAAGGAAAGAAATCTTAAAAATTAGGGCAGAAATAAATGCAAAAGAAACAAAAGAGACCATAGCAAAAATTAACAAAGCCAAAAGCTGGTTCTTTGAAAGGATAAATAAAATTGACAAACCATTAGCCAGACTTATCAAGAAGCAAAGAGAGAAAAATCAAATCAATAAAATTAGAAATGAAAATGGAGAGATCACAACAGACAACACAGAAATACAAAGGATCATAAGAGACTACTATCAGCAGTTGTATGCCAATAAAATGGACAACGTGGAAGAAATGGACAAATTCTTAGAAAAGTACAATTTTCCAAAACTGAACCAGGAAGAAATAGAAAATCTTAACAGACCCATCACAAGCACAGAAATTGAAATGGTAATCAGAAATCTTCCAGCAAACAAAAGCCCAGGTCCAGACGGCTTCACAGCTGAATTCTACCAAAAATTTCGAGAAGAGCTAACACCTATCCTCCTCAAACTCTTCCAGAAAATTGCAGAGGAAGGTAAACTTCCAAACTCATTCTATGAGGCCACCATCACCCTAATACCAAAACCTGACAAAGATGTCACAAAAAAGGAAAACTACAGGCCAATATCACTGATGAACATAGATGCAAAAATCCTCAACAAAATTCTAGCAATCAGAATCCAACAACACATTAAAAAGATCATACACCATGAGCAAGTGGGCTTTATCCCAGGGATGCAAGGATTCTTCAATATCCGCAAATCAATCAATGTAATTCACCACATTAACAAATTGAAAAATAAAAACCATATGATTATCTCAATAGATGCAGAGAAAGCCTTTGACAAAATTCAACATCCATTTATGATAAAAACTCTCCAGAAAGCAGGAATAGAAGGAACATACCTCAACATAATAAAAGCAATATATGACAAACCCACAGCAAACATTATCCTCAATGGTGAAAAATTGAAAGCATTCCCCCTAAAGTCAGGAACAAGACAAGGGTGTCCACTTTCACCGCTACTATTCAACATAGTTCTGGAAGTTTTGGCCACAGCAATCAGAGCAGAAAAAGAAATAAAAGGAATCCAAATTGGAAAAGAAGAAGTAAAACTCTCACTGTTTGCAGATGACATGATCCTCTACATGGAAAACCCTAAAGACTCCACCAGAAAATTACTAGACCTAATCAATGAATATAGTAAAGTTGCAGGATATAAAATCAACACACAGAAATCCCTTGCATTCCTATACACGAATAATGAGAAAGTAGAAAAAGAAATTAAGGAAACAATTCCATTCACCATTGCAACGAAAAGAATAAAATACTTAGGAATATATCTACCTAAAGAAACTACACATTGCTTTTATCTCTGTCCTTTCAGACTGTCCCATCTGATATGTGAAGTGTGAGAAAGCAAAGAAATGTAATACCTTCCCTAAGACCAGGACACTGCGATGCTCATCAGAGGAAGTCACATGAACAACAACAAATCAATAAACACCATTTAGCAAAACACAGAAAAGTTCTGACAACAAAAGAACAGGCCAATTACCATCCCAGCGATCTTTATATTTCCCGAAATGCAGATAAATGTTAAGTATATTTAGGAACATTCAGGGTAACTATACAAGCATATAGTGGAAAGAATACCATATCATCTAAGAGTCTTCCATTTCAAGTTCCTTAAAGTGGATTAAGAATACAGCACTCAAGAAAGACACTGACTGTAGAATTCTTGGGCTTCTTCTGCTGCTAATTAGCAGTATGATCTTTGGCAAATCAGCTAGTATTTCTAGATGTTGTTTTCCCTAGAAAGTTTCTCCGACTGCTCTTCCCCTCCCAAGGTTGGGATAGATAGGACCCCTTGATTCCTTTATATGTTAATCCTATCTCTATTGTGTTGCCTTCTATTACATATTGTTCTATAATTATCACTGATATATTTGCCTCTAGCACTACTGAACTCCTTGAGATCAGAATCAACGTATTATGCATTTTGGGAGAATAAATCTAGGAAATAAGACTTTCTGACGATTTGTCTAAAACACCGCACAACTCTACTACAGACTCCTCTGACGTTGGGGAAAATCTGTTAAATTTATTTTGACGAGGAAATTCCAACATTTGCCTGAGAACAAACCTCCCTTTCTGCCCAATGAAGTATAATAATTTCTACCACAGGACCCAAATTCAATAGTGTAAACTGATATTTTATTCTTCAGCACTGCATTTAAATCTTGGCCTGGTTATACAGCTCTGAAAACAAAACTCAGTTGCTGTCTTTGGATTGTTGAAAATTAACAAAAACGAACAAAGATAAAAATCTTGATGTTTCCTTGATTTGCAATAACTCTCTCAAATACAAGAGTGCTTTCAACAGACCATTGTTATGACCTAGGGAAAATACTTTAGAGTAGAAAATGAAGGTTTCATTTGATCTAAGATTTTTTAGTTTTAATTTTATAGTTTGAGAAAACAGAGATCCTGAAAGGTAAAGTGGCTTTCACAGGTTACCATGAGTCTCATAAACAACAGGCTCAGAACATATATATGTCTAAAGTGTATTTAATATTTTTATATATGTTACTCAGTATTTTCCTTCTTTGCATGCCACATTTGTGTGGGCGCTCAGTTGTGTCAAACTCTTTACGACCCCATGGACTGTACCCAACCAGGCTCCTCTGTCCATGGGGGACTCTCCAGGCAAGAATACTGGAGTGGGTAGCCTTTCCCTTCTCCAGGGGATCCTCCCTACCCAGGGATCAAACCTGAGTCTCTTGCATCTCCTGCACTGGCAAGCGGATTCTTTACCAGCTGCACCAGCTGGGAAGACCCAACCCTTCCGTTTATTTGCCACCCTAAAAACATCCCCCACACATCCCTCAATCCAGAACTCTCTACTTTCATTAATTAATGTGTAATGATGGATAGGCTATTTCACTTCTTTTGTTCCAATTCTAATAATGAACATGGTTTATATGATTTTTAAAAAATTATATACACTTCAGGCAGTAGAGAGTTTAGACTGGGATCTGGAAATATGTTATAGAAATAGGCCTTAAGGTACATATATACATATGTATATAGAAAATGCTTCCCTGGTGGCTCAGTGGTAAAGAATCTGCCAGCAATGCTGCAGACCTGGATTCAATCCCTGGGTCAGAAATATACTCTGGAGAAGAAAATAGCAACCCACTCCAGTATTCTTGCCTGGGAAATCCCAAGGAGAGATGAGCCTGGTGGGCTACAGTCCATGGGGTCACAAAAGAGTTGGACGTGACTCAGTGACTAAATAACAACAATAACTCTGTGTGTGTGTGTGGGTGTGTGTGTGTGTGGAGAGAGAGAAAGACATATATATAAAGATATATACAAATATGTATCTTTGATATAAAGATAACTCAGAAGGCTTAGATTTTGCTGGAGAGACTTTTTCCCTCTAAATTAGGAGTGACTGAGAAGCTGGAGTTTGTGGAACAGGATAGACATTCCTATTGCATTCAGACATGACCAAAGTCTGTCTCTGATGTATTACAAATGGGCTACCCAACTGTGGTGTTGGAGAAGATTCTTGAGAGTCCCCTGGACTGCAAGGAGATCCAACCAGTCCATCCTAAAGGAGATCAGTCCTGGGTGTTCATTGGAAGGACTGATGCTGAAGCTGTAACTCCAGTACTTTGGCCACCTGATGTGAAGAGTTGACTCACTGGAAAAGACTCTGATGCTGGGAGGGATTGGGGGCAGGAGGAAAAGGGGACAACAAAGGATGAGATGGTTGGATGGCATCACCGACTCGATGGACATGAGTTTGAGTAAACCCCGGGAGTTGGTGATGGACAGGGAGGCCTGGTGTGCTGTGATTCATGGGGTCGCAAAGAGTCGGACACGACTGAGCGACTGAACTGAACTGAACCAAAAGCTGAAAGCTCTTATAAATAAGGTGAGATAATTCAAATTATTCCAGGGACTAGACTGTCAGAAAGAGAGAAAAGGGAGACATTTTGCGCATATATATATGTATATATATATATATGTATGTATACACACATGTATACTCATTTCTTTTGTTATTTTCAAAAATCATATACTAATCAATTTATTTTTAGTATAATAGCCATTTTGAGGGGAACTGGTAATGAAACAGAAATGCTGATCTTTTAAGAACTTATTTTTGTGGTTTGTTCTGATAAGATAATAAAAGTCTTGAAAGTGAGTACTTTTGACACAGACCTGAGAATTTATCCCAAATAATATACTTGGTGTGCAAGAAATACTTAGTATAACATTGTTAAAAAAAAAAAAAAAACTGGAAATCCTTTAAATGTCCAAAAGCAGTAGCAATGATTTAGCAGCAGAGCAACAGTTATCATCAGTCTCCTGAAACCCTGAGTAGAGATCTCTTCCTTATTCTATGCTGCATCCTCTCATCTGAACCATAACGATGTCCCAAAAGGAAGGGCTCGTTGTCACTTCCCAACTTCTCAAACTGATGGCAAAGATGTTAAGTGAATCATCCACGTGTGCAGCCATTTGCAGTCACAACAGTTTCTCTTTACATAGTACAGGCGTGACGGTTCTCAATCTTCATTCTAGCCCAATGGTAATCAATTTCACACTTTTTCTACTGCAGCCTTATGATGCTGGAAAGATACCTGATTTCTACTGGCAGCATTTCTCTTGTTAGGTTAGTTCCCAGAAGGAAAATTAACATCACCCATGTACTTGAAAAATTAACCTACTTTTTTTGGTTGCTGATAGCTACAAAGACATGATCACATCACACTGATCCACTCAGACTGTTCCCCAAACGCTGTTATAACGCCTGGTAAATCTGGACTCAGTCTGTGGTTCATAAAAAGCAAAATCCCTGGCTTTTCTCATAAAACAAAGTAGGAAGTTTTTCTTAGCTCTGTCTTAAATAGTGTTCTTAGTACAAAAGTAAGCATGCCTTTGAGTAGACAACATAAAATGTCCACCTCGTGAACTCCTATTCCATACTTCAACTCCTGAGCAATCATATTTTCCAGGACACTGTTCCATAAAGGGTTAAAATAAATATTTCTCATGGCGCCTGAAGTCATTTGCAAAGCCCAGTAATCATTTCAGGTAATGGGAAAATAATGGACGAAACTCTGGAACTAAGCCACTCAATTCATCTTTTGAGGCTAACATGTGCAAGTGGGTTAGCTGAGTTCTGCTGCTTTTAAGGCGTAGTAATTTAGACGATTGTTTAAATCTTTCTAACTACGTAAGTATTTATAAGGCATTTGTATATCTGAAGACCAGAAGACCTGGAACAAATCACACAGAAAACTACTGCTAATTTATTGAGTAAGAAGGAATAGCTTTAGTGATCATAAGAACTGATAACCTATGTGAGTTCAAGAACACACCACAAAGATCACCAAATCCCTGGAGTGATTTGCAATTGGTTACACTGCTGTAGAAGGCATAAATAGCTCTCTTCTCCTGAAGCATCTGATGCTACTTCCTTAAAGCGGTCAACCACCTAACCCACTTCTCTGCCTGAAGGCCTCCGTGCCTACATCTGTTCTTCTTTCATCTGCTCTGAAAGCAGGTTAAGCCCTCAGGGTTATGTAGCACCTGCAGCATACGTGATCACAATTTCATAAAAGCCTGTTACCAGAAAGTCTTCATGACAACCCTGCATGGTCCCCCTCAAAACCCACTGTCCACATGGAGAAGTGTTTCATCTGAAACCCTTCCTTGTTTATTACTATTTCTCAGCATTAAAGCCTGTAAGCACCCAAAAGGGATGATTTCTTGGCTGTGATAGCTCATTTCAAATGCACTCCGTAATTAACAACTTTGAAAGCAAAGAGGTAAATTTTGTCACATGTATTATTAAAACAGAGTGAGATCTCCCAGGACCAAATTAGGCACCTGATTAAAAACGTCTGTCTTAAAAGAAACAGAAGATAAGGGAGTTGTGCTCTCAGCAATCCCAAATTAATGCACTAACTGAAGCCCCCAGTCAAGCCATATGGAAAGACACAGATCAGGGGACTACCCTGGTGAATGAGACTCAAGTGTCCCCACTTGAGTGCAGGTCACCCAGAATTGACCTCAAGAGGGTAATCTGAAAGGGAGGAGATGAGGGCTTGAGATAAAGACCTGATAGGTAAGAAACCATGGTGGAATGAAAAAAAGAAAGTAATAACTGAAGATTCTTCAACAAATCAATTTTATTTTCAATCGCTGTGTTAACTGCTGCCTTTTAGGTTTCTAGCTTTTTCTCTGCCTTCCTTGACCTTGGCTAAGACTCCTCCCACCTCCTTGCCTCTGTTTCTTTGAGTGTAAATTGAGGGGGGTGGGAAGAAATGAAGACAAAGGAAACTCTTACATGATTTTGAAAAAAAGAATGGAAATTTAAAATCTATCTAAACTTTTATGTTGTTGCGGGATGCAGTATATTTTAATTTAACTACACTCAAAGTGATTTCATAAAGGCTTTTGAAACTCTAACTCCCTGTCAAACTTACAGAATTATATACAACAATGTCTGAGAAGTGCTACACAGCCATCAAAAGAAAGCGAAACTAAGCACGGCAAACATGACTGTCATTTTAGGGGAAGAACATTCTAAAATTCTGATGCCCAAGAGAGATGAGGACAACAAAACAGCCTCTTAACTTGCTGGTTACTGTGGCAGGCAGGAGAGAATTTAACGAGCTTGGCAAAGCAGCTTCGTGGCACTCCGCCAAGACTTGGCTCTGTGCATCCCACATCGAGATGGTCCTTTGTTTAAACAGGCCCATCTCTTTGGAGTTACTTTTGCCCTTTCTCTTTTTCTCCTAAGGCCATGTGTTTGGTTGGCAGAAAAATTTTTCTGCAAATGAAGGCAGCTACCAAGCATACACATATCCTAAAATTCAATTTAAGTTAAAAAATAAAACACAATGATATAAGTACTCCCAGAAAGATTCTACCTTAATGAACATGCCAACTGTGGCCAAGTTAAAACTGTTGGGAATCATAATTCAGAATTTTCTACTCCATTGAAATTCTCCAAGGCCAAATTGCCATAAAGATCTTTCTTATATTGAAATTCCATCTTTCCAGAAGGTAAAGAACAATGTCTTTATACCCAAAGTAAGTCAATAATTTCAAGGTGACCTTGGATATGGCATTTCATATAAATGCATCTCTGCAACGCAATGAAAGCTTTTGGAACTCACAGTACTTTGCCAGCACTAATACTGTATGATTCTGTTGTACAGGTGCTAACTGGTAATTGAGGGCTATATAAATCACACAGGAGCAAGAAGGAACCACCATGGAAAGACAGTTCAAAATGTACATCTCAGATCTCCTTCAGTATACAGGCCAACATGTTTATTTTCTTGGATTTTTGCCGTCTTAGCTGTCAACATACACTGGTACTTCTTCCATGGGATTTTAAAAATAAAAATATTTGTAAATAATCCAAACTGTAAAGGAAGGCTTGAAACTAAAAAGGTAAAAAAAAGAAATGCTGGTAAATAAAATATGAGGATGACCATTCATTAAAGAACGTAATCTACATGATTATATTATACTCTGAAACCATTTTTCCTGAAGTTCTTATTTCAAGATATTGCCCATTCTAAGCTTTACATTCATATGAAAACCTATGTTTTACAGAATCTTTAATTAGTGAAGCAGAGCCCCGTGACATAAGATAAAATTTAAATAACACAGAATGTGCAAGTAAAACCACCATCAATGACAAGAAATAGAGTCCAGTCTGTTTTGCTTCTGGTTAGTTCAGTTCAGTCACTCAGTCGTGTCCGACTCTTTGCAACCCCATGGGCTGCTAGTATATTTATCTATTATTCAGTATATCTATTTTCCTCATTTTTAAAAATAACTCTTGCCAATGTGATAAAGATTTAGCTATGACTTCAGAGGGAGAAGGAGGAAGAGCTGGGAGAGGAGGAAAAGGAGAAGGAATTGATATGAGATTGGGAGAATAAAGAGAAGTGAAAAGGCCAGTGACTCAGTGTTGCATTAATTAGCTTTGTGAAAGTGAAAGTCACTCAGTCACGTCCAACTCTTTGCAACCCCTTGAGCTATAGAGTCGATGGAATTCTCCAGGCCAGAATACTGGAGTGGGTAGCCTTTCCCTTCTCCACAGGATCTTCCCAACACAGGGATTGAACCCAAGTCTCATGCATTGCAGTGGATTCTTTACAGCTGAGCCTCAAGGGAAGCCAAATTAGCTTTGGGCTTGACCTTAAATGAGACAGTAGATCTCTCTGAACCTCAGTGCTTCATCCATGGAATTATTTGGCTAGATTACTCATGATTATGGAGTTTACCATTCCTTCCAACTCAAACATAAATGACTAGAAAATAGTTATGATGCGAATACTCAATGGGAATGTGAAATAACTTACAGTCCCAAGTTGTGATCCCTTTAAGAGCAAGAAAAGTTTTGGTGGTCTTGGGGCAGAAGATAATTGGTTGCTTGCATATTCTGAACCTGCTTTTAACATTACTTTTTCTCTTCACTCCGTCAGCTCCAGGGGAAAACATTTTGCCTCAACCCCCTTCCTAAATTCTGAATTCACAGTATTTTGCTAGAAGTTCATCAAAGTTGCCTTATTCCTTTATGTAGGTACCCAGAAACAATTATTCAAATGTTTGCCACTTGCAATGAACAGGAAAACAACTCTGAAAAAGTTGAGGCAGTTAATACAAAGCTTCTGTCAGTGATCCTAGATGGAGGGGTGATAGGAGTCACTGAAATGTAGATAGCAGAGAAAGAACATTTACAAAGCACTCAGAAAGGCTAAGAGGAAGAGAATTATATTAGTGCCAACGAGCACTATTCCATAAAAATTCCCATTGTGGCTGATGAGAAGGAGCTCAAACCTTCAAAGAAAACATTTAATTCACACCTGACAGCGATTTTCAGAGTATGGAACAAGCAATGTTAGTAATTGCATTCGTAGCCCAGGGAAAAACTACACAGCAGAATAGAATGGTAATAAAATAAATGTCTGTGGTTCTCAAAAAAAAAAAAAAAAAAAAAAAACGGAGAGAGAAGCCCTCTGGTAAAAAAAGAGTAAACCCCATGCTCTGGCCTGAATTCCTCCAACTTTTAATTAGGAGGTTAAGGGGATTACATGTTATTTCTGCACTGGCCTAACACACTAGCACATACACACATAGTTGACTCTCGGCATTTGTGGATTCAACATTTGTGTTGTTGATGACTCACCAGCAGCTTCCAGAGGCCTTTGATTTGTGGTGGTCATTTTGGTGAAACCCCAGTATGAATAAGGCTACAGGAGATGCGGGCAGTTACGAAAACGAGTCAGTTAATGACTGTACTTAGTAACTGCTTCTAAATGTGACTTTATTATTCTCCAGTCCTCTCTTTGTTTGCATTGATCTCCATGGAGCAATATACAAAATGGCCCCCAAATGGTGAAGAACTATAAGCAAATGATGAATTCACAAACCTGGGCTTTTATGAACCTGTATGTTAGGACTGGGGGTGAACAATCACACCCCTTATACCACCACATGTAACCAATTGAAAAAACAGAAGATATACACAGATGAAGTATGAAAATATCTTTGGGCGTCAGCATACTGGATTAGAGAATTTTATCTGTTGCCACATTTAGGCTTCCCACTGTTTTCTTCCCAGAATTAAGCATGCCTACCTGTTGTATCTGGAGGAGGAAATGGCAACCCACTCTGGTATTCTTCCCTGGGAAATCCCATGGACAGAGGAACCTAGCGGGCTATAGTCCATGGGGTCACAAAGAGTCGGACATGACTTAGTGACTAAACAACAACAACCTATTATATCAGAGCACTAGACAACAACAGACTGGTACTCTTAGGAACCATGGCCGTAAGGAAAGGGAAACACGCTTGTCCTGAGATCAGGATGCTTTGCAAAAAGAGAAGGAGGCTAGGATGAAAGTTTATAAACCCTTTATCTGATGTCAGCACTCAAAGTATGTCTCTTACTTCCTGGAGAAGGAGTAAGTAAAAGATAGAAAGTAGGACTAGAAGTATCATTTACTGAAGCATGTGGAAACTTCTATTTGAATCAAAAAGTATTCTACATTTCAGTTTTGTTTCTGAAAGAACTCACTGAGAGTGTGCTAATAATAATAGCAGGAATAACAATGAAAATAATATTCTCCAGGGGATCTTCCCAACCCAGGGATCAAACCCGAGTCTTCCGCATTGTAGGCAGATGCTTTACCGTCCAAGCTACCAGGGAAACCCAATATTCTGAATCGTCCAGAACAGGCCAGAGTATGCTGCAGTAATAAACAACCCTAAAAATCAGTGACATAAAACCAAAACTTCTACTTCTTGATCACCTTCTAAGACCAAAGCAAACTGGTAATGGACAAAAACTCAAAGGCATAAAAAATACAATAAAAAGATGGACATGAAAGATGCAGATACTCAATACTAAAAAAAAGTTATTTTAAAATAAGTGATTTAGTTTAGAAAATATTAGAATACAGTTCTATATGAGTCTCTTGAATTTCCACCATCTTGCAAGGAAAGTACTAAAAGCTTGGTTCCGATCTTATAAAAGATATTTATGTAGCAAACAGCCTTGGAAGAGAGTAAAAGTTTCTTTCTCTGAATCGACAAGAAGGTTTGCTTACAATACAGTATATTAAAAATAATATCTCCCTCCAGGGAGAATGGGAAGACTTGTTTGTAGTCCATTATAAAAGGCTTGAATTTCTAAAGTTGGAGATCCTGGGCTATGACATAAACTCACTGCATGTCAATATCCAGCTAAATTGCTCCTCAATGCCTCTGTGGGACATGAAGAGCAAGGGGAACAATGCCACCATGAAACACATGCATCCTGCCACACGGTATTTAACAGTGACTTACTTCTGTGGCCCCAGAGTCTCGTGTATTCTATGAGGATCCATACGACTATGGCACGCTACCTTGATAGCTTGCAAATGGGGCAAGGTCTTTCCAAGTTCATGGCAGGAATCAGACAATTAGATGAAGAATTTCAGCAGAAAGCTGCAAACTACCACAAAATGGAAATCTTGGAACTAGAAACAAAGTAATGGAAACAGAACTCAATAAACAAGTGCAAGAGAAAATTAGATACAGCTAAAGAGAGAATTAGTAACCAAGAAGATACACAAGAAAAAGCGTGGATTAAAGCTTAACAGAAAAAGAGACAGAAAATACAAAACAACTGAATATTTCTGTGTATCCACTTATAATTCCATTACTCCTTCTAACTTAAAAGTAACTTTTTTAGATTCAATGCTTCTCATACCCATGTATGCACTTATACAATGACTACAACTACATATATAATTATGTTTGGAGTGTATGTGTGTGTGTGTATATATATATGTGTGTGTTTGTATGTATACCAAAAACCACAGAACATTGCTTACAATTTTAAAAACTGTACATAAATAGTATTATAATGTGCTTGCTTTTTAACTTAATATTTGAATCCTTTAAAACCTCTTTTTACTAAATCATTTTCATTGATTTCTCTTATTTCATGTAATAAAGCAAAATGTTCTCTAACACAATAATGTGTCTTTTGCACCAAAATATTGTTTTATATTATTAGTGAGTTTACCAGCTTTCAAATCACTTCTGTATTTAGCAACTTTAGGCATAAAGCAAAAATTCAAACTAGAAAAAAATAACTGAAAATCAAAGAATGCATTTAAAGAAAGTAAACACACTATGAAAGCAATTTAGATCCATTATCAATACATGAGAGGACCTGGAGAAACATGTAGCATTAAAGCATTCAGAAAGCTCTTTTTAAAATTATCAATTAGAAAACTCAAATTTTCTTAGGGAGTTAAAAAAGGCATCAGTATGGCTGAAAACTAGTGGCAGAGGAGATATAAAACAATCACCATTAGCTTATAGATCCCATGACACAAGATGATGATGTCCACTGCAGATTATAAGTGATAGTAAGTGTTCAGTGACTAGACGGAACCACGATCAGATTGGTTTTTCTCTGAATAATTCACATGAAGCATTACAGAATGGGTATGGAATCATTTCAGTCCATTTCAATCTTGAAAATACACAAATTTGTTCACTAGAATTTCTCAACAAGATAAACACTGAAACATTGACATATTTCTTACAATTCAAGGACACTAAAGAAGTAATGTCTGTAGTATATGGAACTTAAAAAATATTACTGACTGAAATAGAGAAAGAAGATAATTCTATCTCATTAAAGATTCATTTTATTATAGCCATTCAAACAGGGAAAGAACTGCTCCAGTAAAAACAGTCAAAAGAAAGGTTTAATATCATACTCCTAAAACAAGTTTTTCCGTAATGAAAAGTGGTGAAGGTTAAGACAAATATTTAACAAGCACACTTTGTAATAGATCTATGAAAAGAAGGATTCTGAGGTATTTAATTTTATTCAGTTTAAACCTACCCCAGAAAGAATTACTTGACCTCAGGCAAGACAGCTCTTGGCAGCTGAGACAAACCCTGTTGTATCTGATGCCTTGAGGCTATCTGATGACTGAACTCCCTCCAGCTGGGCAGCCAGTCCTTTCTTGAAAAAAAGAGAAATTCAGAACATTAGGCAGAAATATAAACCTAACTCTAATGGCAAGAATATGCAGATCTTTTCCTCTTGGGCCGATCTCATAGAGGAAGACTCCAATTTAACTAGTCCTTTATGCTGAGTGGAGAAGGTGATGGCACCCTACTCCAGTATTCTTGCCTGGAGAATCCCAGGGACAGGGGAGCCTGGTGGGCTGCCATCTATGGGGTTGCACAGAGTCAGACACGACTGAAGCGACTTAGCAGCAGCAGCAGCAGCTCTGCTGAGTATTTTTCTCTTTCCCCCTTCAAATCCACTATCTACCCTCAGACCTTCACCTGTGCCCGAGAAAGCTGACCTTTATTGACCTATCAATCAATGCACTTTCTCACCCTTTGGTTTGCTAACAAGTTCACTGAAATTAAGAATCACCTGCAGAAGTAGAAGGGCAAAATAAGAGGAAAGTCAGAATGTTTATCCGCCTGACTCACTGCTGCCAGGCAGTAGACTGGCAATATTCCCCCACTAGAAGTCACCACTTCTCCCAGCTTTACAGCGTCCGCTTTCCTCCAGGTATCAGTGATGGCTCTTTCTACCTGACCGTTCAGTTTACAGATGTGATAGCTTGTTATTGCAACACTAGGTAGAGATATATCACCATTCTGTATTGCTTTCCTTTGGCTTGACCTGTGCCTAGCCAGTAAGTCCCTTTACTAAGCTGCCCTCAATTACACCATCTCTTTCTATTACGACCTTGGCTACTAATGAAATCTATTTTGAAATCTCTCCACATGTACCCCTCAAAGGCAATAAAGAGATCAACTACACCAAGTGATTGTGGGAGGATGGAGATAGGAGGGAACATTCTAAGGCACAATTAACGTGGGAGGATGGAGATAGGAGGGAACATTCTAAGGTACAATTAATAAGGTTGACATTGATGAGAGCAGTGAGTCTTCATATTGCCAGGGAAGCTCCTTTCAATCTTGTGCCTCAGTTAACAGCCTCTTTTGATTTTTCAGAGCATTTAAACACAGTAGTTGACTTGCCCAGAAAGCACTTAGCCAGGAAACTTTCCAAAGAGGCCAGGGCCTCTTGTTCATGAGCCTGAGAAATTAGTAAACATAGTTTATGGCCAATAAAACCCCACACACAGCTTGGGCAAATAATAAGGTGAAAGGAGTTTCTTATTAAAGTTATGATTAGGTTTATCACATCTAATCATAACAGTCTCACCAGGAAGAAAAGCAAGCAAGTCATCATTATGCAGCACTACCTGCCAAAGGCAGAATTTTCTCAGAGAGAAAAAAGCCCAAATAAGCAATAGCATGTTTTGAGAATACACACTTCTGCCCAAAGAATTTGGCCCAAAGTGGAACTTGCCTGGTAAGCAATCATTCATTTAGCTGAGCTGGATTTACCATGATGCTAATGGAGCTAAAGCTTCAGGGTCCCTCATACAAACTCATTCCACGGCTTGGGGAGAAACCCTAACCATATATCCACATCATCTGTGTGTGTTCATAAAATCTGCCAAAATAGGAACTTTAATTAAAATTGGTTAAGACTGTTATTTTTTTCTAACTATTGTCCCCAGCAATGGACTTCCAATTGTGTTGGGTAACATTTGGGTAGCTAGGGCCTAAGCAGCAGTTCAGTTGGGGGTACTTCAGTTTTGGTTTATGTGATATATGGTTCTGAGTCACTTCTGCAGACTGTTAAGTTACTGCAAGTCCTCTCCTAATGAGAATGGCCTCCAGAAATATTACTACTGCCCACTGTGTCAACACACACTGCACTGGACACAAAGGCGCCAGGCCAAACTGTTACCATGATGTGAACGTGGTGCCAAGATTAGTGGCATGAGGGGTTAGAGGAAAACAGAAGTTGCTCAAAGCTCAGTTCAGTTCAGTCGCTCAGTCGTGTCCAACTCTTTGCGACCCCATGGACTGCAGCACGCCAGGCTTCCCTGTCCATCACCAACTCCTGGAGTTTACTCAAACTCACGTCCATTGAGTCAGTGATGCCATCCAACCATCTCATCCTCTGTCGTCCCCTGCTCCTCCTACCCTCAATCTTTCCCAGCATCAGGGTCTTTTCAAATGAGTCAGGTGGCCAAAGTATTGGAGTTTCAGCTTCAACATCAGTCCTTCCAATGAACACCCAGGACTGATTGACTTTAGGATGGACTGGTTGGATCTCCTTGCAGTCCAAGGGACTCTCAAGAGTCTTCTCTGGAAACTAGTATGTCCAAAACGTGAATAATTTCATATATCAGTCATGTAAAATTATAAGTAGATTCAGTTGTCAAAGATGCATAAATAAAACAGAACTTCTCTCCCAACAGAAAAAGATTCATTAAGACCCAAGACACAATTATGAACACCATACATGTCTTTTTCTGGTTAGAATCACATAAAATAAAAACTGAGCAGAATTTCTGTGGTTAAAAGGGTACAAATCTTTAGCAATTCTACAGAGAAGTATATCTGTATTTTTATTATTATCAACAATATAAAAAAGTGTCAGTCAACCTCTCTAGAGAAGAGCTTGAATTATCTTTTTATTCTCTCAATAGAAAACGATATTATAAAACATTATTATATAAGAAGACATCAAGATAGCATGCAGGAAAAAAAGTTATGAAAGGCAAGTGGCAGGCTGCTAAATAATGTAAAAATCATTACTTTTCTGTATTTTTCATGTTTGTGATATTCATCACCTTTTCTTAAACATACACACAGTTGTGATTTCTTTGTGTGGATAAATATTCACTTCTGTATCTAATTGTAAATTCATGAATTTTGATTATTTTTATTAAAGAGGCACCTATATAAACTGCAGATATTTCAGGACCACCAAACCCGGATTTCCCTGTTGGCTTCAAATGCAGTAATGTATATTCCATGTTCCAGTGCTGTCAATTCCATATCCAGTCGTTCCTTGGTATCCTCAGGAGTTTGGTCCCAGGACCCCCAGCTGATAGCAAAACCCTCAGATGCTCAAATCCCTTATATATAATAAAATAGTGTAGCATTTTAATATAACCTATGCATGTCTTCCTGTATACTTTAAATAATGTTGTGTTATTTATAATACCTAATACAATGTAAATATTATACAGTTTTCCCTGATGGCTCAGTGATAAAACATCTGCCTGGCAATGCAGGAGACACAGGTTTGATCCCTAGTTGAGAATGTCCCTTGGAGAAGGAAATGGCAACCCATTCCAGTATTCTTGCCTGGAAAGCCCCATAGATGAAGGTGCCTGGTGGGTTGAGGTCCATGGGAGTCTCAAAAGAGTCGGACACAAATTAGCAACT
This sequence comes from Capra hircus, assembly GCF_001704415.2. Taxonomy (NCBI): domain Eukaryota; kingdom Metazoa; phylum Chordata; class Mammalia; order Artiodactyla; family Bovidae; genus Capra; species Capra hircus. The sequence goes on from NC_030817.1 coordinate 9,770,129, forward strand.
AAACAACAACAATTATATGTACAACCTAGATGCCACATAAATAACTTCTGGGACATGGCAAATTTACATTTTAGAATTTTCTGGAATTTATTCTTTCTTGAGTATTTTCAACCCAAGGTTGGTTGAATCCATGAATGCAGAACCCATGGCCAACTGTAGAGAGAAGCAGACTCTACTTAGGATGAAACATAAGGGGAAGTCTTGATATTAGAAAGAAAGCATATCACAGGTAATGTGATGATTTCCATCTGCCCAGAAACGCAACTTAATCAGCTGCCTTGAGAAGGTCTTACAGTGAGTTCCCAAGATAGTGGGGTAGAAAGACTCTGAGCTCACCTTCTCTCACAGGCACACCAAACTTACAAATATTTACAGAATGACTATTGATGAAAAATACCAGAACCTACCAGAATAGATCCTCCTAATACTAAAGATATAAAAAAGGAGCCACAAGAAAGGTAGGAGAGGCAGAGTCATGGTATCGTCAAAACCCACACCCCCCAGGTGGGTAACCCATAAATGGAGAATAACTATAATTGTAGAGATTCTCCTCAAGGAGTGGAGGTCTGAGGCCCACATCAGACTCCTCAGGCCGGGAAATTCTGCACCAGGAAGACAAGCCTTCAGAATATTAGGCTGGGAAGGCCAGCAGGGCTTAATCTGGGGAGGTTTCAGAAAACCTGAATAGATATTTTTCCAAAGAAGACATACAGATGGCTAAACAAGCAAATGAAAAGATACTCAATATCACTAATCGTCAAAACAATGCAAATCAAAACCACCTGTCAGAATTAGTATCCTCAAAAAGACCACGAATAACAAATATTGGCAAGGATGTGGAAAAAAGGGAACCCCCTTACACTCTTAGTGGAAATGTAAACTGGTGCAGCCACTGTGGAAAACAGCATGGCAGTTTCTCAAAAAACTATAAATAGAACTACCACATGATTCACCACTTTCAGTCCTGTTTATACCAACAAAAAAAAACAGAAATACTAATTTGAAAAGATACATGCACCCAGTATTCATCAGTCAGTTCAGTTCAGTCGCTTGGTCATGTCCAATTCTTTGCAACCCCATGAACCGCAGCACGCCAGGCCTCCCTGTCCATCACCAACTCCCGGAGTCCACCCAAACCCATGTCTATTGAGTCAGTGATACCATCCAACCATCTCATCCTCTGTCGTCCCCTTCTTCTCCTGCCTCAATCTTTCCCAGCATCAGGGTCTTTTCAAATGAGTCAGCTCTTCGCATCAGGTGGCCAAAGTATTGGAGTTTCAGCTTCAAAATCAGTCCTACAATGAATACCCAAGACTGATCTCCTTTAGGATGGACTGGTTGGATCTCCTTGCAGTCCAAGGGACTCTCAAGAGTCTTCTCCAACACCACAGTTCAAAAGCATCAATTCTTCGGTGCTCAGCTCTCTTTATAGTCCAACTCTCACATCCATACATGACCACTGGAAAAAACATAGCCTTAACTAGACAGACCTTTGTTAACAAAGTAATGTCTCTGCTTTTTAATATGCGGTCTAGTTTGATCATAACTTTCCTTCCAAGGAGTAAGCGTCTTTTAATTTCATGGCTGCAATCACCATCTGCAGTGATTTTGGAGTCCCCAAAAATAAAGTCAGCCACTGTTGCCAGTGTTCATAGCATCATTTTTTATAATTGCCAATATATGGAAGCAACCTAAGTGTCTATCAGTAGATGAATGGATATAAAAGAATTAGTATATATACACAGTGGAATACTATTCAGCCACAAAAAGAATGAAATTTTGCCATTTGTAAAATGTGGATGGACCTGGGAAGTGTGCTGCTGCTAAGTCGCTTCAGTCGTGTCCGACTCTGTGCGATCCCATAGACGGCAACCCGCCAGGCTCCCCCGTCCCTGGGATTCTCCAGGAAAGAACACTGGAGTGGGTTGCTATTTCCTTCTCCAATGCGTGAAAGTGAAAAGTGAAAGTGAAGTCGCTCAGTCGTGTCCAACTCTTAGCAACCCCATGGACTGCAGCCTACCAGGCTCCTCCGTCCATGGGACTTTCCAGGCAAGAGTACTGGAGTGGGGTGCCATTGCCTTCTCCGAGGGAAGTATGAGACTTAGTAAAATAATTTAGTTCAGTTCTGTTCAGTCGCTCAGCCATGTCCGATTCTTTGCGACCCCATGAATCGCAGCACGCCAGGCCTCCCTGTCCATTACCAAATCCCGGAGTTCACTCAAACTCACGTCCATCGAGTTGGTGATGCCATCCAGCCATCTCATCCTCTGTTGTCCCCTTCTCCTCCTGCCCCCAATCCCTCCCAGCATCAGAGTCTTTTCCAATGAGTCAACCCTTCGCATGAGGTAGCCAAAGTACTGGAGTTTCAGCTTTAGCATCATTCCTTCCAAAGAACACCCAGGGCTGATCTCCTTTAGAATGGACTGGTTGGATCTCCTTGCAGTCCAAGGGACTCTCAAGAGTCTTCTCCAACACCACAGTTCAAAAGCATCAATTCTTCGGCGCTCTGCTTTCTTCACAGTTCAACTCTCGCATTCATACACAACCACTGGAAAAACCGTATCCTTGACTAAACGGACCTTTGTTGGCAAAGTAATGTCTCTGCTTTTCAATATGCTATCTAGGTTGGTCATAACCTTTCTTCCAAGGAGTAAGCATCTTTTAATTTCATGGCTGCAATCACCATCTGCAGTGATTTTGGAGCCCAAAAAAATAAAGTCTGACACTGTTTCCACTGTTTCCCCATCTATTTTCCATGAAGCCATGGGACCAGATGCCATGATCTTAGTTTTCTGAATGTTGAGCTTTAAGCCAACTTTCTCACTCTCCTCTTGAACAGCAAATGCTGTATGTTATCTCTTCTGGGCGGAATCTAAAAAAAATACTACAAACTATTGAATATCACAAAAAAGCAACAGATTCATGGACACAGAGAATAAACTAGTAATTACCAATGGGGTCAGAACGGGAGGGAGAGAAAGAGAGGAGTAGCAGATTAAGAGGTACAAACTACTATGTATAAAAGAAATGCGCTACAAGTATATATCAGGAAGCCCAGGGAATATAGCCAATATTTTATAACTATAAATGGGGAATAATCTATAAAAATATCAAATCACTATATTGTGCACCTGTAACTAATATCAACTACACTTTAATTAAAGACAAATTTTAAATATCTTTGAGTTTAAAAAAAGAAAAGCTGTCGATCGTCTAGCATGGCAATGCTGAAGCTGGACTTCATGAAATTGTTTTCAAGTGCTTTCTTCATAACATCTACTAACTGGAAAGAAGTCAGAGGATTTCTCTGTTGCCTTATGTTCTTCGTGCCGAAAAGGCTGCCCTCTGGGCCATCTCTTCCTGATCCTGCACAAAGTGGCTCAGTCTCATTCCCACCCTCATGCCACTTACTGAGCCTTCTTAGAGAGCCCTCCACCTCGCGGTCCTTTATCCCTCCAGATTCCTGCTGCACTGAGCTCCTGACTGTCCCACGTGCATCTCACTCCCTACACCTGGAGTTACCTTTCCTCCTCACTTAGCCAGGACATAACTCCTCTTACTTCATTCTCTAAAACACCACCTAGACAAAGATATTTAATGCAGACTTTTACAGAATATTTTGATAATGGAGGGAGATTATAGCCTAGGTATCAATAAAATATCATTTATAATAAACAACACACATCATACTCTGCCTCCCAATTCATCAAACATGTCTTTACCAGAAAACATTTCAAACAAGGCCATAAGCCCCAAGCTTCCTTGTTGCTGAGGTTCTTCTCTCAAGAAAATTTCTCGCATTTTCTCTCCAAGTTTGTTAAATCCTTTCTTAAATCAATTAAAAGTGAAAAATTCTTTTCCCTTTATTGTATAGATCATTTTATCATTTTTTACTATATGTATTCCAAATAGAAAATGTCCTGGGGTGGGAATATGGCTATATTTCATGCCACAATAGGTCTATTCAGGCATTATTTTTTAAAAAGGAGGTCAATTTTCTCTCAAAGCATTCATTTTGATTTCTTCCTTGGCTGGCCAATTCAAACCATTCAATACATACAGCTTTTGAGAGGAGAAATTTAGTTCCAAGTCTTGAAGAATTAGAACTCTTAAGAATAAATGGAAAGCTATCTTAAAAACTTCTTAAAAGTTAAAGTTGTGTACTAAGTAAGATGTTAAAAAGTTTACATACAAAGAATAACACTATCATTTATAACATTATTTCTAGGGGAAGTGTTATTGCCACTTCATAGCTATCATTCTGAATTTCTATTTTGCCTGATGTTAAATTAAGTTCTGTTCCAGAAATATGCAGCATATTAACTAGTAACTCAAGGAATCAAAGGGAGAAGATAAAGGCATACAGCTATTCAGACCACCTATGAGGTCACTGTTAGAAAATTTCAGTTGTATTACCATCCCAAGAAGGGTTGCATCCATTCTTCCAATGAAGGTAAAAAGTCCCATTCACATGTATCAATTTGCTTACCCAGGCTTCCAGTTCCTATATATGAAATAAAGTCAAGAGATGAAAGAAAAAATAATGTCCTTACACAGAATCTTTCTTCAAATAAAGGAATTATAGGAGACTTTGTATGCCAAGTTGCTTCAGTCATGTCCGACTCTGTGCAACTCTATGGATTGTAGCCCACCAGGCTCCTCTGTCCATGGGATTCTCCAGGCAAGAATACTGGAGTGGGTTTCATGCCCTGTGATCCTTTATTCAATTAACCCTATTTTACACGTAAGGAAAACTGAGATCCAAAGAACCTAACTAGCAGATGCAGAATCATATTAATATCTGAGGTCAAGGTGGGCACCAAACCAGCTCTCCTAAAATGTGATTATTTAAGTTTGGGATGCTAAGTTTGGGATGCTTTAGGTTTTAGCTATTCAGAGTATAGAATCTATGGAGCATGTACCAATAACACAGCAATTCAAAATATCAGTTCTATGTTTAGTCACAACAACAATCTATTGGTACTTTTAAAATAAATTTAAATGCACTCAGTATGCTTGGCTTGTTACTATCCCTCTTTCATTTTCCCTTCAGAAATAAAATGTTGATTTATCTCTGAATACTCAATGCTATCAGCATCCAATTACATAAGGGTTAATTGTGAAGCTAGGTGGGAGTTTTAGCAGAGGGATCAATCCCTTATTGTAGGAGTAATGAGTTTCCCATGGTTCATTGGTACACCATATCTCCTTGCCTTCCCAGTGCTAGGTGAAACTCTCTGCTGCCTATCTACCTGTTAATCACTTGCCCTTGACAGCTGATCAAGAGCATGAAAAAAAAAAAAAAAAAGAGTATGGAAGAGAAAAAGAGTAATGACCCAATTGTTAGCAATACCACTACCACTGCAATCATACATCTCAAAGTCTGCATTTCTGAGGAGCTACATTAGCCAAGGTCTCTCCATTGAAAATGACAGAAACTCACAGTTTGGGCAAAATAGGAAAATTATTGGAAGGAGACTAAAAGTCAAACAAGAGCCAAAAAAACTGGGAGGAGAGTGCCGTTGAACCTCAAGGACAACAGGGATTACCATCAATTCTCTCATCTCTGCTTCTCTGTGCATTTTTATTTCATTCTCAGAAACTAACTTAAACCACAGTGGGAAACATAACGGCCAGCAATTCCCCTGCCTTATACCCCCAGCACTCAGAGGATGTCCAAACTTTGAAATTCTCCAAGAAACCCAAACTGAGTAGGTGTTCATTTCTAGACAAACTTGCTTATGATCAGGCAGACGGGACCTCATCAGGCAAAAAGTTCACAAATGAATAAAGGAAGCACTGCTTCCAAAGGAAATCTGAAGTGCTTGGCAGATTAAACTTTATATAATTTAACATTCACTAAAAGTATTTTCAACTAGGAAAGTTATGAGCATTTCACTAGGGAACCGCAGCACGTAAGTGGCGCTGGTCTCTGGTTCCAAATTTACTAGCTCTGACCTGTCTCAGTACTATAATCCACTAAGCTACCTTGACCTCAGTACCTAATTCATAGAATGGCAATAATTATTTAAAATTCCTGAAGGCAGAGACTAGAGCAAGTGTGTAGCAGTCATTAGCACATGCTTTACAGACCTCGTGCCTGGGAAGTGAACTTGATCTAGGGTCTCAGCTGCTGTGTTTCAAAGTTCATTGCCTGGTTTGTGCCAAGGCTGCTGAAAAGACAATGATTGAGAGGAGATGGGATGGAGGCTTGCACAAGGAAGACCCGCTGCTGGGAGACACAATGCTCTATTGTCAACCACCTTTGGCTCAGGCTCCTAAATAGCCTGTTGCATGGCTGTCTATAATGCTTCAGTCCAAACTTCTCTCCCTCACTTGGGATCAGAATTACCTTATGGTCGGAGTGACCTCCCAGTATAGTTTTTCAAATCCTTCCCTATTTCCTTTTACCCATGCATTTTGCCTAATAAAAATCCTTTCATGTTTCGTTCTGTCTTCACACCTGCTTGTCACAGGACCTGTACTAATACAAGATGGTATCAAGTTCCCTTAATGATCTATGAAATAATTTTATGCTTTTCATCTAGGATAATAGTTTCCATGAAGGACCGAATCAACTGGGAATGTTTTTAAGTACTGATTCCAATTATTCCTCCTACACCTGCTGAATCAAAGTCTCCCAAGCTTGTACCTAGAATTCTGTATTTTACAAAAATATAGGGTCTTGTTCTCAGTGTGTCAGAGCTTTTCAGTTTTTCCTCTTCCCCCTCCCCCCATGAAGGACACTCAACAGGACTGAACTCCTTGTCTCTCTCACTGTTGAGGGAGGGAATTTATAAGTAGTCTTGGTCAATGAGCTTTGACTGGAAATTACATATTATTTCCAGGCCAAAGTATGTAATTACTACTGAGAACCTCCAAATTAGTACTATTCCAAGTATGGACTGCAAACTGGTCCTTTTTCTCAGTCTATGACAAGAAAGTGGAAATAAGCATTTAGAAACTTTGATCATAATTTGATATTGCTGCAATATTCAAACTTGTGATCAATAACTTATCTTTATTATATTTTATAAAATTAGTCCATGACAGATTAGAAATAAAATAGATAAATAAAAATTGGTCTTCCACCACAGATAATTAGAGAGGTACTCTTTAGGACTTTCATTTTTCTGCGGCACCGTGAACGACAATGTTCAAGACACTGGCCGTTCTACTAACTTGGATCCAAGAGCAACTAATGAGTCCCACTCATCTTGGCTTTCAGCTCTTGGTGAAACGTAGCTTGAATGAGAAGTTTTTGTTTTATTAAGCCATTAAACTTCCTTGATGGCTCAGCGGTAAAGAATTCCCCCGCAACTCAGGAGATGCAGGAAACTCAGGCTATGGGTTCGATCCTGGGTCTGGAAGATCCCGTGGAGCAGGAATGGCAACCCACTCCAGTATTCTTGCCTGAAAATCCCATGGACAGAGGAATGTGGTGGACTATAGTCCATGGTGTCACAAGAGTCAGACACAAGTTAGTGACTAAACCACCACAAACCACTAAGATTTCAGAGTTGTTTGTTGTTACAGCAAAATTCAGCTCATCCCAACTGATATCATCTCATAGATTTAGGACCAATTCTACAAGATGTAAAAAGAAAATCTAGTTGATATAGTTACTGGTCAAAGAAATCTAAGGTCTCATGAGAGGGACAGAGAAAGACAGAATTTAGAACTGGAATTGATCAATGAAGAAATGTCCTCTTTAGAGGACATGTAAGATTTGCCTCAACATTTCCAGTGAGGGAAGTTAATCTTACGGCATTCCTTGTTCTAAATGTTGATAAATACTGAGTGTCTAACATCAGACTAAGCACTTTATCTGGATTACCATATTTAAGTCTAAAGCCAACTCCTAATGTGGGTCCTTTAATTAACATCATTTTTACTAATCAAGGAAAATGAGCTTTATAAGGTTTGGGTAACTTGTCCAAGGTCACAAAGCTAGTAAATAACAAAATCTGACTTAGTTTCAGGTAACTGTACCAAATAATCATTATGCTGCTGCTGCTACTGCTGCTAAGTTGCTGCAGTCATGTCCGACTCTGTGCGACCCCATAGACGGCAGCCCACCAGACTTCCCCATCCCTGGGATTCTCCAGGCAAGAACACTGGAGTGGGTTGCCATTTCCTTCTCCAATCATTATGCTACTGACCCTTATACAGAACTAAAATGTGCCTCTTTGCCTCTTCCATCTACTGGAGCTAATTAAAAATGGAAAGATATATTAAACCAATTTCTCTCAGTGTGATAGGCATCCAAACTGATAAAGAGACAGTGAGAGAGAAGAAAACTAAAAACATTGGGTACCTACTCCAAGTATTGTAATGTTTAATCCTCATAGCATAACTTTATCTTACAAATAAGAAAATAATGCCCCAAAACTTAATTCTTCTATGGCTAAAATCATAAATGGTAGCATTAGGATTCAGCTACATGCTTTGCTTTTTTTTTTTTCACTTCACTATGTAGCCTGATGGGAGAAGACAATGGCACCCCACTCCAGTACTCCTGCCTGGAAAATCCCATGGACGGAGGAGCCTGGTAGGCTGCAGTCTGCAGGGTTGCTAAGAGTCGGACACAACTGAGTGACTTCACTTTCACTTTTCACTTTCATGCATTGGAGAAGGAACTGGCAACCCACTCCAGTGTTCCTGCCTGGAGAATCCCAGGGACGGTGGAGCCTGGTGGGCTGCTGTCTATGGGGTCGCAGAGAGTAGGACACGACTGAAGTGACTTAGCAGTAGCATGTAGCCTGATTATGGACACAACAGTATTTTTCTTTTAAGAGTTCATCTTTCTCGACAATTAAGTAATTATTCACCCATTCATTCTTTTTTTTTCACTTACAGTAAAAGCCAGTGTTCACTTTAGCATATAATACCCCGCATCTTCTGGACCCCTTGCCAATGCCATTCTGAACTCACTTCTACCTATTGTCTCTCTCTTACTCATTTAACTTCAGCCACTCCAGATAGCTCAGTATTATTATCACATAACAAACCACCCCAAGTCTTACTGGTGTAAAAACAATGCCCATGTAATTTGCTCATGAAGTCTGGTCAGAAACATGGGAAGAGCACAGCAGAAATGGCTTGTCTTTGCTACACAAGGTCTGAGGTCTCAGTTGGGAAGACTGGAAGGGTCAGGTGAGGGCTGGAGAGGGGATGACTTGATGGCCAGGGGCTAGAATCACCTGAAGGCTCACTTACTCACATGTCTAGTGGTTGATGCAGACTGCCAGGTTGGACCCAACTGGGGCTACTGGTAGACTATCAAATGTGGCCTTTCCATGTGGCCTGGACTGTCTCAAAACATGGTAGCTGGACTTTAAGGGTGAGTGTCCCAAGAGAACACACCTCAATTGCATGACATATTTATGACCTAGTCTTAGAAACCAGAGAGCCTCACTTCATCTCTATTCTCTTGTAACACATACATTCAACAGGAACAAAGTGGAATCACCACTCAATGGTCAGTATCAAGTGGTAAGAAATGTACATGAAATGCATACCCTGTGGTGGCCATCAGACTAGCCTTTTGAGATTTTCTTCACCCTGCAAGGCAACCTTCTGCCATAGAGCCTTGGCTGATTCCTCCACCTGGAATACACTTCCCCTAGGAAACCGCTAGACTAAACTCTCTTGTGGTCTTCAAAGCTTTGCTCAAATCTTACCTTTCCAAGGAGATTTGCTCAATGACAAAGACACTCTCCTTGGCCAAACATTACCCAAGCTCTCTGAACCCTCTTCTCAACGAGGTCTCAATTTGCATTTCCATTTGCACTATTTGCAGTTTTCCACAACTTATAATGTTCTCAAACAGCAAAATCAAAAACAGAGGCAGAGAGGAATGACTCAGTCATGACACCCACAAAAATTCAAAAATCATTCACAATTTTTCACACACCAACCGTAACTAACAGTTGAACTCCCATTTGCTAGTTTAACCCACAAAACCTGAGAAAACTATTTGTCTCTCTTCCAACCTTTAGGCCTGCCATGGGCCAGTGTGAGGAACTCCACCCATGGCAAAGGTCATGAGGAAGGAGGCTTGGCATACCCAAAGGCGTGATCAAGCCTCAGGAAACCCCCTGTTCCCGAGCATCTAACCCCAAAACCAGAGTCTGTTTTATGCTCTCCCCTACACCTCTGACTTTACGGGGGGCTCTCCCCCATAACCGCTTCTCTCGGAGAAGGAGTAAACGTGCAGCTCCAAGGCAATAAAAATTCTTGGGCGTGACAAGAGTGTTTCAGCTTATGGACTCCTCTGAAGGTTATCTAGCCCACCTGTATAGGTTCGTCCGGCCACATGTGATTGTTTACAGCCTCCCAATCTGAGAGACATGAGATGTTTTAGACTTACTAAAGGCAAATTCTTTTGGGGAGTTGGAAATTATTAGTATACTGGGTTGGTTATGAATTATATTGGTGAAGGGTTTTTCATTTGTTGTGTCAATAATTGCTGCTAATTCCCTCCCCTGGGTGGGACAAGGATGTCTCAGGTCAAACCTTTCTGCTGACAGACTAGCTTGTGTGACAGGATTATCCATACTCCTGCCACATGATTGTTTACTACCTCTTAACCATAAATAGCACAGAGAGTTTTGGAGTATTTTGAGAGTTTTAATCAACATAGGGCTTTTCTCATTGTTAAGTCAATGATTGCCGCCAGGCCTCCATATCCTTAGGCACCTGGGAATATATTAATCAATGTATTTGAAATATAGAAAAGGAAATATAGTAGTTTTTAAGGTTAGCAATACTAGACTTTTTGAGTTAATGGATTTTCTCTTTTGTAATAGATCACTGTACTTTGTTATAAATCACTGTGTCCTTGCTATGTAAAAATGTAACTTTATCACTATCTTAAGACTAAACAGATCTTAAGGGGAGCATTGGTGAAAGGATTTTCATTTGTTGGGCTGATGTTTGCTGCTAAATCTCCATATTCTCTGCCCTTATAATGAATATAACTAACATATAGGAGAAATAAATATTAACCTTTAAGATTAATCCCGTTAACCTTGGGTTAAATAAATTCCTTTCTTGATTGTAACTCACTATACCCTCACCCTATAGGAATGTAACTTTATTTGGAGGGTGGTGCCTGGTTTAAGGAAAAACATCCTTGGAAGAAATAAGTTTTTTGGTTATCAGAAAGAAAGGATCATAAAATGTCAGCAGGTCTCTCTCATGGCCAGAAGATGATGTAATATCCCTAAGACCTTTGTTTATACATTTATGTGAAGCACCTGATTTTGATAAAGGTCAGGACTGCTGACCCCCTCGTGACTCTGTATTCATCTCTATGTGTAACAAAAGGTATATAAGCAAACCCCAAAATAAAGAAATCGGATCAGTTTCTGGAAAGACTGATTCCCTCATGTTGCTCTTTTCTGCTCCCCTTTTTTCTGGCTGAATTCCCATCTGGAGCATGGGTGCCCTCCAAGTCTACTTATTCGCTCCGGTTTTCAAGCCCACGCGAGGAGGAGCCCAAGGAGGGGCACCTTCCGATATTCAGGTGGCACCGGTAGCCCAATGTAGATGGTACAAATTCCTTGTCTTGGAATTTTATTGGTATCCCACGTAAACCAAGTTATTCAGCCCCTTTTTCTCTCCCACTATTTTCTGGCCAAATTCACATCTGGTGTATGGTACCCACCAAGCCTATTAATTTTGCCTGGGCTTCTAAGATCGGACTCGGGGGGCCTCAGTGCCTCCTCTCCTTTGGGAGAACGGGAAGACGCCTGTGGCCTACGTAGGTGGTGATTGGTATCCCATGTGAACCAAGTTATTCAGTCTCTTTTTTTCTGCTAATCTTCTAACCCCTCTCTATCTGTAATTAAATAAGTTTTTTCCAAAGATGCCGACTCCGTCCCCCCACCTTCGAATCACCCTGGATCCACCGGGGCTGGACCCCAGCACAGGCCCAAGTCTGAACTTCCTCAGGCTAACAAAAGTTAACCATTGATTTCCCAAAAGAAACACGTTTTGTCCATCTCCAGCTTATTTTCTCTGCATAATCACTCAAGCACTATTTTAGGCAGGCCTACCTGGCCCCTGGTGATAGGAATGCCCAGGCAACCCTTGATTACCCTCGCTGAAACCAGACATAGCCTCTGTGTGTCTGTCACCAGCAAAGCTCATTAATAATCCCTGGGAAAGAAAAACAGAATCTGAGTAATAAAGTCTAACCTTTTATTTGTTCCTTGGTGCTTAGTCTGGTTTCACTTGCTCATGTATGTTGTATGCAGAGGCGCTTCAGACCAGAGTTCCCAGTGCCAAACAACTACACCCAACACTTAACCACAGGAACCTTGCTCAGAAGCACTGTGCCTCGGACTGTAGTGCAAGATGGTGGGCTGTGCATGGATACACCTAGTGAGACACTGTGATTCCAAGAGCCAGGAGCACAGCTGTGCCCACCCTGGAGCACTCCACCCACTCCTCTGAATGAGATCCCTATAAATCTACTGCCCACTGCAAGCCAGGATGGCCTGTGCTCTACAGTGGAGTTTGAACCTCTCCACTCTCTCACCAAAAAATAAAATTGTGTGGATACCTGTATATGTATGGCTGAGTCTCTCTGCTGTGCACCTGAAACTACCACAACATTGTTAATCAGCTATGTTCCAATATAAAATAGAAAGCTAAAAAATATAGTTTAAAAAAAAGTGGGTGGTTTTGCTTAGGTTTTTTTTTTTGTTTTTTTTTTTTTTTTTTTGCCCTTTGTTTCTGAACAAAACTCGGTTGTCTTATTTCAAATACATCTGACAGAAGGACCCTTGCTCAGAACCTACTGGAAAGGGTCAGTAACATATTCTGTGGTTTCCCTATTAAGGAGAAGAAATGTTATTTCACAATTTTAAAGTATATCTACTTTGTATAGAAAGAAAGTAAAAGAGACAGAGAGAGAGAAGGGGAAAGACAGTGGGAGAAATATGACAGAGTAAGAAATATGGAAAGCCAAAAAACAGCCAGCAGAAATACCTGCTTATCCAGAACAGTCTCATCTGTACCCCTGATTTGTCTCCTACTCATGATAATAATAATAGTAATAATCTGGAAAGAACTATTTAAAAGCACAACCAATCACAGTAGTTTCTGCTCAGTATGGGAGCTATGAATTACTCTGCTGTGTGCACTTGGCCTTTCCTTTAACTCAATAACTTGTTAGGCTACTTTGGCATTAGGCTACCAAACCACAGTTTCTAAGGAGCCTGTAAAACAAAGACATAGTTAAACTGTCTAGCATAAGAAATGAACAAGTATCTAAGACTGTTTAAGAAAGGAAGGTGGGTGAAGGGGAATTTTGTAGCAAAGGAGCTGAGAAAACAGGGTGGCTGGAATCTACAGAGAAATGTCAGCCCATAAGAGATCTCTACTGACAAGAAAGTCAGCTGGAGCTGTCATCATTTAAACTGATTTGCATTGTTGGACTGTATATCTTCTTATTGCTTCTTGCCTTCATAGAGCCCCCTTCATGGATCACAGCCTTGCCGTGGCAAAGAAGACTGTGTAACTTAATGAAGCTATGATCCATGCTGTGCAAGGCCACCCAAGACAGACAGATCATAGTGAAGAGTTCTGAAAAAACAAGGTCCACTGGAGGAGGGTATGGCAAACCACTCCAGTATTCTTGGCAGGAGAATCCCATGAACTATATGAAAAGGCAAAAAGATACGACACTGGAGGAGGAGCCCCCAGGTCAGAAGGTGTCCAGTATGCTACTGGGGAAGCGCACAGGGCAATTACTAATGGCTGCAGAATGAAGGAAGCAGCTGGGCCAAAGCTGAAATGATGTTCAGTTGTGGGTGTGCCTGGTGGTGAAAGTAAAGTCCAGTGCTGTGAAGAACAATATTGCATAGGAACCTAGAATGTTAGGTCCATTAATCAGGTTACTTGGACATTCTCAAGCAGGAGATGACAAGGCTGAACATCAGCATCGTAGGAATCAGTGAACTAAAATGGATGGGAATGGGTGAATTTATTTCAGAAGAATCCCTCAGAAGAAATGAAGTAACTCTCGTAGTCAACAAAAGAATCCAAAATTCAGTACTTGGGTGCAACCACAAAAATGACAGAATGATCCTGGTTCATTTCCAAGACAAACCATTCAACATCACAGTAATCCAAGACTATGCCCCAGCCACTGATGCTGAAGAAGATGACGTGGACCAGTTCTATGAAGACCTAAAAGACCTTCTAGAACTAACACCAAAAAATGGTATCTCTTTCATCATACAGGGTTGGAATGCAAAAGTAGGCAGGCAAGAGATATACAGAAAAACAGACAAGTTTAGACTTGGAATACAAAATAAAGCAGGGCAAAGGCTAGCAGAGCTTTGTCAAGAGAACACACTGGTCATAGCAAACACCCTCTTCCAACAACACAAGACACAACTCTACACATGGACATCACCAGGTGGTCAACACTGAAATCACATTAATTATATTATTTGCAGCCAAAGATAGAGATGCTGTATACAGTCAGCAAAAACGAGACTGGAACTGACTGTGACTAAGACCATAAACTCCTTATTGCAAAATTCAGACTTAAATTGAAGAAAGTAGGGAAAACCACTATGCCATTCAGGAATGACCTAAATCAAATCCCTTATGATTATACAGTAGAGGTGACTAATAGATTCAAGGGATTAGATCTGGTAGACAAAGCACCTGAAGAACTATAGAAAGAGGTTCATAACACTGAACAGGAGGCACTGGCCAAAACCACCTCAAAGAAAAAGAAATGCAAGAGGGCAAAGTGGACATCTGAGGAGGCCTTACAAACTGCTGAGGAAAGAAGAGAAGTGAAAAGCAAGGGAGAAAGGGCAAGATATACCCAACTGAACGCAGATTTTCAGAGAATAGCAAGGAGAGGTAAGAAGGCTTTCTTAAATGAACAATGCAAATAAGTAGAGGAAAACAATAGAATAGGAAAGACTAGAGATCTCTTCAAGAAAATTGGAGATATCCAGGGAACATTTTGTGCCAGGATGGGAACATTTCATGCAAAGATGAGCACAATCAAGGGCAGAAACGGTAAGGACCTAACAGAAGAAGAAAAGATTAAGAAGGGGTAGCAAGAATACACAGAAGAACTATACAACAGTGTTAATGACCACGATAACCACAATGGTGTGATCACTCACCTAGAGCCAGACATCTTGGAGTGTGAAGTCAAGTGGGCCTTAGAAAGCATCACTATGAACAAAGCTAGTGGAGATGATGGAATTGAAGCTGAGCTATTCAAAATCCTAAAAGATGATTCTGATAAAGTGCTGTACTCAATATGTCAACAAATTTGGAAAACTCAGCAGTGGCCAAAGGACTAGAAAAGGTTGAGGTTTTGTTCCAGTCCCAAAGAAGGACAGTGCCAAGAATGTTTGAACTACAGCATAATTGGGGTCATTTCATATGATAGCAGGGTTATACTCCAAATTCTACAAGCTGGGCTTCAGTAGTATGTGAACCTAGAACCTCTATAAGCACAAGCTGGGTTTAGAAAAGACAGAGGAACCAGAGATCAAGGTTTGCTGGATCACAGAGAAAGCAAGGGAATTCCAGGAAAAAAAAAATCTACTTCTGCTTCACTGATTATGCTAAAGCCTTTGACTGTGTGGATCACACCAAACTGAAAAATTCTTGAAGAGATGGGAATACCAACCGCATTACCTGTCTCCTAAGAAAAATGTATGCAGGTCAAGAAGCAACATGTAGAACCTTACATGGAACAACCGACTATTTCAAAATTGGGAAAGGAGTATGACAAAGCTGTATACTGTCACCCTGCTTATTTAACTTATATGCAGAGTACATCATGTGAAATACCAACCTGGATGAATCAAAAGCTAGAATCAAGATTGCTGGGAGAAATATCAACAACCTCAGATAAGGAGGTGATAACCACTCTAATGGCAGAAAGTGAAGAGGAACCAAAGAGCCTCTTGATGAGGGTGAAACAGGAGAGAGAAAAAGCTGACTTAAAACTCAACATTCAGAAAGCTAAGATATGGCATCTGGTCCCATCACTTCATGGCAAATAGAAAGGGGAAAAGTGGAAACAGTAATAGGCTGCATTTTCTTGGGCACCAAAATCACTGTGAACTTTGACTGCAGCCATGAAATTAGAAGACAACTGCTCCTTGGGAGGAAAGCTATGACAAACCTAGACTGAGACACCACTTTGCCAACAAAGGTCTGCACAGTCAAAGCTCTGGTTTTTCCAGTAGTCATGTATGGATGTGGTAACTGGACCATAAAGAAGGCTGAGCACCAAAGACCTGATGCTTTTGAATTGTGGTGCTGGCGATCACCCTTGAGAGTCCCTTGGGCTGCAAGGAGTCAAACAAGTCAATCCTATAGGAAATCAACCCTGAATATTCACTGAAAGGACTGATGCTGAAGCTGAAGCTCCAATACTTTAGCCACCAGATGCAAACAGCCGACTCAGTGGAAAAGGACCTGATGCTGGGAAAGATTGAAGGCAAAAGGAGAAGAGGGCGGCAGAGGATGAGATGGTTAGATAGCATCACTGACTCAATGAACATGAATCTGAATAAACTCGGGGAGTAGTGAAAAACAGATGAGCCTGGCATGCTGCAGTCCACAGGATTGCAAAAAGTCAACAGGACTTAGCGACTGGACAACAATACATAGAGCCTTGGGTTCATGATCGCTCTGGGGCATGGAGTCACTGGGAACACATTTCGCACGGAGTGACATCATGCCAAAAGTAAACGATACCACACTTTTCATGGCGACAGTCCACCCACTGCACTCACACAACAGAATGGGGAACTTCACGTCAGCCTCAGTTGTAGGAGACCCTAGAGCACACCCAGATGGAATCTGAGCCAATTCCATTTTAGTCTCAAAGGACCAAGTAGCCCTAGACGACATCCATGCGATAACGATTATAGGTAAGATTTGAGTCTCTAAAGAAACTTGAAATGAGCAAATAAGAATACTGTATTTTCCCAGCAACAAAGTGTTGTTTAGAGCATACCTTTCTGTATCATGTGATTCCTGGATTTTCATCACCTTTGAGCTTTTTGTCAACTCTGTAAGCTGTGGAACACTACAAGGCAATAAAAATGGCTCTTGACTATGATCACAAAAATGAATTGACTGGTGAAAGGACAACTATCTTCCTCCAAGCCAATTTTTGACAATACGCAAATCACTGTTTATATATAAATCACTGTTTTTTCATCTCTTTTGAAGTAGATACAGTATCTGCCTGAACTCTGCATTAATAATGAGTTAATAAAATCTTTAACATATGTTCAATTTATATCTTCTGAAAATCATAATTTTCTTTTTTAACTGTATTTTTAACAAAGATACTTATTATAACCCAGACAGTATACTACATCTCCTACATTCAGAACACACATCTCATCCTCGCAACAACTGGATTTGGATACTATTATTATCCCCACTTTATAGATCAAGGTCAACAAATGATAGCCCAGTGAGCCAAATCTGGCCGGATAAATTCATCCTGCAGTCTGTTTTTGTCAATGAGATTTTGTTAGAACACAGCACACCCATTAGTTTATGCATTGTCTTTAATTGTTTATACCCCACAACAGTAAAGCTAAATAGTTGCACCAGAGACTACACAGCCGCAAAGCCTATAATATTTATTATCTGTCCCTTTACAGAAAAGGTTTGCAGAACTTGGCAACAAATAAGAAAACAGGCTTTTTTTTTTTTTTTTTTTGAATGCAGACCAGCCAGCGACTGGTTCCCTCTTCTCCCCAAAAGACATCACTTTGTTCTTGGCTACATTCAGCTTTTAAACACGGTCTTTTGAGAACAATCTCTGGATCTGGGACACATGAAAGTGAAATGAAAACAGGTGAATGAAAACAGGCTTTAAAATGTTATGAAGAGTACTCAGATTTAGTTAGTGAGTGGCATTGCCCTGTCTCTTACGCCTCCTTCCCTGTATACTCCCTCAGTGGCCAATGCACTTTGGCTATTAGTTGTTCAAAATCAGATCCTTTATGACATAATTATGGTATCTTTAGGGGCTTCCCTGATGGCCCAGATGGTGAAGAGTCTGCCTGCAGCGTGGAAGACTGGGGTTCAATCCCTGGGTTGGAAAGATACCCCCTGGAGAAGGAAATGGCAACCCACTCCAGTATTCTTGCCTGGAAAATCTCACGGATGGAAGAGCCTGGTAGACTACAGTCCATGGGGTCCCAAAGAGTTAGACAACACTGAGAGACTACAACTTTTTTCTTTCTATGGTATCTTTAAAAAAAGATCTTTCCTGCCTCCATTTACGTACTCACAGTTGGAATTTCTTTGTGAGAGAGTGAGTGAAAGTCACTCAGTTGTGTTCGACTCTTTGCGACCCCATGGTCTATACAGTCCATTAAATTCTCCAGGCCAGAATACTGGAGTAAGTAGCCTTTCCCTTCTCCAGGGGATCTTCCCAACCCAGGGATGAAATCCAGGTCTCCTGCATTACAGGCAGATTCTTTACCATAGGAAGGGATCATTCTTTCATGGTGCCATAATAAGCAAAAAATGCAAAATGCTTGAGAAGAAGAACAAACTTAAGTGAGGTTTGTGTGAAGGCGGTAGTGACTGGGAATAGACCCCATTCTCTGAGTTGAAAAAAAAAGCCAAATCATTTACTCACACGTGGAGAGGAAGAGAAAGGAGAAGGGTCAAAGGGAGGTTGGCACAGGACAAAAACTGAGGTTGCCTAAGGGAAGTTGGGCACATACCACCATGGTTTACTCTCCCTTACCACCTTCAATCTGTCTTGCACTTTGTTTCCAAAGTGGGGATAAAATATTGTTGCCACAGCAACTTCCTATTAGCCTGGTTAAAAATGGTGGGAGCAATTGTTCTATCTAAAGCTGGTCTATAGATCGCTGTCTAAAGCTGCTGTGTGAAGTGGCATTTCGTGAGCTTCCTTTGGGGTTTGTCATCCCTCTCTCCTTCCCCCACCTCTAGCTCCTTCTCCCTCATGGCCCCAATTAGTGGGTGCAGATGTGGTTGAGGGGAGGCCCATGGTTTCCCTTCAAAGGAACAAGTGCACAGAACTGTAAAATCAATGAGGTCTGCCCGGCACTTGTGGTTAATTGTAATTTTTCAAAACCCCACAAAGAAGTGAAAAGGCCTAGGTGTCAATGGAAAGGCTAATCAGAATTTAGAAAGGCAATGAAAACCATGTAAATAGGATTCGCCACCAAGGGTAAAGTGTTTCAGCAATTAATTCACTAGTTATTCAGCACAATTTGGAATGAGAGAGCTATGGTTTTAGATTTTATTTTCATTCCTTCCAAAAAGAGAGGGGAAAAAAAAAAAACTTTACCAAAGACCACTGCCCACTTGCCTGAACCAAGTCTTGAGGATACAGGCAACAAAATCTCCAACAAAAATGTGGAAAAGCTAGCACTATAAAGCAAAAGGACACTTGTTTTTGAGAGCTGACACAGCAAGGCAGGGCACCTCCTTGTTCCACTTCGGCTGGGGACATGTGTGCCAGGTAACTCAAACTTTTTTGCCCCCATCCCATTGTATTCACCTGTGAATGGCTACAAAAGCACCTCGAGTGTTGATTTTAGAGTTACAAATAACTTAGCAAGTAGACAAATGAGCAAATACAGAATCCATGACTAATGAGGATGGACTGTGTCTATTTCCCTCCACAAACTGCATGAGCAGCAAGTAACACACCTTGGGGACAACACACACAGATCAACATTGCCAAAATATACAATATAAACATTCCTCAGTCTTAAAGACCTCAGGCACAAGTGTCAAATACTGTGAATTCTTTAGGGGACTGTCAAGTGGACTAGTTGGTATGAAAGATGTGTGAAGGGGGAAAATGTTGATTGCTTCATTTCTAGCAGGTATTGTGTGAAACAGTGGTCATTCTTGACATCCTTAAAGCTGCCATAGTGACTGATCTCCCAGTTCTCTAAAACCCTAAGCACCTAAAATCCAATCTCAAGCAACCCTAAGGGCTTCTCACAGTGTCCTTCCAAAAATCCTCAAAGCTTCAACGCATTAACCTTGAGAATATTAAAAGTCTCTAGGGAGAAAAAAAAAAAAAAAAAAACCCTGATGTATAATAAGTCTGTTAAAGAAAGCCTTGAGTCAAGAAAATACTAACAACTGAAAAGTCAACAAGTAGTATTAGCTGTTTTGCATACTGTATGTAAAAAATTGGGTTTCAGGGCAAAAGCCTGCATACAGCACATCCTTTCAGGTTATCAGATTCTAGCCTTTTATTATTTTTTAGCTTTACTAGAACCCTTTTGAGTTATAGTGAAGTGAACATCACTCAGTCATGTCTGACTCTTTGCGACCCCATGGACTGTCCATGGAATTTCTAGGCCAGAATACTGGAGTGGGTCACCTTTCCCTTCCCCAGGGTATCTTCCCAACCCCAGGATCAAACCCAGATCTCCTTGCACGTGGATTCTTTACCAGCTGAGCCACAAGGGGAGCCATTCTAGGTAACAGTTAAACATGTAAGTTCTGGCCAGTCCAATAGGATTTAATTGACTTTTCTGATATCAAGGGGGAAATACAGTTTTGCTATTGGCAATTTTTTTTTAATTGCAAGATAATCACTTCACAATATTGTGTGATGGATGGGTCCTGCCATACATCAACATTAATCAGCCATAGCGCCACTGGCAATTCATTTCAACATTCCTTTGCTTGCTAGATGAGTTTGTACTGTTTGACTTTTCCTTTGAACCCATTATAACATATATTCCCTGTCTTTCTTTCTACTCGCTTAGGTTCAGTGAATGGAAGAAGTCTCAATTAAAGTAACAAAAGTCAAGTTAGCAAGAAAAAAAAAACACAACTTTAATATTTATGTGCATTGGAGTTCACAAAGAAAAAGTGAAACTCAAAGAAGTGATTAGAATTGAGAGCTTATGTACCATTTTAACAAAGAAAAGGGGGTATAAGCTTCAAGGGATAATGAGTCACAGGGAGCAGGAACTAAGGTCTTATTTAGTTAGGTCTGCACAAACTCATGTTGGTATCTGTTCTCAGACTCCAGTGAGACTCCAGAAGAAGTCTCACCTCCTTCTCTTCTCGGAGGTGGGGGTCTGGAAGGAGGGTGGAGGAGGATGGACATCTTAAAAGGGAAATGTATGCCCTGTTTTCAGGTACATAAGGGCAAGGCCAAAAGCTCTTCTTGCCTCTGTGGATTCTCAATTGCTTTCAGCTCAATGCCAAAGTGGCATATTTGGGGATGACATATTCTGATCCTCGTCACCTCACTGATGAGTAAAATTAAGTCCTTAATGTATGTTCATTCTATAAAAATTGTACATATTTTACCTTTTCCTAAAGAGCTGTTCCCAGGGTCTTAATTCCATTGTGCCTTGCGTAAGGAACATAGGAAGACCAAAGTCAGGTGTTTTCTAGGTCTTATACATCATAGCTCAGACACTATGTACAGAGCAGCTGAGGGATCAGCTCTACTTACAGAGGACAGTTCTATCATCCGTGCTGCGTCATCAGGGGTAGGGTGAGGGGCAGGGACCCTTGGAAGAGTGTTTCTGTGCCGTGACTGGGGTTTAAGTGGAAGATATCCTAATTAACAAGAGTAGTAAAGGACTGTGAACAACTTCCTCAAACATATGTCAAATCTTGGGTGGCACTCAAGTTTGGTATAGTGCTCTAAATAACTTCCCAAGATGACTATTGAGCATAACTCTGAGAAATTAGTTGGCTGAGGGACCCAAAAGGTTCTCTACACTATTGAAGTAGATTATTTGTCTGGAACTTCAGGCATCATGTAAAGACAGATTCTGGTCAGCAAATCACCTGACTACTGAAATATAGTTCTAGTCTTTTTTTGCCTTTTTTTTTTTTTAAAGAATGAGTGTGTGTGTCTGTGTATTCTTGCCTGTGAAAAAAAGGAGATATAGAGAGGGAGGGAGGGAGACAGAGAGAGAGTGATTGTCTATTATCTAAGTAACAGTCCAGAGGAATGATGGCTGGAAACTGCTGTACTTTACACTAAGGAGTTTCTGTAACAATTACCAGTGGAAACGCAGAAATTCCTACCTGGCAAGGACTTCAGAAAATCTGAGAGACATCCTCAGAGCCAGACTAATCATAGCTACTGCATTTCTTGAACTCTCCTTACTTGGAGATAATTAATCACTATCTGGAAGCTCAGCCCAAACTTCAAAGTAGCTGTCACATAGCTCTTCTGACCTAAGGAAAGAGTTTCTTAAACATACGAGCCATTATGCCTGGATTCAGATGAAATCCAGTCCTGCTACTTAGCCAACACAGACGTCATGTCTCGATTCCAACAACTAAGCTTTTTAAACTTTACTCCCAATTCCTACTTCCTTACTAATATCCCTTTTATATATAAAATTCAAAAAGTGAAAGTGTTAGACATATCCGACTCTTTGCGACCCCATGAACTGTATAGCCCACCAGGCTCCTCTGTCTCTGGAATTCTCCAGGCAAGACTACTGGAGTGGGTAGCATTCCCTTCTCCAGGGGATCTTCCCCACCCAGGGATTGAACCTGGGTCTCCTGAATTGCAGGCAGATTCCTTACCATCTGAGCCACCAGGGAAGCCCTTTTACATATAAATGATGGGCATTTGTTTTTCAGGACCATCTACTCCCCAGTCTCCTCCTTCCTACTCATATCCTGATCTCTTTTATGAGAAAATCCTTCTTTGTAAGTATCCTCACTGGGAAGTGGCATTTATCTCTGACCTTAGAACCAAAACAGGCCATATTATTTTATCGCTGTTCCAGAATAATCAGTGAGATGGCTGCATGACTTAGCCTCAGCCAACCACATATGTAACATGCATCGGCTTTTGAAAATGTTCAATGCTACCAGAGAAAAACGTAGGTAGTTTATAAAACACAGACAGACTCTTTTAAGGTGTTTTCAGTATAGGTAACAACTAGGAAGCAAAAAAGTTTCTGGGACATAGGTAGAGCTGATGAGGTATTATAAGCAGAAGATGAGAAACTAGCCAGAACAGTATGTGGGTGTGAAACAGGAGTGAAAAGACCAACAGATGCCGAATATCCATGAAGCACCTGGTTATTAAACACATACGCGACTAAATATACTAGAGGCACGAAATATTCAGGATGCCCTAAGTATATACGAGGATTTCATTCATCATCCATTGGTGGCACTCACTCTGCCCTCCCATCTTCTCTGTCCATGAAGTACAAACCAACCCATGGCTTCGCTTCAGGTTACTTGGCAAGCTCCAGCTACAGCTAGTTGTCCTGGTCCCTGTGGGTCTGCAACACAGCAAGTGTCATTGATCCAGAGCATCACCCCTCTGTGGGCTTATTTGCTCAAACCTAACATTTGGTCCTTGTAACCACACCTCTGGTGCAGAGACTGATGTGGCATAGAGAGGTGGAGACTATGAACGCTGCACATCCTCAGATTCCAGTTGTATGGCCTTTCTATTCTGTGTGTACCAGACAGCTTATACCTAACTTACTCCAGCTCTTTCCTCTTGTTTCTCAGGGTGCCTTAATTTGATTTAGTAAATCATGTTATTTGAACATCTTAATTTGGTCTCTGAACCTCTCAGTTCTACAATCTCAGGCGCGTTTGGTGGCTATCACTCCCTCAAGGTAACAAAGCTAATCTGTCCTCGGATTGGGGTTGAGAATGAATGACACAAAGGTGTGTTGTAGCAGCCTGAGACCTGGGCTGTGCTTGCCTTGGAGTCCTGCCTATGGTCCTTGCCCCAGTCTCCAAACTCTTCCTGATTCCAGTATTTTTTCTTTCTCTTCTTTTATGATGAAAGATGACATACATAAGGGAAAGTATATAGCATATGTATCAGATCTGACAAATAATTATAACACAGACAAGCATGCCACCTCACCAACAGGTAGGGAAATTAAAGACAGATGTAGGAATTAATCTTGCCCAAGACTAATTCTCCTGTAAGTGGGTCTCAGAAAACAATTCGTTTCCCACATAGAGAGCACCAAAGCAATGGGCTACATACAGACTGGTGCAAAGGCAATCAATCTGGGTCAACAGAAGACCTGGATCATGGTCTTGTGAATATCTCAGGAGAGAATAATTTCTGATGTTGCAAGTCTTACCATTTGCTTGCCACAGAGCTACACTCCCAGACTCAGACACCGGCCCCTGGATATGAAGGCAGGGTGCTCTTTCCAACAGGGAGACTAAGCTGGCAGAGAAGGGCTACAGCCAAGGTTCTGTCATTGGAATTAAAAAGCCCCAAAACCCAAGGGTTACAATCTTCCTCCTAGAGTCTTGTCTCCACCAGCGTGTGTGTGCATCCCAGGGTCCTGCCCATTTGCCACTGATACTGTCAGCGTTTGTCTCTGAACTCAACTCCAAGAGCAACGGTCTGCGTTATGCCTGGTGACCTGTCCTCCTTTGCATGCTGCAAACCATGCCAGCACCTGGACCCCTATCTTCACAAACCTTTCCCCACTCAGAAACCTCTCCCTCTCTCCTGGGAATTACTACATGCCTATTTTTGTGATCACTATTTTCTGGTATGTTTTTAAATAATTCTACCACCTAGAAATTCTAAACAACTCAGTTTCATCTCTGTGCCTGTTTTGGAACTTTGTACAGTATATGAAATAGTTTATGCTGCTGTCTGTATATATAATTTATTCACTTTTGTTGCTGTGAAGTTATTTATAAGTTAATTATAAGTCAAGGCTATGGTTTTTCCAGTGGTCATGTATGCATGTGAGAGTTGGAATGTGAAGAAAGCTGAGCACCAAAGAATTGATGCTTTTGAATTGTGGTGTTGGAGAAGACTCTTGAGAGTGTCCCTTGGACTGCAAGGAGATCCAACCAGTCCATCCTAAAGGAAATCAGTCCTGGGTGTTGACTGCAAGGACTGATGCTAAAGCTGAAACTCCAATACTTTGGCCACCTCATGCGAAGAGTTGACTCACTGGAAAAGACTCTGATGCTGGCAGGGATTGGGGGCAGGAGGAGAAGGGGACAACAGAGGATGAGATGGCTGGATGGCATCACTGACTCGATGGACATGAGTTTGGGTGAACTCTGGGAGTTGGTGATGGACAGGGAGGCCTGGCGTGCTGTGATTCATGGGGTCGCAAAGAGTTGGACACGACTGAGCTGGTGATGGACAGGGAGGCCTGGCGTGCTGTGATTCATGGGGTCGCGAAGAGTTGGACATGACTGAGCAACTGAACTGACTCTAAGTCCATTCTATTGCAGATGATCATCTCAAAGTGGAATTGCTGGGTAGTTGTTGGGTGTGTGTGGGGGGGGTGTGTGTGTGGGTGTGTGTGTGTGTGGGTGTGTGTGTGGGTGTGTGTGCGTTTGCACACACGCTAAGTCGCTTCAGTCGTGTCTGACTCTTTGTGACCCCATGGACTGTAGCCCACCAGGCTCCTCTGTCCCTGGGATTCCACAGGCAGGATGCTGGAGTGGGGTGCCATTTCCTCCTCCAGGGCATCTTCTTGGCCTAGGGATCGAACCCGCATCTCTTATTTCCTCCTGCACTGGCAGGTGCCACCTGGGGAGCCCAGTTGTTGGTGTGAAGTGAAATTGAAGTCGCTCAGTTGTATCCAGCTCTTTGCAACCTCACGGACTGTAGCCTACCAGGCTCTTTGTCCATGGGATTTTCCAGGCAAGAGTACTGGAATGGGTTGCCATTTCCTTCTCCAGGGGATCTTCCCAACCCAGGGATTGAACCCAGGTCTCCCGCATTGCAGGCAGACGCTTTATCATCTGAGCCACCAGGAAAGTCTTCGGTGTACTTGCACTCAATTTTGAGGAGATGATGACAGAGAGTTTACCGTAGCGCCTGCACCAATTCATACTTCTGCAGCGGAAGAAAAGGCTTCCCTGGCGGCTCAGCAGTAAAGAATCTGCCTGTCAGTGCAGGAGATGTGGGTTCAATCCCTGGGTCACAAAGATCCCCTGGAGAAGGAAATGGCAACCCATTCCGGTATTCTTGTCTGGGAAATTCCATGGACAGAGGAGCCTGAGGGGCTATAGTTCATGCGGCTGTAGAGAGTTGGACACAATTTAGTGATTAAACAGCAACAAAGTCAAAGAAAGCTTTCTTATTCTGCATCCTCACCTCCACTGTTATTGGCTGGTTTTTCAATGTTTGACAATCTGGTGAGTCTGTAATGATCCCTCCCTGTGGTTTTACTTTCATTCTCCTTATTTCCAACGAGGCTGAACACCTTTTCATTCACTTATCAGTCATTTTAATTTTGGTTAAATGCTCATTCAAGTTCCATGTACAAATCTGTACTGAGATGTCCTTCCCCCGTATTTCATATCTGTAGACGCTCTTTACATATTTTAGCTCTAGACATGTGGCCCCGCTCTGTGGTCTGCCTTTACACTCTTTTGAAGGTGTCTTTTGATGGAGGGAGTTCTTAATTTTAATGCAGTGGCGGCGGGGGGAGCAATCTTTTCCTTTATGGATAGTTTTTTGGGTCTTGTAAGAAAATCCTTCCCAACCTGTGACTTCATGAAGATATATTCCTGCACTATCTTCTAAAATGCTTTATAGTTTTACCTTTCACATTTTGATCTTTAAGCCACTGGGAATTGACTTTTGGTGAATAATCCTGCTTTTATGCAAAGTCAGGTTCTCCAGCCTCCAATCAATTTTCCAAATCCCCAGTCACCTTATAACAAATCCTCTGTTTTCTCTAGATAGCCAGCATAAGTTTCTGCTGCTTTCAATCAAGAGGTCCAGCTGATGAAGTGGACTACTGCCTTGGCTCCCATTCCTGGAATCCTGCCTCTCAACCCCAGCCCAGCTCCGTGCCCCATGACTTGATACACACTGGTTTTTGTCTGTGGTTTGGACCACGCCCAAAGATAGCCATACTCCATGATCTTCTGTCTTACCCAGCTGACTACTTCCTATTTCAGAACCTGCCGTGGGACTGCTTCCATCAACTCCTGAGCCAATGCTCAGCTTCACCATAAGCTAAAAACCATATTCTACTTATTCTCAAGATATGAGATGAAACTGTACGCCAGCCCTTAGACATCCAGCTGGAAGAGCCCAAGGCCCACAGAAGAGGGTTATAGAGATAACATTCATAAGCCGTAGCCAATTGACGTCATCTGCTAAGCCAGACAAGTGAAAGCAGGCTTAACTCCCAGTTGGGGATTTCAGATCTTATTGCCATTCTTTGTCTCTCCTATCAGGAGACCCTGCAGGAAGATTCACACTTTACTCCTTTCCAAGTGGTTTATTGATTTGTGGATTCAGTGATACGTGCATCAATTGAACTAACTATTCCCTTTAAGTAAGGGGCAATTCACGCTGTGCTGAAATTAACAGGCACAACAGAACTGCCTGTTAGAGTTCAACCACAACACAATAGATGCACACAGCGTGAGGGCAATCTGGAGATTAAATAGCTCCACTTCATCCTTAGCCATCAAAAGCCAGCACGCTCTTATTTCTGTTTCCTTTGGCTTCCTCCTTCCTCCTCCCAGACACATACACTTCAAAGAGATTGTGTGCACTGTTTAATGGAAAATAGATTTCTTTCCCATCCTTCCACTTTCTCTTTATACCTCTAGGTTTTATTTTCCTATTTCTTAGATGTATAGCAAAGTTTGGATCGTTTCTTCCTAGTTGACTGCTTAATTTCACATCTCCTCTGATCAAGTCACAAAGGAAATATCAGTTAAGCCGAGATAGCAAATACACTACATGTAATCAATGATTCCTCCATATAAAAAAGGTAAGCGCTGTCCTCATGCATCAATATGATTTCATTGACCTATCAGGGATATTTTCCCTCCTTGATAATAAATACTCTTTCTCCAGCTCCTGTGACCAATAATTATAATCCTTAGAAAATGTATAAAGTCTTTGAAATTCTTTGAAGTCCTCATCATCGGAACCACAAATGAAATAGGTAAGACCCCTAGAATTATCTTTAGCTTCATGAGAAGGAAACAGGCTCAGAAAGAAAGAATGAATGAGCTGAGGTAAAGTCAGGACTCAATATTAACTTTTATGACTCCTTGGCTAGTGCCTTCCCCAAGATGATGGTTCTGTATTGAAAGGTTCTCTTATGTAGCAATAACAATATTTATTTTATGAAAATTTTACCAAGAATAAAACCCACAACACTGGCTACACTCATATCTTTTTTTAGCCATCCGATTCCATTCTTGGCATCTTGAAGTGAAGTAAAAGTTGCTCAGTCATGTTTGACTCTTTGTGACCCATGCAGTCCATGGAATTCTCCAGGCCAGAATACTGGAGTGGGTAGCCTTTCCCTTCTCCAGGGGATCTTCCCAACCCAGGGATCAAACCCAGGTCTCCTGCATTGCAGGTGGATTCTTTACCAGCTGAGCCACAAGGGAAGCCCAAGAATACTGGACTGGGTAGCCTATCTCTTTTGCAGCAGCTCTTCCCAACCCAGGAATTGAATGGGGGTCTCCTGCATTGCAGGCAGATTCTTTATCAACTGAGCTATGAGGGAAGCCCCATTATTGGCATGAGGTGAGGTGAGGTGAAGTCGCTCAGTCGTGTCCGACTCTTTGCGACCTCGTGGACTGTAGCCTACCAGGCTCCTCCATCCATAGGATTCTCCAGGCAAGAATACTGGAGTGGGTTGCCATTTCCTTCTCCAGGGGATCTTCCTGACCCAGGGATCGAACCCAGGTCTCCTGCATTGGAGGCAGACGCTTTAACCTCTGAGCCATCAGGGAAGCCATTGGGCACAAATATGCTATTATATGGACTGTAAA
Source organism: Capra hircus (assembly GCF_001704415.2). Taxonomy (NCBI): domain Eukaryota; kingdom Metazoa; phylum Chordata; class Mammalia; order Artiodactyla; family Bovidae; genus Capra; species Capra hircus. Next base: position 9,798,914 of record NC_030817.1, read on the forward strand.
AACATAAACTGTTAATAACAGTATTAAAAATTAGCTAGGATTCCGGGAGTGTCTAATAGATCAAACACAATCTGATTTGAGGTTTGGGGAAGTTTTTTGTTAGTAATTCAAATTCAAAAACTATCTTACTCATTATTGAGATTATTGGATTTTTCCAAACATATTTCAATAAAATGTGCTTAAACAAGAAAGGTCAAATTCCAGACTTCCATCTTTATTAGCATACAGATTGAGTAAACAAGCTCTATACAAAAGTATTTAGGTCTTTATAACTACACAGAAGAGGCAGGGGATAGTTGGTTTCAGGGCACGAATCTGATAACACAATCTGTCCCTTTAATTTTTTTTGAATATTTAGCTGTTAATTTCAAGACTGGGTGAAGCTTCTACTGCAATAGAAATAAAGGATTTATTTAAATAGTTTACACAAAATGAAAGAAGAATGTTGAAGAAAATTTATCGCATATGTTTATTTTTAAAATCTACTCTGATCATTCGAATGACTCTTCTGAAAGAACAAAGGGGATTATTTTTCATGCTGTTGTTTATTTAATTCATTCTTTCCTTAATTTAATTTCAGTCACTTGTTAATCCAGTCCCCATTATTACTATAGTAACCACCATGTGTTCCTTGCATCAGACTGCAGGCTATTAGTAACATGAGTGATAAGAGTAACCTCAGTGGTGAGCACAAGGAGCTAAAGACTTTGCACAGAAAAGGAACTAATCACAAATTTAAAATCAGGGCAAGCTTGCAAGAGATGATATGCACTCTCAAAGAACAAATGGAAGCATCCTGCTATAGTAAACCCAATTTCATAAGCTGCCATGTGAGCGTGAAAGCCTTTTTAGTTATTCAGTGGGGTGTGAAGCAACAGAACTGGAAGTCTATGATTTTCATGACTGAGGTCTCAAACTCCAAGGATTCCATAAACTAGTTCCAATATTTCAAACAACCTGATAAAACTGAACTGCTCTTCCTCACTCTTATTTGTTGTTTACTGGCTGTCCTGACTCTGAACTTTTATATCAGTCTTTTATATCAGGAATGATGCTAAGGCTGAAACTCCAGTACTTTGGCCACCTCATGCGAAGAGTTGACTCATTGGAAAAGACTCTGATGCTGGGAGGGATTGGGGGCAGGAGGAGAAGGGGACGACAGAGGATGAGATGGCTGGATGGCATCACAGACTCGATGGACGTGAGTCTGAGTGAACTCCGGGAGATGGTGATGGACAGGGAGGCCTGGCGTGCTGCGATTCATGGGGTCGCAAAGAGTCGGACACGACTGAGCAACTGAACTGAACTGAATGTAACAGCATACTTTAGAAGATAGCCCTTTTGATAAGTCATAGAGTTCCCAATGGGCTTCCCTGGTGGTTCAGCTGGTAAAGAATCCGCCTGCAACGTGGGAGACCAGGGTTGGATCCCTGGGTTGGAAAGATTCCCTGGAGAAGGGAAAGGCAACCCACTCCAGTACTGCGGCCTGGAGAATTCCATGGACTATATAGTCCATGAGGTCGCAAAGAGTCGTACAGGACTGAGCAACTTTCATTTTTCACTTTTCAGAGTTCCCAACACTGCTCACAGGAAAAACCTCAAACCTCTTTATTTTGCTTCAGTCTACTCCTCTCCTGTGTCACTCAGACTGCTTTCGGCTGTTGAGCGTGTTTCCTTGCCCTTCTATGGAGGAGCTATGGAATGGCTTTGACAGGACTTCTGCGTGCACGCGCTCAGTTGCTTCAGTCGTGTCTGACTCTCTGTGGCCCCACAGACTGTAGCCCACCAGGCTCCTCTGTCCACGGGATTCTCCAGGCAAGTATAGAGGAGTGGGTTGCCACGCCCTCCTCCAGGGGGTCTCCCCAAACCAGGGATCGAACCCGTGTCTCCTATGTTGCAGGCAGACTCTTTACCACTGAGCCACCAGGGGAGCCCCTTGAAAGAACGTTAGCTTCTTGTAATTTTAATCACCTCCCCCCTTTCATACATACAAGTTACCCCAAGAAAGAATAAATTCAAAATTTAAGTAAGAAATGTTTATTTTTATATAAAACAAAATAAATAAATCCCTGGATCTCCTCCATCACCCAAGATGCTGGCTGCAGTAGATGCTGTTTGAGATATCCCTAACAAATCCACCCTTCTATCTTTGCTAAAAGAACCCTACTTTTGTGTGGGTAATGGGCAATAAAGTGTTCAGAAACAATGGGCCCTTTCCCCTTCCTTGGAGACTGAACTCCAATTAGCCTCAGTCTATCACGCCAGTAATTGGCTCAAGATCCAGTTCTATTCATTGGCATCTAAGGGCAAATCAGATAGGAGCATCTAGAAAATATCTTTCTCTATATCAAAAAAAGTCTTTTTTTTTTTTTCCTGCTTGTGGATGTCTTTGGCAGCTTTGGGACTCCTTTGGATAAGTATGTGATGCTATCTTGTGACCCTGAGTAGACGAGCATGAAGACAAAATCAGCATGCTGGTTTTGGTAGAGTAAGAAGGTAGAAAGAGCCTGCATCCTAAGTGACACCAGTCACCCATAATCCTATAACTTCCCTATCTCTGAACTTCTTTGTAATTGAAATACAATATGTCCTTCTGGTTTACTCATCTTCTAGGAGAAATTTTGGAGCTACTTGCCCTTTTGGCCTGACAATATACCCAATTTCCCTACCTTAAACTTTCCTTCCCCTATAGGAATTTAGCTCCAACTCCCCACTTACCACCCTGTCTGGATCTCTTGGCAATCTAATAACACCAAGAAAACATACAGTTCAAGCTGATGGACCCAAACTCTGATTCTGAGTTGTCTGGCCCATCTTAGTCATTTGAGAGAAGACAGGGAATGAAGACTATACTTCATTGTATAAACCTTTACTTGCAAATAAGCAGAAATCACTTATTACATGATAATCTTACTTTTGGGCAGAAAAAAAAGTAGCTTAATATGAAGCACATGGGTATTTTTAAATTTTCTAATGATAAACAGCTTGAGAATCACTATCATTACTCAGGTATTGATTTTGGCCTCATGAGGAAAATTTGGAAGAGATGAGTCTTTAAGATCTAGCCAATTGAAACCTTTCTAAAAGTCATAGCCAATTACAATTCTGTTAACTACCTATGAAATATTCCAAATCCAGAAAATATTTAAGGCAAAGAGTTATTTATATAGCCAAATATTAGAAACCATCTAAATAATATGCAGTGGTAGAAAATCAATTACATAGATTATGGAGCAGCATATGATACAGTAATCAAAATAGTATTTTAGTATTTTATTAATATAAAAGTGCTGATTTGTCATTTGAGGAAACAAAACATGGATAAGAAAGCTATATTTCTTATTTTAAGAACCATATTTTAAGATCACATATAGTGAAAAGATGGTAAGATGAAAATATTACTAAAATGAACAGTGACTGCAACTAATAATAGAAAAATGGGCAATTTTCATCATCTTTTTATTTTTCAATTCTTTACAAATACTCTTTTCATGAGCTGCTAGACCCAAGGTCATTGCCACATTTGGTCGATTGGCAGCTTCCTTTCAGCCACAGCCTGACACTGAGCCAGGGTTTGGCAAATACTCTCAAGTAAATAAAGCATAATTAGCATACATAACATCAAACCAGATGATAACGGAACGTTTCAAACCAAATAACCCAGACGTTCCCAATTCCCATATGTTTGTTGGAAAATAAATCACCAATCTTTAACTGCTTGGTTTTGTTTTCCATTTGGAGTTTGGGCTTTAAGAAGCTGGGAGTTGAAACAACAGCAGCTCAGATTTCTGAGAAAATAGAGCAGGGAGCTCTGACAGAGGAGCACACAGACGAAACGTTTACCAAGCACCTGTCTAAACCACACCTGTGCTAGAGCATCTAAGTGCTGCCAAAGGAGGGTCCAGATTTTTAACAGAGTATGTCTAGTATGGTAGTCCACAGGACACTTCTACTGGTCTAGAGAGAAGGCAAGAAATATTGCCATTGACACAAGATGAAAGAATGGTTGGGTTCCATTAGGAATCTCTTTTTTAAGCCTCTAATACTGTCTTCAAGGACTGTAAAGAGTCACTTAACCAAACACAGGGACTGGGGTTTCCTAGAAGAGACACAGCTCCTTAGCTGCCTTCTAATCTCTCACTTGCCTGGAGAAGTGCCAAGGTATTAACATTTAAATCACCAAAAAAGGAATTTGGCTTCTCTGAGTTGTTTCTATCCCATTGAGGGTATTTCTCGTTAGAGCCTCGAAATTCCCAAGGGGATGGAAAACCTCACTCTATTAGTATCAGAATCAGCTTGCACGGAAACAGCTGCAGCATCCTGGAATACGAATTAGATGGGGAATCAGGAAGCCTCACTTCTAATTCTAGCTCTGCTGGGAACAACTCTGACCTTAGGCAATCCACAAAAACTCTCAGGTTCACAGATTCTTTTTTAGGAACCTGATGAGTCGATCTCGAAGGCCTCAATGATTCTATTTCTCATCCTTAAATGTAACCACCTGGTGGACATCTGCCACCTGGATGCTCCCAGAATCCTCCCAGAATCACCTTTTACCTTAAAGTGTGGAAATTCTGATGCTCTCGCCACACTGTCTGCAAGTTCTCTGGAAACATATATTCTCACAGTCACCTTTTGCTCTAATTTCCTGCATTGCAGCATTTTCAGTCACCCTACTTATCCTAAATCCTGCCATATTCCTCTCTCTCTACATCTTTTCACCCCACAGTGTGGCACTCTGCTTTCTGTTTTATCCACCTCTCTCTGCCCCCTCACTCTTGCCCCCTAAAACAAGCAAGGTAAGGTCTGGAGAAAATTCAGAATTGATGACAGAGTCATTATACAAAGGAGAGCAGGCTTGAGAATGGAGATGCAAGCTGAACAAAACATCTAGCTTAACAGGCAGGAGGATGAAATCAGGTCCAGTTAGAAAAATAAAGAACAGAATAAATAAATGTAGGAGAAGGGACAACCCCGAATAATTTATGTAGAAACTATAAGGGACGAAAAACATTTTTTCTCTCTAGCCTCCTAAGTTTTTGGACTGGGACCCTACAAACTAGACGGAAAAAAGACAAATTACCAAAAGAAGAGAAGTGTATTAACACATGGAGAAAGTGTGCACATGGGGGAAACTCAGTGGTGAGTAACTCAAGAGGATGGTTAGAATTGGGACTCATATAGCATCAGGGCAAAGAAAAATATGCTTATACAGAAGTAACAGGCAGAGGAAAAGAGTAGAGGCTTCCATGAGTGGCAAACCATGGTAACTTCATTACGTGTGGGTTGCTTTTGCAGGTCTATGTCGGCACCCATTTCCAGTCTTGGCCATAAAATTTCCCCAGGAGAGAGAATATATGGCAGTCCTAACCTCTCTGAAGTTTCTTGTTTTAGATATAAGGGAAGCTCTGGGAAGGTTTTCTTTTGCATCTGTTGAACTACAAATGCCTTCAGCTCAAAATCACTCATAGGCCAAAGTGCCATGCTCGGGGTGGCATATTTTGATCCCATACAATACCTTCCGCTCAAAGATGTGCAGCCTAATCTCTTCCTCCCTTCTTTGAGAGCAGGTGAACCGAGTCACTCCCATCTAAACAGCAGAGTATGAATAGTAACTTTACAGTGCTGAAACCAGACAACCATCTCAGGGGATCGAGGTCAACATCAACAGTGATAAATCATGTGGATGGTATAGGCACTCGATATGATGAGACCAAAAAAGTCCTTTACCTCTGTAAACTTCTCTCCAAAGACCTATTACCCTAGACTAATAATAAGGAAAACATATAGCAAATTTCAAATTGAGGAACATATTATGAAATACCTGACTAATGCTCCTCTACACTGTCAATGTCATCAAAAACAAGGAGAGCTGAAAAACGGTCAGAGCCAAGAGGAGCCAAGGAGGCATGATGATTAAATATAATATAGTATCCTGAATGGATAAAGGACATTATTGGAAAAACTAGTAAAATCCAAAATAATGTGGAGTTTAGTTCACAGTAGTGTACCAATATTTATTTCCTAACCATGACAAGTAAACTGCAGTAATGTAAGATGTAAAAAATAGGGGAAACTGCATGGAGGTATGTAGAAACTCTCTACACTCTTTTTGCAACTTTTCTGTGAATCGAACACCATTATACAATTTAAAAATTTATTTTTAAAACATTCAGGTTCAAAGTCAATGTGCTGAATTTGAAGATAATCAAAGTAATCCTAGAAGGAAAATAGGAGGTGGGCATGGAGATATTACAAATGTAACTACCAGACCTTTCAAGGGGACAGACAATCTACTTAAGGATGAGGTAGAAGCTGGGAAGGCACTGTCACTAGAAATTAAAAAAAAAAAAAAAACTGCAGGATTTTGCAAAATCATTGGCTCTTTTTTCATTCAAAGCGTCACATAAGGAACAATCCAAATGTCCAGAGAACTGCGGTTCCCCTTTAGAATGCCCAAGTCAAGCTGTGACATCAGAAGCAAGCTTTCACTTCCTTCCACCATGCTTAGAACAGCACATTGCCCTTGAAAAGATTTTGAGGAAAACCAGAAAGCCCCGAAAAAAAATATCTCGCTGAAACAAGGGGAAGTGACAGTGACTGACTGGCTTGAACAATACAAGATTAAGAGCGTGCCTGAGGAGAAAGTGACAGAAAAGGCCAGGTGGGAACCTGACAAAAATTGCCCGCTGTCTCAGAAAAGAGCCTGGGTAGAAATGTCACCTTTTCACTCAAGGCCTTGGCTTCAGGCTCTCGTCAAGTCACACTGACTGAAAGAAAAAAAAAAAAAAAAAACAAACAAACACTTTTCCAGCTATAAAGCCCACAGCTCTGCTCTGCTCACTGCCTTTCACACTGACTGACTGGAATGGGAACTCTGTGGGCAGAACCGGGCCAGCTGGGCCTGAGGAACAACAGTGAGAAAAACCAGCTGCCTGTTCTTCCTTCTCGACTCCCAGGGCCAGCGCCACATCCCGAAAAGGAGCAAAACCCCTCTGACCTTCCTCAGCTGATACACCACCCATCACCAGCCCACCTGCAGCAGTCAGCAGATTCCCACTTCTGCCCGTGCCCTAAACCTAGCCCAGGAGCAAAGGACACCAGCTTAAACCCTTGAACATGGCCTGAATCTGCCCACACGGCTCCACCTCCACTCTTACCTCCATACTCCACCTCTCACGGACTTCTACAATAACCTTTTTGCCTTTCGGGTTCTCCAGTTTCCCTGTAGGTCTACAGTGGAGATTTCTTTTCCTTTATTATGCTTGGGATCCCTTGGCATTCTAGAATCAGAAGATTGGAGGCATTCATCATTTTTGGAAAATTACAACCATATCTTCAACCAAATCCCAACGCAATTTTCCAAGTTATGCTTCCTCCCGCTTTCTTCACGATCCCCTGGACTCAGACTGGATTCCTGCCGGGCGCTCTCATTCTCATGTTACTTAAAGGCTCCTTTATGGTTTCCAACTCTTTGCTGCTCTCCAGGAAATTTCTTTAGCTCCATCTTTCAGTTCACTCATCTGTCCTTTAGTTGTATCTAATCCCTTTAGTTTATATCAACCTTTGATTTGAATTTCCATTACTATCTTTTTCAATGTGTAGTAGCCCCCCACCACCCCCCGTATCCAAGGTTTTGCCTCCACAGATTCAACCAATCGTGGACTGAAAATACTCAGAAAAAGAAATTCCAGAAAGCTCCAAAAAGCAAAACTTAAATTTGCTGCATGCCAGCAACTATTTACATAGTATATACATTGTATTAGGTGTTGTAAGTAATCTAGACATGATTTACAGCAACAGTTAGATGTACATAGGTTATACGAAAATACTGCACCATTTTATATGAGACTTGAGCTTCCATGGATTTTGCTATCTGCTGGGCACCCTGGAACCAGTCTCTTGCAGACATCTAGGGATAACAATACAAGCTGTTGACTCTTTTTCAAACCTACCAAATCAAAGTTCCTATTTTCTGCCTACCCTCTTATTACTTTAAAAATTAAACATACTTATTGTATAACCTGTATTTGATCATATCTAGGATCTGTATTTTTTACAGTTCTGTAGTTTGTTATTCCTATTGACTCATAGAAGCTTTTTTCCCTATCTTTAGGACTTTGAGCTTGTAATAATATTGCAGTTTTTGAGGTTGGATTTTAAGTTGCACCCTTCCTGGAAGAGTTTGTATATGTATTTTTCTGGATGTTGTTGTTCAGTCATTAAGTCGTGTCTGACTCTTTACGACCTCATGGGCTATAGCACTCCACACCCCGCTGTCCTTCACTATCTCCTGGAGTGTGCTGATACTCATGTCCATTGAGTCAGCAATCCTATCTAAGCACCTCATCCTGGGACGCCCCCTTCTCCTTTTGCCTTCCATCTTTCCCAGCATTAGGGTCTTTTCTAATGAGTCAGTTCTTCATAAGAGGTGGCCAAAGTATTGGAGCTTCAGCATCCAATAAATATTCAGGCTTGATTTCCTTTGAAAGTAAAACTGTTAGTCACTCAGTCGTGTCCAACTCTTTGTGACCCCATGGACTGTAGCCTGCCAGGCTCCTCTGTCCATGGGATTTTCTAGGCAAGAATACTGGAGTGGGTTGCCATTTCCTTCTCCAGGGGATTTTCCTGACTCGGGGACCAAACCTGGGTCTCCCTCATTGCAGGCAGATTCTTTACCGTCTGAGCCACCAGGGAAGCCTTAGGATTGATTTGCTCTCTTTGCAGTCCGAGGGACTCTCAAGAGTCTTCTCCAGCACCACAGTTCAAATGCATCAGTTCTTCGGTGTTCAGCCTTCTTCCAGGGTATTGGGAGTCTAACTAACTAACTAAATTTTAGGTTTCAGAATTTCAAGTCATCCACACTATTATGACTTCAGAGACTAAATCTGCACAGTGTAGGCTACGATCACCAGTTCTCAGGGTGAGGGAGACTTTTTTTATTTTCAGCTATACCCGGAGCCAAAGTCAACATAGATAAGTGTCTCAGTACCTCTTCCTGTGGGGGTGGGTGGGGGAGGGTTTCCCTAGTTCACTCAGTGAGGTCATTATCCGTGGAGGCTCCTAGCTTTGTGCACAATTTGCAGATATGACCCCCTACCATGCTTTTGCTTGACTAAAATCCAAACTATTGGCTGTCAAAATGGCAGATAACACAGTACACCAGGGTCAACTCTTGCCCCAGAGTCTGCTTATGCTATGGATTCATACCTACTTCCTGACTTGGGAATAATTCCATTATTTTCCCTCAAGCTCAGCCATAGATTAAAGACAACAAGACTTATTTTTTAATATCCACTATTTTCAAGCGGGATATGCAAAGAAGGCTTTCTGTGAACTTCTCATCTTTCACATAGTTCCAATACAGAACTTGCAATAGCTTCCTAATGGGTCCCTGATTCCACTTTCATCTCATAAAATCCATCCTCCACCTGGCAACCAGAGCTATCTTCTTAAACACCCCAACAAAGAGAGGTAATTCATAAAGCTCTCAGAGGCTATTTTCAGAATCTTATGTGCTAGCATCGCTCTTCTCTTCTAGGTATGCTTGAGGAAAGAGTCAAGACTACACACTGCACATTAGTGTCATACGCAACCCAGCTCTCAGCCTTCGACTCTCCCAAATCTCTCAGCTTGCTGACTTTCCCTGTCCTTTAAGATTGGAGTTAAAACTTAGCTTATAGTGTTATCCCCACACTAGCTTTTGAGAATCTCAGGGCAGGGGTCCCCAGCCTCTGGGATCTAATGCCTAATGATCTGTTGTGGAGCCAATGTAATAATAAAAGAAATAAGTTCAGTTCAGTCACTCAGTCGTGTCCAACTCTTTGTGACCCCATTGACTGCAGCTTCCCAGGCTTCCCTGTCCATTACCAACTCCCAGAGCTTGCTCAAACTCATGTCCATAGAGTTGGAACAGAAATAAAGTGCACAATAAATGTAATGAGCTTGAATCATTCCAAAATCATCCATCTCACCTTGGTCCATGGAAAATGATCTTCCATGAAACTGGTTCCTGGTGCCAGAAAGGTTGGGGACCACTGTCTTAGAGAACTAATTTTCCTCATCAGCATCTAAGGGTCCACATTCCTGCACCTGCTGAGTTCACAAGCTCTATCTTTCATCTTACCTCCTGAATGTATTCCCCCTCCTCTGTCCTCAGGACTTGGTAGGATCCCACCCCAAACCTGTAATTCTCTAGCATATCACTGGTAAGTCATTTAAAGGACACAGCATTGAAAAGATGAGAGTGCCCCTAACCTCCCTATGCTGCTGCTGCTAAGTCACTTCAGTCGTGTCCAACTCTGTGCGACCCCATAGACAGCACCCCACCAGGCTCCTCTGTCCCTGGGATTCTCCAGGCAAGAATACTGGAGTGGGTTGCCATTTCCTTCTCCAATGCACACATGCATGCTAAGTCACTTCAGTCGTGTCCAACTCTGTGCAACCTTATGGACAGCAGCCCACCAGGCTCCTCCATCCACGGGATTCTCTAGACAAGAATACTGGAGTAGGTTACCATTTCCTTCTCCAACCTCCCTATCAGTTCAGTTCAGTTCAGTCACTCAGTCGTGTCTGACTCTTAGCGACCCCATGAATCGCAGCACACCAGGCCTCCCTGTCCATCATCAACTCCCAGAGTTCACTCAAACTCACATCCATCGAGCCGGTGATGCCATCTAGCCATCTCATCCTCTGTTGTCCCCTTTTCCTCTAGCCAATCCCTCCCAGCATCAGAGTCTTTTCCAATGAGTCAACTCTTTGCATGAGGTCGCCAAAGTACTGGAGTTTCAGCTTCAGTATCATTCCTTCCAAAGAACACCGAGGGCTTATAACCTTTAGAATGGACTGGTTGGATCTCCTTGCAGTCCAAAGGACTCCCAAGAGTCTTCTCCAACACCACAGTTCAAAAGCATCTTAAGTGCTCAGCCTTCTTCACAGTCCAATTCTCACATCCATACCTGACCACTGGAAAAACCATAGCCTTGACTAGACGGACCTTTGCTGGCAAAGTAATGTCTCTGCTTTTCAATATGGTTGGTCATAACTTTTATTAAAACTCAGCAGTGGCCACAGGACTGGAAAAGGTCAGTTTTTCTTCCAACCCCAAAGAAAGGCAATGCCAAAGAATGCTCGAACTACCACACAATTGCACTCATCTCACATGCTAGTAAAGTAATGCTCAAAAGTCTCCAAGCCAGGCTTCAGCAATATGTGAACAGTGAACTCACTGATGTTCAAGCTGGTTTTAGAAAGGGCAGAGGAACCAGAGATCAAATTGCCAACATCTGCTGGATCATTGAAAAAGCAAGAGAGTTCCAGAAAAACATCTATTTCTGCTTTACTGACTATGCCAAAGCCTTTGACTGCATGGATCACAATAAACTGTGGAAAATTCTGGAAGAGATGGGAATACCAGACCACCTGACCTGCCTCTTGAGGAACCTATATACAGGTCAGGAAGCAACAGTTAGAACTGGACATGGAACAACAGACTGGTTCCAAATAGGAAAAGGAGTACTCAAGGCTCTATACTGTCACCCTGCTTATTTAACTTCTATGCAGAGCATGCGGAGAAGGCAATGGCAACCCACTTTGTACTCTTGCCTGCAAAATCCCATGGATGGAGGAGCCTGGTAGGCTGCAGTCCATGGGGTTGCTAAGAGTCGGACGTGACTGAGCGACTTTACTTTCATTTTTCACTTTCATGCATTGGAGAAGGAAATGGCAACCCACTCCAGTGTTCTTGCCTGGAGAATCCCCGGGACGGGGGAGCCTGGTGGGCTGCAGTCTATGGGGTTGCACAGAGTCAGACACGACTGAAGCGACGTAGCAGCAGCAGTAGAGCACATCATGAGAAACGCTGGGCTGGAAGAAGCACAAGCTGGAATCAAGACTGCCAGGAGAAATATCAATAACCTCAGATATGCAGATGACACCACCCTTATGGCAGAAAGTGAAGAGGAACTAAAAAGCCTCTTGATGAAAGTGAAAGAGGAGAGTGGAAAAGTTGGCTTAAAGCTCAGCATTCAGAAAACAAAGATCACAGCATCTGGTCCCATCACCTCATGGGAAATAAATGGGGAAACAGTGGAAACAGTGTCAGACTTTATTCTTTCCGGCTCCAAAATCACTGCAGATGGTGAATGCAGCCATGAAATTAAAAGACGCTTACTCCTTGGAAGAAAAACCTTCCTATATTATAGATTTTTTAAAAAAATACCACCATTTATTTCTGAAATGTCACAAGTTACTGAAATACAAAGGTTTATCAAATTTTCATCTTGGCAAACTAAGAATGTGTTAGTGAAAATTAAACCTCTCTGTCTCTCAATATCTCAGAATGTTCATACTGAGTAATGCACCAAGTCAATGTTACATGTAGAGGATAATCTTGAAGGCTTACGCCAGTTGGAAAGTTGAGCTGGGATATTCATGTCCCTTCTTCACAAGGATAGTCTGGCCAATAATTTTAATCTAAATAATCAACATTAATATCAGATATCTCTGTTCTCAGGGTCCCTCGGCTACCCTCCCTCACAGAATGACTGTCCTGGTCACCTCACCCTCCACTTACTGCATCTTAGTTCTGCCCCATGGTCAGGCCTCCAGCTCCTCCAATGAACCCCTCACACTCCTCCTGGAGCCACTGCTCATTCCAAACACTCATAACAATCATTAACTCTAGCGAACCATTTATCCAGCTCACAGCAAGTCTAGATTATGCTCAGAGGCACAAGTTTTCAATATCAAAGACTCCCATTACTTTGCATCCCAAAATAAAACCAGGCTCTCCCTGAGAAGAATCCCACCCTCAACCATCAACAAACAATAGCTACAACAACAACAAAATTTTTTCTTTCCTATGATGGCGACTCAGTTGGAACCCCACAGTTAACATAAAGATCACTGTAAGCTGAAGACATTTGAGGTTCAACAGATATAGAAAAAAAAAAGTCTTCTCTGAATTTCCCTTATCTAACTAAAGGCAGCAGCTTCTGAAAAATGAGGCTGCCATAATTACCTTATTAGGGTGGCTTTCCTCCTAAGAGGAAGAAGAACCTACCAAGAAACCCGTCCTCTGGGGAGTTTTATAACCTGAAGATGGAGAGACCACTCATATCTGCATAGACAAACATCACTGCAAACTTTCTCATCTCTTAGTTGTTCTTCAAAGAATTCATTTCTCTTTCCTAAAGATATCTGTTCTTCCTATAAAAGCCTTTCTTCCCCCCTCCCTCTCCCCTATGAAATTTCTGCTGCTAACTTTAACTAGTTAAAGAGCTAGTTCTTTTGCAGGCTCCTTTTTCCTCCTGTTTACCTGTTGTTAATCAGTTTAATTTGAATACTTCAGTCACTAAATTTACAATGGTAGAGGATAAGTTTTATCACATACAGCTAATACCAACTTCCATATTTGGAAGCCATAGCTTTCTTTCTGTTTTTTTGCAAGATATATTGTTTTTATTCGCTTTGTTTTAACCAGCCTTATTGAAGTATAATTTACATAAAATAAACTGCACACATTTAAGTTATACAGTTTGATGAGTTTTGATAGATGCGTACGTACATCAATCTACCAACATACTCAAAGTATAGAGCATTTCCATAAGCCCCCAAATATTCCTCAACCACTTAGCAACCAATCCCTTCCTCAAATCCAAGTCCCCCAGCAAACACTGACCTTTTGGTCAATATAATTTTCTATTCTCCGAATTTCTTTGAATCTGCCTGCCAATGCCAGAGACATAAGAGACAAGGGTTCAATCCCTGGGTCAGGAAGCTCCCTGGAGGAGGAAATGGCAACCCATTCCAGTATTCTTGCCTGGAGAATCCCACGGACAAAGGAGCCTGGCAGGCTACAGTCCATGGAATTGCAAAGAGCTGAACATGACTGAAGCACCAGCACACACACATGAATATCTTTGTTTGCTTTAAGTATCAGGTTAGTGATAACCTCAAGTGAGTCTGGAAATACTCTACTCTCTGCAAATCAGTTTTCTTTTAAACCTTATATTAACTTGTAGATGGGACCTGCCTGGTGGTTTAGTGGCTAAGATTCCACTCTCCCGATGCAGAGGTCTTGGGTTAGATCCCTTGGCCAGGCAACTATCCCACATGCTGCAACTAAGACATGGTGCAGGCAAATAAATAAATATTTTTAAAATATATATTAACTTTTAGCTGTCACTTAGCACATGCCACCTAATAGATCTGGCCCCAGAAAACATTAATTACCAACCTCAAAATAAAACCAAAAATGCCTCCGAGGGCCTCCATTCCCCCAAACACCTATACAGTTGGCAGTATTTAATTTGGCTCTTTTGGACAGTTCTTCCTTGATCTTATCACACTGTGACCTCCTTGTAGGTGGGACTTTTGCTTATTCACTGGTCTAAATCCAGCACTAGTAAAGAAGAGACACTTAATGTTTGCTGAAATTAATTGATCAGGATGTTGGTTGTAAATTTAATCTTGGCAGTAGAATGAGTCCTATGATAGTCATTTTTAGACATTTTATGAATGCACTAAAGGATGCAATCACCTTAAAAGTAATATTTACTGATCATATAATGCCATTTAACTACAACTTGGGCTTCCCTTGAGGCTCAGCTGGTAAAGAATCCGGCTGCAATGTGGGAGACCTGGGTTCGAACCCTGGGTTGGAAAGATCCCCTGGAGAAGGGAACAGCTACCCACTCCAGTATTCTGGCCTGGAGAATTCCATGGACTGTATAGTTCATGGGGTCACAAAGAGCTGGATGCAACTGAGTGACTTTCACCTCACTTAAGCTCTATTAACCACGAACTGCAGGAAACAAAATAACATAAATAGTATACTTCCTCTCACAGGCTATGGAAAATGAAGAGCCCATCCACAGGGCCAAGCTTGTACCCATTCCACAGCTTCTCCACATTACTCAGCATATGGAGAAGGAAGGAATGTTCCTCTAGCTTCTTCAGAAGAATAGACTTTGACAAAGAAAAAGCTTAAATCCCCGTTACCTATTCCTAGCCCTTATCAAGGTTTAAAAAACAAGAGAGAAATTTTCAAATTACTTTCCTTGTACCCTCCCTGCAAACTTTATGGTGTCCTTCTATGAAGGCATCTTCCCTCATCAATTTGGCACTTGGTGAGCTTTTTTACTAGGCTTCCCTGGTGGCTCAGATGGTAAAGAATCTGGCTGTAATGCAGGAGACCCAGATTCGATCCCTGGGCTGGGAAGATCCCATGGAGAAGGAAATGGCAACCCACCCCAGTGTTCTTGCCTGGAAAATCCCTTGGACAGAGGAGCCTGGTGGGCTACAGTCCACAGGGTCACAAAGAGCCAGACACGACTGAGCTTTTTTAAAATTTTATTAACTGTCATAGTCAAAACTAGAGAAATATCATCATAGCTGTTTTTCTAACCTAACTTCATCTCTGCACCAACTGGGTAAGGGACTGAACCATAAAGAATCTCAAAACATGTTTTCTTACCTCCTCTGGGACAGAAAGGAGGTCCAAAGGGAAAGCCCTGTAGAATCTGTGTTTCAAATTCTTAGCTCTGTTTTTCAAATCTGTATGTACATCTATGATGCCTCGAGTGAAGCCGAAATGGAAAAATTAGGAGAGAAAACTTCTAAGCCTGCCAAAAATCCTCCTGTCCTTTCTACTAAAATCTTGCTATTAATAGTCCATATAATAAGCAATAGATCACACACACACACATAAAGATCCATAAAGACAGACAAAGAAGGAGGGGGGGAAATTATTGCAATACTTGTCCATTTAGCCAAAGGTCTGGAGGGAAAACAGACACTGAATAAAGATTCTTTGAGAAGTTACTGATCTCCCACTGGAGGCTGCAGTTGCTAATTGAGCTGCTCATTCCCAGCACGTCCATTCACTGTGGAGAGAGATGTGGCCGGTTTCTACAATAAGAGGAGAAATGAAGAGCTCCACGCAGTTTTTTTTCTTTTTTACATCTGAGGTATATTTGGTCATTCTAGTCAGCCACTAAAGGCAGTCACTCTTCTTCTTCCACTTAAGACTTGCCACTGTAAAGACCCAAAAGGCTTAAACATGGGAAGACTTCAGGGAATCTTCATAACCTTTCAGGGTCCTTAGTTTTACTCTGTAAAAGTTCCCAAAGTCCACAATGACTAGTGATAAGCAATTATTCAGGTTTAAATAATTTAGCACTGACTGACTCTCTCATGTTAATTGCGGAAGTCATTTTTCTGAAAGCTCACAATTTGTACTCTCTGGAGAAAGTGGAAGAGAATGCCAAACCCACTCAGGGACAGGATTTGAACGCCTTCACTCTCAGTTCTGCTAGTTATCTGGTTGATGGTGACTGTAGCCTTAAAGCATTGACACTGCCTTTTGATTTAGACTGTTGTTTTTGTGCTTGTGAAGTTAGTCCCAGATGAATAAAATAATGAAAATTCCTTATAATCCATGGTGGCATAGACTTGGATTACTCCTGAGATAATGTTCAGACTTCTTGTCGTGGCATAAAATTACCCTTCACCCACTACTTCCCACCTAACATGCCCACTTTCACTTCCCCAGAAGTAATACCAATACTTTGGCCACTTGATGCAAACAGCCAACTCATTGGAAAAGACCCTGATGATGGGAAAGACTGAAAGCAAAAAGAGAGAGGGGAAGCAGAGAATAAAATGACTAGGTGGCATCACTGACTGACTCAGTGAACATGAATCTGAGCAAACTCCGGGAGTTAGCGGAGGATAGAGGAAGCTGGCGTGCTACAGACTACAGGGTCGCAGAGTCGGACACAGCTTAGCCACCGAATGACAACAATAACGCTACATCTAATTGCATCGTATGCTTAAATGTTACCAAACACTCATGTGCCCTTTGGCAACTCCACATCTGTGCAAAGGCTATACCTTCTTCTTGAAATGCTCTGCTCCACTTTTGGCCAGCCTAATTTATTCTTCAAAATAAAACTCATATACCACCTCTTAGAAAAAGCCTTTTCAGATTTCTTGACAGGGCATTACTGTCTCCCTCTTCTGTGTTTCCAGAGTTGTATACACACCCCTTGATTTTTTATTGTCTGTCTCCCAAAACGGATCTCAACCTTTTTCAGGACAAAGTTTTCTTAAGCTCAGGACAGTGGCAGGCACAAAGCAAGCACGCTCATATTGAATGCATGGTGGGTGACGGTCCCACTGGTGAAATTCTGTTAACAGCTCTCAACACTCATTGCTAAAAGAGGTGCTGTAACATTTATTGCTCTTTTAATGCTTGTAATTAATACATGCTACCTGCCCTGTTTCAAAATGACATTTTTAATGATTCAATTAACAACTTAAAAAACTGTCCTCCTAATTTACTCCTGCCCCTTTTACCGTTTTAAACTTTGCCTCTCACTTTAAGCCAATCCTCTGTGGACAAGTATATCAAGCTCTGAACACAGATCCAATTATCTAGGAGCATAATGGTGTTCACACTGGGGCCCTGAGTGTGATTGCGTGAGGGACTCAAATACTAGGCGGTATCAGGAGACCTCATAAACGCTTGCCTCATCCAAGAAACTACTAGGACGTAATTAAATCTCATTCACAAAGATAAAGCTTCCAAAAGTTTATTGTCAGAAAACAAATGGAGAAAGGATTTTATTTCCAAGTATCTTCGAGGTAGAGGGAAGCCACACTACATGGATTCTCTTCTACAAAATTCTTCCATTCATGCCTAAGTGAAAAAAGCCAGGTCTCTCTTCCTCTTCAGTTATGCCACAGTTTACCTTTGTGTTACTGTCTCATTTAAAACTAGCAGAAATGTGGGGGAAGCCCACAATTAGATGAGACAATTGACTGACCTTCAAGGAGTCTGCAGTCAATGAGGAAAGTCAGCATATAATGTAACTAACTCAAGTGTGGGAGGGTGTCATACGGTACACTTAACTGAAGGAAGACTCCAAAGGAGAGTGTATTTAATTTTAACTATTAAGGAAGGCTTCTCATAGACGGTAGCAGTGCTTCAAACCTTAAGGAGGAGGGGAACCTACGTAAGCAGCACCATGAACATAAGACACAAGGCATGACGTGACATCTTCAATAACTAAGTATTCCAATGCAATTCCAGCCAAAGTGGGCATATATATGAGAACACTTTTTAAAAAGTTAATTCTGGAAGGATCTTGGGAAGTTAAATACTTGACAACTTAGAATTTATAAAGTGAAGTTCCCCCCCCGCCCGTTTTTTTTTACTGTAATTGCTAATTGATTTTGAATAAACCTAATAGCTACTAATAACTAGTCAAGTCAATGGTGGTACATAGACTACATTTAATTGTCCCTTTTTAAATATATGCTCATTAAAGTACCTCTATGACTTTCTAGCATGCTAGAAGGAATATTAAAGGATAAATATGATCCCGTGGGGAAACTCAAGTTATATTAGAAGAGAAACACAACAATAGCATTCTGAAATCTCAAATGGAGTTCTTAGTGGTTTTTTTTTTTTTTCCCAAATGGAATTTTCATTATAGTTAAGATGCAAATTCCCTTTGAGGATAAGGTGAGGGACAAAATTCAGTTTGGTTGCATATATTTTCAAAGTGTTAGTCGCTCAGTCGGATCCGACTCTTTGCAACCCCATTGACTGTAGTCCACCACACTCCTCTATCTGTGGAATTCTCCAGGCAAGAATATTGGAGTGGGTAGCCATTCCCTTTTCTAGGGGATCTTCCTGACCCAGGGATCGAACCTAGGTCTCCTGCATTGCAGAGTTTCAAAGTTCCAGTCCTTGCAGAGAGGAAACTTTCAAAATCAGAACCTGGAAAACTTTATTCTTCAATATATTTTTCCACTTGAGCCCTAAATTTCCATTCTTCTATTCCTTGTCTGCTTGAAAGTTGCATGAGGCCACAGTGAAAGATTGGGGCAATTTGCTGTACTGACTGGCAAACACACAGATTCACACAAAACAACATCGGTCTCTCTCACCATTTAAAGAAGGCTCATTACAAACCAAATAATTCATGAACTAAGTCCCATCCGTAAGGAATAATTTGCACTAACTGCACTAAATTAAGCCAATAAATTATATACATTCAGAGACAAAATCCTTATTATGTCAATACGGAAGTATTTTCTAATGTTTGAAACGTAAAATTTTACGAGCAGGTACTGACAGCTCCACTTTGTGATGTTCTTTCCAAGAGATTAAATGTTAGTCCTCAAAAGTAGTTGTGCAGCTTGGAGGTAACCAGGGCCTTCTACAAGCAAACTGGAAGCATTGCTGTCTCTTCAATCAAAGAAAATTTTACTTCCTAGATTTTGGGAGCTCCCCTGGAATTGAACAGACTCTAGCAAAGCATGTTCGGAGAAGGCAATGGCACCCCACTCCAGTACTCTTGCCTGGAAAATCCCATGGACAGAGGAGCCTGGTAGGCTGCACTCCATGGGGTCGCTAAGAGTCAGAGACGACTGAGCGACTTCACTTTCACTTTTTACTTTCATGCATTGGAGAAGGAAATGGCAACCCACTCCAGTGTTCTTGCCTGGAGAATCCCAGGGACGGGGAAGCCTGGTGGGCTGCCATCTATGGGGTCGCACAGAGTCGGACACGACTGAAGCGACTTAGCAGCAGCAGCAGCAGCAGCAGGAAAGCATGTCAATCAAATTCTTCCATTAGCACTTCAGGAATAGAGTAGTTCCTGGGCTTTTTTTTTTTTTTTTTTTTTCAGCCATCACTAGAAAACATTCAGATTACTCTGTAGGCTCCTAACCAACATAGGATTAACCCCCTGAGATACTCTGAACTTGGGTGGATTTCTGAGTCAACAGAGCAGTTGTACAGTCCCTCCTGAGTTTTGCCCTCCAGTAGCATAGCCACTATTTGAATAACATTTACACCTGCTGTTATGAGTTTCTGTTTGATCACAAAGGTATGAGAATAGTAGCATGACCAGGGAGCATAGTGAAAATAATTTGGGCTTTGGAACCAAGCAGAGCTAACTCTGACATTGTTGGTCTTCTGATTTGGGGCAAGAGAATGATCATTGATCATCTGTTTACTCATCTGCAAAATAGGGACAAATGACAGGATTTACTACAATTATTCAGAGAGTTAAATTAAATAATGCATGCAAATAATTACATGCAAATGATAATTATTATTATGACATTATTCCCAGGTTATAGTAATAATATCCACTGACTGATAATCTACTAAATCATCCTAACTGGGTGAAAAAATAAAAATCAATACATCTGATATGTAGGGAGGAGAAAAAGTATTTCCAGGAATGAAGGACCTGGAAATTGCATTTATCCGGGTTAGTGAATGAATAAATTCCTTTTTTTGGTTGATTATATACATATATATCTATGTATGTATGTAGATATGCATAAAATCTCAGTTTTACTAAAACAATCATTTAATAATCTCCACTGGGTAGGAGATATGTTTTAACACCTAGTATCAACACAATTAATATAAGTAAGTATTTGCTAATCAATAAATGTAGATCAGTTTTGTATTATTTCCTACTTCAATTCTACTTGGAAAAAAGATATGAATTTATAACCCACGACTTTAAAAACTTAATATGTAGACTGGTTTTACTTTGGGAAAAAGCAGGAAGCTGATCACACTCCAGAGAATTAAACATTACTTGACAAAGCAACTTAAGTTCTGGCAGGTACTGAGATTTCAATTTCACCTACTCTCAAGTTCTCAGAAGAACTCTGAGCTAACCCAAGCTGAAAATAAAATTCCAATTCCAATCTGTCATTTTTTTACTATAGTTCAACTTAACGGGCATCATGGAGCTTTAGGGAAGATAGCTGATGAGAATCCTTGAAGATATATACTTTAGAGATGACATTTAGAAGTAAATAAAGACCTTTGAGAAGCTGATTTAATGAAATGTTGTAGTTGCAGCACTGTCATTTAGCTAAAATGTTTTAAAAGACTTGGTTCCCTCCACCCTGCACAAAAAGTCCTTACTCAGCCTCAATTTTAAAAGGTAATGGTAAAAAGCTTTTCAAAATGCCTTGGTAAAAGTCATGCAAAATGGTACTTTTTCAAGAAAGTCTGTCTGCAGCAACAAAGAGCCAGCGTGGCCACAAATAAACATCTTTCAAGTACTTAGATCTTCTTTATTTCAAAAACACTGTTTTCAGTGGCATCTCATTCCCACACATTAGCATCAGAGAATGGGAAATTTCCACACAAATTTCCAGAGATTTGAGTCTTACACTTTTAGGATCAGCATATTTTCACTGTAATTTACCCTAGAAGATATGATCTCCTTTCTCACTGTGAAGAGAGTGACAAACACAATTTCTTGATTTTTTATTATCATAATACTTGTATTGTAGTCTTAACAGTAGTATATCGTAATACCGGGATACCTCCAAGAAAATCTGACATGGAAAGGACCACTTCCCTCTTCAGTAAAGGATCTCTGGGTTTTAAAATAACTGAGATTTTATTCCTTTTTTTCCTCTTATGTCTAACGGTCCTGGCTAGGTCAGACCTGTGACTCATATATGGCAGCAAATGCAATTAGAATTAGACACACCTCAATAGTATCTGTTTACTTTGTGGTTCTCCTGTCTTCATGAGGATAGTCGATATTTTGTTTGGACCAGTTTGGGGACTCATCTGAGGCATGCCTGCCCCAGGAATTACATTTTGTGGCTCCTCTTCCTCAGCCCTGGGAATTCTCATTACACTGGGGTTGCACATCTCTTGACTCACAACATGCCTTGACTTGACTCTCGACTATAAAATACTGTGGGTTACACCATGATCAGCAGCCCGTGGATAGAGAGACTTATCGTCCAACTGTAACAGGTTGCTCAGAGGTGAGAGCAGGCAGTGCCAGTAATGGCCAAGAGAGCAACAGCAAGCGTGGCAGCGATTACTGTGTCCAGAGAAGCACGTGGAGCAGAGAAGCCAACAGGTCCAGGGAGCTGATTTCCACCGTGACTCCCTGCCTCCCTCCCAGCCACCTACCTCCAGGGTATTCTAGACGAACGCAGAGGAGGATGCTGCCGAGGTGCTGCCGTTTGACACAGGAGACCATCCGTGGAGCTGACACGCAGAAAACTGTGTACACTATCAAGCCTAAGAGCCACCAACAGGCAGACTTGAGGCCACAGAGGCCCACGCATCTCTCTTGTTATTTCCCCCACCCTTCTGAAACTTTCATGCCCATTCTGTCTTTGTAAGAATAATCTAGTCTAGTGTTTGAGGCCTGGGTTTTTTGTCTGCTTTCTGCCTCTGATTCTCAGTGAACTCTACGTACGTGTGCTCAGTGGCTCAGCTGTGTCCGATTCTTTGTGACCCCATGGACTGTGGCCCGTCTTCTGTCCAAAAGATTGTTCAGGCAAGAATACTAGAGTCTGTTGCACTTCCTTCTCCAGGGGTATCAATGAAGTCTAAAAACAGGTAAATAAGCTTTATAACATTATTTAGAATGAGACTGTTGACACTGTATGAGGAATAGGGAATGCTTTGATTCTAGCCCAGCACCTTAATTCACAGACCACATGGCATGTTTTTAACTACTAAGGACAAATTAGGATTCGGAAGAAAAGAGGTAAGAGAGTCAAGACCAAGTTAAACCAACTTGTCTTCTCCTAAAAAGATAGCAGTACTAAAATCTCACCAGGATTATGAGTCATGAATAACATCTATTATATCATTTTCAGAAATTACAACGATCTATATTTTATAAAAAATACCTAGGACTTTGAAAACGTTTAACTTTGAAAAATCAGAGAGAAAGCAGGTAGGCGACTGACAGCTCTCTGGGCATTTCTTGGCCTCTTTAAGTTTTACAGATTCAATTTTCAGACCAATAAGCCATCACTGCAGCTTGATGATCTCTCTAGGGTCCCATCTTCTATAATACGGATGCTCACAGTTGCTATATAGTTGTGTAACTATGATAAGATTAATTAAAAATAGGTGCAATTTTCAAAATACATTTGAACTGAACTGTATAAGCTTCTGACATAGAACATTTAAACATTACCTGATTTCATTAAAATAGCTGGTGGGTATAGTATAAAAAGAGACTTCAGTACATGGCATTTCAGTTTTATGTACATTTGAGAATGGATAATTGTTTCAGGAAACATTTGTCCTGAACTACTGACCCAGTAATAAAGGCATCACAGGAAGCATTGATAAAAACTCAAGTGAACATCTATTACACTCAAAGATATGTTGCTCAGCACTGGGTAAATGAAGAGGTATGGAAGCAATCTCTAAATTAATCTCTAAATTAAACCTTATAAAGTAAGTTGTAATTCAAATATAAGCTACCATCAATGCTAAATAATGATTCTCAGCTACGAGATAATCTTGAAGACCTTTAAATTTTGGAGTCACAAATTTAGAAGAGAATTTAGACTCCAACATTTCCTTTAAAAGTAAAGAAACTAGTTTGCATTATTAGAGAAATGCAAATCAAAACTACAATGAGGTACTACCTCACACTGGTCAGAATGGCCATCATCAAAACATCTATAAACCATAAATGCTGGAGAGGATGTGGAGAAAGGGGAATGCTCTTGCACTGCTGGAATATAAATGAATACAGCCACTGTGAAGAACACTATGGAGGTTTCCTCGAAAAACTAGGAATAAAACTATCATATGACCCAGCATTCCAATACTGGGCATAAACCATGAGAAAACCACAATTCTAAAAGTTGCATGTATCCCAATATTTATTGCAGCAATATTTAAAATAGCCAGGACTTGGGAGTAACCTAGATGTCCACTGACATGAACGGATAAAGAAGTTTTGGTACATATATTCAATGAAATATTAGCCATAAAAGATGGAATTCCAGCTGAGTTACTTCAAATCTGAAAAGATGATGCTGTTAAAGTGCTGCACTCAGTATACCAGCAAATTTGGAAAACTTAGGACTGGTCACAGGACTCGAAAGGTCAGTACACAACTGAACTCATTTCACATGCTTCCAAGGTAATACTCAAAATCCTTCAAGCTAGGCTTCAACAGTATGTGAACAAAGAAGCTTCAGATGTACAACCTAGATTTAGAAAAGGCAGAGAAACAAGACATCAAACTGCCAACATCCACGCAATCATTTGAAAAGACCCTGATGCTGGGAAAGATTGAGGGCAGGAGGAGAAGGGGACGACAGAGGATAAGATGGTTGGATGGCATCACTGACTCAATGGACATGGGTTCGGGTGGACTCCGGGAGTTGGTGATGGACAGGGAGGCCTGGCATGCTGCGGTTCATAGGGTCACAAAGAGGCGGACATGACTGAGCAACTGAATTGAATGCGATCATAGAAAAGCAAGGGAATACCAGAAAAACAACTACTTCTGCTTCACTGACTACACTAATGCCTGTGACTTTGTAGATCATAACAAACTGTGGGGAAAAAAAAAAAAAAGAGATGGGAATACTAAACCACTTTACCTATCTCCTGAGAAACCTGTATGCAGTTCAAGAAGCAACAGTTAGAATCTAACATGGAAAAACAGACTGGCTCAAAATTGGGACAGGAGTATGTCAAGGCTGTATACTGTCACCCTGCTTATTCAATTCGTATGTAGAGTACATTATTTGCAATGCCAGGCTGGAAGAAGCTCAAATTGGAATCCAGATTGCCAGGAGAAATATCAATAACCTCAGATATGCAGATGACACCACCCTAACGACAGAACGCAAAAAGAACCTAAAGAGCCTCTTGATGAAGGTGAAAGAGGAGAGTGAAAAAGCTGGTCTAAAATTCAACATTCAATGAACTAAGATCATGGCATCCAGTCCCATCACTTCATGGCAAAGTTATGGGGAAACAATGGTAACAGTGACAGACTTTCCTGGGCCCCAAGATCCCTGTGGATGGTGACTGCGCTCATGAAATTGAAAGATGCTTGCTGCTTAGAAGAAAAGCTATGACCAACCTAGACAGCATATTAAAAAGTAGAGACATACTTTGCTAACAAAGCTATGGTTTTTCCAGTAGCCATACACCAATGTGAGAATTAGACCATAAAGAAGGCTGAGCACCAAAGAACTGATGCTTTTGAACTGTGGTGCTGGAGGAGACTCTTGAGAGTCCCTTGGACAGCAAGGAGATCCAACCAATCAATCCTAAAGGAAATCAACCCTAAATATTCATTGGAAGGACTGATGTTGAAGCTCTAATACTTTGTCTACCTGATGCAAAGAGCTGACTCACTGGAAAAGACCCTGATGCTGGGAAAGACTGGGGGCAAGAGAAGGGGACGACAGAGAATGAGATGGCTGGATGGCATCATCAACTCAGTGGACATGAGTTTGAGCAAACTCTGGGAGGTAGTGAAGGACAGGGAAGCCTGATGTGCGGCACTCCATGGGGTCACAAAGAGTCAGACATGACTGAGTGACTGAACAACGATAACATAAAAAGGAATGAATTTGAATCAGGTCTAGTGAGGTGGATGAACCCAGAGCCTGTTTCATAGGGTGAAGTAAGTCAAAAGGAGAAAAACAAAAATAGTATATTAAAGCCTATATCTTTTCAGCCTATAAACTGGAAACCAGTTAAGGTAAGAAGTGAAAGTCATTTCCCATTTTACTCCTCCCGCCCCGCCCTCTTAGTTTTACTCCCAACCAAAATTCCCCCTTCCTCTCCTAAACAGAAAACTGTCTCATGTATATCCACAGGCACAAACAGCTAAAGAGGGTGATTTTATTCCTTCCATTATCTCTACTCACTCTGGTCCTAAGCCAGACCAAATACTGCCAAACATATTGCTAGCATATTCAGTACAGTGGGGGATTTTAAAAGATATATGATAATATTTATGAATCAGAAATAATAATCTAGTTTGGAGGTCAAAATCTTTACTTTCAAAGAAGGTTTAGATAAAAATAACTGAACTAGTATTAATATGTCAGGTTTGGGGGTCTGAAAAAAATCCTCATTTTTTTTCCTCTTAATTTTCAAAGAAAAAAATCTAAAAAATATGAGAAACAACCCTGGAAAATTTAAGTGAACTGTCCAATGTTATTTAACTAGTATATAATGACTCTGGGACTAAAACCTGGGGGTCTCTTCTATGAGCATAAGACCATGTTAAGATACTTTTAATGAAATCAATGTTTTAACTCATACAAATAAAAACCATCTGAAGATTAAACTAGAGACCAGTAACAGGAAGAAAAGTTAGGAAAGTGACTGTTGAAACAAATTTAACTACAAAAACAAACAGTCTCTAGAAACCTCCAGAGATAAGACTGGAGCTGTTCATTTTATAGCGGCATATATTTTTGAAAAGAAAAGAAAAAAAAAAGATCTATTTCTTCTAACAATCTAACAAGATAAAATTCTGTTTACTCTTGCTATAATGCCTAAAGCTTTTACTGTCTGGTAGTTCCTGATTCAATAATTAGTAAGCAGTAAACAAGAAAGATTTAAAGTTGCCTAATAAAAGTTTCCTTATAGCAGGCACTAAAAGTATCAAGAAGCTGTGACTAGGGAAAATGGTTTTTAAATAGTCTATAAGCAAAAGCATTTGATGAGGTGAAAAAACTACATGAAAAGCATTTTAAGGCAAGGATTTTTATAAATGTAATTACTGTATTTCCTTTGCGCAGAACAATGTATTGCACATAGTAGGAACTCATTAGATATCTGTTAATTCCAGGAAATTATTTGTTATTAGCAACAAAACTCTTTTATAAATAAATATATTGTCACTTGATGTTGTCTCCGGGCAATTTTTCTGAGCCAAAAACGAACTTCTGAGCCCTCAATTACATCCTTTTTGTCCAAGTAAACAACAGAACACAAAACTTATTAGTAACACTGACAAAAATGGTTTATCATTTGTGGGAAGACACTGCCCTCAATTAACCAAAGTCAAGTTCCTATATACATGTAAGATACAATTCCAGTTGCGTCCCTTGTTCACTGAATAACTCTAATCTTCAGGGCTTCTTAATCTGAGAATTAAGAATTTTATCTCCTAAATTTCTTTGACACTTTTTAAGATAGAAAAAAAAATACACTGTAGTTACACTATAATGTATAGTTCTTTTATAATGTTCTAATTTCAATCCTAAAGGAAATCAGTCCTGAATATTCATTCATTGGAAGAACTGATGCTGAAGCTGAAACTCCAACATTTTGGCCACCTAATGTGAAGAACTGACTTACTGGAAAAGACGCTGATGCTGGGAAAGATTGAAGGCAGGAGGAGAAGGGGACAACAAGGATGAGATGGTTGGATGGCTTCACTGACTCGAAGGACATGAGTCTGAGCAAGCTCCAGGGGTTGGTGATGGACAGGGAAGCCTGGCGTGCTGCAGTCCATGGGGTCGCAAAGAGTTGGACATGACTGAGAAACTGAACTGAACTGAAATGTAGGGCTATTTCCATGGACAATTTATACCTATGTAACTCTAACTCCCTTCATGTCTAAATCCTGTAGCCTTTGATAGTAAGTGGGACAAACATCACCATCTTAGTTGTCCAAAGCTTGGAGGTAAAAATTTCCAAAACATGCAAGCTATAGAAGTTGAGTATACAATCAATAATCACCTACTGTGTGGCTGACAACACAACATGAAAACATGATTTCACAGCTTCCACTAAGGCTCAAATATAATCACTCTGGAAAACAATGTCACAGGCCTGGTCTACTCTGAGCTCCAGATAAATACAACCAGAAAAAAAAAAAAATGTCAGTGTGGTCAGCACTGAATCTGGATGATTAACAAGAAAGAAAAATGAAAAAGAAGAAAAAAGAAAACAAAGAAAAATGATCACTGGATCACCTCGAGTCTGCCATCATAGATAGGGAACTAGGTAAGACTTAGATGAGATTCCCTCATCTAAGAAGATGAGTCTTCTTTCACGTGGATCTAGTTCTTTACCCTTATTTTAACCCTTCTTTACATATACAGTTACATATACATAGACATTCTACAGTTATTTAGGGGTTTCCCCAAATAATAGCTGATGGGCTTCCCTTGTGGCTCAGCTGGTGAAGAATCAGCTGCAATGCAGGAGACCTGGGTTTGATCCCAGGGTTTGGAAGATCCCCTGGAAAAGGGAAAGGCTACCCACTCCAGTATTTTGGCCTGGAGAATTACATAGACTGTATAGTCCATGGGGTCTCAAAGAGTCAGACACGACTGAGTGACTTTCACTTTCACTAATGGCTGATAGATGAGTTCTGAGAGCCTCCATGCTCTGATATTCTTAGTTCTGTGAATTTCTGAATGGTAGGTGACGTAACTATCATAGCAATGACTAATATTTCTTTGCTACATCCCAGACCTGATGCTGGGAAAGATTGAGGACAGGAGGAGAAGGGTGTGGCACAGGATGAGATGGTTGGATGGCATCACCGACTCAATGGACAGGAGTTTGAGCAAGCTGCAGGAGATACTGAGGACACAGAAGTGTGGCATGCTGCAGTCAATGGGGCCAAAGAGGTAGACACAATGTATCAACTGAATAACAACAACAAAAGGCATTATGCTAAGCACTTTCTTTTAATCTTTAATAACCCAAGGACATAGCTGCTACTATCACTCCTATTTTATTAATGATGAAAGTGAAAGAGGAGAGTGAAAAAGTTGGCTTAAAGCTCAACTTTCAGAAAACTAGGATCATGGCACCCAATCCCATCACTTTATGACAAATAGATGGGGAAACAGTGGAAACAGTGTCAGACTTTATTTTGGGGGGCTGCAAAATCACTGCAGATGGTAACTGCAGCCATGAAACTAAAAGACGCTTACTCCTTGGAAGGAACGTTATGACCAACCTAGACAGCATATTAAAAAGCAGAGACATTACTTTGTCAACAAAGGTCCATCTAGTCAAGGCTATGGTTTTTCCAGTGGTCATGTATGAATGTGAGAGTTGGACTATAAAGAAAGCTGAGCACAGAAGACTTGATGCTTTTGAATTGTGATGTTGGAGAAGACTCTTGAGAGTCCCTTGGACAGAAAGGAGATCCAACCAGTCCATTCTAAAGGACATCAGTCCTGAATATTCATTGGAAGGACTGATGCTGAAGCTGAAACTCCAATACTTTGGCCACCTGATGTGAAGAGCTGACTCATTTGAAAAGACCCTGATGCTGGGAAAGATTGAGAGCAGGAGGAGAAGGGGACAAAAGAGGATGAGATGGCTGAATGGTGTCACCAACTCTATGAACATGAGTTTGAGTAAACTCTGGGAGTTGGTGATGGACAGGGAGGCCTGGCATGCTGAGGAAGTTTTATCACTTTTCTAAGGTTCACCGTGAACAAGTATAGAGGTGAGACAAGAACTCAGGCGGTCAGCTCTCAAAGTACACATTCTTAACCAACTCCCTTCTGCCAACCAGGACACTATTTAGAGGATTAATGAGGCAGGCTTAGAGGTCAGATACATTCAAGGACTTACTGAGTTTTTATATGAGCTGGCATGACCTTCTTTTTGATGATCTTTAAAACAAAAGGAAAGGGGGAGTCAAATAGAGGAATCAGAATGGTTTTCTTCATGTTATTTAATAAAAGCTTCTTTCCTAGCTCTCCTCTATCTGCTTTCTGAGCACAGAAATAAAAGTAGGAAGAAATGGGGAGGAAACCATTGAGCAGGGGAACATTCTCCAGAGTATAAAGTACACCCAACTTCCTTCTTCAAGTCACCTGCAATACTGAGCAGTTTAAAAATAAAAACCATATATATGCATATTGGCTTCCCAGGTGGCCCTAGTGGTAAAAAAAAGTCTGCCTGCAGGAGACACAAGAGATGCAGGTTTGATCCCTGGGTCAGGAAGATCCCCTGGAGGAGTAAGGGGCAACCCATTCCAGTATTTTTGCCTGGAAAATTCCATGGTCAGAGAAATCTAGCTGGCTGCAGTCCACAGGGCCACAGAGTTGGACATGACTGAGCAACTGAGCACATATGTGTGTGTGTGTGTATATATACATTTATATTGTGTATATATGTGTGTGTGTGTGTTCAGTATCTTCCACTTTTGTGCATTTTGCTTT
This sequence comes from Capra hircus, assembly GCF_001704415.2. Taxonomy (NCBI): domain Eukaryota; kingdom Metazoa; phylum Chordata; class Mammalia; order Artiodactyla; family Bovidae; genus Capra; species Capra hircus. The sequence continues at coordinate 9,828,914 of NC_030817.1, forward strand.
CAGGTTTATTAAAAATAGCATTCATTAACACCAAATAGGAATTTATATCTACTATACATAAATTAGCATATAAGTTTCAATAGTCTTCACTCTGTGACAATGAAGTAAATTTAAAAAGAAAACTCAGATCAGCTTAAGTCATCCCATTCCTTCCCTCTTCCACATTTTCATTTTATGTCGTGCCTTCCCTAATTCCATTTCCAGCTGCCAGCTCCAAGGTGTGCCATGCTTATTTGCTCAGTCATGTCTCTCTAGGACCCCCATGGGCTGTAGCCCACCAGGCTCCTCTGCCCATGGGGATTCTCCAGGCAAGAATACTGGAGTGGGTTGTCATGCCCTCCTCCAGGGGATCTTCCCAACCCAGGGATCGAACTGGGGTCTCCTGCATTGCAGGCAGATTCTTTACCACTGAGCTCTCAGGGAAGTCCAGAGTTCCAAACCTCAAGCACAGAGTGATATGTGTCCAGAACCTGAGTGCTACAGCTGAACATGCCTGCAGCCAGACACCAATTCCAGGTTCCAGGGAACACATGCAAAGACCTCATTCCTGCTGCAGTCTTACTTCTGCTCTCTCTGCAATGTACCCTCTGAATGTTCTCAGGATACACAATTCAATAATGTTCATGCAGGAGAACTTCCCAGATATCAGGGTTCTGCATTTTTCATGTTTTTTTTAAACGTGTTTGCTCTGTCTTTATTGAAAGTCCCAATTCTGTTCTAGATGCAGTTATCAGTGTGTGCTCAAGTGGGAACTCTATCAATTCTGTGTCTACTTTGTTAATGGCTCCTTTTCACAGCAAATGTGGGGGAAAGGAATTGCCCAGGAAACTCAAACTAGTTACTTACAGTTATGGAAATTAGTCAAAAGACTGAGTGATGAGTCTGATACAAATCAGCCTCATACAAATGAGGCTACTTACAATCAGTAATGTGGACAAGAAAATAAGGAAGGCAGAATTGTGACCGGAGAAGGCAATGGCACCCCACTCCAGTACTCTTGCCTGGAAAATCCCAGGGACGGAGGAGCCTGGTAGGCTGCAGTCCATGGGGTCGCTAGGAGTCGGAAACAACTGAGCAACTTCACTTTCATGCATTGGAGAAGGAAATGGCAGCCCGCTCCGGTGTTCTTGCCTGGAGAATCCCAGGGACGGGGGAGCCTGGTGGGCTGCCGTCTATGGGGTTGCACAGAGTCGGACATGACTGAAGCGACTTAGCAGCAGCAGCAGGAGCAGAATTGTGACATGTCTCTAAGCTGGGGGAGAGTCCATAACAAGCACAGTGGAAAAGGCTTACCTTGCTTGTGAGACTCAATCTTAAATATTTAATGCTTAGCCTTGCATATTAAATGAAATTACTCGTTCTACCTTGAAAAACCTGAAAAATGGGGGAAAAATGGAATGGTACTGTATCTTGAGGCTTTGGTGTCTATTGTTGATTTAATATGAAAACTTTTATAGTCATTATATTTCCATAAGGAAATGAACTAAGCAACTACTAGGGAAAGTCAGAGTGCTAAATGCTGTGAGAGCTACACAACAGTCCTGTCTATCCCCAGGAGATGTATGGCATTTGAGGGAGACACAGAGTCAGTCCTCCTGTTTGCATGGACCACAGTAGTACTGGTTAAGGGTAAACACGAGAACATCTAGTTCAGTGCTTCCCAAATAGTAAGATACACACAAATCACTTGAGGAGCTATTTCAAATGCAGATTCAAATGCAGCAGACCTCAGACGATTCCTGAGATTCTGTATCTCTAACAAGCGTTCAAGTGATATAGCAGATGCGGACACACGGACCACACTTTAAGCAGCAGAGGTCGACAACAATCCCTGCCTGCAGCACCAAGGTATTCAGGTCAATGGGGCTGGAGTCAATGTGCATTAATCCTTTATACACCAAGACCTATTACCCTAAAAGAGCAACCTCATAATACCTTTACAGTATAATATTCCTCAGAGAAGCATCATATCCGCATATGTGACTCACCAGCTATTTTGCCTTTGCAAGCTATTTACCTTTAAGCCTGTCTATCGATCTGAAAGACGGGAGCAATAATGCCTAACTAAAAGAGTAGCGGAGATGATGAAAGAGATCATGCTAGGATAGTGCCTACTACATACAAGCTGGTAGCCATAATGAGGAGCTTTTTTTTAACCATTATTATGAGTTGAGGAAATGAGTATTTCTTTTTAAATTTTAATAATTAAACTTAACGAACTAGCAGACACAGAGGGGAAGAAGAGGGTCAGGTGAACTAAGAAAGTGGCCTTGACATATATACACTATCGTGTGTGAAACAGACAACTGGTGGAGAGCTGCTGTATAACACAGGGGGTCCAGTCTGATGTTCTGTGACCACCTAGAGGGGTGGCATGGGAAGGAGGGAAGGTTCAAGGGGGAGGGGATATATATATATGTAAGTTATGACTGATTCCCCTAGTGGTTCACTGGTAAAGGATCCGCCTACCAATGCAGGAGATGTAGGTTCGATCCCTGGATCAGGAAGATCTCCTGCAGTAGGAAATGGCAACCCACTCTAGTATTCTTGCCTGGCAAATCCCATAGACAGAGGAGCCTGGTGGGCTACAGTCAATCCATGGGGTCGCAACAGAGTAAGACAGGACTTACTGACTAAGCAACAACAAGGCATTTCAAGGATCTCCCATACTTGGGATGGTGGTCCACCACAAAACCCAATCAGAAAACACCAGAATGTAACTGTCTTCTTATATGGGCTTCCCAGGTGGCACAATGGTTAAAGAATCCACCCGCCAGTGCAGGGGACACAAGAGACTCGGGTTCTGTCCCTGGGCCAGGAAGATCCCCTGGAGTAGGAAATGATAACCCACTCTAGTAGTCTTGTCTGAAAAATGTGTTGGACAAAGGAGCCTAGCAGGCCACAGTCCCCAGGGTCACAAGGAGTCAGACATGACTGAGCCCATGGCACATGCACAGACACACACACACACACACACACAAAGACTGATTTGCACTGCTGTAAGGCAACACAACATTGTAAAGCAATTACTCTCCAAAAACAAAAATTAAAAAATAAAATAAAACTAAAAACATTAAACTCTATCTTTTCTAGTCATAAAAGGCAATATCAGTAAGAAAAGTAAACCTCAGTAGGAATTTGAGAGTTGAGTCATTTTTAAAGCACTGGTGAAGGACAAGTTTCAGCACGAGCACACGGTCAGAGGCTCCCATCAGTAATTAAGGACTGCTCGCAATCAGCAGCGTGCATCTGCATTATGTAAGACATGCCGATTTCTGGAGGAAGTCAACCCCTATCTCTCCCTTGCTAATAAGAAACCGGGAGGCACGAGAAACGACCCCAGATGGTACATGTTTGTAGTAATGAATGAGGTATTTTAATGGTGTGAGTTAAGTTTTACTTTGTGTTTTTAATGAGGGACTCACTGCCTGTGACATTTTAATTGTAAACTAGATTGCCCCATGAGGTCTTAAACTACTTTATGTTAAACATAAAGTTTTGTAAACTTGTATGGGTGATAATATTCATCCCCTGAAGCACAAGGGGATATAAAAATACTTCAAAATGAGCCATGAATATATAACATAATCCCAAAAGTTTAATAATACTAACCCATATGTCATTTCACCAAATGATTCTTTCATCCACCTGCATGAAGCTATTTTCAATTGAGAAGATTCAAAGTCGGTTTCAAAAATATGAGTTATTTTCCTGAAATTCTAAGTGAAAATAACCAAGCAGAAGTGGGATGAGATGATTTAACATTCTTTTGACAGACAACTGTGGATGGATAGGTAAGTCATTTACCTCAATGTTTTTTCTTTGATTACCTGAAAAGTAACATTACTTTGAGATGACTTGTTTAATGATTCCATCTTTCTCTCCCAAGAATCATTCCAATTTTAAAATTCTCATTTTCTGTTTGGTAGAACATTGTCTTACAAATGAAGACTTGGGGAAAGAAAGTCAGCTGGAACATTTTTATATCCTTTACTAGAGATTGTGAAAAATAAAGACAAATCTTCAGATATACTGAGTCACTTGTACTCCATACCAAGCAAGGGGAATTAGTTTCTACTACCTAAATATGGTTGTTTAAACTTCGGCAAGTCAATGAGTCCCTAGACCTCGCTTTCCTTGCCTGCCAAGAGTTTTCAAAATCTCTTTGAGGATATCGTATATGCAGTAGCACCTGCTGCACTTTTTAAAAATTCATATTTTCAGGGTCACATCAACTCTTACTGAATCAGGTTCCAAGGATTACATTTTTCTTGACAAATTTCCCAGGTGATTCTTATGTTCAAAAGTATGAGAACTACTGGACTAGTTTAGCTCCAAGGTCTTCCAGCTTCAATATTCTTTGCTCTGGAATACACATCCAACTTGAACTGCAACTCTTGATAAGTCCCAACCCCACCCACTCCGCCATTTCCCTATGATATTACACATAGTATTTCAGTCTTCACTAAGGACTTGAGTTCTGTCATCCATTTGGCAACTATTAATTGTTGCTCTTCTCTACCCTATCTGAACTAGGGCACGTGAAGGACATTAGGGGAAGCAAATAGGAGAGAGTATAGGAAACTAGAAAGAGACTAGAAAATTATTAAGATTAATAAACCCAAGACTTCTTGAATTTATAGTTGAATAAATCCTACCTAAAGTATTGGAGATAAACAAGAAGCTAAAAGCAAGATGTATCAAAGTGAGTCTAATATGATCTTATTTTTGGAACACAGAACCAAAAAGTCTATATAGGGACATGTACCTGTGCGCAAAGTCTAAATGGGTGCATTGATGATTTGTATATAACATAAGCAAGAGGATAAAAGTAACTACATTTCCTAAAAGGCTGGGAGCTAGAGATGATTTGATAGAAAGAAAAAGGGATAAAGAAACAAGAAAAAAAGAATAGGTTAGATACAGCAATTATGTATATGTAGTAAATTACAAATCTATAAAGTGGCAGAGGAACCAGAGATCAAATTACCAGCATCCTCTGGATCACAAAAAACCCAAGAGAATTCCAGAAAAACATCTACTTCTGCTTTACTGACTATGCCAAAGCTTTTGACTGTGTGGATCACAACAAACTGTGGAAAATTTTTAAAGAGATGGGAATAGCAGGCCACCTTACCTGCCTCCTGAAAAATCTGTATGCAGGTCAAGAAGCAACAGTTAGAACCAGACGTGGAACAACAGACTGGTTCCAAATTGGGAAGGAGTAAGTTAAGGCTGCATATTGTCACCCTGCTTATTTAATTTATATTCAGAGTACATCATGCAAAATGCCGGATTGGATGAAGCACAAGCTGGAATCAAGATTGCTAGAAGAATTATCAATAACTTCAGATATATAGATGACACCACCCTTATGGCAGAAAGCAAAGAGGAACTAATGAGCCTCTTGATGAAGGTGAAAGAGGAGAGTGAAAAAGCTGGCTTAAAATACAGCATTCAAAAACAAAGACCATAGCATCCAGTCCCATCACTTCATCGCAAATAGATGGGGAAATAATGGAAACAGTGACAGACTTTATTTTCTTGGGCTCCAAAATCATTGCAGACAGTGACTGCAGCCATGAAATTAAAAGATGCTTGCTCCTTGGAAGAAAAGCTATGACGAACTTAGCATATTAAAAAGCAGAGACATTACTTTGTCAACAAAGGTCCGTCTTGTCAAAGCTATGGTTTTTCCAATAGTTATGTATGGGCATGAGAGTTGGACTGTGAAGAAAGCTGAGCACCAAAGAATTGATGCTTTTGAACTGTGGTGTTGGAGAAGACTCTTGAGAGTCCCTTGGACTGCAAGGAGATTCAACCAGTCCATTCTGAGGGAGATCAGCCCTGGGACCTCTCTGAAAGGAATGATGCTAAAGCTGAAACTCCAATACTTTGGCCACCTCACGCGAAGAGTTGACTCACTGGAAAAGACTCTGATGCTGGGAGGGATTGGGGGCAGGAGGAAAAGGGGACGACCGAGGATGAGATGGCTGGATGGCATCACTGACTCGATGGACACTGAGTCTGAGTGAACTCCGGGAGTTGGTGATGGACAGGGAGGCCTGGCATGCTGTGATTCGTGGGGTCGCAAACAGTCGGACACGACTGAGAGACTGGACTGAACTTAAAATAAATTTGAATACTGAACATTAAATAAGCCAAACGTTATAAAATAACACAGTCTTACATCCTTAAAATATATCACATAAAACTGGCTATCTGCACCATTCTTCTGAATACTATTAGAAATTTTCTAATTTAAAATCTAGAAATTTGGAGTTCTTTATACAGAAGGAACTTTGGCTCTATTCAAAGCAGAGTATCACTCTCACTACAGTATCACTACAAAGAATTGATATGCTTTGGACTAACCCTGCCAAAAATTATCTGCACAAAATTCTAAGCAGTCCCTAAGGTCGCTCTGGTCTTTATGCAATCATTTGTAAGATGAAGAGATAGAGCAAGATTTTAAAAATTTTTCGTGATTTCTCTGCTGTCTTCAAACCCTGCCTCTGTGGGAATCTAAGTTTATTTTTCTCTCTTATCAAGTTTTCAACAAAAAAAAAACTGCTCTGTAAAAAACTTTTAAGGTAATTTCTTTTAGTCAACCCTGAAGGGAAAGCCACTACTAATACCATAAGGCATCCAGAAGACGTGAAAATATAAAATCCTCTCTTGCCAGGGAGAGGTGGGAGCAGAAGGGAATCCTAAAGATTTTTCTTTAAGAATTGGACAAAAAAATAACAAGAAGGAGAAAGAAGAAAGGGAGGGGAGAAAGGGGAGACGGAGAGGGGAGAAAGGAAGGAAGAAAGCCTAAGAAACTGCAGTGTAAGGAGTCTTTTCAACCAAGCAGGTGCATGCCAGTTGAGTGTAGCCTGCAGGAAAAGGTAAACTGTCCTAGAGAAAGTGGCAGTCTTACATTCTTTTTTTTTTTTTCAGTCTTATATTCTTATCCTAGCATTCTTATCCTACATTCTTATCCTTACATTCTATTCTAGCCAAGATGCAAGCAATAATCCTATCTGCTAGGGAAATGATGAAAAGTGAGCCAAAGAAAATGAGTTCATGAACTTGAGATCTTGAGAGAGAGAAAGAGAGGGACACAGAGAGAGCCCATTCAGTATCTCAGACTGCCTGAGCCAAGTTTAATTTCCTTTGTCAAGTACAATTTTCAGATCTCACAGGACATCAACTGTGGGTGCACGCACTCCTCCTAGTACATATTGAACTGGTCTGTCCATCAGCAGCTCAGCAGGGGAAGTAATTTACCTAAAGTCTTGAATTCTTTGCTGTAATATTGGAATTTACAAGTCTGAGCAAGTCTGCAGAAGATATCATCAGTCAGTTTTCTGCTTCATAAAAAACAATGATTTTATCCACTAGAACTAAACATCCAAAACATGAGCTTATAGATTTAAGTGCTCCTGGGGATATACTGTGACTTTGAAGATGGTTAGTTCACCTTGCAATGTCTCTATTTCATAGTTCCCAAAATAGAAACCATGCATCTCAGCTTCAAAACAGAGATGCAGAGATGCAAAGTGACATACTCGAGCTCCCAATTTTGTTCCTAGCTGTGTCCAGGAAGACTTCCTGTTGCAAGTGACTGCATAACCAACCCCAACTGTCTTCAGCAAAATGAGGAATTATTGATTCAAATTTAAGAGTAAGACCTTATTTTCTCCTGGGTTCTTGATTCTCCATCTTCCAAGTTGGTTCTGTTCTCAGACAGATTCTCTCCTTATACTGTAAGGTATCTGCCAATAGCTCCAGACCCCATTCTCTTGGTTTGAAACCCAATGGGAAGGGTGTCTGCTTTTACAGAAAAATTACCAGAAAAAAATGCACTGTGTCTTGATGTCTCTGTAGCCAAAACTACTGTGTGACTCCAACATGTGCTTAAGTCTAAAACAAGAACCATTCTCTGCGGTTGGCACATGGACTGAGAACATAGGAGGCAGAGTCTCAAATAGTGAAGGCTGCTAACAGAAGGAAGGAAATGGGTAACAGGAAGGTGCACAAGCATCTGCCACGCCAGAAGAACCTGAGACAGAAGTCAAGTCTTCTGGTTTCTACCTCAAAACACTTTTTTTTTTTTCATTCTGTATATGGCTGTGGTCTTAATAACTAATGGAGAGGTTAATGACATGATAATTCCTAACACATAAATTTAAAGCGCTTGGTGATAATCCAAAAACCAAAAACAGTATTAAAGTTGTAAAAGTCAAGCATGTTGTCATCTTCGTGACCTTGGGTTTAGCAATGTATTCTCAGATATGACACAAAGCCATGAACAACAAAGGAGAAAAAGAGATAAATCTGACTTCACCAAAATTTAAAACTCTGTGCATAGAAGGACACCATCAACAGAGTGAAAAAACAGCTCAAGATACGGGAGAAAATATAAGTGCTTAATATTCAGAACACATAAAAGATTCCTACAACCCAGTTAAATGACAGAAACAAACAAACAAAAATAACCCAAATAAAAAAAAGGACAAAGGATTTGAATATTTATTTCTTTAAAGAAGATATATAAATGACCAATAACCACATGAAAAGGTTTCAACATCATTAGTCATTAGGGAAATGCAAATGAACCCACAATGCTACTCTTAAAGCTATATAAAAATTTAAAAAAGAAATGATAACAAGTGTTGGCAAGGATGTGAATATTGGAACCATCTAACATTGCTGGTGGGTATGTAAAATGGTGGAACTAACACGGAAAATGACTTGTGGTTCCCCAAGAAGTTAAACAAAGAATTCTATATGACCCAACAATTTCACTTTGAAGTGAGATCAGAACTTCCACAGGACTAGGGAAACAGACTCTTGGAGGGCACAAACAAAAGCTTGTGTGCACCAGGACCCAGAAGAAAGGAGCAGTGACCCCACAGGAGACTGAGCCAGACTTGCCTGTGAGTGTCCAGGAGTCTCTGGAGGCACTGGTCGACAGAGGCCTGCCATGGGGAAAGGGGCACCAAATACAAGAGTCCTGGCGTAAGTCCTCCTGAAGGAAGTTACCATTACCACCATTACCCTGTCAGAGCTTAGCCTCAGTCCAAACTGAAAGGAAGGGAACACAGCCCCACCCATCAACAGAAAAATCTCATTAGAGATTTAATGATAATAGCCTCACCCATCAGAACAAGACCCAGATTCCCCCACAGCCAGCCCCTCCCATCAGGAAGCTTCCACAAGCCTCTTATCCTTATCCCTCAGAGGGCAGACAGAATGGAAACCACAATCACAGAAAACTAACCAAACTGATCACTTGGATAACTCTGTCTAACTCAATGAAACTATGAGCCATGCTGTGTAGGGCCACCCAAGACAGACGGATCATGGAGAGTTCTGAAAAATATGTGGTTCGCTGGAGAAGGGAATGGCAAACCACTTCAGTATTCTTGCCTTGAGAACCCCATGAGCAGTATGAAGGATGAAACCTACAAGTCAGTAGGTGCCCAATAAGCTACTGGAGAAGAGTGGAGAAATAACTCCAGAAAGAATAAAGGGGCTGAGCCAAAGCGAAAACAATGCCAAGTTTTGGATATGACTGATGATGAAAGTAAAGTCCAATGCTGTAAAGAACAACATTGCATAGGAACCTGGAATGTTAGGTCCATGAATCAAAGCAAATTGGAAGTGGTCAAACAGGAGATGGCAAGAGTGAACATCAACATTTTAGGAATCAGTGAACTAAAATGGACCAGAATGGGTGTATTGTAAAGTAAAATAAAGTAAAAATGAAAATTAAAAAAAAAAAAAACCAGCAGTGGCCGCAGGACTGGGAAAGGTCAGTTTTCGTTTCAATCCCAAGGAGGGGCAATGCCAAAGAATGTTCAAACTACTGCACAATTCCACTCAACGTCCCTGGGATTCTCCAGGCCCAGGGACACATGGGGTCGCACAGAGTGAGTCAGACATGACTGAAGCAACCTAGCAGCAGTAGCAGCAGCACACACTAGGAAAGTAATGCTCAAAATTCTGTTTTGAAAACAGAAAAAAAAAGCCAGGCTTCAATAGTATGTGAGCCATGAACTTCCAGATGTTCAAGCTGGATTTAGAAAAGCCAGGGGAACCAGAGATCAAATCGCCAACATCCGCTGGATCATCAAAAAAGCAAAAGAGCTTCAGAAAAACATATGCTTTGTTGACTACGCCAGAGCCTTTGAGTGTGTGGATCACAACAGACTGTGGATAATTCTTAAGGAGATGGGAATACTAGACCACCTGGCCTGCCTCCTGAGAGATCTGTATGCAGGTCAGGAAGCAGCGGTTAGAGCTGGACATGGAACAACAAACTGGTTCAGAATGGGGAAGGGAGTGCATCAAGGCTGTATATTGTCAGAATGGGTGAATTTAATTCAGATGACCATTATATCTAGAACGGTGGGCAAGAATTCCTTAGAGAAAGGGAGTAGCCCTCATAATCAACAAAAGAGCCCAAAATTAAGTACTTAGGTGCAGTCTCAAAAATGATAGAAGGATCTCTGCCTGTTTCCAAGCAAACCATTCAATATCACAGTAATCCAAGTCTATGCCCCAACCACTAATGCCAAAGAAGCTGAAGTTGAATGGTTCTATGAAGACCTATGGGGCTTCCCTGGTGGCTCAGATGGTAAAGCGTCTGCCTGCAATGCAGGAGACCTAGGTTCAACTCCTGGGTCAGGAAGATCCCCTGGAGAAGGAAATGGCAATCCACTTCAGCACTCTTGCCTGGAAAATCCCATGGACGGAGGAGCCTGATAGGCTACAGTCCATGGGGTCGCAAAGAGTCGGACATGACTGAGCGACTTCACTTACTCACTTATGTAGAAATATAAAACCTTCTAGAACTAACACCAAAAATATGATGTCCTTTTCATTATAGGGAACTGGAATACAAAAGTAAGAAGTCAAGAGATAACTGGAGTAACAGGCAAGTTTGGCCTTGGAGTACAAAATGAAACCGGTCAAAGGTTAAGAGAGTTTTGCCAACAGAACACACTAGTCATAGCAAACACCTTCTTCCAACAACACAAGAGAAGACTCTATACAGGGACATCACCAGATAGTCAATATTGAAATCAGATTAATTATATTCTTTGCAGCCAAAGATGAAGAAGCTGCTTACAGTCAGCAAAAACAAGACCAGGAGCTGACTGTGGCTCAGATCATGAACTCCTTATTGCAAAATTCAGACTAAAATTAAAGAAAGTAGGGGAAACCACCAGACCATTCAGATATGACCTAAATCAAATCCCTTAATGATTATACAGTGGAAGTGACAAACAGATTCAAGGGATTAAATCTGATAGACAGAGTGCCTGAAGAACCATGGACAGAGGTTCATGACATTGTACAGGAGGCAGTGATCAAAACCATCCCCAACAAGAAGAAACGCAAAAAGGGAAAATGGCTGTCTGAGGAGGCCTTACTAATTGCTGAGAAAAGAAGAGATGTGAAAGGCAAAGGAGTAAAGGAAAGATATATCCATCTGAATGCAGAATTCTAAAGAATAGGAGGAGGACCAACTATCAGGAGGAGAAAGCAAGAAAACCACCTCATTTAAAATCACAGTAAAAATAAAATAAAACACCCAGTAATAAACTTAGGCAAGGGGTAAAAGGCTTATACTCTGAAAACTTTAGAATACTGAAGGAAGTTGAACATGAAACCAAAAATTTGAAAGATATCCCATGTTCATGGATTGAAAGAATTACCACTGTTAAAATGTCCATACTATCCAAACTATATAGAACAAATAATCCTAAAATTTATATGGAAATACAAAAGACCCACGAATTGCAAAAGCAATCTTGTGAAAAAAAGAATAAAGCTGGAGGTATTATGTTCCCTAATTTAGACTATGCTACAAGGCTACCATAGTCAAAACAGCATGGTACTGGCACAAAAAACAGACACATAGATCAGTGGAACATAATAGGGATTCCTTGGAAAAGGGAATGCTGCCCACTTCAGTATTCTTGCCTGGGAAATCCCATGGACAAAGAAGACTAGCAGGCTATAGTCCATGAAGTTGCAAAGAGTCAGACATGACTGAGTGACTAACATTTTCATAACCTTCTCCTACAGTCTTTCAAGTGTATGGCAAAAAGATTCTTTTTCATATTATTTTCCATTGCAGGTTATTAAAAGATATTGACTATGGCTCCCTGAATTTTAAGTGTATCCTTGTTATCTATTTTATATTTAATAATGTGTATCTGTTAATCCCAAATTCCTAACTTATCCCCTTTGGTAACCATAAGTTTCTTTTCTATGTCTGTGAGTCTATTTTTGTTTTGTAAATATGTTATTTTGTGTCACTTTTTTAAGATTCTACACATAGGTGGATATATGATTTGCCTTTCTCTGACTTACTTCATTCAGTTTCATAATGTCTAGGCCCATCCATGTTGTTGCAAATGGCATTATTTCATTCTTTTCTCTGGCTAAATAGTCCATTGTATATGTATACCACATCTTCTTTATCCATTTATCTGTCAATGGACATTTAGGTTGCTGCCATGTCTTGCATATTGTAAACAGTGGTGCTATGAAAACTGAGATACCCATATCTTTTCCAATTGGAGCTTTCAGCCTTTCTAGATGTATGTCCAGGATTTAGACTCCTGGATCATATGTGCTATGCTGTGCTTTCAGTCACTCAGTCAGGTCCAACTCTTTGAGACCCCATGGACTGTAGCCTGCCAGGCTCCTCTGTCCATGAGGATTCTTTAGGCAAGAATGATGGATTGGGTTGCCATGCCCTCCTCCAGGGGACCTTCTGAACTAAGGTCTCCTACATTGCAGGCAGATTCTTCAACGTCTGAGCCACCAGGGAAGCCCAAGAATACTGGAGTGGGTAGCCTATTCCTTCTGCAGGGGATCTTCCCAAGCCAGGAATTGAACTGGGGTCTCCTGCATTGCAGGCAGATTCTTTACCAGCTGAGCCACCAGGGAAGAACACTGGATCATACAGTAATGCCAGTTTGGCTGCTTTTTTTCTTAAGGAACCTCCACACTGTTCTCCATAGTGTCTGTAGCAATTTACATTCCCACCATCAGTGAGGAGAGTTCCCTTTTCTCCACAGCATCTCTAGCATGAAATGTTTTTCTTTGAATTTTTTATTTTATATTGAGGTATAGCCAATCAACAATGTTGTGATAGTTTCAGATGAAAAATGAAGTGACTGACCCATACATATACATACACCCATTCTCCCCCAAACCCCACTCCCATCCAGGCTGCTGCATAAGGCTGATGAACAGCTACATGTAAAAGAATGAAATTAGAACACATTCCCACATCATATACAAAAGTAAACTCAGAAAGGATTAAAGACCTAAATGTAAAACCTGAAGCCATAACACTCCTAGAAGAGAGCAGAACACTCTTTGACATAAACTGCAGCAATATTTTCTTGCATTTGGACTCCTAAGGCAAAGGAAACAAAAGCAAAAATAGACAAATGTGACTGAATTATTTAAAAGTTTTTGCTCAGAAAAAGAAACCACAGACAAAACAAAAAGACAGCCTACTGAATGGGTGAAAATATTTGCAAATGATATGACCAAAAGCAGGTTAATATCCAAAATACAGAAACAGCTTACACAACTCAATATTAAAATATCCAATTAAAAATGAGAATCAAACCTGAATGAACATTTTTCCAAAGAAGATATACAGATTACCAGCAACAACATGGAAAGATGCTTGATGTCACTAATTATCCGAGAAATGCAAATCAAAACCACAGGATATCACCTCACACCTGTCAGGATGGCAGGATGGCTATCATTAAAAAATCTACAAATGAGAATGTTAGGGAGAATGTGGAGAAAACAAAACCCTAGTACATTGTTAGTGGGAATGTAAATTGGTGCAGCCACTGTAGAAAACAGTATGGTTATTCCTTGAAAAACTAAAGTTAGAACTACCACATGAGTAAGCAATTCCACTCCTGGGTATATATCTGAAAAAACAAAAACATTATATCTGAAAAAAAAACAAAAAAAGTGATTCAAAAAGCTACATGCACCCTGATGTTCCTAATAGCATTATTTACAATAGTCAAGATACAAAAGCAACCTACGTGTCCATCAACAGACAAACAGATAAAGAACATATGGGGGATACACACACACACATATATAATGAAATATTACTCATCCATAAAAAATAATGGGATTCTGCCATTTACAAACTCATGGAAGGACTTAGAGTGTATGACTCTTAATGAAATAAATTTTAAAAAGACAAATACTAGATGACATCTATTAAATGTGAAGTCTAAAAAGTAAAACAATTTAGTGAATATAACAAAAGAAAAACAGACTCACAGATATAGATGATAAACTAGTGTTTACCAGTGGAAAAAGGAAACAGTTAAGGAGGCAAGATGTGGCTCAGACGGTAAAGAATCTGCCTATAATGCAGGAGACCTGGGTTCAATCTCCGGGTCAGGAAGATCCCCTGGAGAAGGGAATGGCTACTCTTTCCAGTATTCTTGCTTGGAGAATTCCATGGAAATAGGAGCCTGGTGGGCTACAGTCCATGGGGTCACAAAGAGTCAAACACAGCTGAGTGAACTAAGAAGTAGAAACTACTGTGTATAAAATAAATAAGCAATAAGGATACACTGCACAGCACAGGGAAACAAAGCCATTATTTTATCATTTTAAACGGAGCATAATCTATAAAAATATTGAATCACTATGTTGTATACATGAAACTAATATAATATTGTAAATCAACTATTTTCAATTAAAAAGTGAAAAAAATATTAAAATTGCAAATTTCATTATAAACAAATCTTACAACAATAAAATAAAAACAAGGACAAAGTCAAGAATGTAAAAAAAAATAATCCATTATTGACAATGACATAGGTGATATAATTTATGATATTCAGTGGTACAATCATGTGTATATATGTATAATTTTATTTTTTAAATATTTTACATGTTTTGAAAAATAATTTAACAGCCTCCTCTGCATGTCAATAAATGGGAATTTTGAAGCACAAAAAAAAAAAAAAGAATGTTTGCCACTCACACATTTGTACCTCGCAACTCCCTTTTATCTCTCATCAGCTCCCATCATTTGGTCGGTCTGCTGCAAATGAGGCTCAGAAACTTTGTTTTTATATGAGTACGTGGAAAACCAAAAAATTGGGCCAAATTAGACAGTGGCTATCTGGTAGGAAACCAGCAGCAGCTAACACTTCTGCTCATGTTTTTTCCCTTCTCCTTCCTCTAGAGCATCCAAAACTCCCTCCGCATGGTAGCAATCAGTTTCCCATTCATGAGGAAATACAGATACCGCATATCTAGACTGTCAGTGACATATATGGCAATATTGCAACTCTCATTTTTGTTTGATAGTGAAACCAGCTGAATCTATGATTTACTAAATTAACGAGAAATTCCTATCCCTTTCTGACGTAGAGCCAAAAACATTCATCTAACGGATATATAGCTGTATGTCTGTAATTCCCTACTTTCCATTCATTTGTCCTGATTAGTTTCTAATCTGGAATCTTTTTGTCTATTGATTCATTCACTCATTCAACCACCACAATACACTTATCTGTGTGTACAAGACACACAAGGTGCTGGAAGTACCAATCAGAAAAAGTGTCCACATTTAAGGAACCACCAATTACGCTGCAAGAGTGAGAGGCTGTCAAATAACTATGAAGGCCTAAACAGCTTCTCTGACTTCATGTCTCTACCCGCAAGGAGGGGTCACCTGACCTTCACTCTACAACACAGATCCTTTTGGCGCTGAGGTTCTCAGTCTTAAATCTCTCTTGTGTCCAATCTGCTTCACTCTAACGTTGTATGCAGTTCTTAGTAAAAGCATCCAAACTGGGGTTTTAAATTTTGGATTTATCCATATTTATCTCTCCTAAAAACCTGACAGTAGATTCTTCTTCTTCCACGCCCCTCCTCCTTTACCTCTTCCTTCTTTCACTATTTTTGCCATGACTAAGAGGAAACTCAAATATAAATTTAATTACAAAAAAATACAGTAA
This sequence comes from Capra hircus, assembly GCF_001704415.2. Lineage (NCBI taxonomy): Eukaryota > Metazoa > Chordata > Mammalia > Artiodactyla > Bovidae > Capra > Capra hircus. The sequence goes on from NC_030817.1 coordinate 9,844,945, forward strand.
CTTCAGGAGCCTGAAAGTGAAAGTCACTCAGTTCAGTTCAGTTCAGTCGCTCAGTCGTGTCTGACTCTTTGCGACCCCATGAATCGTAGCACGCCAGGCCCCCGTCCATCACCAACTCCTGGAGTTTACTCAGACTCATGTTCATCGAGTCAGTGATGCCATCCAGCCATCTCATCCTCTGTCGTCCCCTTCTTCTCCTGCCCCCAATCCCTCCCAGCATCAGAGTCTTTTCCAATGAGTCAACTCTTCGCATGATGTGGCCAAAGTACTGGAGTTTCCGCTTTAGAATCATTCCTTCCAAAGAAATCCCAGGGCTGATCTCCTTCAGAATGGACTTCAGAATGGAGTCTTCTCCAACACCACAGTTCAAAAGCATTAATTCTTCGGCACTCAGCCTTCACAGTCCAACTTTCGCATCTATACATGACCACTGGAAAAACCATAGCCTTGACTAGACGGACCTTAGTCAGCAAAATAATGTCTCTGCTTTTGAATATGCTATCTAGGATGGTCATAACTTTTCTTCCAAGCAGCAAGCGTCTTTTAATTTCATGGCTGCAGTCACCATCTGCAGTGATTTGGGAGCCCCCAAAAATAAAGTCTGACACTGTTTCCACTGTTTCCCCATCTATTTCCCATGAAGTGATGGGACCAGATGCCATGATCAGCGATGGCTGAGAGGAGCCACCCGACATCCGAGGCCAGGGGCGGCGGCCGGGAAGATCAACCCCACGCCCAAGAAGCAGTGGCTGCCTGGGCACAGGAGGGCCTAGAGCAGCCATCCCATGTTGAAGGTCAGGAAGGGCGGCAGTGAGGAGATATTCCTCATCCAAGAAAGTCACTCAGTCGTGTCCAACTCTTTGCGACCCCATGGACTGTATAGCCCTTGGAATTCTCCAGGCCAGAATACTGGAGTGGGTAGCCTTTCCCTTCTCTGGGGGATCTTCCCAACCCAGGGACTGAACCCAGGTCTCCTGCACTGCAGGCGGATTCTTTACCAGCTGGGCCACAAAGGAAGACTGGGTATATGTTAATTTGCATTCACCAGTACCTGTCGGCTTGAATTTTCCATTTCTATTTTAATATTCATACCTTAAATTTATTTTTGATTGCAATACCCTCAAACTCTCTTCACACAGGTAAAATGTGTAAACCTAACAAATAGTTAATAAACAAACCATTTGCAATGATAAATAATAATAATCATATAAAAGCTTCAGCTGTGACCACATTCTTCCATTATCACTATTACTTTCCAACCCCCAAGTCCTAACTCTAACATAAATTCACTCCTTTATTTACTATATATGTATTTGTTTCAAGTATTTTATTAAACAAGGCCCTATGACCGGTGGTGCCAGTGATAAAGAATCAGCCTGCCAATGCAGGAGACATGAGAGACTAGGGTTCGATCCCTGGGTCAAAAAGATTCCCTGGAGAAGGGGACGGCAACCTACTCCAGTACCGTTACCTGGGAAATCTCATGGACAGAGGGGCCTGGTGGGCTACAGTCCACAGGGTCGTAAAGATTCGGGCATGACTTAAGCGAATTAGCACACACACGTATATGTATATCAAATATTTCACTAAGCCAGGCCCTGTGAAACATCTAGGAATGCTATAATGCACAAAAGCAGCCACAGCCACTGCCCTCGTGGATCTTAGCCTACAGGAAGAGGAGGCACGCAGCAACCAAAGATTGTCTCAAACGTAACACCCCCGTGAGTGGTCCTGGCCCTGGGAGAACCTGTAATGAGGGAGAGTGGGTCTACGCTGGGTTGACTACAATCAGGACCGTTTTGATACTAAAGGCTACATTCGTACATTCGTGCTATCCACAAACATATTGGTGGCAACTGTAATGACAGTTGATCATTTATTAACTGCTTACTGTATGCTTGGTTTCCTTGACCTCCACCTACTTCTAGGCATCCCCAACAACCTACTGCCTGGGCATTCGCTGATTCTGAGTATTTGTGTGTCATAGAAGAGAATCTGACTGTTGTATTTTCCCTGCCTGATTTTCCTCTCATTACATGAAACACAGCCTACATCATAGAAGTATCCCATCCTGACAGACCTGCCCGGTTTCCAGACCCAAATGTTTCTGATGTGGCCTGTTTTAATTACAATCCAAGCTCCTTATCTACTGTAGGAATGCTGATTGTTGTTGTTGCTTAGTCACTAAGTTGTGTCCGACTCTTTGCGACCCCATGAGATGTATTCCCAGGTGGCACTAGTGGTAAAGAACCCACCTTCCAATTCAGGAGACATAGAGACAAGGGTTGGAAAGATCCCCTGGAGGAGGGCGTGGCAACCCACTCCAGTTTTCCTGCTTGGAGAATCCCATGGACAGAGGGGGCTGGTGGGCTAAAGCCCTTAGGATCATAAAGAGTCAGACACGACCGAAGCGACTTGGCACACACAGCACAGAGCTGTATTCCACCAGGCTCCTCCGTCCATGAGATTTCCCAGGCAAGAATAATGGAGTGGGTTGCCATTTTCTTCTCCAGGAGATCTTCCCGACACAGGGATCAAACCCGTGTCTCCTGCATTGGCAGGCAGATTCTTTACCACGGAGCCACCAGAGAAGCCCAGGAATGCTGATGTGTGTTTTCAAATAAAAACAACTTAATATTTGTTTCTTCAAGTCAAATATTCTGGAGGCATTCCTTTAGCTCGTCAACCCTAAAGTTTGATCTCTTAAAACGGGCAACTTTAACTTCAGTGCTGGTTTGTAAATACTGAATTTTCCAAATAGCATAATGTACAACTGCACCTGAAATGAAATTCAGATGGGCACACAATCTCCTGCCAGAGAAGGCTGGTGGGAGAGACATAGGCATCCCTTTCACCCCCCACCCCGGGACCTGGATCTGATCGCCACAGAGAAAGGAGCTTCAGGCTTTGTGGGAGGGGTTCTTTGTGAGGGGGAAACTTGTGAGGCAACAAAGCTGCTTTAGAGAGGACATCACTCTCTATTTTTGTGTACAATAACAACTTTGTGTACAACAACAACCAGCTCAGAGAGACCTGAGAGGAAGTCATTCAGTATCCTGAAGAACTCAATGCCCCTGAATCCCAGGCAGAGAGCCATGATGACGAGAGGACAAAGGAGGTTTAGAGACTTTCCAAAGAGATCATGGTTAGCAAGTAGCCGGGACCACAAACTCTGGGTTCCTGACCGTCAGCCATTCCTCTCATTCTTCCAGGCCATTAGAACCCCGATTTTGCCCAGTGGCAACATACTCGGTGCAGGGGGAGAATCACAATTGGTTTAGTAACTTTACAGCCCTTTGAAAGTGACCATATAGGTGTGGGTGTGAGACCTAGTTCCAGCCGAAGGAAAACCTAGTAGAAGCTTCTGAGAAATGTTGCCTTCTGGTTTAAATAAGGGAGCAACACACACAGAGAAATGCTCCCTGCTTTGGCACATTTTCTACCATAAAGGAAGAAAACGGGGCAGAAAGCAAAAACAGGACCAAGGCTCGAGAGAGAGGGTTATTAGAGCAATCCATGTGGCACTGGACTCCTGGAGTCCTGACGTCACAGTAGTCAGGAAACTTGCTCTCCCCATTGTAGACTCAGGATTAATCATCTGTCCTATAACCCCCTGCCCGTTGCTGGCCAGGACACCACAAGAATAATGGGAGGGTCTGAGTGAGGTGCTCTGTTCTGCCACGACGGAGGCATGGTACCATCCCTCATTGCAGGAGGGGTTCCCATTAACAGAAGGTGTACCCTGCCATAGCCATAAAGCAATAAACGGTACAGGAGTGAGCCATAAATTACTTCTAACTGCACCATCCCATCACAGCAGAACCAAGGCTCCTCCAAAGTAACAGACAGCAAATTTAAGGGATATATGCTGTTGCTGCTGCTGCTACTGCTAAGTCACTTCAGTTTTGTCCGACTCTGTGCGACCCCATGGACAGCAGCCCACCAGACATAGTACAAAAGGCGAGTACAGCCCCTCTAGGAGTTTGCAACCCATTCTAATTGCTCACAGAGTGTGATCAGAAGGGACATCCCTTAGCAGCATACTATGCAACTGGCCTCTTACTTAATCAGTTCAGTTCAGTTCAGTCGCTCAGTCGTGTCCAACTCCTCCGACCCCATGAATCGCAGCACGCCAGGCCTCCCTGTCCATCACCAACTCCCAGAGTTCACTCAGACTCACGTCCATCGAGTCCGTGATGCCATCCAGCCATCTCATCCTCGGTCGTCCCCTTCTTAATCAAGTGGCCTGTAACTGCTCCTTTAGGTCTGCGTTCTGCCACAGCGAGCCCCTTCGCCGTCTCTCCATGGTCCTGTCAATGATCTGCCTGAGACAGTGGTGCCTCTTTGTGTATGCAGTTGAGAACAATGTTGAGACCAACTGAAAACTCTAGCTGCCAATGAAGGGTAACAGTGGTGGAGGACTCTATAGCCTTCTGCTCAGTAACTACTTGGAGTGTCACTGTGTTCAATATTAGGGTTTAAACTGGACCAGAGCAGAGAAAGTGTAATGCTCACATGGAGAGCACGGCCAGACACCCCTGCCAACGACAGAAGCAGCACAGGGTTTTATTTTTCTCCACTGGCTCAGCGGCTGATAAAAGGCCTCTGCAGTGGGCTCCAGCATGCTTGGCACTGGAGTCTCCTCTAAAATACAAGATGTTCACTGTCTAATCCTCCTTACTTCCTTCGATTCTGGACTTTGTTGCTTGGAAGGTATAATTATACTCATTAGAATACACAAGACCTAAAATCAGCTGGAGAAGTCTCTCCTTCAGATTTTTCAAAAAATTAAAAAAAAAACTAATTATATCACAGAAGCAAAAACATGGTAATTAAAATGACCATTATGTAACAAGCGCCCTGTAATTATTGTTATTCATTCTGGCAACTAGGAGTTTGAAGATTTAAATTTTATTTTCTGAGCTATAAAAGAAATGTATTTACTTTACGGTTGATCATCAGGAATTAATTGTTACCCATTTCTTCAGAATGGTTTATTTAAGGACTACATCATTCTGCTTTATCCTTGTCATTCATTTTTTAAGGATGGTTTTCCTATCTATTCTTCACAGGCTACATTGGCAAATACTCTTCCTGCTAGTGCCAATCACAGAACCTCTTCAAGCTACTCACACTGTTCTTTAAATATACTTTTTTCATCTGAAACAGGAAAAAAAATAATATCTCTACAAAATTGCTTGAAACCATCCAGGTAATTTTTAAATTCTTCAGTATTGACTGCAGTAATTATTAGCAATTATTGCTAAATCTATGTCTAAATCATAAGGTTTCATTCATCTAATCACCAATCTATATAATAGTGTCATTTCCAGGACTAAACAATGTAATATAACATGTGTGAAAATAAAAATTTTTAAAGAAAATCATAGGAGAGGAACACAGAAATTTTACAAAATAGAAAGATTAAGACTTAGGAGAGAAGACTAGAGAAGCCAGGAGAAAATAGGTGCTACTCTGCGTTATTGCTGTAAGTCAGATATGGCGCTGAGCATGCTGTGTGCATTAACCGTGCACTGAAGAACAATCCTAAGAGCTATTTTTGTCTGCATTTTACAAATGAGGCATAGAGAGGCTAAGTACCTTGCTCACATTCATTCAGGAACAGAACTGCAATCCATACCAGACTTCTTGATTCTAAAGATCAAGATAATCATTTTTTAAAATTCATATTAGCATCGTGTATCTCTCTGCATCTCTTTGCTCTTAATCTTTATAATTAAAGCATGTTTCTTAGAAACCCACTTTAGTTTGGTTGGCTGCCTTTTTTATCCACTCTGAGAATCGCAAACTTTTAACTGTTGTATAAAACAACCCGTATTTAAAGTGATTATTTACTTAGCTGGATTAATATCAACCATCTCCGTAACTGTTTTCTATTTGTTGTCATTTTTTCTTCGATTCCTTTTCCCCCTATTTTTTCTGCCTTATCTAATTTTAATTTGACATTTCTGTGATTCCATTCATATCTCCTTTCTCGTATCATTTATACTTTTTTTAAAGTTTTGAAGGTTATCCTAGAGGCAAAATTATACATTTTTAAATAACCTAAGTGACTGCAGCCATGAAATTAAAAGACGCTTACTCCTTGGAAGAAAAGTTATGAGCAACCTAGACAGCATATTCAAAAGCAGAGATATTACTTTGCCGACTAAGGTCCGTCTAGTCAAGGCTATGGTTTTTCCAGTGGTCATGTATGGATGTGAGAGTTGGACTGTGAAGAAGGCTGAGCGCCAAAGAATTGATGCTTTTGAACTGTGGTGTTGGAGAAGACTCTTGAGAGTCCCTTGGATAGCAAGGAGATCCAACCAGTCCATTCTGAAGGAGATCAACCCTGGGATTTCTTTGGAAGGAATGATGCTAAAGCAGAAACTCCAGTACTCTGGCCACCTGATGTGAAGAGCTGACTCATTGGAAAAGATTCTGATGCTGGGAGGGATTGGGGGCAGGAGGAGAAGGGGACGACAGAGGATGAGATGGCTGGATGGCATCACTGACTCGATGGATGTCAGTCTGAGTAAACTCCGGGAGATGGTGATGGACAGGGAGGCCTGGCGTGCTGTGATTCACGGGGTCGCAAAGAGTCAGACACGACTGAGCGACTGAACTGAACTGAAGTTAACCTTCAAACAACACAATATTGTTTCATATGCATTACACAAACCTTGTAAAAGAATATCCCTAATTCTTCCTTTCCATCCTTTGTGACATGCCTGTCATTTGTTTCATGTATCCACACACTATAGTCAACCAATTGATTGTTATATTATCATTTTAAAGAAATCACTACCTTTTGAATTAGGAATAAGTAAAAATATTTATTTTACCTTCATTTATTCTTGCTCTGATGTCCTTCCTTTCTCTAACGTAGATCCAAGTTTCTAACCTATACTATTGATATTTTTCTTCTGTCTGAATAACTTTTTTAAACATTTCCTGCAGAGCAGATTTGATAGTAATGAAGTCTCTCCGTTTCTGTTTGTCTAAGAAAATCCTTATTTCTTTTTCACTTCTGAAGAATAATATTTTTAGATACAGAAATCTAGCATGGTTTTGTTTTCAACCCTGCAAAGATTTCACTATACTTATCTTTCTTGCATGGTTTCTGATGAAAAGTCTGCTCTAATTTTTATCCTTTTTCTTCAAAAACCAGGGTAATTTTTCCCCTCTGGTTTCCTTGAAGCTTTTGTGTTTGATTTCTTTGCTGCTTGAACATGATATACCTAGGTGTAGGTTTTTTCATCTTTGTTTGGTGTTCTCTGAACTTCTTGGATTAGTGAATGGTGTCTGTCATTAATTTGGGGAAATTCTCAGCCATTATTATTTGAAACATTTCTTCTCTGTTCTCATTTTTTGGGAGGCTTCTTTTTTTCTTCTTCTTCTTCTCTTTTTTATTGGACTCCAAAATCACTACTGATGGTGACTGCAGCCATGAAATTAAAAGTTGCTCACTCCCTGGAAGAAAAGCTATGACCAACCTAGAGAGCATATTAAAAAACAGAGACATTACTCTGCCAATAAAGGTCCATTTAGTCAAAGCTATGGGTTTTCCAGTAGTCGTATATGGATGTGAGAGTGGACTATAAAGAAAGCTGAACACCAAAGAATTGATGCTTTTGAACTGTGATGTTGGAGAAGATTCTTCAGAGTCCCTTGGACTGCAAGGAGATCCAATCAGTCCTTCCTAACGGAAATCAGTCCTGAATATTCATTGGAAGGACTTATGCTGAAGCTCCAATACTTTGGCCACCTGATGCAAAGAACTGATTCACTGGAAAGACCATGATGCTAGAAAAGAGTGAAGGCGGGAGGAGAAGGGGATGACAGAGGATGACATGGTGTGACGGCATACCGACTTAATGGACCTGAGTCTGAGCAAACTCCAAAAGTTGGTGACAGACAGGGAAGCCCGGTGCGCTGCAGTCCACGGGGTCGCAAAGAGCCGGAGACAACTGCGCTGCTGAACTGTCTGAAGTGACTTCTCTGTTCTCTCTTCCATCTCCTTCCAGTATTTCAATTAAGCTTATGTTGCACCTTTTGACAGCATCTCACGGGTCTTTTTTTTTTTTTTTCTCTACATTTCAGCTTGAGAGCTTTCTATTGACCTACCTTCAATTTCACTGATTTTTATCCTCCACTGTCAAGTCTATTGATGAGGCCATCAAATCATTCTTGATCTCCGTTACAGTAGATTTTAGTTTTAACATTTCCTTTCGACTCTTTCAGTCTCTCTCCCTCTGCTTATGTTGCCCATCTGTTTTTGCATACTATCTACTTTTACCATAAGAACCCTTAACACATTAATCATTATTATTTTAAATTCTCCATCTAATAATTCCAGCATCTGGGGCATGTCTGAGTCTGGTACAATGATTGCTTTCTCTTCAACTCTATTTTTCTTGCCTTTTGGCACACCTTGCCAATTTTTTGTTGAAAGCTGGACATGTAGTTTCAAGAAATAGGAACTGAAGGTTTAAGTAGGCTGTTAGTGTCTGGATTTATGTTAAGCTGGCCAGGAGCTGGGACGTAGTAAATGTTTGCTGTAGCTATAAGCAACAGAGGCTTCAAATCCCTCTAGAGACCTTGTTTATATCTCCCCTCTTGGCTTTGGGGCTTCTCTGTGTCTTTCTTTAATCCACCGTTGCGATACGGAGTATGTGGTGTGGTGTTAGGTCAGACGTGAGGGAGGGTGATTGTCTACAGTGTTTAAATTATGTCTCCATCTTTCAGCAGGCCTGTGAGTCAAGCCTTCTAAGTGTTTCTCCCTCCTCCAATGATATAACTTCCCCCCCCACCCCCACTACCCACTCCTTTACCAACTGAAACATTCCCAATCTATTTCCTTGAGCCCTTTCCTCCTGTTGACTATATTTCTTGTTCCCCATTCCTCAGTGGCTCAAGCAGTAAAGAATAGGAGACATAGGAGACATGGGTTCAACCCCTGGGTTGGGAAGACTCCTGGAGGAAGAAATGGCAACCCACTCCAGTATTCTTGTCTAGAGAATCCCATGGACAGAGGAGCCTGGGGCAGTGGTGGAGATGGCGTGGGGGTGGGGGGCGGTCCAGTCCATAGTATCTCAAAGAGTAAGACATGACTGAGCACGTGCATGTGAAATGACTTAGATGAGACAGAAAGAGTAAGGACGGTTCAAGGGAGTACGGAGAATTAACCTTAACCCTGTACTGTGCCAAAGTCCTTTCCCCTGGAGAAAACATCCATGTTACAAGAAGTCTCAAGGTGTATTTCATCATGGTTACTTTTCCCCTCTCCCTGCCAGGGTCACCAGATCTTCACAAGGCTGGGCTCCAGGAGTTTCTCACTCTGAAGCTAGTCCACCCAGCCTGCAGCAATCTGTCAAAACTTCCATGTTAGTGTTCCAACCAGTTTACAAGCCCAGTGGCTTCTGCTCCAAGTAAGCAGCTCTCAGTCACTGTATCTCTCTGGGTGCTCCCATTGCTACAGATCTGGGTAGTAGTCTGCCCTACAACCTCACTGCTCTGATGGGTCTAATCAAAGTAGATGTTGTTTCAGTTTGTCCAGGTTTTTCTTGTTGTAAGGATGGGAGTGACAACTTTCAAGCTCTTTACAAGCAGGGTCTAAGCTGGAAGGAATCATCCTTTTTGGTTAAGGACAGTTTGGTGAGAAACTAATAAAGAATAAAGTTTGATTCATCAGACATAGCCAAAGTCAAAAGAAGTAAGGTCCTTTGAGAAATTTTATTATTCATTTCCGGCATCTAAGTTCCAGCTGTAAGTAATGGAAACCAATCAAAGTTTCCAGATTTCTTTTCTACTTTTACTCATGACTTTACCTCAAACACTAGTCCATTTAATACTCTTTATGGAAAAAACAAAAAGATATGTTACAAAAAAGTGAAAATAAAGGCTCAGGAAAGTCCTGCATCAAAAGTCTCATGTTGGCTGTCATTTGTCACAAAGTTTACCAGATTTATTGACTATGAAACCCTTTTATTCCCTTCATATTACCTATTAGCATCTATGATAGACGGAATAATGATGCTCCAAAGTCACATCCTAATCCCCTATCTTTTGAAAATGCTACCTCATTTTGCATTTTGTGCTTGAAAGTGAAAGTGAAAGTCACTCAGTTGTGGACCCCGTGGACTATACAGTCCATAGAATTTTCCAGGCCAGAATACTGAAGTTGGGTAGCCTTTCCCTTCTCCAGGGGATCTTCCCAACCCAGGGATCAAATCCAGGTCTCCCGCATTACAGGCAGATTCTTTACCAGCTGAGCTCTCAGGGAAGCCCATATTGTAATTAAATTAAGGATACTGAGATAGGGAAATAATCCAGCATCATCTGGATAGGCCCACTATAATCAAAAGGGCTCCTGAGGAAGGCAGGAAGAGTCAGAAACAGAAGGCAATGCTACCGTGGTAGCAGAGAGAGATTTGAATATGCCACGCTGCAGGATTTAAAGATGAAGGAAGAGACAATAAGCCAAGGAATAACGGCAGCCTCTAGAAATAAAACAAGGCAAGAAACAAATTCTTTCCTGAAGTCTCAGGAGAAAACAGTCCTCCTGGCACCTTTAGTGCAGTGAGACTGAGTCTGGACTCCTGACTTCCAGAACTATAAGATAATACATGCAGGTGGTTTTAAGCCATGTATCTGTGGCAATTTGTTCCAGCAGCAATGGGATACTAATACAATACCCTATTATGTTAGTTTTCTGGGAAACACTTTGCTATGCTATAGGCAAGGCACACTGGTAGACATCATGACAGACTCAAAGAGAAACAGATTCTGTCTACGCACTAAGTAAGCCTACAAATTAGCAGAGTACACAGAAGTGTAACGGAGAAGGCAATGGCAACCCACTCCAGTGTTCTTGCCTGGAGAATCCCAGGGACAGAGGAGCCTGACGGGCTGCCATCTATGAGGTCGCACGGAGTCGGACATGACTGAAGCGACTTAGCAGCAGCAGCAGAAGTGCAAAGAATTGATATAGGACAGACTATAAAAGAAAAAGTCCACTTCATAAAGATACTAAAGAGAGAGATTACCTTTTACCAGGTATATTTAAGGAATTTTACATTTATTCAAATCTTTCTGTAAGACAGGCACAGTACTAGGCAAGATAGCTACAGAGATGAATAAGAAATGGTTCATGCTCTTCCTTCGATAAATAATCTCCTTTGTACAAGAGTCAAGTCAACCAAAACAAGACTGGTTGCAGTCTATGTTAGAAGTGAAAAATGCTTTGTTAGTTTTGTATCATTCAAAATATCTAAATTATTGAATGACAGAATGCAATGAAAATATATTCATTTCTCTGGTACAAAACATTAATTTTTTCCAGGCATATCAGCAATGTGAAAACTGAAGTGGCATTTCAATCTCTTATCCCATTCATAAATCCTTCAGAGGCCTTATTTCATTTCATCCACAAAGTATCTAGGAACAAAAATACTGATCTTATTATCCCCACCTTAGAAATAGGGAAACTGGCACTCTGTGAGTTAAGCTCACCAAACCTGCCACTTTTGTACCTGTAAAATCTTTATGCATGGACAACTGACAATTGGTGAAGTTTATGAGCACTGGTGTGGCATGACCAAACCTGTGAATCTCTTTGTCCTTTTCATCATGACTCATTAACAGTACCAAATAGAGATTAGTAGTCACAGTCCCCTTCACTTTGAAGAGTTTTCCACTTACTGCCGAAAACTAAGTATAGGTAGCCTACAATTCCTTACAGTAAATGCATCACAAAACACTGAGGCTACATAGTTTATGTTAAAACTGCTGGCATTTCCAGGCAAAGGAAAACTCTTAATTTACCTACATACTCCAGTCCCCAGAAGACAAATGCACGCTGTCACTGGGTGCTTCTCTGGTCCATGACAGTTACTGAGTCTGTGACTCATCTTTCCCTGCTGCTGCTGCTAAGTCACTTCAGTCATGCCCTACTCTGTGCGACCCCATACACAGCAGCCCACCAGGCTCCCCCATCCCTGGGATTCTCTAGGCAAGAACACTGGAGTGGGTTGCCATTGCCTTCTCCATCTTTCCCTGGAGGTTCTAATAAAAACACCAGGGGCCTAAAACAAAACTCAGGGGGTTCAAGTCTCCAGATATTTCTTAACCAATATTACTCATTTTATCCCTAAATTCTAAGTTCTTATGAAACTTTGTTTTAATCCAGAGAAAAGAATAAGTCATTATCTAAGTGATTATTTAAGTCATAAACTCTGATAAATGGTAATCAGAAGCAGTTAATGGCCTAACCCTTCAGCTAATGGAGGTTAACAGTCTAATAAACCATTTGTTAACTGCAGCAATGGACAGACTGTAAGAGAACTACAGCTATTATATCTCTTTTATGAGTAATGGGGGGAAAGACACAGCCAGGTGGGGACAGCATGTACAAGCACACCAAAAGGTGACGATAAAGAAAATAACTGCTACCTGTCACTAAAAGCTGGGCTTCCCCAATAGCTCAGTTGGTAAAGAATCCACTGGCAATGCAAGGTTCTCTGTACAATAAATGAGAAGAGGAAAGCAGTCACCATGGTGTAAGTACATAGGGAATAATACTGTAGGAAATGTTAATTAGTATTTTTTTTTAATGCCCCAAACTAAGCCTGCCTGAAGCATTCAAATGTTTCCTCAGTAAAAATGGACATTGAATACTCTGATGGAAGTTTGAATCTGCTCAATCACTGGGCATGGAAAGAACTTTTCCTTTACAAGGAAATGTCTTTCCAAATGCAATTAAAATACTTCTTGAAAATATATACTTTGAAGACTGAAAATTGGAATCATATGTCCCTGACAATTAGTGGACTTTTTTAAAAATAAGGACGTTTTTAAAGTAAGAGAGAAGGCTTTATCTTTCTAAATCAGAAAGTCAAGGACATGCAGTTTTGGACAGAATTATATTTAATGAAGTGAAATGGAGGGGGGAGTAAAAATAAATGGCTTAAGTCAGATTTTTATTTCTCACTATAGAAAAAAGTTTAGAGTTAGTCCATGCTGGTGGATGACTTCAGCTACATGAAGTCATCAGAGACTTTGGTTCCTTCTCTGACACCATCCCATCAGTTCCAGGATGTGCTTTCTTCCTCAAAAACAATGGTTGCAAGAGTTCAATCACTAAACTGGTGTTTCAGACAGAAGTAGGAAGGAAAAGTCCTGACCCTCTGTATGGCGGTGAATCAACCTTACCCAAAGACAGGTATGGTTTTTGCCCTCAGCTACTGATAGGTGATCTCTCTGTACCTGAAATCCTCCGTATAAAATATACCTGTAGGATCTGACCACTGGACAGTCTAACAACATGCCTTATGATGGGGTCCCCAGAGTATCAGGTCCAATGACCAGAGTAACTGGAGACTTTATATACTAGCCCAATATCCTGGAGGCCCTGGAGACCTCATGTCAGCCACTGAGCAGTATGTGATGGAGCCCCAATAAAACTCTGGACACCAAGGTTCAGCTGAACCAGGAGACATTCACAACATCCATAACTCCAAGAGGAAATAACAACAGGGAGCTTGATATTTGGATCCCTAATGGATTCTGACTTAAAGCATCTCTTTCCCTATAATTAACTGTAAGTATAATTGCTCTGGGCTCCCCTGATAGCTCAATGCAAGAGACCCCGGTTCAATTCCTGGGACAGGAAGATCCTCTGGAGAAGGGATAAGCTACCCACTCCAGTAGTCATAGGTTTCCCTGGTGGCTCAGATGGTAAAGAATCCGCCTGCAATGTGGGAAACCTGGATTCAATCCCTGGGTTGGAAAGATCCCCTGGAGGAAGGCATGGTAACTCACTCTAGTATTCCTGCCTGGAGAATCTCTGTGGACAGAGGAGCCTGGCGGGACTCAGTCCGTGACTGTGACTGGGTGACTAAGCATAGCACAGCATAACGACTTTACTCTGGGTTTCATGAGTCTCTCTAGTGAATGACGAAACCTGAAGGTGGTTTGGGAGCCCCTCAACTTGCAATTGGTCTCAGATATGAAGTAGGTTTTTCGTGAGCTGTGGACCCTCTAAACAGTTAAAACTCACACCCTTCATTTTGAGGTGCATTCCAGACCATACAACCTTTCCACTCACATTTCATTGACCATAACCTAGAAATATGGACACACCTATCTGCAAAGGCAGCTAAGAAATACAGATTTTTGGTTGAGTATATTTCTATTCTTACTAAATCAGAGGTTCTACGATTTAGAAAGAGAAAAATGGTGGAAGCCCATACTGTGATTCATACCTTCTGTAAAAACAGATATTCATATCCAGATACCTAAGTCAAAAAAGTTCTTCATTCCTACATACCAGATAATTAGCAAAATTGGAACAACTAATGTTTTAAAGAAAATCAAGAATTTTCAACTTTATTGAAAGTAGTTTTCATGTCAAATTTCTCTTTTGCCAAATAATTTCTATTCTTGCCACCAAGTATGAATACTTTGCCTTTTCAGTTCAGTTGCTCAGTCGTGTCCGACTCTGTGACCCCATGAATCGCAGCACGCCAGGCCTCCCTCTCCATCACCAACTCCCGGAGTTCACTCAGACTCACGTCCATCGAGTCAGTGATGCCATCCAGCCATCTCATCTTCTGTCGTCCCCTTCTCCTCCTGCCCCCAATCCCTCCCAGCATCAGAGTCTTTTCCAATGAGTCAACTCTTCACATGAGGTGGTCAAAGTACTGAAGTTTCCCTTTAGCATCATTCCTTCCAAAGAAATCCCAGGGTTGATCTCCTTCAGAATGGACTGGTTGGATCTTCTTGCAGTCCAAGGGACTCTCAAGAGTCTTCTCCAACCCCACAGTTCAAACGCATCAATTCTTCAGCACTCAGCCTTCTTCACAGTCCAACTCTCACATCCATACATGACCACAGGGAAAACCATAGCCTTGACTAGACGGACCTTAGTTGGCAAAGTAATGTCTCTGCTTTTGAATATGCTATCTAGGTTGCTCATAACTTTTCTTCCAAGGAGTAAGCGTCTTTTAATTTCGTGGCTGCAGTCACCATCTGCAGTGATTTTGGAGCCCAAAAAAATAAAGTCTGACACTGTTTCCACTTTTTCCCCATCTATTTCCCATGAAGTGATGGGATGGGATGCCATGATCTTTGTTTTCTGAATGTTGAGCTTTAAGCCAACTTTTTCACTCTCCTCTTTCACTTTCATCAAGAGGCTTTTGAGTTCCTCTTCACTTTCTGCCATAAGGGTGGTGTCATCTGCATATCTGAGGTGATTGATATTTCTCCCAGCAATCTTGATTCCAGCTTGTGTTTCTTCCAGTCCAGCGTTTCTCATGATGTACTCTGCACAGAAGTTAAATAAGCACGTTGACAATATACAGCCTTGATGTATTGCTTTTCCTATTTGGAACCTGTCTGTTGTTCCATGTCCAGTTTTAAGTGTTGCTTCCTGGCCTGCATACAGATTTCTCAAGAGGTAGATCAGGTGGTCTGGTATTCCCATCTCTTAAAGAATTTTCCACAGTTAATTGTGATCCACACAGTCAAAGGCTTTGGCATAGTCAATAAAGCAGAAGTAGATGTTTTTCTGGAACTCTCTTGCTTTTTCCATGATCCAGTGGATGTTGGCAATTTGATCTCTGGTTCCTCTGCCTTTTCTAAAACCAGCTTGAACATCTGGAAGTTCACGGTTCACGTATTGCTGAAGCCTGGCTTGGAGAATTTTCAGCATTACTTTACTAGCATGTGAGATGATTGCAGTTGTGCAGTAGTTTGAGCATTCTTTGGCATTGCCTTTCTTTGGGATTGGATGAAAAATGACCTTTTCCAGTCCTGTGGCCACTGCTGAGTTTTCCAAATATGCTGGCATATTGAGTGCAGCACTTTCACAACATCATCTTCCAGATTTGAAATAGCTCAACTGGAATTCCATCACCTCCACTAGCTTTGTTCATAGTGATGCTTTCTAAGGCCCACTTGACTTCACATTCAAGGATGTCTGGCTCTAGATGAGTGATTACACCATCATGATTATCCGGGTCGTGAAGATCTTTTTTGTACAGTTCTTCAGTGTATTCTTGCCACCTCTTCTTAATATCTTCTGCTTCTGTTATGTCCAGACCATTTCTGTCCTTTATCGAGCCCATCTTTGCATGAAATATTCCCTTGGTATCTCTGATTTTCTTGAAGAGATCTCTAGTCTTTCCCATTCTGTTATTTTCCTCTATTTCTTTGCATTGATCACTGAGGAAGGCTTTCTTATCTCTTCTTGCTATTCTTTGGAATTCTGCATTCAGATGCTTACATCTTTCCTTTTCTCCTTTGCTTTTCGCCTCTCTTCTTTTCACAGCTATTTGTAAGGCCTCCCCAGACAGCCAATTTGCTTTTTTGCATTTCTTTTCCATGGGGATGGTCTTGATCCCTGTCTCCTGTACAATGTCACGAACCTCATTCCATAGTTCATCAGGCACTCTATCTATCAGATCTAGGCCCTTAAATCTATTTCTCACTTCCACTGTAGAATCATATAATCATAAATCAATTGATTTAGGTCATACCTGAATGGTCTAGTGGTTTTCCCTACTTTCTTCAATTTAAGTCTGAATTTGGCAATAAGGAGTTCATGATCTGAGCCACAGTCAGCTCCTGGTCTTGTTTTTGCTGACTGTATATAGCTTCTCCATCTTTGGCTGCAAAGAATATAATCAATCTGATTTTGGTGTTGACCATCTGGTGATGTCCATGTGTAGAGTCTTCTCTTGTGTTGTTGGAAGAGGTTGTTTGCTATGACCAGTGCATTATCTTGGCAAAACTCTATTAGTCTTTGCCCTGCTTCATTCTGCATTCCAAGGCTAAATGTGCCTGTTACTCCAGGTGTTTCTTGACTTCTACTTTTGCATTCCAGTCCCCTATAATGAAAAGGACATCTTTTTCAGGTGTTAGTTCTAAAAGGTCTTGTAGGTCTTCATAGAACTGTTCAACTTCAGCTTCTTCAGCGTTACTGGTTGGGGCATAGACTTGGATTACTGTAGTATTAAATGGTTTGCCTTGGAGACGAACCCGAGATCATTCTGTCATTTTTGAGACTGCACCAAGTAGTGCATTTCGACTCTTTTGTTGACCATGATGGCTACTCCATTTCTTCTGAGGGATTCCTGCCCATAGTAGTAGATATAATGGTCATCTGATTTAACTTCACCCATTCCAGTCAATTTTATTTCGCTGATTCCTAGAATGTCGACATTCACTCTTGCCATCTCTTGTTTGGCCACTTCCAATTTGCCTTGATTCACAGACCTGACATTCCAGGTTCCTATGCAATATTGCTCTTTACAGCATCAGACCTTGCTTCTATCACCAGTCACATCCACAGCTGGATATTGTTTTTGCTTTGGCTCCATCCCTTCATTCTTTCTAGAGTTATTTCTTCACTGATCTCTAGTAGCATATTGGGAACCTGCTGACATGGGGAGTTCCTCTTTCAGTATCCTATTATTTGCCTTTTCATACTGTTCATACTGTTTCATATTTTGCCTTTTACTTGAAGTCAAATATATTATTCTTGCAATCTTCAGAAACTAGAGCCAACAGGGTGTCAGCTACATGCCAAGTGTGATGTGTTTGGTGTCACAGAAGTCAAATTCCTCTATCAGGGATGTATTTCCATTTTATAGATAAGGAAACTCTGTCACACATGCTAACAGCTAGCCCTCTGGGCTTTGATAGATGAGGATGAGGGAGTCCTATGTTCTTCCAAAGTTCAGGCTTTCCACAATGGTCCTAAGTCACTGCTTGATCAAATGGGAACTCCAATGTTTTGCAGCTTCAAGACAGGGTCTGTTTAGAGCAGATAATGGCCTCCCACTACCTTGCTGGTCTGGGTTGATACCACTCCAAGCTCCCTTTGCTGCCCAAGGAAAGAAAGGCTGAGTCCTAGATGAACTACCAGTAAACTCTTACACAGCTACACTTACCCTCTCTATGTCCTTTCGGCCACCCATTTTATGTCTGTCTTGTAAATTTAAAGCAGGTGGTGGTTCCCTTTCAGCCTAAGTTTCTTTAAAATACTATAATGGTATTTCTGAAGCCTGCTGAGACGTCTCTGGATACCAATCCACTCACAGGGTCATCCCTACTGATTTGCGATGATTTGGTTTTATCTGTCCCTGGGTTTCTCAGGTGGTCTAAGGCACAGATATACCCTGCACTAGCATTCTGTAAATTTCTACACAGCAATCAATTTGTAACAGGTATAGATTTCATCCCATGAACTCATACATAAGAAATGTAGCTCTCTTCATATTTATAAAGGCAAATGCAATTGATTTTATTATGCTTCCTTTCTTCAACATGCTGGAAACAAACCATCCCACCTCCTTTTTCCCAAGATGCCTCAGAGGTTAGGGGTTTATATGCTTTTGCAGGGTGGGAGAGGTGGCAGAGGACAGGCTTCCAGTCCTCTGTATAAGCACCTGTGCACACAGCATCCAGGAGACATCCCATCTAGGTATGGCTTTTGGTCATCCATCAGTGCAGATCACAGTCAGCCAGCCTCATCCTAATCCCAGAGTCTCATCAAGTCAGCTGCTCTCTACTGGCCACATCTGAGGATATTTTTTTTTTCCTTCTGCCACTTGCTGAGGCTCCAAGGAATGCTGTGATGATATCCCAAGCCTGTCCACCAAGATATTCCACATAGTCATTTCTCCAGCATGCTGAGCAACAGGAACTCCAAGGCTGTGCAGCTCCCAAGGGCTCCACCTGGCAGAGCACACAGGCTTTCTCTGTTCTCAAAGAATTCTATCAACACCATTTCTACCTGGGGGTTATCAGAGTGCGCTACTTTTTTTCCCATTTCCTCCTGGCCTCCCCTGGGGAAGAGTCCCGCAGAAAGTGAAAGTGAAGTTGCTCAGTCGTGTCCGGCTATTTGTAATTCCACGGACTGTAGCCTAACAGGCAGCTCCATCCATGGGGTTTTCCAGGCAAGAGTACCAGAGTGGGTTGCCTTTTCCTTCTCCAGGGTATCTTCCCAATCCAGGGCTCGAACCCAGGTCTCCCACATTGCGAGCAGATGCTTTACCCTCTGAGCCACCAGGGAAGCTGGTACAAGAGTCCCACAGAGACAGATTCAAAGGAACCCGCAAAGTGCGTATGCTTTCCTCCAGCCCCTCTAGCCTGGGAAGCTTTTCTAGTCTTGGGATTCAAAAGAGCCAGGCAAAAGAGTGATCACACATCTTCCTGTGCCTTAAGTGGCTTCACAGTCTGAACTTCCAAAAATGGAAACGCCTTGACTGTTTTTCTGCCGTAACAACCTTTTTATGGTTTATGAGTATATTACAGAAAGGCAGCATACAGTGGACTGAAAACGTCACCTTCAGACCAACAGCATCAACATCACCTGAGAACTTGATAGAATGCAGATTTTTCAGATCTCACTCCAGACTTGCTGACTAGAATATTCTGGGGCTGGAACCCGTCAATCTGTGATTCAACGAGCCCTCCAGGTGACTGGGAGGCATACTCAGGTTTGACAAACATAGTACAAGGTGAACTTGGGAGCTGTATGATCCCAGAGAACTGTCTTAACATCTCTGAAAGTGGAGATCATACTTGTATTTACATCATGTTGAGGCTTTTGTAATGATCACATGCACTAAATAAAAACATAGAGAACTGTGAACAGGGCCTGGCATACAGTGGATACTATAAAAATAGGCATAATATTTATATCTTTTAACTGAAACTCAAATTACAGGCAGGGTTGGGGCAATAGAAAATGTCAGGGAAAGACGCTATTTCAAATATAGCAGCCCACAAAGTTTAATGACGAAGGTCCGTATAGTCAAAGCTATGGTTTTTCCAGTACTCATGTATGGATGTGAAATTTGGAACATAAGGAAAGCTGAGTGATGAAGAATTGATGCCTTCAAACTGCAGTGTCAGAGAAGACTCTTGAGAGTCCCTTGGACTGCAAGGAGATCAAACAAGTCAATCCTAAAGGAGACCAGTCCTGGGTGTTCGTTGGAAGGACTAATGCTGAAGCTGAAACTCCAATACTTGGGCAACCTGATGCGAAGAGCTGACTCATTGGAAAAGACTTGGATGCTGGGAGGGATTGGAGGCAGGAGGAGAAGGGGACGACAGACGCTGAGATGGTTGGATGGAGTCACCGACTCGATGGACATGGGTTTGAGAGAATTTGGGGAGGTTGTGAAGGACAGGGAGGCCTGGCGTGCTGCACTCCATGGGGTCACAAAGAGTGGGACACGACTGAGTGACTGAACAACAACAACAAAATAAATTTAAAGGAAATTAAACTGTCTTCCTTCAATTCTTTTACATTCATTCTATAATTCACATTTTGTATTAGTTGGCACCTTCACTGTCTATTTTAATCGAAGACTTTGAACCATAAAAGGTTTTCTAAATTATTCAGTACTTTTACCAAAAGAATGGAACAATTATGTGGGAATGAATTTTGATGAAAATGAAAGTCACTCAGTTGTGTAAAACTATTTGTGACCCCGTGGACTTTAGCCCGCTAGGCTCCTCTGTCCATGGAATTCTCCAGGCAAGAACACTGGAGTGGGTTGCCATTTCCTTCTCCAGAGAATCTTTCTGGATTGAACCCAGCATTGAACCTGGGTCTCCTGCACTGCAGGCAGGTTCTTTACCATCTGAACCACCATAGCCTGTCCAACAGTCTCATCCACAGACAGGATGACCAGAGTGACTGCTTACTGGTTTTACACTTTCAGACATTGTGCAAAAGATTCATCCACTGGTTTAGAACTTGAAAAGAGTTTTGAAATGCAAATTCTTTTTCTTCAATAGGATTTGAAAGATTATTGTATACTGGCTGAGCTCACTATCAAATAAATTACCTTTTGAAAGAAACTGCTCACTCAGTCACATGAGGCAAATTTAATTCTTTATGGAATCCAAGGTCCCATTTAGTAATTTGGATAATTTACTAAGCATTAGCTATTTATTCTCGTTTCCAGAAAATACTAACCTCACTGGATTCATCAGCACACTTCTAGAGATGAGGTCAGCCACAGATTTGGAAACTAACACCTTCTGCAACTCAGTGAAGCTACCACCTATATGACTAATGATCCATCTCTTTTTCTAGAGGGAGTGTTATTCTGAGAGAGTGGCGTCAACACTTTCTCCCAGTTTTCCATAAGGGAAGGCTAGCTCCACTAATGAAAACAAAAATCAAGAACAACTGATAACAGCTGGGAATCCTTGCCTTTACTACTTTCTTATAAAGACTATTCAAGAATGCATGAAACAGACAAAATTACATAAGGATTAAGAGACATCTTCTAAATCTTCCAAACATGTGCTTTACTTTGGCTGGCTTTCCCTTGCCAAATCCACAGTGAAGAATAGTCGCGTAAAAGCATCTTGTTGAAAACAGAAAAAAAAAAAAAAGGTTTTTTTAAAAATATGTATTTTCTGTATATAAATAATATGAAACATCTGGGTTTTTGAGATTATCACTATTTTGGCTAATCTTTCAGGCTTAATGTTGGTGATGCTTGGCATCACGGAAACATAACAACACTGAAATTAACACAGATTAAATAAAATCACAGTACTTTTAAGCTGGAGAGAGACTTATTGATGAATCATCTCACCCAGCTCTTTCACTTTACATAGAGGAAAACTCAAGGCTGAATTGGTGTCCTACCCATAAGCTTAAATCCTTTTAAAAACACTATGGATTTACAAACACATGGGCTTAAAGTTTCAGGCTTTGTGAACCTAGTCTTTTCATAAGTAGGGATGCATCTGCATTTTATAAGGACTCATCTGGTCACTGGGAGTTCTGAAACTAACGTCTCATTTCTTACGCAAAAAGGGATTACCACGTAATAAAGGAAATGGAACACACATCAAGTTGTAATACATGGTACTGCTTTAGTTGGAGGAAAGATCTCCTGGAGTTGAATGGCAGGACATCCTGCTTAAAGACAGGGAGATGAGAGATGGTAAAAGACCTTGAATCCTGTGCCAAGAAAGATGTACCTTATCTGTTAATAACAACAAGCATTGATGATTTGATTATGCATCACTGTGCTAAGAGTTTTACCTACATTATGTGTCATCCTTATAATTACCACTGAGGTAGGTTTCATCACTTTACCTTTTAACACATGAACAAACTGAAGCAACAGGAGGCTAGTAGTGCATTACCCAAGGTCAAATGGACAAATGGCAAAATTGGGACTCAGAATTCTCCCAGTTCCCTTAAGTGTTTGTTCTTGAACACAGGAATGACATGATCAAGCTGTTCTTCTAGGAGATTAATTTGGCCACAGCACAGAGCACACACTGTCTTTTTCCTGGCCCACGGCATAAGCAGGAATGCTTAACTCCTGTACGGTTTCTTTCAGCCATTTGGAGATTTATGAGAAAGCCATGTCATACTTCTTAGATTTAACATGCTCATTTCTTTTCGCTTTAGCATGTTTTTCTAAGTCATGGGCTGTGACCTGACCATTTCCTTATTTTCACTCTCTTCCTCCTTTCCCTCCTTTATCTCTCAGTACAGCCAATGTCTCTCTTGGGGACCATTATTGCTTTCCTAAGGCCTTGGGCAAAGACAAGGCTTCTCCCACCAGGCTAATCATCAGAGGATACAGAAAGCGGAGAGGGGAAGAAGGAAATGTGCTCAATATAATTACAGACAATAGCACACAAAGTTTCCTCCATTACTTAAGGCTGAAATGTATCCATGAAGATGAATTAGTTTTTGGGGGGACCCACTAATAAATCCTAATATTTCTCAAAGAAAGATGACTTGAAATTTAATTTATATTAAGCTATTACTGAAGTTTATGCTAATTAAATGTGGGCTTCATAGCAATTCATCCCAGGAACAATCCAAAAAGGTAAATAATGTAACAAAGTAAAATAAAACTCTGCACACCACCCCCACCACTACCAGCCCCACAGAAGCAACAGGCAGCATTGGAGTGGAGCGGGTGTGCCCTAGAGGGTACACATGACTGGAAAAGGAGAGAGAAACCATTTCCTACTCTCTCAGAACATTTGCTCTTTAATAAGCATGCCGAGGTTCTGCAAGGCACTTCCTGCAGGGGCTGGATCCTCCATTGGAAATGTTGAAGGTTATCTCCGGAAGTGTCTTCCATGAACAAATGACTTGTCAAGTCCTGCCTGGGGAAGAAGATGAACTGAACAGCATGGAGGCACAAGGCCATCTCAGAGGACAATGCCAGACCCAAAGGCACCTCCCTGCATATGTGCACAGCGCTCTTCGCATGTCAGCTTGCCATCTGGTCCTCACACAGGTGCAAACACTTACTCAGGTGTGATTCCCCCTTTATGCCCATTCACTGAACCCTCAGCTCAAAGGAGATGAGATGAGCCCAATTACGTACGCGATGGATCTCTGCATGCCGTTTTTCCAATCCAGACTGTCTGGGCTGCACAGACCATGTCTTATAGTTTTGCAAAGTTTTCCAAGTAAAACTTCACAGAGCCACAGAAGGGACTAAAATTTTAAAAGACTGTTTATGGACTAAAATACATACCTGATAAAGCAGTTATCCTTTGCATTCCAGAAAGGAACCCCTGGAACCCTTCAGCACATGAAAAGCTAAAACCCCTAATTCTCAGACTTATGGCTTTCCCGGTGTACAGGAAACAGGCTGTTAGCCCAGTCTCCTTGGCAATGAAGTGAGCAGGACCTGTGTCTTTCTTGACAGTCCTACTGTCTTTCCAGAAGCCAGCCCTTGTGCACTCAGCTGGATCTCCTTCACCAGAATTCTCTGTCCACTTCCCAGTGTTGTGAGAATCAAATGAGGTGATCTACACTGGAGGTGCTCTAAATGACAAAACCCCCGAAAAACACAAGACCACTGCCTCTGAAGAACAAATGGAGTAAATCCCAATTCCTTCCAAATATTTCCCCAAGCAACCAGTGTTTAAACAGGTGAGAGAGAGGGTATGGAATTAAAGATTGCAAGGATTATCATAAAGCAAGTGCAGAATCACAAAGTGTCATACTAGGTGTCTCCATTGATAACGTTAAATTTAACTCTTAACACCTTCCTCTGAAAGAGGGAAAATGGAAGCACCAAGGGGGCAAAAGCCTTGCTCAGTGTCACACACTGGCTAAACAGGCTCAAACCCAGGGATCATGAATTTGGGTTCCAGGTGTACAACACTTGATAGGGAACCAATTTTTCTATCTTTGGATTGACCAGATTTTTGATAACTGTAATGACTGTGATTGGAATGTGGTCTAAAAGCAGCAACCTTTTCACATGAGGTCAAAACTACATCACCAGATCACCATTAGAGTGTGGTTTATATTTTCCCAGCCCCAAATGCCCTGACCTCAGTGCTCTCTTCCTCTCCTGTCTATTAAATTCTGAAAGACTCAGATCAAACACTGACCTCAAGAAATCCTCCCAGACAATTCCATTCTAAAAGAACTCTGACGTTTCCCTCCTTGGAATCCTTAATACACTATCAGTTGATCACATCTATTCCTGGGGGACTTACTTAAATGATACACATTTGAGAGCTGTTCCTAACATTGTTCCTGGGGTTTGGGCTTCAGTATTTAGAAAGATCAACACCTCCTCGAAAGCAGGTTGAATACTTTTTTTGTACTCCCCTACAAGGACAATATGCTATTCTCTGCCTAAAGATATTTATGGAGCATTTACAATGAGCCAGGCATGGTACTAAACATTGAGTACATGCTAAGCATTTTATATGATTTACTTCATTGGATTTCCTCTAGCAGGTATAGTTTTTATACCCATTTTCAAGAGAGGGAAGCTGAGGTTCAGCGACTACAGTAGCTTGCCCAAGTTTGCTCACCTAGTAGAGAACAGAGCTGAAATTAAAACTGGATACATCTGACTCCAGGGCTGATTTCTCATCCCCTGGGTAGTACTGTCCCTTCAGAGCACAGGCAGTTTCCGTTGACCTTAACAGACCAAATCCAGGGTCTACAAATTTCAAGATAATACACAAAACTCTGAGTTTAAACTTGGTTCCAGCTTTCAAATTATGCCTAAGGATTTGGGATTTAACACACTGTGCTCTTTCTGAACAGCTTGTTCCTTCAATGGGTTTCTGATATAACATGATGGAGGTTTCTATACTCGGATTGGGCATCACTGGATTTTGTAGTCCCTACAAGTTTTACACTGTGAAATTTTGAACCTAGTATCAGTGTGTCTTAGAGTCTCCTCTAATTAAGGCTAAACCTAGCCACAACTATGCCAGGACTCTCTGGTGTATACCTAATGAGAAAAACTTTTGTTAGTATTGACCCATCACTTAAAGCTCTTTCATCATCCTATGGATTTACGAGAAACATTAGGCTAGTCTCACCTGAAGGCAAATTTCTTGAGCATGGCTGCCAATATCACAGACATACATAGAAATCAGAAAAGATTGGGCATGTTATTTACAATCGGATAATTAATATTAAAAATACAGAAGAATGAAAGAGGACAAGGATTATGTGAATATCTAGTGACAGCAGAAAAAAAACAAGTGACCAGAGATGCCAGCACTGTGAAAATGAGTGTCAGAAGTGGGAAATATAAAACTTTACATCATCATAATTCATGACATCTACACTGTTATAGTAGCGCTTGGAGACCTAACTGAAATCAGCCAGATGTAGCATATATTTGGGACCAGTACTAAAATACTTCATTTTCCCTCTCACATTTCTCATTTCTCCAAAATAATTATACAAACTATACTGCAAAGCCCAGAAGGGAAATTCAACTGTTATGAAGAAAACATGGAAAACCTTACACAAGAAAAATATGTTTAAATGCCTTTCTCCTCTTCTTTCCCTAGTTTCTCATCTATTTTAATTTAAACCCTCCATTTAGGGGACAAGTGATTTCATATCCTAAGAAACACAAACAAAATTTACCCTTTTTACAATGTTTTCCTGTCTTTCATTGAATTATTTCCTGCAGGTCAAAAAAAGAATTATTTTATAAAATCAATCAAACTAAAATGAAACAAACTGAATGATTTTAAATGTACACTTTTACTCGAAGTTGTTTCCCCATTGTAGAACACTGTATCTTGCACTTTCATTTACACACACCCACAAACACAGGCACACATACAACTGTTTGTACCAATATCTTCCTGAACAGCAGAAAGTCAAAAAGACACCTTTCGTATCTAGTCAATTAGTATTCTTTCAATAGAACCACCTGTATGGAGGCCTTTGTCTTTCTTTAATCCAACTCTCAACCCATTATGTTATACATATCTTTCCATGCATGAGATGCATGCAGTATATCTCATCTCCTTTGGCCACCTTTGTGTTTGGAATAAATCAGAGAAAACAATATCCTAAACGAAGCAGCAGTCTGTAGCGTGACTGTAAAACATACACACATATGGCAAGATTTCTATTGCTGCTAAAGATAAAATGTCCAAGATATATCATTTTTCTCTGCAAATCACCCCCACATGAACATAAAAATATCTACTTATATTTATCCATTTGCATAGCAGTACTTTCCCACACAGTTGTTAAGAGCAATTATACCAGCCCAAGAACTTCTGGGATACTCCTGGAAAATTACACACATGTAGCACTTGATCTTTTCCAGGAATTTTCAGGAGTATAGTCTCATTTGGTTTTTATCACAGTCCTATAAGGATGGGAGAGTCAGAATTATTCCCGTTTTAGAGATGATAAAATATAAAGTATTAAGTCCTTGCTTAGCATCAGAGTTAAGCAGAAAATCCTGAACTCTCACGCCCTCAATCAGTTATCTATGTACTACAGCAATATGTTTTTTCTTTCATTATTTAAATTATCCACTTACAAAGATGCTCATTGTAAATAAACTGCGGTTTTAAATCCTATATATAGAAACATAAATCCTTTCATAACTCTAGAATGCTAGAATCTGGTAACATTTACAACAAAACAACACTTATAAACGTTTTCACTTTAGTTACATATGTCTGTATCTTAAAGAGTAAAAGTTAGCAAACTACAGCCTAGAGGTCAAGTGTGGCCTGCCATCTGTGCTTTGCTGTTGTTTTTAGCAGCCTGCAAGTTAAGAATGACTTTGTACATTTTTAAATGTTTGAAAAACATAAAAAAAAGAACATTAATCACAAATGCGTATCATATGAAATTCAAATTTCAGGGCCCACAAACAAAGCCTACTGGAACACAGACACACTCATTCATCGACACATTATTTTTGCCTTTGTTACCAACTGAGTAGTTACAACAAAGATCAAATGGCTCAAAAGCCAAAAATAAGTATCATCTGACCATTACAGAAGATGACTGTCATGCTTATTATAGATTAAATGCTTTTTTATTTCTAACAACTTTATCTTTTTTTGACCACAGAACAAGAGAATACCCCAAACTAGAACACCCTCCATACAACATTCACAGTATTTCCATCTTTAGAAAGGGAGGTGAAAATTGAGAGACTTTTCTGGACATATGACTAGCTTACTAGAAATCACAGTGAATTTTATATGATATAGGGATCACATTTTGGGTAATTCAGAAGGCTCCAGAACCATTATGCAGAGAGGGAACTACAAGACGGCGGCAGTCATTCCTCAGTACACACAAAGGGACTGGTTCCAGGACTCAAATCTGCAAATGCTCACGTCTCTTATACAAAATTGCATACCGTTGGCATATAACTTTCACACATCTTCCCGTATACTTTAAATCATCTCTAAATGACACCAATACACCTAATACAATGTAAAAACTATGTAAATAGTCGCCATCGCAGGGCAAATTTAAATTTTGCTTTTTGGAATTTTCTGGAAGCTTATTTTCAAATATGGTTTCAAATATTTTCAAAAATCCTCATCTGAATATGTGAATGCAGAAGGGTAAGTGTATAGGACATTTTAACAGGCTGTACCTGGGAGCACCTACCCAGCTCTTTGGAACAGCAGGATTGAAACACCTTCCAAAATAGAGTAAGAAGTTCCCCTAATCCTTAACGTCTAAGAGAGGATGTTCTGAGGGAGAGACACTCCCTCGTCTCTCTCTCCAAACCTATTAAAACGACAAAACATCCATAAGCCACTGGACCCAATTACTTTTGGACATGGGCCCACCCACCACAAGTCACAGCATATAACAAATTAAAATTTCAGGCCATCGTCTCCAACTTCTGGCTTGGTCTGTTAAAGGGGCCAACACACCTGTTAAAGATACGATGGCAAGCTGCCATGTTTTGCAGCAGTCAGAAGTTCAGTGTCATGTAAAAGACTTTTGTCCCTAGTGCTGAGATAATGAGCTTGTTCCTTCTTGATGATTTACGGGATGCAGATGAGAAACTGGCTGATTGAGGCTTTGCAAGATGAAAGTTTTCTGCTCTTGGCAGTGGTACCGGTACTCTGGAGAAAGTGGTTTAACTGCTGCAGTTCCATTACTGCCATTTGAAAAAGGCAAATAACAAATTATGCCAGGTGAATATAAATAACACTTATTTCACTCAATTTGTTGGTTGGAAATCACTCTAAACTTCTTTGTTACACCAAACTATAGAATTCCAATAGTTACTGACAAGCTCCAGGGTCTTTTCTGTCCAGCAGAACCAGCTGGTCCCTAAATTACTACCCTCTTTCAGTCTTAAACTCTTATAATAGACTTATATTTAGGCTTCTATATTTGCTTCCTGTTAGCCAATGGCAACCCACTCTAGTACTCTTGCCTGGAAAAATCCCACAGACAGAGGAGCCTGGTAGGCTGCAGTCCAAGGGGTCGCTAACAGTCGGAGACGACTGAGCAACTTCACTTTCACTTTTCACTTTCATGCACTGGAGAAGGAAATGGCAACCCACTCCAGTGTTCCTGCCTGGAGAATCCCAGGGACGGGGGAGCCTGGTGGGCTGCCATCTATGGGGTTGCACAGAGTGGGACACTACTGAAGCGACTTAGCAGCAGCAGCCATAAGCCTAACGTTTTCTCCTACCTCCTTAATTAACTCAATAAACAATTTAAATGTGCTAGAGTCTGAAAGAATTTCAAGGTACCCATGCTACACACTTGAGGTTAATGAGTACCATCTTATAGACCTTTTGTTTCAAATCAGTATTAAGTAAATCCTCTTACCCAATAACAACCAGCAGCCCCAAGAGGCTATTTAAACTTAAATTTGAATTGAGTAAAATTAAAGAAAATTTTAAATTTACTGCTTCAGTCACACCAGCAGATTTCAAGGGCTCAAAGGCTCCATGTGGTCAGAGGTGAGTATATTGAACAGTGCAGATATATCACCAGCAAAGCCTATTAACAATACCCAGAAAATAAAAATAGAATCTGGGTAATAACGTCTAACCTTTAGTTTTCCTTGCAGCTCAGTCTAGTTTCACCTGCTCGTAGGGTGCAGCAGGCAGAGGCCTTGAACTTGGTGTTTCCCAGTGTTCCCAGGGTTCCCAGTGCCAAACAGCTAGGCTTCCTGCTTCAGCTCCGGACCGCGGTTAGAAGCTCTGGGCCAGGGCTGCAATTCAAGATGGCGGCAGAGAGCAGGCCCTGAGATCTGGACCCTGAACCTCGCGAGAACTCCACCCTCCACACGCCCCCTCCCTGCTGCTGAGTTCCCCTCAAAGCAGCCTACCCACAGCTTCTCAGGTACTACCTGTGCTGCAGAGCTGAAGCTCACATCTTCCATTCTTTGACCAAAGAACAGAACTTCCTTGGTGATCCAGTGGCTAAGACTCCACACTCCCTAAGGCAGGGGGCCTCGATTCATCCCTGGTTAGGACACTGGATTCCATCTGACACAGTGAAGAGTTCATAAGCAGCAACTAAGGATCCTGCATTGCCACAACAAAGACAGACGATTCCACGTGTCGCAATTAAGACCCGGCACAGCCAAATAAATAAATAAAATTAACAAATGAATATAAAAAAAAAAAAAAAGCTTTCCTTTTCTTCTGAACCAAACTCCATCTCAGTCTATTGACTCAAATGACATCACACAGTAGAATCTTTCTTGGGGCCAGACTCCTAACAGTCAGTAACAGGTGAAGAATATTTCCATCATTTCAGAAAGCTCTACTGGTTAACTCAGCTCTCTATGTTAACTCATAAAGGTAAAACTATCCTTTAGTTCTACTTTTATTCACCACTTACTCTTACAGTCTGAAGAAGTAAAAAGTAAAAAATAGAATGCAACTAATTTTTTAGTATCTGCCGTATACTAAGTGTGGTTTCTTGGTTCACCCAAATAATTCCATTTGATTCTCCTCAAATAATGTAAAAGTTCCTTTATTTCCAGGTCTGCTTTCTAAAATGCCTGATCTAGATGCCATCTCCACAGCCATCTCATCATGATTTTTTTGTCATTAAACACTGAGCACCTACAATGTGCCTAGAACAGTTTAAGAAGTGGTCATTTCCCTGGGGCTGCCTCTAGGAATCTTAACTGTCTCCACTCTTGATCTCTGTGCTTTTCTTGGGAATTCAACAGCTCCTCCTGTTGGAATGAATGTAATCCACTCTCTCTCCAAGTATCTTTCCACAGCTTTTCCTGAGCAGCCTAGAGTTTCCTTCCCACCTGCCTCCTCCCCATGGCACATTTACTCCCTCTGCCAAAAATGCAAGGATGATCTCAATATCCCCATTCCTTTGAACAAGGACATTTGGAAGTTATCAATT
This sequence comes from Capra hircus, assembly GCF_001704415.2. Taxonomy (NCBI): domain Eukaryota; kingdom Metazoa; phylum Chordata; class Mammalia; order Artiodactyla; family Bovidae; genus Capra; species Capra hircus. The sequence continues at coordinate 9,875,612 of NC_030817.1, forward strand.
TGCCTGTGTTTATTAAAAGACGGGCTTCCCAGGTGGCTCAGTGCTAAAGACTCCGCCTGCCAATGCAAGAGATGCAGGTTCCATCCCTGGGTCAGGAAGACCCCTGGAATAGGAAATGGCAACCCACTCCAGTATTCTTGCCTGGAACATTCCACAGAGACAGGAGCCTGTGGGCTACAGTCCATGAGGTTGCTAAAGAATCGAACATGCCTGAGCAAATGAGCAGGCACGCATCCATAAAAGGCAATCCCTCCACACTCATTGCTCTGAGAAAGTCAAGTTATCTTATTTGAACACTACGTATATATTAAAGGTTGTAGCAACTCAGCTTCAACCAGTCTTCAGAGGCAATATTTTATTAGAAATACATTACTCCTTCATACAAATTCAATGCCAAGTGAACCAGAAACTGTAGGAAATGAAAGATGGCCACAAATTCTTTGACATTCCTCACAACCAAAGGTGGAGTGTACTCTTCTCCTTGGACCTGGGCTAGCGCGCACCTGATTTAATCAACAGAGAACAGTGTTAAGTCATGCTCTGCTGGTTCTCAGCCTTTAAGAGAGCAGGCAGCCTCAACCATGGTCTCCCTCAGTAGCTGGATCAACATGCTAAGAATTCTGACGACTTGCTAGAAAGCCACATGGGGAAGTCCTGCAATGAAACTACAGAGAGGGAGTTCAGCCTTCTATGTGCCCCTGCAAGATGCCAGGCACATATGTGATACCATCGTGGACCCACGTCACTGCCAGGTGGAGCAGCACAGCCCAGCCAAGTCCAGCTAAACTCCTGTCCCAGAAAATGATGACATAATAAAAAGGCTGATGTGTAAGCCATCACATTTTGGAGTACTTTGTTATCAATGACAGATAATTTAGAGCTTAAGGTAACAGATTAGCTGTTAAAACTGGCTGCCTCATTTGAACATGTTTCGAGATGGTCCCCAAAAAGAATCATGAGGAGCTGGGAAACAGCCAGACATATTTTATGGAGAGAGTGTGTCAAATAAAGCATAGGATGAGAGACAAAATGGAGAGACAAAAATGTTGTGAGTGAGGAAAGAGAAGGAAAGTCCCACTCATTCCCCTGGATGCTCTGACCCAGTCATCTACCTGCACTTTATCCAACTTCTAAGAAATAACCCCTCCCTGGTGTTTTTGTTTTACTCAGTTGTCTCCCTTCTAGGCTGTAAGTTTCCTGAAGTCAGGGATCTCTTGTCTGGATGTGTCCCCAGCATCTAGAGAAAATATTATCAAGGTGTTATGACAGCACTCCATTTCTAATCCAGCCCTGCTTCTCACAGTTTAGCCTTGGACGACTTAACCTCCCATGTACCTCAGTGTGGCCATTTATAAGATGAGGCTAAGAGTATGGTATCTACCTCATAAGAGTATGGTGCCTACTAAGTGTATGACAAAATATTGTGCTTCATGGGTGAATTAAAATTCCTAATAATCTTGCCCTAGGCTATCCCCTGTGGACTTAGAAGACCCAACCAAGGTACCTATGTGTACACCAAAGATCACTAGAAGGGACCTCAGAGACCAGACTAGGCAGGTTCCTCAAAGACCAGACTTTCCAGAAAAGTACCCTGTGATGCTATTTGGAGATCAGCAATCCAGTTCTTTTCCAGCTATAGCTATCTCACACTAGGAGCTGATTCAAAGTGGCTCCAAACTGTTATTGGACTTGGAGCCTTTGTGAAGAAGGGGACAGGAATGGCTTTCTAATCCTCAGGCTGGAGAGTACTAGCCCAGCTTCGAAAACTGGTCCCTGAAATGGCCTCTGCTGGCCCAAGACCCAGTTTCCACAGGGTGTAATAGGTGCAAATACGGTTCATTAACCAGAAGGCCTGGCTCATGGTAGAGAAAGCAGGAGAAACAAATGTTGAATCCCTGAGGCTGCACACACAGGGTTCTGTTGAGCTGGAGGTGGATTCTGGTGGGCAGATGGCGGGGGCTGAAGCTGCTGAAGCTCTTGTGACCTTTGCTGGGGACTCAGTAAGATGAGGCTGAGCTGGGCTCATAGACAAAGAGACTCAGCAAGTCACAGGGAAGGTCAAACAGGGCCCTGACAGCCATAACAGCTCAATCAGTTTCTAGATGAGGGAGGAGAAGAAAAGTCTTAAAAGCCTACTGGGGAGTAAGACTAGCATAGCGTTTGATAAGACAGGTTCTGGAGTCCATATGCTCAAGCTGGTATCCCAGACCCATTACTTTCTTGAGCAATCTAGCTAGTTTCTCTAAGCCCTTTTTCCCCCTTTGGAAAGGGTACACAGAAATAGTCCCTGACTCAGAAGTGTTGTGAGGATTCAGAGAGATAGTTCAGGACACGCTCTTTCTTGAGGACTCCATTTAAAATAGCCTCTTGCTTCTTCCTCCTTTTTCCCATTGTGTTTAATATCCTGTGACATTTTAAAATGTGTGTATATATGAACATATGTGTGAGTGTGTGTGTATAAACTATATACAGTTTATTCTTTGTTTCTCTCTACTGCAGTGCAAGATTAAAGAAAACAAGTATATTTGTTTCATTTTTTGATGTATCCTTCATTCTTAGAAAGGTGCCCGATGCATAGTAGGTTCATAGTAAATATTTTTTTTAATAAATGACTGAACGGAGGTAAAATGCCTGACTCAGTAAACACTCAATAGCTACCAGTATTTATTTGCATATTCATGCCTAAATGGTGTTCCCAGAAGTTTCCTATTCCCATAATGCTAAGTCCACTCCTTCCCTGCAGCATTTCTCCCATTTTGTTCATATTATAACTTGTAATTATGTCTGCTACAAGGAGAAAAGTAGAGCAATTCAAGTATGAGTTTCAGTGGCTAAAGACCAGGCCAGTATGTGCAAAAGTTAGGAGAACAGGTTTTTGAATCAGACATCAGTTTAAATACCCAGTTCTGCCTATTATACAGAGTGAAATAAGTCAGAAAGAAAAACACCGATACAGTACACTAATGCATACATATGGAATTTAGAAAGATGGTAACGATGACCCTATATGTGAGATAGCAAAAGAGACACAGATGTAAAGAGCAGCCTTTTGGACTCTGTGGGAGAAGGCGAGGGTGGGATGATTTGAGAGAATAGCATTGAAATATGTATATTACCATATGTGAAATTGATCACCAGTCCAGGTTCGAGGCATGAGACGGGGTGCTCAGGGCTGCTGCACTGGGACGACCCTGAGAGATGGGGTGGGGAGGAAGCGGGGAGGGGGATTCAGGATGGGGGACACATGTACACCCATGGCTGATTCATGTCAATGTATGGGAAAAACCACCACAATATTGTAAAGTAACTAGCCTCCAATTAAAATAAATTAATTAATAAAAAATAAAAATAAGTCAACAAATACCCAGCTCTGCCATGTACTGGGTACCTGTGGCATTTACTGTCATGAAATTGAAGTTTCCTCATCAGTTTGCCAAGTGCCATAGTTGCTCGGCACTCACGGACTTGTTCTGAGGAATAAATGAGATACTCCTTTAACACTGCTCAACACAGCGCCCACCACACACAATAAACAGGAAGGAAGCGTCAGCTATGATTACTCCCCGCCTCCTTAGTGGTATTTTGCACTGTGCCTTTGTACAAAGCATTCAGAAGAGCAAGCAGTCTCTGAACAAATGCGTCTCAGATTAACCTGAAAAAACCCGGCCCTCACTCGGTTTAATGTTCTCTCACTCCACCCTGCCTCGCCCTCTGTTTCAGTCCTCCAAGCCAACCAAGTTCCAGTCTCCCCTGCAGACTGACCGCATACCCCTCTTGATGCCCTGTTCCCATTCGTGAGCCAAAGCTGTCATTCTTGGAGCCGTCTGGTGGGGCCACAGGCCACTCCTCAAGCTGGTCCTCCTCTGGCTTGTCAGAGGTCAGACCAAGCTACAAAGAAAGAGAAGAGATGCCAAGGATTCACTGCATTTTAACGCTTGGTCCCTGGCCCATATTTATCCTGAGGGACAACAGTTACAACCGTAAGACCTTGCATAACGAATGGGTCTGTCAAACTAGGCCTTGCAAAATGGCTGGCATGAATTCAAGCTTAACTTGTGATCTTCTAACACGCAGTTGTGACACACTCACCAGCCCATATACACATTTGTCAAAATAGGAAAGAGAGGCATTTACTCACTCATTCATTCACTCATCTCTTTCTCTGTCCAGCAGTCATGTGCTAAGTGCTAGGTTAAGACTACTGAATAAAACATGGCTTGCGCTTTGAAGGAGCTTACAGAATAGGGGGGAAAGGCTACAGAAAATGTCCGTGTTCTACACAGAACAGCCTGCACCCAGATACTCCTAGTTCATTCTGGAAAGCTGAGCGAATGTCTTAGCTCAGGTTGCTGTAACAAAATAGCATAACCTGGGTGACTTATGGGCTTCCCTGGTGCCTCAGATGGTAAGGAATCCACTTGCAATGCAGGAGACCCAGGTTCAATCCCTGGGGCCAGAAGATCCCTTGGAGAAGGGAAAGGCCACCCACTGCAGTGTTCTTGCCTGGAGAATTCAATGGACAGAGGAGCCTGACAGGCTACAGTCCATGGGGTCACAAAGAGTTGCACATGACTGAATGACTAACACACATATCTGTGGGCTTTTCTGGTAGCTCAGACTGTAAAGAATCTACCTGCAGAGCAGGAGAAACAGGCTCCATCTCTGTGTGGGGAAGATCCCCTACAGAAGGGAATGGCAACCCACTCCAGTTCTCTTATGTGTTAGTCGCTTAGTCAGTCATGTCCGACTCTGCAACCCCATGGATTGTAGGCTACCAGGCTCCTCTCTCTATGGAATTCTCCAGGCAAGAACACTGGAATGGGTAGCAATTCCCTCCTCCAGGATCTTCCGACCCAAGGATGGAACCCAGGTCTCCAGCATTGCAGGCAGATTCTTTACCATCTGAGATGCCAGGGAAGCCCAAAGATGTGAGAAATAAATTTCCATTGTCCGAAATTCTTATAAACAACAGAAACGTATTGCTCCCAATTCTGGGAGGCTGGCAAGTCTAAGATCAAAGTGGCAGCAGATTTGGTGTCTGGTGAGAGCCTGCATCCTGGTTGCTAGAGAGCCAGTTTATCTGTTTGTCCTCACATGGCAGAAAGACAAGAGAGCATTCTGGGGTCTCTTTATAAAGGCACTAATCCCATTCAAGTGGACTGTGCCATCAGGAGCTTATTAATTCCCAGGGCCCCATCTCCTCATACCATTACATTATGGATTAAAATTTCAACATGTGAATTTGGGGGGGTTCACAAACATTCAGTCTATAGCAACTCAACTCAAGCAAGGATTTGGAGAACTGGAAGAAATACGACATTTTATATGTTGCCCTCAACCATCAGGGCAACATATTGTCCTGAACATTTTAGGCTCCCCTGCCAAGTCAAGTTTGAAGTCTACTCTATGTATGAGGATGAATGTGTTCTATCATCACTCACTCTACTTGATGGAAGACATCCAGGTGGTCTTATCTACTTCAGTGTTGGGCAGTGTGTTGACTTTGCATTGCTGCTGTAACAGATGGCCACAAACTTAGAATCTTATAACAACACAACACAAATACATTTATAGTGGTCAGAAGTCTGAAATAAGCTAAAATTAAGATGTCAGTAGGGCTTTCTTTCCTTTCTGAAGCTTTGAGGAAACAATGATTTCTTGTCTTCCAGCTTCTAGGGGCCATCTGTGTTCCTTGGCTTGCTATTCCCTTCCAACTGAAAAGCAGATGAGGCTTTCTTCCATCACATCACTCTGGTTCTGACTTATCTGCCTCCCTCTTTCACTTAAGGTCCATCTAGTCAAGGCTATGGTTTTTCCAGTGGTCATGTATGGATGTGAGAGTTGGACTGTGAAGAAGGCTGAGTGCTGAAGAATTGATGCTTTTGAACTGTGGTGTTGGAGAAGACTCTTGAGAGTCCCTTGGACTGCAAGGAGATACAACCAGTCCATTCTGAAGGAGATCAACCCTGGGATTTCAATGGAAGGAATGATGCTAAAGCTGAAACTCCAGTACTTTGGCCACCTCATGCGAAGTGTTGACTCATTGGAAAAGACTTTGATGCTGGGAAGGATTGGGGGCAGGAGAAGAAGGGGACGACAGAGGATAAGATGGCTGGATGGCATCACTGACTCGATGGATGTGAGTCTGAGTGAACTCCGGGAGTTGGTGATGGACAGGGAGGCGTGGCATGCTGCGATTCATGGGGTCGCAAAGAGTCGGACATGACTGAGCGACTGAACTGAACTGAACTGAACACTGGACCCACCTGATAATCCAGGAAAATCTTATCGTGCTAAGATCAGCATATTAGCAACTTTAATTCTATCTGCAACCTTAATTCCCTTTTGCCACCCATCATAACACATTCACTCAATGGACATGAATTTGAGCAAACTCTGGGAGACAGTAAAGAACAGGGTGTGCTGCAGTCCATGAGGACTCAGGGAGTCAGAGTGAACAACAACAGCCAGACTACGCAACTGAACAACAACATAACACATTCATAGGTTCTAGGAATCAGGACGTGGACATCTTTGTGGGGGGGACCTGCCTATTACATCTCTGGGGGCTTTGCCATCCACTGTTATGCTTCTGCTGCTGCTAAGTCACTTCAGTCGTGTCCAACTCTGTGCGACCCCATAGACGGCAGCCCATCAGGCTCCCCCGTCCCTGGGATTCTCCAGGCAAGAACACTGGAGTGGGTTGCCATTTCCTTCTCCAGTGCATGAAAGTGAAAAGTCAAAGTGAAGTCGCTCAGTCGTGTCCAACCCTCAGCGACCCCATGGACTGTAGCCTTCCAGGCTCCTCCGTCCATGGGATTTTCCAGGCAAGAGTACTGGAGTGGGGTGCCATTGCCTTCTCCACCACTGTTATGATCACACTCTAAATATTCAGGATGAAGAAGTGGAATACTTCTTAGAGTCCCAAGCCATTGAGGGCAGATAGTTGTTCATATGGGTGGGTTTGGATGTAGAACTGAGTTTCAGTACTCAGCTTCAGCCAACACTTTGCTACCAGTCCATCCTAAAGGAAATTAACCCTGAGTGTTCACTGGAAGGACTGATGCTGAAGCTGAAACTCCAATACTTTGGCCGCCTGATGTGAAGAACTGACTCCTTGGAAAAGACCTTGATGCTGGGAAAGATAGAGGGCAGGAGGAGAAGGGGGCAATAGAAGATGAGATGGTTGAATGGCATCACTGACTCAATGGACATGAGTTTGAGCCAGCTCCAAGGGACAGTAAAGGACAGGGAAGCCTGGCGTCCTGCAGTCCACGGGGTCACAAAGAGTCGGACACAACTGAGTGACTGAACCACAACAACCATTTGACAGTTCTCATCAGAAAGTCACAAGGGCAGGTGTGACTCAGATTCCACAGAGCTCCCTGGAAGTTTCAGATGCTGATTATTATCAGTCTTAAGATCTTTCTGTTTCAAATGGCCATTCCTCCCTGTCTCTCCATTTCTTCTCCAGTCTATCTTGTATTTGTCTCCAACTGGAAAAACTTCGTGGAAATAAAAATGTGTTATTCTTACTGACATTATCATCTTTTGAAATGGTTACTTACACCCAAAAGCCTTGGAATCATTCTCCAGTCTTTTTTTCCTAGCACCCCCATATGAAATCCTCTGGTAATTCTTGTTAATTCTACTTTTTAAATGTATACAAAATCTAGGTTTTTATCATCACCTCCACCACACCCACTCCCCTGACAGCCACACCATCTTATGCCAGTTCTATTCTAACAGCCTCCTCCACTGGCTTTTCTGGGGAAGGGCTCAGAGTAAGCCACCCCCAAAATATGCCACTTTGACATAAGGAGTCATTTGAGCTGAAGACATTTAAGAAGAAGCAACCATAAGAAAACTCTCAGTCCACCCCCTCTCCACTAGAACAGTCAGGGTGAGTCTTAATCACTGGAGAAAACTCTAGACTCTTATCAACCAAAGGCACGAAGATCTACATAAGGTTGATCTACGTAACAAACCTCACTATAACAATATTTATCTTTTACCAGCTCTCCCCTTATATTTACCATCCCACAATCTGCCACCCCTAGAAGCTCAAAGTCCCTTTCTTTTATTTCGTCACTTCTCAGCAAACTTATTATTCATTTGTTAAGATGCTATATATGCCCAAGTTTTAGCCACCCCTTTGAGTTACTCATCGCTGAGTTCTCCCATATATATGTGTGATGCATGCAGTAACTTCTATTTGTCTCTTACTACTCTGTCTTTCATTAGTTTAATTTACAGGGTCCCAGCTAATGAACCTAAGATGGTTAGAAGAAAGAAAAAAAAGAACTTTTTCCTCTCCTACATCTACTTTCTCTCTTTCCTCTAGGATGTTCTCAACCCTGAAGCCAAAGTGATATTTTTAAAGTAAAAATCAGATAATACCACTCTTCTGAAATGATTTCTTCAGTGGTTTTCTATCTTACTTAAAATCCGCAATCTACATACACCATGGCTCACAAGGCTCCAAACAGTCTGGTCTGAATAACCTTCCTTCTTCGTAAGTCGGGCTTCCCTGGTGGCTCAGACTAAAGAGTCTGCCTGCAGTGCAGGAGACCCAAGTTCGATCCCTGGGTTGGGAAGATCCCCTGGAGAAGGAAATGGCAACCCACTCTACTGTTCTTGCCTGGAGAATCCCATGGATGGAGGGGACTGGTGGGCTACAGGATCTGGGGTCTCAAGGAGTCGGATATGACTGAGACTATCAACGCTCTTTTGAAGTTAGGGCATTCTCCACATACTAATCTCCTTCCCAGGCAGCTCTTTCTCCAGGGCTTCCTAAAGCCAGTTTCTTCACATTATTCAAGGTGAAATTTGAAGGTAGGGTCACAAGATAAAGGGCTTTTCTGGTAGCTCAGAGAGTAAAGAATCTGCCTGCAATGCAAAAGACGCGGGTTTGATCCCTGGGTCTGGAAGATCCCCTGGAGAAGGGAACAGCAACGCACTCCAGTATTTTTGCTTGGTGAATTCCATGGACAGAGGAGCTTGGTGGTCTATAGTCCATGGGTTCGCAAAGAGTCAGACATGACTGAGCAACTTTCACTTACAAGGTAAAAGAGAAGCCATACAGTTACACTTTAATTCCAGTTAACCACAAATAATATACATACTGACCATCTTGTATTTTAATTTGCCAAATCTGGCAGTACTGTTTAAATGACATTTTAAATCATTAAGGTCAAAGTATCTACATACTCTCACCAACATGGTTTTACTACTAGTATTATCATTATTGCTGTTGCCCTTTTATGGGTTACTGATTAGTTTCTGTTTATCATCAGTCTACCCAGGTAGAATGGAAGCTCCATGAGGTGGGTTGTTGTTCAGTCGGTCAGTCATGTTGGACTCTTTACGACGTGATGGACTGCAGCACACCAGGCTTCCCTGTCGTCATGAACTCCAGGAGTTTACTCAAACTCATGTCCATTGAGTCCGTGATGCCATCCAACCATCTCACCCTCTGTCGTCCCCTTCTCCTCCTGCCTTCAGTCTTCCCCAGCATCAGGTACCGTGATTTAATCACAGCACATCTCTAGAATCAGAACTCTGAGTGTAACTGAGGATGTGTACAAATTATTTGCTAAAGAAATAAATGAATAGATAGCTGCGTTTCTCTGACATTTGTGTTCTGACTATATGGTGACCTCCCTCGTCCCCTCAGGTAGGGCACAGTGTCAGGGCTGAGATACAGAAGACACCAGAAATCTGACTACCAGGAAGGTAGTTTAAAAGAGAAAACGCCCCAAAAGATGTTTCAAAATATGCTCCTGTCACATGCGTGTAGGCAGGTTAGCACTGGCCAGACACCGCAGGTTCTCAGTCAGCGTCAGACCCTCTGCCCCAGGAGCACTGACACTGTGAATGGCATTTGCTTTTCTGTCTGTGAGGGATGGGGGGCAGCTAGCACAGGCTGCTGCAGATATCCATTTGCCTTTAATGGTCTAGGCACTTAGGAAGGGAGAGGCTCACTTTTCGACTGCTGCTTTGCCTGTTAATTTACACGCATAACTTTAAATCAGGTCCTTCTTCCCGCCTAGCTGATAATTACCATATTTGACAGTTGCTAGTCCTCAGCAATGCCTGAAACTTGTGAATAATTTAGGAAGGCTGGGTTATTTCCTAATCAAGACAACCCAGTAAAAGAGAGATCTGGACTGTCGCATCAGCAACTCCTTGCAGAAAATGACAGCATTAAAATAAAGGGGGTGAGAGGCACATTTAGAAGCAGAAGCATTATCCCACCATATTCTGCAATATGCTTGCTTTTGGATATACTGTCTTCCTGATACACATCTCACAAGAGCTTCAAGTACCAGCTTGACACATGGGTAATAAGAATAAGAAGGAAATGCACCAGTCCCATATGCTGGATTTTATGAAATCCTTACTCCCAACAAGCTGGGTCCTTGTCCTTCAAATCTGTATATGATGCTGTTTGGTTTGGAAAATATGATCACTGTTCACCTGCTCAATTATCAAAATTGTATCAAGTACTCACTATTTGTTAAATACTGTGCTAATGCCACGGACATGCTCAGTTGTGTCTGACTCTTTGTGACCCCATAGACTGTAGCCCACCAGGCTTCTCTGTCCATGGAATTTTCCAGGCAAGAATATTGGAGTCGGTTGCCATTTCCTACTCCAGGGGATCTTCCTGACCCAGGGATCGAACCTGCATCTCCTGGATTGACAGGCGGATTCTCTACCACTGCATCACCTGGGAAGCTCTGTTGTACAAGTCACCAGGATAAAAGATGTTTTAAAAAGGTTACAGTTCCAAGCAGGACACACAGAAGTCTATCTATTGATAGATGCTATTGATAGAAGTGGATATCATGCAAACAATGCCAAAAGTATAATTACCCATCGTAATAAGTTCTCTGAAGAAAAACATTAAAATGGGATGAGACCTCAGTATGCGGAAAACTGATTTGGATTAGTGGGAAAAGAAGGGCTAGTGTCAGGAAAGGTTTCTTTGAGGAAATGAAAGAACAAAGAATGTGTGAAAATTAGGTGAGGAGCACAAGCCTTCAAACTAACTTACATGAAACCTCAGTGGCAGGCAAGAGGATACAGCCTTGGAAAAACTCAGTGAAAACCAAGATGGCAGGACTCTAATGAGCCAGGCCAAGAGTGGCAGAGGAGCAGGGGTAGAAGGAGACGGGACGGACCGGAAGAGGGCAGGAGGGCTCGCTGGCCTCCAGGATAGGGTTGCATTCTAAGTGCAAAGCAAAACCATCCTAGTCTGAGCAGATGAGAAGATTAGATTCATATTTTTAAAAGTTTGCTCCAGGTCTTGAAAGAAGACTATCTTGGAGACGGCTCTTCAGAGTGGGATGAGGGTTCAAATATCTATCAGGGTGAAGTAAGTCAGAAAGAAAAACACCAATACAGTATACTAACACATATATTTGGAATTTAGAAAGATGGTAATGATGATCCCATATGCAAGACAGCAAAAGAAACACAGATGTAAAGAACATACTTTTGGACTCTGTGGGAGAAGGTGAGGGTGGGATGATTTGAGAGAATAGCATTGAAGTATGTATATTACCATATGTGAAATAGATCACCAATCCAGGTTCAATGCATGAGACAGGGTACTCAGGGCTGGTGCACTGGGATGACCCTGAAGGATGGGATGGGGAGGGAGGTGGGAGGGGGTTCAGGATGGGGGACACATGTACACCTGTGGCTGATTCATGTCGATGTATGGCGGGAACTACTACCACAAAAAAAGATCCATCGGGGAGTTAGGAAAGAAACAGAATACTGATACTCTGCAATTAAAACTTCTGCTTCTATGTTTTATAATGCACAGAAATAATAGTGCAGCATTGCTGTGTGTGTGTAAGTTGCTCAGTCGTGTCCAACTCTTTGCAACTCCATGGACTGTAGCCCACCAGGCTCCTCTGTCCATGAGATTCTCCAGGCAAGAATACTGGAGTGAGTTGCCATGCCTTTCTACAGGGGATCTTCCTGACCCAGGGATCAAAGCTGGATCTCCTGCACTGCAGGCAGATTCTTTACCATTTCAGCTACCTAGCAAGCCCCTATAAGTATGGCACTACAAGTATAACTGAACAAATATATACTGCAGGTGTATACTTACTCTAAGATGATAAGACTGTAGGATTAAAAACAGAAGTCTGATAACCAGTGGCTTAGGCAAGTTAGAAGTCCATACAGAAAAAGATAGATGGGTTTTGAGATGATTCCTGTGCGCACGTGTGTCTTCAGTTGCTTCAGCTGTGTCCAGCTCTTTGTGGCCCTGTGGGCTACAGCCCACCAGTCTCCTCTGCTCATGCGATTCTCTAGGCAAGAATACTGGACTGCGTTGTCGTTTCTTACTCCAGGGGATCTTCCCAACCCAGGGATGACACTTGCATCACTTATGTCTCCTGCATTGGCAGGTGAGTTCTTTAACACTAGCACCCACAAGTCCATGGTACCTGTAGGAGAAGAGAGGGAAAAAAAAATCTTTCTTCTACCCTCTTAGATTCATTTGCCCCTGTAAATTACACTGACAAAAGTCAGATTAACAGGAGGAAAGGCATATGAATTTTATTTGATGATAATATTTTAATTTTTACATGCAGGGAAGCTTTCATAGAAAAGAAATCTAGACCCAAGAATCAGACCCAGGGTGATTCTATGTCATTTTAGCCAAGAGCAATAAATCTGTGAAAAAGTAATGGGACAAAGGAAAAGGGGCTTGAATTCTAGGATCAGTACTTGTGGGAAGGTAAATATATATGGAGGAAACCAAGGAAAGATAAAGGTTATTTGAGTAAGACTTGTTTATGCAGACCCATCTCAGTATTTACATGCTCCCCCCAGTGATAAGAGCTATTCTCTTCCTGGTATGGGAGGGAGGAAGGAGAACACTTATATTCTGTTTTTAAGCAGAGGGGGTGGACAAAGAGCTCTTTCTGCATTTGTTGCTGAAATGCTTTCAACTTAAAGTGATTCTTACGCCAAAAGGGCAGATTTTGGAATGGCGTGTTCTGGTCCCCTTTATTCCCATACCACCTCTCACCCTGGAAGATGCCACACAGAGCTGCCCAGGTGGGAAAAACAAAATCCCTAAATCATAAATAGGCATCAACAATGAGTGTCCTCCCAGGACTCTGGATCTTGGAGTCACACTGTAGACATCATTTGCTTTCTCTACCTTACACATTTCAGCATGACTCACCTGTGTCTTCAGACATGGTCCACCATGGGACTCTTAATAATGTCTCAGCTTCAGCTTCTCCAGGGAAGGACTGTTTGCATCAAAGTGCTCCCATGAGCCCATAAAGTAAATTCTACACATCTCCCATAGGTTACGTTTTAAGTTCTATTACCCCAAATATACCCTGTAAATCTGATAAAAAATCATCCAGACAGTTTCTTGAGTTGTGACAATGGTCAAACACAATCTAAATTGCCACTGTCCACCTCCCTCCTGACCCTAGACCCTGATAAGAAAGCTCACGAAGAATGATGGGCTGAATAAAGTCTTTTCACCTCTCAAGATTCATGTTGCATTCTTTGCTGTGAGGTCATCCCGCAAAAGCCTAAGGCTTGGGCGGTCTCCACCACCATCTTCTCGAGTTTATCAGGATCCACTAACCAGAAATTAACAAAAAAGTCAGGCACGACTTCCTGTGGAATTGTGAAATTGGCTGGGGCTGCAGCGTGCCTGGGAATGACCAAGAAATTTCACTGTCTTTAACCTCAGTCTGCATAACGAAGGTGATGTTGGCTGTTTAGCATAACGGAAAGATGTTCAGACTACCACCCACACCTGGGATGCTCAACGAAACAGACAGGCAGAGCTCTGAATCCTAGGAGTTGGGATAAAGGAGGAATTCACCCTCCTTCGCCTGCTCCCACTGTGCTAAGGGCAGCCAGCCAGCAACACAGGTGTGCAGCTCATTAAGAAGAGAATTAAGCCCAACGGGATCAGCAACAACCGCATGAAGAATGCTCCACAGAGTGTAGACACTCTCTTCCCGCTCTGACCTTGGAAAGGGAGTCAGGAGGAAAATGCTGCCTCCCTTATTCACCTGTTCTCCACTCTGATCCCCCCCACCTCCAGGCAAGAGCCGGGGAACTGTTTTAACTCTAAATCTGCAGCAGGAGGCCCCGAGATACAACTGTTTTCAATAATATATTGACGAAAATACCTGCCACGTATAGAGTATATCGAGAACTATCCTGAGGGCTGGGGAAGCTAGTGAAAACAGCAGAAAGCCTGCATTCCAAAGGAACCCCAAAATATGTGGAAATGACTAAAGCACTATTTTTCTCTTAACATTGTTTTCAAGTAATAAAGCCACCACGGCTAAATTTCTCTCTCCCACCCACCCCAGTTCTCACAAAGCATGAGCGTGAAATGGGGGCCTTAGCAAAGTTAGAGGTCACTTCATGCCACAGACGTCTGCGGCTGCCATCAAATAACAGATTCTAGACATAAATGCTCACTGCCTAATACCTATTCCATAGCTGTGTTTTCAAGAAGGTGGGCTCAGAGAGTTTATAGCCTACAGTAGAGAACAAAACAACGTCCAGAGCCTCTTCCAGTCTGGAGACTGCTGGCTGCTGCTTGTCTCCTCACATGGCATTGAGCAGAGACTGGACGCAAGCTCTCTCATGCACTAATTGCACCCAAGAAGCCTTCATATCCCCCAACCCCTAGACCTCAGCTAATCCTAATTACTTCCAAAAGATATCCACCTCCAAATACAATCATACTGGGCGCACAAGATTTCAACATATGAATTGGGGGGGGGACACAAACATATTAAAAAGCAGAGACATCACTTTGCCAACAAAGGTCCATACAGTCAAAGCTCTGGTTTTTCCAGTAGTCATGTACAGATGTGACAGCTGGACCATAAAGAAGGCTGAGCACTGAAGAACTGATGCTTTTAAACTTGGGTGCTAGAGAAAAGAAGACTCTTGAGAGTCCCTTGCAGAGCAAGGAGGTCAAACCATTCAGTCCTAAAAGAAATCAGCCCTGAATAGTCATTGGAATGACTGATGCTGAAGCTCCAATACTTTGTCAACCTGATGTGAAGAGTTGGCTCATTGAAAAAGACCCTGATACTGAGAAAGACTGGGGCCAGGAGAAGGGGGCAAGAGGATGAGATGGTTTGGTGGCATCACTGACTCAATGGACATGGGTTTGAGCAAATTCCGGGAATAGTGAAAGAAAGGGAAGCCTGGTGAGCTACAGTCCATGGGGTGGCAAACAGTTGGACATGACCAAGCAACTGAACAACAACAAACATTCAATCCATCACAGACTGCTAAGGAGGGCTTATGTGCAGGGAGTTTATGGTCTTCCCTGGTGGCTCAGATGGTAAAGAATCCACCTGCAGTGGGAGACCTGGGTTCCACCCCTGGGTTAGGAAGATCCCCTGGAGGAGAGCATGGCAACCCACTCTAGTATTCTCGCCTGGAGAATCCCTATGGACATAGGAGCCTGGAGGCCTATAGTTCATGGGATCACAAAGGGTCAGACATGGCTGAGAAACCAAGAATTGCACTTCATTTGCATGTTCAGGCTGTCACGGGCTGAACTTAACTGACAGGGGAAGGAGGGAATCTTAACCGAAGTTTGGTTAACACACATGTTGTTTCTATTGCTGAGTGGAGACAAAAGAGTTCAGTTAATCATTTACAAGGTGAAGGATGGGAATTCGGAGGGTCTGCACCCGGCCTTATCATGGATAAACAAGGTGGGGTATTCGTGAGTCTTACCTAAGCTACATGAGGAAGAGAGTTTCTCTGCATTAAATCATTTCCAGAACACAAAGAGTGGGGATAATTTCTTAATCTTTACTCTTTTCTGGGAGCACAGGGCTCAGATAGAGCTTGACATTGTCAGAAAGGATAACTATAGAGGTCACAGGGCTGTTTCATGTCCGCCTCTTTGTGACCCCATGTACTCTAGCCTGACAGGCTCCCTGTCCGTGGACTTCTCCAGGCAAGACTAATGGAGTGGATTGAACCCGGGTCTCCTGCATCGCAGGCAGATTTTTACCATCTGAAACACCAAGTAAGCCCTGTTTAAAATCAGATTGTCCTAGAAATATCCAGCTTGACCAGAATCTCTTTTCATGTTTAGACATGGTATTTTGGCTCTTAAGTAATTCAGCATTTCCTTTTTTATAGAAATGTAAATCGTAAGAGCCCTTCCAGGGTGTCCTTAGAATACTGTATTAACCCAACAAAGCCCTCAATTTAAATATATTAGAGTATAAAAAATAACTATCATGTTACAGAAACCTCTCATTTATGACCAGTTTGTTAAGTATCTATTTTTCAATGCAGTTCAGTCGCTCTGTTTTGTCTGACTCTTTGTAACCCCATGGACTGCAGCACACCAGGCCTCCCTGTCCATCACCAATTCCCAGAGTTTACTCAAACTCATGTTCATTGAGTTGGTGATACCATCCCACCATCTCATCCTCTGTCATCCCCTTCTCCTCCTGCCTTCAATCTTTCCCAGCATCAGGGTCTTTTCAAATGAGTCAGCTCTTTGCATCAGGTGGTCAAAGTATTGGAGTTTCAGCTACAGCATCAGTCCTTCCAATGAATATTCAGGACTTATCTCCTTTAGGATGGACTCGTTGGATCTCGTTGCAGTCCAAGGGACTCTCAAGAGTCTTCTCCAACACCACAGTTCAAAAGCATCAATTCTTCTGTGCTCAGCTTTCTTTATAGTCCAACTCTCACTTCCATACATGATCACTGGAAAAGCCATAGCCTTGGCTAGATGGACCTTTGTTGGCAAAGTAATGTCTCTGCTTTCAAGTGACTACAATGAACATTCTGCTTATTACCTACATTTTTATGTGGACAAATTACACCACCACTAAATTCTCTAAACCCAAATGTATTTCAGTAAAATCTAGTTTAAACAACTAGTTCGAGTAGTCCTACAACAAATGTATTATTTACATTCAAAGGGAACATTGTCAAAGAAAGCCAGTCCCCTTTCCCCCCTGTTGCCATATGTTGATCTGGGTTGGTTCTACATGAGCGGCACCAAGAACTATTTCTTAGCTACTGGATAAAACTATTCAGGTGTTTAGAAAATTCCTGCTAGAGAATATCACAGTCCAAGAGGCATAGGGAGCAACATAAGAAATTAAAGTGATAAAAAATTAATTACAACTTAATCCCTAAAATGCTTTACAAGCTATACACACAATGTACTGAGCTAACATAATGAGCAGTATACATTTAGATAATCCATTTTTAAATATTACTTCTAAACTGTAATCTGCTTCAATTATGGGACAAGAATAAAGCACCATTTAAGATGTAACAATGCAAGGGTGAACTGGCTGAGTCACACATTAAAAAAGCAACTCCCCCCCGACCCCGCCACACACACACACAACTAAATGCTTTGGAAGGGCCCTCCTGCCTCTTCACTTACCCCCTAATTATGTTTCTCCTTCTGCTCTCTCCACCCACCACCCAGAATTATTTCAAAGGAAAAAAGCTCTTATTTACTGAGTTGCCAGAGTGTTAACTGTGTATAATGGTTTTAACACAAGAGCTGCCAACCTTTAACCGTGTTCCTTGAAATCTATGAACACCTTGCTTCCTTTTGTCCATTTCTCCTCCTACCCTTAAATTCTCCGACGATTCCAGTAAACTTCTCTCCCTCTGCTAAAATCAGCACCTCTCTTTCCAGTGAACCTGTGTTGGGGTGACCAGGGAGATTGGTGGATGAAACCAGTTAGTCTCTGCCATAGACCAGAGACTACCCACTTCAGAAAGGTGCCTTATTTATTAATCCTGATCCCCTCTACTTATCACCACTGGAGGGAAGGCCAAATTCTCCTTCTACCTTCTTAGAGTTTAATGGCTGGGCTTGAGAATTAAACTGGCCTAAGAGAGATTAGCAATGGAGAAGGAAATGGCAACCCACTCCAGTGTTCTTGCCTGGAGAGTCCCAGGGATGGGGGAGCCTGGTGGGCTGCCGTCTATGGGGTCACACAGAGTCGGACACAACTGAAGTGACTTAGCAGCAGCAGCAGCAAGAGAGATTAACAGAAGAAAAACATACCGATTTATATGTAATTTACATGACACAGGAGCCCTCAATAAGAAACAAAGACCCAAAGAAGTGGTAAACCTAAATGCTTTTATACTAGATTGAACAAAGAAAGGCAACTGTGGAAAAGTAACTAATATTCTGGGTGTCTAAAGAAAAAGAGGGAATGGTTTTGACCAGCTCTGTTTAGACAGAATTCTCTCAGCTCTGACACCCCTGCTGAAGCTTTTACTTTTTTCTCTTGGTACAGGGAAAGCACCTCTCACATGGGAGTTTGCAGGAAGGAAAGGGAAGCATGCCCTTCTTACACCTGCTGTTTTGCACGTGTTTTTAGCTCAAAATAATGTTTAAGCCAAAGTAGCATATTTTAGGGTGTATATTCTGCCTAACCACCTAATCTGGTACATGATACACCATAGATTCCCAGTCAATATTTAGGAAGTGAATGGGGAGTGAGGAAGCAAAGGAGGAAGGGAAGAAGGGAGGGGATATTTCTTCTCATGAAGAGTGTAGAGAGCTCCCACCCTCTTGAGGGGAACTTCCCAAAGAGGACAAGCATAAGGCAGGCACACAGTAGAAAGTAGAGACGTGGGTGGGAAGAGAACTCACCTACATTCCCTGCTCTCCTTCAGCCCTGTACACGCGTGCCCTTTCAAGGAGGGACCAAGAAGAGAGATGTGAGGGTGGTGTCTTCTAGGACACAAAGCAAAGTCAGCTCTGGAAGCTTCTGCTGCTAAGCTGGCTGAAAAATTAATTGCTCTCTCTTAAACAAGTTCAGGGTCCATTAGCGCAGTGATGCGGTAAAAGCCTCAGGCTCCCTTCTCTGGAATCAAGTGCCACGTTGTCCATCATCTGGCTGGGGACAACACAGGAGTAAAGGGATCCAGGGGACAGCATTTGTGAGCCACAAACACTGCAAACCGCCGACAGGTCACAGTGTGGCTTTATTTCCCATTCTGCATCATTTTTCTGAGAAGGTAGGGGGTAATCAGTAATTACTTAGACTACAATGGCCAGAGTTAATTGTTCCTTTTCCAACTGTGTCAAAAAAAAACACCAAGGGAATAGAGGCTGTAAATGGGCTTTGTGTGGCAGGAGGCAGAGAATAACACTTAGTATTTTACTTGGAGGAGTTTTTTTTTTTTTTTTTTTTTTCAAAACACTTGACTGTTTGCTAATGCATTATAACCACCCCATAACCCTTCTGAGATTTGGTCGGGTCATTCTGCTAATCATTCAAGTCTGTCAGAAAGGAAGCAAAGAGGGGGAAGCGTGTGGTGAGGCGGCTTTGTCACGAGTGAGCCGCGCCTGTCAGACAACCCCAGGTCAACAGAGAAGGCGCCCTGTGCGGAGCCGAGGTGGTGAGCCGCAGTCCACATTTAAGTCTACGAAGGCAGGGTGTCACCACTGTCCTCTGTGAGTCCTATGAATTTTTGAGGATTAAGCATTCAGTTCCTCCCTTACCCCCCAGCTCCAAAAATAGTTAACAAATTCTGGGGCACCTCCTAGGTTTCTTGTCAGAAAAATTAATTATTCAAAAGAAAATGTGGAAAACAAACTCAGATGTAGGAATTAACATATGCCATTGTAGATTCAGATTTGCTCAAACATATTATATGATTCTAGGGTCTGTATATATATATAAAAACTTGTGCGTGCACACACAAACACACCACTTCTAAATCACGGCATGCTGATCTAGCAACCCAAGCTACAAAGTTAGAGATATAGATACAAGCCATATCTCTCCAATATATGCCTGTGCAAAAAAAAAGAAAAAATCTTTCCAGTTCTAATTGCATCGGGACCTCAGTAAAGGATTACTTTCGTTTTATAACACTCTGTGGCTTCAACCTTTAAATAATTTATTTAAGAGATGCATTTCTGTCACAAGCATTAAGTTCTTGTTAACATTTACACATTTCTATTTACACTGGGTCCAGTCCTTGAAATGCCAAGAGCTCATCCCCTGCAAATTGAAAGGGTGATGGTCAGGATGGATACAGAGTGGGGCTTAGGGGGCATGATGTGAGGAATGGAAGTGCTGTTAAAGAGAGAAAACACTATCCCTCTTCCTTCTAGGGAAATGTCAGCTATCTAAGCCTGGAATGGCTCTTCCTGAATACTATGCTTAATATTAATTTTTTTTGGGGGGGGGGGAGGTTCTAGGAAGTCAAAGAGGAGCAGAAGGTAGAAATATCTACATATATCAGTAGAAGCAGGTTTGAAACATCTCTTTGAAAAGGTAAGGGTAATGCCATGAGGAGAGAGACACATTAAATTTTTTTAATCTGACTACACAATCACAAATGATTCTGATACTAAACAAAGAAAGAAAGCCCTAAAGAAATATGTCTTGTGAAGAAAAAGTCCAGAATTCTAGAATTGTTCTATTCAATATGGTATCTATTAGCTGCATGTGGCTATGTAAAGTTAAAATTAATCAAAATTAAAAATTCAGCCCCTCAGTTGAACTAGGCAAATTTCAAGTGCTCAATAACCATATGTGACTGGTTGCCACTGTTTTGGGCAGTGCAGACATAGGCCATTTCTATCATCATAGAAAGTTCTGTCAGATAGTACTAGTTGAGATACTATTGGGGATTTTTCTAGAACTACTTCAAAACCTGGCTGGATCATAAAGCATTAAATACATCAAATTTCCAGTCCGCAATTACTTAAATCATGGTACTAAAAGAACATTGAGTGTCTCTGAGATATTCATAAGCAAGAAGGCAAAAAGTACCAAAGGAGAAAAACAATTCAGGATGAAAAAATGATTCTAGAAATTATCTAGAAATAAAATTCATGAATGTCACTTGCATACCCATCCTAATGGCTGAAGAGAACACTGGCGTACAAACAGAAGAAGAATGTGATGATTCGCAGGAACTGCCATGAACTCAATACAAAATGCATTCCATTCTCTTTTGATAAAACAATTGGGTAAGACAATACAGCCTTACCCAAGATTTCAGCAAAGCTGTGACAGAAATTTTAGGACATCCTTATGGGTAGAATGAAGAAATCTTTGCTGACCAATACTCTTATGAATTTTCACAAAGTGTAAGACATTGAACCTAAATGATATTGATTAAAATATCCATCCCTTCCTGGAGGGAAGTCCCAAATGGCAGAGTTAAGGATCGGGATTCTTGGTTCTATTCTATTCAATAACTTTATCTAAAGCTTAGATTAAGACATTCATGTCATACTTATCAAATGAAAAATGACAGAAATACTCACTGGAGGACAGAATCAGGCCATAAGAGATTCTTAAGGCAATGAAACAGAGAGAGAAAAGTAACATGATCAAATTGAGCAGAAATAAAAACACCCTATTTAATATTAGGGGATATTTCATCAGTTTATATCACGACTTAGAGTGAGGTTCCGGAGGCCAAGTCCTGGTGGCTCTAGTTGACCTTGCACTTTCTGCAAGCCAGGAATATCAGCTTTGTTGTAATCATGAAATTTGAGACTGCTTTGAGAGAACTACACTGACATGATCAAGAGAAGTCACAGTCACACCAAATTTTCTAGAGCTCAAGCAGAGGGTAATCTGTAGTCTTATATCTCAACCAGGAGCAGTAAAGGCGCAACCATAGGAGGAAAGGTGTCGGAGCAAGCCCTCCTCAAAGGCAGTGGTCTTTGAATTCTATGCTAAGTCTCTCCTTGTCCCATCTTCATATTGCTTCCTCTAAAATAATTTCATTAGCGTCTTCACCACCATGATGTCGGCATATTTCCCTTTAAAATCAATGGAAAGACACTGCTTACAGAGAATGCATTGCTCCTTTTGTCTCCTTTCTCTTCTGGCAGTTTTATTTGAAGAAAATATTGAAGACCTGGGGTGGATCTTGAGAAAGATGATCAGAAGAATAAAAGTTTCAAAAAAAAAAAAAAAAAAAAAAGGTCCTCAATTCCATTCAGCAATAGGGCAAAGAGAGCAGAAATACGCACAAATTAATATGTTAATTGGCATAATATAAATTCCAAAGGCAAGAAGCAAATAAAGTGCCTTAGAATTGTCATTTATGTAAGGAACAGAGATTTTTATTTAGCCTCTAGAAAAGACTGATAGAGGACACGATAGTGAGCTTCAGCTATTTGGAGGGCAATTATAAGAAAGATGAATTAAACCTATTCTGTGTTACTCCAGAGGATAGCATGAAGGGCCCCTGGGTAAAAGTTATGGGAAGCATATTTCAACTCAACAGAAAGAAGGATTTCCTAATAATTAGCTCTGTCCTAAAGTGAAATGAGATCCCTCAAAAGAGCAATCATCATTCTCGGTGGGATATTCAACAGACGCCATATGCCGGGTGGCCCTTGGGAAAGACTCTTGCTACCAGCAGGAGATTGAACCAAATGACCTCTAAGAACCTTTCTACTTCTCAAAGTCTATGACTCTCTTTCTTGCTTCCTTTTATATGCACTGATGCTACCAAGTGACTACCTAGGGAGTGGCCAACCTCCTCGATATAGGATCGCAGATCAGGCTTTCCACTGTGCTCTGCTCCTCAGTGCCTCCAGGCAAGATAATCTAGCTGCCCTCTCAAAACCTGTAACGTGTGGGAGTTGATGATGTACTAGACTATTTCTGTGTCTTAGATTTATTTGGCTTTTATATAAACAACTTAGTTATTCTCACTTTCCTTTCCTAGGATATAACACATTGTATCTGTTTAACTCTTTCTTGCACGTTAAATGTATACTTGAAAGCACAAGATGAGCATATAGTACACATTGCAATTTGGGACTCAGTTTAAATGTCTGATTCCAACAAACATTTGTAGAGCAATTGCTTGTGTATGCATGTTCAGTTACTTATAAAATATCTTTATTTTCTTAGAAATGGCATCTAATTAAGGATTTAGCTGAGGGACTAGGGTTCTTAACATGGTGCTTTGAGATTCTATTCCATTAAAGTAACCTCTAATACCTGCTATTTATAAGGCTTATTGCTAATCATTATAGGAAACTCAAAGATAAATAAGATAAACTCTGCTGTAAACAAGCATACAGTCTAATGGTATACAAATAATTGAATCAAGACAGAACGTGAGTAGCTCCAAAGAGTTACGTAGTTCATTGGAAAGAAAGTGTATACCTGGCCAGGAAAAATTAAAGCAGGGTTCTTCCATGAAGGGCCACTAGTCTTGGAATAATATGTTTTGGTCTTCACTCAGAGGATGTAGAGACACTGAAGAATGCTCTTGTGTAGGAGAGTGTCACAGCAGCAATAATATTTAGGGAAGTTAATCTAGTAGCACTGTATATAAACCATCACTTCATGGCAAATAGACGGGAGGAAAGTGAAAACAGTGGCAGATTTTACTTTCTTGGGCTCCAAAATCACTGTGGAAAGTGACTGCAGTCATAAAATTAAAAGACCCTTGCTCCTTAAAAGGAAAGCTATCACAAAACTAGACAGAGTATTAAAAAGCAGAGACATCACTTAGCTGACAAAGCTCTGTATAGTCAAAGCTACAGTTTTTCCAGTAGTTATGTATGGATATGAGAGTTGGACCATAAAGAACGCTGAGCACCAAAGAACTGATGCTTTCGAGCTGTGGTGCTGGAGAAGACTCTTGAAAGTCCTTTGGACAGCAAGATCAAACCAGTCAATCTTAAAAGAAATCTGCTCTGAATATTCATTGGAAGGACTGATACTGAAGCTGAAGCTTCAATACTTTGGCTGTCTGATGCGAAGATCTGACTTATTGGAAAAGACCCTGATGCTGGGAAAGACTAAGGGTATCAGGAAAAGGGGATGACAGAGGACGAGATGGTCAGATGGCGATGAACATGAGTTTGAATAAACTCTGGGAGATGTTGGAGGACAAAGAAGCCTGGCATGCTGTAGCTTATGGGGTCTCAAGGAACCGCACACGACTTAGCAACTGAATGACAAAAAATATACAACATTACTTAGAACGTAGCAGAGGTAAACTTGTAGATTCTGGTTGGAAGGAAGTGTCCTGACCTTAAAACCGCATGACGGAAATAAGAATGGATGGGAGTGGGGACTTCCCTGGTTGTGCATATACCAGGACTCTGTGCTCCTGATGATGGGGGTCCAGGTTTGATCCCTGGTCAGGGAACTAGAAGGGCTTCCCTTGTGGCTCACGTGGTAAAGAATCTGCCTCCAATGCGGGAGACCCAGGTTCAACCCCTGAATAAGGAAGATCCCCTGGAGAAGGGAAAGGCAACCCACTCTAGTATTCTTGCCTGGAGAATCCCATGGACAGAGGAGCCTGGTGGGCTACACTCCATAGGGTCACAAAGACTCGGATATGATGAGTGACTACCACACACACAGGGAACTAGAACCCACATGCCACAACTAAAATCCTCCAAGCTGCAGCAAAGAGCAAAGACCTTGTGTGCCGCAACTAAGATTCAATACTGCCAAATAAACCATCTTAAAAAAAAAGAAGGAAAAGGATGGAAGGGAGTGGCTAAAGACATCGTGCAGGTCAAACAAAGCATCTGAAAGTGGACAGGAAGTGGTGGAGAATTCTGTGAGCAAAATGGAGAAAACAATAGAAAGAATTTCCACTTGTCACGGGCCTAAACAAGCCTGGAGAACCTGGTGAGTGGCATAAACAAAGGGAGACAGAGGAGAAAAATGCTGGTGGTGAGGGAAATTCCAGAGAACAAGATCCAAAGTGAGTATTAAACATAATCAATCTAATGCAATGCTTCAGTATCTTAAGTCAAGATGGTGATCGTTGGCACTAACAGGGTTAGACTACTGCTGGAAAATTAAATTCTCGAGTAGGAAAACAGATACCTGGGTGGGGAATGGGAAAGAGACAGTTAAGTGGGGGGGGGGGGAGAAATCCAGTCATTAAGAGAACGGGAGAGAATCTAGGAGACTACAAGTGTTAATCATGCTTGTTTATTTCCTGTATCTTCTGAGAATTCGACATCTGGAGTCTTGCTGATTCTATAGAGACTGTGCCTCCCAGGGCTGGCCATTTCCCAGAGATATTAGAGGACTCTTCTGCTAGTGCTGCTTTTGTCTGCAAACCAACTGATGCAAAATCTTTACCCACTAACTACCTCCCACATCTGTCTACCTGCCCTAATCATCCCAGGGTCAGGAACCAGGCAACTCAGGAAAGCCTCGGCACTCCAGAGCCCAATGAATGTATTTAAACCAGCCAGTTCTAACTTGCTCCCTCTACCTCAATCATTTCATCCCATGGAAGCCGCAATGGGTGTTCTTGCCGACATTTCCCCCGCTCCCTCCGCTGACCCCCATGCTTCTCTGCGTGAATGTGCGTGGCTGTGGCGTGGCCCCTTCTCTTCGGAACTTCATGTTATTTCCTTTTCAATGTCAGATGGCCTCTCCACGCCTGAATAATAATAA
This sequence comes from Capra hircus, assembly GCF_001704415.2. Classification (NCBI taxonomy): domain Eukaryota; kingdom Metazoa; phylum Chordata; class Mammalia; order Artiodactyla; family Bovidae; genus Capra; species Capra hircus. Next base: position 9,901,072 of record NC_030817.1, read on the forward strand.
AAACCTACAATTTAAGACACTAGAGATGACTAAAATGAGAAAAGAGAGAGGTAAAATTGGACAGTAAGAACGTCAGAGGAGGCGTAATTATAAAGAAAGAAATGAAGCTAAAGGCAGAGATCATAGCCTGTTGGGAAGATTGGAAAGGCTTTACAAAGCAGAAAAGTCACTTGAGAAAGTATAAAGATTGAACTGGATATTGCAGGAAATATACCAAACCCTGACTTGGTTCCTAAAGTTCTGGGGAACACCAAAGGATGATAAGAAAAAGAAGTTACTAGATATTTGTCTGGTATTTATGGCCACATTCGGGAGTGATCTGTAGTTTCAACCTGAGTAGAAGCTTTGATAATATGTGTGTAAATCAAATAAGATTTAATCCAAGAAAGGTTACCAGTAACAGGGTAATGTGAGAGGAAAACTGAGTGTCAGTTATGACCGGAGGGAAGGGACGCTAAATGACACAATGGTAGGGTGAAATAGGGTGGCAGACGCTGTTGCGTTGGGAGAGAGCAAGAGTTTGGGAAGAGATAAACGAAAGAGATGGAGAGAGGGAGGGGTAGTAGTTGTGCTTTAACTATCAGTGAGAGGGATTAGAGAAGAAAGGAGTTCCCAGTGTCGCAGGGAGACTGCCAAGTAAGGAGGGCTTCAACCCTAGAAGAAACTGAATAACTAGTCAGTAAAAAATCTGCCTCTTAGAATCTCTGTGGTCCCAACAGTCCTCCCCAGTTGACAAGCCCAGACCAAGGCAAGTAGCTGCTAACACCTGTTTTCTCTTTTTGGTGGATCTTTCCTGATGGCTTAGATGATAAAGAATCTGCCTGCAACGCTGGAGACCCAGGTTCGATTCCCTGGGTTGGGAAGATCCCCTGGAGAAGGGAACAGCGACACACTCCAGGATTCTTGCCTGGAGAATTCCATGGACAGAGGAGCCTGACGGGCTATAGTCCATGGAGTTACAAAAAGACTGACATGACTGAGCAACTAACACACACACACACACACACACACATACATGCACGCTTTTTAACTCTTTATTAAATATGTTACGGGCTTCCTTGGTGGCTCAGGGATAAAGAATCCACCTGCAATGCAGAGACTTGGGTTTGATCCCTGGGTCAGGAAGATCTCCTGAAGAAAGAAATGACAACCCATTCCAGCCAGTATTCTTGCCTGGGAAATCCCATGGGCAGAGAAGCCTGGTGGGTATAGTTCATGGAGTCACAAAAGAGTTGGACACGACTTAGTGACTAAGCAACAACACAAAGTTGAATTTGTTACAATACTGTTTCTGTTTCATGTATTGGGTTTTTTGCCACCAGGCATGTGGGATGGTAGCTCCCTAACCATGGATTGAACCCTCACCCCTTGCATTGGAAGTCAAAGTCTTAAACACAGGACTGCCAGGGAAGTCTCCTTGCTAACACTGTTAATCCAAATGGAACACCGAGACTACTCATTTACAGGTACAAATATATAATGTGAGTATAATCTGCATTTAGTTATGACCATAGTTAGGATCCAAGGAATTAACTTGTAGAACACATGAAAGGCATTACAAAGTCACGAGATATTTATCTGGTATTTATTTACCATATGGGGGCGATTTGAAGTTTAAATTAAGGCTCAGTAGAGGATTCAACTATGATACCATAGGGGTGTATTTAGCTTAGAGGGTTTTTCTTTTTTTAATCTCTGAAAAGGAAAAACAAAATTCTCATGAAGGATAGCCCTTTTCCCATCTCAGCCCCTATTCTGTCTCCAAAACGCAACTGATATTAAAAAATAAATGTAATGCATGAGAATATTTAGATAAAGGCCCTAGAATAAAGAAAAACGAGGGCATGGTAAGTGGATTGGAAGTGTCAGTTGGATTGTAGTGGGGAGCAGGTTGAGGTAAGAAGCAGGATGCTCAGAGAGGCTGGGCTGAGGTGAGATCTGAGCAAACGGATGGAGTAGGTGAAGGTGTGAGCCAAGCGGCTATAAAGGAGATGTGCTTTACATACGTCAAGCGCCATGTAGAAGGCTTTATAGGCAGGATCTCATTTTCGCTCATGGGAAGCATTTACTGCCATCACCAACCCCTGGCCTGACAATGGAGCAGACAGGATGCCGAGCATTACCAAGCTCACACAGTTAGTATAGGCAGAGTTGCGAGCAGACCCTGGAGTCTGAGCACTAAACCCCATGCTCCTTTAAAAGCTCCTTCTCAGTTTTTCACCTCTGAGTAGGATGTTAGTAGGAGTGTAAATTGGTATAGCCACTATGGAAAACAGGAGGGTCTTAAAAAAACTAAAAATAGAACTACCATATGATCCCACCATTCTATTGCTGGGTATACACCCAAGGAAAATGAAAACACTAATTTGAAAAGATACATGCAACCCTCCTATTCACAGCAGCATTATTTACAATAGCCAAGATGTGGAAGCAACCTGAATATCCATCAAAGATAGATGGATAAAGATGTGGTTTAAAAAAAAAAGACTTGGGGAGTGTGTACACACACACACAGACACACACACACACACAGACACACACACACACACACATATACACACAGACAAAGCGGGCATAGCAATCCACTCCGGTATTCTTGCCTTGAGAATCCCATGGACAGAAGAGCCTGGCGGGCTACAGTCCCTGGGGTCGCAAGAGTCTAGACATGACTGAAGCGACTTAGCACGCACATATGAAACGGAATATAACTCAGCCATAAAAATGAAAGACACTTTGCCATTTGCAACGACATGAATGGACCTGGAAAGTATGTATAGTGAAATAAGTCAGACAGAGAAAGACAAATACTGTATGTCACCACTTATATTTGAATCTAAAAAATGAATGAACATAAAAATATAGAAACAGACTCACAGATACATAGAATAGTTATTGCCAGTGGGGAGAGATAAAGGAAGAGGGGCAATATAGGGGTAGGGAAGTAAGAGGTACAAACTAATAGATCAAGAATACATAAGCAACAAGGATATATTATACAGCACAGGGAATGCAGGCCATACTTCACAATAACTTTAAATGGAGTATCATCTAGAAAAATAGTTGAATCACTGTTGTACACCTGAAACTAATATTATACTGTAAATCAACTATACTTCCATAATAAATAAGTAAATAAATGCTCCTTATCTCCCCTTAAATGAAAACCTGAATTTTATCACCCTCAGCCCTGTTACTGGAGGGGAAAATGGCAACCCACTCTACTATTCTTGCCTGGAAAAATCCGTAGACAGAGGAGCCTGGCAAGCTGCAGCCCATGGAGCCGCAGAGAGTCAGACATGACTGAAGCAACTTAGCACGCATGCAGCCCTGTCACATAAAAGGAAGAAACCCCAGAGAAGAGGATGCTGGAGAGTTGGTTACAGGACGTTATTGCTGTGACAGTGTACAACTTTTACCACATGGAAGGAAAAGAGAGCCTGGGCTCGAAAGGAGCTCCACAGGCAGGCTGTAACCTTTGATGAACAGTGGCATGGCCCCTGAAAATGTGGCCCAGTAAAGCCCCTAGAAACTAAGGATCAAATATGCCTTCTTGGGAAGAAACAGAAAGGAGGTGCTTTTTAAATTATTTTTATTAGAATATATTTGATTTACAATGTTGTCTTAGTTTCAAGTGTACAGCAAAGTCAATCTGTTATACATTTATATATATCCACTCTTTTGTTTAGCTTCCTTTCCCATATAGACCATTATGGAGTATTTAGTATTAGGTACAGATCCCTGTGCTATACAGCAGGTTCTTATTAGCTGTCCATTTTATATATAGTAGTGTATGTATCTTAATCTCAGTCTCCCAGTTTATCCTTCCTAACCCTTATCCCATGGGAACAATAAGTTTGTGTTCTACATCTGTGACTCTACTCCTGTCTTATGAATAAATTCATTGGTACCCTTTTTTCTCGATTCCACGTATAAGCAATATCGTATGATATTTCATTTTCTGTATCTAACTTCATTCATTATGACAGTCTTTAGGTTCATCTATTTTGCTGTAAATGACAATATTTTGTTATTTTTTATCTATTGTATATATGTACAAACAGCTCATGCAGCTCAACATCAAAAAAACACACAAATAACTGAAATCAAAAACTGGGTGAAAGATCTAAATGTACATTTCTCTAAAGAAAGAAAAACACAAATGATCAAAAAGCACAATAAACAATGCTCAGTTCAGTTCAGTCGCTCAGTTGTGTCTGACTCTTTGTGATTCCATGAATCGCAGCACGCCAGTCCTCCCTGTCCATCACCAACTCCCGGAGTTCACTCAGACTCACGTCCATCGAGTCCGGGATGCCATCCAGCCATCTCATCCTCTGTTGTCCCCTTTTCCTCCTGCCCCCAATCCCTCCCAGCATCAGAGCCTTTTCCAATGAGTCAACTCTTCCCATGAGGTGGCCAAAGTACTGGAGTTTCCACTTTAGCATCATTCCTTCCAAAGAAATCACAGGGCTGATCTCCTTCAGAATGGACTGGTTGAATCTCCTTGCAGTCCAAGGGACTCTCAAGAGTCTTCTCCAACACCACAGTTCAAAAGCATCAATTCTTCGGCACTCAGCTTTCTTCACAGTCCAACTCTCACATCCATACATGACCACTGGGAAAACCATAGCCTTGACTAGATGGATGTTAGTTGGCAAAGTAATGTTTCTGCTTTTGAATATGCTATCTAGGTTGCTCATAACTTTTCTTCCAAGGAGTAAGCATCTTTCAATTTCATGGCAGCAATCACCATCTGCAGTGATTTTAGAGCCCCCAAAAATGAAGTCTGACACTGTTTCCATTGTTTCCCCATCTATTTCCCAGGAAGTGATGGAACCGGATGCCATGATGTTAGTTTTCTGAATGTTGAGCTTTAAGCCAACTTTTTCACTCTCCTCTTTCACTTTCATCAAGAGGCTTTTGAGTTCCTCTTCACTTTCTGCCATAAGGGTGGTGTCATCTGTATATCTGAGGTCATTGATATTTCTCCCAGCAATCTTGACTCCAGCTTGTGTTTCTTCCAGTCCAGCGTTTCTCATGATGTACTCTGTATATAATTTAAATAAGCAGGGTGACAATATACAGCCTTGATGTACTCCTTTTCCTATTTGAAACGAGTCTGTTGTTCCATGCCCAGTTCTAACTGTTGCTTCCTGACCTGCATACAGATTTCTCAGGAGGCAGGTCAGGTGGTCTGGTATTCCCATCTCTTTCAGAATTTTCCAGTTTATTGTGATCCACACAGTCAAAGGCTTTGCTACCTAGAGCCAAACAATGCTCAGCATCACTAGTTATTATAGAAATTCAAATCAAAACTACAGTGAGGTATCACCTCACTGTAAGAATGGTCATCATAAAAAATTTACAAACAGTAAATGCTAGAGAGGAGTTGGAGAAAGGGAACCCTCCTACATGCTGGTGGGAATGTAAATTCATACAGCCATTATGGGGAACAGTATGGAGGTTCCCTAAAAACCTAAAAATAGAACTACCGTATGATGTAGCAATCCTACTCCTGGGCATATACCTAGAGAAAACCATGATTCAAAAACATACATGGATCCCAGCTTTCATTGCAGCAGTATTTACAATAGCCAGGTCATGGAAGCAACCTAAATGTCCATCAACAGAAGAATGGATAAAGAAGAGAAGAGGTGATCTTAAACAAGGACTTTTTCTTAAGTCTCTCAAAAACACCCTATTTCCGTGGTTCTAACATGCTGCCCATTCACGTTCATTCATTCGTTTCCTCTGCAATGATGACTGTCTCCTATGTTCACTGCGCCAGGCCCCAGGTGCACACAACAGGTGTGGCCCCTGTACCTGTGGCACTTTCAGTCCAGTGGGGAGGGAGGGGAGAGCGAGGAAGTCATATTTGATGGTAGATCATCATATTTGATGATCAGGAGAAAAATTATAAGCTTGGCGGAGAGAATATCACTACCTAAATATATGCAAGGATTGGAGAATGCATTCTAAGTTTGGAAAGCTTAAAATTGAAAAGCTATTCATCTAAGAAGAAAGAAATAATGGTGATCACTTTCATGAAATCTGGAAATAGGATCTGAATGTAACATACTGCCTATAAATTATTTGCGCCAGGTGGTTACCCTGCAGTTGCCGTACACTTAAAAGAAGATGCTGTGTTTCAGTAGAAAAAAATTTGGATAGACCTGACTGTACCAATCTCATATCCAGCAGATCATCCATGTATTATGCAATGGGCAATTTTCCAGGCAAGAATACTGGAGCAGGTTGCCATTTCCTTCTCCAGGGGAGCTTACTGACCTAGGAATGGAACTCACATCTCCTACATGACAAGCCGATTCTTTACCACTGTACTGATGTGCTCAGTCATGGCCGACTCTTTGCCAACCCCGTGGACTATAGATTCCCAGGTTCCTCTGTCCATGGAATTTTCTAGGCAAAAATACTGGAGTGGGTTGCCATTTCCTTCTCAAGGGGATCTACCTGACTTTACCACTGAGCCAAGAGGAAAGTCCCAGTGTAGTCACAAGAGCCCTTAACATCAGAGTTTTCCCTTGGCTGAAGGCAAAGGGGGGAAATCATAGAGACTCGAAGCATGAGAAAGACTCAGTGTGTGCTGTTGCTGGTTTTATGATGGAGGGAGCAATGTGATGGGGAAGGCAGGAGTCCTTGAGTCCAAAGAGGCTTCCTGCCTACAACCAGCAAGGAAATCCAGACCTCAGTCCTATGACCACAAGCAACTGAATTTTCAGACAATCTGAGTGATGTTAGAAGCAGATTCATCCCCATAGGCTCTAGAAAAGAAAGCACTTCTGCTTGTATCTAGATCTCAGCCTTGTGAGACTCTACCTAATGGAAATACACAATACCCAGACTACTTATATACAGAACAATGATATAACTAGGTGTTGTTTTCAGCTGCTAAAATTATGATAATTCTCTATAGCCCCAAGTAAAAATTGATATAGAGGGACTTCCCTGGTGGTCCAGTAAAGACTCCATACTTCCAACACATGGAGCCAGAGTCTGATCTCTGATCAGAAAATTAGATCCCACACGCTACAACTAAGAATTTGCATGCAGCAACTTAAGATCCCACAGGCCACAGTGAGGACTGAAGATCCCACGTGCCACAACTAAGACTCAGCACAGCCAAGTAAATAAATATGCTAAAAATAAGAAGAAGAAGAAGAAGAAAGAAAACTGACACATAAGTCATTGCAGGATTGCAAATCTGTTCTATGTTGTCATAAAGTCTAAGGCCTAAATTCCAGCTCAGTCACTCATGAGATGTGTAACTTTGGGTGTCACTTCGAGGATGAGATGGCTGGATGGCATCACTGACTCCGTGGACGTGAGTCTGAATGAACTCCGGGAGATGGTGATGGACAGGGAGGCCTGGCGTGCCGCGATTCATGGGGTCGCAAAGAGTCGGACACGACTAAGCGACTGAACTGAACTGACTCACCTCTCAAACCTTAGGTTTAGGATACAAAGCCTCCAGCTACATATTCTGTCTTTCAGAGTAGGTATAGTTTCACTGTGAGAATTAAATTAGTTGAGACATAAGAAAATGACTGGCGTACCATAACTTTTTTTTAGTTAACCATATTCCATTCATAATCCAATTCAGATTACTTTAGTTTTCACCTAATTACTTTTTTTTTTTTCATTCCAAGATCCCATCCAGGATTCTACATTACATTTAGTTGTCATGTCTTTTTAAACTCCTCTATCTGTGACAGTTTTTCAGACTTTCCTTGTTTTTGAAGATCCTGACACTTTTGAAGAGTAGCAGTCAGCTGTTTTGTGAGATGTCTCTGTACTGGAACTTGTCAGATATTTTCTTCATGATTACTCTGGAGTAATGGGGTTTGCAGAGGAAGATTGCAGAGGTAGTGTCATTTCCATCGTATCATGTCAAGTGTATATGCTCTCAATGTGATTTATGACTGTTGATGTTGGCCTTGATCCCCAAGCTGAAGTAGTGTTTGTCAGGCTTCTCTACTATAAGCCTACTCTCTTTCCCCCTCTTCATGCTGTACTCTTTGGAATGATGTCACCATGTGCAGGCCAGACTTTAAGAACAGAGAGTACATTCCACTTCTTGAAAGGAAAGTATCTACAGAAATTATCTGGGGTTCTTCTTCACAGGAGATTGCATCATAAGCTTTTAATACACTTAGTTTACTTTTCACTCTTAAAGCCCTCCAGATTCTAATTTTACATCTTTCCTCCTCTGAATACAAAGCAAAACTCAATTAGAGAAAACAGGATTATCATCCCGGGGAAGAATGTAGAATCTATCTCTGGAATGGGGCAGAGTGTTTCACAGACAGTCATTTTCAAATGACATCTGCTCCAGTCATTATGACATCTTTCTCCCAAAAAAAGTACATTTGATTCAGTTCACAGTTTTGAGAGAAGGCCACACAGCTGTCTCTCACTTCTCACTAAACCTGTTTCCCAGGTCGAGATGTTAGATATCTGATCACAGTCTGGAGCTCTGAAAACCAGTGTTCTCAAAAATGTTTCAAACCATGTACTTCTGTCATGAGCAGCAGGAAAAAGAATACCTACTATGTTTAATTTTCTCTGGTCTTAGTCTAAACTACAGTGGCAATCCTTGGCACAACTGTGATAACCAAGAGGAAAGAATAAAATTAATGTTAGAGCCGGATGAACTTTCCAACCACATTTAAATTGGCAGTCTGGCATAAGAGTACATGGGCTTAACTGTTACATTTTTCTTTCCCAGGAGCTAGGCTTATTAGTCATCTGATGTGATGGTCCCTCTCAACATGGCTTCTATTCACTGACTAAGAGAAAAGAGAAAAAGCATTATATAACATCATGAGCAAAAAACTGCAGAGTCTGTGACCTGATATATTTAAGCCTAAATAGGGAACTCAGAGTTTCACCTGAAGATAGCCTAGGATACCAAAGACAGAGAAATGACCATCATCTGACTTAAGCAGAGCTCCTTGTCAACATGGCCATTCTAAGTTTAATCCTTCAATTTTCTTTTTTTAATGCACGTCTCATTTTGTGGTCCCAAAATGGACCTGGACTTCAAGGACAAGTATCCAACAGACAGGAAACACTCTTCCAAACTGTGAATTGCTGAGAGAGAAGCAATCATCTTGGTTAGGCAGAGGAAAGCTGTTACCAAGGAGAATACAAAATCAATGAACCAGGAACTTCACTGTCATACAAAATGGAGTCAGAAAGAGAAAATCAAGTATCATATATTAACACATATATGTGGAATCTAGAAAAATGATACAGATGATCTTATTGGCAAAAGAGAAATAGAGACACAGATGTAGAGAATGAATGTATAGACACCAAAGGAAGAAGGATAAATTGGGAGATTGAGATTGACATATATTCTCTATTTATATTATGTATAAAATAGAAAGGAAATAGAGGAAAACAATAGAATGGGAAAACTAGAGATCTCTTCAAGAAAACTGGAGATATCAAGGGCACATTTCATGCAAGGATGTGCACAACAAAGGACAGAAATGGTAAGGACCTAACAGAAGCAGAAGGGATTAAGAGGTGGCAAGAATCCATGGAGTGAGTGAGTGAAAGTTGTCCATTCCTGTCTGACTCTTTGCTATCCATGGACTATACAGTCCATGGAATTCACCAGGCCAAAATACTGGAGTGGGTAGCCTATCCCTTCTTCAGGGAATCTTCCCAACCCAGGGATGGAACCCAGGTCTCCCACATTGCAGGCAGATTCCTTATCAGCTGAGCCACTAGAAAACTCCAAGAATACTGGAGTGGGTAGCCTATCCCTTCTCCAGTGGATCTTCCTGACCCATGAGTCATACTGGAATCTCCTGCATTGCAGGCGGATTCTTTACCAGCTGAGCTACTAGGGAAGCCCAAGAATCCATGGAAGAATCCAAAAAAAGTTCTTAATGACCCAGAAAACCATGATGATGTGATCACTCACCTAAGGCCAGACATCCTATAGCGTGAAGTCAAGTGAGCATTGTGAAGCATCACTATGAACAAAGCTAGTGGAGGTGATAGAATTCGAGCTGAGCTATTTCAAATCTTAAAAGATGATGCTCTGGTACTGCACTCAACAGGCCAGAAAATTTGGAAAACTCAGCAGTGACCATAGGGCTGGAAAAGGTCAGTTTTCATTCCAACCACAAAGAAGGGCAATGCCAAAGAATGTTCAAACTACCACACAATTGCACGCATTTAACATGCTAACAAGGTTATGCTCAAAGTCCTCCAAGCTAGGCTTCAGCAGTATGTAAACCAAGAATGTACTCCCAGATGTACAAGTTGGGTTAAGAAAAGGTAGAGGAACCAGAGATCAAATTGCCAACATAGAGATCATAGAGAAAACAAGAGAATTGCAGAAAATCATCTACCTCTGCTTCACAGAATATGCTAAAACCTAAAAGTTTGAGTGGATCAAACAAACTGGAAAATTCTTAAAGAGATGGGAGTACCAGACCACTTTACCTGAGAAACCTATATGCAGGTCAGTTCAGGTCAGTTCAGTTCAGTCGCTCAGTCATGTCCAGCTCTTTGCGACCCCATGGACTGCAGCACACTAGGCCTCCCTGTCCATCACCAACTCCTAGAGTTTACTCAAACTCATGTCCTTTGAGTAGGTGATGCCATCTAACCATCTCATCCTCAGTCATCCCCTTTTCCTTTTACCTTCAAGCTTTGCCAGCATCAGAGTCTTTTCAAATAAGTCAGTTCTTCACATGAGGTGGCCAAAGTATTGAAGTTTTGACACCAGTATCATCCTTCCAATGAATATTCAGGACTGATTTCCTTTAGGATGGATGGGTTGGATCTCCTTGCTGTACGAGGGACTCTCAAGAGTCTTCTCCAACACCACAGTTCAAAAGCATCAATTCTTTGATGCTCAACTTTCTTTATAGTCCAACTCTCACATCCATACAAGACTACTAGAAAAACTATAGCCTGACTAGACAGACCTTTGTTCGCAAACTTATCTCTCTGCTTTTTAATAAGTTTGGTTTAGTTCTGTTTAGTTTGGTCATAACTTTTCTCCCAAGGAGCAAGCATCTTTTAATTTCATGGCTGTAGATGCCATGATGTTAGTTTTCTGAATGTTGAGCTTTAAGCCAACTTTTTCACTCTCCTCTTTCACTTTCATCAAGAGACTCTTTAGTTCTTCTTCACTTTCTGCCATGAGGGTGGTGTCATCTGCATATCTGAGGTTATTGATATTTCTCCTGGCAATCTTGATTCCAGCTTGTGTTTCTTCCAGTCCAGCATTTCTCATGATGTACTCTGCATATAAGTTAAATAAGCACAGTGACAATGTACAGCCTTGACCTACTCCTTTTCCTATTTGGAACCAATTTGTTGTTCCATGTCCAGTTCTAAATGTTTTTTCCTGACCTACATACAGATTTCTCAGGAGGCAGGTCAGGTGGTCTGGTATTCCCATCTCTTAAAGAATTTTCCACAGTTTTTGGTGATCCACACAGTCAAAGGTTTTGGCATAATCAATAAAGCAGAAGTAGATGTTTCTCTGGGACTCTCTGGCTTTTTCAATGATCCATCAGATGTTGGTAATTTGATCTGCGGTTCCTCTGCCTTTTCTAAATCCAGCTTGCACATCTGGAAGTTCACGGTTCACATACTGTTGCAGCCTAGCTTGGAGAATTTTGAGCATTACTTTTCTAGCATGTGATATGAGTGCAACTGTGTGGTAGTTTGACACTCTTTGGCATTGCCTTTCTTTGAGATTGGAATGAAAACTGACCTTTTCCAGTCCTTTGGCCACTGCTGAGTTTTCTAAATTTGCTGGCATATTGAGTGCAGCACTTTCACAGCATCATCTTTTAGGATTTGAAATAACTCAGCTGGAATTCCATCACTTCCACTAGCTTTTTTTGTACTGATGCTTCCTAAGACCCATTTGACTTTGCATTGTGGGTCATGAAGATCTTTTTTGTATAGTTCTTCTCTGTACTCTTGCCACCTCTTAATATCTTCTGCTTCTGTTAGTCCATATCATTTCTGTCCTTTATTGTGCCCATGTTTGCATGAAATGTTCCCTTGGCATCTCTAATTTTATTGAAGAGATCTCTAGTCTTTCCCATTCTATTGGTTTCCCTCTATTTCTTTGCACTGATCACTGAGGAAGGCTTTCTTATCTCTCTTTGCTATTCTTTGGAACTCTGCATTCAGACGGGTAAATCTTTCCTTTTCTCCTTTGCTTTTCACTTCTCTTCTTTTCACAGCTATTTGTAAGGGCTCCTCAGACAACCATTTTGCCTTTTTGCATTGCTTTTTCTTGGGGATGGTCTTGATCACTGCCTCCTGTACAATGTCTCAAACCTCCGTCCACAGTTCCTCAGGCACTCTATCTATCAGAACTAATCCCTTGAACCTATTTGTCACTTCCACTGTATAATCATAAGGGATTTTATTTAGGTCATACCCGAATGGTCTAGTGGTTTTCCTTACTTTCTTCAATTTAAGTCTGTTTTCAGCAATAAGGAGTTCATGATCTGAGCCACAGTCAGCTCCCAGTCTTGTTTTTGCTGATTGTATAGAGCTTCTCCATCTTTGGCTGCAAAGAATATGATCAATCTGATTTTGGTGTTGACCATCTGGTGATGTCCATGTGTAGTAGAGTCAAGAAGCAATGCAGGTCAAGAAGCAACAATTAGAACCTTACATGAAATAACAGACTAGTTCTAAATTGGGAAAGTAATACAACAAGGCTATATACTGTAACCCTGATTAATTTATATGCAGAGTATATCATGTGAAATGCTGGGCTGGTTGAATCACAGGCTGGAATCAAAACTGTTGAGAGAAATAACAACTTCACTTATGCAGATGATACCCTTCTAATGGCAGAAAGTGAAGAGGAACTAAAGAGCCTCTTGATGAGACTGAAAAAAGAGAGTGAAAAAGCTGGCTTGAAAGTCAACATTCAAAAATGAAGACCATGGCATCCAGTCCCATCACTTCATGGCAAATAAAAGGGGGAAAAGTGGAAACAGTGACAGACTTTATTTTCTTGGGCTTCAAAATCACTGTAGGGGGTGACTGAAGCCATCAAATTAAAAGACACTTCCTCCTTGAAAGGAAACCTATGACCAACCTAGAGAGCATATTAAAAAGCAGAGATACCACTGCCGACAAAGGCCTGTCTAGTCAAAGCTATGGTTTTTTCAGTAGTCATGTATGGATGTGAGAGAGCTGGACCATAAAAACAAGCTGAGCATTGAAGAACTGATGCTTTTGAACTGTGGTGCTGGAGAAGATTCTTGAGAATCCCTTGGCCTGCAAGGAGATCAAACCAGTCAATCCTAAAGGAAATTAACCATGAATATTCATTGGAAGGACTGATGCTAAAGCTCCAATAGTTTGGTTACCTGATGTAAAGAGCTGACTCACTGGAAAAGATCCTGATGTTGGGAAAGACTGAAGGCAAAAGGAGAAAGGAGCAGCAGAGGATGAGATGGTTAGATAGTATCACTGACTCAATGGACACGAATTTGAGCAAACTCTGGGAGCTAGTGGAGGACAGAGGGGCCTGTAGTGCTGCAGCTCACAGCTTTGCAAAGAGTCAGATATGACTTAGTGACACACCAACAGCAACCACAAAACAGGTAACTAATGAAGACCTACTATGTAGTTCAAGGAACTCTGGTCAGTGCTCTGCAGTGACCTAAATGAGAAGGATATCCCAAAAAGATATATGATTCACTTTGCTGGACATTAGGAACTAACACAGCATTTAAAGCAACTATACTCCGATAAAAATTAATTCAAAAATAAACAAATAAAAGAGTATGTTTAGTTTTGTAAGAGGCCTCCAGACTGTCTTCCAAAGTGGCTGTACCATTTTGGATTCCTATCAGCAATGGATGAGAGTTTCTTGTTGCTCCATAGCCACACCAGCATTTGGTGTTATCATGGTTCTGAATATCGGCCATTCTAATAAATATGTAATGATACAAAATAAAAATAAACCAGAGGACTCTGTAGACCATGACTAGGACTTCTGGCTAAACCAAGAATCTGCCTAAAAGGTAACCTGTAAAATGTTGTTGAGACTTGTGCACTGGTCCATTATGCCTGGGGATGGAGATACTAATCAGAGCTTGGATGCTGGGAAATCTTGGAAAGAGCAATGACAGAGGAAAAAATAGGGCTGAGGTCTCTGCTCATTTTTCTCTGTGTAGTCCATCAAAGTTTTGCTTTGCTTTCACTCTTCCCTAATTTACCAAATGAAAACTTGCTATCAACTAAACTTGTTTTCCTATCTGCAAGTCCAACCATCGCACTTGGCAAATGGAGCTTTTCAGTCCTGCCTCCAGCTTTTCTCCTCGCCCTTTCCTCTCTCGGCATGCCCTGCTCCGCACTGAGCTCAAGCTCAAGCTCAAATGTCGCTCCTGCCTCTTGACAGATTCAACCACTCATCCCTACAGTTGTAGTGGAGCAGTGATGGCTGAGTCTCTTACAAACTATTCATGTAAACTATTCATCAGGGATGAAGTGAAGTGAAAGTCATTCAGTCGTGTCTGACTCTTCATAACTTCATGGACTGTAGTCCATGGAATTCTCCAGGCCAGAATACTGGAGTGAGGAGCCTTCCTCTTCACCAGGGTATCTTCCCAACCCAGGGATCAAACCCAGATCTCCCACATTGCAGGTGGATTCTTTATGAGCTGAACCACAAGGGAAGCCCAGGAATACTGGAGTGGGTAGTCTATCCCTTCTCCAGGGGATCTTCCAGACCCAGGAATTGAACCAGGGTCTCCTACAGGCGGATTCTTTACCAACTGAGCTATCAGGGAAGCCCAGGGATGAATAGGAGGTCATGAAATAAACTTACAAATTGAAACTACAGGTTCAAAGTTAGGGTGGTGAGTGAAAAATGAGAGCAGGAACATTAATACAGTTGAAAGAAGTCCATTTTCTGATAAGAAGAACCCTGAGCACATTTGCAATCAGAGAGAAGCTGGGCTTCATTTGTTAGGTAAGAAAGGGAGATCAAAGGAGCAATCAAAGGGGGTACTGAATGCAATTCAAGGGGTCAGAGAAAGAAGGAAGAATTAACCTTGAAAAAGAGAAGATGGGATTACCATAATCTTAGTGTGAAGCTCTACAAGGGATTAGACAAATTTGTGAAACGTGGACACCTTCTGACCTCCTACATTCACTTCCAAAAAATGGTATTTTCCAACCATTATTACAAGAATAGAAATGTAGAGTTGAGGAGAAGTCATTCCTGTTTGGGGAACATAAAAATAAAAATTATGCTGAGTTAAGTCTGGTTGTTAAAAACATTTATATGAAAGTGCTTCATATGCTTGACTTTAAATGTCAAAAGTATTCTCTGAAAACGAAGACACAACACAAATGTATACTCTAAAAGGATAAATGTATTATAGATGTGATTAGATCTGAGCCAAGGGTGAGAAAGGTGCAATGGAGAAGTACTGACTTAAACGTGAAGGAAATCCAAAAGAGAGGGGAGATATGCATATGTATGGCTGATTCAATTTGCTTTACAGCAGGAAATAGCACAACATGGTAAAGGAACTATACTCTCACAAAATTTTTAAAAAGAAGTACTGACTTTTAAGCACCTGATTCATTCATTTTCTGAATGGGTCAGAAAAATCTGTGAATTGCTCCTGCAGACCTGTGAAAATGTTCAGTTGCCATAATAAGGAAGGCAAGCTCACCTGAATAATTTTTAAAGCCTGAACCCTAAGCACATGATATTGCTTAAGGAGTAAAACTGCACAATCTCACAGAAAGGAAAATTCTGACCAGATGCCAAGTGGATATGTGGGCTAAGTGTCTGAACAGGTTTATGTAATACAGCAGAGAATTTAAAACAGTCACTGAGGCATGAACTGTAAGAAAAATAACAAAGCAGGTTTGGGTTATATAAAGTAACATTGGATGTTTGCTGACGTGACTGTCAGAGCTGAAGGTTTACACGTGACACACTCTACACACTTTATTAAAAGTAAGGATGAGACTGTGCTGAGTATGACACTGTTCAAACATGAGCACAGAGGTATGAGAGGCTAAATACGGAAACGCAGCCATGGTGAGATCCACGTGATAGCAACGGGAAGAACCCAGATGGTGATTTGGGGATATGTAAGGCTCTAAAGGTGGAGAAGGCAATGGCACCCAACTCCAGTACTCTTGCCTGGAAAATCCCAGGGACGGAGGAGCCTGGTAGGCTGCAGTCCATGGGGTCGCTAAGAGTTGGACACGACTGAGCGACTTCACTTTCACTTTTCACTTTCATGCGTTAGAGAAAGAAATGGCAACCCACTCCAGTATTCTTGCCTAGAGAATCCCAGGGATGGGGGAGCCTGGTGGGCTGCCATCTATGGGGTCGCACAGAGTCGGACACGACTGAAGGAAGCGACTTAGCAGCAGGAGCAGCAGCAGCAAGGCTCTAAAGGAGCTCCATGAAACTGTCAAAGGAGCCCATTCTCATCTGCCAAGGCAAAGTGGAATAATAAGAGAAATGGAAGGAATGACATGGTTTTCTAAGCAGATGTTTCTGATTCCTGGTCCATGTTCCCAATCTAGTTCTGGAATGCATTCATGGGTATCAATGCCGGAGTCAGAGCTGGAGACACACCAGAGCAATCTATGAGTGGGGCAGGTCAACGTTCGAAAGACAGAGGGACAGAGATCAACACTACAGGGCCAAGTCATTAAAGCCAACAAAGGGGAAAGCTTTGGGTTTAGCTCCTGGGTCCTCTTCCATGCTGTTAAGTCTCCATCTAGTCACTTAGACTCTTGGGGTCTTCGCTCCTTCATCCGAGATGGAGAGGCTTGGTAATGAAGCCTTCCTATACGGAGACTCCACCAAAGTGGTGGAGAAAGTGGTGCATAATCAGCTGCTTCACTCCTTGCGAAAGCAGGCAATGTGGAAGGTTGAATAACTGCAGGACTCCCACTTGAAAAGATTTTAAGATTAAGCAAAAATAATGGCTTTGGTCCCGGTCTCAGGATGTGGGGACCACAGGAGTCAAAGGAAGCCAAAATTGACAATGCAAAAATGAAAGCACTTCAAAAAATAGCTTTGCTATTCTCCGTGGTAGTCCAGGCTTCCGATGAATACTTAATCTCTTGAGAAATCCATCCCAGTGGCAAATCTAAAACAGTTGATGTTCAGCCCCACTGAGACTAGACACAAAAGGGTAGAGAATCATGTAAGGCTTTTATAAGGGATAGAGTACTTTCATGGTAAGCAACAAAAATAAATGTAGTTAACAAGAAAAAAAAAAGGAAATTTATTTGAAGGATGCTGATGGTAAAGAACAAGGCTTAAAACCTGGCAGCTGCAGGCACATAAGCTGCAGGAACTACTCAAAGAGCCTCTGCCACTGACATATGTACCCCATCATTTTCCCCTTTCTGTTGCTCTATTTAAGATTCACAATGCCAGAGAGGGGCTGCTGAAATTAGCGTGGGTCACGTGTCTGCCCTGCAAGTAAAGTGAGGCACCTAGATGTCTAGAGCCCCTGAGAACAGCTATATGAAAAGAGGTAATTTCCTAAAAGGATATCAGGAACCAGTGTGAAAAAAGAGTGGATGCTGGGCAGTGCAGAACAAGCAAAATCATGCATCTGGCTCAATCAGGACTACAACAACAAAAATATCAACATAAGAATTTCAATGCAGAAGCAACTAACTCATATCAAGAGAGAGGAGGACAAAAACCCACTGTGATAGAGAATTTTGCCTGTCAGTTTGGACCACACAGTGCCTGGACATTTGGTCAAACATTATTCTGGAAGTGAGCGTGTTTCTGGATGTAGCATTGACATATATATACTGCTGCAGCTGCTGCTCCTTTGTCGCTTCAGTCGTGTCCAATTCTGTGCGACCCTATGAACTGCAGGCCAACAGGTCTCTCTGTCTATAGGGATTCTCCAGGCAAGAATACTGGAGTGGGTTGCCATGCCCTCTCCAGGGGATCTTCCTGACCCAGGGATCGAACCCGAGCCTCCTGCATTGCAGGCAGATTCTTTACCACTGAGCCACCAGGGAAGCCCTAATATACATACATCACCATGAGTAAAAGAGATAGCCAGCGGGAAGTTGCTGGATAACACAGGGAGCTCAGTCCAGTGCTCTCTGACAACCTAAAATGGTGGGGTGGAGGTGGGGTGGGAGAAAGGCTCAGGAGGAAGTGGATATATGAAACTCATGGTTTATGGACATTACTTAGGGTTGATTCATGTTGTTGTATTGCAGAAACTAATGCAACATTGTAAAGCAATTTTCCTTCCACTAAAAAAAAAATAATATGCAAAGTTCAGAAAAAATATTACACAAGAAAAAAAAATTTAACCTCTGAATGGGTAGACTGAGCAATGCCCCCCTAATGTGGAATGGGTGAATGTAACTCAGATGACCATTATATCTCCTACTGCGGGCAGGAATCCCTCAGAAGAAATGGAGTGGCCATCATGGTCAACAAAAGAGTCTGAAATGCAGTACTTGGATGCAATCTCAAAAATGGAAGAATGATCTCTGTTCCTTTCCAAGGCAAACCATTCAGTATCACAGTAATCCAAGTCTATGCCCCAACCAGTAATGCTGAAGAAGCTGAAGTTGAAGTTCTATGAAGACCTATAAGACCTTTTAGAACTAACACTCAAAGAAGATGTCCTTTTCATTATAGGGGACTGTAATGCAAAAGTAGGAAGTCAAGAAACACCTGGAGTAACAGGTAAATTTGGCATTGGAGTACAGAATGAAGTACAGCGAAGGCCAATAGAGTTTTGCCAAGAAAATGCACTGGTCATAGCAAACACCCTCTTCCAACAACACAAGAGAAGACTCTACACATGGACATCACCAGACGGTCAACACCAAAATCAGATTGATTACATTCTTTGCAGCCAAAGATGGAGAAGCTCCGTACAGACAGCAAAATCAAGACCAGAAGCTGACTGTGACTCAGGTCATAAACTCCTTATTGCCAAATTCAGACTGAAATTGAAGAAAGTGGGGAAAACTACTAAACCATTCAGGTATGACCTAAATCAAATCCCTTATGATAATACAGTGGGAGTGAGAAATAGATTTAAGAAAATAGATTTGATAGAGTGCCTGATGAACTATGGACAGAGGTTTGTGACATTGTACAGGAGACAGGGATCAAGACCATCCCCAGGAAAAAGAAATGAAAAAAGAAAAATGCCTGTCTAAGGAGACCTTACAAATAGCTGGGAAAAGAAGAGAAGCAAAAAGCAAAGGAGAAAAGGAAAGATATACCCATTTGAATGCAGAGTTCCAAAGAACAGTAAGGAGAGATAAGAAAGCCTCCCCCAGTGATCAGTGCAAAGAAATAGAGGAAAACAATAGAATAGGAAATACTAGAGATCTCTTCAAAAAAATGAGAAACACCAAGGGAACATTTCATGCAAAGATGGGCTCAATAAAGGACAGAATGGTATGGACCTAACAGAAGCAGAAGATATTAGAAGAGGTGGCAAGAATACACAGAAGAACTATACAAAAAAGATCTTCACAACCCAGATAATCGTGATGGTGTGATCACTCACCTAGAGCCAGACATCCTGGAATGTGAAGTCAGCTGGGCCTTAGGAAGTGTCACTATGAACAAAGCTAGTGGAGGTGATGGAATTCCGGTAGAGCTATTTCAAATCCTAAAAGATGATGCTGTGAAAGTGCTGCACTCAATATGTCAGCAAAGTTAGAAAACTCAGCAGTGGCCACAGGACTGGAAAAGGTCAGTTTTCATTCCAATCCCAAAGAAAGGCAATGCCAAAGAATGCTCAGACTACCACACTGTTGCACTCATCTCACATGCTAGTAAAGTAATGCTCAAAATTCTCCAAGCCAGGCTTCAGCAATACGTGAACAGTGAATTTCCACATGTTCAAGCTGGTTTTAGAAAAGGCAAAAGAACAAGAGACCAAATTGCCAACATCCACTGCTGCTGCTACTGCTAAGGCTCTTCAGTCGTGTCCAACTCTGTGCGACCCCATGGGCTGCAGCCTACCAGGCTCCTCCACCCATGGGATTTTCCAGGCAAGAGAACTGTAGTGGGGTGCCATTGCCTTCTCCCAACATCCAGTGGATCATCGAAAAAGCAAAAGAGTTCCAAAAAAACATCCATTTCTGCTTTATTGACTATGCCAAAGCCTTTGACTGTGTGGATCACAATAAACTGTGGAAAATTCTGAAAGAGATGGGAATACCAGACCACCTGACCTCCCTGTTGAAAAACCTGTATGCAGGTCAGGAAGAAATAGTTATAACTGGACATGAAACAACAGACTGGTTCCAAATAGGAAAAGGACTGCATCAAGGCTGTATATTGTCACCCTTCTTATTTAACTTATATGCAGAGTACATCATGAGAACTGCTGGGCTGGAAGAAGCACAAGCTGGAATCAAGTTTGCTGGGAGAAATATCAATGACCTCAGATATGCAGAAGACACCACCCTTATGGCAGAAAGTGAAGAAGGACTAAAGAGCCTCTTGATGAAAGTGAAAGAAGAGAGTGAAAAAGTTGGCTTAAGGCTCAACATTCAGAAAACTAACATCACGGCATCTGGTCCCATCATTTCATGGCAAATAGATGTGGAAACAGTGGCTGACTTTTTTTGGGGGGTTCCAAAATCACTGCAGATGGTGGCTGCAGCCATGAAATTAAAAGATGCTTGCTCCTTGGAAGGAAAGTTATGACCAACCTAGACAGCATATTAAAAAGCAGAGACATTACTTTGCTGGCAAGGTCTGTCTAGTCAAAGCTAGGTTTTTTTCCAGTAGTCAGGTATGGATGTGAGAGTTGGACTATAAAGAAAGCTGAGAGCCAAAGAATTGATGCTTTTGAACCTTGGTGTTGGAGAAGACTCTTGAGGGTCCCTTGGACTGCAAGGAGATCCAACCAGTCCATCCTAAAGGAGATCAGTCCTGGGTGTTCATTGGAAGAACTGATGTTGAAGCTGAAACTCCAATATTTTTGCCACCTGATGAGAAGAGCTGACTTATTTGAAAAGACCCTGATGTTGGGAAAGATTGAAGGCAGGAGGAGAAGGGGACAACAGAGGTTGAGATGGTTAGAGGGCAACATCAACTCAATAGGCATGAGTTTGTGTAAACTCTGGGAGTTGGTGATGGACAGGAGGCCTGGCGTGTTGCGGTTCATGGGTCACAAAGATTTGGACATGACTGAATGACTGAACTGAACTGAATGTGAGTGGGCTGCATCTAATCAGTGAGGCCATGAATAAGACTAAGCGAACTACTCTTTGTCTTGAACTAAGACAAAGGGTTTTTCCTGCCTTCAGATTTTCCCTTCCTTCAGCCAGATCAGCTCTACCTGGCTATCAAGCTTGTTGGCGTTCATCTGAAACTCAAGCCTTCGGCTCTACTAAGTCACGAGCTTGCCCACTGTGAATCTGAGAACTTGTCAGCTTCCACAACTGTGTGAGACAAATCCTGATAATGAATAAATTAATAGTCTTCTGGTTTTGTTTCTCTGGAGAAACCCAATACATTCATGTCCTTAAAGTGGAGATATGGAAGTAATCCTTCCTTTACCCCTGCAGCATTTTTTTAAATTTTTTATTTTTTAAATTTTAAAATCTTTAATTCTTACATGTGTTCCCAAACTTGAACCCCCCTCCCACTTCCCTCCCCATAACATCTCTCTGGGTCATCCCCATGCACCAGCCCCAAGCATGCTGTATCCTGCGTCAGACATAGACTGGCGATTCAATTCTTACATGATAGTATACATGTTAGAATGCCATTCTCCCAAATCATCCCACCTTCTCCCTCTCCCTCTGAGTCCAAAAGTCCGTTATACACATCTGTGTCTTTTTTCCTGTCTTGCATACAGGGTCGTCATTGCCATCTTCCTAAATTCCATATATATGTGTTAGTATACTGTATTGGTGTTTTTCTTTCTGGCTTACTTCACTCTGTATAATCGGCTCCAGTTTCATCCATCTCATCAGAACTGATTCAAATGAATTCTTTTTAATGGCTGAGTAATACTCCATTGTGTATATGTACCACAGCTTTCTTATCCATTCATCTGCTGATGGACATCTAGGTTGTTTCCATGTCCTGGCTATTATAAACAGTGCTGCAATGAACATTGGGGTACATGTGTCTCTTTCAATTCTGGTTTCCTCGGTGTGTATGCCCAGCAGTGGGATTGCTGGGTCATAAGGTAGTTCTATTTGCAATTTTTTAAGGAATCTCCAGACTGTTCTCCATAGTGGCTGTACTAGTTTGCATTCCCACCAACAGTGTAGGAGGGCTTTGTATTTTAGTCATTTCACGAATGCTCCAGATGGCGCTAGTGGTAAAGAACCTTCCTGCCTAGTGCAGGAGACTTAAGAGACGCAGGCTTGATCCCTGGATCTGGAAGATCCCCTGGAGGAGGGCACGCAACTCACTTCAATATTCTTGCCTAGAGAATCCCATGGACAGAAGAGCCTGGTGGGCTACAGTCCATAGGATTGCAAAGAGTTGGACAAAACCAAAGTGACTTGGCACACATGCACGAGTATCATTTGTCTTTCTGCAATAGACACTGGACTTGGAATCAGAAAACTAATTTTGAGTACTAACTTTGACATAAATTTAATCTTGGGAAAACTGCAAGAAACTTTAACCTTCCATTTTTCCATCTGCCAGATTTGGACACCTATATAAAGCATGATGGTTTTTAGAAATGAACGACATAATTAAAGGAAGTGTCCAGCTGATACCTAGTAAACAGTAGAGGTTTAACGAATGCTTGTAACCTAATATGGAACATAAATCAGGGCAGGGTCCATGTTGTGTACTCTTCTATTTCCCAAAGTGCTGGACATAGCAGACACTTGATAAATATTTGTGAGCAAAAATGAAATATACAGATAAAAATGTTTCTTTGGGTTTTGAAAATTATACATACCGCTATGTGCATGGAATGAAGTGTGAATGAACAGACTGGCCAAATAATATTAAGCAACAGCACACAGCATGTGATCTCAGCACAGAAATGAGCAATCGGGCGAGACAAGTATAGTCTTCTAGGAAGAATTTAACATCCTGCTGATAAAAGTGTAATCTTCAAGATAAATGACAGGCCCAATGCTGCGTGGAGAGATATGTGGTAGGAGAGATTTTCTATCCTCTTCAAAAAAATTTAAATCGAAGTTGAAGCTGGTGATTTCTTAAATGTTATTGACATGAACTCAGGTGAGCATGCCATATTTCACTATTATCACTAAAGATCACTTCTCAATGCAAAGTCATCTGCTGACGATGCAGGAAAAGTAATATTTGTATCGCATATCTGAGAATTTTCAGGGCCAATGGTTTTAGTTTACTCTCTGCTTTAACTATTCACATGAATTGTATTTACTTCAAATGAAAATAAACCTTTCTGTGATGTCACAAAAACAGATTTCTTGAAATCCTTCAGTGATTTTTAGCCACAGAGAAAGACACGGAGTGCTAAGTCCTGATTCCAGTATTGTAATATTTTCTGTATGGCCAGCAAAATTTGAAGTCAGTGAAAAGAAAATGCCCCTTAGAGTCATAAAACAGAAGTATATAAATTCTTTAATATTCTCCATTCTGTCCATTTCAAGAAAACTGAGACCCAACACGAATATGAAACTTTCCAATATTTACAGGACTCATTTGGAACATGGTTCTGACTATCTGATGCATTTAATTCATTCTTTCAGAAAATACTAAGAGTCACCTTGTGACAGGCGTTGTCTAGAAGCTGAAGACAGAGGGAGAAAGAACAACCTCTCGTGAAACGTATACTTTAAAAGAGAGAATCAAACAAGTAAATAAGAGAGTCTTAGATAATGAGAAGTTCAATGAAGGTAACAACTCAGGATGATATATCAGAGAGTGATGTGGATGCCTCTGGAGAAGGAGTGAGTTGTCAGCAAAGAACTCTCCCAAGAGGTCAGCGTGTGAAGGAGCCGGTGGTAACGCGGGTCTCCCCGCTGTTACCAAGGAGTGACGCCGAGCAGACTATCTCGGCGAGACGGGCAGTTTGCTGCGACACCACGCAGGGCGGCGGAGGTAGTGGGAACAAAACCACTGGGGGGTTGGCTGGCTTTTTCGCAGCCGGCGGAGCAAGCTACTCGCACGCGTATTTGGCTGGAGTCCCGCTAATTGGTATGAACCCTCTGTCTCCTTATTTAAATGTGGATCCACGGTATCTCGTACAGGATACAGATAAGTTTTCTACCAACTGGAGCTAATAAAACCCGGGGCAGATTTGAACTGGCCTTCTTTACCATTGGAGGATGTTGTATGACAGGGGCCGCATTTGGGTCGATGAATGGTCTACGGCTAGGATTGAAGGAAACCCAGAACATGGCCTGGTCCAAACCAAGAAATGTACAGATCTTGAATATGGTGACTAGGCAAGGGGCACTTTGGGCCAATACCCTAGGTTCTCCAGCTTTGCTTTATGGTGCATTTGGTGTCATTATCGAGAAAACAAGAGGTGCAGAAGATGACCTTAACACAGTAGCAGCTGGAACTATGACAAGCATGTTGTATAAATGTACAGGCGGCCTTCGAGGGGCAGCACGAGGTGGTCTAGCAGGACTAACGCTTAAGAGCCTCTACGCTCTATACAATAACTGGGAGCACATGAAAGGCTCTGTGCTCCAACAATCACTCTGAAGATTCTGCCAGTTTACAAAGGGAGGACACTTTAGTAGTCAGCCTGATCAGTTTATAAGTCAGTCTGGAGGCATTTACTCTTCTATCTACAACTAATTTGAAAAACTAGAGATTCCAGTGATGAAGATCATGGATGGTTGACCAGGACTGGCGCTCCTTCCAGCCACTACTGAGTTGAAGACAAAACACCCTTTGGCGGCTGAGTGATGTGGTTCTGTTAAGAAGATCTCGCACCTGTTTTTGCTCCCACCCACTTCTGGAAAACCACTTAATCCCAGAATTCAGGCCTGCTTGTCAATACTGTATCAGCCACGTTTGTTCATTTAATGATCCAAGACTGTAATATTGCTCTGTATTCCCAATAAAGGGTGAAAATAGAAAAAAAAAAAAAAAAGGAAGAACTCTCCCAAGAAAGCAACATCCGTGTTTAATCAGTGATCACAAAGAATCAGTCTTGGGAAGACCCAGTAAAGGGTCTTCTAGGCAGGGAAACAGCAAGTGCACAGTCTTTAGAATGGCGTACACTTGACAAATTTAAGGGACAAAGGGAAGGCCAATGGGGCTGAAGCCTGCGGCTAAAGAAGCCAGTAGCATCAGACTGAAGTGTTTACAGCCATGAGGAGGAACTGGAACTTTATTTGAAACGCAAAGGACACTCCCAGTGCAGCGCTTTCACAGACCAGTGTTCCCCATTATCATGAGGCTGAACTTTCTCTGGCAACGAATGGCTCTACTTCTGGAAAAATAACTAAAAAGCAGGTTTGGCTCCTTTGCTATAGGATTTTATTTGTCTGTAACGCGAGGTTGTTCAGTAAGCCAAATGATTCCATAAAACAGATTCCCTTGGATGGTTCAATCCATTCAATATACCGAAGGGGTGCCATTTGTTTCCCCTGGGCTGATGCAGCATTGTCTGTCCAACCTGGACATTATGCAGTTGTCTGGGAAGCAAAAGCCCAGCGGCTGAGAAATGATGGATGGCTTACCTCTGAGGAGTACGCTTTTCTCAATGAATCCGCATCAGCAACACCAAGCCTTCCAGCATCTTCTCTGGAACAGAGGCCAACTCCACAGGCTCCTTAGAGACAGGAGTAATTTCTGCTCACATTTTTCCTGCCTGAGAAACAGAGAGAGACAGCTCTGTTTTAAATCAAGCCCCCAGTCCAAGGCTTGCCTCTATCCTTTAATGGAATTTAAACGAAACAAGTGAAAGTTGTTTTGACTTACACCCAAAGGTATAAGGCATTCAATGAACAACTGGGGGGAGTTGGTGATCCTGGGAGTGGCCAAGTCTATGTCAGGTCACCTTTTTAGTTCTTTGTTACAGAAAATAGGATCCATTTATAGGTCAGATTTTCAACCAGAATCCCATCCATTAGAATTCCTCCACAACCTTAATTCAATCTCCAGAGGATCTATTTTATAAATCTTTTTTCCATCTCTCTCTGCCAAGCAAAGAGAGGAGAAGACAAGGATCAGAAAGCATGTATGTTGGGGTGGGTCAGCCTGATGTAAGCAAAGAGACCTTCCCTTGTGTAGTTATACTGATTCTGCAAAATTTTATGTTCAATCTCATATCTCAGAAGTAAATCAGACATCAAATAAAAATAGTGATAAACGCCAGGAATTAGCTATAAAATAATATCCTATGGGATGAAACGACAATGATGATAGCAAAGTATTATTTATTAAGCACTAAGTGCTAACCACCATACTAAAAGTGCATTTGATACTTTTTCTTATTTATTCCTCAACATGACCTTGTGAAACTGATGGACTAGAAAGTGGTAAAAGTGGAATCCCAATCTTCTTAATTGCAAGGCCTACGCTCTCGCTCTCTCTCTCTCTCTTTTTTAAAAGAGATCTTAGTTCTCCAACCAGGGATTAAACCTGTGTCCTCTGCAGGAGTACAGAGTCTTAACCACTAGATCACCTGGGAAGTCCCTCAAGGCCTATACTCTTAACCAAAATTGGAAAATATATTAGTTATAAGCTTTTTATTTGAAAGGAAAAATTAATTCTATTTGCAGAGGGGAGAAACATTGGAAACATGAATGATTATTTCCTGTTCTATCCCTTATATCAGAAGTCAGCAAACTACAGTCTGTGGGCCAAATTGAGGCCTCCATCTGATTTTGTAAATAAAGTTTTATTGGAATATAGCCTTGCCCATTTGTTGATACATTGTCTATGGCAGTTTTTATGCTAAAGCAACAAAGTTGAGTAGTTGCAACAAAGACCATCTGGACCACAGTGTCTAAAATATTTATTATCTGGCCCTTTATAGCAAATATTTGTTGACCCTTGCCCTATATTTCCAATAATTTCCTTCACACAAAGATCTTTAGCTTAATGGCCCTAGAGTTCTAGGGCATCCCTGCCATAAACAAATGACTATACAAGATAGATATTTTGTATGCTGTGGCAGAGGCTGTTGGTGTCCTGGCGAGATTCCCATCCTCTCCCTACTGTTGTGGAGTTTGGTTCTCAGCTGCTTACAGAGGCTTCCTGACTGGGGTCACCCTCCTGGATTCTGCAAAATGCTGGTGAGCTTGTCGCCTCCTTCCAGGGAAGCCCACAGCCAGTGACTGACTGGTATGGAATATGAAACAACTAGCAACCTTCTTCCAGGTGGAGCAAGTACATAGTGTCATGATCCATAGCTCCCTGTGGGTCCAGGCTTAGACCAGGCTTCAGCATCTTTGAAGAGCTTCTTCCCCTACCCCATCCTGCTTTCCTCATTCCTGTTCAGGTTTTACTTGAAGCACTCTATCAAATCTGCTTCTTAATTACAAACTTAAGGCACATGGCACATGTACACAAGGAATAGTATGTTGACATAAAATCCAAGAGAAACGTAGGGAAAAATGATGTTATTATGAAACGATGTGATGAAGTTGGGAAGTTGATATAGAAGAGCAATTTTTTTTTTTCTCTCAGATTCAGTAATGGGGATTTGCAAACTAAACTGACAAATGACCAATTAACCAGAGCAAAGGGTTTATTTTGTAGCACATGAGAGCTAACAAAAGAGGCAGCCGGCTCCTTAAATGGTTCAAGTTAGAGGCTTATATACCTAATTTAATAAAGGAAAGGAGGCGGGGCAGAGAAAAGATGCTTTTAAGAACAAATAGGGGATTTTTTTCAACAAAAGATAAATGATATTTTAGAAGACCAATTGGGAGATAAGAAAATCTGTAATGTTTGTGTATACAAATACGAGTGGACTTCTGTCTACTTTAGGGCCATAAAACTCCCCCAGAAAAGGAATTGGGAGTAGATTGTATTCTCATTCCTCCTTCTGGGAAAGACCTGCCCTGAAAAAGAAATTTATGGTAGCTTTATTTCCCAGAAGTTGCTGCTTAAGGGAAACTCCAAGAAGGCTTCTTTCTGGGCCTACTGAGCCTCAGAGTCCTACATCTCGAAATAACCCACATGCCAAAGTAAGATATTCCGATCACTGTCCACATCAACTCTGGAGTTCCAAGTGAAGCCCCAAATTGGAAGGAAGAATTAGGAGAAAGGAGAGGTGCCACTGTCCAGTGCTCTTCTATTCTAAGCTGATGTGTCTTCTGTGCAGAGGACAAACCCAGAGGAAATTCGTTTCTTCCTTTGCCCCACCACACTGCCTCTCACCCATAGGACAGCACCTCTGGCTCCAATCTGAGCAGCTATACAAGGGTGTGCATGCTCGGTCGTGTCCAACTCTTTGCGACCTCATGGATGGTAGCCCACTAGGCTACCGTGTCCGTGGGATTTGCCAGGCGAGAATACCGGAGTGGGTTGCCATTTCCTCCTCCAGGGGATCTTCCTGACCCGGAGTTCCAACCTGAGTCTTTGGCATCTCCTGCATTAGCAATCAGATACGCTACCACTGAGCCAACTGGGAAGCTTGAGAACTTTGCATCAGGGTGATTTCATTGACTGTCCTTGCGAGCTTTGCCAGCCTACATCTCCATCAGCAGAGGACTCAGAAAGGACAGCAAATGACAACTGAACATAAAAGAATGGTCCATTTGAAAATATGTTTTGGAACTCCTCTAGTGATCCAGTGACTGAAACTTTACCTGCCAATGAAAGGGGTGCAGGTTCCTGTAGCTAAGACCCCTTGTGCCTTGGGGCCAGAAAAACAAAACATAAAACAGAAACAATGCTGTAACACATTCAATAAAGACTTTAAAAAGAGTCCACATCAAAAAAAACTTTCTAAAAAAAGTTAATAAATGTATGGCAGACGGCAACACAATAATGTAATTATCCTCCAATTAAAAAAAAGAAGAAAGGTATTTGTATCTGATTCCTATCCTGACATGTTTCTTCTCACACGAACCTGGGAAGTTTGCTGCAGTGAAAAAAATAAGAACAGTTTTCCTCTTTGAAACAAGTGCACAATGTGTCACGTGGCTTTTAGCTAAACTGTGTTGTTGATTGTTTTACTTACATATCTGAGGCCTTAAAAAAAAAAAAAAGATAACCTTCTTGAGGTTCCTCTCTCCTACAATAATCACTCTACCACCACACCCTGAGAGAAACTGTACCCACCCTCCAGCATGCTCACACTCCCCAGGACAGACAGCCCCCTGGAAGTTCCATTAGTAAACACCCCGAGACATACTCTTTAGCTGAACAATTAAGAAAAATTTCTAAGAGACTGAACTATATGCGACCTAAATTGGCTTTAAAAATGCTTTTCAAAGCAGAGGGAACAGCATTTGCAGCATAATCACTTTCCACCTTGACATTAATTATGCGCTGTGGTGTTCAGAGAGCACCTCTGAGCCAGGAAAATAAGTGTTTGTAAAGTAAACATGTCAAGCAAGGCAGAACATTGTAAAGTAAAGAAAATATTAAATACAATCTGTTATGATCCATTTCTCTGCTCTTCTTTTCTTCATAAATCTCCTACCTTCAACCTACACAGGGACAGCACTTCCCTCTTCAGAGAGAGATGAGGTGACTCAACAATGCTTACAGTTGGGATTTCTTGAAAGACAAAAAGAAAAAAAGAAAAGGAGGTGCTTTTTTCCACTTTGTGATTGAAAAGAAAGGGGGCTTGCTGATTTAAAGAGCCCCGCAGCCTTAGGGAAGCTTTAGAAAGCATTCCCGATAGGAAGAGTTCCATTTCTCTACAGCCACAGGCACTGTAATTTCATTGCCCTTTCTTCATCATCAAGGACTTTTTGCCTGACGGCAGGGTGCTAGCAGCTCCTGAGCTTACCTTCTTCCTGATCCTCACTTCTTCATTTAGTGTCATTAGCCCTCGTAGGTGGCATCTTCATGAACTGACACAAATAAAAGTCCAGCGCCACAAAGATTCCAGCTTCAGTAAGAGGCTTAATGAGACTATCCCACTATTCGTAAGGAAAAAACCTAAGATAGTACCCAAAATATTCAGAAGATTCCATGGTTTTCAAAATAATTTTTGTCCACTCCAACTAAACCTTATGATGAAGCCTGATTTAAAACACACACAGAGAGAGAGAGAGCTAAAACCAGTGCATCCCCTGGTTTGAGCCGGATATCACACCTTGTTTACACAGCCACCACCACCGCCACCTCTCCATACTGTGAGGGTGACTCCAAGGAGCTCTCAGGGTGTCTGCTAAACTCAGTTACAAGTCAATGACTTAATCCAATCACAACACATGTTTGCCTTTTGGATAAAGAAGTTACTGCACACTGACAATAGGTCTATAAAAATCATCACCTTCTAAAACCATTCTACAGAAAACCATCTCTGTCTAACAAGATTTCACTCACTGGAAGACTGGTGAAATACATTTTTCTGAGAAATACTGCCTTTACTTCTTTAGCTATACCTGTGAACAAAACATCTCTGCCAGAAATCTCACCTTGATAGAACCTATGAGCATATTAGAAGATCATAACATTAAAAAAAGAAAAGAAGGTAGAACTTATTTCTGATGAACCCCTCAAATTTTTTTTAAAGCAGGCAAAGCTCTCTAGAGGTTAAAAATATTTACATTTTCTTTGAGGAGGAAACTGAAAAATACTCAAGAGCTGTGAGTGATAACTGGAGGATTCAAAGTGACCACAAATGGCAGTTCAGCGGGGTCAAGTGTAGAGTATCTAGAATACAAAAAGATAATCTACTCATTAGTAGATAGACCCACTCATAAGTAAGAGACAAACAGGATAAACTTATGTTTAATGAGAAAAGGAATCAGGAAGAACCTGAATTGCATCCATATGTTTGAAATTTTGCTAAGAAGTAGCTTGCTCAGTTTAGCTCCAAGAGCAAAATGAGTGGTGTTTATAAGACGCCAGATTTTATGCTAACATAAGAAAGTTTTTCAAACTAGAGTTGATAAAACAAACTTGAGAGGTATGAAGTTTCTAATAATAGTGGTATAAAATCAAATGCTTAGAGACCTTAATGGGGATTCTTGGATAGTTTTCGGGGCTTGGTATAATGCCAGAGAAGGTGTGGAGAAAGGGAACCCTACTACACTGTGGGGTGGGAATTTACATTCCCACCACTATGGAGAAAAGCCACTATGGTGAAAGGTGTAGAGGTTCCTAAAAAACTAAAAATAAAGCTACCATATCAAGACCATCCCCATGGAAAAGAAATGCAAAGAAGCAAAATGGC
The DNA here is from genome assembly GCF_001704415.2 of Capra hircus. NCBI lineage: Eukaryota > Metazoa > Chordata > Mammalia > Artiodactyla > Bovidae > Capra > Capra hircus. Next base: position 9,932,388 of record NC_030817.1, read on the forward strand.
TGTCTGGGGAGGCCTTACAAATAGCTGTGAAAAGAAGAGAAGCAAAAAGCAAAGGAGAAAAGGAAAATATAAGCATCTGAATGCAGAATTCCAAAGAATAGCAAGAAGAGATAAGAAAGACTTCTTCAGCAATCAATGCAAAGAAATAGAGGAAAACAACAGAATGGGAAAGACTAGAGATCTCTTCAAGAAAATTAGAGATACCAAGGGAACATTTCATGCAAAGATGGGCTCGATAAAGGACAGAAATGGTCTGGACCTAACAGAAGCAGAAGATATTAAGAAGAGGTGGCAAGAATACACGGAAGAACTGTACAAAAAAGATCTTTATGACCCAGATAATCATGATGATGTGATCACTAATCTGGAGCCAGACATCTTGGGATGTGAAGTCAAGTGGGCTTAGAAAGCATCACTATGAACAAAGCTAGTGGAGGTGATGGAATTCCAGTTGAGCTGTTTCAAATCCTGAAAGATGATGCTGTGAAAGTGCTGCATTCAATATGCCAGAAAATTTGGAAAACTCAGCAGTGGCCACAGGACTGGAAAAGGTCAGTTTTCATGCCAATGAAAAGGCAATGCCAAAGAATGCTCAAACTACTGCACAATTGCACTCATCTCACATGCTAGTAAAGTAATGCTCAAAAGTCTCCAAGCCAGGCTTCAGCAATATGTGAACCATGAACCCCCTGATGTTCAAGATGGTTTTAGAAAAGGCAGAGGAACCAGAGATCAAATTGCCAACATCTGCTGGATCATGGAAAAAGCAAGAGAGTGCCAGAAAAACATCTATTTCTGCTTTATTGACTATGCCAAAGCCTTTGACTGTGTGGATCACAATAAACTGTGGAAAATTCTGAAAGAGATGGGAATACCAGACCACCTGACCTGCCTCTTGAGAAATCTGTATGCAGGTCAGGAAGAAATAGTTATAACTGGACATGGAACAACAGACTGGTTCCAAATAGGAAAAGGAGTACGTCAAGGCTATATATTGTCACCCTGCTTATTTAACTTCTATGCAGAGTACATCATGGGAAATGCTGGCCTGGAAGAAACACAAGCTGGAATCAAGATTGCTGGGAGAAATATCAATCACCTCAGATATGCAGATGACACCACCCTTATGGCAGAAACTGAAGAGGAGCTAAAAAGCCTCTTGATGAAAGTGAAAGAGGAGAGTGAAAAAGTTGGCTCAAAACTCAACATTCAGAAAATGAAGATTATGGCATCCAGTCCCATCACTTCCTGGGAAATAGATGGGGAAACAGTGGAAACAGTGTCAGACTTTATTTTTTGGGGCTCCAAAATCACTGCAGATGGTGACTGCAGCCATGAAATTAAAAGATGCTTACTCTTTGGAAGAAAAGTTATGAGCAACCTAGATAGCATATTCAAAAGCAGAGACATTACTTTGCCGACTAAGGTCCGTCTAGTCAAGGCTATGGTTTTTCCTGTGGTCATGTATGGATGTGAGAGTTGGACTGTGAAGAAGGCTGAGCGCTGAAGAATTGATGCCTTTGAACTGTGGTGTTGGAGAAGACTCTTGAGAGTCCCTTGGACTGCAAGGAGATCCAACCAGTCCATTCTGAAGGAGATCAGCCCTGGGATTTCTTTGGAAGGAATGATGCTAAAGCTGAAACTCCAGTACTTTGGCCACCTCATGTGAAGAGTTGACTCATTGGAAAAGACTCTGATGCTGGGAGGGATTAGGGGCAGGAGGAGAAGGGGACGACCGAGGATGAGATAGCTGGATGGCATCACGGACTCGATGGACGTGAGTCTGAGTGAACTCTTGGAGATAGTGATGGACAGGGAGGCCTGGCGTGTTGCGATTCATGGGGTCGCAAAGAGTCGGACAAGACTGAGTGACTGAACTGAACTGAAACTGATGCATGTAGTTGGAGAAAATTAGAATTCAAAAGGATGCATGCACTCAATGTTAATGCAGTGCTATTTATAATAGCCACGACATGGAAGCAACCTAAATGTCCATCACCAGAGGAAAGGATATAGACTATTGCTGCTAAGTCACTTCAGTCGTGTCCAACTCTGTGCGACCCCATAGACGGCAGCCCACCAGGCTCCCCCGTCCCTGGGATTCTCCAGGCAAGAACACTGGAGTGGGTTGCCATTTCCTTCTCCAATGCATGAAAGTGAAAATTGAAAGTGAAGTTGCTCAGTTGTGTCAGACCCTTCACAGCCCCATGGACTGTAGCCCACCAAGCCCCTCCATCCATGGGATTTTCCAGGCAAGGGTAGTCTCGGGGACATAGACTATTACTCAGTCATAAAAAGGAATGAAACAGTGCCATATGCAGAGAAGTGGATGGACCTAGATGTTGTCATACAGGGTAAAGTAAGTCAGAAAAAGAAAAATACATATTGTACAATATCACTTACATGCAGAATCTAGAAAAACAGTACAGATGAACTTATTTCCAAGCAGAAATTGAGTTACAGATGTAGAAAACAAACCTATGGTTACCAAGTGGGGAAGGTGGTGGGGGGAAGATGAACTGAGAGGTTGAAGTTGACATATATACACAGTGAAGTGAAGTGAAGTGAAAAGTCGCTCAGTGATGTCGACCCTTGGCAACACCATGGACTGTAGCCTGCCAGGCCCCTCTGTCCTTGGAATTCTCCAGGCCAGAATACCGGAGTGGGTAGCCGTTCCCTTCTCCAGGGGATCTTCCCAACCCAGGGATCGAACTCAGATCTTTCGCATTGCAGGTGGATTCTTTACCATCTGAATCACCAGGGAAGCCCCATATCTATACTATTATGTATAAAACAGATTAACTAACGCAAGCCTACTGTAGAACACAGGGAACACTACTCCATGCTCTGTAGGGACCTAAACCGGAAGGAAGTCTAAAAAGTATAACTGATTCACTTTGCTGCCCAGCAGACATTAACACAACACTGAAAAGCAACTATAGTCTTATTAAAATTAATAAAAACAAAACAATTTTAAAGTCCTTTCCAATGCTCAGTATATGTGTATTCTAATTTGCATTAAGTATGTTAAAAGATAAATTGAGACACTTCAAAATTTTAAGGGTTTATTTGAATGAAAATGAGTTCCAGTAAAGCAACACCGTATTGGAAATGGTAGAAGTGCTCCTCCAGTGAGAGGTGGCAAAGGACTTTATAGAGAAAAGGCAGAAGCAAAGCAAGGAAATTATTGTCTACGGGTTAAAGCTTTGTTGGTCATCTATGACTGTTGTCCTTTTTAGGTTTAGATGTGTAACCTGGAGGCATTTAAAGCTTATATTTTGATTGGCTTACTTGTAGATGCCAAGGGATTAGAAACACCTCAGTCTAATGGCCTTCTTGTTTAATAAATTTAACAAGGATTAGTGGAAGTCAAAACATTCTATCAAATGTCATTATTAAAATGTTCATAAACCACAAACACTGCTCAAAGTCTTCAACAACTTGAAGAATGCAGCAAAATCCACATTTATCATAAGAAAGGAAAAAATTAGGAGCCTCATTAGGAACTGTGATGTGACCTGCCAAATGGGTGTAAATTAGATTTTCTGTCAACATTAAAACACTTCATATCTGGTCACAGTATATCTTGAAAACAAGGATAGTAATTATATACATCTTTTTTAAATAAACATATATCTGAAGTTGTTTTCCAAGCTAAAATTCATATCTTCAATAATAGGGAACACACACAAGGGGAAATAGCATTAAACCATAGGACCTCAGAATTAGTTTGTTTTTTTTTTTCCCTCACACTGTTTAACTTTGCCTAAAAAGCTCTGTGTCATCTGCTTATTGTTTAGTTTCAGTTTGGGCTCCTTTTCCACTCTTCTGAATGCACCTCTCTTCTACTCAGACTTCAGCTCCAAAGTAAAATATATCTTCCTAAGCTAAGACTTTCCTAGACATCCAGTTTAAAGATGCACCCCCTTATTTATTACTTATTTCTTCTTCTTTTTGCCTAAGTAATTGATTTATTTTCTTAATCTCTGAGTCTGTGCTAGATTAAGAGTTCCATATTTGTTTTGTTCACTATTATAAATTCAAGACCAAAACCACAGAAGCCTCAATAAATACTTGGAGGGAAAATAAACAAGTTCAGAAGCACAAGGAAAAACTTGTTGCTGAGGTTGATTGTAAAAAGTCTTTTTTTTTAGCATTTCAAAATTTATAACCATTGTTTTCAAATTATTTTTTTAAAAACCAATCCCTCTTCTCATTTAAAAAGTGTAATTGTAAGCAAATAATAAATCAAATAAAATATGTTTATGCTGATGTTGTGGTAGGTACTGTGTGCTATATCAGTAAATGTACACTCTGGGTATATAATATGTATTCAAACAACTCATTCTAAAATTAAGCAATGAATGAAACTTGACAGGTAGTTGTCACCATGGTTCCAATAGGAGAGGTGAGACAAAGCTAACATGTTCCTAAGTCTTCAATTTGTTTATATACATATATGTAATTATATACTCCCATAATATACATAATATACACTATATATTTTACAGGATAAGTATGTGAAGGGCTAATATAAGGCAATATATAATAAGGGCTACATGAAAATTATAAAATAATTGGATAATACACATAAGTTTTTAGTGGATCCATAGTCTTCAACAATATACTTATTTCAAGCAAAATTTCAAAACTGTTTATAAATCCCAAAACACATAGTTTCATTTCTTTACTGTCATCTACCACATTTATCATCTTCACTGTTTAACCAGCTGTTGCTCTTAGTCCCTAAGTCGTGTCTGACTCTCTGTGACCCTCTGGACTGGGATCCTCCGGGCTCCTCTCTCTGTGAGGTTTCCCAAGCAAGCACACTGGAGTGGGCTGCCATCTCTTTCTCCAGGGGATCTTCCCGACCCAGGAATCGAACCCATGTCTCCTGCATCGGCAGGCAGATTCTTTACTGCTGAACCACCAGGGAAGCCATTTTAACCAGTATTTGACATTAAATCTATTAGAGCAGCAGTCCCTGACCATTTTGGCACCAGGGACCACTTTCATGGAAGACAATTTTTCTATGGACCAAGGTTGGGGGTGGGGGTCTCGGAGGGCAGATGCAGCTGTACAATTGAAGTACATCAGCTCACTTGCCACCAGAAAACCTACCACCAGATGCAGCTTAACTCTCACTTGCCACTCACTGGTAGAGTTTTGATATGAATCTGCAAGCAGTTGATTTGTTATGGTCTCTGTGCATTCAAACCTCACTGCTAATGATAAGCTGTGTTTGCGACCTCAGCTCCACCTAGGTCATCAGGTGTTAGACTCTCCTAAGGAACATACAACCTAGATCCCTCGAGTGTGCGGTACTTACAGCCACTCCCCATCACTTGCGTTTCCACCTGAGTTCCACCTCTTGTCAGATCAGCAGTGGCATTAGATTCTCATGGCAGTGGGAACACAGATGAAGCTTCTTTGCTCTCTTGCCTGTTGTCACCTCCTGCTGCGTGGGCACAGGCCACAGACCTAACAGACCACAGGCCTGCCCGTGGCCTGGGCGTTGGGAACCTTTGCATGAGAGGAAGAACCCTTAGGAAGGCTCCTGACTCGGATGTCAGATGGAACTTTCCAGAGGACATGAAGGCTAAGATCTTGCTGGGAATCTTCAGGAGAGGAGGCAGAGAGGGAAGTTTTCCAGGCAGAAAGAACCACTGTCAAAGTGAAAAGGAAGAAAGATTATAGCTTCTTCCAGAAACTGAAAGAAATTCAGTATGGCTGGAACTTAGTGTATTTGGGGTTGATAAGCAGCAGCAGTGGGAAATGATGAAGGTATGGGATCAGCAAGGGCTAAATCGGAAAGCTCATTTAAACCAAGTTCAGGACTTTAGCAACAAAAAGTTGCTTCAGAGTATGGCACAAGCAGGAACAGAGACTATTTCTTGCTAAGAAAACTCTTTCTTCATAATAAACAATGTTTAATGAGCTTTTTGAAAATCTGATGCCAACATGCAAAATGTTATGATTTACTCAAATTGAATAGTGTTGTAATAGTTTTCTTTATACTTTTATGGTGTGTTTAAAATTTACATAATAAAAACTTAATGGAAGCACAGACTGAAGCATAAATCAAATTAGTTCAATAAATAAGAGCCTCCATTTTCTGCTTTTATACCTCCTGTATTGTTACTGTGAGGAAAGTCACGTGAAGTCCAGATAATGGGCCTCACTTTAACTCTTAGAAAGCAGAGCCTTTATAGTTTAAAGACTGCCTGTCAAGACACAGCCGAAATACTGATAGGATTTCTTGCTTACAACAATTCATAATGTTTCCTAATGTATACTATGAGAAAAGAGTCACACAAAAATCATAGAAAGGTAATTGGATACCCCCATAATACACCTCGAAGTGTATATCGGCCTATGAACATCCTTTTCACATAAGCATCTACTCAGTGATATGGAGGAATCATTTCCACCTCCTGACAGGAGTCCTGGCCTCCTGTGGTCAAGACGAGATACCGTAAGGGAATAAAATTTGCCACCCCAAAATCTCTCTTTGGAATGTGGATTATTTTAAGCATTAAACAATCAACAATCAAAGACTCAGGAAGTCTTGTTTTTCACATCTGCGTTTACTGTCTAAAGAAGACAGAGGACCTGTTCTAGGAAGAGAGCTATCACCATAGAGAACTATACTGTGAACCAGGTGTAATAGACGAGAAGTGAGTGAAGTTGCTCAGTCGTGTCCAACTCTTTGCGACCCCATGGACTATAGCCTACCAGGATCCTCCGTCCATGGGATTCTCCAGGCAAGAGTACTGGAGTGGGTTACCATTTCCTTCTCCAGGGGATCTTCCCGACCCAGGGATCGAACCCTGGTTTCCCGCATTGCAGGCAGACGCTTTATCATCTGAGCCACCAAGGAAGCCCAATAATAGACGAGAAAGAACCTAGTAAATTTGTTAAAATTCCTCTCTCTGTCCCATTGTCTCTGCATGGCCCAGCAAACATTTATTTACCAAACATTTACTTTTATATTCCATGTCAATTGCCTTCATCCACTTTGAAGTCCCAGAGACTTCTACACCCAACATTCTCTTTTGTCTTTATCCGAAGATGATATTTAAGGTGAATATTTCAGGCATTTTGGTAAATTACTCAGTTTTCCTGGGTCACTTCCATATCTATATCTATATGATTAAGCATTTGTTTAATTTTCTTCTGTTAATCAATTTCATGTCTATTTAATTCTTATACTAGCCAGAAGAACCTAGAAGGGTAGAAGAAAATTTCTTCGTCCCGAACAATGTATAGAAAATCATGCACTAGCCTTTCACTCCAATGATAATCTCAGGTTTCCATACATGTTCATTTTTCAGTCACTAAGTTGTGTTGGATTCTTTGTGACTCCACAAACTGCAGCACGCCAGGTTTGCCTGTCCTTCAACATCTCCCAGAGTTTACTCAAACTCATATCCATTGAGTTGGTGATGCCATCCAACCATCTCATCCTCTGTCGCCCTCTTCTCCTGCTCTCAATCTTTCCCAGCATCAAGGTCTTTTCGACTGTGTCAACTCTCTGCCTCAGGTGGCCAAAGGATTGGAGCTTCAGCTTCAGCATCAGTTCTTCCAGTGAATATTCAGGACTCATTTCCTTTAGGATCTCCTTGGAGTCCAAGGGATGCTCACGGTCTTCTCCAGCACCACATTTCAAAAGCATCAATTCTTCAGCACTCAGACTTCTTTATGGTCCAACTCTCACATCAGTACATGACCACTGGGGAAACCATAGCTTTGACTATACGGACCTTTGTCAGCAAAGTGATGTCTCTGCTTTTTACCCTACTCCAGTACTCTTGCCTGGAAAATCCAGTGGACGGAGGAGCCTGGTAGGCTGCAGTCCATGGGGTCGCAAAGAGTTGGACACGACTGAGTGACTTCACTTTGACTTTTTGCTTTCATGCATTGGAGAAGGAAATGGCAACCTATTCCAGTGTTCTTGCCTAGAGAATCCCAAGGATGGGGGAGCCTGGTGGGCTGCAGCCCATGGGGTCGCACAGAGTCAGACACGACTGAAGTGACTTAGCAGCAGCAGCAGCTAGATTTGTCATTGCTGGGAGGGATTGAAGACAGGAGGGGAAGAAGAAAAGACAGAGGATGAGATGGTTGGATGGCATCACTGACTCAATGGACATAAGTTTGGGTAAACTCCGGGAGTTGGTGATGGACAGGGAGGCCTGGCGTGCTGCAGTCCATGGAGTCATAAAGGGTTGGACACAACTGAGCGACTGAACTGAACTGAACTAGGTTTGTCATAACTTTCCTTCCAAGGAGCAAGCAACTTTTAATTTTGTGGCTTCAGTCACAGTCTGCAGTGATTTTGGAGCCCAAGAAAATAAAATCTGTCACTGTTTCCATTTTTTCCGCATCAATTTGCCATGAAGTGATGGGACCAGATGCCACGATCTTTGTTTTTTAATGTTGAGTTTTAAGCTAGCATTTACACTCTCCTCTTTCATCCTCATCAAGAGGTTCTTCAATTCCTCTTCACTTTCTGCCATGAGACTGGTATCATCTGCATATCTGAAACTGTTGATCCTAGCTTGATCTAGCAATCTCTCAGCAATCTTGATCCTAGCTTGTGAGTCATCCAGCCTGGCATTTTGCAAGATGTACTCTGCATATAAGTTAAACAAACAGGGTGACAATATACAGCTTTGATGTGTTCCTTTCCCAACTTTAAACCAGTCCATTGTTCTATGTCCGGTTCTAACTGCTGCTTCTTGTCCTGCATACAACAAACTGTGGAAAATTCTTAAAGAGATGAGAATACCAGACCATTTTACCTATCTCCTAAGAAACTTGTATGCTGGACATGAAACATGTACAGCCAGTGTTTTTCCATTAAAATTTGCTTCTAACATAAGAATAAGTCAAAGACACGAGGTGAGAATCATGCCTTTGGTGGGTGAGCTTGTCCTATGGAACATAACTTGGCCTCCTCATTTCAGGCAGCTCCTACCTGTTTCCCCTAACAAATTTAGATCTGGGCTTCAAGGAATGAAGATTAGACGACCTTCTTTAGAAGCAGTATCATGGCATTCTCAGCATTTAGCTGTAAAATTACCCAACTGCTTAATAGTCCTCAAATCATCCATGGCATCCCAAGGTCATCTCTACCAATAAGTTTTTGCTCCTCAGTCACCAAGTCCTGTCTGACTCTTTGTAACCCCATGGACTGTAGCACACCAGGCTTTCCTGTCCTTCATTATCTCCCAGAGTTTGCTCAAACTCATGTCCATCAAGTCGGTGATGCCATCCAACCATCTCATCCTCTGTCACCCCCTTTTTCTCCTGTCCTCAATCTTTCCCAGCATCAAGGTCTTTTCCACTGAGTCAGTTTTTTGCATCAGGTGGCCAAAGTATTGGAGTTTGAGCTTCAGCTTCAGCATCAGTCCTTCCAGTGAATATTCAGAGTTGATCTCCCTTAGGATGGACTGGTTGGATTTCCTTTCAGTCCAAGGGACTCTCAAGAGTCTTCTCCAACACCACAGTTCAAAAGCATCAATTCTTCAGTGCTCAGCCAACTCTTACATGGTCCAACTCTTACATCCATACATGACTACTGGAAAAACCATAGATTTGACTATATGGACCTTTGTTGACAAAGTGATATCTCTGCTTTTTAATACATTATCTAGGTTTGTCATAGCTTTTTTTTTCCAAGGAGCAAGCATCTTTTGACTTCATGGCTGCAATCATCATCTGCAGTGATTTTGGAGCCCAAGAAAATAAAATCTGCCACTATTTCCACTTTTTCCCCGTTTTTTGCCATGAAGTGATGGGACCAGATGCCATGATCTTAGTTTTTTTTGAACACTGAGTTTTAAGTCAGATTTTTCAGTCTCCTTTTTCAAGAAGCTCTTTAATTCCTCTTCACTTTCTGCCATTAGAGTGATATCAGCTGCCTATCTGTGGTTGTTGATATTTTTCCCAGCCATCTTAATTCCAGCTTGTGATCAACCAACCCAGCATTTTGCAGAAATGATGTAAAAGTAAAGAACTACTGTGGACCAGCAGTTGGGAATGGCACCCTCAAATCCTTCTTAGTACCTTCACATTCTCAGAAATAGCACATCACAGTTCAATGTTTCCTGTCCTAGGCTCTACTTCATCATACAATGTTAGAGAGTGTTGTATTCCTATCTCTCCTGCTAGAGTATGAACATCCTGATTGGACAGACTAAATAAAGATTATTCACCTTTTCAAATCCAGCAATTAACACACTGCCTGTAACAAAGCAGAAGCTCAGAAAAATCTTAACAACCTCCATTGGCTTGGAACCATCTCTTTTTCCAGAAGAATTAACCTTTGTTAGAAACCATTGCTGATTCAGACATTAGCAAGAACCATTTTTCACTCTGCTGACATACAGTTCTTTCCCCATTTCAAAGGTGTTTCTTTCAAAATAAATCTGCTCAGCGTAGAGCTCAGGTGTTGACAGTCACTGGATATATATGTTTTCATCAGTTGCATAACTTCCAACATGGTGAGGGGTGTGAGCTGAAATTAATACAAACATGTCCCCATTGTCCCTAACACTAAGAGAGAAAAAAATCTTAAATTTTCAACATTTGGTGAAAACATAATGAATTCATAATATTCCAAGAGAAATAAGGGTTGTCTAAATAGTTTTGCCAATGGTCATGGAAATACATGCTATACCAACCTATTTTAAACAGAAACAGAAATTTAAGAGCTCCTTTAAATGTGAATGAACTGACAGCCTGTATTTTCTGTTATTATTCTAACCATCCACCTACAAAACCACTGTGAGCTCCCCTCATTAGTTTTGCCTTTTTGGAAAACTATAGCTGTCTGAGGTGACAGAAGCAGAAGTAGCATGCTAAATTTACATGCATTCACTTCAGTTAGGGCTTTTCCCCCTTTTTCTTTTCACAAGTGTTAATGCCAGCCCTCACTAGAAAAATAACAATAATAAATACAATAATAAATAATAATAATAGAATAATAAATACTTTAAATTTAATAGGCTGAAGCATTATGACACCCATAAGCCAAGAGAATGTAAATAATCTTGCCAACAAGTACAGGATGCAAAGTATTCTATAAAAGTAAAGGTCCTGACTGCCACATGCCCAAATGTACTACTCCCAGTGGGAAAATGAGAGGATCTGCTTGGTGATATTTCTCAGGATTTTAACGAGAGGTAGACAGGAAGGAGTAAGGGGACGTTAAGTTGCATATAAACCCTTACTACTACTGCTACTATATACACACACATATGTGTAGATATTATATATATATGTGTGTCTATGTGTGTGTGTGTGTGTGTGTGTGCTCAGTAATGTCCAGCTCTTTGCAATTCCATGGACTGTAGCCCACAAGGCTCCTCTGTCCATTGAATTTTTCAGGGAAGAAGACTGCAGCCCACCTAGGCTTCTCTGTCCATGAGATTTTCCAGGCAAGAATACTGGAGTGGGTTGCCATTTCCTCCTCCAGGGGAACTTCCCGACCCAGTGATTGAACCCTCATTTCTGTCTCCTGCATTGGCAGGAGGGTTCTTTACCGCTAGTGCCACCTGGGAAGCCCTACCCTTAGCGGTTTTTAAAAGCCAGAGGAATGAAGATGAATCTAGAGTATAGAACTTTCCAGAAAGGCATTCTCTAGGAAATGGACGGAAGAGGAAAAGTCCTAAAATCTTTCTTGACTATATGCAACTATAGTTCCCTACAGAATCTAAAATGTGATTTGTGATTTAGAAATGGCTTTATTTTTTCTAATTAACTCATGTAAAAAATATGAAAACTATTTAAGAGTAACTATCCCTTATTATACCAATTCCCAGAGATGATTTCTGTGAACATTGCGCTGTATTTCCTTCCAGATATACATACATATGCATGTTTCATATCATTGAGATATACCAAATATATAATCTGTGGACCCTACTTTTACTTACTTTTCCAGTGCTATTAAAATATTCCTGAATATATCCTATATTGATGTACTATTGTGTAGTCAGAGATTTGCTCAGTGTTGACTATTCCTGCTATTTCCAATGGATCAATTGTTTTAAGAATTCATTGGAATTCTTAATCACCAATAATTGGAAGCAAGATGTCTTTCAACAGTGATGGACAAACTGTGGTATATCTATACAAAGTAATAATATTCAGTAATAAAAATGAACGAGCTATTAAGCCACTGCAAAGACATGGATGAATCTTAAATGCATATTACTAAGTCAAAGAAGATGGTTGAAAAAGGTGACATACTGTATGATTTCCATTATATAGAATTCTGTAAAAGGGAAAGCTCTATAGATGGTAAGCAGATCTGTTGTCAGTTGCTTTGGGAGTGAGGTGAGGACTCAGCAGGTAAAGTAAAGAGGAACTATTTAGAGGAATGAAACTGTTCTATGATAACTCTATCTGTGAATAGATGACACTATTCGTTTGTCAAGACTCATCTGACTTAACAGCATGAAGATTGTATCTTAAGATATGGATTAATCAAAATAATTTTTAAAATGATCATCTAGAAGGTCAGGGATCCCATGATGGAAAGCAGACTGTGGCAAAACAATGCATGAAACAACGTCACTGAAGGGGATTTTCTGCCCTAAATAACTTTGAGTAGAGTCTTTAAAGGCACCTGCTGTATAGCTCAGGGAACCCTACTCAGTGCTCCGTGGTGAATTAAATAGGAAGGAAATTCAAAATAGAGGGAATGTATATACAAATAACTGATTCACTTAACTGTATAGCAGAAACCAGCAAAACATTGTAAAGCAACTATACTCCTATAAAAATTAATTTAAAAAATACTGAAGGCAAAATGAACCATATGGAAGCACTGTGGCCTTACTGATAAAACTGTTTCCATGGGAATAAGGATTGACATTTCTGAAACCAATACACACGAACAATTGAAATTGAAGAATAAAGTAATGAATGGTGGGGGTTAAGAATCAGATTCATTATTGTTCTAATGGGAAGTTACAATAAACATGGGGCTGGAGGCTAAGGTGATCTGTGTCTTAATATTAGAGTTGAAGACATCAGTATGAATTCATGTTTCAGTTCAATTCAGTTCAGTTCAGTCGCTCAGTGGTGTCCAGCTCTTTGCAACCCCATGAATCGCAGCACGCCAGGCCTCCCTGTCCATCACCAACTTCCAGAGTTCACTCAGACTCATGTCCATTGAGTCAGTGATGCCATACAGCCATCTCATCCTCTGTCATCCCCTTCTCCTCCTGCCCCCAATCCCTCCCAGCATCAAAGTCTTTTCCAATGAGTCAACTCTTCGCATGAGGTGGCCAAAGTACTGGAGCTTCAGCTTTAGCATCATTCCTTCTGAAGAAATCCCAGGGCTGATCTCCTTCAGAATGGACTGGGTGGATCTCCTTGCAGTCCAAGGGACTCTCAAGAGTCTTCTCCAACACCACAGTTCAAAAGCATCCATTCTTCGGCACTCAGCCTTCTTCACAGTCCAACTCTCACATCCATACATGACCACAGGAAAAACCAACCTTAATATAAATGTAGATGGTTACATTTAGAAATATGTATAGATATGTGTATAGTACCCACATATATATTTCTTTGCTCCATCAGCTGAGAGGGCCTAGAAGTACTAACTCCATGGTAGAAACAAGCCCAGATCTTGTTTTCTAACATCATTCTTCATTAAAAGGAACAAAGACTCCTTCACTGGACAGAAAACACACAAGGTGAGTCTGGAGTAGTGCCAGAAAGTAAAGAAGGAAAAAAAAAAAAAGCATAATGATTTGGTATGTCAAAAGGACACAGGAACCAACTGAAAAATCTCTCAAAGCTGGAAAAATTTGAGCAATAAAATAAAGTACTATTGGATCATAACCAAAAAGTATAAAATAAATATCTATGAGTTCAGACTGCTATAAATAAATGATTAAGTGAATATATTAATGACAGATGGTAAAGCATCTGTCTACAATGTGGGAGACCCGGGTTCAATCCCCGGGTCAGGAAGATCCCCTGGAGGAGGAAATGGCAATCCACTCCAGTACTATTGCCTGGAAAATCTCATGGAGAGAGGAGCTTGGTAGGTTATAGTCCATGGGGTTGCAAATAAATAAATGATTAAGTGAATATATTAATAGAGGAAGCTAGGCACATCTTCCATGGAGGAAAAAAGCCAAAATAATTTATGTAAAGAATCTGTTCTCAAGATAGATGGGTAATTCCCTATTCTTCCTAGTGACTCTCTTCCAAAGAGTATGGTATAGAAAAGTGGGGGAGGGGAGAAAGAGTAGCTTTACAGTGGAGAGATCTGACAAACACTGCCTCAGCAATGTAATCAAGTTCAGTATCAACAGTGATTAAGTCATGTTGATAGCACATAGCCTAAATATGATGTGACCACAATGGACTTTCCCTCTGTGATTTTCAGCTCCCACACGCGCAACCTCACTCTAATCATGAGAAAAACATCTGAGAAATTCTAATAGAGGAGATGTCTACTTTTACAAGTGACCAGTCCTTCTCAAAACTGTCAAGGTCAAAAAATCAAAGTAAGTCTGTGCAATTCACAGGTGAGAAGAATCTAAAAAGACATGACCACTAAATGTAATATGATATCTTGGATGGGGTCCCAGACAGACAAAAGTTATGTGCAGGCAAGCTCAGTCATTTCCGAGTCTTTGCAACCCCATGGACTGTAGCCCACCAGGCTCCTCTGTCCATGGGATTCTCCAGGCAAGAATACTGGAGCAGATTGGCACATCCTACTCCAGGGGACCTTCCCAACCCAAGGATCAAGCTCGCATCTCCTGAGTCTCCTGCATTGGCAGGCGGATTCTTTACCACTGTGCAACCTGGGCAAGTGAAAGTGAAACTCATTCAGTCATGTCTGACTCTTTGTGACCCCATACCATCTCCAGGCCAGAATATTGGAGGGGGTAGCCTTTCCCTTCTCCAGGGGATCTTTCCAACCCAGGGATCAAAACCAGTTCTCCCGCATTGCAGGTGGATTCTTTACCAGTTGAGCCACCAGGGAAGCCCAGGAATACTGGAGTGGGTAGCCTATCCCTTGTCTAGCGAATCTTCCTGACCCAGGAATCGAACCGAGGTCTCCTGAATAGTATGCAGATTCTTCACCAACTGAGCTATCAGGGAAGCCTGTGCAACCTGGCAAGCCCCAAGAAAAAGGTTATTAGATTAAAAATATGGAAATAAAGTATACATTTTAATGAATTATAATGTATCAATTCTGGTTCATTCATTGTGACAAATACTTCATTAAACAGCAAGATGTTTATGTTAGGGGAAACTGGATATGATACATATGGACGTACTACTTCTTGCAATTTTTCTGCAAATCTAAAACTGTTCTGCAGTAAAAATCTAGTTTTAAAACCACTACAAATAATACTTTGGCCACAAAGTGTCATCCGTGTTTCTGATTATTTTTTGAGAACCGCAATTAATTAAAAGCAAATGAATATTTTAAGAGGCCATAGTGCCAATTGCTTACCATTAAGTTTGCATTAATTTACAGTGTGTCAGTGACAGTGTTTGAGAGAGGCTGGCACTCTGTAGAAGCCCTGAAAAAAAATGACTTAGAGCTTGAATATTTTTCAAAGAAGTCAACTATGTAAAAATGCTAGTTTTATTCAACTTAAAATAAGAATAAATTACAATAACAGAATAATGTAGTTGGTGAGTGTTCAAGGTAGCATCACGCTGTGTGAATTTACACATGGCTCTACTACTTTCTGACTATGTGACTTTAATCTTTAGCTGCTCGAAGCTTTAAGCTTTCTCAGTTGCAAAATGGCAATAATCAAACATCCTACCATAGGATTTTGAAGAAAATTAAATGAGATGATCTTGGACTGCAAGGAGATCTAATCAGTCAAGCCTAAAGGAAATCAGTCCTGAATATTCATTGGAAGGACTGACGATGAAGCTGAAGCTCCAATCCTTTGGCCACCTGATGCGAAGAACCAACTCATGGGAAAAGACTCTGATGCTGGGAAAGACTGAAGGCCAAATGAGAAGGGGGTGACAGAGGAGGAGACAGTTAGGTGGTATCACTGACTCAGTGGATATGAATCTGAGCAAACTCTGGGAGATAGTGAAGGACAGGGAAGACTGGAGAGCTGCCGTCCGTGGGGTTGCAAAGAGTCAGACATGAACAGCAACTGAACAGCAACAATAACAACAATGAGTACAAATCAGTTAGGACCCTGGCTGACACCAAGTAAGAACTTGATATTATTTCTTATTACTGGGTTTTAGACATTCACTCATTTATTTAACAAACATTTATTTAAGAACTACTATGTGTCAAGTGCTTTGGAAGATTCTGGAGAGATGATGGTGAACAAGACACAACTTCTATCCCTAGGGAGCTTACAGTCTAGCAGTAGAGTTAGATAAGTGCACACAAAAAGCCAACATGATGTGATAAGTGTGAGAACAAGCCATGGGCAGGCTGCAGTGGAAGCATGGGACATGATCAAGAAAGCATTCTCAGCAAAAGGGACAGCTAAGCTAGAATCTGAAGGTTTTATAAGATTTAGCCCAGAGGTGAGCTAATTCAGACTCATACCTGCTTGCTGGAGCTAAGTGTGTGTGTGTGTGTGTGTGTGTGTGTGTGTGTGTGTGCGTGTGCGTGTGTGTGTGTGTGTGTGCTCAGTCATTCAGTTGATTCTGACTCTATGCAACCCCATGGACTACAGTTCGCCAGGCTTCTCTGCTAATGGAATTTTCCAGGCAAGAATACTGGAGTGAGTTGGCCATTTACTGCTCCAGGGGATCTTCCCTAACCAGGGTTTGGACTTGCATCTCTTGTGTCTCCTGCCGACAAAGGACCTTTGCCAACAAAGGTCCGTTTAGTCAAGGCTATGGTTTTTTCCAATAGTCTTGTATGGATGTGAGAGTTGGGCTATAAAGAAAGCTGAGCACCGAATAATCGATGCTTTTGAACTGTGGTGTTGGAGAAGACTCTTGAGAGTCGCTTGTTTCAGCAAGGCGATCCAACCAGTCCCATCCTAAAGAAAATCAGTCCTGAATGTTCATTGGAAGGACTGATGCTAAAGCTGAAACTCCAATACTTTGACCACCTGATGGAAAAACCCTGATGCTGGGAAAGATTGAAGTCAAGTCTTCAATCTTGGAGATTGAAAGGAGAAGGGGACAACAGAGGATGAGATGGTTGGCATAACCGACTCAATGGACATGAGTTTGAGTAAACTCCAGGAGTTGGTGATGGACAGGGAGGCCTGCCATACTGCAGTCCATGGGGTCGCAAAGAGTCGGACATGACTGAGCTACTGAACTGAACTGTATGTCATGTACAGTGACATAACATTCTGGTAGCTTGAAGTCAGCCATAGTGAGAACATTTACACCCTGGAAATCCTCAAATGCTGTGAATCAGATCTCTCTCTCTTTCTCATCCCAGACAAGCAACTGGTAAACATTTAGCAGCACAGCCCTACTTTAGTCAATCAAATTTGGAGAAGGTAATGCAGATGGAGGCAAGGAGCATGATGAATTTGGGAAACTGAAAGGAGTTAGGCCTGGCTGTAGTGACAAGATATTGTGAAAATCAATAAGTGAAGACAAGATCAGGTCTAGAAACCAAATTAAGGTGTTTAAATTTACCCAGAGGACGACAGGGAGACACTGAAGGGTATGGAGCAGGAGACGGAACCTGGTTTGCATGTAAGGAAGATTCCATCTGGCTTCTTGGAAGACAGATGTAAGACTGAAAATAGGTATGGTGTGCTTAAAATTGTATTTGTGACATACTTGCATTTGATCATGGTCTTTTTCTCCTCTGGGTGATATCATTGAAGTGTCATTATCTGTTGAAAAGTCAAACACTTATGTTTTTTCTTTGTATGGTCTACCAGGATTTCTCTTGAGCTACTTTTTTTTACGAACTGTCATGAAAGAGAAGACTGTAACTTGATAATTTTGACAGTTTCATTACATTTCTAACAGTTCCTGGAATGTTTTCTTCTTCTTAACTTGTATTTATTAGAAGAGCAAAGCCTGTGACTGTGAAACAAATGAAGAGGTTGTTGGGGAAAACAAGGTGAGACATAATTGTGATCTAGACTTGGGTGGTACTCACTGAAGTTTTGGTGAATGGCTTTGGAAAATATTTAGGAGGGACTTTCCTGGTCGTCCAGGGGTTAAGAATATGCCTGCCAGTGCAGGGGACACAGGTTTGACCCCTGGCCTGGGAAGATTCCACATACTAGAGAATAGCCAAGCCCGTGTGTCACAGCTACTTAGCCAGTGTGCCGCAAGCACCGAAGTCTGCCTGCCCTAGAGACGAGAGCGATGAGAAGCCCATACACTGCGACGAGAGAGTGCCCCCTACTCTCCACAACTAGAGCATCTGTGTGCAGCAAGGAAGACCCAGCGCAGCCAAAAGTAAATAAAATTGAAAAATACATGTATATAGGAGGTAGCTCATGGTGATAGAATGAATGAGGGAGGTGAAAGAGAAGGAAAAATGAAGAGAGATGCTCAGATAGCTGGCTGGTTAGCGTTTACTTACACCACGAAACAGGAACCCCTGGAGAAATAGTAAATGAAAGCCAGGGCGAGAGAAGACAGTCCAGAGAACCAGGAGGCATGGCAGTGAGGGTGGCGATCAGAATGGGGTCTGTTTGCTGAGTCTGAAGCGTCTGTCTAAGCTCTAAGACGAACTGTGCGGAAGGCAGTTGTGTGAGTCTGCCGCACAAGAGAAAGGCAAAAGCACCTTTAAAAGAAGGCAGGAAGAATCTTTGTCCTGAGAAGCAGGAGACAAAATAAGAGTGGAGCCTTTGGAGCCAAAGAAAAGACATCTTCAGGAAGGAAGGTCAGTGAGCACTGTCAAAGGCCGTGGGGAGCTCAAGGCAGCAGGGGCTGAGATGTTCCCGCTTGGCCACTTGTACTGCAAGAATGAAGACGACTCTCGGCAATCATACTGCCAACTTTCATCATGGCATCTTTGTCTCTGCAAAAGGAACAGTTTAACAGGGTGATGAAGACACTTAAGCGCTTATCCAGCTGTAGAAACAAGAAGATGTAGCATGATTCCTAAAACCCCATTTGTGCTATTTCAGTGCACAGCACAGTGATTATTGTCAACAATAATGCATTTTATACTTCAAAGCTGCTAAGAGACTAGATCTTAAATGTTCTTACCACAAAAAATAAATATTGATTACGGAACATGATAGAGGCGTCACCTTAAGCTACTGTGGTAATCGTATATCAATATGTGAATGTGTCAAACCAATGTGTTGTATACCTTAAACTTGTACAATGTTATATGGCTGTTATATCTCAATAAAGAATCAATTTTAAAAATATAAATTGTCATTGAAATGTACATTTTAGACTGGCGAATTCTATGTCATGTTAATTATGTCTCACTAAAACTATTATGAAATGTCATTTAAAAAATTTTAATGCAATAAAAGTCCTCTATTCATAGGAAGAAAGGAAGGGAGAGAGGGAGGGAGGGAGAGAGAAAGGGAAGGAGGGAGAGACAAAGGAAAAAAGAAAGAAGAGGAAGAAGTTTCCATTGGATTTAACAATAAGCCACATACAGAGCCATTTCCATACAATGGTTGAGGCAAAAGTCAGATTGCAGAAGAAGTTAAAAATAAGAAATCAAAAGCCACTAAAGTACAGATTGTGTTCAAATTTCACAAAATTTTCTGCTAGTGTCCATTATTTGTTTATCATGCCTTATTCCACACTCCACATTGTATTTAATTCTATTAAGCAGCTTCAGTTTCATGCAACATATTCTGGTAAATTCTCTCTTCATTTTTATCCTATTACAAATATTTTCTAATTTCCCTTGTTATGACTTATTAGATACATCCATCGTTTAAAAGTGGACGTTTAATTTTCAAATACATAGGATTTTGTTTAAAGTGTCTTTAATATTAACTTCTTATTTTGATGCAAATTGCTCAAATGCTTTCTTCTCTGCAATCACTCTCTGTGTGTTTTTTTTTTTTTTTTTTAGTCTCTTTATTGAGGCTTTCCATGTCTAAGTCAAAGATCTTGGTAAATGTCACATTGCAATTGAAAATAAGTGGGTCATTTTCAAATATCTTCTGATACTGATTTCTAACATAATTTCACAGTGTTAAGAGAAGACACTCTGTATGTTTTCAATACTTTTAGACCATGAAATTTTTGCTCTTTGTTTTATGTCCCTGGATATGCTCCATTGTCTCCTAGTTTACAGGCTATGGGAGTTTGAATAAAATTTGTATCCTACTGTTGTGTGAAAATTGTATAAATCTTAATTATGTTGAATTGGTTCACAGTATTTTCATATCTGGGGCTTCCCCGGTGGCTCAGCAGTAAAGAATCCACCTGCAATGCAAGAGACTCAGGTTTGATCCCTGGTTTGGGAAGATTCCCTGGAGAAGGGCATGGTTACCCACTCCAGTATTCCTGCCTGGAGAATCCCATGGACAGAGGAGCCTGGCAGGCTACAGTCCATGGGGTCACAAAGAGTCAGACACGACTGAAGCGACTGAGTGGGCATGCAGGCTTTTTATGTCTGCTATATCATCCTTCTTCTCTGTATATATGCGCTACTAATTTTTGAGAGTTTGACATTGAAACTCCAGCTACAAATCTTAATTTATCTACTTAAAATATAATTTTAATATACAGTGGAACTATATGCAACCTCGTTCTGTATTTTCCAATTCTCCTATAAAAGTGTTACATAATTTCATAATTTAAAAAAATAAAAGTAAAACAGCAAAGGTTGACTATTTTTAGCTTTAATTTATGCTTTTCTCCCAGAAAAGTAAACCACAGATTTCCTTTATAACAAGATATAACCCAGCTCAGTAATTTTCAGACTTTTCAACAAAATGTCCTTACTGTAAAGAGGGTGTGAATGTCTGCACGTTCAGGGGTATAGGATCGAAAAGTACAAAATTTTTATATAGAAATCAGTCTAAATTAGTGTTTATTCTAATATGAAAATTATAGTTTTATTCCCCAAAGAGATTTTTTTTGAAGAAAACTTAAATTCCTGGGAAAATGTAAGATGTTTATACTGTGGCTTCAGGGACTTCTGGAAGGTACATGTAAAACCAAGTTTGAGAAGTACGTGTAAGACAATTCACAGTTCTTTCAGTTAGTTCCCACAAGTTGTGTCACAGTTGAATGATACAAAGAATGGAAAACAACGAAAAGAGGCAGTGTTAACCCAGATCACAGACACTGACTGAGACTAGAAACCAGGTTCCAGTCCTGACTCAACATGAACTGGAAGTAGCTGTTTGGGCAAGTCACTTGAAACCTATGAGCCTCAGTTTCCACTTCTGTGAAGTTCAGTTCAGTTCAGTTCAGTTGCTTAGTCAGGCCTCCCTGTCCATCACCAACTCCCGGAGCTTACTCAAACTCATGTCCATTGAGTCAGTGATGCCATCCAACCATCTCATCCTCTGTCGTCCCCTTCTCCTCCCGCCTTCAATCTTTCCCAGCATCAGGGTCTTTTCCAATGAGCCAGTTCTTCACATGAGATGGCCAAAGTGTTGGAGCTTCAGCTTCAGCATCAGTCCTTCCAATGAATATTCAGGACTGATCTCCTTTAGGATGGACTGGTTGGATCTCCCTGCTGTCCAAGGGACTCTCAAGAGTCTTCTTCAACACCACAGTTCAAAAGCATCAATTCTTCCGTGTTCAGCTTTCTTTATACTCCAACTCTCACATCCATACATAACCACTGGAAAAACCACAGCCTTGACTAGACGGATCTTTGTTGGCAAAGTAATGTCTCTGCTTTTTAATATACTATCTAGGTTGGTCATAACTTTCCTTCCAAAGAGTAAGTGTCTTTCAATTTCATGGCTGCAAGCACCATCTGCAGCGATTTTGGAGGCCCCAAAAATAAAGTCTGACACTGTTTCCCCATCTATTTGCCATGAAGTGATGGGACCAGATGCCATGATCTTCGTTTTCTGAATGTTGAGCTTTAAGCTAACTTTAACTCTCCTCTTTCACTTTCATCAAGAAGCTCTTTAGTGCTTCTTCGCTTTCTGCCATAAGGGTGGTGTTATCTGCTTATCTGAGATTATTGATATTTTTCCCGGAAATCTTGATTCCAGCTTGTGCTTCCTCCAGCCCAGCATTTCTTATGATGTACTCTGCATATAAGTTAAATAAGCAGGGTGACAATATATAGCCTTGAAGTATTTCTTTCCCAATTTGGAACCAGTCTGTTTAATTCATATGCTTATTAATTTTCTTTCCAGTTCAAACTTTCTTCTCCATTTGCCAATGAGAATATTAATAGACAGGAAAGAAATAGAGAAAAATTAATAAGCTTTCAGTTGTTGCTAAATGCAACTAGTCTTCAAGATTTTGGAACTATGTTCAGAGAGTACCAACTTTCCTATTACAATGCAGCTCAAGTGTGCTTTATGCAGCTATAAGTTTACATGAAAATAAGCCACCATCTACATGTCATTGCCTGGAGTAAAATATGTATCAAAACAAAGAAGGTGGAATAGTCTGTATTAATATTTTGACATTTTTACATGTAGAACATTTTCAAATTCACAAAAACCAACACTCTTATTCAGTTAACAAATGTCTATAATACAGCACCATAACCAGAAAGCACAGAAAATGAATTTCTCGATCCTATGATGGTTCAGTTGCTCAGTCCTGTCTGACTCTCTACAATCCCCTCGACTGTAGCCTGTCAGACTCCTCTGTCCATGGAATTCTCCAGGCAAGAATAATGAAGTGGGTTACTGTTTCCTTCCCTAGGGGATCTTCCTGACCGAGGGATCAAACCAGAATCTCCTGTGTCTCCTGCATCGCAGGCAGATTCTTTATCCACTGAGCAATCGGGGAAGCCTCAATAATACAGTCTATCTTATGAGAAATGCAGAAATGAATGTGACATAATTACTAGACTCAAAGACCTCAGCATACTGAAGAAGAAAGAGAAGTACACAGTTCTAAAGAACAGAATAAACAGAAGAAGAAAACAAAGGTCATGATGGAGATACAAGCCATGTGCTGAAAGAGTGATTAGTTCTGACTGGGATCTTTTGATGGAGGAGTTTTTTTGTTTGTTTGTTTTGGCTTAGTCTAAGAGAATAGTTTTCTGCTGACAAAAAAAGGGGGGTAATGCTCACTTCTGACTGATGAAACAATTGGAGCAAAGAAAAAGAGAATGAAAATGCATTGTATTTACAAGAAGCTGTGAGTAAAGCAGTGAGGTTTAGGTAAAGAAAGATGAAAGGAAATTTCTAAAAGATAAGCTCTAAAAGTTGGGTTGAGGCCAGATCACAGAGGCCCTTAAATCTGAATTCAGTGGTGTCTGAAGTGCAGTGAAATTCCCCGAGAAAGTTAAAAATTATCTACAGGGGCATGAAGAAATAGAGTGTAAGTTCAATTTGTATTTTAATTCTCTCTGCCTTCAAATTCATATTTCTGTGTGTGTGTATATATACATACTTCCATGGTGGCTCGGTGGTATAGACTCCATCTGCCAATGCAGGAGACGTAGGTTCAATCCCTGAGTCGAGAAGATCTCCTGGAGAAGTAAATGGCAGCCCACTCCAGCATTCTTGCCTGGAGAATCCCATGAACAGAGGAGTCTGGTGGAAGACAGTCCATGGGGACACAAAAAAGTTGGACATGATTTGGCCACTAAACAACAATGAAATTAGTATACTTGGTGAATATATTTCCTAAATAAATGTACGTCTATGTACATTAGATGCATAGCCAAGTTTTTTATTGAAAAACGTACATAATTTTAAAATTTAAAAACACTACTGTGAAACTTAGCAGGAAACTAACTTTAGCTTTTTAACAGGGGGTACTAGGACTTCACCTGTGTTCAAGGAAGATAACCATAGTAGCATGATGAAGGATGCTTTCAGGGAGAGAGACCTGAGACAGCCCAGTCAGGAGTTAGGAGTTCGGGATTGAAATCCTGGCTTTGCCATTCAGCAACTGTCTAATCTTACTTAAGTAATTCTCCAGCTGCCAATGGGAACAATAATAACAGAATTTCTATGAGAATGAAGTGAGATAAATATGTGGAAATACTCAGTCCAATGATGAGTTACAGCAGATGTGTCAGGGGTGTTCAGTGAATTTGAGTTTGATACTCTAGCTCACATTAGAAAGTTGACGCAAATGGCCAGTTACAAGATGATGAAGGGCTAAGATTAGGGCACTGTTGGAAGGACTATAGAGTTGTAACCATAGTGTTAGTTTAAGGTGTAGCCATAGTGTTAGTTAATGAAGAATCCACGGGATGTGTTCACTGATCAGATGTGGAAATGGGGGAGAAAGAAAAGTTGATTTGGCTCTCAAGTTTCTTGTTTGGATGCATGGCAAAGATGGACTTTCTATTTATGATGGCAGAATACTGAAAAAGAAGGTGAAGGTACACGTTAATTTCAGTCAGTGGCACCAGCAGGACATGAAGCTTATCAGGTCTATTAATTTGGACTAAGAATTGAGAGGGGTTCTCTGGGCTGTGTCTAGAATGAAGCTTTTCTGTAGGTCACAAGGCAGTTAGCTGAACCTCCTGGCCCAGGAGCAAGTCATCCAGACCATTGTGGAATATATTATTTCCAAGAGGTTACTTTCTTCTTGTGTTCAACAGGATTGTGTGCAGGAAGTCTGATTAAATTCTAGGTAATGCCAATTCCACTTCTAATGTTTTGCAGACACAAACTTCTGCTCACAGACACCAGCAGAACAGAGAACATATGTGGAGTTTGTCTGGGGCATGATGGTGCTGAGTGACAGTATTTTACTGAGTCTTCAGTCAGGGTCTCAAGCTTTAATTTTCATAAAAATTACTCCTGCTGCTTATAACAAATGCAGGTCTCCTACATGTGAGATTCTGATTTGGTAGTAAATTATATTTTTAACAAGCACTCAGATTTTTTAATATAGGCTCCCCAGAAAGGAGGTAACTCAGGTATTTCTACCATGTACATGGACTTCTGTTTTAGTCATGACAGCAGCAATCAGCAGGTTAAAAGTTTCAGCAAGGAAATGCAGTTTCTATTGTCCATTTAGAAACCATAGTATAGAGAGTTATATACAAGCCACAAGAACTTTGCAAGAAATGCATCAGGAATCACTGCAAGTGATCTCATAGAATACCTCATCTTTGAGTACCTGTGACCATGTCTACAATGATTCACAGGGGAGGGGGAGAATTTTACTACCCCAGCTTCGAGGTGATAAAAAACTATTCTCTCGAAACTGTATCTATCCTTTGCCTGTTTTCGGGCATTCCAACTCTAGGAAAACCCTAAAATAAACATCTATTTACAGCCCAGTGAATCCTGGCTTTGTGTTTATTATAATGACATTGTTAAAGTCTTTGATCATTATGTCCTCTCTTAAAGGACCCAATGGACAATTTCTTTCTAGTCTTAGTATTACGGATTAGAAATGCTTTTTCTAGGTGTGACAAATGTCTTAATCTTATATAAAACCCAAATTATCCAGAAAACCAGATTCCCTTTTGCAAACTGTCTGCTATACATTTTAGAGTCAAATTCAGTTCAGTTCATTTATGTCTGATTCTTTGCAACCTCATGGACTGCAGGACCACAGGCATCCCTGTCCATCACCAAATCCCAATGCTTGCTCAAACTCATGTCCATCCAGTCGATGATGTCATCAACCATCTCATCCTCGGCCATCCCCTTCTCCTCCTGCCTTCAATCTTTCCCAGAATCAGGGTATTTTCTAGTGAGTCAGTTCTTCGCATCAGATGGCCAAAGTATTGGAGCTTCAGCTTCAACATCAGTCCTTCCATTGAATATTCAGGACTGATTTCCTTTAGGATTGACTGATTTGATCTCCTTGCAGTCCCAGGGACTCAAGAGTGTTCTCCAACACCATGGTTCAAAAGCATTAATTCTTTGGCACTCAGCCTTCTTTCCAGTGCAACTCTCACATCCATATATGACTACTGGAAAAACCATAGCCTTGACAATAGGGACTGTTGTCAGGAAAGTAATGTCTCTGTTTTCAAATATGCTGGCTGGGTTGGTCATAGCTTTTCTTCCATGTACCAAACATTTCTTAATTTCATGGCTGCAGTCACCATCTGCAGTGATTTTGAAGCCCAAGAAAATAAAGTCTGTCACTGTTTCCACTGTTTCCCCATCTACTTGCCATAAAGTGAAGGGACCAGATGCCATAATCTTAGTTTTCTGAATGTTGATTTTTCAGCCAACTTTTTCACTCTCCTCTTTCACTTTCATCAAGAGGTTGTTTGTTTCCTCTTCACTTTCTGCCATAAGGGTGATGTCATCTGCATATCTAAGGTTATTGATAGTTCTCTTGGTAAAATTTATTCCAGCTTGTGCTTCATCCAGTCTGGCATTTCTCATGATGTACTCTGCATAGAAGTTAAATAGACAGGGTAACAATATACAAGCTTGACGTACTCCTTTCCCAATTTGGAACCAGTCTGTTGTTCCATATCCGGTTCTAACTATTGCTTCTTGACGTGCATACAGATTTCTCAAGAGGAAGGTAAAGTGGTCTGGTATTCCCATCTCTTTAAGAACTTTCCACAGTTTTCTTTGATACCCACAGTCAAAGGATTTGCCATAATCAATGAAGGAGAAGTATGTTTTTCTGGAACTCTCTTACTTTATCGATGATCCAACAGATGTTGGCAATTTGATCTCTGGTTCCTCTGTCTTTTCTAAAAGCAGCTTGAACATCTGGAAATTCTCCATTCATGCGCTGTTGAAGCCTAGCTTGGAGAACTTGAGCATTACTTTGCTAGCATGAACCGTGAACTTCCAGATGTTCAAGCTGGATTTAGAAAAGGCAGAGGAACCAGAGATCAAATTGCAAACATCCCTTGGATCATCAAAAAAGCAAGAGAGTTACCGAAAAACATCTACTTCTGTTTTATTGACTGTGCCAAAGGCTTTTACTGTGTGGATCACAACAACCTGTGGAAAATACTTCAAGAGATGGGAATACCAGACCAACTGACCTGCCTCCTGGGAAATCTGTATGTAAGTCAAGAAGCAACAGTTAGGACTGGACATGGGACAAGAGACTGGTTCCAAATAGGGAAAGGAGTACATCAAGGCTGTATATTGTCACCTTACTTATTTAACTTCTATGCAGAGTACACCATGAGAAACGCTGGCCTGGATGAAGTACAAGCTGGAATCAAGAGTTCCAGGAGAACTATCAATAATCTCAGATAAGCAAATGATACCACTCTTATGGCAGAAAGTTAAGAAGCACTAAAGAGCTTCTTGATGAAAGTGAAAGAGGAG
Organism: Capra hircus; assembly: GCF_001704415.2. NCBI lineage: Eukaryota > Metazoa > Chordata > Mammalia > Artiodactyla > Bovidae > Capra > Capra hircus. Next base: position 9,959,699 of record NC_030817.1, read on the forward strand.
AATGAAAAAGTTGGCTTAAAACTCAACATTCAGAAAACTAAGATCATCGCATCTGGTCTCATCACTTCATGGCAAGTAGATGGGGAAACAGTGGAAACAGTGACAGACTTTATTTTGGGGGGTTGCAAAATCACTGCAGATGATGATTGCAGCCATGAAATTAAATGACACTTACTCCTTGGAAGAAACGCTATAACAAACCCAGCCAGCATATTTGAAAACAGAGACATTACTTTGCCAACAACAGTCCGTATAGTCAAAGCTATGGTTTTTCCAATAGTCATGTATGGATGTGAGAGTTGGACTATAAAGAAAGCTGAGAGTAGAAGAACTGATGCTTTTGAACTGTGGTGTTGGAGAAGACTCTTGCGAGTCCCTTGAACTGCAAGGAGATCCAACCAGTCCATCCTAAAGGAGATCAGTCCTGAATATTCATTGGAAAGACTGATGCTAAAGCTGAAACTCCAATACTTTAGCCACCTGATGTGAAGAACGGACTCACTGGAAAAGACCCTGATGCTGGGAAAGATTGAATGCAGGAGGAGAAGGGGATGACAGAGGATGAGATGGTTGGATGGCACCACCAACTCAATGGACATGAGTTTGTGTAAACTCCAGGAGCTGGCGATGGACAGGGAAGCCTGGCATGTTGCAGTCCATGGGGTCGCAAAGAGTTGGACATGACTGAGTGACTGAACTGAACTGAATGTGCCAGGTGTGAGATGAGTGCACTTGTGCAGCATTTTTATATTCTTTGGCATTGTCTTTCTTTGGGTTTGGAATGAAACTGACCTTTTACAGTTCTGTGACCACTGCTGAGTTTCCCATATTTGGTGGCACATTGAGTGCAGCACTTTCACAGCATCATCTTTTAGGATTTGAAATAACTCAGCTAGAATTCCATCACCTCCCCTAGCTTTGTTTGTAGTGATGCTTCCTAAGGCCCACTTGACTTCACACTCCAGGATATCTGACTCTAGGTGAGTGATCAAACTATTGTGGTTACGTGGGTCATTTAGACTTCCTTTTTTGTATAGTTCTGTGTTATCTTGCCACCTCTTCTTAGTCTCTTCTGCTTCTGTTAGGTCCAAACCATTTCTTTCCTTTGTTGTGCTCGTGTTTGCATGAAATGTTCCCATGGTACCTCTAATTTTCTTAAAGTGATCCCTAGTCTTTCCCATTGTATTGTTTTCCTCTATTTCTTTGCACTGATCACTGAGGAAGGCTTTCTTATCTCTCCTTGCTATTCTTGGAACTCTGTATTCAGATGGCTATCTTTCCTTTTCTCCTTTGCCTTTCATTTCTCTCCTTTACTCAGCTATTTGTAAGGCCTCCTCAGGCCATTTTGCTTTTGGCATTTCATTTTTGGGGGATGGTCCTGATCACTCCCTCCTATACAATGTCATGAACCTCTGTCCATAGTTCTTCAGGCACTCTGTCTATCAGATCTAGTCCCTTAAATCTATTTCTCACTTCCACTGTATAATCATTCGGGATTTGACTTAGGTCATACCTGAATGGTCTAGTGGTTTTCACTACTTTCTTCAATTTCAATCTGAATTTGGCAATAAGGAGTTCATGATGTGAGCCCCAGTGAGCTCCCAGTCTTTTCTTTGTTAACTGTAGAGAACTTCTCCATCTTCAACTGCAAAAATATAATCAGTCTGATTTGGTATTGTGCCGGGGTCCAGCCCTGGTGGATCCAGGGTAATTTGAAGCAGGGATGGAGTCGGTGAGGAGAGATTTATTTATTTAGAGGTATAAAGAGAGATTAGGAAAGAATAGTGTAGTAGGGAAATTAGTGGAGAAAAGAGGCTGAATAACTTGGTTTACACAAGAGACCAATAAAGCTCCGAGACAAGGGGCTTGCACCATCTACATAGGCCACCGGCACCCATTTGAATAGTGGAGGGTAACCCGCCTTGGGCTCCCTCTCACGTGGGTCTTAGAAGCCAGGGCAAATAAGTAGACATGGAGAGCCTCTGTGCTCCAGATGGAAATTCAGCCTGAAAGGGGTGAAAAGAACGACAAGGAGGAGTCAAGCATTGGTGCCAGACCCACAACTTGATTTTCAAAAGCAGCTTATATACCCCAAGTTGTACACAAGGAAATAATGGAATATGCAGAATTATGCAGGGGCAGCAGTCCTGACCCTTATTGAGACCAGGCTTTCTTTTTGCATACCTTCCCATATACAAAAGGTCTTAAGTGGTTTTACATCATCTTCTGGCCAGGGGGCCTGTTAACATTTTCATGGCTCTTTTCCTAGATAAATGTCTATCAACCAGAAAACTCATTTTCGCTTGAAGTATTTTTTCTTTAATCTGCATCACCCTCAAAGTACTAAATAAAGTTACATTCCTGTAGAACAAAGGTGCAGTGGGTTATAACAAAGAAAGTACTTAACTCAAAGATCTAATGTTGCTAATACCAGGGCTGCTGCTGCTGCTGCTAAGTCACTTCAGTCATGTCCGACTCTGTGTGACCCCATAGACAGCAGCCCACCAGGCTCCACCGTCCCTGGGATTCTCCTGTTTTTTCTACATGCCAACTATATCAACAAATAAAAGATATGAAAACTTGGCAGCAAGTATTGGCTCAACAATGAAACCCTTAATCAGTCCTATTCTAATGATTTTGACTCCTTGGAAGCCCCTACATTCCTAGGATGTTTTAAGCTTCCTGTGCCTCTCGCGGTCGGGGAGGCTGCAAACAGTTACATGCTCAGCTCTAAGAGTCCGGACAAACCTATCAGGCAGGCTAGAAAGCCATCAGAGGGGTTTTGGGATTGAAACACTCTTATTATGCCCAGAAGACTTATTATCTAAAGCTCTAAATTAACTTTTTCCAGAAAAAGGTGGGGGGGGGGAGACAGCCCCCCTGTAATGTCAGAAGAGTAGGTGGAAAGCATAACACGGTAAAGCAGGCAGACTCTGATTTTGGGGGTAGATGCTTGAGAAAATCCAGGGGGATTCCTGAGGCCTGATCCCGCCTTTGCGTTTTGTCAGGCCCCTTTCCTCATGACCTTTGCCATGGGCAGGATTCCCCATGCTGGCTCCCGGCAGTATTGACCATCTGGTGATCTCCATGTGTAGAATCATCTCCTGTATTGTTGGAAGAGGGTGTTTGCTATGACCAGTGCATTCTCTTGGCAAAACTCTGTTAGCCTTTGCCCTGCTTCATTTTGTATTCCAAGGTCAAACTTGCCTGTTACTCCAGGTATTTCTTGATTTCTTACTTTTGCATTCCAGGCCCCTATGATGAAAACGACATCTTTTTGTGTGTGTGTGTGTGTTAGTTCTAGGTCTTGTAGGTCTTCTTAGAACCTTTCAACTTCAGGTTTTTAAGCATTCATGGTTGGGGCATAGACTTGGATTACTGTGACATTGAATGGCTTGCCTTGGAAATGGACAGAGATCATTCTGTTTTTTTGAGATTGTACCCAAGCACTGCATTTTGGACTCTTTTACTGACTATGAAGGCTACTCTGTTTCTTCTAAGGGATTCTTGTCTTAGACGAGTCAAATTATCTGAGATCAAAATGAAAGTTTTTATGGTATGAATATGCTTTCTATAACATGATGAGGTATAAATTTAAAAACATTTGCATACTACCCTTAGAATTTGGAGAGGGTAGGATGATTTGGGAGAATGGGAATTCTAACATGTATACTGTCATGTAAGAATTGAATCGCCAGTCCATGTCTGACGTAGGGTGCAGCTTGCTTGGGGCAGGTGCATGGGGATGACCCAGAGAGATGTTGTGGGGAGGGAGGTGGGAGGGGGGTTCATGTTTGGGAACGCATGTAAGAATTAAAGATTTTAAAATTTAAAAAAAAAATAAAATAAAATAAAATTAAAAAAAAAGAAAAAAAAAAAAAAAGAATTTCCAGACTATGATCACATACATCTTATATCTTTGACAGAGTTATTCTCATTATTTTAAAAGACAGAAAGAAGGAAACTCAGAGAAACTAAAGGATTTGCCTGATATCACACAACTAGTAATTGGAAAGCTAAAATTTTCCCACATGAATTCTGACCCCAAATCCAGCTCTCTTTCCAGTGCCTCTACAACAACAACAGCAAAATCACTTTATTATGCTCTTTAACCTGTTTTGTTGTTGTTCAGTTGCTAAGCCATGTCTGAACCTTTAGGACACAATGGACTGTAGCACGCCAGGCTCATCGTCCTTCACTTATCTCCCGAATTTTGCTCAGATTCATGTCCATTTCATACAATCTATGAAGGCATATATATGTATATATATATAGACATGTATAAAATTCTATTTAATTTTTGTACCAATACTGAGAAAGAATTGCTGTTATTTACCCAAGAGTTCCACAGATCTAAGACTCTCAGGGGTTTCTAGACTTGGCCAACATCAATCAGCACCAACTGGACTCAAACCCGAAATTCCTAAAACCCAATTCTGAGCTTTCCCCTAAGCTATTCCTAGTGTGCAATCTATTACACTCAAAGGTAAACTGCTAGTCCCTCTGTCTGACCACTATCACTGCCAGGGTGACACTAAGAACTGAAATGCCAAACTCTCCTATCTCAATAATTTTATATTTATTATAATGAAAAAAGTCACAAGATTTGAAGCCATATCCATCCCTTACAACACAGTGGGGTAGAACTTGCTTTGAGCAGAGTTTAGGAAAAAGTGGATAAAGCAGAGATCCCAAGAACAGTAGGAACAGAAGCCTCACATCAGTGAGAAAAGAGCTGGCAGGTAGCAGCTTTGATAACGAGCCTTGCCCCCTCAGTTTTGCCCAGGGAGGGACTCAGAAAGGAAGAAGATATCTCACTGTGCCTGTTCCTCTGCTTCTTTTCTGTAAAATGAGAAAATGAAAAATACGTGTCTCCAATGTGTTAATCTGTCAAGAGCCGAAACTCCTTTCTAATGTGTTACTTTTCTTAAAATAATTATCTGGGGTGGGAGAAGAGTCACTGGAAATTTTTTCAGCATTTTAACAGCATGCCCCCAAAACATATGCTTTGTGCAGGCCTTCATTCCATCCACCCTAGCTTATCAGAGCTGCAAGTCATGTTTCCAAGCAGATTGTCCTGATGGGTCATCATAGATGGTGCTGGGGTATGAATGTGGATTAAGTGGAAATGCAAGGCGTATCTGTCAGCCCCAACAAAGACAAATATCCCAGCAATGCTGCCATATTTCACAGTGCATAGTGTTGACTATAGATCTGCTGACATGATAAATATTATGGCCAAACATGGTGGCATTTTGCAACCTCGGGTCTCCTAAGGATGCTTGGTCCTTCTCTCATAAGCTCAGTTGTGATAAATGGCCCCTGTTGTACTCCTTGTGAAATATGACATTTCAGGTTAGCCAAATTCTCTTTGATGTGCATGTCCCAGTTAGCCTCAAGACATTTACCAGAGGAGATTTTTCTAGCTGGAAGGATGAAATGGTACCAGATATGCCCTTCCTATCTTTCTTACTATTTTGTCAGCAATGAAAGGGATGGTTGTAGAATCTCTTTCCTGAGAACATTGTGGACAGATTGCCTTCTGGAGTGTCTGGTTGAGGATGCTTCCTGGGAGAAAAGAGAAATATGACCACCTCTTCAGTCCTCTGAATCTCTCATTAACTTCCCTGGCATGGAGCAACCACTCATTTTTTCTTTGGGGTTGTCTTTTCTCATACATAGAAACCTGAGCAGCCAGTGAACGGACACTGTGTATTCCTCAAGGAAAACTGTCACCTATCCAGAGCAAGCAAGAATGATATCTTCATTTATAGAATAACTTAATTGACTTGCATAAAGAAAGAAACCTTGAAAACTTTGTGGGCTACTCCATTTTCCCAGCTTTTCAAGACCAGTTTGTGAATGGCAGCAATAATAAAAGTATATGGTACCTGCAGGCTAATGTCGTCATAACTGTCCCCAATTAATTCAGCCTTGCACACAAGAGCACAAACTGTCACAGTTCAGATTCTGTCACAAAATAATTGTGACCCCGGGCAAACCACTGAAATCCTCAGGACCTTGGGTTTCTCATCAGAAAAGTGAGGCTTATTATACTATATGATCCCTAAATGTCCTTCCACGACAAAGCTTCTAAAGTAAGATAACAAAGTACTAAGTAGATAGACTCTGGAACCAGACTGTCTTGAGTTCAGAACCTGGTTCCTCCTTGAAACAGCTGAGTGATCTTGAGCAATGCATTTAAACTCTCTCAGCTTCATTTTTCTCAACTGTAAAATGGGGGTGATATTATTACCTACTTCATAGAGCTGTGATGAGGATGAAATCATTGAACACATGTAAAGTGCTTCTAATCATGGATGGAAGATAAGTTTTTAACTCAAGTTAGCTATTATTATACTAAGATACCATTTTGCTGACACACAAAAACTCGGGCACTAGTCCAGTACATTTTTCAGTGACTTTTTTTCTCATTTTTACTATGTAAGATAATTGACATTTTTTACTACCTTGCTTCTCCTATAACTGAATTCCTACATGTGAGCAACTTACTTCCCATAAGCAACAGGGACAGACTGTACAGTAGTAGTCACTCTGTTTCTATTTCTGTTATCAGTTTATCTCACTGCCACAGTGACAACATCTTACTCTCCTCTCTCCCATTCATAAGCCCCACCACCATCTCCCTCCCCAGTGAACACACACACACACACACTCAAATCTTAATCACTACATTCATCTATTTATTTCTACACAATATCCTTTCTTTGAAGTGAAGTGAAACATTAGTCTCTCAGTCATGTCCAACACTTTGCAACCCCATGGACTATAGCCCACCAGGCTCCTCTGTCAATGAAATTCTCCAGGCAAGAATACAAGAGTGGGTTGCCATTTCCTTCTCTAGGGTATCTTCACAACCCAGGAATTGAACCTGGGTCTCTGGCATTGCAAGCAGATTTTTTTTCTATCTGAACTACCAGGGACTTTTCCATTCCTATTACAACTGTATATGGAATGCATTCAATAAAGTTTCATTGATAATGATAATGATGATGTGACTAAATATGAAAATAAGGGTCTTAGATTAATGAATTATGTTTACTTTTTCCAAAGTATATATGTGTGTCATACTTGCTTTAATCATTCACACAGCAAATATTTTTGAGAGCCTGTGGAAAGAAACTAAACAGCCTCTTGATGAAGGTGAAAGAGGAGAGTGAAGAAGCTGGCTTAAAACTCAACATTCAAAAAATAAAGATCACGGCATCCAGTCACATCACTTTATGGCAAATAGATGGGAAACAAAGGAAACAGTGACAGACTATATTTTCGTGGGCTTCAAAATCACTGTGGATGATGACTGCAGCCATGTAATGAAAAGACGTTTGTTCCTTGGAAGAAAAGCTATGACAAAAATAGTCAGCATATAAAAAATCAGAGACATTAATTTGTGGACATAGATCCCTATAGTCAGAGCTATGATTTTTCCAGTAGTCTGTATGGATGTGAGAATGGAACCATAAAGAAGGCTGAGCACCAAAGAATTGATGCTTTTGAACTGTGGTGTTGGAAAAGACTCTTGAGAGTCCCTTAGACAGCAAGGAGATCCAACCAGTCAAACCTAAAGGAGATCAGTCCTGAATATTCATTGGAAGGACTAATGCTGAAGCTGAAGCTCCAACACTTTGGCCACCTGATGCAAAGAACTGACTCATTAGAAACCACATGGTGCTGGGAAAGACTGAAGACAGGAGAAGGGGACAACAGAGGATGAGCTGGTTGGATGGCATCACCGACTCAATGGACGTGAGTCTGAGCAAGCTCCGGGAGATGGTGAAGGACAGGAAGCCTGGTGTGCTGCAGTTCATGGGGTCACAAAGAGTTGGAGACGACTGAGCAACTGAATGACAAAACCATATATCTGGTACAGCAAAGTCTCTGTTGGGCCTAAAACAATGATGTAACATATCAAATCTTATCAAAATTTAAATTCAGACAAATTTACAAGTAGTATCCTGTGATGTCATAGAATGTTCATTTTATAAGCAATTACTTATAGAAAATAATTCATTGAGTTACTATGTTCCCTTTTGAGAATTTTGCCTTAGCCTATAGATACATTTTTCTAGCTGTGCCTGCATCTGAATACTAAGGAGTTCGACTAGATGGCTTCAAAGGTCAGTTTCTGCTCTTAATATTCTATATAACAAAGGCAAAAACATCTCCCTGTTACTAGGGCTCAAGAAAGAACAGCCTGGAAATTTAATGCATTCTAAAATATTGACTAGAAGGATATGTACAAAATTAATTATTTCTGGGAGTCAGCTTGAGAATGAATTGTATTATTACATTAAAGTGGTGTTCGCTGTCTCTCCTCTTTCTTTCTCTTCACTATTATTATATAGGCTGCCAAAATGAGTAAAATATGATCAGCTTTCCTGGAACACTACATCTGAACAAGTTCTGAGGGGATACTCCTGGCTCCTAATTGATGGATCAGTTGAGCAACAAATAAAATATATGGAAAACCATTAACTTCAGTGTCCAAAGACTCTATTTTAAATTCTATTTTTTTTCCTTTGAGTTTATTTCCAGCCATGGACAATTCACATATCCTCTCTAAGGTTCAGGTTCACCATCTCTTAATATAAAATGCAGGCCTTCACAATTGGCAGGAACAGCCCTAGTTTGGCTGTCTATATCCATTCATTCAAGATAGATACTGTTATGCCTTATTTTCCAGGAGAGAAATCAGGGGCTCAATGAGGTTGAAAAAGATCATATAGGGGAAAGTATGTTATAAATACCAAAATTCTATATGCATTTTGTTGTAGTTGTTACTACTGTTAGATCACCCCATTCAAATATTAGGCTGTTATATTTGGTCGACTGGCAGAATTTAGACAAATAACTTTAATAATGAGTAAATGGTTTTGCTCTTCTTGATTGGCAATGGAGGGCAAAAAAGTCAAGGGAAGAGATTGTTCTTTCCACTAAACTAAGCAGTACGAGGTGGAGAAGGCAATGGCACCCCACTCCAGTACTCTTGCCTGGAAAATCCCATGGGCGGAGGAGCCTGGTGGGCTGCAGTCCATGGGGTCGCTAAGATTCAGACACGACTGAGCGACTTCACTTTTATGCACTGGAGAAGGAAATGGCAACCCACTCCAGTGTTCTTGCCTGGAAAATCCCAGGGATGGGGGAGCCTGGTGGGCTGCCATCTATGGGGTCACACAGAGTCGGACACAACTGAAGCGACTTAGCAGCAGCAGCAGCAGCAAGCAGTACGAGGAATCGTTAATGTCTATCTAATTCACCAGGGAGTATTTCTAGTAGGTAGGACAGTGGCTGGCATATAGCAGGAATTAAGTACTATAAAATCTTTCTAAAGAGGGGTATGAGTCCAGCTATTCACTTAGAAAAAAAATGGCTGATCACATTATTGTAAGATTAACAAAAAGTCCATACAGTTTGCCAAGCCAGAGCTGTGGGGTGTGTAACCCAAATCCAGGTAGTCCCTTGACTGTGGCTCGGATCCACCTCAGAGTTATCTGCTCTGCCTTAAGTATTGACTGGCTCCTCTGGCTGGCTGAGCTTCCGAGGATAGCAGTAATTGTAGGCATACCCTTCCGCCTCTTTGGCCCCAATCCAGGTAGTAATGGGAGAACATTGGAAACATGAGGACTCAGGCTCCACACTTTCCCAAAAAATTGCCCCTCCTCTTTCTTCACCTGAATTCACCTTCTTCCTACCATAGTTCCCTCTCCTCATCCCCCTTAGATAATGCAAACTTTAATCAGGGTCTGGGCAAAGAACAAACATAAATTACCAGTCACTAATCACAGTGTTTTACTATTTTACTTTTGGTAAATTGAATGAATATATAGTCAAAAGGATGACTTAGAAAATGCAGGAATAGTTATAGTGTATTTAATGGAATAAATGGAGCTAGTATGTATGGGGCAAAGGATTTTCCTTACAAGATGTGATTTTTTTTCAAAGTGAGAGAGGTAAGAAAGAGGTCAAAGGAGAGTTTTAAGGAAAAAAGAGAAACAGAAAGACATTCATACTGTGACTGACACAGCTGTGTTGTTAAAGGTAGACCGTATTTTGAGAAGTAAACAGATTCACAGACCAAAACAAATGAAAAAACAAAAACAAAAAAGCAAAACCCAAAGAGCAATTTTTAAGTCTTCAACTTCCACTAGGAAGTAAATTACTCTTCCATGAATAGTAACCCTTCACACTACTTTTATGACATGCCTAAGATGGAATATTTTCAGGTCCATTAATTGAATCAACCTGCTCTTCCTAATAAGCGTGAGATTTACACAGTGTTTCATATTCCAAATTTGAAAAACCCTTCCCAAACCTGCCCCATCAAATTTCAGTTGGTTACCATCTTCTGAAATTTATGAGCTGTGAGCTTCCATGACCACTAGCAGCTGTCTTAACTCTCCTTGGGTCCACAGCAATGGTGGCTGGGAAGAAATTCATAAGTGTTGGTTCTGAAAAACTATAGCGGCCTCATGAGACTAGAGCAAGAAAAGAGAAAAGGTTTCTGTTTCCTTCAGACTTAATTTTAACAAGATTCCAGACTGACAGAATTTTCCAATCAAATGGGACCACTTTAAATATCAGGACATGGTGATTTTTTCCTTATTATTTGATTTTAATATTTAATTTTTTTATCCAGAAATCATAAGGTATCATTCAATAAATAGTTAATAGAATGCTATAATAGAGAAGGTCCTGTGCAAATCCTGCTAAAGACATAGTGGAAAAAAATACAGCTTGCTTAACTGGATTGGAAGCAAGCTGTATTTTTTTCCACTATGTCTATACACACACACACACACACACACACACACACACACACACAGTAACACATAAACTCAATAGGGTAATGGCAATATGTAAAAAGAAAGGCCATTAAAAAAGAGTGGAGATACCCGAGAAGAATTGAAAGACATGAGCTATGAGTTATGTCCCTGCCCCACAAAAATGAAGATTTCAACTGATGGAGAGAAGACTGTTGGCAGATATGAGATAAACATATCTACCTGGGAAAATATTAAGAGATTATGTTTCAATGGTACTTAAGTGCCAAATTTTAAAAGTCCTTAGAAATCAGGTTCAAGAATTTTGCCTTCATGCTATAGGTAAGGAAAAGCCATTTGAGGATTCTGAACAACGAAGTAACATCACGGAAGTGATACTCAGAAGTGTCCAGGTAGCAACAACAGTTCAAAAGATTAGTTCCAAAGAGAGTAGCTTGTAGGCAGGGAGACTGATGGAATGAAACCTCATGGGAAGGCACAGTGAGTGAGAACACCTTATGATATGCAGCCGATCTGGGTTCAAGTCCCATTCACTAGCTATATGGCCTCGAGTAGTTTATTTAGCATCTCTTTGGCTTTATAGTGCTCCCATCTGTAAAACAGGAGTCAGAAAAAAAGAAAACTTTGCAACATTATTTGACCAAGATTAAATCAGAGTGTATCATGTAAACTGCCTTGCGAGGAATTCTCTTAGTCTTTGTTTATTGCAGAATGTTTTCATCCTTCGCTATTGAAGGATAATTTTTCTGATTATACAAGTCATGATTGACAGTTTTGTTTTTCCCTGCTTTGACACATTGAACATGTTATTCTACTGCTTCCTGGCTCCACTGATGAGCTATAACCCATTTCTCATGTTCTCAATCCCTTGTACCTGTTGAGTCATTTTTCTCTGGCTGCCTTCAAAGCTTTCTTCTTGTCTTTAGCTTTTCAACAGTTTGACTGTAATGCATCTAGGTGCAGATATTTTTTGCTTATCCTTCTTGCATGGCTTTGAGCTCCTCATTCTGCTGTTTTGGAAATGGTTGGGCCTCTATCTCTTAAGTTATGTTTAAGTCGATTCAAATCTATAAAATTTCTTTAATTTTTAATTATAGCTTATTTAGCTTAGAACTATTTCCTCACTTTGGTTGTTATATTTTTCTTTGATATTTTGCCTCTCTAGCCACCTTACAAGTTACCTCATGACTACCATACCACTTCCTCTCAAAACTCAGACATAATGAATATGGTGCTAAAATTAATGGTGAAAGAAATAATGTGTAAATTACTTGATTGCCTTTAATAAGAGTTAGTATTTATTGATTATTCTCTACTAATCTCTAATCACCTTGCTAAGTACTTTGCAAAATAGTCTCATGTTGCTGATAAAATAAAATTCATATTTTATGCCAAGACAAGAAATATTTAAAGTTTTTCAATGCCTGTTTGGGCCTCTTCCCTCCCCTTTATTGTGCCTCTACATTAACCAGATAACCTCAAGAAATAACATTTGTTCTTGTAAGGGGTCAGAAGGACCCACTACTCACTTTGTCTATCCCAATCTGAATTGTGCAAACTGCCAAAACATCATTTGTTGTATAATCCTTTGTCTCAAAAACATATATAATTGTCCTTTGACCTCTATTGGGCAGAATAGTCCTTGGAGTTTTCTGAAAGACTGTCTCCCAGGTTATAAACCTTAGGTTGGCGTGAACAAAAATTTCCCATTTCTTTCACAGATTATCTCTTGACTTTTCATCAATATAACCTTCATCACAAGCCTATGAACTATATATTAATATTATTCCATTCTACAGATGAAGAAATTAAGACTCAGTAGTATTAAATACCACTCAGTGGTATTAAATAATTTATACTAAGTTGCACAGCTAACAAAAAATAGATTAAACCCAAGAGTCTGGCACTGTGTGTTATCATCTCAACTGAAACATGTATATTTAATTTTGTATTTCTTTTCCAAAGGCAGAAATTTAAGTCTCCAGCCTTTATGAGAACTTGAATACAATGGCAATATGGCTTACATTTCTATTGGAGCTCCTGTTTTTACTCTTATACAAGAGGTAATGGGCTTCCTTGGTGGCTCAGTTGGTAAAGAATCCGCCTGCAATGCAGGAGACCTGGGTTTGATCCCTGGCTTGGGAAGATAACCTAGAGGGCATGGCAAGCCACTCAGCATTCTTGCCTGGAGAATCCCTATGGACAGAGGAGCCTGGTGGATGGCAGTCCATGGGGTCGGAGAGAGTCGGACACAACTGAGTTCCAAGCACACAGCACCTCAGTGGGTTTTATAGGAATAAAATTACATAACAGACGTACAAGGTTGGCACAATGTCTAACACAAATTCAGCTCTCAGAAATTTGGAAATTGCATTTGCCTTACATCTGTTATACTATACTTATCTAACTGCATCATAGTTTCCTTTGTGTCCATCTCTCCTCTAGATGTGCTGTGCCCAGTCATTTTTAGTCGTGTCTCACTTTTTGTGATCCCATGGATCTGCCAGGCTCCTCTGTCCATGGGACTCTCCAGGCAAGAATACTGGACTGGGTTGCATGCCCTCCTCCAGGGCAGCTTCCCGACTCAAGGACTGAACCCATGTCTCTTGCATCTCCTGCATTGCAGGCAAATTCTTTACTGCTGAACCACCAGGGGAAGCCCAAAACACCCTTTAGATTATTACCACCAAAAGGCAGGAACAATATCATTTCATCTTTGTGGCTCTAAGGCCAACAGTCTGAGACATGCATGTCCTTTTCAATGAGCAAGCTAACACTTTACCTCAGGTGAGGCTTTCAGCCTAGAAAAGGATTGCAGGTGTTCCCTGTTAATTCTCAGAATGTGCAAATTCAGCGCACTCACAACAGTCAACTGCAGATGGCAAAGACATCAAGAACTTCTTCCAAAACAGAGAGAGAGTGGTGTTTGTGGCTCTAGCTAATTACATATCTTCAACAAATCTACTTTATGTCATTCCACAGACACTAATGAGAAATAATAAGAACAAAAGACCCAGAAATTCTCTTCAGTTCAGAATAATCCACACTAATCTTACAAGGCTTCCCTGGTGGCTCAAGATGGTAAAGAATCTGCCTGCAATGCAGGAGACCTGGGTCTGATCTATGGGTCAGGAAGATCCCCTGGAGAAGGGAAGGGCAACCCACTCCGGTATTCTTGCCTGGAGAATTCCATGGACAGAAGAGCTTAGCGGGCTACAGTCCATGGGGTCCCAAAGAGTCAGACACAACTGAGTGACTAACACAGTCTTACTGTGGGTCAAAACAGAAGTATATTTGGATAGTTGCTTTTACTTGTAGGTGTTTTTTCACTCCTTTCTCCCTTTAATTCACCATTTGGTCATACTGCCCATCCTACCTTCCTTCTCTCTCTCATCCTCACAGGGTCGGGCCACATACACACCGAAGACAATATCTGAATTACATGCTGTATTAACCTCTTTTTTGTTTTGTTTTAATAATTTTTCTTGGAGTAAGACCCCCTGGAGAAGGAAATGGCAACCCCCTCCAGTACTCTTGCCTGGAGAATCCCGTGGAGGGAGGAGCCTGGTAGGCTATAGTCCATGGGGTCGCAAAGAGTCGGACACGACTGAGCGACTTCACTTTCACTTTCATAGTTGCCTTACAATGTTGTGCTAGTTTCTGCTGCACAGCAAAGTGAATAAGCTATACATATATATATATATATATATATATAGAGAGAGAGAGAGAGAGAGAGAGAGAGAGAGAGCCTCTTTTTTGGATTTCATTCCCGTTGAGGTCACCACAGAACCTTGAGTGGAGCTCTCTGTGCTCGTATGGCAGGCTCTCATTAGTTGCCTCTTTTATACATAGTAGGGTACCTATGTCAATCCCAATCCCCCAGTTCGTTCTACTGCTCCTTCTCCTGCTGGTATCCATACATTCATTCTCTACATCTGTGTCTCTATTTCTGCTTTGCAAATAAGTTCATCAATACTATTTTTCTATATTCCACATACAAGCAATATTATACAATATTTGTTTTTCTCTCTCTGACTCTCTTCACTCTGTATGGGAGTCTCTAGGTCCATCCGCACCTCTGCAAATTGTGTAATTTCATTCCTTTTATGGCTGAGTAATATTCCATTGCATATACGTACCACTTCTTCTTTATCCATTCTTCTGCTGATGGACAGTTAGGTTGCCTCCACGTCCTGGCTATTGTAAATAGTGCTGCAGTTAACAATGGGGTACATGTATTCATATTAACCTCTTGAGAGGGCCTTGCTGCTGCTTCTGCTGCTGCTGCTGCTAAGTTGCTTCAGTCTAGTCCAACCCTGTGCCACCCCATAGACACCAGCACACCAGGCTCCCCTGTCCCTGGGATTCTCCAGGCAAGAACACTGGAGTGGGTTGCCATTTCCTTCTCCAATGCATGAAAGTGAAAAGCGAAAGTGAAGTCGCTCCGTCGTGTCCGACTCAGTGACACCATGGACTGCAGCCTACCAGGCTCCTCCATCCATGGGATTTTCCAGGCAAGAGTACTGGAGTGGGTTGCCATTGCCTTCTCTGTGAGAGGGCCTTATATTTGAACATTTTTTGAGAGGAAAAGAAACCCCATAAAATATGATAGTAGAGCACCATACCATGTATCAAAAGAGAGGAGTGGGGTCTATTGGTAGGTATCCTCAGGAATTCAATATAACAAACATGGAGTGATACCACTTGCATTTGAAGTTCAGGTTCATTATTTGCTACCTGTGCCTCTTTTTCATAATGTAAGCCACTTTCTTGAGCATCTGATTCCTCCTCAATAGTGAGGAGGTAATACTGTTTTCTTGCTGGCTTTTTTTCAGAATTAAATAAGATAATTAGGTAAAATACTTTCACAATGTCTAGCATGAAAATGGGCTATTGTTAACGTTATAATTCTAAATGTGTCAGGTCCTGGCAGCATTTACACAGATAAAACAAGATACTTTCCTCTCAACACATAAACAGCTCAAGAGAAACATAGATGAGGGAACAAAGAAGGAAGGAGGCAATGCTATTGTCATTCTCATTTTACAGATGTGGAAACTGAGGCTGAGAAAAGTTAGCAGCTGGCAGGAAGTTAATGCCCTTAAAATTAACTCAGCAAAATTCAGCTTCCTAAATATCTAATTTGTTCTAGCTATCAAATTTACTGGCTTAATGAAAATGATTTTAATAGCTTAAATAGATGAAGAAACTGAAAATCAAGGAGGAACACTTTAAACGCTTTGAGAGAAGGCTGAATTTCTACTTCTGTTTAAAAAAATTAACAAAACAGAAATGTCAGCAAGCATTATGGAAATTTCTCAGTTTCTATTGATCTCTAAACTCATTTTAATATTATTTGTTTTGTCAGATTTTAGCAATCTTAGGACTTTTTAGTCTATTTCTAAAATTCTTCCTTCACACTTTCTGATTAATGGTCAAGGTATTAGTGGCGTTAATCATAGTATGACCTACCATAGCAAAATATCCTGAACAGTCCCACTTACTTTACACACCTTCAATTTTGTAATTCTTTGTGTCCAGTATTTCAATAAACATGTAACACATTGGCCTATCTCAATTGTTTCTTACCAGCAAACAGAGTTTCTGAATTTCTTACGTGATGAGAATTTTTTAAGTTATACTTATTTCTTCAAGATGATCACATATTTAAGTTCTCAATTTAATTTAAATACTTAATGCAATTAAATCTACTTTAAATAACTGAAAATTGGATTTAATCTAAAGATTTGATTCCACTTAAAGTTGAAATCCAATTTAATTTGAAATTAAAATTTAATTTAATATAACACAGTGATTATTTCACATGCTTTTGAATTTATATTTAAAATGACTACAGATGCACAAACTAAAAGCTGATACCATTTGAGGTGTTAATAACAGAATATTAAAAATAGTTCAAGTTAAAAACAGTTAAAAATGACAATCCAAAGCACTGAAATTCAAATCCAAAAGAAGGACCAGAAACAATCTTAAATGTATGCACTTTACTGATGGGCCAAAGGTTAAGACTCCATGCCTCCACTGCAGGGAGGGGCACAGGTTCCGTACTGAGTTGGGCAACTAAGATCTTATGTGCCATGCAGTGTGGACAAAAATTTAAAAAAATAAGAAAAGGGAAAATGTTGATTGGAAAATAGCATTTCTCATAGAAAATTTTATCATTTTTAAAATGCTTTGCTCAGTTAGCATGTCAACTTTTGTATAATTCATATTCTTGTTAAACTTTGAACATTTATGTAAATTTAGCAAAAACTGGTAATTTGCTTAACAGATCATCTGGAGAACTGAGCTGCCTCCTAGATAACTTTCCCAACAGTACAGACATACTAACAGCAGGTATCGGAGCCAAAATCTGCCTGGAAGTGAAAATGAAAGTCACTTAGTCATGTCTGACTCTTTGTGACCCCGTGAACTATACAGTCCAAGGAATTCTTCGGGCCAGAATACTGGCGTGGGTAGCCTTTCCCTTCTCCAGGGGATCTTCCCAATTCAGGGATCAAACCCCGGTCTCCCACATTGCAGGCAGATTTTTTTTTTACCAGCTGAGCCTCCAGGGAAGTCCATAAATCTACTTAGGACACTGATAATGCTTCTCTCTGAACAACACTGCAAAGAATATAGGAGCAAAGAAACTCAAATGGAAAGTTTATGTTAGCAACTTTCAGTTGATCATAGATTACCATGTGCCAGGCAAGAGAAATTTTGGTTTTGACTATGTAATCAGAAAAATTACATGGGTTATTCCCAGGCATTCCATGTGAAAAGATAAGCCTCCTTTAGTGTCCTCCACATTCTCAGCTAAATAGTATCTCTCTAACATCCTTTCAGTCAAAGAAGAAGAGAACTCCATTTTCTGGTTCCCTGGTACTTTATCAGAAACTATATTATTTACCTGTTCACACAGCCAAACTCTGAAATATGTCATAATATTTTTATTGTCATTTTTACTTCTTAAAGGAGATGGAAAAATTAACTTTTAGGAGAAAAGCAAGATTATACATGAAGGAAAAAAAAAACACACCCGTTT
Source organism: Capra hircus (assembly GCF_001704415.2). NCBI lineage: Eukaryota > Metazoa > Chordata > Mammalia > Artiodactyla > Bovidae > Capra > Capra hircus. The sequence continues at coordinate 9,977,549 of NC_030817.1, forward strand.
TGCTAGGTTGCCAAAGAAATAGAAAAACAAACATAGTTGAGTCTCTTTCCCAACATTTAACAGCTTTATCTCACTAGTTTGCATATATGGTCCCCAGTTGGAAAACTCCTGTCACCGATGTTTGTGATAAAATGTTACTAAAATACATATTTATACTATCTCTTTTCAAGAGTTATAAAACCCCCTACTTATTTACTGCAAAGAAATGCCATACTTTTCAAAGATTTATTTCCTTACTGCAATAAAGGGCAGTTAAGAAAAAGCCAAGAAAACTAGCATAGAATGATACGCCACACGCTGGGTGTGGGTGTTCAGTAAATGGTATTTTATGTGGATAAGGAGGAGGAGAAGGAGCAGGGGGAGTTTAATTCCAAGCACATTCATTCTCTTAATTTATGCTGCAAGACAGAATTATTTAGTCACACCTCTGTATTTAATGCAAAATCAGTGATGAGGCAATCACTAAAATGTAAATCAGGCAAAGTACGAAGAACTGCTTTTTAACCATTTTCTTGGTGAGCAGAGGAGAAAGTACAATTTCACATTCCATGATTGATGTGTTTTGGGGATTCAGAGGGTTGGGGACTTTTTTGAACACCCCAGGGAATATCAATGTGATATTTTACTTACCAGTTGTCAAGTGCCTACTGTATGTTAGTAACATATTTATTTATTAGTATTTAATCTTCCAGGTAATATTACCACCACTACATTTATAGAGAAGGACCTAAATCAAATCATGGTCTTTTCCATGTAGAACAGCTTTTAAGCAAAACAGGCAAAAATAATAGCTCCAATACCAGAGTCTGAGTGGAAGTAGATGTTTCTTTATTCCAAGAGGCAGTGTTCCCTAGAGATTTAGAAGCATGAAATCTAGTGCCAGACTACCTGCATTTGAACCCTAGCTCTGGTATTTACAAGCTGTATGACCTTGGGGCAATTTACTTAACTTCTCTGTCTTTCAATTTCCTCATCTATAAAGTGCTTATTTTGATAATTAAGTAATTTAATATATCTAAGGCATTCAGATCAGTCAGTGCCTGGCACCGAGTAAGCACTACATAATTATCAGCTATTAATAATTCTTGAAAAGTAAAAAAAAAAATGTGACTGTGTTAGTCGCTCAGTTGTGTCCAACTCTTTGCAACTTCATGGACTGTAGCCCTCCAGGCTCCTTTGTCCATGCGATTCTCCAGGCAAGAATACTGGAGTGGGTAACCATTCTCTTCTCCAGGGGATCTTCCTGACCCAGGGATCCAACCTGGTCTCCTACACTGCAGAAAGATTCTTTACTGCCTGAGCCACCAGCCCAGAATCTTTAAAAAAAAAAAAATCCACATTTTCCCTTGTTTCACCATTACTTTTAGTCTACATGATTTGAATGGTATAAACTCCATCCTGGTTTCTGACATAAATATATGCTCCAAACCTGATAATCAGAACAATGAATCTCCATTGTCACTGGTCCAAGAATGAAGTGAGGACACAAGCTGGTCCAATAAAAAATTTTGTAGAACTGTTTAGGGAAAATAGTGGTTCTTGCAATTGGACTGAGAGAGCTGTCAAAATTTAAGTATAGAGTTTGCAGGAATCACCTTCTAGAAAGAGACTGTTTAAGACTGGATCCCATATGAGACAAAACATAAATAAATGATAGTGAAGGAGAGAAGCAAATCTAAAGGCATCATTTGAGTCCCTCAATCCAGTCGGGAGCAACAAAATCCACCCATGAACTTGAAAGGTAAATGAGCCAGGATTACTCTTTGCTTACGTCAGTTTGACTTGGGTTTCTGTAATTTGCAAGCAAAAGTATTTTTATTAATACCCCTAGTGTTCTCTTTTTAAAAGTTAAGTAATTATTCATTTTGAGCAACCATTCCTACCTTGCCCTCCTTGCTGTAACAAACCAGGCCAAATGAGCAGTGTTAAATGTGGTTACATGAGATATACCATGCCCAACCCCCACTTATTTCCACTACACAGAGGAGGAAGCTGAGAACTTGAGAAATTAAGTAAATGTTCTGACTTTATATATTATTTATTTACATATTGCTTCATTTTTTAAAAAGGATCTAAGGTAGATTATCCGGATACAAGTACAATTAAGAAAAATATTCTCTTGCTGTGCTGAATGGTGAAGTCTCCAGCCTTTCTTTTAAAGGAAAAAGAAAAAGAAAACAAAAGAAAAAGAATATCCTGACAGTTTGGCCTAATGATTAAACTGCTACTGCGGCTAAGTTGCTTCAGTCATGTCCGACTCTGTCTATGGCAACCCCATAGACAGCCTACGAGGCTCCCCCATTCCCGGGATTCTCCAGGCAAGAACACTGGAGTGGGTTGCCATTTCTTTCTCCAAATGATTAAACTAGGTTATCATAAAATGTAAAGATTTTTTTCTCCCTTTTCTATAAGCTACCTTGAAATTTAATCCCTCCCTTCCTGTATAATATCCAATAAAGAAGAAAGGTCTTGGGGCAGAGACTTGCAAGCCCACGTGGCCACTTGACATACCCATACAGACCCCCTGGCTCCACAGAAAAGAGACCTTTGGAAGCACAATTTTAGATGCCAACTTAAAATCCCAATGCTACTCAAGCAAGGATTTATTTTCATTACTACTCCTTCATATTGCTAGATGTGAGAAAGGTAAATTAAATGTGAACTCTGATTCCCGGCCAGACTGCAAATCTATCACATGACATGAAATTTTTGGCGATTACACTATCTCCTCTACCAGTGAAACAATTTCTTACACAGTTCAGTGATAACATTCACGTCCACACTCTAAGAAAAGGATCTTTTTTCCTCCCTTTGAAAATAGTACAGTGCACATTCTAAGCATCACCATGAAAATTATTCCCCATTACTTGATTCTGCTGCAACCGATATTATTTAATTTCCTAACAGTATCCTCTACTTGCAACTGACAAGCCATATCAGTACCAGGGATCAAAATGCTGGAAAAGAAGCAAATAAACGAAGAGAGATAAAAAAGTTATTAATAGCCGCAGAGTTAGACAGCCTCCTGAATAAAAAGGATGGAGTTGGCAGTTTCGTAATTGCCTCTGATTGATTGATATGGCAAATGTAACAATAGCGGATGATGTACAGCAGGGCTCCAAACAGCAAGAAGTTGAACACACATCAAAACACAGGAGCACATGGCCTATTTTATTCTTTTTTCATTTTAGTTTAATCTTTGAGAGTTTATCTGATTTGTCTGATTCTTCTTCTCTAGGGACAGGAGCTTAGCTTGAGCTCTTGGAGTCATCCATCTAACTTGCTAAGTCATGTCCAGCTCTTGGGACCCCATGGTCTGTAGCCCTCAGGTTCCTCTGCCCATGTGATTTCTCCGGCAAGAACACTGGTGTGGGTTGCCATTTCCTTCTCCAGGGAACCTTCCTGACCCAGGATCGAACCAGCACCACCTGTGTCTCTTGCGTTGCAAGCATAAGTAAATGTTCTGACTTTATTTATTTACCTATTGGGCTTCCCTGATAGCTCAATTGGTAAAGAATCCACCTGCAATGCAGGAGAACCCAGTTGAATTCCTGGTTCAGGAAGATCCGCTGGAGAAGGGATAGGCTACCCACTCCAGTATTCTTGTGTTTCCCTTGTGGCTCAGCTGGTAAAGAATCCACCTGCAATGCAGGAGACCTAGGTTCCATCCCTGGGTTGGAAAGATCTCCTGGAGAAGGGAAAGGCTACCCACTCCAGTATTCTGGCCTGGAGAATTCCATGGACTCTATAGTCCATGGGGTGCAAAGAGTCGGACACAACTGAGTAAGTAAATGTTCTGATTTTATTTATTTACATATTATTTCATTTTTCTAAAGATATAATCCACCACCTGTATTGCAGATGGATTCTTTACCAACTGAGCCACCAGGAAAGTCTGCAGGGCTGGAAAGAGGAGTGGGTGGTCTCTTGCCCGGAGCAGTGGGTGCTGTCATTGCTGAGAATCCCATGGAATCAATAGTCAAAAGATAAGGCAGACAGAGCCTTGGTTAATGGGCTGAGAAAAGGGGGTCAAATGAACCTGTTATTCAACAGGAAATCTGAAGCAGAAGTTGGGCTTGAAGATCAGAATCGAGGGGGGAAGGGACAAGAAGATGAAGTAAGGAAACTTCCAAAAAGCCAAACCAGGAGTCAGGAGGTTTAAAATTAGGGCAGAAATAAATGCAAAAGAAACAAAAGAGACCATAGCAAAAATCAACAAAGCCAAAAGCTGGTTCTTTGAAAGGATAAATAAAATTGACAAGCCATTAGCCAGACTCATCAAGAAGCAAAGAGAGAAAAATCAAATCAATAAAATTAGAAATGAAAATGGAGAGATCACAACAGACAACACAGAAATACAAAGGATCATAAGAGACTACTATCAGCAGTTGTATGCCAATAAAATGGACAACGTGGAAGAAATGGACAAATTCTTAGAAAAGTACAATCTTCCAAAACTGAACCAGGAAGAAATAGAAAATCTTAACAGACCCATCACAAGCACGGAAATTGAAACTGTAATCAGAAATCTTCCAGTAAACAAAAGCCCAGGTCCAGACGGCTTCACAGCTGAATTCTACCAAAAATTTCGAGAAGAGCTAACACCTATCCTCCTCAAACTCTTCCAGAAAATTGCAGAGGAAGGTAAACTTCCAAACTCATTCTATGAGGCCACCGTCACCCTAATACCAAAACCTGACAAAGATGTCACAAAAAAACAAAACTACAGGCCAATATCACTGATGAACATAGATGCAAAAATCCTCAACAAAATTCTAGCAATCAGAATCCAACAACACATTAAAAAGATCATACACCATGACCAAGTGGGCTTTATCCCAGGGATGCAAGGATTCTTCAATATCCGCAAATCAATCAATGTAATTCATCACATTAACAAATTGAAAAATAAAAGCCATATGATTATCTCAATAGATGCAGAGAAGGCCTTTGACAAAATTCAACATCCATTTATGATAAAAACTCTCCAGAAAGCAGGAATAGAAGGAACATACCTCAACATAATAAAAGCTATATATGACAAACCCACAGCAAACATTATCCTCAATGGTGAAAAATTGAAAGCATTTCCCCTAAAGTCAGGAACAAGACAAGGGTGTCTACTTTCACTGCTACTATTCAACATAGTTCTGGAAGTTCTGGCCACAGCAATTAGAGCAGAAAAAGAAATTAAAGGAATCCAAATTGGAAAAGAAGAAGTAAAACTCTCACTGTTTGCAGATGACATGATCTTCTACATGGAAAACCCTAAAGACTCCACCAGAAAATTACTAGAGCTCATCAATGAATATAGTAAAGTTGCAGGATATAAAATCAACACACAGAAATCCCTTGCATTCCTATACACGAATAATGAGAAAGTAGAAAAAGAAATTAAGGAAACAATTCCATTCACCATTGCAACGAAAAGAATAAAATACTTAGGAATATATCTACCTAAAGAAACTAAAGACCTATATATAGAAAACTATAAAACACTGATGAAAGAAATCAAAGAGGACACTAATAGATGGAGAAATATACCATGTTCATGGATTGGAAGAATCAATATAGTGAAAATGAGTATACTACCCAAAGCAATTTACAAATTCAATGCAATCCCTATCAAGCTACCAGCCATATTTTTCACAGAACTAGAACAAATAATTTCAAGATTTGTATGGAAATACAAAAAACCTCGAATTGCCAAAGCAATCTTGAGAAAGAAGAATGGAACTGGAGGAATCAACTTGCCTGACTTCAGGCTCTACTACAAAGCCACAGTCATCAAAACAGTATGGTACTGGCACAAAGACAGACATATAGATCAATGGAACAAAATAGAAAGCCCAGAGATAAAGCCATACACATATGGACACCTTATCTTTGACAAAGGAGGCAAGAATATACAATGGAGTAAAGACAATCTCTTTAACAAGTGGTGCTGGGAAAACTGGTCAACCACTTGTAAAAGAATGAAACTAGATCACTTTCTAACACCCCACACAAAAATAAACTCAAAATGGATTAAAGATCTAAATGTAAGACCAGAAACTATAAAACTCCTAGAGGAGAACATAGGCAAAACACTCTCAGACATAAATCACAGCAGGATCCTCTATGATCCACCTCCCAGAATTCTGGAAATAAAAGCAAAAATAAACAAATGGGATCTAATTAAAATTAAAAGCTTCTGCACAACAAAGGAAAATATAAGCAAGGTGAAAAGACAGCCTTCTGAATGGGAGAAAATAATAGCAAATGAAGCAACTGACAAACAACTAATCGCAAAAATATACAAGCAACTTATGCAGCTCAATTCCAGAAAAATAAACGACCCAATCAAAAAATGGGCCAAAAAACTAAATAGACATTTCTCCAAAGAAGACATATGGGTGGCTAACAAACACATGAAAAGATGCTCAACATCACTCGTTATTAGAGAAATGCAAATCAAAACCACAATGAGGTACCACTTCACACCAGTGAGAATGGCTGCGATCCAAAAATCTGCAAGCAATAAATGCTGGAGAGGGTGTGGAGAAAAGGGAACCCTCCTACACTGTTGGTGGGAATGCAAACTAGTACAGCCGCTATGGAGAACAGTCTGGAGATTCCTTAAAAAATTGCAAATGGAACTACCTTATGACCCAGCAATCCCACTTCTGGGCATACACACCGAGGAAACCAGAATTGAAAGAGACACATGTACCCCAATGTTCATCGCAGCACTGTTTATAATAGCCAGGACATGGAAACAACCTAGATGTCCATCAGCAGATGAATGGATAAAAAAACTGTGGTTCATATACACAATGGAGCATTACTCAGTCATTAAAAAGAATTCATTTGAATCAGTTCTGATGAGATGGATGAAACTGGAGCCAATTATACAGAGTGAAGTAAGCCAGAAAGAAAAACACCAATACAGTATACTAACACATATATATGGAATTTAGAAAGATGGCAATGACGACCCTGTATGCAAGACAGGAAAAAAGACACAGATGTGTATAACGGACTTTTGGACTCAGAGTGAGAGGGAGAGGATGGGATGATTTGGGAGAATGGCATTCTAACATGTATACTATCATGTAAGAATTGAATCGCCAGTCTATGTCTGACGCAGGATACAGCATGCTTGGGGCTGGTGCACGGGGATGACCCACAGAGATGTTTTGGGGAGGAAGGTGGGAAGGGGTGTTCATGTTTGGGAACGCATGTAAGAATTAAATATTTTAAAATTAAAAAAATAATAATTTAAAAAAAAAAGCAATACAACCCACAGAAAGTGCTGAACATATTACCTATTACGTAGAAAATGCTAGGTACTTAAAAAAAAAGACAGCTTCCTCTAGGTGTCATTGACCTACCTAAACTACACTTATTTATGTGGCATGATTTGATAAGTTTTAACATATGCAGATAATTAAAAATTTTTGTATTTTTTTGGGGGGTGGGCCATGTAGCAGTAATGATCCCAGACCAGGGATTGAACCCTTGTGCCCAATATTGGAAGCACAGTCTTAATGATTAGACTTCCAAGGAAGTCCTTATACGTTTATTGAACCATCCCCATAATTCAAAAACTGAATGGACCCATCACCCACCAAATTTCTCTCACACCGCTTTCTCTACTTCTTTCCTTCTGCCCTTCCCACCATCATTCCACTACATTCCAAGACACAACTGACTTTTTTTCTACTACTATAGATTAGTTTTTATTCTTTAGGATTATATGTACATAATAAATAAATATAAAATTATATATATTAAGTAGTTACATAATAAATATTTATAAATAATATGTATTTAAAAATACATAAATAAAATTGTGTAGTGCGTATGCTTTTGTTTAAAGTGGAGAGAGTCTAGCTTCTTTCACAGAGCCTAACACTTCTGAGATTTATTGTGTCAGGAATTCCAGCACCACCCTTAGGTTTGATGATTTGCTAGGTAAACTCACAGGACTCATCTTGCCATGCTGGTGGCTCTGATCTGTTGCAGAAAAAAGGATACAAAGCATAATCAGCAGAGGGAAAGGAACATGAGACAAGGTCCAGAGGAAACCAGACACAAGCTTCCAAGACTCCTCTCTCACTTAAGTCACACAGGACATCTTAATTCTCCCGATGGGAAATCAGGACAACCCATGTGTAACGTTATCTACTAGGGAAGCTTATTAGATACTCAGTTCCTGAAGTATCTGGTCACGTGTGCAGCATCTGGCAGATATGAACCAAAATTCCAGACTCTCAGAAGGCAGGCAGATTTTCAGCATAAACTACACTGTTTGTACACTTTAGGCATACTGAGTCATTTTTTGACAGTTCTGGAAATGATGGGAACTCTTTTGAAATCTAAGCTTGCAGTTACCCAGTGCCAAATGCTTAAGCATATCTTTTTAAGGATAGCAGTCTCAAGCTTGCTAGTGTTAACTCTGTTCTGAACACTTACTCAGGTTGTTGCATCTGTAAGTAGTCCATTCATTTTCATTGCTGAATAGCATTTCATTTGCAGACGTAATATGTGGATGTGACTGGTGATGGAAGTAAAGTTCAATGCTGTAAAGAACAATATTGCATAGGACCCTGGAATGTTAGGTCCATGAATCAAGGCAAATTGGAAGTGGTCAAACAGGAGATGGCAAAAGTAAACATCAACATTTTAGGAATCAGTAAACTAAAATGAACTGGAATGGGTGAGTTTACTTTAGATGACCATATATCTACTATTGTGGGCAAGAATCCCTTAGAAGAAATGGGATGGTAGCCCTCATAGTCAACAAAAGAGCCCAAAATGCAGTACTTGGATGAAATCTCAAAAATGAAAGAATGATCTCTGTTCCTTTCCAAGGCAAACCTTAAACTATAACATGATTCCAAGTCTATGCCCCAACCAGTAATGAAGAAGCTGAAGTTGAACGGTTCTATGAAGGCCTACAAGACCTTCTAGAGCTAACACCAAAAAAAAGATGCCCTTTTCATCACAGGGGACAGGAATGCAAAAGTAGGAAATCAAGAGATACCTGGAGTAACAGGCAAATTTGGCCTTGGTGTACAGAATGAAGCAGGGCAAAGGCTACAGAGCCTTGCCAAAAGAATGCACTGGTCATAGCAAACACCCTCTTCCAACAACACAAGAGATGACTCTACACATGGACATCACCAGATGGTCAACAATGAAATCAGATTGATTATATTCTTTGCAGCCAAAGATGGAGAAGCTCTATACAGTCAGCAAAAACAAGACTGGGAGCTGACTGTGGCTCAGATTATGATCTCCTTTTTGCCAAATTCAGACTAACTTGAAGAGAGTAGGGAAAACCACTAGACCATACAGGTATGACCTAAATCAAATCCCTTATGATTGTACAATGGAAGTGAAAAATAGATTCAAAGAACTAGAGCTGATTGATAAAATGCCTGAAGAACTGGGGACGGAGGTTCGTAACATTGTACGGAAGGTAGTGATCAAGACCATCCCCAGGGAAAAGAAATGTAAAAAGGCAAAAATTGTTGTCTGAAGCAGCCTTACAAATAGTTGAGTAAAGACAAGGAGCTAAACACAAAGGAGAAAGGGAAAGATATACCCATCTGAATGCAGAGTTCCAAAGAATAGCAAGAAGAGATAAGAAAGCCTTCCTCAGTGATCAATGCAAAGAAATAGAGGGAAACAACAGAATGGGAAAGACTAGAGATCTCTTCAAGAAAATTAGAGATACCAAGGGAACTTTCATGCAAAGATGAGCACAATAGACAGAAACAGTATGAATTCAACAGAAGCAGAAGAGATTAAGAAGAGGTGGCAAGAATAAACAGAAAAAATGTGCAAAAAAAGATCGTGACCCAGATAACCACAATGGTGCAATCACTCACCTAGAGCCAGACATCTGGAATGCGAACTCAAGTGGGCCTTAGGAAGCATCACTATGAATAAAGCTAGTGGTGGTGATGGAATTCCAGCTGAGTTATTTCAAATCCTAAAGGATGATGCTGTGAAACTGTTGCACTCAATATGCCAGGAAATTTGGAAAACTCAGCAGAGGCCACAGGACTGGAAAAGGTCAGTTTTCAGTCCAATCCCAAAGAAAGGCAATAATAATAATAATAAATAATAAAATTTTAAAAAATTAAAAAAAAAAAGAAAGGCAGTACCAAAGAATGTTCAAACTACGGCACAACTGCACTCATCTCACATGGTAGCAAAGTAATGCTCAAAATTCTCCAAAACAGGCTTCAACAGTATGTGAATGGAGAACTTCCAGATGTTCAAGCTGGATTTAGAAATGGCAGAGGAACCGGAGATCAAATTTCCAACATACATTGGATCATCGAAAAAGCAAGAGAATTCCAGAAAAATATCTACTTCTGCTTTATTGGCTACACCATAGCCTTTGACTGTGTGGATCACAACAAACTATGGAAAATTCTTAAAGAGATGGGAATACCAGACCACCTGACCTGCCTCTTGAGAAATCTGTATGCAGGTCAAGAAGCAACAGTTAGAACTTGACACAGAACAACAGACTGGTTCCAAATGGAGAAAGGAGTACATCAAGACTGCATATTGTCACCCTGCTTATTTAATTTATATGCAGAGTACATCATGAGAAATTCCAGACTGGATGAAGCATAAGTTGGAATCAAGACTGCCGGGCCAAATATCAATAACCTCAGATACTCAGATGATAAAACCCTTATAGCAGAAAGTGAAGAGGAACTAAAGAGCCTCTCATTGAAAGTGAAAGAGGAGAGTGAAAAAGTTGGCTTAAAACTCAACATTCAGAAAACTAAGAGCATGCATCCAGTCACATCACTTCATGGCAAATAGATGGGGAAACAGTGGAAACAATGACAGGCTTTATTTTCTTGCACTCCAAAATCACTGCAGATGGTTAACAGCAGCCATGAAATTAAAAGATGCTTGCTCCTTGGAAGAAAAGCTATGACCAACCTAGACAGCATATTAAAAACAGAGACATTACTTTTCTGACAAAGATCTGTCTAGTCAAAGCCATGTATGGATGTGAGAGTTGGACTATAAAGAAAACTAAGCGCCTAAGAATTGATGCTTTTGAACTGTGACGTTGGAGAAGACTCTTGAGAGTCCCTTGGACTGCAAGAAGATCAAACCAGTCAATCCTAAAGGAAATCAGTCCTGAATATTCATTGGAGGGATTGATGCTGAAGCTGAAACTCCAATACTTTGGCAACCTGATGTGAAGAACTGACATTGGAAAAGACTCTGATGCTGGGAAAGGTTGAATGCAGGAGGAGAAGGGGATAACAGAGGATGAGATGGTTGGATGGCATCACCGATGAGGATGAGATGGTTGGATGGCATCATCAAACTCAATGGACATGAGTTTGAGCAAGCTCTATGAGTTGGTGAAGGATAAGGAGGCCTGGCGTGCTGCATTCCATGGGATCACAAAGAAACAGACACAACTGAGCAACTAAACTGAACTGAACTGAAGTTTTTATATATAGAATGGACATCCATTCACTTCTTGATAAACAGGTAAGTGGTTTCCAGTTTTGGCCTATTACAAATAAAGCTGCTATGAACATGTGTGACCTAACCTTTCCTCGGACCTATGTTTTCACTGTTCTTGGGTGTGTACCCAGGAGTGGAATGTCAGGGTCATTTTGTAGGTGTAAGCTGATAGATGTAAGAAACTGTCAAACTGTTTTACAAACTGGCTATACCATTTTACATTCCCACCAGCAGTGCATAAAAAGTTCCATTTGGTCTACCTCTTACCAACACTTCATATCTTCATCCTTCTTCACTTTGGACATTCTAAAAGGTTTGTAGTGATATCTCATTTTGGTTTTCACTGGCATTTTCCTAGTAATCCATCATGCTGGGCACCTTTTTCATGCTCATTTGCTATTCATATATCTATTTTTTGTCTATTCAAAGATTTTGTCCATTTTCTTTGGGAAAAAAAATGGTTGCATCTTCTCTTACTTGAATTTTGAGAATATTTATATATTATATGTAAAAGTCCCTTGTCCTATATGTGACTTGCCAATATGTTTTCCCAGTCTATAGGATGTCTTAAGTTTGCAGATTGTCTTAACTTTGAATAAAACCAACTTGTCAAAAATTTTTTTTTCTGTAAAAGCCATGCTGCTGGATCCTTTCTAAGAGAGCTTTGCCCAATCAAAACCTATACAGATTTTCTCCCATATTTTTGATAGAAATTTTATTTTTGTCTTTGATTCAAATCTACACTCTACTTTGAGTTAATTGAGCTGAAGGTCTGGCAGTCTCATCTGCTGAAAAGACTGACCTATCTTTCTTGAATAACCTTAATGCCTTTGGGAAAAAATAATCGTGCTTACAGGTGTAGATCTATTTATCAACCTTGTATCTGTTCTACTGATCTGGATTTTTTATTCCTAAGACTTCATCTAACATTTCTTATAGTCTGGGTCAGCTGGTCATGAATTACTCCTTTTCTTTCATCTTAAAATGTTTTTTTATTTTTCATTTATTTTTGAAAGGTTTTTCTGGGTATAGTATTATGTCTGCTTCTTCCTGTTCTTTCTTTCTTTCCATCCTTAACTTTCTGTCCTTCCTTCTTTTCCTTCTTTCTCTTCCTTTCCTTCTTCCAGCTCTTTAAAGATACTGTTTCACTGTCTCCTGGCTTATCCTGTTTCCAGCACGATGTCTGCTGATTTGGCTTCTCTGTATACAACACATCTTTTTCCTAATTGTTTTAACTTTTCTTTCTCTTTGTCACTTATTTTAAAACTTTTAACTATGAAGTGTTTAGGATCTGTTGGGCTTTGAAATTCCTATATTAGTGAGTTTATGGTTTTCCTCAAATTTTGAAAATTATCAGACATAATGAGAAAAACAAACTATTGAGCAAAATCAGACAAAATTTAAATTCCTTCTCTCCTTTCCTTTAAGGACTTCAATTACACATATATAAAGGCATTTAAAGTGGTCTCAGAACTCACTCATTTTCTGTCCCCCCCTCACTTTTTTTTTACTTTTTCTTTGTGTATCTCATTTTGCAGAGCATCTATTGCAATGTCTTCAGATTCACTATTCTTTCTTCTGCGATGTCTAATCAGCTGTTAAGCACATCTAGAGTAGCTTTTCATATAAAATATTTTAGTCTTTTATGTCCAGGAGTTTAATTTGGGTCTTTTTATATATTTTGTTTTCCTACTTGACATGTTTAATCTTTCCTTTAGGTTCTTCAAAGTATGGAATACAGAAAAAATTGATGTTTTCATGTTCTTATATACTAATTCAGTTTACTCTAACATTTTGTGGTTGGTTTTTATTAATTTTTCTCTTTATTATATGCTGTATTTTTCTGCTTCTTTGCATTCTTAACAATTTGTTGAATTGCTGACATTGTAAATTTTATCTTGTTGAGTCCTAGCTATTTTGGTTTTCTTGCAGATATTCTTGAGCTTTGTTCTAGAACAAAGTTAAGTTACTTTGAAACAATTTTCTATTTTCAGGACTTATTTTGAAGCTTTAATATATATTTATTACTATATACATTTACATTTAGGCTAGACCTAATCTTACCCTACCACTGAAGCAAAACCCTTTTGCTGATTCAATTATGAGGTTTCCTACTATAGTGAATGGAGCAGTTACTGTTTATGGCCCTGTGTCAGTTCTGAGCACTCTTCCCTCAAATCATTTTGGAAGATAATTTCCCCAGTCTTAGTCAAGCTTCACTCATGCACTAATCAATACTCAAGGGAAGATGTGATAGAGACCTTCCAGTCTCCCAAGCTCCCGTTTCTGTAGCTCTCTCCTTTCTCTGGCTCTAGACCCTCAGCCTACCCGCCTTCCAGTTCCATCTCTTTGACTCAAAGGAAGGCACTGTGCTCAGCTGCATTTTCCTTGCCTAAACTGCAGTCTAGGCAGTAATCAAAAACTTTTAGGGCTCATCTTATTTGCCACTTGTTGACTGAGATCTCAAGAATAGTCTCTCATAAATTTTATCTGCTTTTTTTATTATTTCAGGTAGGAAACTGAATTTGGTCCCTATTTCTTCATGTTGCCTGGAAAGCCTATGTACTTGTTTTTTATATTGAGTCTCTCATTATTGGGTTACTTAAGTAGATTTGTCTGTAATATATATTATAAGTATTTAATAAACCATTAAAAGCTACCTATATGTATATCCTTATATATTTTAAAACAGAGATCTTAGAGAACTTTCCAGTCCAATGGCTTCAAAATCTTTGAATGTTTTTTAACTGGAGGCTACATGATCAGAAGCACATGTACATGTGAGCTACATAGAGTTTATTTTGTTGATAAGAACAATAGATAGAGAAAATTCATACCTAGCAAACAGATATGAAAGAAACTGAAAAAGAATAAGATATACTAGGTGAGTAAGTACATATCAAAGCTTTATCCATTTTCTTTTTCCTTTTTGTAAGTCATTGTTCAGAGTGTCCTAGTTTGATGTAATTTTGGTGAAATTAAACCTGGACAACTAAAAATTATGTAATTAAATATATTCAGCTTCAATTAAAAATCATAATTTCTTCAAAGATGCTAACATAATATCTTGCAGCAATATGAGAGCAAAAAAGGCCTAGTAGCTGACGTGTCCCAGACAATTATAAACTAGGGGAAGGGAAACGGGTAGGTGAAACATTCTTCATAGAATACATTCAATCAGGAAGGCGCATGGCAGATAGCTTACATGTAATATAATATCCCTTTACAAATGAGAAAACTGAAACTCAAATTTAAATAACAACCAGAATCGTACATTTCATATGTGACTAAATATGGATATAAACTTAAATCATTTGATTGCCAGTATTATTAACTTACCTGTTAATTTGCTCAGAAAGACAATTCTTTCTTAAGTATGAAATATTTCTCCATTTCAGAATTTGGGACACAGAGAGAAGCCAGTATTGAGTCCCAACTCATAAACTGTTCAAATTGTCATGCGGCATCTAATACATGATAGATATTGTTTGGGTTGTGTGAAAACCCTCACTAGTTGATTAAAGTAATAGTTTTGGAGCACCTTCTCCATTCTATTCATCATGTTAAGTATTAGAAATATTGAGACAACTAAGACAGACAAGATCTCACTCTTAAGGATTCTACATTTTAGATGCAGTAAGGACAAAACATAAGTATAGAAACATAAGATAACCTCAAATAGTGATGAGTAATATAATGAACATAATACATTGGTAGTTATTATGAAGAATGATATAATTGGATGGATTTGTATCAATAATATACATCAAGTGAAAGTGAAGTCGCTCAGTCGTGTCCGACTCTTCGTGACCCCATGGACTATATCCTACTAGGCTCCTCTGGCCATGGAATTTTCCAGGCAAGAGTACTGGAGTGGGTTGCCATTTCCTTCTCCAGGGGATCTTCGCAATGCAAGGATTGAACCCAGGTCTCCTGCACTCCAGGCAGACGCTTTACCCTCTGAGCCACCAGGGAAGCCAGTGGATGGATTTGTATCAATAACATACATCAAAGGTAGGTCTTACAGGACTTTTAATAAAATGTATGATAGGATTGAGGGAAGAAATAAACTGGGGTGGGAAGGGAGCAGGTATAGGAAAGAGCACCTAGGTAGGAAGTGATAGGAAAAAGGAATCAAAACCCCTGTTTTGTCTCTATTTAAGTGTGAGGTGTCTATTAGAACAGTTCTTCTCAAACTTTAATTTGCACAGGAATCACCTGGGAGAAATCTTATTAAGATGCAGATTTTGATCTGCATCAGGGGCTAAGGTAGGCAGAGGCTTCAACATTTCTGACGTTCTCGAATAACAATAATGATGGTGAAACAGAAACCATGCTTTGAGTTGCAACACCTTAGATAATCAGGCTGAATACAGGTAGAACAGAGATCTGGAGTTCTATAGAAAGATAAAGGATTGAGTTGTAAAATTTGGGACCGTTAGATGTATTTCTTAAGAAAAGTCCATATTGAGAATATAAGGACAAATATGCGAACCAGAAAGTTTGAAGGAAAACACTATAAAACTTAGCAGCCAAATGTATACGTTGACATTTGTGTGACACGGAATGTGAGTGCAAAAGAAGGTAAGAAAGACAAAGGGATTAATGTAGAATTCAGGAAACAGAGAGGATGTGGGCGACTGTTGTGCCATAGATCCATCAGACAGGTAAGAAGAAAAGGCTCCCTCTGACTGTTTTAGCTAATCCCATTCTACCTTATAAGAATCATTTAGAATTTTAGAGAAAAAACAAAGAACCAAACAAAATTGTAAACTATGGTGGGACAGCAGGCAAAGCAAAAAAAAAAAAAAGTAATGACAGTCTTGACTGATGAAAATTATTTACAAAACTAACAGCTTAAAAATTAATCCTTACGCTAATGTCTAACTAGATCTTTTGGGGGAGAAAGGGAGAAATATGAGCACATTGAGGGACTGAAGAAGTTAAAACTATTGCTGAATTTTGACTATAAGTTCAAAAAAGAGAGAAGTAAGATCCCCTAAAGGGCTGTTCAAAGCACTTAAATTTGAGCTCACCAAACCATGTACTAATGTTTTAACAGCTGGAGTGGTTAAACATTCTTCTGTTTTAGCAGTTTTAATAGCTGATGACAGAGACCAAGGTTAGACACCCAGAGAGCTCGACAGCCTCACGGGCAACACCTGAAGTGAGTGAGAATCCATTTTGATGGGATGGAACAGTGTCTTCTGAAGAACAAAAATGCTTGAAAAACCATTCTATGTATTTAAAGTAGATTTGCCCTTTACTTAAACTTGACCAACAGACTCCACCAAGGCATTAAGCAATAGTATTGCAATTGCTGGATTTCAAAAAGGCCAGCAGACCATCCTCAGTGAACACATGTCTAGTGACTGTAACACGGGAGCACATCTATTCTGTGATTAGACAGACACCACATAAAGCAAAATAGGGATTTGCCATAAAGTGAAACAGGGGTTTAGTAATTATCCGGTCCACTCAGTCAAAGCAGATGGCAAATTGGAAAATTGAGAAATTGGATTTAGACTCTGTTCCCCTCTCTCTTTCTAACATAAGATCAATGCCCTATTATGCCCATTCATCTACAAACTTTTATGTTTCAATGTCTCTTACCTTTTATAGGAGCCTAAAAATCAAATATGGTATAGACATCCTCCCTGGAGCACAGTATCTAATAGAGCAGATGTTACACATTCCCCATGTAAATATGAGATAGAATGCTAAATTTCAGAGCTTTTCAATTTTAGTGTATATCAGAATCACCTGGAGGGCACGTTAAACCACAGACTGCTGAGTCTAACCTCCAGAGTTTCTGACTCAGTTGCTGTTTAGCCGCTAAGTCATGTCCAGCCCTTTCGTAACTGGGTGGACTGTAGCCCACCAGGTTCCTCTGTCCATGGGGCATTCCCAGGCAAGAATTCTGGAGTGGGTTGCCATTTCCCTCTTCAGGGGATCTTGCCAACCTAGGGACTGAACCCAAGTCTCCTGCACTCGCAGGAGGATTCTTCACCACTGAGCCTGCAGGGAAGCCCTTCTGACTCAGTGGTTTGGGAGAAAAAACAGGGAACAATCTGCATCTACAATAAGCGTCCAGGTGTTGCTGAGGCTACAAGTCAGGTGACTACACTTTGAGAACCACTATTTTAAAGAATGACCAATAGAAATGGGAGTTTCAGCCAGGGTGCTAAGAGATAGCTTCACTGAGGAGTTAACCCTAACTTGGCTTTGAAGGATTGCAGATTGCAACATGAAGAATAAGAGAAAAAAGGTATTAAATAGAAATAATTTAGACGTGGAAGTTATTTACTAATCAATAGGCTAACACAGCAAAGATTTTTCTTGCCCCTACACTTTCATGGTCCTTGAAGATCCAAGAATAAAAGACAGAAAATAAAGATATTCCCATTTTCACAATATTTAGAAATTTTTAAAAAAGAGCACTTTCAAAGAAATTCCTATAGATCCTAATTTTGCAATATCTAGTATTCCTATCTCTTTTGCTGTTTTTACCACAACAAATATCCATACTGAAAAATGAATAAAGGTATCATTCATTCCTGGACCTGATTTGCTTCTTAGACGTCCATGGTTGAAAATTATTCATATTGCCTTCTCTTCTGATCACATGTTAATTTTAGTTTTTTAATTTTTTGGCTACTATCTAGGATAGGTGTATTTTTAAAGGAGATATAAAAATACTTTAAAATAAAATATGAACAACTTAATTAGAAGGCTAAAATATATATATAGATGAAGACAACACAATGGTCCTTCAGATAATTTGCTGGAACAGCAGGAAAAGAACCAGAAAAAGAAAGACATTATTCAGGACATTGCATCTTGGGGGAAAAAAAAAACCTGACCCTTGGCTCAATTTTGGAAATAAAGATTTTTTTAAATATTCTACTCTTTTAATGCAGGAGATGTAGGTACAATCCCTGGGTTGGGAAGATCCCCTGGAGAAGGAAATGGCAACCCACTCCAGTATTCTTGCCTGGAGAATCCCATGGACAGAGGAGCTTGGTGGGCTATAGTGCATAGGGTTGCAAAAGGGTTGGCCACAACTTAGTGACTAAACAACAATGAACAACAATAACAAGCCTTTTAACTTATGGAAATTATGGGATAGGCAAGGGATATGAGTAAGCTACTGAAGTCATAAGAAAATAAGAATGAAAGAGAAAAGTAAGGAAAAGAGAGGAAGGGAGGGAAGGAGGGAGGGAAAACATAAATGCAGCTGCTGAGGCACCTTTTGCTTAAGGAGTCTGGATTTCTCCAGGGATTAACTCTTACATGCAAAGAATATTAGAGACAAAATGGTGCCTGAAACCTGTTTGCATGTTTACCAACTGTATTTCAGTTTGAAAGTCTGACTATAATAGACCCACCAACTGACCCCTTGTTCTATAACCAGACCCACCAACTGACCCTTTGCTCACAAACTACGCTTCTTACCACAAAGGGTCCTGGTATCGACTTCAGAGCAATATTTCCCACCCCTTGCCCCAAAACCATCCCTCAACATTGTTCCCTCCCACTATCCTGTGATTGACCTGATATCAATTACAGTTCAAATTAATTTCCCTTTCAAGTTCTCTCCCACCTCTCTTGGAAGTCCAGTAAGCACCAACACTCCTTGTCACAAAATATTTCAGCAAGACACCATGCCTCCATCAAGCCCTGATAACCTTTCTCACCACAGGGATAATAGAATAGTGGCCTTCCTGGGTCACTTCCATCAATTTCTATTAAATGTATCCTTCTAATCTGTCGAGCCACTCATTTCTCCTTCCTCCTATAGAGATCCCAGTGAATTGGGGGCAGCGAGGAAGAGGTGAAAAGCTCAGGGTAGATGAGGATTGTTAAAGGGACTGCAGATACAGGCTGACCGAGGTCAAGGGCATCAACCGTACGTGACCTATGCACGCCAACCACAATCAGAGAAACTTCACTTAATCTCACCAAGGCTATTAGGAGCTGCCTTTCCAGGTCACATCTAGCTGCTCAGAAAGATAACCGCTTTGCAGACTTCAATATACCTCGAGAGAATTAGATTTTTCTAAGCCAAAGATTGAATTCCTTCCTGCTCCCCCCTTCTTCACTGTAACCAGGGCCTCGTGCAAGCTATTTCATTTTCCTTGTGCATCGGGCAGATGACATCCTGCTAAGTACACCAGAAGCAGGGAAGACTGAAATGCAAGACCTGTGACGTCATTTTCAAGCAGACTGGCTTTGCTTACCTGTTTCACAGAAGGAGCTGCTGGCGAACACTTTAATCAGATAAACTATAAATTTGTGTTCTCTGCAGCTTCCAGGAGCCTACCCAAGTCAGTAAAGAGCAACTTTGACCTTTAACCCTGCTCTATTTGCCTTGATGCATCCCTGCTGACTGTAATTGTTTGCCAGGTGATAGAGGGAACACAGAGAAGGGGAAAGATTCGTTGCTGAGCCCCCAAACAATCCATTGTCTTCTCAAGGTTAGAAATAACACATGCAAATTAAGTACTGTGACTTCACGATCACCAGATCACATAGCTTCCCTGAAGCCTCAGCTAATTTCCCAAACAGAGCCTGCCTCACCCTCCTGCATGTTCCCATTACACTCTGCTGCCACCTCCACTGTATCGTTTGTGTCTTGTATTACAATTGCCTATCTGCATATCTGTCTCCTCTCCAATATACTAATACCAAGAGTTCCCTGAAAGCAAAGGCTATACTTGGTCCATCTTTATCTCCAACTCCTGCAAGACGTCTGCATGTGGCTGATGCCCCACATATCCAGGTTGGGTGAATGAGGAGACCAAAATAAGTTTCTCATGTCATCCTGGCTGAAGGGCTGTAAGTTCAGTTCAGTTCAGTTCAGTTCAGTTCAGTCACTCAGTCGTGTTCGACTCTTTGAGACCCTCTGGACTGCAGCAGGCCAGGCTTCCCTGTCCATCACCAATTCCCAGAGTTTACTCAAACTCATGTTCATTGAGTTGGTGATACCATCCCACCATCTCATCCTTTGTCATACCCTTCTCCTCCTGCCTTCAATCTTTCCCAGCATCAGGGTCTTTTCCAATGAGTCAGCTCTTCGCATCAGGTGGCCAAAGTATTGGAGTTTCAGCCTCAGCATCAGTTCTTCCAATGAATATTCAGGATGAATTTCCTTTAGGATGGACTTGTTGGATCTCCTTGCAGTCCAAGGGACTCTCAAGAGTCTTCTCCAACACCACGGTTCAAAAGCATCAATTCTTCAGCACTCAGCTTTCTTTATAGTCCAACTCTCACATCAGTACATGACTACTGGAAAAACCATAGCTTTGACTAGATGGAACTTTGTTGGCAAAGCAATGTCTCTGCTTTTTAATATGCTATCTAAGTTGGTCATAACTTTCCTTCCAAAGAGTAAGCGTCTTTTAATTTCATGGCTGCAATCACCATCTGCAGTGATTTTGGAGCCCCCAAAAATAAAGTCTGTCACTATTTCATTGCTTCCCCATCTATTTGCCATGAAGTGATGGGACCAGATGCCATGATCTTAGTTTTCTGAATATTGACTTTTAAGCCAACTTTCTCATTGTCCTCTTTCACTTTCATCAAGAGGCTCTTTAGTTCCTCTTCACTTTCTGCCATAAGGGTGGTGTCATCTACATATCTGAGGTTATTGATATTTTTCCCGGCAATCTTGATTCCAGCTTGTGCTTCATCCAGCCCAGCGTTTCTCATGATGTGCTCTGAAGGACTATAAACTGGGTAGCAAACATGTTTTCCACCCTGGAAACTGAATCAAACACATACACATAAAATCGATGAAGGTATGCAAAGCAGGGATTCTTTTTAATGTATTAATCATTTACAAAGTAAAGACAGGAAAATAGTAGAGGACATTCAGATCAGCATTGTCAGCTCAGCAGCTTAAAAAAAATGTCCTTTAGTAAATCCACAAATATCCCTTTAGACTAGGTGTGCCTGTTCCCTCCTCAACCCTCAGAGGGGCGTTTGTAGTGAGCATTCACATAGTGCAAAAAACTTTTGAAGGTCAGAGAATCAGCTCGTGCAATGGGGCAGCTCCTGGTTGTGGGGCTATTTCCCAAATTTAAGAGCACCATTGACCAGAATAAAGGGCCAGGGAGGAGTGGGTGCCAAGTGGCGTCAGTTGTGTCTGACTCTGTGGATTGCAGCCCACCAGGCTCCTCTGTCCGTGGGATTCTCCAGGCATGAATACTGCATCCAAGGAGATGTGAACTGTCCCCTCCTTATTCAGCCCTCCTAAACCTATCTTCAGGTTACAGACCCCAGCTTGCCACTTTTCCAATTTAGAATTCCTTTTCTTGATGGTGATGATGACCCTATAAGCGAGACAGCAAAAGAGACACAGATGTAAAGAACAGACTTTTGGACTCTGTGGGAGAAGACGAGGGTGGGATGATTTGAGAGAATAGCACTGAAACATGTATATTATTATCATATGTGAAACATCACCAGTCCAGGTTCGATGCATGAGACAGGGTGCTCAGGGCTGGTGCACTGAGATGACCCTGAGAGATGGGATGGGGAGGGAGGTGGGAGGGGGTCCAGGATGGAGGACACATGTACACCCATGGCTGATCCATGTCAATGTATGGGGAAAACCACTACAATATTGTAAAGTAATTAGCCTGCAATTAAAATAAATAAATTAAAACAAAAAAAGAAGATACCAAAAGAAAAAAAAGAATTCCTTTTCTTTACACCTCTCAGACAAAAGGAAATAAATACCTAATAAACACCCAAAACCCCACTGCCTTATAGCTTAGGCAAAGAGACCCAGGGTGGAACGATGCTCATCTCCTGGTAACCAAGTCCACACACAGTGGCAGCTGTTCAGTTGAGATCCAAAGTGAGGGGGCTCCCCCTCTACTGGCTCCCTGCCACCGGGTACCTCATCAGAGTCAGCTCAGCTCTTAAGAGGGTAACAGGCCACTTCTCTTCAACTGTCAACAAAGGACCTCTCCGATGGATCAGCCTCTGTTAGTCCTCATCTCCACCTATCTTAGTCCCAGGCGTTCAGGGCCCCTGTATTTTTCTTCCATCCTCAGGGACTGGTGCTTGATCTTTCAGTGACACTAATGTACAAAGGTCTAATAACATCAAATCTTAACCCAAAGCTTGATGACACTCTTACTCTGAAATTCCCAGGAAATGGCAGAGGATTAAAAGTTAATGGGACTTTCTCAGAACCCCTGAAACAATAGCTCAGGGCCTCCAAGGATGTCACTGGATTTGGCCTCCAATCAGACTACTATTTAAACCACTGCAGGGGACATGGGTTAGACCCCCGGTCCAGCAAGATTCCACAAGCCACGGAGTAGCTAAGCCCGTGTGCCATAACTTTGGAGCCTGAGTTCTAGAGCCCGTGCTCTGCAACAAGAGAAGCCCACGCTCCTAAACAAGAGTAGCCCCTCTCAGCGCAACTAAGAAAAGCCACAGGCAGCAACAAAGACCCAGCAGCGCTGCAGGGTCACAGCGCTGTGTGTGTGTGCATGTGTGTATGTGTGTGTGATGGCAATGCTATAGGCTCACAGACTATGTGTGTGTGTGTATGTGTGTGCACTCAGTCATGTCTGACTCTTTGTGACCCCACAGACTGTAGCCTGCTAGGCTCCTCTGTCCATGGAACTTTTCAGGCAAGAACACTGGAGTGTGTTGCCATTTCCTACTCCAGGGCATCTTCCCAACCCAGGGATCAAACCTTCATCTCTTATATCTCCTGCACTGGCAAGCAGGTTCTTTACCAGCTGAGCCCCCAGGGAAGCCCTTACCGACTACATCTGAGTCATAAGAAGTGAGATAAAATGAGAATAAATAATATAATATAAAACTATAAATATATTTATATAATATGAAATATAAATAAATAATATAAAACTATAGTTTCATATATGTGTAAATGTGTGTAGGTACATATATTGTGTGCACACATATATTATGGGCATACATATATTGTATGTACATTTCTACATATATTTCCACATATTAGCGAGAAACTTATGTAGCTGGGATTCCTGGTTTCCTGCTATTGCTCTGCTACATAGCCTCTTCCACTGCCTTAGTCTCTTCTTTTTCAAAAAATGAAAGTATTCAACTACATGTTTCCTAAGTTTCCTTCCAACATTAACCTCCTATTTGAACATTTTTGTCACTGAAAAAAAAAATTACTTATAATTGTATGGGATTTAACATAGAGAAAGCAATTTTTGATCCTCAGATATTTTGTTCACCTAGCCCTCAGGAAAATCCTAATGGAGACCACTGCTCAGAACTCATTTGAAATGCAGAAAATGTAACAAGTTTTTTCCATAACAAAATTATGAATGTCAATGAAGAGACCACACATAGGTATTATTTAGGAAAAACGGCATTAGACTTTCATTTAAAAGAACTCACTTCAGTTCAACTCAATGTCATAAACAAAGCCAAGTGTTCAGCCTCATATCTACCAATTCCAAGAAATGTATGGGGAAGCAGGTGGGGACTGGGGAAACAGTGCTGTCTTAACCTTTAAAAACACCCTGGAGAGAAAAGTCACCTTGGCAAATACTTCAGCTGGAGCACCTCTTCAACGTGTGGAAACACTTAGACACGTTCGTTCCTACAACACACGCCATGCAAATGATTCACTGTTTCTTCTTACAAGCCCTATCAAGTTTATATTATTTATGAGCTAACCAACTTCATAGCTAGACTTTCACCTTGTCATATTTTCCTGCACTCTCAGAGTGAATCAAGTCTGACTTGACACTTGCCTTTTTCCACTGTATAATATGAAAATGGAGCCATTAAAAGCAGTATTTCAGATAGGAAGGGAATCCAGAACTAAGACACTGATCAAAGTGTTTAGAGGCAACTACAAAATAACTAATGGTTTGAATATTTTGACCAATTTTTGAAATCAGAAAAAAAGGCATAAAAGACCCTTGAGGTGACCTGACCCAAATTTTCTATACAATCCCTTCTCATAACTCTAAAATTCTCCTAAAAACTCTAAAATTCTCCCTTCAGGCAAGCTACTAGAACCGACCTAAACTATGAAGAGCCAGACAGGGTGCATGGTGTTGGGTAATTTTGCATGGAGATGATAAGTTTATCCATTTCAGAGGATATAAGAATCAACATTCCCTTAATTTTGTTAAAAGGAATATAAGTAGCTAAGCAAAGGATTTGATTTTTTTTCTTTTCTTCTCAAGAGCAGCACCACATTAATGGTATATATTTATCCCAAAATTCAGACAAGCTCTTCTCCAAGAAGATAAAGCACCTTGAACTATATTCATGGTTGAGATTCGAGTAGTTAAAAGCCTAATGATAAATGGGATGAAATGAAAAGTGAGACTAAATTAGGCATATCTATACATGAGCACATAATTACACAGACTATGTATGTATAATTTGCCTTTAATGGCATTTCCGTCTATACTAAAATTCCCAGGTGTCCTCAAACAAGCACAGCTTTGTGATGTCATGCCTTTAATGGAGCTCTGTTGCCATGGGGATCGCAGAGCTCCCTCTCAGAATAGCATTGAGTTCTAACGATTGAAGAAGCTGGAGAAATTTCAATTAAGCCATCATCTTAGAACCTTCCAGCACCTACAAATGTGAAAATTATCAAGTTCTGAAGCATTGCTAGTTTGCCTGAGAAGCTATGGACTTTGGGCCATGATTCAAAGTAGTGCATATATATATTTATATGAGGAAATATGAATTCAATCTATCTTCCAATAACCTATAATATGGACGTATATATTGCCAAGTCCTCTCAAGAGCCCCTGAGTTGGATCCGTTAATGTACTCAGTGGTTTATTTACTCAGTATATATATATATGTATGTGTGTGTGTGTGTGTGTGTGTGCACGTGTGCGTGCATACACTAAGTCGCTTCAGTTGTGTCCAACTCTTTGTGACCCTTTGGATTATAGCCCACCAGGCTCCTCTGTCCATGGGATTCTCCAGACAAGAATATACTAAAGTAGGTTGCCATGCCCTCCTCCAGGGGATCTTCCTGACCCAGGGATCAAATCCACCTCTCTTATGCCTCCTGGATTGGCAGGTGGGTTCTTTACCACTAACGCCACCTGGGAAGCCCATAAATATATATACATACATACATACGTGTATGTTATATATATGGAGATAGATTGTGGATTTTCTCCAATGTCCAGCATAACCCATGGAATCTGTGAGGTTATACATATATGTATTTCTTACCTTCAATGACCTTGAAGTATAGTCTATAACTACTATATGTTAAAAGATGGAAACACACAGATGTAATATGAAGAGAAATTGAAATAAGAGGACCAACTGGGTACAGAGAAAGATCTCGAAAGGTTGAGCTAGAAAATGTCTCTGGCAAGACTTCAGAAGCAAAGAGTGAAGATGATCGATCATTGAGCCAGAGCAATTAAATTCCGCTCCCTCTGGCCACACTAAAAAGTATTTAGCATGCATGAGGGTCTCAGGTCAAGAGTTGTATGGCCAGCAACCTGTCAGAAGGTAGGGTATGTTGCAATCACAGCTTAAGCAACCAGAGAATCAAGGTCAGAGCCAGCCAAGCGCAACCACAGGAGGGAAGAGTCAATGGTTTGTCCCAGACAAAGCCAAGAGGGATCTCCTGGTTGTTCCCAATATTTAAAGCTTGCCATAGAGGCCAAGAAGCTGCGTGGAAACTAACATCCCTCAACATGTCCCAGTCTTGCTGCCCAGTGGAATGAAATGCAGGACACAAGGGTAAAGGCAGCCCATTCCAATATTCTTCCCAGGAAATCCCATAGACAGAGCAGTCTGGCGGGCCACAGTCCATGGGGTCACAAAAGCATCAGACATGACTCAGCGACTAAACAACAATAACACCATGTGAGCAGGTCAGTTCATTTCTGTTCATTTCTCTCTGAAGCTGTGAATTAAAATATACCCATCATCCAACATTAGTGTGACCATGTGCTTACAATTATATTCTGATGAAAATTAATCATGTAAGAAAGAGGGCTTCTGTAGGAGCTAGTTATATCTTGGGGGCTCTAATGCTTCCTTCCACCTGCGTGGGCTGCTGTTACTTACACTCCTGATTCATGGAAACTTTGGTTCTTCTATCAATGGCTATCTGAAGTTTGGTCAGGATGCATATTTGTAAATCAGCACTTCTCTCTGATGTTTTCCACTTCCAGTGGTAAGCTTATTATAGACAGACCTCTTATGAAGTTTATTAAATTCACTGCAAGTTCATAATCTATGCGGTCCTAATTGCTGCTCTTCTTTTCAGAGAGGTCACTGAGCACCAGGCACTGCTTTCATTTGAGGTGGGTGAGGTCAAAAACCTGCAGAAGTTCTAATTTTGATGTATTTTCTCTTAATCCCCTACTTTTCCATCATTTTTATGTATCACACTAACCCGGATTCCAACACATGGCTGCTTGGTGCTGGAGCAACTTTGAGGAGATACCCCATGTCCAAGGGCAAAGAAGAAGCCCCAGCAAGATGGTAGAAGGGGTGAAATTGCATTTAGAATCAAACCTCATACCTGCCAGCGACACTCAGTGGGCTCAAACAAACCGTGTGCACACCAGGACCCAGATTCTGAGACAGAACTGTGTTTGAGTGTCTCCTGAGGAGGTACAGGTCAGCAGTGGACTGCTGCAGGGATAGGGTCTCTGGGTGCAGCAGACCTGGGTATGGCATAAGCCCTTTGGAGGAGGTTACCGTTAACCCACCATAGAGCCACCAGAACTTACACAGGACCGGGAAAACAGACTCTTGGAGAGCGCAAACAGAACCTTGTGCACCAGGACACAAGAGAAAGGAGCAGTGACCCCAAAAGAGACTGACACAGACTTGCCCATGAGTGTCCAGGAGTCTACAGCAAAGGAGTGGGGCAGTGGTGGCCTGCTGTCGGGTTGGGGGCACTGAGTGCAGAAGCGCATGCATGGGGCTTTTTAAAGGAGGTCACCATTATCTTCATTACCCCCAGGAGAGTTTGGCCTCAGGTCAGACAACAGGGAGGGAACACAGCCCCACCCATCAACAGAAATTTGGGTGAAAGATTTACTGAGCATGACCCATCCATAGTTCATCAGGCAAACTACCAGATCTAATACCTTGAATCTATTTCTCACTTCCACTGTATAATCATAGTTCAGATAAGTTCAGTCGCTCAGTCCTGTCCGACTCTTTGCAACCCCATGAATCGCAGCACGCCAGGCCTCCCTGTCCATCACCAACTCCTGGAGTTCACTCAGACTCATGTCCATCGAGTCCGTGATGCCATCCAGCCATCTCATCCTCTGTCGTCCTCTTCTCCTCCTGCCCCCAATCCTTCGCAGCATCAGAGTCTTTTCCAATGAGTCAACTCTTTGCATGAGGTGGCCAAAGTATTGGAGTTTCAGCTTTAGCATCATTCCTTCCAAAGAAATCCCAGGGCTGATCTCCTTCAGAATGGACTGGTTGGATCTCCTTGCAGTCCAAGGGACTCTCAAGAGTCTTCTCCAACACCACAGTTCAAACGCATCAACTCTTCAGCGCTCTGCCTTCTTCACAGTCCAACTCTCACATCCATACATGACCACAGGAAAAACCATAGCCTTGACTAGACAGACCTTAGTCGGCAAAGTAATGTCTCTACTTTTGAATATGCTATCTAGGTTGGTCATAACTTTTCTTACAAGGAGTAAGTGTCTTTTAATTTCATGGCAGCAATCACCATCTGCAGTGATTTTGGAGCCCCCAAAAATAAAGTCTGACACTGTTTCCACGGTTTCCCCATCTATTTCCCATGAAGTGATGGGACAAGATGCCATGATTTTCGTTTTCTGAATGTTGAGCTTTAGGCCAACTTTTTCACTCTCCACTTTCTCTTTCATCAAGAGGCTTTTTAGCTCCTCTTTACTTTCTGCCATAAGGGTGGTGTCATCTGCATATCTGAGGTGATTGATATTTGTCCCGGCAATCTTGATTCCAGCTTGTGTTTCTTCCAGTCCAGCATTTCTCATGATATGCTCTGCATATAAGTTAAATAAGCAGGGTGACAATATACAGCCTTGACGTACTCCTTTTCCTATTTGGAACCAGTCTGTTGTTCCATGTCCAGTTCTAACTGTTGCTTCCTGGCCTGCATACAGATCTCTCAAGAGGCAGGTCAGGTGGTCTGGTATTCCCATCTTTCAGAATTTTCCATAGTTTATTGTGATCCACACAGTCAAAGGGTTTGGCATAGTCAATAAAGCAGAAATAGATATTTTTCTGGAACTCTCTTGCTTTTTCCATGATACAGTGGATGTTGGCAATTTGATCTCTGGTTCCTCTGCCTTTTCTAAAACCAGCTTGAACATGTGGAAGTTCATGATTCATGTATTGCTGAAGCCTGGCTTGGAGAATTTTGAGCATACTAGCATGTGAGATGATTGCAGTTGTGTGGTAATTTTAGCATTCTTTGGCATTGCCTTTCTTTGGAATTAGAATGAAAACTGACCTTTTCCAGTCCTGCGGCCACTGCTGAGTTTTCCAAATTTGCTGGCATATTGAATGCAGCACTTTGACAGCATCATCTTTCAGGATTTGAAACAGCTCAACTGGAATGCCATCACCTCCACTAACTTTGTCCATAGTGATGCTTTCTAAGGCCCACTTGACTTCACACACCAGGATGTCTGGCTGTAGGTGAATGATCACACCATCGTGATTATCTGTGTTGTGAAGATCTTTTTTGTGCAGTTCTTCTGTGTATTCTTGCCACCTCTTCTTAACATCTTCTGCTTCTGTTATGTCCAGACCATTTCTGTCCTTTATCGAGCCTATCTTTGCATGAAATGTCCCCTTGGTATCTCTAATTTTCTTGAAGAGATCTCTAGTCCTTCCCATTCTGTTGTTTTCCTCGATTTCTTTGCATTGATCACTGAAGAAGGCTTTCTTATCTCTTCTTGCTATTCTCTGGAACTCTGCATTCAGATGCTTATATCTTTCCTTTTCTCCTTTGCTTTTTGCTCTCTTCTTTTCACAGCTATTTGTAAGGCCTCCCCAGACAACCATTTTGCTTTTTTGCATTTCTTTTCCATGGGGATGGTCTTGATCCCTGTCTCCTGTACAATGTCACGAACCTCATTCCATAGTTCATCAGGCACTCTATCAGATCTACGCCCTTAAATCTATTTCTCACTTCCACTGTATAATCATAAGGGATTTGATATAGGTCACACCTAATTGATCTAGCGGTTTTCCCTACTTTCTTCAGTTTGAGTCTGGATTTGGTAATAAGGAGTTCATGATCTGAGCCACAGTCAGCTCCTGGTCTTGTTTTTGTTGACTGTATCGAGCTTCTCCATCTTTGGCTGCAAAGAATATAATCAATCTGATTTCAGTGTTGACTATCTGGTGATGTCCATGTGTAGAGTCTTCTCTTGTGTGGTTGGAAGAGGGTATTTGCTATGACCAGTGCATTTTCTTGGCAAAACTCTATTAATCTTTACCTGCTTCATTCGACATTCCAAGGCCAAATTTGCCTGTTATTCCAGGTGTTTCTTGACTTCCTACTTTTGCATTCCAGTCCTCTATAATGAAAAGGACATCTTTTGGGGGGTGTTAGTTCTAAAAGGTCTTGTAGGTCTTCATAGAACCGTTCAACTTTAGCTTCTTCAGTGTTACTGGTTGGGGCATAGACTTGGATAACTGTCATATTGAATGGTTTGCCTTGGAGATGAACAGAGATCATTCTGTCATTTTTGAGATTGCATCCAAGTACTGCATTTCAGACTCTTTTGTTGACCATGATGGCTACTCCATTTTTTCTGAGGGATTCCTGCCCACAGTAGCAGATATAATGGTCATCTGGTTAAATTCACCCATTCCAGTCCATTTTAGTTCGCTGATTCCTAGAATGTCGACGTTCACTCTTGCCATCTCTTGTTTGACCACTTCCAATTTGCCTTGATTCATGGACCTGACATTCCAGGTTCCTATGCAATATTGCTCTTTACAGCTTCAGACCTTACTTCTATCACCAGTCACATCCACAGCTGGGTATTGTTTTTGCTTTGGTTCCATCCCTTCATTCTTTCTGGAGTTATTTCTCCACTGATCTCCAGTAGCATATTGGGCACCTACTGACCTGGGGAGTTCCTCTTTCAGTATCCTATCATTTTGCCTTTTCATACTGTTCATAGGGTTCTCAAGGTAAGAATACTGAAGTGGTTTGCCATTCCCTTCTCCAGTGGACCACATTCTGTCTGACCTCTCCACCATGACCTACCTATCTTGGTTTGCCCCGCGGGCATGGCTTGGTTTCATTGAGTTAGACAAGGCTGTGGTCCTAGTGTGATTAGATTGACTAGTTTTCTGTGAGCATGGTTTCAGTGTGTCTGCCCTCTGATGCCCTCTTGCAACACCTACCATCTCACTTGGGTTTCTCTTACCTTGGGCATGGGGTATCTCTTCACGGCTGCTCCAGCAAAGCACAGCCGCTGCTCCTTACCTTGGACGAGGGGTATCTCCTTACCATCACACTTCCTGACTTTCAATGTGGGATGGCTCCTCTAGGCCCTCCTATGCCCACGCAGCCACCGCTCCTTTGTTGCTCCTCCCAGCTGCCGCCCCTGGCCTTGGGCACTGCCCCTGGCCTTGGGCATGGAGTGGCTCCTCAGGTCCACCGCCCCTGGCCTTGGGTGCAAGGTGGCTTCTCCTAGCCGCCCCTGACCTCGGACGCGGGGTGTCTCCTCCCGGCCGCCACTGACCTCGGACGCGGGGTAGCTCCTCTCGGCCGTTCCTGTGCCATTGCAGCCTGGCACTCTCAGCCGCTGCCCCTGACCGCACTTAAGTGTGGGCAGTTGTCACCCGGCACACTTAAGCACAGGTGGCTGCGACCCAGCACACTTAAGGGATTTGATGTAGCTCATACCTGGATTGTCTAGTGGTTTTCCCTACTTACTTCAAATTCAGTCTGAATTTGGCAATAAGGAGTTCATGGTCTGAGCCACAGTCAGCTCCCGGTCTTGTTATTGGTGACTGTATAGAGCTTCTCCATCTTTGGCTGCAAAGAATATATCAATCTGATTTCAATATTGACCATCTGGTGATGTCCATGTGTACAGACTTCTCTTGTGTTGTTGGAAGAGGGTGTTGACTATGACCAGTACATACTCTGGGCAAAACTCTATTAGCCTTTGCCCTGTTTAACTCTGTACTCCAAGGCCAAAGTTGTCTGTTACTCCAGGGATTTCTTGACTTCCTGCTTTTTTGTTCCAACCCCTGTAATGAAAAGGACATCTTTTAGGGGTATTAGTTATAGAAGGTCTTGCAGGTCTTCATAGAACCATTCAACTTCAGCTTCTTCAGCATTACTGGTCAGGGCATAAGCTTGGGTGACTGTGATATTGAATGGTTTGCCTTGGAAATGAACAGAGAACATTCTGTTGTTTTTGAGACTGCATCCAAGAACTGCATTTTGGACTCTTTTGTTGACTAAGATGGCTACTCCATTTCTTCTAAGGGATTATTGCCCACAGTAGTAGATATAGTGATCATCTGAGTTAAATTCACCCATTCCAGCCCATTTTAGTTCGATGATTCCTAAAATGTGTATGTTCACTTTTGCCGTCTCCTGTTTGACCACTTCCAATTTGCTTTGATTCGTGGACCTAATATTCCAGATTCCTATGCAATATAAAGAAATGCAAAAAAGCAAAATGGCTGTCTGAGGAGGACTTGCAAATAGCTGTGAAAAGAAGAAAAGCAAAAAGGTAAGTAGAAAAGGAAAGATATACCCATTTGAATGCAGAGTTCCAAAGAATAGCAAGAAGAGATAAGAAAACCTTCCTCAGTGATCAGTGCAAAGAAATAGAGGAAAAATATAGAATAGGAAAGACTAAATATCTCTTCAAGAAAATTAGAGATACCAAGGGAACATTTCATGCAAAGATGGGCACAATAAATGGTATGGACATAACAGAAGCAGAAAATATGAAGAAGAGGTGGCAAGAATACACAGAAGAACTGTAGAAAAAAGATCTTCATGACCCAGATAATCACAATGGTGTGATCACTCACCTAGAGCAAGACATCCTGGAATGCAAATTCAAGTGGGCCTTAGGAAGCTTCACTATGAACAAAGCTAGTAGAGGTGATGGAATTCCAGTTGAACTATTTCAAATTATAAAAGATGATGCTATGAAAGTGCTGCAGTCATTATGCCAGCAAATTTGGAAAATTCAGCAGTGGCCACAGGACTGGAAAAGGTCAGTTTTCATTCCAATCCCAAAGGAAGGCAATGTGAGAGAATTCTCAAACTACCACACAATTACATTCATCTCACATAAAGTAATGCCATAAAGTAATGCTCAAAATTCTCCAAACCAGGCTTCAACAGTGTGTGAACCAACCGTGAAATTCCAGATGTTCAAGCTGGTTTTAGGAAAGGCAAAGGAACCAGAGATCAAATTGCCAACATCCGTTGGATCATTGATAAAGTGAGAGAGTTCCAGAAAAAGATCTATTTGTCCTTCATGAACTATGCCAAAGACTTTAACTGTGTGGATCACCACAAACTGGAAAATTTTAAAGAGATGGGAATACCAAACCACCTGACCTGCCTCTTGAGAAATCTGTATGCAGGTCAGGAAGCAACAGTTAGAACTGGACACGGAACAACAGACTGGTTTCAAATAGGGAAAGGAGTATGTCAAGGCTGTATATTGTCACTGTGCTTATTTAACTTATATGCAGAGCACATCATGAGAAACACTGGACTGGATAAAGCACAAGCTGGAATCAAGATTGCTGGGAGAAATATCAATAACCTCAGATATGCAGATGATACAACCCTTATGACAGAAAGTGAAGAAGAACTAAAGAGACTCTAGATGAGAAAAAGAGGAGAGTGAAAAAGCTGGCTTAAAGTTCAACATTCAGAAAATGAAGATCATGGCATCTGGTCCCAGCAATTCATGGCAAATAGATGGGGAAACAGTGAAAACAGTGACAGACTTTATTTTGGGGGGCTCCAAAATCACTGCAGATGGTTATTGAAGCCATGATATTAAAAGGTGCTTGCTCCTTGGGAAAAAAGTTATTACCAACCTAGTTCAGTTCAGTCACTCAGTCATGTCCGACTCTTTGCGACCCCATGAACCACAGTATACCAGGCCTCCCTGTCCATCACCAACTCCCAGAGTCCACCCAAACCCATGTCCATTGAGTTGGTGATGCTGTCCAGCCATCTCATCCTCTGTCTGAGGATGACCATAGCCTGACCAACCTAGACAGTATATTAAAAAGCAGAGACATTACTTTGCCAACAAAGGTCCAGCTAGTCAAAGCTATGGTTTTTCCAGTAGTCATGTATGGATGTGAGAGTTGGACTGTAAAAAAAAAGATGAGTGCCAAAGAATTGATGCTTTTGAACTGTGGTGTTGGAGAAGACTCTTGGAAGTCCCTTGGACTGCAAGGAGATCCAACCAGTCCATCCTCAAGGAGATCAGTCATGAATATTCATTGGAAGGACTGATGCTGAAGCTGAACCTCCAATACTTTGACCACTTGATGTGAAGAACTGACTCATTTGAAAAGACCCTGATGCTGGGAAAGATTGAGGGCGGGAAGAGAAGGGGATGATAGAGGATGAGATGGTTGGATGGCATCACCGACTCAATGAACATGAGTTTGAGTAAACTCCAGGTGTTGGTGATGGACAGGGAGGCCCGGAGTGCTGCAGTCCATGGAGTCTCAGAGAGTCAGACATGACTGAGTGACTGAACTGAACTGAACCTGGATTCCAAGTGGAAGCTGGTAATCCCAAGCTCCCAAAGAAGAGAGACAAATGATCCTTCCACTATTATAAGGATGAATGTATAAGACGGACCTACTCTAACTTGGGTTTTTCCATAATCTCTCTGGCCTTTCTGTGCTGAGAGCTTTGTCTTGCCTAAGATTGACCTCCTGATGAGTTAGGTTAAAATGTCAGCTTCCTCTTAAGAGAGATTATGTGTGATGTCTCCCTTCAAATAGAGATGAACATTATCCTAAACTCCAGGATTTCAGAATATTATGAGAGACTGATGAAGTGATGAAACTATTTTTCCAAGAGGTGTTTAACAATGGATTAACTCCTACCATGGGGTAGACATGTTATATTCCCTGATCTGTGGAGGTGGTCCCAGTGACCTTGAAGAGTGTTGATCCCCCCACCCATGATGGCCCAAAGAGTATCCAGCTAAAGGGTTGGATAAATGATGCTGAAATCCAGCCAGGGCTTCACCTACCAACTTGTGTACCCTGACTTAGGGCTGTGTGCACCTGGAAGGAAAGCATTTTGTCTGATTTGCACAAAATTACCACAAGGCGTTAAGGAGAACTTAATCCAACCCTACAAATCTGAGATGATTTTGTTAACCCACTTTTTAATTTGTAGTAACAGCCCTTCTATTTTACAACGATTTAATGAGCATCAATTATGTGTCATGGCCAATATCCTCCATTCTTCCTGAAATATGTGAAATCATTAGTGGTATTTAAGGACCCTGATTCCAGGGCATTATTCCAAACTATGAATAAATACAGAATAATGATCCTGCCTGTGGCTTAAGGGAATGAGAACAGATCACAGCATTGAATACTGCCAAGTCATCAAAAACATTGTTTTAAACCTGTGAACTACAGAAAATTTCCACATCTGAACCTTGCTATATCATACATAGCGTCTCTGTTTTCTTAAAGCAGCCACTAGGTGACAAGTCAGAAACCTGATTTCAAGCACTGGCTTTACAACTTGACTTATTTTTTTTGACCTTGAACACAAGTCATTTGACTTCTTAGGGCATTGCCTTTCCTCTGGACAATAAAAGAAAAACTAGCTTCTGACTCCACAGGGATGTCGTGAAAATAAATGAGATGTAGGTCTGCAGAGTTACTTTAAGCTCTTAGGAATGAAAGAGCTTAAAGAGATATGAGGTTTCAGCAGCACTTTTTTTTTTTTTTTTTTTTTTGGTCAGCCTTGCAAGTGAGAGAGAAACGTTCTTGGTAAGTTTGGAAGAATATGACCTCATTGACTCCTGCCCCTGACCTGTAGCTTTTTCTCTTCTGCATTCACAAAGTCTACTGTAATTCTGGCTGTTGACTCAGTGAAATTAATAAGGATCTACCATACCCTTAGGCAACAAAGAAAAATGGTCACACACCGTGTGGGATGAATTATCTGCTACCAGTCAAGCATCATACAATACATGCCCCTACAGGGGCTGTGAAAACACTCTAATGAAACAAGGAAAGTGTTACATTGCAGAAAAGAAGAAGCTGCTAGGATAGAGTTCTCAGCTAGGATATTGATCTGATGGAGTCTAGAAGCCCAAAGGTAGAAAATGTCTTTTAGGAGAACTGCAGCCACATTTTTGCCTGTGTCAGAGATACTCTCTTCTAATGCCAAGGCAGCTGTGAAAGAAGATCACAAATAACCAGCTAACAGTCTCCCTGCCCCAAGATGAAGAGTCCCTGACAGGTGGTGCAGATAAGTGCTGTATGACCTGTCCCTTATCTCCCTTAAGAGAGCGGTACAATCCACAGAGCTCACATAAACTCTTCTCTGGCTTCAATCCCATTCTGACATTTAAGAGAAAAGTTGACAGCCATAGATTAAAGGCAAACATTACAGGGAAGTGATACATACACTAGGTGGCTATGACTAAAGATGTGGTTTTGCAAGAATTAGCTGGAAAGACATACTGGCGTACTGAAATGAGTCTCTAAGCTGGTGGATCAAGCTAACATCTTTGTCTTGGTCTCATTGGGGCTCATGCTTCTTTACAGGCTTTGATTTTCTTCATTTACTCACTCAATAAATGTTCATTGAGCACTGTAATGGAAACTGCTGGTGGTACCCACAAATCTAATCTCCTCCCTTCCCTGAGAAAGTAGCTGTCCAGTTAAAATCTAAATTGTCTCACCCATCGTCTAGGGAAGGGAGGTGACCTAAGTTGGCACTAATGGAGACTGAATGGAAGTGACAAAGGCAACTTTGGCATAAAAAAAAAAAAAGCCCTTAACCTGGACTTTTGTTGTTACTTTGTCTGCTTGTTAAAAATGAAAAAGTGGAGGCTACCTACCTGCCATGGACTATTTGGGAGAAAGAGATAAACATCTGTGTTTTGGAGTTTCTTTGTTACTTCAGCTCAGCCTTCATTTTTACAAATTTAAGAGCCTTATGAGTATCAAGTAAGCCGGGGTTCCAGCTTAGAATACACATGGTGCATGCCCCCATAAAATGTATAGTTTAATGTCTACCCTAGTCTTCTACCTGGGAATCAAAACCATTGAGGTAAGTGTCTATCCTACTCAATAATCAAAATAAAATAGGGCAGGAAGCAAGAGTATAAGAGTAGATAAAGATCTGGGCTTTAGAGGCTTCCTTGGTGACCAGTGGTTAAGACTTTACCTTTCAACACAGTGGGTGAGTTAGGCCCCTGATTGGGTAACTAGGATCCCATATGCCTCGAAGCCAGAAAACCAAAACTGTAACAAACTGTAACATATTCAGTAAAGACTTTAAAAATGATCCACATCAAAACAACAACAACAACAACAAAAACCTGGGCTTCAATGCTAAACAAATCTGAATTCAAGTCCTTGCTCTATCTCTTATAAACCATATTCTTAGGGAAAATCATTTAATTTATGTAGATCTCATTTACCTCCTTTGAAGCAGGGATGATAGAAAGAATTATACGTACCTAATAGAGCCCTGCTGCTGCTGCTTCTTAGCTGCTTCAATCATGTCTGACCCTGTGTGACCCCATGGATGGTAGCCCGCCAGGAATTGCATGGAATTCTCCAGGCAAGAGTACTGGAGTGGGTTGCCATGCCTTCCTCCAGAGGATCTTTCCCAATCCAGGGGATCGAACCCAGATTTGCTGCATTTGCTGTCGGGCTCTTTACAACTGAGCCACCAGGGAAGCCCCTGATAGAGTCCTAGTGACAATCAAAAGGGTTAGACGTGGAAGTAGATTAAACCAGGACTTGAGCACCACCAATGTGATCATCAGAGTTCAGGCTTGTTACCATTCACTTCCATGGGGAGTGAAAGTGTTAGTCACTCAGTCATGTCCAACTCTTTGTGATCCCCTGGACTGTGTAGTCCACCAGGCGCCTCTGTCCATGGAATTTCCCAAGCAAGAATGCTGGAGCGAGTTGCCATGTCCTTCTCCAGGGGGTCCTCCCAACCCAGGAGCTGAACCCGGTTTTCCTGCATTTGCAAGTGGGTTCTTTACCACTGAGCTGCCAGGGAAGCCCATGACACTCTACACCTCTGCCATAATTCAACTAACTGAGTTAATTCAGTCTCATAATTATGTGTGCTCATCTGGTACCCCCTACTGTAGCACAAGGGTTTCCCAGGTAGCTCAGATGGTAAAGAACCTGCCTGCAATGGGAGAGACCCAGGTTTAATCCCTGAGTGGAGTAGATACCCTGGAGAAGGACATGGCAACCCACTCAAGTATTCTTTCCTGGAGAATTCCATGGACAGAGGAGCCTGGCAGGCTACAGTCCATGGTCTTGCAAATAGTTGGACTTGACTGAGCAACTGTGGAAAATTCTGAGAGAGATGGGAATACCAGACCACCTGACCTGCCTCTTGAGAAACCTGTATGCAGGTCAGGAAGCAACAGTTAGAACTGGACATGGAACAACAGACTGGTTCCAAATAGGAAAAGGAGTACATCAAGGCTGTATATTGTCACCCTGCTTATTTAACTTCTATGCAGAGTACATTATGAGAAATGCTGGACTGGAAGAAACACAAGCTGGAATCAAGATTGCCGGGAGAAATATCAATAACCTCAGATATGCAGATGACACCACCCTTATGGCAGAAAGTAAAGAGGAACTCAAAAGCCTCTTGATGAAAGTGAAAGAGGAGAGTGAAAAAGTTGGCTTAAAGCTCAACATTCAGAAAACGAAGATCATGGCATCTGGTCCCATCACTTCATAGGAAATAGATGGGGAAACAGTGGAAACAGTGTCAGACTTTATTTTTTGGGGCTCCAAAATCACTGCAGATGGTGACTGCAGCCATGAAATTAAAAGACACTTACTCCTTGTAAGAAAAGTTATGGCCAGCCTAGATAGCATATTCAAAAGCAGAGACATTACTTTGCCGACTAAGGTCCATCTAGTCAAGGCTATGGTTTTTCCTGTGGTCTTGTATGGATGTGAGAGTTGGACTGCGAAGAAGGCTGAGTGCCGAAGAATTGATGCTTTTGAACTGTGGTGTTGGAGAAGACTCTTGAGAGTCCCTTGGACTGCAAGGAGATCCAACCAGTCCATTCTGAAGGAGATCAGCCCTGGGATTTCTTTGGAAGGAATGATGCTAAAGCTGAAACTCCAGTACTTTGGCCACCTCATGCGAAGAGTTGACTCACTGGAAAAGACTCTGATGCTGGGAGGGATTGGGGGCAGGAGGAGAAGGGGACGACAGAGGATGAGATGGCTGGATGGCATCACTGACTCGATGGATCTGAGTCTGAGTGAACTCTGGGAGATGGTGATGGACAGGGAGGCCTGGCGTGCTGCAATTCATGGGGTCGCAAAGAGTCGGACAAGACTGAACAACTGAACTGAACTGAACTGAACTGAACTGAGCAACTAACACACACTGTAGCACAAACAACTATTTCTTAAATAGCTCTGTCCGAGGCACTCTATTCATAACTGTCATGAATAACTGCCATGTGAACTTGAAGGAATATTAAAGACTAGAGTGTGAATAAATAAAAACCTACCAAGATGGTTATTTGTTTGATGCAAAAAAAGTAGGCACTTGGTTTTAAAAATAAGTGGATGGCAGTGAAACATTTAATAATATCCATCAAGCCTAAGAAATTAATAAAGAGAGGCCCCATGATGAAAATGAGTATTTTCCAAAAGTTATATGCCAACTGCTTTGCCCTCAAAAACATAATGAAATGTTATACATCATCTTAAGGGTCCAGTTCACAAGAGCTTTTTTAACCTTAGTTAGAACCGACATATTGTACAATGGCATTAGAAAAAAATTGTAGCAGACAATGATTGAAATGCCAAAAAAAAAAGGGGGGCGGGTGGGAAACAAAGTAAAAAAATCAAACTTTTCGTTCTTTGGTGAAAGTAAATTTATGTAGAGAAAGATAAGAAAGAAAATGTTGACTCTTAAAGGTTCTGAATGTATTTTTGGTGGGTTTATAAGTTCAAGGCACTGGTTCTTTATTCTCCTTAATTCCACATCAAAGTTTCTAGCTCTCATTCCCTTTACTATAGAGATATTGCTAGCAATACTCTTATACTGAATAGTATGGATTAGCCCCTTTTTCTCACAAGGGGAACAAAGAGAGGGAGATAAATGTCTCTAAGATAACTGGGAAAGAATTGGGGGAAAAACTGTGAGTTGTATGTGTATGTACTTAGTCACCCTGTCGTGTCCAATGCTTTTTGGCCCTTTGGACTGTAGCCCACCAGGTTCCTCTGTCCATGGGATTTCCCAGACAAGAATACTGGGGTGGGTTGCCACTTCCTTCTCTGGGGGGATCTTACCAACCCAGGGGTTGAACCCATACCTGCCATGTCTCCTGTATTACGGGCATATTCTTTACCCACTGAGCCATCAGGGAAGCCTGTGAGTTGTATAAGGAAGGTTAAAAAGGAAATAAAGTAAACTGGTCGAAACACAGTACCTATGATCAGTGAAATGATAGGAAAATGGAGAGACGAGGCAAAAGCTTCGTAATACTTTAAAAGAGAGAGAGAGAGAAAGCAGGAAAGATAATGGCTCATAGTATTCTTCCGTGTTGTACAACAAATAATACCATCAGCCCAAGGAATTTTGGTTGTTAGTAAGAACAAGAGGAGCAGACACTTTGCTATACAGGAGGAAAGGAAGTAGAGTATTTTCCAGTTATGAAAATAGGTTAATCGCAACTTGATTTATTTTTAAGTTCATAGAAACTGAACTGATCTCTTCCTTGTCTGTAAAGGGGAGAACACAAAGGAATAATGTAAAATGGGTATTTAAGTTTACGGAAAATATTAGGAAGAAACTCCCTGACAGAACATACACACAAAGGTTATTTTATGGCAAACGGTGAAATCAATGTGGAAAATGAAGCACTAAGAGGGAACCATTCTTAACCTCTTACATAAAAATTCAGTCACAGTTTAAAAAGATGCAGATCAAATAATGGAGAATCCCAGAAAAATCTCTGAAGCTTCGCTACATGATTTTAGCAGAATAAAAACGATGCTTCCTCGTTAAATGGGAGACTTTTTTTTCTGTGTCTTACCCAACTCTCCCTCTGCCCCACTCATATTCTCTCCCCACCTCCCCCATTTCCTTCCACCCTCTCTCCCTCCCTTTCTCTGTCTCACACATTCTTACTCAAAGAGCATCTATGCAAACATCACTGTCAGCACCAAGGACAGCAACCTTCACTTTAACACAGGTGTCAGACCAGGTGTACATCTCAGGAGCTCTTGTCTATTTTTTTAATTTGTTTATTTTTAACTGAAGGATAGTTGCTTTATAATATTGTGCTTGTTTGTGTCATACATCAACACATATCAATCGCAGGTATACATATGTCCTCTCAGTCTTAAACCTCCCATCCCATCCCACATCTCTAGGTTGTCACAGAGACCTGATTTGAGTTCCCTGAGTCATATAGGAAATTTAGGAGCTCTTTTGAATTCAGATGAGAAATGCTTGACTGCCTGGCTAGCTCAGTCAGTAGAGCATGGGACTCTTAATCCCAGGGCCGTGGGTTCAAGGCCCACGTTGAGCAGTTGCTCTTCAACATTTGGGGCTTCCCTTGTAGCTCAGCTGGTAAAGAATCTGCTTGCAATGCGGGAGACCTGCATTCGATTTCTGGATTGGAAGATCCCCTGGAGAAGTGATAGGCTACCCATTCCAATATTCTTGGGCTTCCCTGGTAGCTCAGCTTGTAAAGAATCCGCTTGCATTGTGGGAGACCTGGGTTCAATCCCTGGGTTGGGAGGATCCCCTGAAGAAAGGGAAAGGCTACTCGCTCCAGTATTCTGGCCTAGAGAATTCCACGGACTATACAGTCGATGGGGTTGCAAAGAGTCAGACACTACTGAGTGACTTTCACTTTCACTTTCTAGAAGTGCTTGAAGTTTAACTCAAGTTGTAAGCACCTGATCTATAATACTACTTTTCTTTTCAAAATATGATGATCTGTATTTATTAAAACAGTGGACACTTTACTATGTGTTCAGAATAAATAATTGACAAAACTGAAGATCAGAGTCTGCTAGAGCTGGAAAGATCCTTCAGGAGTCTTCAACCCAGCCTCTACTCTGTAAAGATGAAAAGAATGAGGACAAGAGGTTACGAAGGTAGTTTCTAAACAGACTTTTTAGTCTGGCTATTATAGAAATGGTAGTGTTCCTATGTACTTCAAAATTTTGACAAAATTGAGGGGAGAGGTTCAAGTTCACAGTACTTGAAGACAGAGTTTTTATTCAAAAAGATTCCAGCAATCTCTTGTCACATGAAAAATGCCAAGACAAAAATTTTAAATCTAACCCTTGACTCTAACACATTACCACTTTTAACAGCAATTTAACAATGGTAAATTGGCTTATAGCATTGTTTTATTTTTTACAAAATATAACCAATAACTCCACACCTCCTCTGCCACATGCTATATGCTTCAAAAATATGGCTGCAGGTTATCTTTAATTTTGTGTCATGAAGACTAGTATAGTACCTGAATTTCTCCCTAGATACACATTTAGTGGAAGTGCTTCTAAGAAGTTAAGTGTGTTTATATTCAGTTCAAGCATTACCTCTTTTAGGAGACCAGGCACTTGAAGCGTGGGCTCTATATCCCTCCTCCTCACTTTCGTACTAATCTATGCCTATCTATAACAGTCCATTTATCTCTTTATATCAAAATCAGCACTTTAGGGGTCTGCCTTCTAGTTCTCTGAGCAACTTAAGGCTAGGTGCAAAGGCCTACCCATCCTATCTCTGTGTTCTCAAAATGAGTTGCATGAAAGACATTGTACTATGTACTGGAGCTGTGCATATGTGTGAAGTCATTTCAGTCATGTCCAACTCTTTACAACCCCATGGACTGTAGCCCACCAGGCTCCTCTGTCCATAGGATTCTCCAGGCAGGAATACTGGAGTGGGTTGCCATGCCCTCCTCCAGAGGACCTTCCCCACCCAGGGATCCAACCTGCCTCTCTTATATGGCCTGCATTGGCAGGTGGGTTCTTTACCACTAGGGCCACCTGGGAAGCCTGTACTGGAGCTGTGTGTTAGCCACTCAGTCATGTCCAACTCTTGTGACCCCATGGACTGTAACCT
Organism: Capra hircus; assembly: GCF_001704415.2. Lineage (NCBI taxonomy): Eukaryota > Metazoa > Chordata > Mammalia > Artiodactyla > Bovidae > Capra > Capra hircus. The sequence continues at coordinate 10,020,402 of NC_030817.1, forward strand.
GCCAGGCTCCTCTGTCCATGGAATTCTCCAGGCAAGAGCACTGGAGTGGGTTGCCATGCCCTTCTCCAGGGCATCTTCCCAACCCGAACCCATGTCTCCTGCACTGCAGGAGGATTCTTTACCATCTGAGATGCCAGGGAAGTCACCACTGTAGAAATGTAACTCTGATAAAAACATTATTCCTAAGTTCAGAAAATTTAGAATTAAAGGAGGGGAGACAGAGAAAAGGAACTTATTATACTGTGTCTTAAGAGAGAGTCAAATAGGTTCTGATGTCTTAGAGATCGGGATTTAAGTCTTATAATCTGCTATTCTAAACATCTGAGGAAACCAATTAAATGTAGCCAAAAATGAGATGATGGCAGTAATAACTGCTACCTTGAATTGTTTTGAAGATTAAATAACAATACGTGAAAAACTATTCTTGGCCACAGAAAGTGCTAAATAAGTATGAGAATATGCACACAGCTGTAAAATTGATGGTGTGTATACAAGACACTGACAAAACAAAGAGCAGGAGTGTACAGATTTATCATATTTTAATCAAAGACTTAACTACTCTAGAGAGACGTAAGGGAGTGATAAATGTACCAGTGAATGATAAAATAAATCATTATTTAACCAGAGATGGTTGCTTGATTAAGCTGATGGGCGCTGCAGCAGCATAGAAGGAAAGTTATGGGAAGCTCTCCAAAGGAAGTGGTATTTCTATGTAGGCAGGAAAGGTGAGTAGCCACTGACCACATGCAGAGAGGCAGAAGGCAATCCAGGTTGAGAGAGCACTTTTTGCAAAGACCTAAAGATAAGAAAGCACAAGGGGCTTTCCAGTAATTCCAAGTAGTTCTGTTTAACCGTGCTCAGTTAAACACACCTCAGAGGCTGCTGAGTGGTGGCCAGACAGCAGACTGTCATCATCAGAATCTTAGGTGTCCTGCCAAGGAGCTAGGACTGTATCATGAGGCAACTGATGACCACTAAAGAATTTTACTCGTGGAACTAAAGTAATGGAATTTATATTTTACCATGAGGACTTAATCTAGAATTTGAAGAGCAAGTTGGGAAAAAGTGTAATGAGACCCAAAAGCAAGATCCCTAACTAAGAGGCAAGTGCAATAATCTGGACAAGAGCTAAAAGGAGCCTAAATATTTTGTATCCCAAGTGCTTAGCACACAGAGTCTGACTACAGACTGGATCCTAATAAACTTCTGTGGAACTAAATGAGTGGTGACAAAAGGAATTACCATGCCATACTGACAAAGAAGTGGTATCTCTCCTGGCTACAAAGACGCATCTGTATCTATTCCTCCTATCTGTTTCTTCACCTGATGCAGTCCCATGTAACTAAAAGTCTTGGGATCCCTTGATGAGAGAAAGGTAAGAAGATGAATAAAATAAGAGAGGTTTGATCACAAAGTGTAATCACTTTATATCTCACAGTTAGGATGAACACCCTCTTTTACGCTAATTGGGCTTCCCTGGTAGCTCAGCTGGTAAAGAATCCATCTGCAATGCAGGAGAATGTGGTTATCCACTGGAGAAGGGATAGGCTACCCACTCCAGTATTCCTGAGCTTCCTTGGTGGCTCAGCTGGTAAAGAATCTGCCTGTAGTGTGGGAGACCTGGGTTTGATCCCTGGGTTGGGAAGATCCCCTGGAGAAGGGAATGGCGGTCCAGTCCAGTACTCTGGCCGTGGAGGATTCCATGGACTGTATAGTCCATGGGCTCCCAAAGAGTCAAACATAGCTGAGCAACTTTCACTTTATGCTAATTGTGACATCAGGTTGTATATGTGCATACAACTTACATTTCTTGGGCCATGATCTGACTTATAATCTGCCCCAAGCTATTAAATAGCAAAAGATACTAGCATGTACAAGCCTATTTATTTATATTAATGCAATGTACTTCCATCTCCATATTTGTATATCACCTCTAGTTGAAAAAGAAAATGTTGCAATAAAAATAAAACTTACTGGTAAGGTAGACTTTCTGTCTCACTGTGTCTGTTTCTGGTTTCTTAAGCCTTTTTTTTTCCTTCGCTGTTCAGTCTGTTCAGATTGGTGCTTAATATGGGATTCTCAATGCTCGTGACCACAGCCAAATACATCTACATAGGGCATACCCTCCTTGTCCAATCTATTACAGTTCCAGAGGACTTTCAAAGGGCCTGGTGACTTCTGCAGCTTCCCAAAGGCTCTGTGTGTCTGCTTCCTCCTGATCCCCCATTTCTTGGCATCCGTGTTGGAACAGGTGTGAGCAGACACAGGCAGGTCCGTGGAGCCCACGGTTCAGTACTGGCACAAGGTAAGGGTTATCTTCCTGCAGGAGATGACTCCGACAATGTTTTTCAGGGTGCCAACTTTCAATTAGTGTCATCTTTTGCCCCATGTCCTCGGGCAAATGTCCAGTTTACTGTGAGCAGACTCAGCCTGTTCTGAGAGACGGCACTAATGCCAGAAAAGAGATGCTTTCCAGCTCTTTTCCCCATAGCCAAGGAAGACTAGTCTGTCAACGGAAGGCATGGTTGCTGCAGTCCAGTGCAAGGTCAGTCCCTCGTTCATGATCTGGGATGCTAATTTATTTTCCAACTATGAAGCCAAATGTGCTTCCAGATGTTGAGCTGGAAGCAACTGAAATTGTTGCAAGCACACGAAAAAGAGAAATCTCACAGCTATGACTTACAAATTTTGTTTGGGAGACCATTTGTAGTAAGGCAGTGTGTTGTTGCAGACAGCAAGGCAAAATCTTTTGTCAACCAGACCCAGATGGGTCTTTTAATAGCTACCCCACTGTTAACAAAAAATAAAATTTCCTATAGTAACTTTCCTAAACAACCATAGATTTCTTTACAGCTAATGTGTGTGTTGGGGGAGGGGGGCAAGGCAGAGGACAAGAGGTGAATCCTTATAAGGTTATTGTTCACATGATGCCATAACACAGATGGTTGGATCAAGTCAGGGCCAAATATGTTTAAAAAAAAAATAGTGGATCAAGTTAACTACATTTTGGGTTTTGTTGTTTGTTTTTACTGAATGAATGGGGTAAGCAGTCATTAAAGGGTTACCTTGTGTAGGCAGAGAGCCTTCACAAAGGCTTCTCTTTAAAACTTGGTAAGCTGGCAGGCAGGCCTGACACATAAATTTGGTAGAAGAACCAAATCCGGGGACAAATATTTTTTAAAAGATGTATTTATTTATTTGGCTGAGCCAACTCTTAGTTGCGGATCTTTTGGGTGGCACGGGCTCCAGAGCATGCAGGTTCAGTAGTTGTGGCGTACGGGCTTTGCTGCTCTGCAGTATGTCAGATCTTAGTTCCCCAACCAGGGATCAAACCCACGTCCTCTACATTGTAAGACGGATTCTTAACCACTGGACCACCAAGGAAGTCCCAGAAGAGACACTCCATTCTCTTACATGGGCCTGGCCCGCACAGAAACCCAACCTTAGGCAGCAGCTCCTTGACTCCTTTCCAGTCCAGACCCCTGGCCAGCTTTGATCCACTCTTCCATGTCCTCATATCTAACTCTAAGGACATTTTACACCCTTAGTAATCATTAACCCTTGGAGAACTGCCTCATAATTTTACGGTCACATTGTGGTCGCACATGCCACCAGGTATTAATCAGAGACATGCTTTAGCATTTTCCCTAATCCTTAGCTCCCAATAACAGCCAGGCTATCATCCTGCTTTGCTTTCTCTAGTGCAAGAGAAAAAAAAAATGGATATTAACTATCAAGTCTTGTTGACTAATTTTCAAAGACCAATTTTAGATATAGAATCATTTCAGGAGGGAAACTATTTGGCAATTGTCCTCCCTTTTAAGTACCACCTGAAACCTCATCTGAATTTCACCCTTGCCCAACAGCAAAAAATAAAACTAAAGCATGAGAACAAGAGTTTTATGTGTGGAACACTACAGGGTAGCAGAAGATATGACCTTTGGAACTGGACAGACTTGATTCTGAAGTCCATTAGCCTTGGCACATTTGCCTCCTATGAGAGCTTATGTAAGTAACTTGAACTCCGCCTACCTCCATTTCTTCATCTGTAATGATGGAGATTAAGTGAAATAAGGCACAGAGGGATATTAAGCAGAGACTTTGGGATATAGACTCACTTTTTTTTTTCTTTTTAAATTATTGATGAGGCAGATGAGTTCCCAAACAGTGATATTAGCACATCTATTCCATTCAAATACGAGCACTTGTCAGACTTACTTGGTAGCCCAGTGGTTAAGAAACCACCAGCCAATGCAGGGGACACAGGTTTGATCCCTGGTCCAGGAAGATTCCACGTGTTGCGGGGCAACTAAGCCCGTGTACTGCAACTACTGACCCTGCGTGTTGAGCCCACACACTCCAGAGCCCGTGCTCCACGAGAGAAGCCGTAACAATGAGAAGTCCCCACACCAAAACGAGAGTAGCTCCCCCTTGCTGCATCTAGAGAAAGCCTGTGCACAGCAACGAAGACCTAGCACAGCCAAAAATAAATGAATAAACAAATTTAAAAAAAAAACACAAACATATGCACTTTTTATAACGCAAATGTGGCAGATTATATTTTGCAAAAACAGCCCACAGCAATATTTCCAGTCCCAC